>NC_053395.1:164702898-165937898 GCF_905171765.1 Bufo bufo
ACCTTGTGCAGAATAGACATGTATACCGGCACTAAGCAGCCATTGTTATACTGCAGCGCAATTGCTCATGTTTGTATTTTGGATATTTCACACTCTTTTGGAGTGTACCTTCATTTTACAAAATTTAATTAAAACCAAAAACCTGTGTTGGATATCTCGTCCTCCTCCACCGCCGCTTCCACCTACTCTGCTGCGTCCACTGCCTCCTCAAACTCCTACTCCATATGGAACTCCACCTCACAAATCCATTTTTTTTTCTGTACGTGTTTTATTTTATATCATTTCACTACTTTGTCATTTACATTTTAGGGTGAAATTAACAAATTTTTGGGTATGTAATACAACTGCTATATCTAGTAGACAGGTTAAACAAAAAATAAATAAATTGTCATTTACTTTTTCGGGTGAAATTAACCAATTTTTGGGTGTATAGTACCACTGCTATACCTAGTAGGTCGGTTAAAAAATAAATAAAAATTGTCATTTACATTTTAGGGTGAAATTCACCAATTTTGGTGTGTATAGTACCACTGCTATACCTAGTGGAACGGTAAAAAATAAATTAAAAAATTGTCAGTTACATATTCTGGCGAAAAACACATTTTTGGCTGTATAGTACCACTGTTATACCTAGTAGACAGGTTAAAAAAAAAATTGTCAGTTATATATTCTGTTGAAATTCACCAATTTTTGGGTGTGATGTACCACTCCTATACCTAGTAGACCGGAAAAAAAAAAATTGTCTGTTTTTTGGTGAAATTCACCAATTTTTGGTGTAATATAATTTTACTGTTACATTCTTGGGTTGACATTATACAATTTTAGACGTGAATAAACACCTGCTATGCATAGGTGACAGGGAATAAAATGTTATAAATTATTCAGTAATTAATGCGCACCACATCCTTACATTCAATGCTTAAACTTTGAAAAGTTGTCACACTTTTATGCTTTAATAATTTCTCCCATATTTCAACTCGAATTTTAAATTTGAAAAAATGGATCCTCCCTTAAATTTGGTCTCTTTTACTCACGCTCCCTCTCCGGCCTGGAACCCTGATTCCCCGCCACCCGTAATCACCATGGTAGGCGCATAAAAGAACATCGAAAGTTGATAGAGCAGATATCAAATTGGATCGTGAACATCACGGGGACGTGCGACATGGTGGGGCAGTAAGTGTGCACACGCCTACACGAACTGACTGACAGGGGTCAGCCCTTGCAACTTCTGGGTCTCCAAATTGGGCACATGGCCTGAGCTTGTACCCTAATTTTAAAAATAAAATTTAAAACAAAAAACCAGTGTAGGCTACCTCCTCCTCCACTGCTGCTTCCAACGACACCGCCACATCCGCCGCCTCCTCAACCTCCTACTCCATATGGATCTGGTCCCCCTAGATCAAGATTATAATTTTTTATTTTTACATATTTTATGTTATTTAAAGTCATTTCCCTGTCCACATTTGTTTGCAGAGCACTTGCCATGCTCTTAACCACATTTTGACGCCATTTGCAGCCCTCTAGCCCTTTCCATTACATTTTTACAGCCATTTTAGTGCTCAAAAGTTTGGGTCCCCATTTACTTCAATGAGGTTCGGGTTGGGGGTCAAGTTTGGGTCAAGTTCGGGTCCCGAACTCGAACTTTTTTCCGAAGTTCGGCAGAACCCATCGAACCCCAACATCCAGGTGTCCACTCAACTCTAATAAAGACATGTTGTGGAAATTTTATTATGCGGACATTTTATCTTAAGATGTGTGTGTGTTTTTATAGATTGTCATCTGTCTCCCTGTGTCGGATTTAACCGAAGAACGCTCTAGCAGAGGGTACTTAGGGTGAATCGGGACCAGTGGTAAAACTGTCAGTATGAAAACCTTCTCTTGGGCTTGGGGACGTGTTCTCGGTGTGTAGGGGGGCGTTTGGCGGTTTGTGAGCACTAAGTGCAATGCACTGGGCTTCTTCCCTTCAAATGTCTACAGTTGCAAGAAAAAGTATGTGAACCCTTTGGAATGATATGGATTTCTGCACAAATTGGTCATAAAATGTGATCTGATCTTTATCTAAGTCACAACAATAGACAATCACAGTCTGCTTAAACTAATAACACACAAAGAATTAAATGTTACCATGTTTTTATTGAACACACCATGTAAACATTCACAGTGCAGGTGGAAAAAGTATGTGAACCCTTGGATTTAACCACCTCAGCCCCCAGTGCTTAAACACCCTGAAAGACCAGGCCACTTTTTACACTTCTGACCTACACTACTTTCACCGTTTATTGCTCGGTCATGCAACTTACCACCCAAATGAATTTTACCTCCTTTTCTTCTCACTAATAGAGCTTTCATTTGGTGGTATTTCATTGCTGCTGACATTTTTACTTTTTTTGTTATTAATCGAAATTTAACGATTTTTTGCAAAAAAATGACATTTTTCACTTTCAGTTGTAAAATTTTGCAAAAAAAAACGACATCCATATAGAAATTTTGCTCTAAATTTATAGTTCTACATGTCTTTGATAAAAAAAAAATGTTTGGGTAGAAAAAAAATGGTTTGGGTAAAAGTTATAGCGTTTACAAACTATGGTACAAAAATGTGAATTTCCGCTTTTTGAAGCAGCTCTGACTTTCTGAGCACCTGTCATGTTTCCTGAGGTTCTACAATGCCCAGACAGTACAAACACCCCACAAATGACCCCATTTCTGAAAGTACACACCCTAAGGTATTCGCTGATGGGCATAGTGAGTTCATAGAACTTTTTATTTTTTGTCACAAGTTAGCGGAAAATGATGATTTTTTATTTTAATTTTATTTTTCTTACAAAGTCTCATATTCCACTAACTTGTGACAAAAAATAAAAAGTTCTATGAACTCACTATGCCCATCAGCGAATACCTTGGGGTCTCTTCTTTCCAAAATGGGGTCACTTGTGGGGTAGTTATACTGCCCTGGCATTCTAGGGGCCCAAATGTGTGGTAAGGAGTTTGAAATCAAATTCAGTAAAAAATGACCTGTGAAATCCGAAAGGTGCTCTTTGGAATATGGGCCCCTTTGCCCACCTAGGCTGCAAAAAAGTGTCACACATCTGGTATCCCCGTACTCAGGAGAAGTTGAGGAATGTGTTTTGGGGTGTCTTTTTACATATACCCATGCTGGGTGAGATAAATATCTTGGTCAAATGACAACTTTGTATAAAAAAATGGGAAAAGTTGTCTTTTGCCAAGATATTTCTCTCACCCAGCATGGGTATATATAAAATGACACCCCAAAACACATTCCCCACCTTCTCCTGAGTACGGAGATACCAGATGTGTGACACTTTTTTGCAGCCTAGGTGGGCAAAGGGGCCCATATTCCAAAGAGCACCTTTCGGATTTCACTCGTCATTTTTTACTGAATTTGATTTCAAACTCCTTACCACACATTTGGGCCCCTAGAATGCCAGGGCAGTATAACTACCCCACAAGTGACCCCATTTTGGAAAGAAGACACCCCAAGGTATTCCGTGAGGGGCATGGCGAGTTCCTAGAATTTTTTATTTTTTGTCACAAGTTAGTGGAAAATGATGATTTTTTTTTTTTTTTTTTTTCATATAAAGTCTCATATTCCACTAACTTGTGACAAAAAATAAAAACTTCCATGAACTCACTATGCCCATCAGCGAATACCTTGGGGTCTCTTCTTTCCAAAATGGGGTCACTTGTGGGGTAGTTATACTGCCCTGGCATTCTAGGGGCCCAAATGTGTGGTAAGGAGTTTGAAATCAAATTCTGTAAAAATTGACCTGTGAAATCCGAAAGGTGCTCTTTGGAATGTGGGCCCCTTTGCCCACCTAGGCTGCAAAAAAGTGTCACACATCTGGTATCTCTGTATTCAGGAGAAGTTGAGGAATGTGTTTTGGGGTGTCTTTTTACATATACCCATGCTGGGTGAGATAAATATCTTGGTCAAATGCCAACTTTGTATAAAAAAATGGGAAAAGTTGTCGTTTGCCAAGATATTTCTCTCACCCAGCATGGGTATATGTAAAATGACACCCCAAAACACATTCCCCACCTTCTCCTGAGTACGGCAATACCAGATGTGTGACACTTTTTTGCAGCCTAGGTGGGCAAAGGGGCCCATATTCCAAAGAGCACCTTTCGGATTTCACAGGTCATTTTTTACAGAATTTGATTTCAAACTCCTTACCACACATTTGGGCCCCTAGAATGCCAGGGCAGTATAACTACCCCACAAGTGACCCCATTTTGGAAAGAAGAGACCCCAAGGTATTCGCTGATGGGCATAGTGAGTTCATGGAAGTTTTTATTTTTTGTCACAAGTTAGTGGAATATGAGACTTTGTATAAAAAAAAAAAATTAAAAAAAAAATCAGCATTTTCCACTAACTTGTGACAAAAAATAAAAAATTCTAGGAACTCGCCATGCCCCTCACGGAATACCTTGGGGTGTCTTCTTTCCAAAATGGGGTCACTTGTGTGGTAGTTATACTGCCCTGGCATTTTCCAGGGGCCCTAATGTGTGTTAGGTAGGTAAATGACCTGTGAAATCCTAAAGGTGCTCTTTGGAATATGGGCCCCTTTGCCCACCTAGGCTGCAAAAAAGTGTCACACATGTGGTATCGCTGTATTCAGGAGAAGTTGGGGAATGTGTTTTGGGGTGTCATTTTACATATACCCTTGCTGGGTGAGAGAAATATCTTGGCAAAAGACAACTTTTCCCATTTTTTTATACAAAGTTGGCATTTGACCAAGATATTTCTCTCACCCAGCATGGGTATATGTAAAATGACACCCCAAAACACATTCCCCAACTTCTCCTGAGTACGGCGATACCAGATGTGTGACACTTTTTTGCAGCCTAGATGCGCAAAGGTGCCCAAATTCCTTTTAGGAGGGCATTTTTAGACATTTGGATACCAGACTTCTTCTCACGCTTTGGGGCCCCTAGAATGCCAGGGCAGTATAAATACCCCACATGTGACCCCATTTTGGAAAGAAGACACCCCAAGGTATTCAATGAGGGGCATGGCGAGTTCATAGAAATTTTTTTTTTTTGGCACAAGTTAGCGGAAATTGATATTTTTTATTTTTTTCTCACAAAGTCTCCCGTTCCGCTAACTTGGGACAAAAATTTCAATCTTTCATGGACTCAATATGCCCCTCACGGAATACCTGGGGGTGTCTTCTTTCCGAAATGGGGTCACATGTGGGGTATTTATACTGCCCTGGCATTCTAGGGGCCCTAAAGCGTGAGAAGAAGTCTGGAATATACATGTCTAAAAAATTTTACGCATTTGGATTCCGTGAGGGGTATGGTGAGTTCATGTGAGATTTTATTTTTTGACACAAGTTAGTGGAATATGAGACTTTGTAAGAAAAATAAATAAAAATTCCGCTAACTTGGGCCAAAAAAATGTCTGAATGGAGCCTTACAGGGGGGTGATCAATGACAGGGGGGTGATCAATGACAGGGGTGGTGATCAATGACAGGGGGGGGTGATCAATGACAGGGGGTTGATCAATGACAGGGGGGTGATCAGGGAGTCTATATGGGGTGATAACCACAGTCATTGATCACGCCCGTGTAAGGCTTCATTCAGACGTCCGTATGCGTTTTGCGGATCCGATCCATCTATCAGTGCATCCGTAAAAATCATGCGGACATCTGAATGGAGCTTTACAGGGGGGTAACCAATGACAGGGGGGTGATCAGGGAGTCTATATGGGGTGATCACCACAGTCATTGATCATGCCCCTGTAAGGCTTCATTCAGACGTCCGGATGCGTTTTGCGGATCCGATCCATCTATCAGTGGATCCGTAAAAATCATGCGGACGTCTGAATGGAGCTTTACAGGGGGGTAATCAATGACAGGGGGGTAATCAATGACAGGGGGGTGATCAGGGAGTCTATATGGGGTGATCACCACAGTCATTGATCATGCCCCTGTAAGGCTTCATTCAGACGTCCGGATGCGTTTTGCGGATCCGATCCATCTATCAGTGCATCCGTAAAAATCATGCGGACATCTGAATGGAGCTTTACAGGGGGGTGATCAATGACAGGGGTGTAATCAATGACAGGGGGGTGATCAGGGAGTCTATATGGGGTGATCACCACAGTCATTGATCACGCCCCTGTAAGGCTTCATTCAGACGTCCGGATGCGTTTTGCGGATCCGATCCATCTATCAGTGCATCCGTAAAAATCATGCGGACATCTGAATGGAGCTTTACAGGGGGGTGATCAATGACAGGGGTGTAATCAATGACAGGGGGGTGATCAGGGAGTCTATATGGGGTGATCACCACAGTCATTGATCATGCCCCTGTAAGGCTTCATTCAGACGTCCGGATGCGTTTTGCGGATCCGATCCATCTATCAGTGCATCCGTAAAAATCATGCGGACATCTGAATGGAGCTTTACAGGGGGGTGATCAATGACAGGGGTGTAATCAATGACAGGGGGGTGATCAGGGAGTCTATATGGGGTGATCACCACAGTCATTGATCACGCCCCTGTAAGGCTTCATTCAGACGTCCGGATGCATTTTGCGGATCCGATCCATCTATCAGTGCATCCGTAAAAATCATGCGGACATCTGAATGGAGCTTTACAGGGGGGTGATCAATGACAGGGGGGTAATCAATGACAGGGGGGTGAGGGAGTCTATATGGGGTGATAACCACAGTCATTGATCATGCCCCTGTAAGGCTTCATTCAGACGTCCGGATGCATTTTGCGGATCCGATCCATCTATCAGTGCATCCGTAAAAATCATGCGGACATCTGAATGGAGCTTTACAGGGGGGTGATCAGGGAGTCTATATGGGGTGATCACCACAGTCATTGATCATGCCCCTGTAAGGCTTCATTCAGACGTCCGGATGCGTTTTGCGGATCCGATCCATCTATCAGTGGATCCGTAAAAATCATGCGGACATCTGAATGGAGCTTTACAGGGGGTTGATCAATGACAGGGGGGTAATCAATGACAGGGGGGTGATCAGGGAGTCTATATGGGGTGATCACCACAGTCATTGATCACGCCCCTGTAAGGCTTCATTCAGACGCCCGTATGCGTTTTGCGGATCCGATCCATCCATCAGTGGATCCGTAAAAATCATGCGGACATCTGAATGGAGCTTTACAGGGGGTTGATCAATGACAGGGGTGTAATCAATGACAGGGGGGTGATCAGGGAGTCTATATGGGGTGATCAGGGGCTAATAAGGGGTTAATAAGTGACGGGGGGGGTGTAGTGTAGTGTAGTGGTGCTTGGTGGGACTTTACTGAGCTACCTGTGTCCTCTGGTGGTCGATCCAAACAAAGGGGACCACCAGAGGACCAGGTAGCAGGTATATTAGACGCTGTTATCAAAACAGCGTCTAATATACCTGTTAGGGGTTAAAAAAAACACATCTCCAGCCTGCCAGCGAACGATCGCCGCTGGCAGGCTGGAGATCAACTCTCTTACCTTCCGTTCCTGTGAGCGCGCGCGCCTGTGTGCGCGCGTTCACAGGAAATCTCGCGTCTCGCGAGAGGACGCGCCGGCGCGTCCACCCAGAAGAGCAGGGCCGCCGCAAAGACGCAATCCTGCGTACGGCGGTCCTGAGGAGGTTAATAACTGGTTGAACCTCCTTTGGCAGCAATAACTTCAACCAAACGTTTCCTGTAGTTGCAGATCAGACGTGCACAACGGTCAGGAGTAATTCTTGACCATTCCTCTTTACAGAACTGTTTCAGTTCAGCAATATTCTTGGAATGTCTGGTGTGAATCGCTTTCTTGAGGTCATGCCACAGCATCTCAATCGGGTTGAGGTCAGGACTCTGACTGGGCCACTCCAGAAGGCGTATTTTCTTCTGTTTAAGCCATTCTATTGTTGATTTACTTCTATGCTTTGGGTTGTTGTTCTTTTGCAACACCCATCTTCTGTTGAGCTTCAGCTGGTGAACAGATGGCCTTAAGTTCTCCTGCAAAATGTCTTGATAAACTTAGGAATTCATTTTTCCCTCGATGATAGCAATCCAACCAGGCCCTGACGCAGCAAAGCAGCCCCAAACCATGATGCCCCCACCACCACACTTCACAGTTGGGATGAGGTTTTGATGTTTGTGTGCTGTGCCTCTTTTTCTCCACACATATTGTTGTGTGTTTCTTCCAAACAACTCAACTTTGGTTTCATCTGTCCACAGAATATTTTGCCAGTACTGCTGTGGGACATCCAGGTGCTCTTGTGCAAACTGTAAACATGCAGCAATGTTTTTTTTGGACAGCAGTGGCTTCCTCTGTGGTATCCTCCCATGAAATCCATTCTTGTTTAGTGTTTTACGTATCGTAGATTCGCTAACAGGGATGTTAGCATATGCCAGAGACTTTTGTAAGTCTTTAGCTGACACTCTAGGATTCTTCTTCACCTCATTAAGCAGTCTGCGCTGTTCTCTTGCAGTCATCTTTACAGGATGGCCACTCCTAGGGAGAGCAGCAGCAGTGCTGAACTTTCTCCATTTATAGACAATTTGTCTTACCGTGGACTGATGAACAGCAAGACTTTTGGAGATACTTTTATAACCCTTTCCAGCTTTATGCAAGTAAACAATTCTTAATCATAGGTCTTCTGAGAGCTCTTTTGTGCGAGTCATCATTCACATCAGGCAATGCTTCTTGTGAAAAGCAAACCCAGAACTGGTGTGTGTTTTTTATAGGGCAGGGCAGCTTTAATCAATCACGGATGATTTTGCAGATAGCTGGAAGTTATGAATAAACGTCTGACTGGCTTGATCCCAAACTAAGGAGCATATAGGTGACCCCTATAAAACCCTAAGAGCTCACCCTGACTGCTAAGCACATACAAGGGTCTCAAAGGTAGACCATTGTATGCCCCCGTACCTAGACTGCGTGACACCTGAAAACCCTATAATAGGGAGGGGACACGACCACCGGCTCCCTGCACTTCATACGGAGGGAGTCAGGGTCACCTAAAATCAAGCCAGCAAGGAAACACAATACATGAAAGGACTTATCTGAACATGCAGTAGCAGAAGCCTCCAGCAGTGAACACTTCAATCCAGGAAGTAGTATAAACCGCAAAGTGAGGCAGTATGGGAGGGAATATAAAGGAAACAGGATTAGTCTAAATAGGTGACACCTGGGAGAAGAAAATGAGATGAGAAAGTGAAACCAAAACAAAGAACATCATGCAAGAGGTAGAGAAGGACGTCTGTTAGACCTTCTCTACGGGTGCACTCCGGACACTCAGAACCCACCTTCTCAGGATGAGACCTATGGAAAGCCTTGATGAGACTAGTGGCCTTAATGTCCGCCACTGGGACCCACATCCTCACTCAGGACCATAACCCTCCCAATGAACAAGGTACTGGAGAGAACCGTGGACAATGCAAGAATCCACAATCCTAGAGACCTGGAATTCAAGATTACCATCAACAAAAATCGGAGGAGGAGGCAAAGAGGAGGGTACAGTGGGTTGGACATAAGGTTTTAATAGGGACCTATGAAAAACATTTTGGATCTTCCAAGTCTGAGGAAGATCAAGACGGAAGGCAACGGGATTGATGACGGATAAGATATTGTAAGGCGCAATAAACTTAGGACCCAACTTCCAGGAGGGAACCTTCAGTTTGATATTCTTTGTAGACAACCACACCAGATCACCCACATTCAGGTCCGGACCAGGCACACGTCTCTTATCCGCCACACACTTATATCTCTCACTCATCCTCTTCAGATTACCCTGAATCTTTTGCCAAATAAATGACAAAGATGAGGAAAATCTCTCCTCATCAGGTAAACCAGAAGACCCCTCTCCAGAGAATGTCCCAAACTGTGGATGAAACCTATATGCACCAAAAAATGGTGACTTATCAGAGGACTCCTGGCGACGGTTATTTAAAGCAAACTCAGCAAGGGACAAAAAAGAATACCAATCCTTCTAATTCAAAACAGCACAGATATGTCTCCAGATTCTGATTGACGCGTTCGGTCTGACCATTCGACTGCGGATGAAAAGAGGAAGAAAATTACAACTGAATCCCCAAGCGAGAACAGAAGTCCTTCCAGAATCTGGAAACAAATTGCATGCCCCTATCAGAAACAATGTCTGAAGGAATGCCATGCAATTTAACAATGTGATCAACAAACGCTTGGCCCAACGTCTTAGCATTTTGTAACCCAGGAAAGGGAATGAAATGCGCCATTTTGCTAAGACAGTCCACTACCACCAGAATCACAGTCTTCCCCGAGGAACGAGGCAGGTCCGTAATGAAGTCCATGGACAGATGCGTCCAAGGACGGGAAGGAATGGGTAACGGGAGGAGAGAACCTGATGGCCGTGAATGAGGGACCTTGGCACGAGCGCAGGTCTCGCAGGCTGCCACAAAACCCTCAACCGTCTTACGAAGAGCCGGCCACCAGAATCTCTGAGCAATGAGATGTACTGTGGCTCTACTCCCCGGGTGCCCAGCAAGGACAGTATCGTGGTGCTCCTTAAAAACCTTGTGTCGTAAAGCGAGAGGCACAAACAACCTCCCAGGGGGACAAAGATCAGGAGCCTCTGCCTGGGCTGCCTGAACCTCTGCCTCCAAATCAGGATAAAGAGCAGAGACGACCACCCCTTCAGCCAAAATGGGACCCGGGTCTTCAAAGTTCCCCCCTCCCGGAAAACAACGTGACAGGGTATCCGCCTTCACATTTTTAACCCCAGGGCGGAACGTGACAACAAAATTAAACCTAGAAAAGAACAAAGACCATCTGGCCTGTCTCGGGTTCAGACGCTTGGCTGATTCCAAGTAGGCCAGATTCTTATGGTTGGTAAACACGGTAATAGGGTGTCTGGCTCCTTCTAACCAATGGCGCCATTCCTCAAAAGCTAATTTGATGGCCAACAACTCCCTATCTCCCACATCGTAATTTCTCTCTGCAGAGGAAAGTTTCCTTGAGAAAAAGGCACACGGTCGCCATTTGGCAGGAGAGGGACCCTGAGATAAGACCGCACCCACACCCACCTCAGAAGCATCCACCTCAACAATAAAAGGTAGAGAGACATCAGGTTGTACCAAAATGGGAGCGGAAGCAAAACTCTCTTTGATACTAGAAAAGGCCTTAAGCGCATCTACAGACCTGGAGGAAAAATCTACCCCCTTTTTAGTCATATCAGTGAGAGGCTTAACAACAGAGGAATAATTCAAAATGAACTTTCTGTAATAATTGGCAAAACCCAAAAACCGCATCAGCACCTTCTGATTCTCAGGAAGCTCCCAATCAAGCACAGCGCGGACCTTCTCAGGGTCCATGCGAAAACCAGAAGCGGAGAGAAGAAAACCAAGAAATTGAATCTCCGGAACCGCAAACACACATTTTTCCAGTTTAGCGCACAATTTATTCTCCCGCAGAATCAGCAAGACCTGACGTAGGTGGTCCCTATGAGTTTTGAAATCAGGAGACAAAAACAAAATGTCATCTAGATACACCAGTACAAATTTCCCCATTAAATGATAAAAAATGCTGTTCACAAAATGTTGGAAGACGGCCGGAGCATTCATCGAACCAAAGGGCATAACCAAATTCTCGAAATGACCCTCAGGGGTATTGAAGGCCGTCTTCCATTCGTCCCCTTCCCTGACTAGGTTGTATGCCCCTCTTAAATCCAACTTAGAAAAAACTTTAGCCCCAACAATCTGGTTAAACAGGTCCGGGATCAGAGGAAGCGGATATGGGTCACGAATTGTGATACGGTTCAGCTCCCTGAAATCCAGACAAGGTCTTAAAGAATGCAAGAAATCCGGATGGGGCGGCTCACCCTGATTTAGGAATGATACGGTGCACCTACTGCAATTGATGCACCCGAATCAAGAAGAAAAATTTGTAATAGAGTGTCACGGATGGTGTACAGGAAACAAGATAATACAATACAAACAATGACTTACTGGACCCACAACTAAGGAACAAAAGGGAGACCCCTGCAATCGACCTGCCGCTCTCCCTTATTGCTCAGCCTATGCGACCACCCCAAAGGTGGATGGGCGCATATCCACGTACCTCGGCTATCTTAGACCTGAAGGCCCTACAATAGTGAGGGGACACGACCACCGGCTCCCTACACAGACACGGAGGGAGTCAGGGTCACCTGGATCCAGAAAACAGAAAATCATAAATACATAAACAGAACTTATCTTGCAAGGACTGGGAGCTAGGAACAGCATGCACACACACTCCAGGAAGTTGTATCAGCCGCACACTACTGCCTTATGGGGAGGAATTTAAAGGGAGGTAATCAGTCTGACTGCATGACAGCTGAGATAGACTAACGAGGTGAGGAACAGAAACCAAAACAGAGAAACTCAAGGAGGAGGATCTAGACGGCTCCTGTCAGAGCTTCTCAACTGTCTGGTTGTGACAGTACCCCTCCCTCTAGGAGTGGACTCCGGACACTCAGGGCCCACCTTCTCAGGATGGGACCTATGGAAAGCCCTGATGAGACGAGAGGCCTTAATGTCCGTCACTGGGACCCACATCCTCTCCTCAGGACCATAACCCTCCCAATGAACGAGGTACTGGAGGGAACCGCGGACAAGACGAGAATCCACAATCCTAGAGACCTGAAATTCAAGATTTCCATCAACAATAATCGGAGGAGGAGGCAAAGGCGAGGGTACAATAGGTTGAACATAAGGTTTCAATAAGGACTTATGGAAAACATTATGGATCTTCCAAGTCTGAGGAAGATCAAGACGGTAGGCAACAGGATTGATGACAGACAGGATCTTGTAAGGCCCAATAAACCTAGGACCCAACTTCCAGGAGGGAACCTTCAATTTGATATTCTTGGTAGACAGCCACACCAAATCACCAACATTCAGGTCCGGACCAGGCACACGTCTCTTATCCGCCACACGCTTATATCTCTCACTCATGTTCTTTAGATTATCCTGAATCTTTTGCCAAATAGATGACAAAGACGAGGAGAATCTGTCCTCATCAGGCAAACCAGAAGAGCCCTCTCCAGAGAAAGCCCCAAACTGCGGATGAAACCCATATGCACCAAAAAATGGTGACTTATCAGAGGACTCCTGACGACGGTTATTTAAAGCAAACTCAGCAAGGGACAAAAAAGAACACCAATCCTCCTGATTCTCCGCCACAAAACAGCGCAGATATGTCTGAAGGAATCCCATGCAATTTGACAATGTGGTCAACAAATGCCTGCGCCAGCGTCTTAGCATTGGGCAAACCAGGAAAAGGGATAAAATGCACCATTTTGCTAAAACGGTCCACCACCACCAGAATCACAGACTTCCCCGAGGAACGAGGCAAGTCCGTTATGAAGTCCATGGACAGATGTGTCCAAGGACGGGAAGGAATGGGCAAAGGAAGGAGAGGACCTGATGGCCGTGAATGAGGGACCTTGGCACGAGCGCAAGTCTCGCAAGCTGCCACAAAACCCTCAACCGACTTACGAAGCGCAGGCCACCAGAATCTCCGAGCAATGAGATCCAGTGTGGCTCTTGTCCCCGGGTGCCCAGCAAGGACCGTATCGTGATGTTCTTTAAAAATCTTGTGTCTCAAAGCGAGAGGCACAAACAACCTCCCAGGAGGACAAAGATCAGGAGCTTCTGACTGGGCTGCCTGCACCTCTGCCTCCAATTCAGGAAAAAGAGCAGAGACCACCACACCTTCAGCCAAAATGGGACCCGGGTCTTCAAAATTCCCACCTCCCGGGAAACAACGTGATAGGGCATCTGCCTTCACATTCTTAACCCCAGGGCGGAACGTAACAACAAAATTAAACCTTGAAAAGAACAGAGACCATCTGGCCTGTCTCGGGTTCAGACGCTTGGCTGACTCCAAGTAGGCCAGATTTTTATGGTCAGTAAACACGGTAATAGGGTGTCTGGCTCCCTCTAGCCAATGGCGCCATTCCTCAAAAGCCAACTTGATGGCCAACAATTCCCTATCTCCCACATCATAATTTCTCTCTGCGGAGGAGAGTTTCTTTGAGAAAAAGGCACACGGTTGCCATTTGGCAGGAGAGGAACCCTGAGACAAGACCGCACCCACCCCAACCTCAGAAGCATCAACCTCAACTATGAAGGGTAACGAAACATCAGGTTGTACTAGGATGGGAGCGGAAGCAAAACTCTCCTTGATATTAGAAAAGGCCTTACGCGCCTCTACCGACCAGGAAGAAAAATCTACCCCCTTTCTGGTCATATCAGTGAGTGGTTTAACAACAGAGGAATAATTCAAAATAAATTTCCTGTAATAATTAGCAAAGCCCAAAAAACGCATCAGCGCCTTCTGATTCTCGGGAAGCTCCCACTCAAGCACAGCTCGAACCTTCTCGGGGTCCATGCGAAAACCAGAAGCGGAGACAAGAAACCCCAGAAATTGGATCTCTGGAACCGCAAACACACACTTTTCCAGTTTCGCGAATAATTTATTCTCCCGCAGGATGAGCAAGACCTGACATAAGTGTTCCTTATGAGTCTTGAAATCAGGAGAAAAAATCAAAATGTCATCCAAATACACTAATACAAATTTTCCCATCAAATGATAAAAAATGCTGTTGACGAAATGCTGAAAAACGGCTGGGGCATTCATCAAACCAAAAGGCATAACTAAATTCTCAAAATGGCCCTCAGGGGTATTGAAAGCCGTCTTCCATTCATCTCCTTCTCTGACCCTAACCAGGTTGTATGCCCCTCTTAGGTCTAATTTGGAAAAGACTTTCGCCCCAACAACCTGGTTAAACAAGTCCGGGATCAGAGGAAGCGGATAAGGATCACGAATAGTGATACTGTTCAGCTCCCTGAAATCCAGACAAGGTCTTAAAGAACCATCTTTTTTCTTAACAAAGAAAAAACCAGCGGCAACAGGTGACTTCGAGGGACGTATGTGTCCTTTTCTCAGACTCTCAGAGATATAAGCACGCATAGCGACCCTCTCAGGTTGGGAAAGATTGTATAAACGAGATTTAGGCAGCTTGGCGCCTGGGATGAGATCAATAGGGCAATCATACTCCCTGTGCGGAGGTAAACCCTGAACTCCACTCTCAGAAAAAACATCCAAAAATTCAGAGAGGAAAGGTGGTACAGTTTTAGTAGAAACCTCAGAAATAGATGTTATGAGGCAATTCTCTCTGCAAAAGTTACTCCAACCATTTATTTGCCTCGCTTGCCAATCAATGGTGGGGTTATGTTTAGTGAGCCAGGGTAGCCCCAACACTAGAGGAGTAGGCAAACCGCTAAGGACGAAACATGACACATCCTCAACATGAGCATCATTCACAATTAAACGGATATTGTGAACTATGCCCTTTAATGATCTCTGAGAAAGTGGAGCTGAATTAATAGCAAAAACAGGAATATCTCTTCCCAAAGTGCATACCTGGAAACCATGAGTTATTGCAAATTGATTATCAATGAGGTTGACAGCTGCTCCACTATCCACAAAAATCTCACAAAAAATGCTCTTGCTCTCTAGCGCCACCTTAGCAGGCAGGACAAAACGGGAACTACAAGCAAAAGGAAAACCTTCAATTTCCGCCTCAACCCTGCCAATAGTAACAGACGGAACATTCTTAAAAGATTTCTTCCTTTTTGTCTCTTTATTACTCCCAGAAAACTGCCTGAATCTCCTAGAGGGACAAACATTTGCCAGATGATTTATACCTCCACAACAAAAGCAAACCCTCCCCTGCGGGCTGAATCTTCTATTGTCAGAGGCAATCAACCCCAGCTGCATGGGCTCCTGCTCAGAAGGGGCTGACAGCGACTGAGACCCCTGTGCACAGAATGACACCGCTGCACTGTCCCGGGACTGAGTATGACAGGAAGGAGAGATCTCTCCTCTCTCTCTAAGACGCCTGTCAATACGAACAGCCTGAGACATAGCAGAATTCAAGGAGGTAGGTCTTTCATGAAAAGCAAATGCATCTCTCAATCCCTCTGAAAGACCATAGCAAAATTGACTTCGGAGTGCAGCATCATTCCAACCCGTATCTGCTGCCCATCTCCGAAATTCTGAGCAGTAAATCTCTGCGGACTGTTTACCCTGGCATAACAGACGTAGTTTAGACTCAGCCAGAGCAATACGATCCGGATCATCATATATCTGACCCAGGGCTAAAAAGAATTCATCCACTGAACGGAGGGGCCGTGCCCCCTCTGGCAGCGAAAAGGCCCAGGACTGAGCGTTACCCCTGAGCAGCGATATAATGATACCCACTCTTCGTTCTTCATCACCAGAAGAATGGGGAAGAAGGCGAAAATGGAGTTTGCAAGCCTCTCTAAAACGTACAAAATTCTCACTACCCCCGGAAAACGTATCCGGGAGCGAAATCTTAGGCTCAGCACAAACTCCATGAACGCAAGCTGAACCGGTCACTTGAAACTGAGAAAAAGTCTTACGGAGGTCAGCTACCTCCAAAGCAAGACCCTGAAAGCGTTCAGCCAAAAGTGTAACCGGATCCATGCTTTAGACGGTTTAGGCGGCTGATAATGTCACGGATGGTGTACAGGAAACAAGATAATACAATACAAACAATGACTTACTGGACCCACAACTAAGGAACAAAAGGGAGACCCCTGCAATCGACCTGCCGCTCTCCCTTATTGCTCAGCCTATGCGACCACCCCAAAGGTGGATGGTCACCTGGATCCAGAAAACAGAAAATCATAAATACATAAACAGAACTTATCTTGCAAGGACTGGGAGCTAGGAACAGCATGCACACACACTCCAGGAAGTTGTATCAGCCGCACACTACTGCCTTATGGGGAGGAATTTAAAGGGAGGTAATCAGTCTGACTGCATGACAGCTGAGATAGACTAACGAGGTGAGGAACAGAAACCAAAACAGAGAAACTCAAGGAGGAGGATCTAGACGGCTCCTGTCAGAGCTTCTCAACTGTCTGGTTGTGACATAGAGATGTAGGAGGGCACTCGGCAGATGGAGTAACATAGAGACACGAAAGTTAGAACAGTACAATTTATTAAACACCTCTATAGCAATAAAAACATAAAAAGCAACTATAATATAATATAGGAATATTCTAATACACACCGTAAAAATAAAGGCAATGTTATACAATATAGTACATAAAATGGAGACAAAGCTTAGATAAAATATCCAATGTAAAAAAGAGGGGAATAACTTCAGATAAAATGTCCAAAACCACAAAGGGTTAAGGTGAATTAAATATGGGAATTTTTCAAATCAATTTTTCAGTTTTTCAATTTAAATAGTCGGCTTGAACTCTCTCGATTAAAACCAGTTTGTGGCGTCCAACGTTTTCAGATGGTATTAATAAATAGGAGGAAACAATATTCGATGAAAAGATAATCACAAAATTTTTACTTAGCTTATTTGTAGCCAGCACTATAGTATACATGGAGTTTTCCACTATGACGTACTGGATCTGAGTTCAGCTACGTGGTGTAGCTTGTTTGGTATGGCCTGGTTGCGGCCTTCTTTCGGATATAAAACAAGTCGAATCTTTATAGAGTGTCAAACTTGAGTTTTCGCATCCCACGTGTTTGTATTATTCATACACAGATATAATCATTGACCCAGGCACTGTGAATATCGAGTCACGTACATACACTTTCAATGGACCTTAGTTGGTTGCAGCATGATTTAGTGCTTGCCTTTTCCTTGATCCTGTGGGTGTTCCTCTCCAAGTGCTGTGTCTTTCGGGTCTTTGTAATCTGTTTAATTTTTGATCCTTTTCCAAGCGCTGTAGATTATGATTATAATCCCACTATGCAAGTCCATAAATTGAGCACCAATATTGTGCTCATCTCTTTCTTGTCTAGACTCTCTTTGGTATGTGCCATTGTCAGTAGTCTTTTTTTGTTGTATATGTGGACTATTTTTATGTTTCTTAGTTTTTTTGTCAATTATCTCTTGTTCTGTTTTGTCCAGGCTCCTGCACAGTCTTTCCTGCCACATAGTGTATTCCTCATTCCTGGGAAGCTTCTCAATTAATACTTTCATTTTATCAATTTTCCCAGTGATTTCCTCCAATATTTCATTTCTACGTTTGATAATCAGCTGAATCAATGCAGCTGATTGGGACATCAATAGGGTATCCCATTCTCTATTGAAGTCTATGCTACAGAGATCCTGAGCAGGAGTCTTGGACAACATCAGTCCTTTAGGGATTCTATTATATTCAATGTATTGTTTTAACAATCTTATTTCCCATCTTTGTTTAAGCTGTCTTATTAACAGCTGTTCCAGATCTCTAAATGTTTCTGATATAGATTGTTCACTTGTGGATCTATTATCCTCACAGACATCTCCTTGATCAAATAAGTACGTTTCAACTTTCAATCTTTGGTTTTCAATTTGACTCCAAATGTCCATCTCTAAAGGAGGGGAGCTCAGACCCAAAAGGGGGGTGCAATGTAAGTATGCAAAAAATCGGGATGGGGCGGCTCACCCTGCTTTAGGAATGATACGGTGCACCTACTGCAATTGATGCACCCGAATCAAGAAGAAAAATTGGTAATATAGATGTAGGAGTGCACTCTGCAGATGGAGTCACATAGAGACACGAAAGTTAGAACAGTACAATTTATTAAACACCTCTATAGCAATAAAAACATAAAAAGCAACTATAATATAATATAGGAATATTCTAATACACACCGTAAAAATAAAGGCAATGTTATACAATATAGTACATAAAATGGAGACAAAGCTTAGATAAAATATCCAATGTAAAAAAGAGGGGAATAACTTCAGATAAAATGTCCAATACCACAAAGGGTTAAGGTGAATTAAATATGGGAATTTTTCAAATCAATTTTTCAGTTTTTCAATTTAAATAGTCGGCTTGAACTAGCTCACCCTGACTGCAAAGCACATACAAGGGTCTCAAAGGTAGACGATTGTATGCCCCCGTATCTAGACTGTGTGACACCTGAAAACCCTATAATAGTGAGGGGACATGACCACCGGCTCCCTACACTTCATACAGAGGGAGTCAGGGTCACCTAGAATCAAGCCAGCAAGGAAACACAATACATGAAAGGACTTATCTGAACATGCAGTAGCAGAAGCCTCCAGCAGTGAACACTTCAATCCAGGAAGTAGTATAAACCGCAAAGTGAGGCAGTATGGGAGGGAATATAAAGGAAAGAGGATTAGTCTAAATAGGTGACACCTGGGAGAAGAAAATGAGATGAGAAAGTGAAACCAAAACAAAGAACATCATGCAACAGGTAGAGAAGGACGTCTGTCAGACCTTCTCACAGAAGTGGCGGTGACATCAATACCTCCAATCTCATTGAATGGATTCCAGTTGGCTGACACCTCACTCCAATTAGCTCTTGGAAATCTCATTAGTCTAGGGGTTCACATACTTTTTCAACCTGCACTGTGAATGTTTACATGGTGTGTTCAATAAAAACATGGTAACATTTAATTCTTTGTGTGTAATTAGTTTAAGCAGACTGTGATTGTCTATTGTTGTGACTTAGATGAAGATCAGATCACATTTTATGACCAATTTGTGCAGAAATCCATATAATTCCAAAGGGTTCATATACTTTTTCTTCCAACTGTATACACATTAGAGAAGTGAAGTCTGCATAACGAGAGATACATATTATACCTCTGCTGTGGCTTTGCTATCCCTTTCTGGATACATATCTGCTTTTAAGACATGCATATCTGCCTTGTCGTCATACTCGTACTGTATACTGACAATAGCCGTAGCAATGTCTCGCAGATAATCTCAAACCTATAAGAATCAGTAGAATGATCTTCACTAGATACTGGTCACTTTGAGCAGTATTGAATGAGGTCCATGCTGACAGTGATGGGGGATGGGCGGCCATCTGGCTGATCAGACAATGGACATGACTCATCCTTCCTTATACAGGGATGGGGTGTGTGCACTGTTTCCTTTCCCGATAGGAGTACTGTGTGTTTGTTTCCTGTGTGCACATTCCACTCCAGGTCAATTGGAAGTCCTATCCTGTGGTCAGGTCACTATTCAGAGCCAAAACCGAGGCTGGTATATCTCATTAGGAGACTCAGAGGGCCGCCGTGTGTCGGCGAGAGCCCTTTTCCTCACACTGTTACTCCTTTTCCTGAGGTCTAACTAGGGTGAATGGAGTCCGTGTGTCGGTGCCAGAAACCCTAGGGCAACTCAGAGGTGAACGAAGGGGAGTAGCAGTCGTCCAGGCGTGTGTCGCAGGACACTGTAGGTGGATGCACCTGCTTTTAGAAGGCTCAATCATGGGTTTAGGGAAATCTAGGGAACAGAAGGGTACCACTTCTGACTATAGGACAGCCAAGCAGTACATGAAATCCATCTATGGAGGAGGAGTTGTTAAGCCCCTCAAAGATTGGCACCAAGGGACTGTAGGTACAGAGTGGACCATCCCCAAAGAAGGGACCTTTGAGGTCTGGATTGGTAAAAAGTTTGTCCGTGAATTCCCCACTAGACTCCAAAGCCATGCTTCCCTCCAGAAAGCAGAACTGTGGCTGCACGAATTACATCGATCTCCAGCAACAGGGCATTCAAAAGTCCCAAACAGTGCGAACTAACACTGTCATGTGCTCAAGTCCCGCTAAGACTGCAGAGTCCAAGAGAAGCGCTTTTCTCTTTCTCTCTCTATCTCTCTCATCCCTCCCTCATCTCTCCATCTAACCTTGAGACGATGCACCATGTTGAATCCAGTTAGTCTTCATCCTGGTTTTAAGGACGATGAAAAGGGGGGAAAGTGGTGCCGAAAACAACGATCTATAAACTTTTTACTAGCCATTCTAACCTCTCAAATGTCAATCAATTTCTAACCTAGTAGGGAATTACGTTGAGAACCATCACGACTGCCTTTTCTTTGATGGTACTTGGGTCAGATTTTTGCAAAGAAGGTAAAAATCACGGCCGATCCATGGCCTGAATGTTCCGCTGTAACACTTTTATTCCATCAGGTATGCCCCCAGGCAGCTCCACGGGTTATCACCCGATGTCCACCACCGGGTTCAGGAGTCTCTCCCGGACCCAGACTCAATAACCAGTGTTCATCCTAGTCAACCAGGTGATTGGGTCGTGCTAAAGAAACATCCGAGGACAGGACTAGAGCCGAGATATCTTGGGCCATTCCAGGTGCTGCTGATGACGCCAACCTCTCTGAAGTTCGAGGGACGAGACAACTGGATCCACACCAGTCATTGCAAGAAGCTGCTCAACTAAGTCAAAGAATGAAGAGTATCACTTTTGTTTATTTGTTACAAGGAGACATTTGTTGATAGCACATAACGATACATTCCTAGAGGGTAATATAAGCTATAGGTTTAATATTAGCTCTGGCTCCTGCTCCTCGCTTGTTAATCCTGTATGGGTGTCTGGGCAGCTAGGCGACCCGTAGATGTGGTATGGTTATGCCTGGCTAGCAGACACCATTGACAAGGGTCAGGCCCATACTGACAGGAGCAGGGCAGAGGCGGAGCTATGACTAGTGAGGGTCGGAATCCTTTTTAAAGCTTTGGGAGGTCTTGGGGCTCACTGGTTTTCCATTGGATCCGGGAGAAAGGAAATAGGACGTGTACTTATGTTTTTTTGTTTCCATTCCTTCTATACGCCGGAGTGAGATGTTCCTGATGTCTAATCGACCGAGTTACCGAAGCCTGAACAGACAAGACGCCCTGAAGACCAAACCATGGACCAGATGCAGAGGATTCCAAACCAGCCAGCGACTAACGCGAAACACCACCTCCTGAGTCACCTCCTGAAGAAAAGAAGCCTTGTGTCAAAATTGACTTTCTGTTTTCCATCATCTGTTTTGTTTTATGGATTTTTTTCAAAGAAGAAGATCGAGGTTCATCGAGGGATACTGGGGAGCATATGACAAAGAGGAGGGACTGTTGTGTAAATTTTATTATGCGGACATTTTATATTAGGATGTGTGTGTTTTTATAGATTGTCATCTGTCTCCCTGTGTCGGATTTAACCGAAGAACGCTCTAGCAGAGGGTACTTAGGTTGAATCGGGACCAGTGGTAAAACCATCAGTATGAAAACCTTCTCGTGGGCTTGGAGACATGTTCTCAGTGTTTAGGGGGGCGTTTGCCGGTTTGTGAGCACTAAGTGCAATGCACTGGGCTTCTTCCCTTCAAATGTCTATACACATTAGAGAAGTGAAGTCTGCATAACAAGAGATACATATTATGCCTCTGCTGCGGCTTCACTATCCCTTTCTGGATACATATCTGCTTTTAAAGACATGCATATCTGCCTTATCGGCATACTCGTACCGTATACTGACAATAGCCGTAGCAATGTCTCGCAGATAATCTCAAACCTATAAGAACCAGTAGAATGATCTTCACTAGATACTGGTCACTTTGAGCAGTATTGAATGAGGTCCATGCTGACAGTGATGGGGGATGGGTGGCCACCTGGCTGATCAGATAATGGACATGACTCATCCTTCCTTATACAGGGATGGGGTGTGTGCATTGCACTGTTCAGCCACGTTGATGCCCTCCCCTGTCCTCTGACGTGTACCTGAACTTTCTCATCTTCCTGTGTCATCACTTCCTGTATCCTTGTTACATGAAGTAAGTGGTCAGGTAATGGGCCAGCCCCTTTCTATTGTTACTGTGACTAAATAAAAGGTGAGCAGACTGTGGAGGAGGGGAGTTGCTCAGAAGAACTCAAGATGGTAACACCTGTGTCTGACTCTGACTGCGGTTGAGGGATTTGCCTTTCCTTGCACAAACTTTGATGAGAGCGGATTTCTAATATTAATATTTCTACAACAGACAGGAGCAACTGCCACAAACGGAAAACAGGAAACAGGAAGTGGTGCACCAACATAACATCCATAACAGATGGGAGACCGTGTGTGAACAGTGCTCTGTTCAGCCAGGCGACTGAGACACTGGGCTGGGATAGCCGCTTGTAATTACCGTGTGCGAACGGTGCTTTAAGTAAGGTAGGAAGATACCTTGTTTAGTTAGAGCCCCGCCGGTCAGGTGTTTATTTTGTATGATTTGTTTGTTTTGCTGAGGTGCCAAATAAAAGCGATGTTTGGACCTTAAACTTGGTGTCTGGCGAAGATGCTTATGTGAATGACCTCCGGAGAAGAGCTAACCCACCACAAGGTGCAAATCAGATCATTACATCTGAGTAGGCTTTACTGCTGGTTTTGGCTCACAATAAGGCCTCATGCACACGACCGTATGTATTTTGCGGTCTGCAAAAAATGGATCAGAATTTTGTATTTTGCGGAACGGAACTGCTTGCCCCTAATAGAACAGTACTATCCTTGTCCGTAACAATAATAGGACATGTTCTATTTTTTTGCAGAACGGAAATACGGACATACGTAAACGGAATGCACACGGAGTAACTTTTTTTTTTTTGTGGACCAATTTAAATAAATGGTTTCGTATACGGTCCGTAAAAAAAAGGAACGGACACGGAAATAAAATACGTTTGTGTGCATGAGGCCTAACTGATGGAAATAACTAGTGTTGATCGAGCACCATAGTGTTCGGGGGCTCGGGCCGAACGCATCGAGCACCCGAGTATAATGGAAGTCAATGGGAGAACCCGAGCATTAAACCAGGCAACTCCTGCTCTGAAGAGGGGAAGGGGTGCCTGGTTCATAAAAAAAGGTCAGAAAATGATGGAAACACCACCTAAATGTGTCACGAGGGTGTCAAGAGCCACGTCTGACTCCGTTATACCTGGGGTCAGGAAGTCGCAGCGGGTGGCTGCACGTTCGATGTACAAAGACAGTGCTGTTTCGTAATGGTAGCTTTCTGGGTTTGCCTTGCAATCCTTTTTGGCTCACTCAGGGATCCGTAGCTTCTCCTCCTCAGCTGTTTCTTGTCCAGCAATCCCAACCTCCTTATATTCCCATCTCCCACTTCTCTGGTTGCCAGATATAGAGCTTCCTGCCTGGACTTCTATACTGACCCACTGAAGCTGTGTAGCTGTGTTCCCTGGTTGTTGTTCCAGAACGTTACCCTCCGGATCCCTGTTGGGCCTTGGTGGTCTGCTGTTATCGCCCACCTGGGATGTTTGTCTGTATTGTCTGTCCTCTCCTTGGTGTTTTCCTCTTAGTGTCAGTGGTGCGGACTAGTGATCCCACCGCCCTGTTCACTACACAGGGCTCATCTTAGGGAAAGCCAGGGTTTAGGCACGTGATCGGCGTACGGGTGAGGAACCCGTCTAGGGACGTCAGGGCAGTCAGGTGCCAGCCGCAAGGTGAGTCAGGGGTCACCACCTTTCCCTCTCCCTTGGACAGGGCCTTCCCATTTCCCTCCCTTTGCGTGACGCCGGTCATAACATTATATCTGGCCCTTATTTTGTGTAGGTAAAAAAAAACAAAAAAACTTTTTCTTTCTACCTACTTAGAATCCAGTATGGATCCAATTGCTGCTTTGTCAAAGCAACTTCAAGGCCTGTCTTTGGAGGTGGCAGGATTGAAGGCGTCGGTCTTCCAGCAACAGCAGCAATTGCAACAGACCGCAAGCCCAGCGGTTGCTACAGGTAACCAGGTTGTTGCGGAACCCAAGGTTGCTCTTCCTGACAGATTTTCTGGGGGAAGGGACAAATTTGTGACGTTCCGTGAGGCCTGTAAATTATATTTAAAAACTGCGCCCTTACTCCTCTGGTAATGAAGAACAGCGGGTGGGGGTTGTTATTTCCCTGCTGCAGGGGTACCCGCAATCCTGGGCGTTCTCTTTACCCACTGATTCCCAGGCTCACCGGTCAGTGGATGAATTTTTTGGGGCCTTCGGTCTCATATATGACGACCCTGACCTAGTCGCACTGGCTGAATCAAAATTACAGAGACTCCTACAGGGAGAGCGGCCAGTAGAGGAGTATTGCGCAGAGTTCCGTAGGTGGGCTACGGATACCCAGTGGAACGACCCGGCTCTCAGGAGTCAGTTCTGCTCTGGGTTATCCGAAAGGATTAAGGATGCGCTTGCGCTGTATGAGACTCCCTTTTCCCTTGATGCGGTGATGTCCCTTTCTATCAGAATAGATAGACGTCTTAGGGACAGATTGAAAAATCCGGAGCAATTGGTAACCCCTCCGAAGCAGCAGTTAGTCTGTACGGACTTACACGAGCCTATGCAGCTAGGAGGAACTACTCGTCAGGTCCATCCTCCTGAGGCTCGCTGTAGGCGTGGGGTTTGTTTTTTCTGTGGGGAGAGGGGTCATTTTATTAATGTCTGTCCTTCCTTCCTCAAAAACAAAAGACCGTCGGAAAACTACTAACCCCAGGCTGTGTGGAGGATGTCAGCCGGGGGGTATACGTTTCCTCCATACGAACATCGCAATTTGTGTTGCCAGCGGTTGTTGTTTTTGGCATTAAGACGGAGACTATTTCTTTTTTTCTAGACAGTGGAGCAGGAGTAAATTTGATAGATGCCCATTTTGCCCACACTATGGGTTTGTCTCTATGTACGCTACAGAGACCTATTCCCATATTCGCTATTGATTCTGCTCCTCTGTCTCAGAGAAACCTCACTCACATTGTCCATAACTTACACCTTCGGGTAGGGGACCACCATAATGAGTGGCTTTCATGTTATGTTCTGGAGGGGCTTCCCACTCCGGTGGTGTTGGGTCTTCCCTGGTTGGTAGCGCACAATCCAGTGGTGGATTGGCAGGCCAGGGAGATATTGGAGTGGAGTGAGCAGTGCAGAGAAAATTGCTTAAATAGCAATTGCTTAGTCGCCTCCATAGCTACCCTACCCACATTTGTTTCGGACTTTGAGGAAGTTTTTTCTGAAAAGGGTTGTCAGAAGTTACCACCTCACCGTCCTTATGATTGCCCGGTTAACCTGATTCCCGGTGCAAAATTACCCAAGACCAGGTTATATAATCTTTCGGGTCCAGAGAGACAAGCCATGAAAGATTATATCTCCGAGAGCTTGGCTAAGGGACACATCAGACCCTCTTCTTCACCCGTGGCTGCAGGGTTTTTCTTCGTTAAAAAGAAAGATGGGGGCCTGCGTCCTTGCCTAGATTTTCGCGAATTAAACCGGATAACCATCCGAGACCCATACCCTCTTCCTCTCATTCCTGACCTGTTTAATCAGATTGCGGGTGCTAGGTGGTTCTCCAAACTTGATCTTAGGGGGGCCTACAATCTGATTCGTATCAAGGAAGGGGATGAGTGGAAGACAGCTTTTAACACCCCTGAGGGGCATTATGAAAATCTAGTCATGCCTTTCGGTCTGACCAATGCTCCTGCTGTCTTCCAACATTTCGTTAATGACATTTTTAGTCATCTTATCGGCAGGTTTGTGGTGATATACCTAGATGATATTTTAATTTTTAGTCAGATCTGAAAACACGAGGTGCATGTCAGACAGGTACTGCAGGTCCTACGGACGAATAAATTATATGCTAAAATTGAAAAGTGTGTTTTCGCCGTTCAGGAAATACAGTTCCTAGGTTATTTATTATCTGCTTCAGGTTTCCGTATGGATCCTAGGAAGGTCCAGGCAATTTTAGATTGGGATCTTCCTGAGAACCTCAAAGCACTGCAACGGTTCTTGGGCTTCGCAAATTTCTATAGAAAATTCATTCAAAATTATTCGGTTAATGTAAAACCCCTTACTGACATGACTAGGAAGGGGACTGATTTTTCTAAATGGTCTGACGCCGCTAAAATTGCTTTTTCCTCTCTAAAAGAGAGGTTTACCTCGGCACCTGTACTAATCCAACCTGATGTCTCCCAGCCTTTTATTGTTGAAGTAGATGCGTCAGAGGTGGGAGTGGGGGCTGTGCTGTCTCAGGGTCCGTCTCCTGGCAGTGGCGTCCTTGTGCTTTCTTTTCTAAAAAACTATCTGCAGCGGAGAAGAACTATGATATTGGCAATAGGGAACTATTAGCTATTAAACTAGCGTTTGAAGAATGGCGTCACTTTTTAGAGGGGGCAATCCACCCCGTCACTGTGATTACGGACCACAAAAACTTCTATACCTCGAATCAGCTAAGCGTCTCACCCCTAGACAAGCTAGGTGGTCGCTATTTTTTACCAGGTTTAACTTTGTTATTACCTATCGTCCTGGGGCAAAAAATACCAAGGCAGATGCATTATCGCGTTGTTTCCCTGGAGGGGGTAATGTGAGTGATCCGGTACCCATTCTACAAAGAGGAGTGGTTGTCTCTGTGGTACACTCTGTTCTGGAGGGGAAGGTGTTAGAGGCCCAGGGGGACACCCTGTTCTCTTGCCCCTCAGAGAAATTGTTTGTACCGTTAAACCTGCGTCTCAAATTATTAAAGGAACATCATAATTCGGCACTTGCTGGGCACCCGGGTAGTAAAGCAACCTTGGAGCTATTGTCTCATCGTTTTTGGTGGCCAAGGTTGCGTCAGGAATGGATGTAATGGATTTTGTGTCTTCTTGTTCTACCTGTGCGCGCGCGAAAGTCTCTCATACACGTCCTGCAGGGTCTTTATTGCCACTTGTCATTCCCAATAGGCCATGGACACATCTGTCAATGGATTTTATCACTGACTTACCTTTGTCTGCGGGTAAAACAGTTATCTTGGTAGTAGTGGACAGGTTTAGCAAAATGGTACACTTCATTGCGTTACCCGCACTACCTAATGCTAAGACTCTTGCTCAGGTATTCATCAGTGAAATCGTGAAGCTTCACGGGGTCCCTTCCGATGTTGTTTCGGATCGGGGAACCCAGTTTATTTCTAAATTTTGGAAAGCTTTTTGTTCCCGTTTGGGGGTACACTTGTCCTTTTCCTCAGCTTTCCATCCTCAGTCGAATGGACAGACTGAGCGTACCAACCAAAACCTTAAGACATATCTAAAATGTTTTGTGTCTGAAAACCAAGAGGTGTGGTCATCATATTTACCGTTAGCCGAGTTTGCCATAAATAATCGCCGTCAGGAATCTACTGGCAAGTCACCATTTCTTGGTGCATATGGTTTTCATCCCTAATTCTGTACTTTCAAAGAGGGGGGGTCTTCTGGGGTTCCCGAAGAGGAGCGGTTTTCGTCGTCTCTTTCATCTGTATGGCAGAAAGTGCAAGCTAATTTGAAAAATATGGGAGGTAAATATAAATGCATGGCTGATAAAAAACGGTCGCCAGGTCCGGACCTAGGAGTGAATGACTATGTGTGGTTATCTACTAGGAATATGAAATTAAAGGTTCCCTTTTGGAAACTGGGTCCTAGGTTTATTGGTCCTTACAAAATAGTACCCATCATTAACCCCGTGGCTTTTCGCCTGGAGCTACCTTAGAGACTTTTAAAATTCATAACGTCTTCCATAAATCGTTACTCAAAAAGTATGTTCCACCTCTAGAACCATCACCGCTGCTACCCCCTCCTGTTATTGTGGATGGTAATCTAGAGTTTCAAATATCCAAAATTGTTGATTCTCGTCGGGTCCGCTGTTCTCTTCAATATCTGGTGCATTGGAGAGGTTACGGTCCCGAGGAAAGAATGTGGGTTCCAGCGTCTGAGGTAAACGCCGACAGGTTAGTTCGGGATTTTCATGCCTCTCATCCTGAGAGACCTAGTCCTGAGTGTCCGGAGGCCCCTCGTGGAAGGGGGGGTACTGTCACGAGGGTGTCAAGAGCCACGTCTGACTCCGTTATACCCGGGGTCAGGAAGTCGCAGCGGGTGGCTGCGCGTTCGATGTACAAAGACAGTGCTGTTTCGTAATGGTAGCTTTCTGGGTTTGCCTTGCAATCCTTTTTGGCTCACTCAGGGATCCGTAGCTTCTCCTCCTCAGCTGTTTCTTGTCCAGCAATCCCAACCTCCTTATATTCCCATCTCCCACTTCTCTGGTTGCCAGATATAGAGCTTCCTGCCTGGACTTCTATACTGACCCACTGGAGCTGTGTAGCTGTGTTCCCTGGTTGTTGTTCCAGAACGTTACCCTCCGGATCCCTGTTGGGCCTTGGTGGTCTGCTGTTATCGCCCACCTGGGATGTTTGTCTGTATTGTCTGTCCTCTCCTTGGTGTTTTCCTCTTAGTGTCAGTGGTGCGGACTAGTGATCCCACCGCCCCGTTCACTACACAGGGCATATCTTAGGGAAAGCCAGGGTTTAGGCACGTGATCGGCGTACAGGTGAGGAACCCGTCTAGGGACGTCAGGGCAGTCAGGTGCCAGCCGCAAGGTGAGTCAGGGGTCACCACCTTTCCCTCTCCCTTGGACAGGGCCTTCCCATTTCCCTCCCTTTGCGTGACGCCGGTCATTACACTAAATGGTTCGGGAACAGCTTGGGGAGGATGTCTGGATGCATCTTGAAATCCCAGGTCGCTGCTGGGAACGATGTTGTCCGAGTAGTACGCCACTTTTACAGACTGACAATAATACGCACAAATCCGAAGGTAAAATCGATTTTAGAGGAAAAATTGTTAGGAAACATTCTTTCCTGTATATTTACTTGTATATAAAGTGCAAGTGCTGCCAAAAATTACAAGGAAGAGGCACTCCGATACAACTTGTATATCACATAAAGGAGGGCCTCATTCACATTGTGATACAATTGTTCAGGTAGTGGGACTCCTACACTCATAAAGCATATGTGCAGTAAGCCGGATTGGGGCAATTGCACACTGGCGCAAAATTGATAGTTTTTAGTTCGTGACGCCAATTGCAGCTTGCGCAGGTACTGTAGCAGGGCCCTTTAAGATGTTATAGCTCACGTACCAGGTGAGGAATGCCAGAGGGGGATAATGTCTCTGTGTAATGTCAACGGTGTCTCCTACCTTGGTACGGCTGGACTCCTGGATCCTGGCTCACATGCAATAAAGTTGAGTGTGGTCAGTAGGAGTAATTGAGGAATGAATGCAATCCAGACAGGAAATATAATCCAACTCGTCTTTACTTAATGCAGCTTTGAATCCATACAAGTTACACCATAAGTCTTGGGTCCCAGCAGGTATTGGCAATATGTGGCAGGAATCTATATGTATTCTGCTTCTTATCATATGCCTGGTAGAACTGGCAGGTATCTGTCTTCTGCTCTGTCTGTAGTCTGCTTGATATGGGCCTGACTAGCTGAGGTATTTGGCTTCTCCTGGACTTTGGATATGTACTCACAGGACTGCTCGCAGGGTATGCTTCTTCCTGGAGGCTGGAGATGGCTGCTTTTCTTGTCAACCAGCTGAGGCTGATGACTCAGGCTGGGAAGGGTGATCCTGGGCCTCAGCCGAGGCTTGGATCCTAGGTTGGGATCCCTGTTTCTGGGAGCTCCTACCAACACAGCCTTCCCCAAGGAGGGGGCTGGTACACACTAACTAGAACTTTCTTTCCTCCCCATGAGGCAGGATGTGGGACCATTCCACTCCTCCTCAAAGAGGGGGGAGCTAGGTTGGAATGAACTATTCCAATCTAGCAATGCTAAACTGGCTAAGATCCTGTTACATAGTGCTGCCACCTGCTGGTGCACATGGAAAATTACAGCAATAATATGAAACAGGCATAGAAATACATATATTGGAAATGCACAGTTAGATTACATAAGGTGACAATACACATATACACCTGACATTATTGCAGTAGGGATACAGAAGTTTAGTGACATACTTCAGGATGTTACATATGCACTAAGTCAAAGGGCTGCCAAAAATTACAAGGAAGAGGCACTTTAATACAACCAGTATATCACAATTGTTCAGGTAGTGGGACTCCTACACTTATAAAGCATATGCACTAAGTGAAAGGGCTGCCAAAAATTACAAGGAACCGGCACTCCAAATACACCCTTTGTTACACATAAAGGAGGGCATCATACACAGCCTTGAAAAATTATAATTGATGGCCTGCTGGTGACCCTCAAAAACATTTGGAGCAAGCGCCTGCTGCCGTTTTGGTGACTCTAGATAACCTGGGGCCGATCGCACGTCCCTGTGACGGCGACAACCTATTCAAATGTCTGCCCTATCAACTTTATTTTCAGCGCCATCCACGGGTAAGGGGGAATCAGTGTTCGATTCTGGAGAGGGAGCCTGAGAAACTGCTACGGCTACCACATCCAAGCAAGGCAGCATGCACACATATTACCTATTAGGTATAATTAGGTGAGGGCCTGCAGGTGAGCTGACCCTCTAATAAATTGTAGGTGAGGGCCTGCAGGTGAGCTGACCATTTAAAAAATTATGGAAAAGTGCCTGCTGCTGAGCTGACCATTGAAAAAATTTACGGTGTTCAAAGCAGGCCGGGTCGCCTGAATACTTCAGCTAGAAATAATGGAATAGGACTTCGGTTCTATTTTGCTGGTTTTCGTATTGCGCCGTTAAAGGTGAAATTCTTGGACCGGCGCAAGACGAACCAAAGTGAAAGCATTTGCCAATAATTTTTTCATTAATTAAAAATGAAAGTCAGACGATCCAATACTAATAGTTCCGACCATAGAAGACCATAAAAGATGACATCCGGCAGGGTTATTCCCATGACCCGCCGAGCTGCTTCCGGAAAACCAAAGTCTTTGGGTTTCGGGTGGAGTATGGTTTGAAAGCTGACAAAGTACACTGTATGTCACAGATACATTTTTGAAGCGCACACATTACACTGCAGATGTTGCCCTGGTAAGGTCACTGTCAGAAGCGGACAACATCTATGGAAAAAGTACAGTCGTGGCCAAAAGTTTTGAGAATGACACAAATATTAGTTTTCACAAAGTTTGCTGCTAAACTGCTTTTAGATCTTTGTTTCAGTTGTTTCTGTGATGTAGTGAAATATAATTACACACACTTACTACGTTTCAAAGGCTTTTATCGACAATTATATGACATTTATGCAAAGAGTCAGTATTTGCAGTGTTGGACCTTCTTTTTCAGGACCTCTGCAATTCGACTGGGCATGCTCTCAATCAACTTCTGGGCAAATTCCTGACTGATAGCAACCCATTCTTTCATAATCACTTCTTGGAGTTTGTCAGAATTAGTGGGTTTTTGTTTGTCTACCCGCCTCTTGAGGATTGACCACAAGTTCTCAATGGGATTGAGATCTGGGGAGTTTCCAGGCCATGGACCCAAAATGTCAACGTTTTGGTCCCCGAGCCACTTAGTTATCACTTTTGCCTTATGGCACGGTGCTCCATCGTGCTGGAAAATGCATTGTTCTTCACCAAACTGTTGTTGGATTGTTGGAAGAAGTTGCTGTTGGAGGGTGTTTTGGTACCATTCTTTATTCATGGCTGTGTTTTTGGGCAAAATTGTGAGTGAGCCCACTCCCTTGGATGAGAAGCAACCCCACACATGAATGGTCTCAGGATGCTTTACTGTTGGCATGACACAGGACTGATGGTAGCGCTCACCTTTTCTTCTCCGGACAAGCCTTTTTCCAGATGCCCCAAGCAATCGGAAAGAGGCTTCATCGGAGAATATGACTTTGCCCCAGTCCTCAGCAGTCCATTCACCATACTTTCTGCAGAAGATCAATCTGTCCCTGATGTGTTTTTTGGAGAGAAGTGGCTTCTTTGCTGGCCTTATTGACACCAGGCCATCTTCCAAAAGTCTTCGTCTCACTGTGCGTGCAGATGCGCTCACACCTGCCTGCTGCCATTCCTGAGCAAGCTCTGCACTGGTGGCACTCCAATCCCGCAGCTGAATCCTCTTTAGGAGACGATCCTGGCGCTTGCTGAACTTTCTTGGATGCCCTGAAGCCTTCTTAACAAGAATTTAACCTCTTTCCTTGAAGTTCTTGATGATCCTATAAATTGTTGATTGAGGTGCAATCTTAGTAGCCACAATATCCTTGCCTGTGAAGCCATTTTTATGCAACGCAATGATGGCTGCACGCGTTTCTTTGCAGGTCACCATGGTTAACAATGGAAGAACAATGATTTCAAGCATCACCCTCCTTTTAACATGTCAAGTCTGCCATTTTAACCCAATCAGCCTGACATAATGATCTCCAGCCTTGTGCTCGTCAACATTCTCACCTGAGTTAACAAGACAATTACTGAAATGATCTCAGCATGTCCTTTAATGACAGCAATGAAATGCAGTGGAAAGTTTTTTTTGGGATTAAGTTAATTTTCATGGCAAAGAAGGATTATGTAATTCATCTGATCACTCTTCATAATATTCTGGAGTATATGCAAATTGCTATTATAAAAACTTAAGCAGCAACTTTTCCAATTTCCAATATTTATATAATTCTCAAAACTTTTGGCCACGACTGTACACTGGATGTCACTGATATTTTAGGGATGCGCACACTTAATACAGGAGAAGTGGCGCAGCTACTCTCACTGTCCGCAGCGGACACCGTCTATTGAAAAAGTACACTGGATTTCACAGATATTTTTTGGATGCGCACACTTTACACAGGAGATGTGGCGCGGATAATTTAACTGTCCGCAGCGGCCTATTACACAGTATTTAGCGCAGGTTGCGCTACAAACATATATTGCTGCTGTCACACACAATAGTCCTTACAAGGACTTTTGGGTCTCTGAAACGTTTTTGCACAAAATAAATATTCAATTACACTCCCTGCACTCTCTGTCCCTTCCTATGAACTCATGCGTCATCGGGTGCTATATAGCACCCGATGACTCGTTCCGACCAGCCAATCACAGTAATGCCAGTAGACAACATGGCTACTGGCATTACAGTGAGGGCAGTACTTACCTGCATGTTTATTGGCTGCGTAGCAGCCGCGAAACGTGCAGGAAGGAGACTCGAGCATGGCGCCAAGCATGCTCGATCACCACTAGAAATAAGGCTGGGTTCACACGGGCGTCACGTTTTGGCTCCAGATGCGTCCCGGGTGCAATGCGGCAAACCCGCGCGAGTAGGTACGCAATTGCAGTCAGTTTTGACTGCGATTGCGTTCCGTTGTTCAGTTTTTGGTGCGCGAGTGCAATGCGTTTTGCACGCGCGTGATAAAAAACTGAATGTGGTACCCAGACCCGAACTTCTTCACTGAAGTTCAGGTTTGGGTTCGGTGTTGTGTAGATGTAATTATTTTCCCTTATAACATGGTTATAAAGGAAAATAATAGCATTCTTTAATACAGAATGCTTGGTAGAAGGGTAGAGGGTTAAAAAAAATGTAAAAATTAACTCACCTCCTCCAATTGATCGTGTAGCTGCCGGTCTCCTGTTTTTTCTTCAGGACCTGTCAAAGGACCTGTGGTGACGTCACTGAGCTCACCACATGGTTCATCACCACGGTGATAAACCATGTGATCGGACCATGTGATGTGACATCACCACAGGTCCTTTAGCTGGCAGCTCATGATTAAAAAAGTAAGAAGAGATCGGCAACTACGCGATCAAGAGGAGGAGGTGAGTTATTATTTTTTTTTTTTAACCCTCAATTGACCTTCTACTAAGCATTCTGTATTAAAGAATGCTATTATTTTCCCTTATAACCATGTTATAAGGAAAAAATAATACAGTGAATAGACTGTCATCTTAGCAACCATGCGTAAAAATTGCACCGCATCCGCACTTGCTTGCGAATGCTTGCGATTTTCACGCAGCCCCATTCACTTCTATGGGGCCTGTGTTGCGTGAAAAACGCACAATATAGAGCATGCTGCAATTTTCACGCAACGCACAAGTGATTAGAGATGTCGAGGAACATAAAATTTTCCGTTCGCGAACGTGAATTTCTGCAAATGTTCGCGAACGGGCGAATCGGGCGAACCGCCATAGACTTCAATAGGCAGACGAATTTTAAAACCCACAGGGATTCTTTCTAGCCACAGAAGTGATGGAAAAATTGTTTCAAGAGGACTAACACCTGGACTGTGGCATGCCGGAGGGGGATCCATGGCAAAACTCCCATGGAAAATTACATAGTTGACGCAGAGTTGGATTTTAATCCATAAAGGGCATAAATCACCTAACAATCCAAATTTTTTTTGAACAACGTGGTTTAAAACATCCAGTGTGTGTATACGATCAGGTATGATGTTGTATCGATCAGGTAGTTACACACGCTCGCTTCACAGACATTGACAGACCAAACTCCCCTTTTAATGCACCGCAAACAACCGCAAACAGTCCATTTACCCAACCGCAAACTCACCATTTGTACAAGGTTGGATACCAAGCTAGCCATGTCCCGTTGAGGTCATTGAAGGTTTCTTCCTCCACCCAGCAACGTACAACACCAAGGGTCCCGGAAAGGTGAATTGAATTGATTTTTCGAACGGGGAGATGGTTAAAAAAACGCTGGTTCCCTCCCCTTTGTTTGAATCCACGGTCACTGCGTCTGTGCCGTGCAATTTACTGTCCCACCCGATATGAGTGGTATTTTCTGTAGTTCTCTCTTCTCATCAGTTTGATCCCTGTTACGTCCCCAATCTGGGGTCCATTTATTAAATAGATTTTTCGAACGGGGAGATGGTTAAAAAAATGCTGGCTCCCTCCCCTTTGTTTGAATCCACGGTCACTGCATCTGGGCCGTGCAATTTACTGTCCCACACGATATGAGTGCTACTTTCTGTAGTTCTCTCTTCTCATCAGTTCAATCCCTGTTACGTCCCCAATCTGGGGTCCATTTATTAAATGGATTTTTCGAACGGGGAGATGGTTAAAAAAATGCTGGCTCCCTCCCGTTTGTTTGAATTTACGCCACGGTCACTGCGTCTGCACATTGCAATTTACTGTCACACCCGATATGAGTGCTATTTTCTGTAGTACTATTCTCATCAGTTTAATCCCTGTTACGTCCCATATCAGGGTGGGATTGCCTTTTGTGAAAAAAAAATTAGGCCGGGTACCTTCGACTGCCTTCACAGTGACAGACCAAACTCTGATACACCAAACTGAATTGATTTTAGGAACCGGGAGATGGAAAAAGCAGCTTGGTCGGTCCTCTTACTCCCAAGTTGGGGCACTGCGCGTTCACGGAGCAATGTGCTGTGACACCCTATATGAGTGGTGTCTTAACTAGTACTATTCCTATCAGTTTAATCCCTGTTACGTTCCCTATCCGGGGACGTGTGTCGAATTGATTAACCATTGTCAAATTAACGAACCATTACGACATCCTGGAATAATTTAGTTCTGAGCTTTGTACTTGCTTTGTATTGGAATTGATGGGGATTTTTTAAATTGTCTGCATTATTTCTAATAAACTATTAAGAGACTTTATTATGATTTTTTTATTTTATGTATTAAAAACCCACCCATACAACTTTAAAAAAAAAAATAACAAAAAATTTAGTTTTTTGTATGAAAAATTATCCAGCCGATCGCTTTTGGTCTGATCATAATGAAGCAACGGCCTTATCATCTGCGGTGTGGCAACATTGCCAACACACTCAGAGGTGATGATCGCTTCATTGTGATACGCAAGCCCCTTCACCACAACAAGGTAACGATCACGAAGGGGAATTGACACTTGTATGTGTCTTTTTTTGTTTGTTTTGTTTTTGCAGCCACAGTGCAGCAGCAGAGGCCAGAAAAATTAGGCATGTACACATGCCTGAAAAATAATGTTATTTTTGCAGCCGCTGTTGTAGCAGCGTCCGGAAAAATAGATGTTTTCAAGGCAGAAAGGTGACTAAAACATTGCGGCTTGAACCCTAGTTGGTGGCGGAGAATTCACAAAAGTCATCCGGTATGCAGACATTAAATACAGCAGCGTGGGGACCATTTTGAGGCCAAGGCATGTCATCAGGCCTTTTGTTAGTCAAACGTATCCCCCACTGTCAGTCCCTTCAGGATCCATGCCTCATTCATCTTAATAAAGGTAAGGTTATCAACACTTTTTTGACCGAGGCGACTTCTTTTGTCAGTGACAATGCCTCCTGCTGCACTGAAGGTCCTTTCTGACAGGACACTTGAAGCGGGGCAGGCCAGAAGTTCTATCGCACACCCAGTAGTCAAGGGGTTCATCGCTCTTCAGAGTGTCGATATCTGCAGTTAAGGCGAGGTAGTCTGCTACCTGTCGGTCGAGTCGTTCTCTAAGGCTGGATCCCGAAGGGCTGTGGCGATGTGTAGGACTGAAAAAGCTCCGCATGTCCTCCATCAACAACACATCTGTAAAGCGTCCTGTCCTTGCCGCCGTGGTCGTGGTAGGAGGAGGATTACTTTCACCTCTTCCCCTGTTAGATTCCCGTTGTGCTGTGACATCCCCCTTATAAGCTGTGTAAAGCATTTTTTTTTTGTTTTGTTTTGAACTGCTGCATCCTTTCTGACTTTCGGTAAGTTGGTAACATTTCCACCACTTTCTGCTTATACCGGGGGTCTAGTAACGTGGCCACCCAGTACAGGTCGTTCTCCTTCATCCTTTTTATACGAGGGTCCCTCAACAGACATGACAGCATGAAAGACCCCATTTGCACAAGGTTGGATGCCGAGCTACTCATTTCCCGTTCCTCGTCCTCACAGATGTCATTGACGGTCTGTTCTTCACCCCAGCCACGTACAACACGACGGGTCCCAGATAGGTGACGACAACGAGCACCCTGGGATGCCTGCTGTGGTTGGTCTTGCTCCTCCTCAAAGCCACATTCCTCCTCTGACTCCTCTTCCTCACAATCCTCTTGCAGCGTTGCCGCAGGTCCGGCAAGCGATGATGACAAGGCTGTTTCTGGTGGTGATGGTGACCACAACTCTTCCTCTTCACGCTCATCTACAGCCTGATCCAGCACTCTTCGCAGGGCACGCTCCAGGAAGAAAACAAATGGGATGAGGTCGCTGATGGTGCCTTCGGTGCGACTGACTTGGTTTGTCACCTCCTCAAAAGGACGCATGAGCCTACAGGCATTGCGCATTAGCGTCCAGTAACGTGGCAAAAAAAATTCCCAGCTCCGCAGAGGCTGTCCTAGCACCCCGGTCATACAAATACTCGTTGATGGCTTTTTCTTGTTGGAGCAGGCGGTCGAACATTAGGAGTGTTGAATTCCAACGTGTCGGGCTGTCGCAAATCAAACGCCTCACTGGCATGTTGTTTCGGCGCTGAATGTCTGAAAAGTGCGCCATGGCCGTGTAGGAACGCCTGAAATGGCCACACACCTTCCTGGCCTGCTTGAGGACGTCCTGTAAGCCTGGGTACTTAGAAACAAAGCGTTGTACGATGAGATTCAACACATGTGCCATGCACGGCACATGTGACAACTTGCCCAAATTCAATGCCGCCAACAAATTGCTTCCATTGTCACACACCACTTTGCCGATCTCCAGTTGGTGCGGGGTCAGCCACTGATCCACCTGTGCGTTCAGGGCGGACAGGAGTGCTGGTCCGGTGTGACTCTCTGCTTTCAGGCAAGTCAACCCCAAGACAACGTGACACTGTCGTATCCGGGATGTGGAATAGCCCCTGGGGAGCTGGGGGGATTCAGTTGATGTGCAGCCAGACACCGCAGCAGAAGAGGACTCAGCCGAGGAGGTTATGGAAGAGGATGGAGTAGGAGGAGTAGAGGAGGTGGCAGTAGGCCTGCCTGCAAGTCGTGGCGGTGTCACCAACTCCGCTGCAGAGCCACGCATTCCATGCTTGTCAGCCGTCAGCAGGTTGACCCAATGCGCAGTGTAGGTGATATACCTGCCCTGACCGTGCTTTGCAGACCAGGTATCAGTGGTCAGACGGACCCTTGCCCCAACACTGTATGCCAGAGATGCCATGACTTCCTTTTCAATCACTGAGTAGAGGTTTGGGATTGCCTTTTTTGAAAAAAAAATTTGTCCGGGTACCTTCCACTGTGGTGTCCCAATAGCGACAAATTTTTTGAAGGCCTCAGACTCCACCAGCTGGTATGGTAAAAGCTGGCGGGCTAAGAGTTCCGTCAAGCCAGCTGTCAGACGCCGGGCAAGGGGGTGACTCTGTGACATTGGCTTCTTACGCTCAAACATTTCCTTAAGGCCTCATGCACATGACCGTATTTTTTTGCGGTCCGCAAAACGGGGTTCCGTTTTTCCGTGATCCGTGACCGTTTTTTCGTCCGTGGGTCTTCCTTGATTTTTGGAGGATCCACGGACATGAAAAAAAAGTCGTTTTGGTGTCCGCCTGGCCGTGCGGAGCCAAACGGATCCGTCCTGAATTACAATGCAAGTCAATGGGGACGGATCCGTTTGACGTTGACACAATATGGTGCAATTTCAAACGGATCCGTCCCCCATTGACTTTCAATGTAAAGTCAGGAGTTAATATACCATCGGTTTGGAGTTTTCTCCAATCCGATGGTATATTTTAACTTGAAGCGTCCCCATCTGCCGGAAGCAGAGATCGCAGCTCGCAGGTAAGTATCATGGTTCTACAAATTGCTAAGTAACCATGGCAACCGGGATTGCAGTAGCGTCCTGGTTGCCATGGTTACCGATCGGAGCCCCAGCGATTAAACTGGGACTCCGATCGGTACACTCCGCTGCCACCAATGATAGGGGGGAGATTTTAATTAGGAGGGGGAGGGAGGGGAGAAGGCCCACTGGCCACCAACGAGTTAACTACATGGGAAGGGAGGGGGGGGGCCCACTGCCCACCAACGAGTTAACTACAGGGGAGGGGAGGGGCAACACTGGCCACCAATGAGTTAACTACAGGGGAGGGGGGGGGCCCACTGGCCACCAATGAGTTAACTACAGGGGAGGGGGGGCCCACTGGCCACCAATGAGTTAACTACAGGGGAGGGGGGGGGCCGGCCGCACTGGCCACCAATGAGTTAACTACAGGGGAGGGGGGGGCGGCCACCAATGTGTTAACTACAGGGGGGGGGGCTGCCCCCTGCTGCCTGGCAGCACCTGCCAGGCAGCAGGGGGCAGTCATGTACACAGTTCTGTTAGTATATTCTAACCTGAAGCGTCCCCATCACCATGGGAACGCCTCTGTGTTAGAATATACTGTCGGATTTGAGTTTCACGATGTAACTCAAACCTGACAGTATATTCTAACACAGAGGCGTTCCCATGGTGATGGGGACGCTTCAGGTTAGAATATACTAACAGAACTGTGTACATGACTGCCCCCTGCTGCCTGGCAGGTGCTGCCAGGCAGCAGGGGGCAGCCCCCCCCCCTGTAGTTAACACATTGGTGGCCGGCCCCCCCCCTCCCCTGTAGTTTACTCATTGGTGGCCAGTGCAGCCGGCACCCCCCCTCCCCTGTAGTTAACTCATTGGTGGCCAGTGGGCCCCCCCTCCCCTGTAGTTAACTCATTGGTGGCCAGTGGCCCCCCCCCTCCCCTGTAGTTAACTCATTGGTGGCCAGTGCGGCCCCTCCCCTCCCCTGTAGTTAACTCGTTGGTGGGCAGTGGGCCCCCCCCCCTCCCTTCCCATGTAGTTAACTCGTTGGTGGCCAGTGGGCCTTCTCCCCTCCCTCCCCCTCCTAATTAAAATCTCCCCCCTATCATTGGTGGCAGCGGAGTGTACCGATCGGAGTCCCAGTTTAATCGCTGGGGCTCCGATCGGTAACCATGGCAACCAGGACGCTACTGCAGTCCCGGTTGCCATGGTTACTTAGCAATTTGTAGAACCATGATACTTACCTGCGAGCTGCGATCTCTGCGTCCGGCCGGGAGCTCCTCCTACTGGTAAGTGACATGACCTGTCACTTACCAGTAGGAGGAGCTCCCGCACAGACCTGTCACTTACCAGTAGGAGGAGCTCCCGGCCGGACGCAGAGATCGCAGCTCGCAGGTAAGTATCATGGTTCTACAAATTGCTAAGTAACCATGGCAACCGGGACTGCAGTAGCGTCCTGGTTGCCATGGTTACCGATCGGAGCCCCAGCGATTAAACTGGGACTCCGATCGGTACACTCCGCTGCCACCAATGATAGGGGGGAGATTTTAATTAGGAGGGGGAGGGAGGGGAGAAGGCCCACTGGCCACCAACGAGTTAACTACATGGGAAGGGAGGGGGGGGGGGCCCACTGCCCACCAACGAGTTAACTACAGGGGAGGGGAGGGGCAACACTGGCCACCAATGAGTTAACTACAGGGGAGGGGGGGGGCCCACTGGCCACCAATGAGTTAACTACAGGGGAGGGGGGGCCCACTGGCCACCAATGAGTTAACTACAGGGGAGGGGGGGGGGCCGGCCGCACTGGCCACCAATGAGTTAACTACAGGGGAGGGGGGGGGCCACTGGCCACCAATGAGTTAACTACAGGGGAGGGGGGGTGCCGGCTGCACTGGCCACCAATGAGTAAACTACAGGGGAGGGGGGGGGGCCGGCCACCAATGTGTTAACTACAGGGGGGGGGGGCTGCCCCCTGCTGCCTGGCAGCACCTGCCAGGCAGCAGGGGGCAGTCATGTACACAGTTCTGTTAGTATATTCTAACCTGAAGCGTCCCCATCACCATGGGAACGCCTCTGTGTTAGAATATACTGTCGGATTTGAGTTTTCACAAGGTGAAAACTCATCTCTGAAAAAGCTTTTATGCAGACGGATCTTCGGATCCGTCTGTATAAAAACTAACCTACGGCCACGGATCACGGACACGGATGCCAATCTTGTGTGCATCCGTTTTCTTTCACGGACCCATTGACTTGAATGGGTCCGTGAACCGTTGGCCGTGAAAAAAATAGGACAGGTCATATTTTTTTCACGGCCAGGAAACACGGCTCACGGATGCGACTGCCAAACGGTGCATTTTCCGATTTTTCCACGGACCTATTGAAAGTCAATGGGTCCGCGAAAAAAAAACGGAAAACGGCACAACGGCCACGGATGCACACAACGGTCGTGTGCATGAGGCCTTACAGACACCTGACTGTGGGCAGATGAGATGGAACTGCTGAAGGTGAGAGGCGGAGTGGCGGGTGGTTGAGAGGGGGCAAGGAGGACAGCAGTGGTTGACGTGGCTGAAGATGCTGGACCAGGAGGAGGATGGTGGCTTTGAGCTTGTGTGCTGCTTCTACTCGTCATCATATGTTGATCCCATAGGCGTTTGTGATGTGCGATCATGTGCCTTCGCAAAGCAGTTGTACCTAGGTGGGTGTTGGATTTCCCACGACTCAGTTTCTTTTGGCACAGGTTGCAAATGGCATCGCTGTTGTCAGAGGCAGACACGCAAAAAAAATGCCACACTGCTGAGCTTTGCAAGGACGGCATTCTGGTGGTGGCAACAGCATGCGTTGATTGGCGTGCTGTCTGGCTGACCCCGGGTGCCGATACATGCTGTCTGACTGTGCCACTAGCTCCTTGCGACGACCTCCCCCTGCTTCCAACTCGTCTCCTCCTTCTCTCTGTCTCCCCTTCTGAACTTTCCCCCTCTTCTTCTTCTCTTCGAGCAGGCACCCACGGACACATCGTCATCATCAACCACTTCACTTGTATCTGACACCTCAGCAAAGGAAGCAGCAGCGGGTACAACATCATCATCATCACACTATACGTCCATGTGTGTAATGCTGCCTGACTGAGACATATCCCTGTTATCTCCATCCTCTGGCAATAATGGTTGCGCATCACTAATATCATCCAACTGATGTGTAAATAACTCCTCTGAGGGATCAAGTGAAGCGGCTGTGGTGGTAGCGGCGGGCGGGAGAGTTGTAACTTGAGAGCAGGTGACCAAAGCTGAGCTGGAGGAGGATGGTGCGTCAAGGTTTTTAGCGGAGGCTGTTGAAGATTGGGTGTCCTGTGTAAGCCAGTCAACTATTTTCTCAGAATTTTTTGGGTTCAGGGTACGTGGCCTCTGAACACTGGGCATTATTCCAGGGCCAGTGGAAATCACAGCACCACGAACACGACGGCCCCTGCGGCGTGGCCTGCCTCTGCCTGTCATTTTTTATTAGATAAGTGTTACTATGCGTGCAAGGTACTGTGCCACCCTATATAAGTGGTGGGCAGTGGGCACAGTACAGTCTGTGTGGGCCTGACACCCACTGGCTTGCAACTGTGATTATATCACAGAAAAATATTAAATAGAATTTTTTTTTATCTGCGAGGTATTTGTGAGTGAGTGACACCCTGTAACGGTATAAGTGGAGGCCTAGCCACTAGCCAGTGGCCACAATACAGTCTGTGTGGGCCTGACACACACGGGCTTGCAACTGTGATTATATCACAGAAAAATATTAAATAGATTTTTTTTTATCTGAAAGGTATTTGAGTGAGTGACACCCTGTAACGGTATGAGTGGAGGCCTAGCCAGTGGCCACAATACAGTCTGTGTGGGCCTGACACACACTGGCTTGCAACTGTGATTAGATCACAGAAAAAGATTAAATAGAATTTTTTTTTATCTGCGAGGTATTTTCTGTCACACCCTGTATGAATGGTGTGCACACAGTACTGTCTGTGACTGAGCCTGCAGCCTCTCACACACGGGCAGGTAACTGCAATATATGTATATATAAAAATTAAAAAAAAAGCAGACTGATGTACCAGCCCTGAAAAGGGCTTTTTGGGGAGCTGTCAGGACGCTGTCCTTACAGCAGATGAGTCTGTGGACACAGAACACTGCCCTAGCTAACGCTTTCCCTATTGAATCAGCAGCAGCAGCAGCAGCACTGTCCCTCCTCTCACTGAGAATGCAGATTCCGAATGAATCTAAGATGGATGCTGTCCAGGAGGTGGGAGGGTCTGCTGCTGATTGGCTGGAATGTGTCTGCTGACTGTGAGGTACAGGGTCAAAGTTTACTCAATGATGATGTATAGGGGGCGGACCGAACATCGCATATGTTCGCCCGCCGCTGCGAACGCGAACAAGCTATGTTCGCCGGGAACTATTCGCCGGCGAACTATTCGGGCCATCACTATAAGTGATGCGTGAAAATCACCGCTCATCTGCACAGCCCCATAGAAATGAATGGGTCCGGATTCAGTGCGGGTGCAATGCGTTCACCTCACGCATTGCACCCGCACGGAAAACTCGCTCGTGTGAAAGGGGTCTAACTGATCAAATAACTGAAGTGTAAACTCAGCCTAAGGCCTCTTTCACACTGACGTGTGTGATCCGTGGCCGTATTGCGGCCCGCAAATCGCGGGCCGCAATACACGGCCACAGTTCCGTGTGAATTCCGCATCACGGATGCGGACCCATTCACTTCAATGGGTCCGCTAATCCGGAATCGCGGAACGGCCGCACGGGACGGGACCCCTCGGAAGCACTACGGAGTGCCTCCTGGGGTTACGTCCCGTTCTTCCGTTCCGCAAAAAGATAGAACATGTCCTATCTTTTAGCGGAACGGCCGGATCGCGGACCCATTAAAGTGAATGGGTCCGCGATCCGATGCGGCTGACCTACGGCCGGCGAACGAGCATTGCGGCCCGCTATTTGCGGGCCGCTTCACAGGCACGGGTCACACACGTCAGTGTGAAAGAGGCCTTAGGCCTCATGCACACGACCTTTCAGTTTTTTGCGGTCCGCAAACCGCGGATCCGCAAAAAAAGGAAGCCTCCCTTGTTACCTTCTGCAATTTGCGTAATGGAACAGGCGCTGCCAATATAATGCCTATTCTTGTCCGCAAAGCGCGGACAAGAATAGGACATGTTATATTTTTTTAACGGGGCCGCGGAACGGAGCCACAGATGCGGACAGCACACGGAGTGCTGTCCGCATATTTTGCGGCCTCATTGAGGTGAATGGGTCCGCATCCGAGCCATCAAAACATTTTGTTGCGCAAATTGTGCGTCTGCCAAAAAAACAGATGCGGCATCCGTTTTTTTGGAGGATTTGTTTTTTTCCACAGATCCCTTGTAATAAATGCCTATCCTTGTCCGCAAATGTGAAAAAAGTAGGACATGCACTATTTTTTTTGCTGAAGGGAAATACGGACAACAGACGCGGAACACAAACGGATGAACTATCAGCATTTTTTTACCAAAACGGAAGAGAAATTCAGGTGGCACTACACAAGCAGGTCGCTTATATAGCATATAAATAGTCCTCTGTGTAAACCGGGATTGTATGCAAACTTACGGTGGTGCCTGCTTTAGTATATTTTAAACAGAATGTGATCCACCAGAAGATGAAAATAGCAAAATCAGCGGCACTCACCAAGTTGCGGTTGTCTTCATTTCTTTATTGCGATAGCAAAAAACATACAGACATTACAGGGCTGAGGCGGACGAGCCTTCACAAAAACAAAAGCCGCATAGATCATTGCAGTCATTAAGGCCTAAAGGGCCCATTGCATCCGTACGGATGATCCATTGCGCTTCTTTTTGTAGCAGGAGATGCCTGTCGCCCCCTTGTGTCATTACTGGAACCACTTCAATTCCCGCAAAACCCCAATTTTTTTTTATCCCCGCCATGTTTTTGCCATACATGATCTATAAGGCGGGGGCAGCCCTTTCTCGTTCTTATGGAATTAAGGTGTTCCCGGAATCTTTCTAACATCGGCCTAATTGTCTTGCCTATATAGAATGCTCCGCATTTACACTTCACTACATAGACAACATATGTGGTCTTACACGTGCAGAATTGTCTCATTCTGTGTGATACACCTCCTATACATAGGATCTTGTCCCGGAGGATATATCCACAGAAGGAGCAATTACCGCAACGATAATTCCCTACAGGTTTATTGGCGCCTAACCATCGATCTGGGTTCTGTTCACACTTCATGCGGCTACTAACTAACTAATCATCATTTCTGGGCAACAGATCATGTTATTTAGCCCAGAAACAATGCAGCTGTATGAGCTTCTGTTCTGCTCCAGTATCTTGCATTGTGTATTGGTATGCTCCTCTCTCTCTCCCCCCCCTGTTTGCTAGTTAGTTTAGCTAGCCACTCCCTGTTTTCCCAGGGATGAATTGCTCATTGTGTGCTCAGCTTTTTTGATTAACGCCTGGGTGTCTGATGCGTAAGCTGTAAGTGGAGAAAGTCTAATTCAGCAAGTCACTCCCGTGCGCATAGAGGTTGCTCTACACAGGTGCGTGGTTGTATATAGCTGACTTTCGAAACGCCACAGTAAAGGAATTGCCTTAGTACTCTCCTTCTCTTGCTAAGGATAGAATATTTTCCTCCTCCAAGTAATAAGACATCATCATTAGTCTCCTGCTTGCTGCAGTGGAGGGTAATTGCACCGCTTGTGTAAGACTTTTTCAGCAGGACTTTTTATCTTTCTCTGCACTGCATTCACTGAGGATCGCAGAAGCTTCTAGCAATTGCAGTTTTCATACAGGCAAGGAACTGCATTCAGCCCTGTTTTCTGAAGCAAATATCATCTGCCTGCTATCGAGTTAGGCTACTATCACACTGGCGTTTTTGAATTCCGTTTGTGAGATCCGTTTCAGGGCTCTCACAAACGGTTCAAAACGGATCAGTTTAGCCCCAATGCATTCTGAATGGATAAGGATCCTTTCATAATTCATCAGTTTGGTTCCATTCCGCTCTGGATGCTTGCAGCATTTTGGTGTCTGCCTGGCGATGCGGAGCCAAACGGATCCGTCCTGACTTACAATGTAAGTCAATGGGAGCGGATCAGTTTTCACTGACACAATATGGTGCAATTGAAAACTGATCCGTCCCCCATTGACTTTCAATGTAAGTCAGGATTGATTTGTTTGAACTTTGTTCTTCATAATGCAAACAGATCCGTTCTGAATGGATACAATCATTTGCACAATCGTTAGGTGCGGATCCGTCTGTGCAGATACCAGACGGATCCGCACCTAATGCAGGTGTGAAAGTAGCCTTACTGGGCAGAGCCCATCATATTGATACATTGCAAGGCTTAACTCAAAACATCACCTGCAGTAGGAGGTCATGTGACTGCCTATCTGGCACCTGGCCAACATTGTAAGCTATTAAAAGACTGAACTACCACTAGAGGTAACTGCTGTGTTACAAAGGGAAATGGAAGACACAGCTAAAAGGATTTCCAGGCCCTCATTAAAAATTAAAGAGGCCCTCCTAACTAACAAAATTGAGATATGTAATAACTTATCCAGTGTGTGGGAAAAGACTAAACAATGTATGGATGCAGCATATGGAACAGGCTATAATGAAGATCAATTAACCACCTCCGGACCGCCTAACGCAGGATTGCGTTCCGGAGGTGGCAGCCCTGCGCACAGTCACGCATATATGCGTCATCTCGCGAGACGCGAGACTTCCTGTGAACGCGCGCACACAGGCGCGCGCGCTCACAGGAACGGAAGGTAAGAGAGTTGATCTCCAGCCTGCCAGCGGCGATCATTCGCTGGCAGGCTGGAGATGTGTTTTTTTTAACCCCTAACAGGTATATTAGACGCTGTTTTGATAACAGCGTCTAATATACCTGCTACCTGGTCCTCTGGTGGTCCCCTTTGTTTGGATCGACCACCAGAGGACACAGGTAGCTCAGTAAAGTACCACCAAGCACCACTACACTACACTACACCCCCCCCCCGTCACTTATTAACCCCTTATTAGCCCCTGATCACCCCATATAGACTCCCTGATCACCCCCCTGTCATTGATTACCCCCCTGTAAAGCTCCATTCAGATGTCCGCATGATTTTTACGGATGCACTGATAGATGGATCGGATCCGCAAAACGCATCCGGACGTCTGAATGAAGCCTTACAGGGGCGTGATCAATGACTGTGGTGATCACCCCATATAGACTCCCTGATCACCCCCCTGTCATTGATTACCCCCCTGTAAAGCTCCATTCAGACGTCCGCATGATTTTTACGGATACACTGATAGATGGATCGGATCCGCAAAACGCATCCGGACGTCTGAATGAAGCCTTACAGGGGCGTGATCAATGACTGTGGTGATTACCCCATATAGACTCCCTGATCACCCCCCTGTCATTGATTACCCCCCTGTCATTGATTACCCCCCTGTAAAGCTCCATTCAGATGTCCGCATGATTTTTACGGATGCACTGATAGATGGATCGGATCCGCAAAACGCATACGGACGTCTGAATGAAGCCTTACACGGGCGTGATCAATGACTGTGGTGATCACCCCATATAGACTCCCTGATCACCCCCCTGTCATTGATCACCCCCCTGTCATTGATTACCCCCCTGTAAAGCTCCATTCAGATGTCCGCATGATTTTTACGGATCCACTGATAGATGGATCGGATCCGCAAAACGCATCCGGACGTCTGAATGAAGCCTTACAGGGGCGTGATCAATGACTGTGGTGATCACCCCATATAGACTCCCTGATCACCCCCCTGTCATTGATCACCCCCCTGTAAAGCTCCATTCAGATGTCCGCATGATTTTTACGGATCCACTGATAGATGGATCGGATCCGCAAAACGCATCCGGACGTCTGAATGAAGCCTTACAGGGGCGTGATCAATGACTGTGGTGATCACCCCATATAGACTCCCTGATCACCCCCCTGTCATTGATCACCCCCCCTGTCATTGATCACCCTCTGTAAGGCTCCATTCAGACATTTTTTTGGCCCAAGTTAGCGGAATTATTATTTTTTTTTCTTACAAAGTCTCATATTCCACTAACTTGTGTCAAAAAATAAAATCTCACATGAACTCACCATACCCCTCACGGAATCCAAATGCGTAAAATTTTTTAGACATTTATATTCCAGACTTCTTCTCACGCTTTAGGGCCCCTAGAATGCCAGGGCAGTATAAATACCCCACATGTGACCCCATTTCGGAAAGAAGACACCCCCAGGTATTCCGTGAGGGGCATATTGAGTCCATGAAAGATTGAAATTTTTGTCCCAAGTTAGCGGAACGGGAGACTTTGTGAGAAAAAAATTAAAAATATCAATTTCCGCTAACTTGTGCCAAAAAAAAAAAAATTCTATGAACTCGCCATGCCCCTCATTGAATACCTTGGGGTGTCTTCTTTCCAAAATGGGGTCACATGTGGGGTATTTATACTGCCCTGGCATTCTAGGGGCCCCAAAGCGTGAGAAGAAGTCTGGTATCCAAATGTCTAAAAATGCCCTCCTAAAAGGAATTTGGGCACCTTTGCGCATCTAGGCTGCAAAAAAGTGTCACACATCTGGTATCGCCGTACTCAGGAGAAGTTGGGGAATGTGTTTTGGGGTGTCATTTTACATATACCCATGCTGGGTGGGATAAATATCTTGGTCAAATGCCAACTTTGTATAAAAAAATGGGAAAAGTTGTCTTTTGCCAAGATATTTCTCTCACCCAGCAAGGGTATATGTAAAATGACACCCCAAAACACATTCCCCAACTTCTCCTGAATACGGCGATACCACATGTGTGACACTTTTTTGCAGCCTAGGTGGGCAAAGGGGCCCATATTCCAAAGAGCACCTTTAGGATTTCACAGGTCATTTACCTACTTACCACACATTAGGGCCCCTGGAAAATGCCAGGGCAGTATAACTACCCCACAAGTGACCCCATTTTGGAAAGAAGACACCCCAAGGTATTCCGTGAGGGGCATGGCGAGTTCCTAGAATTTTTAATTTTTTGTCACAAGTTAGTGGAAAATGCTGATTTTTTTTTTTTTTTTTCTTCATACAAAGTCTCATATTCCACTAACTTGTGACAAAAAATAAAAACTTCCATGAACTCACTATGCCCATCAGCGAATACCTTGGGGTCTCTTCTTTCCAAAATGGGGTCACTTGTGGGGTAGTTATACTGCCCTGGCATTCTAGGGGCCCAAATGTGTGGTAAGGAGTTTGAAATCAAATTCTGTAAAAAATGACCTGTGAAATCCGAAAGGTGCTCTTTGGAATATGGGCCCCTTTGCCCACCTAAGCTGCAAAAAAGTGTCACACATCTGGTATCTCCGTACTCAGGAGAAGTTGGGGAATGTGTTTTGGGGTGTCATTTTACATATACCCATGCTGGGTGAGAGAAATATCTTGGCAAAAGACAACTTTTCCTATTTTTTTTATACAAAGTTGGCATTTGACCAAGATATTTATCTCACCCAGCATGGGTATATGTAAAAAGACACCCCAAAACACATTCCTCAACTTCTCCTGAATACAGAGATACCAGATGTGTGACACTTTTTTGCAGCCTAGGTGGGCAAAGGGGCCCATATTCCAAAGAGCACCTTTCGGATTTCACAGGTCATTTTTTACAGAATTTGATTTCAAACTCCTTACCACACATTTGGGCCCCTAGAATGCCAGGGCAGTATAACTACCCCACAAGTGACCCCATTTTGGAAAGAAGAGACCCCAAGGTATTTCGTGATGGGCATAGTGAGTTCATAGAAGTTTTTATTTTTTGTCACAAGTTAGTGGAATATGAGACTTTGTAAGAAAAAAAAAAAAAAAAAAAAAAATCATCATTTTCCGCTAACTTGTGACAAAAAATAAAAAGTTCTATGAACTCACTATGCCCATCAGCGAATACCTTAGGGTGTGTACTTTCCGAAATGGGGTCATTTGTGGGGTGTTTGTACTGTCTGGGCATTGTAGAACCTCAGGAAACATGACAGGTGCTCAGAAAGTCAGAGCTGCTGCAAAAAGCGGAAATTCACATTTTTGTACCATAGTTTGTAAACGCTATAACTTTTACCCAAACCATTTTTTTTTTACCCAAACATTTTTTTTTTATCAAAGACATGTAGAACAATAAATTTAGAGCAAAATTTATATATGGATCTCGTTTTTTTTGCAAAATTTTACAACTGAAAGTGAAAAATGTCATTTTTTTTTGCAAAAAAATCGTTAAATTTCGATTAATAACAAAAAAGTAAAAATGTCAGCAGCAATGAAATACCACCAAATGAAAGCTCTATTAGTGAGAAGAAAAGGAGGTAAAATTCATTTGGGTGGTAAGTTGCATGACCGAGCAATAAACGGTGAAAGTAGTGTAGGTCAGAAGTGTAAAAAGTGGCCTGGTCTTTAAGCACTGGGGGCTGAGGTGGTTAAAGGCCATGTGTACAAAATTGAATAAGACCTATGAAAGTTATAAGAGACTGTCTGAAAAATATTCTTCTCTGTTATCAAGTCTCGACTAGAATTAAAGACCCACACTGCACTTAACGATGAAAGATATAGCAGATTTGTGGCAGTCAAGTCAATGCTAGAGGACAAGCTATCACAACAATATGAAACTGCGTCCCGCCATTCTAACCTTTCAAGGCAGTCCAAGGCTTCATCCCGTTCCCGTTCCTCAAAATCAGTAAAAAAAAATTATAAAAATTATATAAAAAATTTAAAAAATAAGTTTAAATAATCCCCCTTTCCATAGAATAAAAAAAAGAAATACATAAAAAACAAAAAATATAACCATCATGGGTATCACTGCGACCGAAAACTCCTGTACTATTGAAATATAAAAATATTTTTCCTATACAGCGAATGGCGTGATGGAAAAAGGGTCGAAATTGCCAATTTCCCATTTTTGGCATCGCTTCTCTTACCCCAAAAAATGTTGTAAAATGCGATCAAAAATTCACACACAAAATGGTATCGATAAAAACTACAGATTGTCCTGAATAAAATGAGCCCCCACAGATGGTATTTGTGATACGATTCTGTTGAAAAAAATTCAATAAAAACGATTGAAATTAAAATGAGCCACCACACAGCTCAGTAGATATAACTATAAAAAAGTTATGGGGTCAGAATATAGTGATGTAAAAAAATATTTATTTTCAAAGTTTTACATTTATTTTTACACTATTTAGACATAAAAACCTATACATATGTGGTATCGTTGTAATTGTACTGACCCAGAGAATGAAGGGCACAGGTCAATTTTGCAATAAAGGGGAACCCCATGGGGACAAAACCCATAAAACGGTGGAATTGCATTCTTTTAAATGGTGGCATTAGAAAGTAAAACTTGGCAAGCAAAAAATAAGCCCTCATACAACTATGTGAACGGAAAAATAAAAAAGTTATGGCTCAAGGAAGATAGGTTAGAAAAATGAAAACGAAAAAATCTCTGGTATCCTAAGGGTTAATAATTCCCCCATTAGCGCCACCCAAAATTAATAATGCCCCCATTAGCATCCCCCAGAATTAATAATGTCCCCATTAGCGCCCCCAGAATAAATATTACTCCCATTAGTGCCCCTCAATAATATTAATGTTCTTATTAGTGACCTCCAGAATTAATACCCACATTAGCGCCCCCCCCAGAATTAAGTGCCCCCATTAGAGCCCCCCAGTAATAGTAATATCCCCCATTAATGCCCCCCCAGTAATAGTAATGCCCCCATTAGTGCCCCCTAGTATTAATAATACCCTCTTCTCTGTGCAAAAAAAAGATCTCATCCATTTGATCGCGCTGCGGTGATGACTTGCTGATCACTGGAAGTTCAGGACAGGACCTGCGCTCCAGCGTGATGACATCTCCAAGGTCCTGTCCTGCACATTCAGTCAGCAGCGAGTATTCGCCTCGACGCGATCAAATGGAGGAGGTGAGTTGTTCGTTTTTTGTTTTTTTTTGTTCTTAACCCCTTAAGGACGTAGGGCGTACTGGTACGCCCTATTTCCTGAATCCATAAGGACTCAGGACGTACCGTTACGCCCTAAGTTTAAATCGCGATTGCGGGGGTTAATCGGAACAGGATGCCGGCTGAAATCATTCAGCCGGCATCCTGTCACAACGCCAGGGGGGGGGGGTCATTTGACACCCCCCCCCCCTTGTATCTGCGAGCGCAGAAAACCGCAGGTCAATTCAGACCTGTGATTTGCTGCGTTTCCGCTCCATTCGGGTCTCCGGTGACCCGATGAACTGGAAAAAGACTGCGATCGGTGGCGTGATTATACACCACCAATCACAGTCCGAAGATTTGAAGAGGCGGTGCTGGCCCTGGTGCTGAATGCTGCTGTCCAGGGTGCTGATTGGTGCAGGGGAGAGCGGCGCGAGATTCAAACTTCCTGCGCTCCTCTCTCCCCTCCTCTTCCTGTTCTGCACGAGCACCCTGCAGCACCGTCCAGCACCAGCCCCTAATCGGCATCCATCACCCTCCTGCACCCATCGCCCTCCAGGTAGGTTATGGTCAGTGAGGGACAGGCATCGTTACCCTAAGTTCACACTTGCGCGTTTTACAGCGCGTTCGAACGCGCTGTAAAACGCATAACCGATGCAAACCAATGCTTCCCTATGGGACTGGTTCACATTTTCGCGTTTTACAGCGCGTTCGAACGCGCTGAAAAACGCCCGATGCATAAACAAGTTCTTGAGCATCTTTGGGGCGTTTTGTCGCGCGTTTGCGGCCATAGGACACTGCTGTCAATCACACAAACGCGCGTAATACGCGCGTTGACTATGGATAAAAACGCGCGACTTAAACGCGCATATCAAATACGCTCAGGTCTGAACCCAGTGTTAGGCAGGGATAGAAGGGAAAAGTTAGTTGGGAAAAAAAAAATCCATTTTTTTCTTTTTCACTTTTTAGTACGCGAACATCCGTGCCCCCACACACATGCACATACAATAAAGGTTTACACACATGCACACACATACCCATGGCCCGCCGGATGTTCTCAGTGGAGGAGGCATACGCCCAGATTGCCTCCGACTCCGAGAGCCACGATGAGGATGACCCCACGTTCCTTTTGTCATCCGCATCCTCCTCATCATCATCTGATGATGATGAGCCCCCAAGGCGGCGTAGACGCCGCCAGGCGGAGTCAGGGGCCCCACATGCTAGGGATCCTGTGGCCCACCCTAGTACGAATCGCCCTGGGTTTCGTACTGGTTTCCCGGCCCACCAAATAAGCCCACCGGAGCTCCCTGCCGATGAACTTAGCTGGTGTCCCCCAGTGGACTTTGAGCCCGAGATTCCGGATTTTGCTGGCAATCCAGGAATCCAGATTCCCACGGTGGGGTTTACTGAAATTGACTTTTTTTTTTTTTTTTTTCAGTAGCCCATTTGTGAATCTGATGGTGGAGCAGACGAACCTGTACGCCCAACAGTTCGTTGCTCAGCACCCGGGCAAATTTTTGGCTAGACCCGGTGGCTGGACGCAGGTCAGTGCAGCCGAGATGAGGACATTTTGGGGCCTCGTGCTACATATGGGTCTAGTGCAAAAACCCAGTGTCAGGCAATACTGGAGTGGGAACGTCCTCTACCAGACCCCACTCTACAGTATGGCCATGACACGTCCCCGGTTTGAGGCCATCTGTAAATGTCTGCATTATTCCGCAAATGTCTGCATTTAATGCAGCATGTCCCCCCCAGGTGATCCTGCCCATGACCGTCTGTATAAGATACGGCCGGTCATCGATCACTTCGGGGCCAAATTTGAGCAGGCCTACGTACCTGGAAGGGAGGTGAGTTGATGAGTCTCTCGTTGCGTTCAAGGGGAGACTCGGTTTCTGCCAATACATTCCCACTAAGCGGGCAAGGTATGGCGTGAAGCTATACAAAATTTGTGAGAGTACCTCAGGGTACACTTACAAATTTTGTGTGTACGAGGGGCGAGATTACCGTATTCAACCACCAGAATGTCCCCCCACTCTGGGTGTTAGCGGGAAACTCGTGTGGGACCTTATGTACCCACTGCTAGATAAGGGTTACCACCTTTACGTGGATAACTTTTATACTAGCATTCCCTTGTTCAGGTCCCTTGCCGCCAGATCCACGTTCGCTTGTGGGACCGTGCGGAAAAATCAACGCGGCCTCCCTGCCTACCCCCTGTAGGTACCTATCCCCAGGGGTGAGACCCGTGCCCTTACCAGTGGAAACCTGTTGCTGGTCAGGTATAAGGACAAGAGGAATGTCCTTATGCTGTTCACAATCCACGGTAACAGCACCACCCCCGTCTCTGTGCGAGGTACCGCGGCAACGGTCCTCAAGCCCGATTGTATCGTCGACTACAATCGGTATATGGGAGGAGTTGATCTCTCTTATCAAGTCCTCAAGCCATATAATGCCATGCGCAAAACCCGGGCATGGTACAAAAAAGTTGCGGTCTACTTGGTGCAGGTTGCCATGTACAACTCTTTTGTATTATCCCGAAGCTCTGGCAGCACAGGGACATTCCTCCAATTCAATGAGGCAGTCCTCAAGGACCTGATTTTTTTCGGACCGGGAAAGAGCAGGCCGGAGTACCTCGGGAATTGGAGGCGCCCGGATCGTCCCTGGGCAACATTTTCCACGTGTGGTCCCCCATACTGGAAAGAAGGGACGAACCCAAAAAAAGTGCAGAGTGTGTCGCAGGAGGGGGATACGGAAGGGCACCACCACTCAGTGCGACACGTGCCCCGATCATCCGGGCCTCTGCGTTATCGATTGCTTTATGGAGTATCACACTTCCATGGAGTACTAAATTTTTATAATCCCCAACAGTTTCCTAGAGAACATAAAAAACTATGACTCTCAGACTTTGGAGACACGGAAACAATTATTTTTTCCCAAAAAAATATTAGTTTTAGTGCAGGCATCCTCAAACTGTGGCCCTCCAGATGTTGTAAAATTATAACTCCCAGCATGCCCAGACAACCTACAGCCATCAGCAGGGCATGGTGGGAATTGTAGTTTTACAACATCTGGAGGGCCGCAGTTTTAGGATGCCTGCTTAGTGTCTCCAAAGTCTGAGAGCCAAACATATTGGGCATCGCCGCGTACATAAAAATCTTCTCTATAAAAGTAACATGTAACACAACCGCCCCCCCCCCCCACCCCCCCGGATGAACAGCGTTAAAAAAAAAAAGTAAAAAAAAAGCCATTTTTGGTCACCTAACATCACAAAAAGTGTAATAGCGAGCGATCAAAATCTCATATGCACCCCCAATTAGTGCCAATAAAACCACCATCTCATCCCGCAAAAAATGAGCCCCTACATTAGATGGTCGCCCAAAAAAAAAAAAAAAAAACTGTAGCTCCCAGGCTATGGAGATACTAAAATATTTTTTTGGGTTCCTAAAATGATAATATAGTGTAAAATCTAAATACTTTTTAAAATGTAGACATATTAGGTATCGCCGCGTCCGTAAGAATCTGCCCTATAAAAATAACATTTGACCAAACCCCTCGGATGAACAGCGTTAAAAATATAAAATAAAAACTGTGCTAAAACACCTATTTTTTTGGCAAAATTTCCATTTGAATCCTTTTTTTCCGGTAATAAAGCAACGGTTAACAGCCAAACAAAACTAAATATTTATGGCCCTGATTCTGTAGTTTGCAGAAACACCCCATATGTGGTCGTAAATGGCTATATAGCCACACGGCAGGGCATAGAACGAAGGGAACGCCATATGGTTTCTGGAAGGCAGATTTTGATGGACTTTTTTTTGACACCATGTCCCATTAGAAGCCCCCCTGATGTAGCCTAGACTAGAAACTCCAAAAAAGTGACCCCATCTAAGAAACTACACCCCTCAAGGTATTCAAAAGTTACTTTACAAACTTTGTTAACCCTTTAGGTGTTCCACAAAACTAAATAGCGAATGTAGAAACAATTTTAGAATTAAAATTTTTTGTTACCTTTCCTCAAAAAAGTGTAATATAGAGCAACCAAAAATCATATTTACCCCTAAAATAGTCCCAAAACAACAACCACCTTATCCCATAGTTTCCTAGATTGGGTCACTTTTATGGAGTTTCTACTCTAGGGGTGCATCAGGGGGCTTGAAAGGGTACATGGTGTAAATAAACCAGTCCAGCAAAATCTGCCTTCCAAAAACCATATCGCGTTCCCCTTCTATGTCCTGCCGTTTAGCCAAATAGTAGTTTACGACCACATATGGGGTGTTTCTGCAAACTACAGAATCAGGGCAACCCATATTGAATTTTGTTTGGCTGTTAACCCATTTTTTCCAGTAATAAAGTAAGGGTTAAAATGGAAAATGTTCCAAAATATAGAAATTTCTAAATTGTTTCTCCATCTGCCATTAACTCTTGTGGAACACCTAAAGGGTTAACAACGTTTGTAAACCCAGTTTTGAATACCTTGAGGGGTGTACTTTCTTAGATGGAGTCACTTTTTTGGAATTTCTATTCTAGGGGTGCAACGAGGGGCTTCAAATGGGACATGGTATAAACAAAACCAGTCCTGCAAAATCTGCTTTCCAAAACCCATATGGCATTCCGTTTGACCAAACAGTAGTTTACAACCACATATGGGGTGTTTCTGCAAACTACAGAATCAGGGCAACCCATTTTGAGTTTTATTATATTGGAAAATTTTCCAAAAAATCAAAATTCTTACATTTTATGTCCATTTGCCATAAAGTCTTGTGGAAGACCTAAAGGGTTAACAAATTTTGTAAAAACAGTTTTGAATACCTTGAGGGGTGTAGTTTCTAGATTGGGGTCATTTTTGGATGGTTTCTATTATGTAAGCCTCAGAAAGTGACTTCAAACCTGAACTGGTCCATAAAAAGTGGGATTTGGAAAATTTCTTAAAAATTAAAAAATTTGCTATTAAACTTCAAAGCTATGTAACATCCCCAAAAAATAAAATATAATTTCCAAAATGCTACAAACATGAAGTAGACATATGGGGAATGTAAAGTCATCACAATTTTGGGGGTATTACTATGTATTACAGAAGTAGAGAAACTGAAACTTTGAAATTTGCTAATTTTTCCAAATTTTTGGTAAATTTGGTATTTTTTTATGCAAAAAAAATTACTTTTTTGCCCCAATTTTAGCAGTGTCATGAAGTGCAATATGTGATGAAATAACAATCTCAGAACGGCCTGGGTAAGTCAAAGTGTTTTAAAGTTATCAGCACTTAAAGTGACACTGGTCAGATTTGCAAAAAATGGCCAAGTCCTTAAGGTGAAATAGGGCTGAGTCCTTAAGGGGTTAACACAAGTGGGGTAGGGTGGAAGTTAAAGGCTGTTCTAATGAGCGCTCCACAATGGAAGCGCTCATTAGAACAGTCGATATAGGAAAATTGCCTGTAGAAAATAATTACCGGCAGGGGTACTAAAGTTACCTGCTTGGCGGGTGAGGTACCGGCTGGGTGGCAACCCTAGTGCAGACACACCAATAACATGGCTCTGTCAGGAGAGAAAAGGGTGGAATTTGGACAATACTGCAGAGCGAAATTCAAGTCAATAAAAAGTTTTCACTGTAAGGCAAACATAGAACCAGCCTGCAGTTCACACATTGCTGTTATGGCTGGAGAAGAAAGGAAGGAGGTCATTCAGGAGTACAGTGTTCATTTTAGGACATGGTCAGATATCATAGTCAAGTATCAAAATAATGCCAATGTGACACCCGACACCTGACCCCGACACCTGACCCCGACACCTGACCCCGACACCTGACCTTCATAGGTCAGGGTCAAAGTGAGAATGAGTTATAGATATATATTATGTATTTGTATGCTAAATCACACAACCAGAGTATGTCTATTGCTGAGCTTATAGCTCTGTGCCTAAAATGCTGTAAGCTAACACATTACAGTGTTATGAGCGCATAGCTGATAACTCAGTGGTAAGGAAGGGAGCAAAGGATTTTAGGTTTACTGTGGTTTTGTATGCTACATCACATAGATGAACAAAAATCACAAGCTCATACAAGGCAAGCTGGTAGCTCAGTGGTAATGCTGTTGCCCCATGTCCAGGCTTTCTAAGTTCAAAGCCCCTTTCAGCCTCAAAATTTTTTTACATTTTATTATGCCCTAGATAAGAGGCAAATTAAAATGATGTGTGACACTGATGTGTGACGCTGATATCTCACGTCCTTCACTTCTCAGTGTCACAAAACATTTTAGCTTTACTGTGGTTTTGTATGCTACATCACATAGATGAACAAAAATCACAAGCTCATACAAGGCAAGCTGGTAGCTCAGTGGTAATGCTGTTGCCCCATGTCTAGGCTTTCTGAGTTCAAAACCCCTTTCAGCCTCTAACAAGTGTTTATATTTTATTATGCCCTAGATAAGAGGCAAATTTAAATGATGTGTGACGATGATATCTCAGTCACATCCTTCCTTCATTTGTCAGTGTCGCAAGGGATCTTAGGTTTACTGTGTTTTTTGCTATACTACATCTCATAGATCAAAAAAATCACCACCTTTGGTGTCTAAAGCTATAGCTCAGTGGTAAGACACTAGCTTTGCATGCAGTGTTCATGGGTTCAAAACCCCATATAGGCCTTTAATAAAATTTATATTTTATATTTTATTGAGCTCTAGATCAGAGTCAAATTCAAATGGTGTGTGATGTAAGTAGTCCTTTTTTTATTTTATTAAGAGTACATGGGCAGCACTATAGTAAAGGGGCCCTGTATACAGAGCTGTATCCTGGATTTTACATATCTACTGTATATATGTGTATTATACACACAGTGTGCTATAGCTTCACCACACTGAGATCTGCTCAGAAAGCTGATATCCATATTACTGGTTTATCCACAGACACGATATATGATCATACAGATGGCAGTACTATGTGATAGCTTCTAAGTATAGAAAAACCATGTGCTAATGTTATAGATTGGAGGTTACATTAATGGCTTTGCATGTTGAAGTCCCCAGAAAGACATATGTTTTTTTCTTTAATAGCATATACTATAATAAATAATATGTCATTAACCCATAGGATACCAGCGCTGTACATGTAGGTTGCTGGAAACACGGTCACAAATCCCAGCGCCATACAGGTACAGCGCTCTGATCGGGCGGCCACAGGAGCTACTCCCGCCCGATCAGCTGCAGGGGTCCGGCAGGCACTAATAGTTGGACCCCTGCTGTATGCACCGGCATCGGTGAAAACACTGATGCCTGCTCATTAACCCTTGCACTGCCGCGGTCAGCGCTGACGGCTGCATGTGCGGTATCCCCGTGGTGCTGTGACGTCAGCCTGGTGTCTAGCCCTGTCAGTCAATGGGGGGAGGGGTGTGTGTGCAGAGCACAGGGGGTGTTATAGAGCATTGCTCAGAATAGGTTTGCCACCCATACGGGAATGACCCGGACAGTCCGGGTTTGCAATCCTGTGCCCGGGTACAAGCCTTTGTCAGACCCGGGCACAGGATCAGCTGTGAATGATGGCGGCGGTGGCTGGGCACAGGGAGATGAGCGCTTCCATTGTGGAAGCGCTCATCTCCATAGTCATCTGTATCGCCGTCCTCAGGACAGCGATACAGACGGCTGTGCTGCGGCGGGGCAGGGGAGGGAGAGGCGTCTCCCTCCCCTGTTCCTCTGATAGGCTGCAGGCACAAGGTCCGCAGCCTATCAGAGGCTGGTGCAGGCGGCGCGATGATGTCATCACGCCGCCTGAGCCATACAGCACGGTACACAGGCCGGGAAGAGGCCTGCATCGCTTCGTTGGAGGTAAGTAAAAGTTTTTTTGTTTTGTTTTTAGAGAAGAGAGGCACCTGAAATTGGCACATATGGGGGAAGGGGTGGAAAGAGGCACCTTATACTGGCACATATTGGGGGGGGAGAAATTAGGCACTTGATACTGGCACATATAAGGGAAGGGGGGGGGGAGAGGCACTTTATACTGGCACATATTGGGGGGGGGGGGGGGGGAAATGAGGCACTTGATACTGGCACATATACTGGGTCGCTGGATACTGGGTCGCTGGAAACACGGTCACAAATCCCAGCGCCATACAGGTACAGCGTTTTGATCACAGGAGCTACTCCCGCCCGATCAGCTGCAGGGGTCCAGCAGGCACTAACAGTTGGACCCCTGCTGTATGCACCGGCATCGGTGAAAACACTGATGCCTGCTCATTAACCCTTGCACTGCCGCGGTCAGCGCTGACGGCTGCATGTGCGATATCCCCGTGGTGCTGTGATGTCAGCCTGGTGTCTAGCCCTGTCAGTCAATGGGGGGAGGGGTGTGAGTGCAGAGCACAGGGGGTGTTATAGAGCATTGCTCAGAATATTCAGCCTCGCCTCTGAGTGCTCAAATTGTTTATTGCATATCGCTGCAGCTATTTATCATACATAATCAGCATAATGAGCCCTACCAGGGTCTAATAGGGTTGTTTCTGGTGACAGAACCTCTTATGGACACCTATGTATTTCCGATCACCGCTGTGCGGCGGGCAGTGTTAGGAACGGTGCGCCTGCTGAAATCATTCAGAAGGCACCCTGTGACAATGCCGAGGGGGGGGTCCTGTGCCCCCCCCCCCCCCCCCATCCCCTCCATACCGGCGATTGCTGCTAACCGCAGCTCAATTCAGACATGCGGTTTGCAGCATTTCCAGGTATTCAGGTCTCCGGTGACCCGGAATAGGAGGGTGATCAGTGGTGTAATATCCACCACCAATCACCCTCCGCAGATCCTGTGAGGTGGCGGTGACTGAGGATGAGGGTGAGGATCGTCTGTGATTGGTTGGAGGGACTGACCTGGAGATAATGTCTTGGAGCTCCGCTCTCCCCACCCACAGAGGTGCGCTGAATGTGGCCGGCACTCTTAGCTGTAAAAGAGCGCCTGGCCACTGTTAGCGCATCGCCCACCCCACCGCTGATCAGCGAGTTTTTGGGCTGTGAGCAATTTTTTGGGGATTCTGTTAGGGTAGGGTATACATAAAAACACACTGCCCCCCACACACACACTAAGTAAAGTTTTACACACACACGCACTCCCCTTTAGCGTTCTAAGATGGCCCGCCGGATGTTCTCGGCCGAGGAGGCATATGCCCAGCTGCTCTCTGACTCCGAGAGCCCCAGTGAGGACGAGGATGACCCCACTTTCCTGTTGTCATCCTCGTTCTCCTCATCATCTAGTGATGATGATGAGCCCCAAGGCGATGGAGACGCTGCCAGGCTGAGCCAGGAGCCCCCCGTGCCAGGAACCCTGCGGCCCACACTAGTATGAGCAGCCCTGGGGCTCGTACTAGTTTTCCGGCCCACCTGGCAAATTCACCTGAGCCCTCTACCGGTGAACTTGGCTGGAGTACCCCAGAGGATTTTGAGCCCTTGATTCCTGACTTTGTTGGCCAACCAGGAATCCAGACACAGTGGGCTTCACTGAATATGACATTTTTTGTTTTTTTTCAGTGAACAATTTGTGAATCTGATGGTGGAGCAAATGAACTTGTACACCCAACAGTTTATAGCCCAATTTCTCCCGAGTCAGAAAATACCTCATATGTGGATGTAGAGTGATCTGCGGGTGAACTACGCGGCTCAGTAGAGAAAGAGCGCTATTGGGATTTTGGACAACCAAAATCGCAATGGCGCTACTTCTCTTCTGAGCCATGTAGTTCGCCCGCAGAGCACTTTACGTCCACATGTGGGGTATGTCCTTACTCGGGAGAAATTGGGCTACGAATTTTGGGGCGCGTTTTCTCCTATTACCCCTTGTAAAAATGAAATAAAAGGGGCTACAAGAACATGTTAGTGTAAAAAAAGGAGATTTTGAATTTTCTCCTCCACTTTGCAGCTATTCCTGTGAAGACTGTGGAGAAATAAATTAAAATGGGGGAAGGGCAGGGGCGGTCTGAGAACCCTCAGGGCCCCCGGGCAAAATAAATCAAGGGCCCCCTTACAGGCCAACCCATGTTCTGCTGCAAGCCCCACCCTTGTCCCGCCTCCATGCCCCGCCTCCAGCCACACCCTACACAATCTTTAATAAGATTTCAAAGTTAAAGCGACACAAAAGGCACCCAGACCACTTCAGCTCATTGAAGTGGTCTGGGTACAGTGTCCCTTTTGCAAATCGAGCTGCAATGTTCTAGAGAAACTGCATTGTTTACGTTCCAGCAATAAGTCAGCCTCTAGTGGCTGGCAGCCACCTGAGGGCTCCCTGGAGTAAAACAGACCTCTGGTCTGGTATCTGACGCTGGACGTCCTCACACTCTGCATGATGACCTCCAGGGTCAGATTTTTCCCCATAGGAAAGCATTGATTCAATGCTTTCGTATGGGGTGATCTAATCTCAGCGTCCATTAGTGAGCCTCTGTTAGAAACAGTCCCCTCCACCTTGTACTTGTTACACTGATCTGCTACTTGCGGGCTACGTGGGCATGAGTTCAGTCACTTCGGCGCGTGATCCCGCGAGACCCATGACCTACAGCGGCGGGTCTCGCGGGATCACGCGCTGCAGGACGGGATAGCGCACCGAAGTGACTGAACTCATGCCCGCGCAGCCCACAAGTAGCGGAACAATTACAAGAGGGGTGGGGAATAGCCAAATTAAAAAAATATTTTGAACCAAAAGGTGTGCTTTTGGTGGGTTTTGAACTAATGGTGGTCTGTGGATGGCACTGTTATGGGGGCTCTGTGGATGGCACTGTTGTGGGGGCTCTGTGGATGGCACTGTTGTGGGGGCTCTGTGGATGGCACTGTTGTGGGGGCTCTGTGGATGGCACTGTTGTGGGGGCTCTGTGGGTGGCACTGTTGTGGGGGCTCTGTGGGTGGCACTGTTGTGGGGGCTCTGTGGATGGCACTGTTGTGGGGGCTCTGTGGATGGCACTGTTGTGGGGGCTATGTGGATGGCACTGTTGTGGGGGCTCTGTGGATGGCACTGTGGGTGACACATATATAGCACCTTATGCTATATATGTGTCATCCACAGATACCCCCATAACAGTGTCCTGTGAGTGAATGACCCCCAATACAGGGTCTGGGGGCCGGCATCTGGTGTTGTAATGGCAGCGGGGCCCGGTGTAGTCGCTGTATTCTATCGCACCGGGCCCCGCTCACTGTAATACTAATTTTCATATGTGAACAAGAACAAGAGAAATCCTCTCCCTCTCGGTACTCACAAACTCAGTAGCAGGCAGGCCGGGCGGCAGCGCAACTCACTGACGTCACGCACCTGCTCCTCCCACTTTATGAATGAAGCAGGCGGAGCAGGCGCGTGACGTCAGTGAGTTACGCTGCCGCCCGGCCTGCCTGCTACTGAGTTTGTGAGTACAGAGAGGGAGAGGATCGCAGAGGATCTCTCTTGTTCTTGGTCACATATGAAAATGAGTATTACAGTGAGCGGGGTCCGGTGCGATAGAATACAGTGACTGCACCGGGCCCCGCTGCCATTACCACCATTACCAGGCCAGCATAACATTCGGAATCGGGGCGCTGGGCATAATACATTATGCTATTCTGCGGCAGGCCCCCATCCCGGCCGGGCCCTCGGACCATGTCCGAAGTGCCCGACTGGTCAGTCCGCCCCTGGGGAAGGGGATTATAAATTTAGTACTCCATGGAAGTGTGGTACTCCCTGAAGCAACCGTCAATACAGAGGCCCGGATGATTGGGGCACGTGTCACACTGAGTGGTGGTGTCCTTCCGTTACCCCCTCCTGTTACACACGCTGCACTTTTTTTGGGACCGTCCCTTCTTTCCAGTATGGGGGAACCACACCTTGAAAGTGTTGGCCAGGGACGATCCGGGCGCCTACAATTCCCGAGGTACTCTGGCCTGCTCTTTCCCGGTCAGAAAAGATCAGGTCCTTGAGGACTGCCTCATAGATCTGAAGGAATTTCCCTGTGCTGCCAGCACTCCGGGACAGCACAAAAGAGTTGTACAAGGCAACCTGCACCAAGTAGACCGCAACTTCTTTGTACCATGCTCGGGTTTTGCGCATGGCGTTTAGGGTTGCCACCTTTTCTTCAAGCCAAACCCGAACAGAAGGGAGGGAGGGCCCCCTTCCAGGCTCCAACCACGCCCATGTCCCACCTCCAGTCACACCCATGTCCCACCTCCACCCCTGGTCACTGTCGCACCACGATCGTTACGCCCCTGATCCCGTCACTACAGAAATACAGCGCCTCATACCTCTTACATCCAGTGACGTCTCCTTTGATGTAGATGTTCTCTTTCCTCATCTTCTCCTTTCAGACCTTCAGACCAGACACCATTTTTCAGCCATTTCTCGTCTCTGCAGTTTGACAATAAAAATCTTAGTTTACTACTTTTCCATCATTCTCCCATCTTCTGGACAAATCATCCTACTACCCCCAATACTGTGCCGCTGTGCTCCCCAATACTATACTGCAGAAACAGATAAACCCCCTGATAATAGTAGTACCACACAGAGCCCCCCATATAAAATACCCCTTCTTTGTGGCCTCAGTAGAAGCCCCCAAATAATGTGCCAGTAAGAAGTGCCCCCCATAGATGCCCCCATGTGCCAGTATCAAGTGCCTCATTTCCCCCCCCAATATGTGCCAGTATAAAGTGCCTCTTCCCCCCCCCCCTTCCCTTATATGTGCCAGTATCAAGTGCCTCATTTCCCCCCCCCCGAATATGTGCCAGTATAAAGTGCCTCTTCCCCCCCCTTCCCTTATATGTGCCAGAATCAAGTGCCTCATTTCTCCCCCCCCAATATGTGCCAGTATAAGGTGCCTCTTTCCACCCCTTCCCCCATATGTGCCAATTTCAGGTGCCTCTCTTCTCTAAAAACAAAACAAAAAAACTTTTACTTACCTCCAACGAAGCGATGCAGGCCTCTTCCCGGCCTGTGTACCGTGCTGTATGGCTCAGGCGGCATGATGACATCATCGCGCCGCCTGCACCAGCCTCTGATAGGCTGCGGACCTTGTGCCTGCAGCCTATCAGAGGAACAGGGGAGGGAGACGCCTCTCCCTCCCCTGCCCCGCCGCAGCACAGCCGTCTGTATCGCTGTCCTGAGGACGGCGATACAGATGACTATGGAGATGAGCGCTTCCACAATGGAAGCGCTCATCTCCCTGTGCCCAGCCACCGCCGCCATCATTCACAGCTGATCCTGTGCCCGGGTCTGACAAAGGCTTGTACCCGGGCACAGGATTGCAAACCCGGACTGTCCGGGTCATTCCCGTATGGGTGGCAACCCTATTCTGAGCAATGCTCTATAACACCCCCTGTGCTCTGCACACACACCCCTCCCCCCATTGACTGACAGGGCTAGACACCAGGCTGACGTCACAGCACCACGGGGATACCGCACATGCAGCCGTCAGCGCTGACCGCGGCAGTGCAAGGGTTAATGAGCAGGCATCAGTGTTTTCACCGATGCCGGTGCATACAGCAGGGGTCCAACTATTAGTGCCTGCCGGACCCCTGCAGCTGATCGGGCGGGAGTAGCTCCTGTGGCCGCCCGATCAGAGCGCTGTACCTGTATGGCGCTGGGATTTGTGACCGTGTTTCCAGCAACCTACATGTACAGCGCTGGTATCCTATGGGTTAATGACATATTATTTATTATAGTATATGCTATTAAAGAAAAAAACATATGTCTTTCTGGGGACTTCAACATGCAAAGCCATTAATGTAACCTCCAAGCTATAACATTAGCACATGGTTTTTCTATACTTAGAAGCTATCACATAGTACTGCCATCTGTATGATCATATATCGTGTCTGTGGATAAACCAGTAATATGGATATCAGCTTTCTGAGCAGATCTCAGTGTGGTGAAGCTATAGACACTGTGTGTATAATACACATATATACAGTAGATATGTAAAATCCAGGATACAGCTCTGTATACAGGGCCCCTTTACTATAGTGCTGCCCATGTACTCTTAATAAAATAAAAAAAGAACTACTTGCATCACACACCATTTGAATTTGACTCTGATCTAGAGCTCAATAAAATATAAAATATAAATTTTATTAAAAGCCTATATGGGGTTTTGAACCAATGAACACTGCATGCAAAGCAAGTGTCTTACCACTGAGCTATAGCTTTAGACACCAAAGGTGGTGATTTTTTTTGATCTATGAGATGTAGTATAGCAAAAAACACAGTAAACCTAAGATCCCTTGCGACACTGACAAATGAAGGACGTGACTGAGATATCATCGTCACACATCATTTAAATTTGCCTCTTATCTAGGGCATAATAAAATATAAACACTTGTTAGAGGCTGAAAAGGGTTTTGAACTCAGAAAGCCTAGACATGGGGCAACAGCATTACCACTGAGCTACCAGCTTGCCTTGTATGAGCTTGTGATTTTTGTTCATCTATGTGATGTAGCATACAAAACCACAGTAAAGCTAAAATGTTTTGTGACACTGAGAAGTGAAGGACGTGAGATATCAGCGTCACACATCATGTTAATTTGCCTCTTATCTAGGGCATAATAAAATGTAAATATTTTTTTGAGGCTGAAAGGGGCTTTGAACACAGAAAGCCTAGACATGGGACAACAGCATTACCACTGAGCTACCAGCTTGCCTTGTATGAGCTTGGGCTTTTTGTTCATCTATGTGATGTAGCATACAAAACCACAGTAAACCTAAAATCCTTTGCTCCCTTCCTTACCACTGAGTTATCAGCTATGCGCTCATAACACTGTAATGTGTTAGCTTACAGCATTTTAGGCACAGAGCTATAAGCTCAGCAATAGACATACTCTGGTTGTGTGATTTAGCATACAAATACATAATATATATCTATAACTCATTCTCACTTTGACCATGACCTATGAAGAGCATAAGTCAAACTCAGATATCAGGGTCAGGTGTCAGGGTCAGGTGTCACATTGGCTTTTTTTTGATACTTGACTATGATATCTGACCATGTCCTAAAATGAACACTGTACAGGAGGTGTGGCTTACAGCTTCAGTACTTTCTCAATAACTTCTGATTGATGATAGCATGTAAGTGGTTAGTTTGACTGACTGATATTTCTCACAGAATTATATATACAAACAATAGAGCTAGGAAATGGGGGTCATTCTAGATAAAAGTGGTACAATACCGACTATAAATGAGTATACATGAATAAAAGTATTGTTTGTATATATAATGGCGTGCAGCCATTTTGTTTTTGTAATTATGTTTGCCTCATGGATATGCACCTGTGATCCTGAAGGTTTTAGTCTAAATTTTCTTGCAGCAATTTCTCACAGAATGACATAGAATTCTACAAAATTAATTTTGGAATAATTTATTATCCAGAAATATGCCTATATTAGGCTTATTTCTGGTGCAGATTGTGACGCAAAGGTTATATCTGCGACTTTTCCCTGCTCACACCAGGTCTAAAAAAGTGGGAGTGGGGGGAAGGGGACAGGCCAGCATGTCTCTCTTTCATCATTTTCTACACCTGTTTTAGGCTGGGTTCACACTTGAGCGTTTTACAGCGCGTTCAAACGCGCTGTAAAACGCTCAACACATGAAAACCAATGCTTCCCTATGGCCCTGGTTCTCACTTGAGCGTTTTACAGCGTGTTTGAACGCGCTGAAAAACGCCCTACGCTCAAAAAAGTTCTTGAGCTTCTTTGGGGCGTTTTGTCGCGCGTTTGCAGCCATAGGACACTGCTGTTAATCACACAAACGCGCGTAATACGCGCGTTGACTATGGACAAAAACGCGCGACACAAACGCGCGTTAAACGCGCATATCAAATACGCTCAGGTCTGAACCCAGCCTTAGGCATAGAAAATGGTCTAAATGTAAGCCAGCTAGGAAGCTGTCTTACATTTAGCCTGGCATTGGATGCACTGAAGTTATGTAGGCGGATCCACCGCCAGATATAGGGATTATTAAGACCAGTGTCTTAAACTCCGTTCTTAATAAATGTCCCCCTTTGTCTATAAAAAATGAACTGTGAAAAAATTTGCACCGGTGCAGAACAGAGGCACGGATCAGAAGCCCACGGAAGCATTACTTCTGTGGGTTTTCTGTCCGTGTCTCCGCACAACAAAAAAGTAGGGTATGCACTGCTTTTTTGCCATGCGGACCGTCGGATATGGATCGTGGACCCCATTCACAAGCGTGCATTGCGAACTGCAATTTGCGGTTCGCAGCACAAGCATGTCAAGCACACGGTCGTATGCATGAGGCTTTATAGTGACTATACTCATATTGTGGCTATTCCAGCAGATGGCTTTTTGGCCATGACAGTGGCAACAAATTGTCCTTAACCTTTTCAAGACCAAGTGATTTTCCGTTTTTTACTCCTAGCCTGTTTTAATAAAATATAAAAATATTAATTCCATACTGCAAATGGCGAAATGGAAAAAGAGGCAAAATCAGCGATTCATTGTTTTTTGGTTGATTCACCTCCCACAAACAAAAAGTTAAAAACGGTACTAATTAAAAGTACAGATTGCCCAACAAAAGAGTCCTCATAGAGCTCCATATACGTCAGAATATGGTGATGCAAAGAAAAAATTATTTTTTCCAAAGTTTTAATTTTATTTTTTGCAGTAAAAGGCAAGAAAAAAATATACATAATCATACTGACCCAGAGAATGGATGTAACAGGTCATTTTACTGCATAGAAAACATTGAAAAAACAAAATACATAAAACTGTGGCGGAATGGTTTGTTAATTAATAATTCCACCCAATTTGGAATTTTTTTCTGCTTCCCACTACACTGTATGCAACCATAAATGGTGCCATTTAGAAAGTACAACTTGTCCTCATACAGCTATGTGAACGAAAAAAATAACAGTTATGGCTTTGGGAAGGCTAGGAGGCTAGGCTAGGCACATGACATAGTTTCAGTCCGCATTCAATCTGCATTTTTTTGCAGATCGGATGGGGACCCATTCATTTCACCATGTGCTCTCCGCATCCATATGTCCATTCCACGGTTCCTACAGAAAAGGGGGACAGCCATTGGGAATCCCTGATCACAGCAATGCTGTTACAGTGGAGGCCAGTGGCCTCTGCTGTTCTGGTCCCTGGAGGAGCAAACCTGCCTCCCTTCTTCCTGGCTGATCGGGCTGCTGGTGTACTGCTTTGATTCCCCACAGGCTACGACATGCTGGCTAGGCCTCCCTCACTCTGCCCATAGGGATCACGAAATTACTCTGACAGACATATGCATGTAGATTAATGTTGATTTTAATTAATACTATTTCATGTTTATTGAAAATAAAGGAAATTTTTTTTTTTTATTCATTTGATAGATTTTTACATTAAAACTGCAACAGCGAAAGCGCATATCATCATGGCAGTCCAACTGTTCAAGAAGATTGCATTTTCTTCAGTATATCAAAAATATATGATTCCAGTCTCCAATGAAGTCATTAACATTCTTTTGTCCTATGTGAAAGTAAAAGTAAGTAGAAATGTTATTCAGTGACTGTTCCATTACTATTCATATGTACAGTAGACCTGTCCTCTTTAGGCACGTCTGTTTAAAGGGGCACATCTACTTCCTTGACAAAGGAATTCATCAAAAGCAATTCTTTTGAAAAATTTGGGCAGCACTATGCCATTGAAAATTAAATACAAAATACTGTAGCAGTAATCTGAGAGAGATAAAACTCCTGAATAGGAGAGCAGAGTAATCTCAGTTTACAATGTTGCTGAATAGGGAAGGGTTATGGGCAAGGTAATCCATGCACACATTTCCCACATTTGGATTATTAATTTGTCACTGTACATATACCAAAACAAAAATCACGAAGAAGGTAAAAAAAATCCTGCACAATGTAATAAATGAATATGCGGATGTACATGGCTACATTTATAAAAGAAAAATCACAGAAAATAATGCACTAACACAATAGATCCAAACATTATATATGGACTGAGCCCTCACTCTGATATGATAAAATCTGAGACTCTCAGCCAATATATTTTTATTAATACATATCTGTGCCCGCCTACCAGCGCAAAGGTGGTCTCAGTCAGGCAGGACCTACTCTCAACCTATCTATGCTGTTGGGCATCTACCCACCAGCATTTTTAAATGTTAGCTAAGGAGAGAAATATTTCCCCATGGGACATCATTATATCTGTAAATAAAAATAATTCTGATTATTGACTCGCAAACCTCTGCTTCATTTGGAAGCCAAATTGTTGGGAAAGTCTAAGGGCTCATGCAATGCACGGGCACCTTCCGTGAGGCAGGCGCATGGGGATTGCAGACCAATTCACTTGAATGGGTCCGCGATCCCTCCGTTCTGCAAAAAGATAGAGCAGGTTCTATCTTTTTGCGGTGCGGAGGCACGGAACGGAACCCCAGAAAGCACTCCGTAGTGTTCAGTTCCGCATCTCCGGATTTGTGGACCCATTGAAATGAATGGGTCCGCATCCGTGATGCGGAATGACAACGGAATGGTGCCCATGTATTGTGGATCCACAATTGCGGTCCGCAATACTGGAATGGGACACCAACGGTCGTGTGCATGAGCCCTAAATGTATTTGGCTATAATTAATTTGCTCATCTCTAATAACCCATCTACATGATGCAGTCATGTCGCAGGTAGTGATGTCGCGAACATAAAATTTTCCGTTCGCAAATGCGAATTTCCGCAAATATTCGCGAACTGGCGAACCACCATAGACTTCAATAGGCAGGCGAATTTTAAAACCCACAGGGACTGTTTCTGGCCACAATAGTGATGGATAAGTTGTTTCAAGGGGACTAACACCTGGACTGTGGCATGCCGGAGGGTGATCCATGGCAAAACTCCCATGGAAAATTACGTAGTTGATGCAGAGTCGGGATTTAATCCATAAAGGGCATAAATCACCTAACAATCCTAAATTTTTTTGAACAACGTGGTTTAAAACATCCAGTGTGTGTATACGATCAGGTATGATGTTGTATCGATCAGGTAGTGTAAGGGTTACGCCCGCTTCACAGACATTGACAGACCAAACTCCCCTTTTAATGCACCGCAAACAACCGCAAACAGTCCATTTGCCCAACCGCAATCTTCCCATTTGCACAAGGTTGGATACCAAGCTAGCCATGTCCCGTTGATGTCATTGAAGGTTTCTTCCTCCACCCAGCCACGTACAACACCAAGGGTCCCCGAAAGGTGAATTCAATTGATTTTTCGAACCGGGAGATGGTTAAAAAAACGCTGGCTCCCTCCCCTTTGTTTGAATCCACGGTCACTGCGTCTGTGCCATGCAATTTACTGTCACACCCGATATGAGTGCTATTTTCTATAGTTCTCTCTTCTCATCAGTTTAATCCCTGTTACGTCCCATATCAGGGATTGCATTTTGTGAAAAAAAATTTAGGCCGGGTACCTTCGACTGCCTTCACAGTGACAGACCAAACTCTGATACACCAAACTGAATTGATTTTAGGAACCGGGAGATGGAAAAAGCAGCTTGGTCGTTCCTCTTATTCCCAAGTTGGTGCACTGCGCGTGCACGGAGCAATGTGCTGTGAGACCCTATAGGAGTGGTGTCTTAACTAGTACTATTCCTATCAGTTTAATCCCTGTTACGTCCCCTATCCGGGGACGTGTCGAATTGATTAACCATTGTCGAATTAACGAACCATTACGACATCCAGCAATAATTTTAGTTCTGAGCTTTGTACTTGCTTTGTATTGGAATTGATGGGGATTTTTTAAATTGTCTGCATTATTTCTAATAAACTATTAAGAGACTTTATTATGATTTTTTTATTTTATGTATTAAAAACCCATACAACTTAGAAAAAACCTAAATTTTTTTTAATGAAAAATTATCCAGCCGATCACTTTTGGTCTGCTCAGAATGAAGCAACGGCCTTATCATAGAGCCCCTTCACCACAACAAGGTAACGATCACAAAGGGGAATTGACACTTGTATGTGCCTTTTTTTGTTTTTGTTTTGATTTTGCAGCCACAGTGCAGCACCAGAGGGCAGAAAAATTGGGCATGTACACATGCCTGGAAAATAATGGTATTTTCAAGGCAGAAAGGTGACTAAAACATTGTGGCTTGAACCCTAGTTGGTGGCGGAGAATTCACGAAAGTCATCCGGTATGCAGACATTAAATACAGCAGCGTGGGGACCATTTTGAGGCCATGGCATGTCATTAGGCCTTTTGTTAGTCAAACGTATCCCCCACTGTCAGTCCCTTCGGGATCCATGCCTCATTCATCTTAATGAAGGTGAGGTAATCAACACTTTTTTGACCGAGGCGACTTCTTTTGTCAGTGACAATGCCTCCTGCTGCACTGAAGGTCCTTTCTGACAGGACACTTGAAGCGGGGCAGGCCAGAAGTTCTATCGCAAACTGGGATAGCTCAGGCCACAGGTCAAGCCTGCACACCCAGTAGTCAAGGGGTTCATCGGTCCTCAGAGTGTCGATATCTGCAGTTAAGGCGAGGTAGTCTGCTACCTGTCGGTCGAGTCGTTCTCTAAGGCTGGATCCCGAAGGGCTGTAGCGATGTGTAGGACTGAAAAAGCTCTGCATGTCCTCCATCAACAACACATCTGTAAAGCGTCCTGTCCTTGCCGTCGTGGTAGGAGGAGGATTTCTTTCACCTCTTCCCCAGTTAGATTCCCGTTGTGCTGTGACATCCCCCTTATAAGCTGTGTAAAGCATATTTTTTAGTTTGGTTTTGAACTGCTGCATCCTTTCTGACTTTCGGTAATTTGGTAACATTTCCACCACTTTCTGCTTATACCAGGGGTCTAGTAGCGTGGCCACCCAGTACAGGTCGTTCTCCTTCATACTTTTTATACTAGGGTCCCTCAACAGACATGACAGCATGAAAGACCCCATTTGCACAAGGTTGGATGCCGAGCTACTCATTTCCCGTTCCTCGTCCTCACTGATGTCATTGACGGTCTGTTCTTCCCCCCCCAGCCACGTACAACACCACGGGTCCCAGATAGGTGACAACAACGAGCACCCTGGGATGCCTGCTGTGGTTGGTCTTCCTCCTCCTCAAAGCCACATTCCTCCTCTGACTCCTCTTCCTCACAATCCTCTTGCAGCGTTGCCGCAGGTCCGGCAAGCGATGATGACAAGGCTGTTTATGGTGGTGATGGTGACCACAACTCTTCCTCTTCCTCTTCACGCTCATCTACAGCCTGATCCAGCACTCTTCACAGGGCACGCTCCAGGAAGAAAACAAATGGGATGAGGTCGCTGATGGTGCCTTCGGTGCGACTGACTAGGTTTGTCACCTCCTCAAAAGGACGCATGAGCCTACAGGCATTGCGCATGAGCGTCCAGTAACGTGGCAAAAAAATTCCCAGCTCCGCAGAGGCTGTCCTAGCACCCCGGTCATACAAATACTCGTTGACGGCTTTTTCTTGTTGGAGCAGGCGGTCTAACATTAGGAGTGTTGAATTCCAACGCGTCGGGCTGTCGCAAATCAAGCGCCTCACTGGCATGTTGTTTCGGCGCTGAATGTCTGAAAAGTGCGCCATGGCCAGGGGCGGGCTGGGCCGGGGGCAGGGAGGCAATTGCCCCCCAGGCCGCCCTAAAAAAAAGGCCGCTGTGCCGTCTTTAACAAAAAAAAAAAAATATATATATATATATATATACAGTCATGTGAAAAAATTAGGACACCCTTTGAAAACATGTGGTTTTTTGTAACATTTTTAATAAAAGGTTATTTCATCTCCGTTTCAACAATACAGAGAGATTAAAGTAATCCAACTAAACAAAGAAAACTGAAGAAAAGTCTTTTCAAGATCTTCTGTAAATGTCATTCTACAAAAATGCCTATTCTAACTGAGGAAAAAGATAGGACACCCTCACATGTATTCCCTCTTAAATTGGCTCAGATCTCACACAGGTATATCACACCAGGTGCACATAATTAGTAGATCGTTACTCTGCATGTTGAATGAGGCTTGCCCTATTTAAACTTCAGACATTTAGTTTGGTGTGCTCCTGACTGTTGATGTGAGAGTGAGCACCATGGTGAGAGCAAAAGAGCTGTCAGAGGACTTCAGAAAAAAGATTGTAGCAGCCTATGAGTCTGGGAAGGGATTTAAAAAGATCTCAAAAGATTTTGAAATCAGCCATTCCACTGTCCGGAAGATAGTCTACAAGTGGAGGGCTTTCAAAACAACTGCCAACATGCCCAGGACTGGTCGCCCCAGCAAGTTCACCCCAAGAGCAGACCGCAAGATGCTAAAAGAGGTCTCCAAAAACCCTAAAGTGTCATCTCGAGAACTACAGCAGGCTCTGGCTACTGTTGATGTAGAAGTACATGCCTCTACAATCAGAAAGAGACTGTACAAGTTTAACTTGCATGGGAGGTGTGCAAGGAGGAAACCTTTGCTTTCCAAGAGAAACATCGAGGCCAGACTGACATTTGCCAGAGATAAAGTTGACAAAGACCAGGACTTCTGGAATAATGTTCTTTGGACAGATGAGTCCAAAATTGAATTATTTGGACACAACAGCAGAGGACATGTTTGGCGTAAACCAAACACAGCATTCCAAGAAAAGAACCTCATACCAACTGTGAAGCATGGAGGTGGAAGTGTCATGGTTTGGGGCTGCTTTGCTGCAGCAGGACCTGGTCAGCTCACCATCATAGAATCCACGATGAATTCTACTGTGTATCAGAAGGTGCTTGAAGAACATGTGAGACCATCAGTTAGAAAATTAAAGCTGAAGCGGAACTGGACCATGCAACATGACAATGACCCAAAACATACTAGTAAATCAACCAAAGATTGGCTGAAAAAGAAGAAATGGAGAGTCCTGGAATGGCCAAGTCAAAGTCCAGATTTGAATCCCATTGAGATGCTGTGGGGTGACTTGAAAAGGGCTGTACGTGCAAGAAACCCCTCAAACATCTCACAGCTGAAAAAGTTCTGCATTGAGGAGTGGGGTAAAATTTCCTCAGACCGATGTCGAAGACTGGTAGATGGCTACAAGAACCGTCTCACTGCAGTTATTTCAGCCAAAGGAGGTAACACTCGCTATTAGGGGCAAGGGTGTCCTATCTTTTTCCTCAGTTAGAATAGGCATTTTTGTAGAATGACATTTACAGAAGATCTTGAAAAGACTTTTCTTCAGTTTTCTTTGTTTAGTTGGATTACTTTAATCTCTCTGTATTGTTGAAACGGAGATGAAATAACCTTTTATTAAAAATGTTACAAAAAACCACATGCTTTCAAAGGGTGTCCTAATTTTTTCACATGACTATATATATATATATATATATATATATATATATATATATATATATATATATATATATATATATATATATATTTTTTTTTTTTTTTTTTATTCCTCTCAGGGGCGTGGGCTGGGACGGCCGCCCTAAAGCACTTAAAACGGCCGCTGTGCTGTCTGAGCACAGAGCGACCGGTCCGGGACCAGGAAGCCGCGGTGAAGGCTTTGAAGTTTGTACTCACCGGCGCTTCCTGGTCCTCGGCTGTGTCTGTGCAGGGCTGCGCACAGGCGTAAGGCGGTTTGTGAGTGACGTCACACAGCTGTGTACAGCCTTGCACAGCCGACAGCAGATCGCTGGAGCCTGGAGGAGAGAGGAGCAGAGTGGAGGAGGCGGAGCCCGGCCAGCATCCATTCCAGTGGAGCAGAAGGAAAAGTGGTTTTTTTTTTAGGCTGATGCTGGACAATCACTAATGGGGGGGGGGGGGGCTGATGAATTGATGTGGAGAGGAGGAGAGGTTGCTTTGGCGGGGGGCTGATGAATTGATGACTGATGTGGAGAGGAGAGGTTGCTTTGGTGGGGGGGGCAGGGGCTGATGAGACTGAGGCACTGCTGCACTGGGACTGGGAGGCTGATGAGATCATGACAGGCACTGAGGGGCAGATGGAGGCATTGGGGCAGATGGAGGCTGCTGGGGGCAGATGGAGTGGCTGCTTGGGGCAGATGGAGGCACTGGGGGGATGAGAGGCATTGGGGGCAGATGGAGTGGCTGCTGGGGGCAGATGAGAGCCACTGGGGGAGATGAGAGGCATTGGGGCAGATGGAGGCTGCTGGGGGCAGATGGAGTGCCTGTTGGGGGCAGATGGAGGCACTGGGGGGGAGATGAGAGGCATTGGGGGCAGATGGAGTGGCTGCTGGGGGCATATGGAGGCACTGGGGGGAGATGAGAGGCATTGGGGGCAGATGGAGGCACTGGGGGGAGATGAGAGGCATTGGGGGCAGATGGAGGCACTGGGAGGAGATGGAGGCACTGGGAGGAGATGGAGGCTGCTGGGGGCAGATGGAGGCTGCTGGGGGCATATGGAGTGGCTGCTGGGGCAGATGAGGGGCTAATGATCATGAGAGGCTGCTGGGGGCTGATGAGAGGCTGCTGGGGGCTGATGAGAGGCATTGGGGGCAGATGAAAGGCTGCTGGGGGCAAATGAGAGGCATTAGGGGCAGATGAGAGGCACTGGGGGCAGATAGTGGCTGCTGGGGGCTGATGAGAGGCACTGGGGCAGATGAAAGGCTGCTGGGGTGGATGAGAGGCACTGATGGCTGATGAAGAGGCTGCTGGGGGCTGATGAGAGGCACTGGGGCAGATGAAAGGCTGCTGGGGTGGATGAGAGGCACTGATGGCTGATGAAGAGGCTGCTGGGGGGCAGATGAGAGGCACTGGGGGGAAGATGGAGGCACTGGGGGGAAGATGAGTGGCATTGGGGCAGATGGAGTTACTGCTGGGGGCAGGTGGAGTGGCTGCTGGGGGCAGATGAGGGGCTGATGATCATGAGAGGCTGCCGGGGGCTGATGAGAGGCACTGGGGCAGATGAAAGGCTGCTGGGGCAGATGAGAGGCACTAAGGGCTGATGAAGAGGCTGCTGGGGGCAGATGAGAGGCTGCTGGGGGCAGATGAGAGGCACTGGGGGTAGATGAGAGGCACTGGGGCCATATGGAGTGGCTGCTGGGGCAGATGGTGGCTGCTGGGGGCAGATGGTGGCTGCTGGGGGCTGATGGAGGCACTGGGGGCAGATGAGGGGCTGATGATCATGAAAGGCTGCTGGGGGCTGATGAGAGGCTGCTGGGGGATGATGGGAGGAATGGGGCTCTGAGGTCTGATTGGGTGTCATTCATATTGGGGTCTGAGCTGAGGTCTGATTGGGGGTCTGATTTGAGGTCTTATTGGGGTCTTATTAACATTGGGCATCTTATTGGGGCTGTTAGCTGAGGTCTGGTTAACATTGGGGGTCTGATTGGTGGTCTGACCCGAGGTATAATGAAAAATATGTTTTTCTCATTGTCCCCCTCTAAAACTTATGTGCGTCTTATAGGGCGAAAAATACGGTACTTGCTTGCTCCTCCTCACGATCTCCCCCGCCCTTTGCGTACACCGTGACATCACAAGGAGGCACTGCAACGCTAGGGTGAGCCCCGGTCTCCGTCCTGAACTGGGGAGCGGTGTCCACTTCCATCCCTGAGCCCAGCTGCCCAGAGCACTGATCCTGAGCCTGCTGGAGTCTTCAGAACTGTAAGTATTTACAGTCATTCACTGTAAGCTATATTATATATACAGTACAGACCAAAAGTTTGGAGACACCTTCTCATTCAAAGAGTTTTCTTTATTTTCATGACTATGAAGGCATCAAAACTATGAATTAACACATGTGGAATTATGTACATAACAAACAAGTGTGAATCAACTGAAAATATGTCATATTCTAGGTTTTTCAAAGGGGACTACCTCTTGAAGCTCATCAAGAGAATGCCAAAAGTGTGCAAAGCAGTAATCAAAGCAAAAGGTGGCTACTTTGAAGAACCTAGAATATGATCTATATTTTCAGTTGTTTCACACTTGTTTGTTATGTATATAATTCCACATGTGTTAATTCATAGTTTTGATGCCTTCATAGTCATGAAAATAAAGAAAACTCTTTGAATGAGAAGGTGCGTCCAAACTTTTGGTTTGTACTGTATATATTGTTTTATGTGAATAAGGATGCTGGGTGGTTGGATAAGGGGAGGGATGAAGGGGGGTGGAGGGGTTAGTAGTACAGTACTATCTGCACATTGTAAAAAAAAAAAAAGTAATCTGCAAAATATTATATATGTTACAGAAGTTGTGCTTTTTTTCATTTGTAGAACAATGATACAGCCATTTTATGTCATACTTTTGTGCTGATTTTTTAAATATTTTTTTGCCTCTATATTAAGAACACTATAGTCACCAGAACCACAACAGCTAAACGTAGTAGTTCTGGTGTCTATAGCATGTCTCTGCAAGATTTTTACTGTAAACACTGCCTTTTCAGAAAAAAAGGCAGTATTTACATTACTGCCAAGTACACCTCTACTGGCCACTCATCAGACTGCCACTCATCAGACGGCCACTAGAGGTGTTTCCTAGTCCAGTGTTGCACAACGTGCAACACTGGCATTCACGCTAATAGGAGTTAATAGAAATGCATTGATTCAAAGCATTTCTATGAAGCCATGCATGCGCAATAGCCTCCCAATGCTTCCCTGTGGTAAAGCAGTGGGTTAGCTATGATATACTCACACACTGAACATTCTTGTGCATTGTATTGATGAGGTGATCTGTAATACACTCACAAATTGCATATTGTGTTGTGGTGGAGGGCATGACTGCATGCTAGGGTGTGGGAAGGCGGGATCCAAAATTAAATCACTACATTAGTAAATGTTTGCTGGTTTTATGTAACTTATTGTCATATTTTGTTGTTCAATACATTGTACAGTTGGTTGTTGGTTTCATATTGCTAAATATGGAGAGTAAAAAAACATTTAAAGAGAAAGGTGGTGCTCAGAAAATGCCAGAAAAACGGTCCAAAGAACTTGAGTTAGCAGGAAGGGATCCTAAGCAACTGAAACTATCTTTTTCAGTGGTATGTTAAAAGTTCGAAAGTTCAGGCTGGTTCTTACATTTTATGTCACAGAAATGTATATTCACTCTTTGATAACAAGAATGAATATATCTACCGTATATACTCGTCTATAAGTCGAGTGCAGTTTTTTGACCAACAATTGTGAAATATGCTATTACTCGTGGATAAGTCAAGGGTAAAACTTGGGGCAATAAAATCCTGTGATTTTTATTATTTTGTTAGATTTTACCTAAGCAAAGATCCTGTAACAATTAAACAGTTAGGGTACCTACTTCTCCGCATCTCAGTGCACACGCCCATCTCCAAAGCTATTAGATGACAATGCCTGAATGCAGCAGGCACATTCGGTTAGCGTTATCTCGCCAGCTAGTGTTCCTACTTGTGGCTCACTACAGCTACCGCTGCAACAGTGACGTGGAAAGGGTACCTATAGGTGGCAGTCATCAGCAATAGCTGCACTGTATTCTAAATCAGCCTGCTGTTGTCCGCGTGTGTACCCGGTATCGCGGTCAACGTACAGCTAAGTACACTAGCACTACCGGTAACTCGATATTGCCCCGCATTCAATGTGAACAAAATTCTATTTAAACTAGCATGGACCCGTGGATCTGTGTTTTAAAATGAAGTTTACCACAAAAATTTCTCGAGTATATAAACGGTAGTCTGTTGGCATGTGCGATGTGCATGATGAAGTTTTACGTTTGTTAAGATTCATGATGGATTATCAAGGAGTGTACATACTTGACTTTCCATAGTGATCAGTTTTACTTTTTTTAAGCTATATATTAACTTATTTGAAATCACATAAAATCTTAAATGTAAGGTAAGTATGATTTTTATATCCTTTGTTTGCATGAGTTTTTTTTTTTTTTTTTTTTAATGTTACCATGCATGGAGTTCTTAAGTTCCTTGGTTACATCTAGAACTTTGCTGGGGAGATTAAAATAGGTTGACAAAAAATACATTTTGTTTTAGGCTGGTGGTATACAACCAATAATTCCTGTTGATGAGGTTTCTGCCGGCCCAAGTGCTCCTTCAAGCATGCCAGTTGTGTCAGTCGAAGATGAGGTGAGCCCACAAACAGAAGAACACGTGATTGAGGAGGAGCTGGTGTCAGAATGCAGAGAGCAAGCACAGATGAATGACCCAGATGTTTTTGAAGACCTTCCTGAATTAGAATGTATCACACCTGAAGACATGTCAGAAAGTGTTATAAGTGATCCATCAGAAATTTCTTTTAGTCTTCCTCCTGCTTGTTCCATAGCAGAAAAAAATTATTTTGTTGAAAAACACCCCTTTCAGCCAACCAGGACTGAATGCGCAGATCTTCCTTTTCAAGAAGCAGACTTTTATTACCGCAAGAAGTCCAATGGGGATCGTATTAAGCGTTCATGGCTGAGTTGTAAGATAAAGGATCGAAAGTTAGAAGCATTTTTTTGCAGCATATGCATTGCCTTTTCTAATTCCTCTTCCTCGTTCACTACTGGTTGTTCTAATTTTCGACATTGCTATCAGGCAGCAAATAAGCACGAATCTTCAAAAAGTCATTGTGATGCTGTTAGTGCTTATTTTACCATGAAAACGAATAGAAGCATTGACACATTAATAAATCAGGCTCAAGTCTCCAGAAGAAAGAAGGAGATACTACAAAATATTGAGGTATTAAACCGTATATTTAATATTGTAAAACTCCTCCGAAAACAGGGATTGCCATTTTGTGCCCATGGCACTAATGAATCGCTGTACAATTTAAATAACATTGAAATAAACCATGGGAACTTTTCTGGAAATTGTCCTACTTCTATCACAGTATGATATTCCTCTTAAAAATCACCTTGATAAATGTGGTCAGGACAGTGAAAAAAGAAAACAGCGATTGAAAGACAGAAAAACATCAGGAAAACATTCAACTGGACGTGGATCTCTTGTGACATTTTTGTCCAATAATTCAATAAAGAAAGTATTTGCAGCAATAGTTCGATGCATGAAAAACTTAATTGTGTCTGAAATCGGAGAGAAACGATTCAGTATACAGGTTGACTCCACACAAGATGTTGGAATTGTAGATCAAGCAACAGTAGTTGCGAGATATGTGCAAGATGATGCCATTAAAGAACGGCTTGTGGCGATTCTCCCTGTTAAAGATGCTACAGGAAAAGGATTTCACGAACTTCTAATGTCCTGCTTTGATATACTTGGATTAGATTTCCAAAAAATTGCTGGTGAATCATTTGATGGTGCAGAAAATATGAGGAGTGCATATGTGGGACTACGTGCACAGATTGCAAAGGTAGTACCAGATTCAGTTTATATATGGTGCTATAGTCATATCCTTAACCTGTGTGTCTCAGATTGCTGTCAAGTATTGGAATCTAAAAAAAATTTTGGTCTCCTAAATCGCTTGGCAACCTTTATTGGAGACTCCCACAAAAGAATGAATATCTGGAAAGACCAACTGGATAGAAGACATGGACAGGAAAAACTTTTAAAGTTACAAAAAATTGGAGAGACAAGATGGTGGGCAAAAGAAAAGGCCCTTAACTGGATTTTTGGTGAAAAACATTCTCTTTATTTAGACACCCTTGAAGATTTATATGTAATTTCCCAGAGTAACTTGTTTGAATCGAAAACAACTTCTGAGGCCTCATCCCTTTTTCACAATCTTTGTCAGTTTAGGATTATCCTTACAGCAAACATATTTTTAGAGGTTTTTGATGTTATAGGGCCAGTTTCAAAATATCTACAAACCAGTGGCCTTGACTTCAAGGTAGCATGGCAAATGGTCGAACGTGCAGTTGAGCAACTGAAAAAAATTGATTTCAACAATCTTAAACAAAAGGCTGAACACTTTGCAATAAAAACAAATGAGTTGATGGATGAAAGTGATGTTCTCAACTCGTTGGAAGTCGAGACTATGCTTACAGTTCGAAGAGTGGCACGAAAAAAACGCATGGATGGAGAATCTTCACATGATGAACAACCTGAAGATGAAATGCAATGTTTTCGAGCTAGTGTGTTCAGACCAATTCTGGACCAAATCATACAAAGCATGACAGAGATTTTCAGAAAATAAGCAATTGGTCATGGATTCCCACTACCTGGATCCTCGCACTTTTCAGAAAATTAGGACAGATCCCAAAGTGCTAGATGGAGGGGCACTAGAGAGAATTTCTAAGTTAGCCAAAGTAAATGAATGTTCTCTCAAAACTGAATTAATAACTTTTGCCAACTTATTTCTAAGTCTTACAGGATGTCTTTCTGAAGATGAGACACAGATGGAAATAATTCTTGATGATGATGATGAGGAGGAGGAGGATTCCACCTACTGACAAACTAGGTGAGGTACAAAAGGAATCAAAGTGCAGTTCTTGCAAGCAGTGCTTTCTTTGCTGTCACAGGTTGTTAAAATATAACCTTTATTCTGCAGCTTATGAAAATCTTTCTATCACCTATGAGTACCTGTTGACCCTTTCTTTTACTCAAGTGTCATGTGAGAGGGCATTCAGCAAGCTAAAACTCATCAAGACCCGACTGCGAGCCACAATGGGACAAGAACTCCTTGATGCTCTAATGCTCATGTCAGTGGAGAGAGATCTTCTGGAACAGGTCCAGTTTTCAGATGTATTGGAAATTATTCGTCAAAGTTCTTCCTTGATGAGGTCTTTGCTAACCGTTTGATCAAATATTTAGTTTAAAAGTTTTATACAGATATTTATTTCTCTGGCTTCTGTATTTTTTGAAAGTGTATTGTGTCCATACAAAGTTCATTTGTTAAAACTGTAGATTTTAGTTTTGTTAAACATCATTTTTTGCTATTACAATTAAATTATGTAAAACCACATTGTATCATATTTGTCTTGCTTCATAACATAAAAATCTGTTATAAAACAAGGAAAAGGTGGGCGTGGACGGCGAGCTGATTGGGTGGTGCTATTGGCCACTTGACTGGATTTGCCCCCCAGGACTAAGGCTGCCAGCCCTCCCCTGGCCATGGCCGTGTAGGAACGCCTGAAATGGCCACACACCTTCCTGGCCTGCTTGAGGACGTCCTGTAAGCCTGGGTACTTAGACACAAAGCGTTGTACGATGAAATTCAACACATGTGCCATGCATGGCACATGTGACAACTTGCCCAAATTCAATGCCGCCAACAAATTGCTTCCATTGTCACACACCACTTTGCCGATCTCCAGTTGGTGCGGGGTCAGCCACTGATCCACCTGTACGTTCAGGGCGGACAGGAGTGCTGGTCCGGTGTGGCTCTCTGCTTTCAGGCAAGTCAACCCCAAGACAGCGTGACACTGTCGTATCCGGGATGTGGAATAGCCCCTGGGTAGCCGGGGGAGTGCCGTTGATGTGCAGCCAGACGCCGCAGCAGAAGAGGACTCAGCCGAGGAGGTTATCGAAGAGGAGGAGTAGAGGAGGTGGCAGTAGGCCTGCCTGAAAGTCGTGGCGGTGTCACCAACTCCGCTGCAGAGCCACGCATTCCATGCTTGTCAGCCGTCAGCAGGTTGACCCAATGCTCAGTGTATGTGATATACCTGCCCTGACCGTGCTTTGCAGACCAGGTATCAGTGGTCAGATGGACCCTTGCCCCAACACTGTATGCCAGAGATGCCATGACTTCCTTTTCAATCACTGAGTAGAGGTTTGGGATTTTTGAAAAAAAAATTAGTCCGGGTACCTTCCACTGTGGTGTCCCAATAGCGGCAAATTTTTTGAAGGCCTCAGACCCCACCAGCTGGTATAGTAAAAGCTGGCGGGCTAAGAGTTCTGTCAAGCCAGCTGTCAGACGCCGGGCAAGGGGGTGACTCTGTGACATTGGCTTCTTACGCTCAAACATTTCCTTTACAGACACCTGACTGTGGGCAGATGAGATGGAACTGCTGAAGGTGAGAGGTGGAGTGGCGGGTGGTTGAGAGGGGGCAAGGAGGACAGCAGTGGTTGACGTGGCTTAAGATGCTGGACCAGGAGGAGGATGGTGGCTTTGAGTTTGTGTGCTGCTTGTACTCATGTGTTGATCCCATAGGCGTTTGTGATGTGCGATGATGTGCCTTCACAAAGCAGTTGTACCGAGGTGGGTGTTGGACTTCCCACGACTCAGTTTCTTTTGGCACAGGTTGGAAATGGCAATGCTGTTATCAGAGGCAGACACACAAAAAAAATGCCACACTGCTGAGCTTTGCAATGACGGCATGACCCTGGGTTCCGATACATGCTGTCTGACTGTGCCACTAGTTCCTTGCGACGACCTCCCGCTGCTTCCAACTTGTCTCCTTCTTCTCTCTGTCTCCCCTGCTGAACTTTCCCCCTCTTATTCTTCTCTTCGAGCAGGCACCCACTTGGCATCCACGGACACATCGTCATCATCAACCACTTCACTTGTATCTGACACCTCAGCAAAGGAAGCAGCAGCGGGTACATCATCATCATCACCATCACCATCCTGATCACACTGTACGTCCATGTGTGTAATGCTGCCTGACTGAGACATATCCCTGTTATCTACATCCTCTGGCAATAATGGTTGCGCATCACTAATTTCATCTAACTGATGTGTAAATAACTCCTCTGAGGGATCAAGTGAAGCGGCTGTGGTGGTAGTGGTCGTGGTGGCGGCGGGCGGGAGACTGGTAACTTGAGAGCAGGTGACCAAAGCTGAGCTGGAGGAGGATGGTGCGTCAAGGTTCTTAGCGGAAGCTGTTGAAGATTGGGTGTCCTGTGTAAGCCAGTCAACTATTTTCTCCAAATTTTTTGGGTTCAGGGTACGTGGCCTCTGAACACTGGGCATTATTCCAGGGCCAGTGGAAATCACAGCACCACGACGGCCCCTGCGGGGTGGCCTGCCTCTGCCTGTCATTTTTTTTTTAGGTAAGTGGTACTATGCGTGCAAGGTACTGTGCCACCCTATATAAGTGGTGGGCAGTGGGCACAGTAGTCTGTGTGGGCCTGACACACACTGGCTTGCAACTGGGATTATATCACAGAAAAATATTAAATATAATTTTTTTTATCTGCAAGGTATTTGTGAGTGAGTGACACCCTGTAACGGTATGAGTGGTGGCCTAGCCAAGTAGCCAGTGGCCACAGTACAGTCTGTGGTCCAGACACACACTGGCTTGCAACTGGGATATCACAGAAAAATATTAAATTGAATTTTTTTTATCTGCAAGGTATTGTCTGTGACACCCTGTATGAATGGTGTGCACACAGTACTGTCTGTAACTGAGCCTGCAGCCTCTCACACACGGGCAGGCAACTGCAATATATATAAATATAAAAAAATATAAAAAAAGCAGACTGATGTACCAGCCCTGAAAAGGGCTTTTTGGGGAGCTGTCAGGACGCTGTCTTTACAGCAGATGAGTCTGTGGACACACAACACTGCCCTAGCTAACGCTTTCCCTATTAGATCAGCAGCACTCTCCCTCCTCTCACTAAGAATGCAGCTTCCGAATGAATCTAAAATGGATGCTGTCCAGGAGGTGGGAGGGTCTGGGGGGGAGGGTCTGCTGCTGATTGGCTGGAATGTGTCTGCTGACTGTGAGGTACAGGGTCAAAGTTTACTCAATGATGATGTATAGGGGGCGGACCGAACAACGCATATGTTCGCCCGCCACAGCGAACGCGAACAAGCTATGTTCGCCGGGAACTATTCGCCGACTAACTATTCGGGACTTCTCTAGTCACAGGGGGCAGTTTGGTTGACAAAGGGAGCTTCTCTCTCTGTAAACCACTTAGATACTGCCTTTGCTATTGACTAATGTTTTAAAGGGAATAAACTTTGAGATCAGATTTGCCTCAATTTCAACCATTGCAGCAGTAGTCTGGCTTTATAGAACCTATACATTACATGTGTCCCAAATAGTGGGAATGACTTCCTAACAGAAGTAAAATATACTGCATATGGCAGAGGCCGATAAAAGGGTTATTAGACTTATTTTCTCTTTTTTGTTTTTGTTAATGTTTTGCAAAAATGTTTTTTGTCTATAATATTTTACTATTCCTGGGTATGTATATAATAATTTTATTTTTCTCAGTGGAGTATCACCACCAAAATCTCAACTGGAACCTCCAGGTAGTGGGGTGTAATACATTGGATTCAAGGATAGTATGAATTAAAGATGTCAAACACAATAGCTAAGTCAACAATAATGCAATTTTACTTATCTTATGCTGCTTATTTTGCATATTAACAACATAAAATAAGGTAATCACATTGTTGTTCTGGAGAAGTTCAAAAAGAGTTCTTTGATCTCAAAATGTCTGTTCCAATCTCCCCATCCTGTTTTTTTTTTAACCCCCCCCCCTCCTACAGATCCCCATGTTTTACTATGTATCACAACCAGTTCTCAAACATGACTATTCTGTCTTGCTTAGTATGCAAGTAAACATTAGTCTTAGAGCTCATGCACACGACCATTGTGCGTCCGTTCTGTGAATTGGGAACCGCAATTTGCAGTCCCCAATGCACGGGCAACGTCCGTGCAGCTGCCGGGATGGATCGAGACCCATTTAACTTGAACCGGTCCGTGATCCGTCCGCACCGCAAAAAAATAGAACATGTTCTATTTTTTGCGGGGCGGAGGCACGTACAGAAACACCACGGAAGCACTCCATATAGTGCTTCCGTGGGATTCCGTGCCTCCATTCCGCACCGCAGCTCTGAATTGCGGACCCATTCAAGTGAATGGGTCCGCATGCGTGATGCGGGGAGCACACGGCTGGTGCCCGCATATTGCAGTTCCGCTGTTTGCGGGCCACAGTACAGCCCCGGCCGGGCAACGGCAGGCCGTGTGCATGAGGCCTTAAGAGCAAGCATGAGAGACAGGGATGTTTGCCAAGAAGCATGCACCGTGAAAGTCAGCACACACATCCTGGTTTCTATTTTAAAATAATTGGACATTAATTACAGTCTTGTAAATATTAAACTCATTTTTACTTACATTGAAGAATCTACTCCCCACAGGAATAATTCGCTACATGATCGCATGCTAGAACACCTGTCTGGCTCTTTCTATTTCTGGCTACACTACCTAAGGCCACTTTCAGACTGTAGTTGATCACAAATATTCGAATTGCGAATTTTTATCACGAATATAGGTACTTCGAAAATTCGCGAATATTTTGAACATAGTGATATATATTCGTAATTTCGAATATTAGAGATTTTTTTTTATTGCGAATTTTCGTAATGCGATTTTTCAATTGCCGAGTAAAAACATGATTCCTCCCTGCTTCTTGCATGTGGGCCAATGACTCATTGGCCCACAAGCAAGAAGCAGGGAGGAATTATGACTTTAACCACCTCAGCCCCCCTAGCTTAAACCCCCTTAATGACCAGACCACTTTTTACAATTCTGCACTACACTACTTTCACGGTTTATTGCTCGGTCATACAACTTACCATCCAAATGAATTTTACCTCCTTTTCTTCTCACAAATACAGCTTTCTTTTGGTGGTATTTGATTGCTGCTAAGATTTTTCATTTTTCTGATATTAATCAAAATAGGCCGCAATTTTCAAAAAAAAAGTGTATTTTTAACTTTCTCTGGTTAAATTGTTAAAATATAATTACATTTCTATACAAGTTTGTGTCAGAATTTATTGTGCTACATGTCTTTGATAAAAAAAAATCCAATAAGTGTATATTTATTGGTTTGCGCAAACGTTATAGCATTTACAAACTATGGTACAAAAATGTGAATCTCCGCATTTTGAAGCAGCTCTGACTTTCTGAGCACCTGTCATGTTTCTTGAGGTGCTAGAATAGTATAAATACCCCCCAAATGACCCCATTTTAGAAAGAAGACACCCCAAAGTATTCGCGGAGGGGCATGGTGAGTTCATGTATGATTAAAAAAAAATTCACAAGTTAGCGGAAAATGACACTTTCTGAGAAAAAAAAAAAAAGTTTCAATTTCTGCTAACTTCTGGCAAAAAAAAAAATCTCCCACGGACTCACTATGCCCCTCGGTGAATACCTTGGGGTGTCTACTTTCCGAAATGGGCTCATTTGTGTGGTGTGTTTACTGTTCTGGCATTTTGGGCGGGGCTAAATTGTGAGCAACCTTGTAAAGCCTAAAGGAACTCGTTGGACTTTCGGCCCCTTTAGGCACCTAGGCTGCAAAAAAGTGTCACACGTGGTATAGCCGTACTCAGGAGAAGTAGGGCAATGTGTTTTGGGGTGTCTTTTTACATATACCCATGCTGGGTGAGAGATATATCTCTGTAAATTGACAACTTTGTATAAAAAAATGGGAAAAGTTGTCATTTACAGAGATATTTTTCTCACCCAGCATGGGTATATGTAAAAATACACCCCAAAACACATTGCCCTACTTCTTCTGAGTACGGCGATACCAAATGTGTGACACTTTTTTGCAGCCTAGGTGCACAAAGGGGCCCAAATTCCAATGAGAACCTTTAGGCCTCTTTCACACGGGCGTTGCGGGAAAATGTGTGGGTGCGTTACGGGAACACCCGCGATTTTTCCGCGCGAGTGCAAAACATTTTTATGCGTTTTGCACTCGCGTGAGGAAAATCGCGCCTGTTTGGTACCCAAACCCGAACTTCTTCGGTGTTCTGTAGATTGTATTATTTTCCCTTATAACATGGTTAGAAGGGAAAATAATAGCATTCTGAATACAGAATGCATAGTAAAATAGCGCTGGAGGGGTTAAAAAAATAATAATAATAATTTAACTCACCTTAATCCACTTGCTGGCGCTGCCGGCATCTCGTCTGTCTCCTTCTTTGCTGAACAGGACCTGTGGTGAGCATACATTCCAGGACCTGTGGTGACGTCACTCCGGTCATCACATGACCCATCACCATGGTAAAAGATCATGTGATGACCGAAGTGACGTCACCACAGGTCCTGGAATGAATGCTCACCACAGGTCCTGTTCAGCAAAGAAGGAGACAGACGAGATGCTGGCAGCGCCAGCAAGTGGATTAAGGTGAGTTAAATTATTTTTTATATTTTTTTTTACCCCTCCAGAGCTATTTTACTATGCATTCTGTATTCAGAATGCTATTATTTTCCCTTATAACCATGTTATAAGGGAAAATAATAATGATCGGGTCTCCTTCCCGATCGTCTCCTAGCAACCGTGCGTGAAAATCGCACCGCATCCGCACTTGCTTGCGGATGCTTGCGATTTTCACGCAACCCCATTCACTTCTATGGGGCATGCGTTGCGTGAAAAACGCAGAATATAGAGCATGCTGCGATTTTCACGCAACGCACAAGTGATGCGTGAAAATCACCGCTCATGTGAACAGCCCCATAGAAATGAATGGGTCGGTATTCAGTGCGGGTGCAATGCGTTCACCTCACGCATCGCATCCGCGTGGAATACTCGCCCGTGTGAAAGGGGCCTTAGGATTTCACAGGGCATTTTTTACGCATTTGAATTCCAAACTACTTCTCACGCTTTAGAGCCCCTAAAATACCAGGGCAGTATAAATAACCCACAAGTGATCTCATTTTGGAAAGAAGACACCCCAAGGTATTCCGTGAGGGGCATGGCGAGTTCCTAGAATATTTTTTTTTTTGGCACAAGTTAGCGAAAAATGATTGTAAGAGCAAAAAAATAATAATAATAATTTTCCGCTAACTTGTGCCAAAAAAAATATATTCTAGGAACTCGCCATGCGGGGCATGGCGAGTTCATAGAAGATTTTTTTTTTTTGGCACAATTTAGCGGAAATTGAGATTTTTTTTTTTTTCCTCTCAAAGTCTCCCTTTCCGCTAACTTGTGACAAAAAGTTCAATCTTTCATGGACTCAATATGCCCCTCAGCGAATACCTTGGGGTGTCTTCTTTCCAAAATGGGGTCATTTGTGGGGTGTTTGTACTGCCCTGGCATTTGAGGGTCTCCGCAATCATTACATGTATGGCCAGCATTAGGAGTTTCTGCTATTCTCCTTAGGCCTCATGCACACGACCGTTGTTTGGGTCCGCATCTGAGCCACCGTTTTGGCGGCTCGGATGCGGACTCATTCATTTCAATGGCCCTGCAAAAAAAATATAACATGTCCTATTCTTGTCCGCGCTTTGCGGACAAGAATAGGTATTTATATTGCTGGCGCCCGTGCCGTTCTGCAAATTGCGGAAGTCAACACAGGCGCCTTCCGTTTTTTATGCATCCGCGGTTTGCGGACCGCAAAAAATGGCACGGTCGTGTGCATGAGGCCTTATATTGAGCATACGGGTAATGAGATTTTTTTTTTTTCGTTCAGCCTCTGGGCTGAAATAAAAAATGAACGCCACAGATTTCTTCATTTGCATCGATCAATGTGGATGAAAAAATCTCTGCCAAAAAATGTGCAAAAAAAAAAAAAACCTGCGATCACTAATAAAGATCCAAAAAGCTCAAACGTGATCTTTATAGCGCCGGAGCGATTTTACGGTGTTTTTGCAGTGATCAGAAAAAAACATTTCTGTCACTGCAGTGGGGCGAACTGAACGCAAGTGTGCGCACAAGATCAGGCCTGATCGGGCGAACACTGCGTTTTTTGTAGAGCCTAAGGTGACTCTAATGTACTGATATAGATTTGATTGCGATCAGTCTTGATCACTTACAGATACTATATAGTACTAGTGCTGATTAGCGACAGCGATGACGCTAATCAGCTACTAATCAGTGACTGCGGTGCGGTGGGCGCTAACTACCTAACAAGTGGCTACCTAACTGGCGGTGATAAGGGACCCTTAGGCCCCATTCACACGTCCGCAATTCTGTTCCGCATTTTGCGGAACGTAATTGCGGACCCATTCATTTCTATGGGGACAGACTTTGTCCCGCTCGGATCTGGAATTGCGGATCTGCACTTCCCGGGTCCGCACTTCCGTTCCGCAAAAATATAGAACATGTCCTATTCTTGTCCGCAATTGCGGACAAGAAAAGGCATTTTCTATATAGTTCTGGCAATGTGAGGATCCGCAAAATGCGGAAAGCACATTGCCGGTGTCTGTGTTTTGCAGATCCGCAAAACACATACGGACGTCTGAATGGAGCCTTACAGGGGGGTGATCAATGACAGGGGGGTGATCAGGGAGTCTATATGGGGTGATCAGGGGTTAATAAGGGGTTAATAAGTTACGGGGGGGTGTAGTGTAGTGTGGTGCTTCTTACAGAGCTGCCTGTGTCCTCTGGCGGTCGATCCAAGCAAAAGGGACCACCAGAGGACCAGGTAGCAGGTATATCAGACGCTGTTAACAAAACAGCGTCTAATATACCTTTCTGGGGTTAAAAAAAAATCGCATCTACAGCCTGCCAGCGAATGATCGCCGTTGGCAGGATGTAGATTAACTCGTTTACCTTGCGATCCTGTGAACGCGCGTTCACAGGAAATCTTGCGTCTCGCGAGATGACGCGTAGATGCGTCTGTGGCGAAAGCCACTTCGCCACGGTGTTTTGGAGGGGGCTGTTTGCCCGCCTCCTGCCCCAGGATTACGGCCCTTTTAAGATACTTTTACTAACTTTTAAACCCCTGAACCTATTCAAGTGAATTTTGGATAGGTTTGTCCCCAAGTTATACTGGTTAAATTGATATAAGTTATATGTATGTACAATGTAAACTCACAAAGTTGTAACAATTTATAAGAAGTGTAACTTTTCAGCTTAGGAGATAGTTGTGTACAGTCGTGGCCAAAAGTTTTGAGAATTACATAAATATTGTAAATTGGAAAAGTTGCTGCTTAAGTCTTTATAATAGCAATTTGCATATACTCCAGAATGTTATGAAGATTGATCAGATGAATTGCATAGTCCTTCTTTGCCATGAAAATTAACTTAATCCCAAAAAAAACCTTTCCACTGCATTTCATTGCTGTCATTAAAGGACCTGCTGAGATCATTTCAGTAATTGTCTTGTTAACTCAGGTGAGAATGTTGACGAGCACAAGGCTGGAGATCATTATGTCAGGCTGATTGGGTTAAAATGGCAGACTTGATGTTAAAAGGAGGGTGATGCTTGAAATCATTGTTCTTCCATTGTTAACCATGGTGACCTGCAAAGAAACGCGTGCAGCCATCATTGCGTTGCATAAAAATGGCTTCACAGGCAAGGATATTGTGGCTACTAAGATTGCACCTCAATCAACAATTTATAGGATCATCAAGAACTTCAAGGAAAGAGGTTCAATTCTTGTTAAGAAGGTTTCAGGGCGTCCAAGAAAGTCCAGCAAGCGCCAGGATCGTCTCCTAAAGAGGATTCAGCTGCAGGATCGGAGTGCCACCAGTGCAGAGCTTGCGCGCATCTGCACGCACAGTGAGGCGAAGACTTTTGAAAGATGGCCTGGTGTCAAGAAGGGCAGCAAAGAAGCCACTTCTCTCCAAAAAAAACATCAGGGACAGATTGATCTTCTGCAGAAAGTATGGTGAATGGACTGCTGAGGACTGGGCAAAGTCATATTCTCCGATGAAGCCTCTTTGCGATTGTTTGGGGCATCTGGAAAAAGGCTTGTCCGGAGAAGAAAAGGTGAGCGCTACCATCAGTCCTGTGTCATGCCAACAGTAAAGCATCCTGACACCATTCATGTGTGGGGTTGCTAATCATCCAAGGGAGTGGGCTCACTCACAATTTTGCCCAAAAACACAGCCATGAATAAAGAATGGTACCAAAACACCCTCCAACAGCAACTTCTTCCAACAATCCAACAACGGTTTGGTGAAGAACAATGCATTTTCCAGCACGATGGAGCACCGTGCCATAAGGCAAAAGTGATAACTTAGTGGCTCGGGGACCAAAACGTTGACATTTTGGGTCCATGGCCTGGAAACTCCCCAGATCTTAATCCCATTGAGAACTTGTGGTCAATCCTCAAGAGGCGGGTGGACAAAAAAACCCCACTAATTCTGACAAACTCCAAGAAGTGATTATGAAAGAATGGGTTGCTATCAATCAGGAATTGGCCCAGAAGTTGATTGAGAGCATGCCCAGTCGAATTGCAGAGGTCCTGAAAAAGAAGGGCCAACACTGCAAATACTGACTCTTTGCATAAATGTCATGTAATTGTCGATAAAAGCCTTTGAAACGTATGAAGTGCGTGTAATTATATTTCACTACATCACAGAAACAACTGAAACAAAGATCTAAAAGCAGTTTAGCAGCAAACTTTGTGAAAACTAATATTTGTGTCATTCTCAAAACTTTTGGCCACGACTGTAGATACATAAATTGACTCAATTATCTCCTAGACAGAGGGGAGGAATATGCTGGGTGTGTTTCTATTAGTGGCGTCGCTAGGGGGGGGCGAGGGGGGGCAATCGCCCCCCCTATGTTGTCCTTTGCCCCCCCGGTTGCCCCCCCCCGCTGATTCCCCCAGTTGAATACTAATGAGCGCTTCCATTATGGAAGCGCTCATTAGAACCGAGAGACCAGGAAGTGGTGAACGCTCTGTACTCACCACTTCCTGGTCCTCGGCTGTCGGCTGTGCAGGGCTGCGCACAGCGTGAGGGCGCTCTGTGACCTCACGCTGTGCGCGCCAGTTCAGAGCACAGAGTCGACTGAGGAGAGGCAGGCGGCGTCCAGGAGCAGGAGAGGTAAGTGATTTTTTATTTTATAAGAAAATGTGGCTGCTGGGGGCATAAGGGGGCTAATGGAGAGGCATATGGGGGCTAATGGAGAGGCATATGGGGGCTAATGGAGAGAGGCATATGGGGGGCTAATGGAGAGAGGCATATGGGGGGCTAATGGAGAGAGGCATATGGGGGCTAATGGAGAGGCATATGGGGGGCTAATGGAGAGGCATATGGGGGCTAATGATGAGGCATATGGGGGCTAATGGAGAGGCATATGGGGGCTAATGGAGAGGCATATGGGGGCTAATGCAGAGGCATATGGGGGCTAATGGAGAGGCATATGGGGGCTAATGGAGAGGCATATGGGGGCTAATGGAGAGGCATATGGGGGCTAATGGAGAGGCATATGGGGGCTAATGGAGAGGCATATGGGGGCTAATGGAGAGGCATATGGGGGCTAATGATGAGGCATATGGGGGCTAATGATGAGGCATATGGGGGCTAATGATGAGGCATATGGGGGCTAATGATGAGGCATATGGGGGCTAATGATGAGAGGCATATGGGGGCTAATGATGAGCGGCATATGGGGGCTAATGATGAGCGGCATATGGGGGCTAATGATGAGGCATATGGGGGCTAATGGAGAGGCATATGGGGGTTAATGGAGAGGCATATGGGGGCTAATGATGAGAGGCATATGGGGGCTAATGATGAGGCATATGGGGGCTAATGATGAGGCATATGGGGGCTAATGATGAGGCATATGGGGGCTAATGATATGAGGCATATGGGGGCTAATGATGAGGCATATGGGGGCTAATGATGAGGCATATGGGGGCTAATGATGAGGCATATGGGGGCTAATGATGAGGCATATGGGGGCTAATGATGAGGCATATGGGGGCTAATGATGAGGCATATGGGGGCTAATGATGAGGCATATGGGGGCTAATGAGAGGCATAATAACAGTGTCATCCACAGATGCCCCCATAACAGTGTGTCTTCCACAGATCCACCATAACAGTGCGCCTGCGCACTGACGAGAGACAGAAAGAAGGGGAAAGAATCCGCGGAAGCAAGCAGAGGACGGCACAGCAGACGACTGAATAGCTTCTTTTGTAAGTAAATAGTTTTATTATAAATGTATCCCTGCATACCGCAATTCTCTCATATTTTGTAATCTTATTTATATATACTTATTTTGTTTTTGCCCCCCCATTTTTGACTGTGGTATCTTTGTGCCCCCCCTATATATTATTCCTAGAGTCGCCACTGGTTTCTATTGTCCCATTGTGCCATTGTCCCATTGTGCCATTGTCCCATTGTGTCCGATTTGCTGCTGTACTTACATTGTATGTGTTGTAATATATTGATTGGTTGTATTTCAAAACCCTGTGGGCAGTACTATGTTTGTGTATTGTGAATAAAAGAGGCTGGAGGTGCCAGTACAGTCAGTTCTGCTTAACCCTCAAGCAAAGTGTCGTCTCGTTCTTGGGGGAATTGGATTGTATGCTGATTGCCAGGAGCTTTTCCTGTTCAGCGGTTTCCAGGATTCGTGTAGTTTGCAGTTCGGCAGACTGGTGCTTACAGTAGCTGCCTGTGCATTGGAAGGAGGATATCGTCTGAACGGAGCTGTGTGCTGAACGGTCCGTTACAGCGTCGAGGAGGAATAACCCGGCCGCCCGCAGGACGCATCCCTGCGTTAGGCGGTCGGGAGGTGGTTAAATGGGATAAATGATGAATATTCTAAAAACTAATATATAGCACTATATCGAATATATTAGTTTTTTTGAATATTTGTAATATTCTAAAACAAGAATATATAGCAATACAGCGAGTATTCGAAAAAAACGAATCTAGAGCAAAATAGCTAATACAGTGCTATAATCTTGTTTGTCTAATAGTTGTAATTTTTTTCTCATCTGAAGTCCAGATTGGAAAAAAAATTCAACTATTGAAAAAAAAGATTATAGCACTATATTAGCTAAATTGCTCTACATTCGTTTTTTTCGAATATTCGCTGTATTGCTATATATTCTTGTTAGAATATTACGAATATTTGAAAAAACTAATATATTCAATATAGTGCTATGACTCATTGGCCCACAAGCAAGAAGCAGGGAGGAATCATGTTGTTTTTGCTCGGCAATTGAAAAATTAGCGAAAAAATTTGCATTACGAAAATTTGCATATTACGCGATTATTACCTTGTCGATTTTTCGAGTAAAAAAATTTGTAGAATATAACGAATATACTAAATATTCTCGAAATATCGCGAATTCGAATATGACCCCTGCGTCTCATCACTAATCAAAACATGAAAAAGGTACAAATTAGAGATGAGGGAACTTCTTTAAGTTTGTTTTGTGTCTGATTTGTCGAACCGTTTGATTTGATTCGGGTCAGAATAAACCGGCCCGTGGTATACAACAGTCTCCTCTGAGTCTCCTCTCTTCTATTTCTTTTATTTATTTATTTTTTTCACATTTTTGCTCCCCCTTCCTTTTATTCTCTTGAACGCAATGACAGCAATAGCAAATAATGTCAGATTGAGACTGACATATACAGCTATGGGTGAATGCATGGTTGAAACTTGATGGTCTTCACAAAAACAGGCAGATTTAACATGCCTTTATTCCAGAATTCTGGCTTCAAAAAGTCACAAAATAGGGTTTTTGCAACCTTTTGCACTTGCTTGCTTGCATTCTTAGACCCCTAATTCCAGTTTTGGAACATGAGTGGGAAAAATGAGTGTGGTTAGCTCACTTAGATCACTCCAAATTTATCAATGAGACTTTTTTTTTTTTAAGTCACAAAAATTTGCATCCAGTAGGAGGGTGGAGTAGTAAAACGAGTAGTTTTTTCTACACAAAAGTTAGGTTTACGGATAAGACCAATTTATTAAACAACATGCCACCTTTGATAAATGTGGCATAAAGAAACCAACAAAGACTCAAGCAAAACTGACTTCAAATATTTCCCTCAATAGACATAGCATTTGGCTGGACAAGACAGTACAACGAGAGAAAAGTGGGCCTTTTCTGGCCACTTACATTCCAACCTGTCTGCCCAGAAGTCCATGGGGTCAGGGAACAGTGTATGTGTCGGGAAAGGGGCAGAATGATGTAAAAAAACTAGACCATTTTAAACCATTTTAAAAATAGGCAACTGTCATAGAGCAGAATTACATTTTGGTGAAGGTGCAGAACTGCACCACATTACAAGAACCACAAGATAATATTTACAGACAGCTGGCTTGAGTTGAATATTTACAGACAACTGGCCTGCTGAATTCGATTTAGGTGAAGGTGGAGAAGTGCACTACATTTGGAGAACGACAAGACACATTTTATGGACAGCTGGCCAGTGGAAGTAAATGCCTACTGATTTAAATTTTGGTTAAGGTGCGGAGCTGCACCACAGTAGCCACGACTTAGTGGTATGGCAACAACAGCACCGCCAGCAATTTGGCTGAGAAAAAGTTCTGCTGCTCACAAGCTCATTTCTGGTCACCAATAGCTTTCTTGTAACCACACATTCCATCATGGATGTCTCGCGATGGAGCATACTTCTTTGTGGATGCAGCCTAGCTGCCACAAAAGAAGATTTGGAGAAAGAGGACAGACTTGTTCTGATTTGGAATGCTGGCCATTTCTATTTTTCCACTGAATCCAATGATGCCACCTCATGTGCTACAATAGAGGCCTGGTACCTATGTTTGTGTTTGAATGCCCACGGCTTATTTTAATCCTGAAGATCTTGCACATGACAGTGGTTTTATGTGCCAACCTTGTGGAGAAAAAAATGGAAGATACTCGCAAAGAGTTAGTGGCAACTGAGCTTGACCTAGATCTGGCATGTTTTGAGCCTGCACCCACTGTATCAGTGGTATCATCAGTTCCTGAGCTGACCACATTAGAAGCAGATCTGGCCCTGACAGTTTATTTTGGAGGTTTTGGCTTCATGTTGCTTCTGCTCTTTATTGTCACCGCGGCCACCACCCTCCTCCTATGATTTTATCACCTCCTCAGCATCTCGATCCAGCTCCCAGGTCCTGTCCAACACATAACCATCATCATAGTCCTCCCACCACTTTTATCAAACTGATGCCATATCTTTGTGGCCTACTTGACACCTCTGCTAATTCCCTTCTCTGTAGTTGCCCCAAGTGCCCCTGTTACCACAGCTACTATTGCCCTTATTGCCACCACTGTGGCTACAAGTGCCACTACTATCACCACCATTAACAAAGCTATGAATTTGGGTCCCCCGCCTCTGCCTCATGGGTCTGCCTTGAGTGCCTGTCATAACACGTAGTGCATTGTAGCCTCTTACGGAAAAAAAGAAGGCACCCACTAGGAGGGGGTAGTGAAAACCGAGATTATGCAAATTAAAGGCTTCTCTGGGGCCACAAAGAGGAGCAGAAAGGATATGCTGAGCCCTGGCCCAAAGGCAGGATATCATACTCAGATGTGATATCGACATCATTCTGCTGTGACTGGCAGGATAAGTAACAAACCTGTTAAATCTGTGTAAAAGGTAGACGTTCACAATTGTCAATAATACTCAGCCTGGTAACGAACGTTAAAATAAAACAAAGACTAACTTTATTGCGGATTCAATACTAAAATCTAGGGCAAAACAGCCCACCTAAAGCGTCAAATGCAGGCTAGGGTGCAATAGTTAATCAGAGGTATGTATCTCTCTAAATATTCCCCTCAATCCTATTGCTCCCCATAAGGTGTAAGGATAACACTAACAGTGTGTCAGCCAGGTAGTTTTCCACACTGGTATACACCACAGCTACATATCAGCTGCTACAAAGAGCAGCCATCATGACCAGCCTTGCTAGTAAACAGCCAAGTCTATACCAGTGAGGTATTAGGCAGTAAGTCAGCACTCTGTATTGTGTTTTAAAGTAGCACTGTCACGGATGATATTGCAGATAGCTGGAAGTTATGGATAAACATCCGACTGGCTTGATCACCCTGACTGCTAAGCTCATACAAAGGTCTCCGAGGTAGACGATTGCATGCCCTCGTACCTAGACTGTGTGACACCTGAAAACCCTATAATAATGAGGGGACACGACCACCGGCTCCCTGCACTTAATACGGAGGGAGTCAGGGTCACCTAGAATCAAGCCAGCAAGTAAACACAATACAAGAAAGGACTTATCTGAACAAGCAATAATAGAAGTCTCCATCAGTGATCACTTCAATCCAGGAAGTAATATAAACCGCAAAGTGAGGCAGTATGGGAGGGAATATAAAGGGAGGCAATTAGTGTGAATAGGTGACAGCTGGGAGAAGGAAAGGAGAAGACAAAGTGAAACCAAAACAAAGAACATCATGCAAGAGGTACAGAAGAATGTCTGCCAGACCTTCTCAGAGAGCTGGCGGTGACAAGCACTCACTTAGTAATAGGGTTACTGACGTTAGGTGCCGATATCAGCCCTACACACTATCACCCTGCCTATGGAATACTAACTTCTAGATGTTGGTTCACCATGTCCACTCAGTATGTGAACCGCACTGGTATATAGACTGGGCTGTTTACTAGCAAGGCTGGTTGTGATTGATGCTCTTTGTAGCAGGCATCCAGTCCACAATGTCATCCTCCTTGTCCTCAGGGGTGCCCCTAGCCTATCTGCTGCCTGAGGAATGTTGGCACTCAAACCCTTACCGATCAAAACCTTTGATATTTTAACAATGACCGTAAAATGCTGTAATTTGTAAAATACTGCGAATTTGCCGCAGGCAAATTCATAGCATTTATCCCACATGTGAACATGCCGTAACAGAACCAAACTTACTATAAACAATGTTTTGAACTTTTGACTTTCAGGCTCCACATCTCACCATCCACTACAGCTTAAAACCTAAAACTACCAGCATTTTATAGACAATCATCTTGGCTATCTCATACATAAATTGGACTTGCAACTATTTAGCATATGATTAGTTATGCAGATTCTTGTCATGTACCATATTTATTTTTTTCCCTCATAGTATGCACTCCCACCCCATTATGGAAGCGCTCAATACTATCTGAGGACCAGGAAGCGGTGAATGCTCTGTACTCACCGCTTCCTGGTCCTCGGCTGCCGGCTGTGCAGTGGCTGCGCACAGCGTGAGGGCGCTCTGTGACCTCACGCTGTGCACGCCAGTTCACAGCATAGCAGGAGGAAGAGAAATGAGCTGGAGGAGAGGAGCGGCGGTGTCCAGGAGAGGTTTATTTATTTTGTGAGGCTGGGGGCTGATGATATATATGGCTGGGGGCTGATATGAGGCATGAGGACTGATATGAGGCATGGGGGTCTGATCTGAGGTCTTATTAACATTGGGGGTCTAATTGGTGATGTCAGCTGTGGTCTGATTAACATTGAGGGTCTGATTGGTGGTCTGACCTGAGGTGTAAGGGAATTTTTTTTTTCTTATGGTCTCACTCTAAAACCGAAAAATACAGTAACTGCAGTGTTACTGTTTTGCTCATGGTGGTAGAACAATATTTTTTCTTCTTGTAGTACACAAGATTACAGCCTGGTCTCACATTCCCTAATACCTCAGTGTATTATTAGGTCACTGGTTCGAATCCACAAGCAGCTATGAAGAAGATTTCCGTAGAAAAGAGAAACAGCATCATCCAGCTCATCGATAGAGTTAACTTGGGCAAGAAAATTGCCAAACTGCATCATGTGAACGCCATGACAGTTAGAAGAATACAAAATGAAGTCTGTCCATCCATTCCAAAGCCAAGAGGTGGACGTCCATGCAAAATATCAGAGTTAAAAAGTCGGCTCATCACAAGGTCTATCAGTTCTAGCACAACAAACACGGCAGTGGAGGTGACTTGTATGCTTCGTAATAGTGAGATCACAGATGTCCAGGCAAACGCGCATTACACAAGTCTGTAATGGTGGCCTGAAAAAAGATGAAGAAGCCTCAACTTCAGTATCATCATAAGTGTCAGCTTGAGTTTGCAAAAGGGACGAACAGTGGACAGTAGAAGATTGGAAAGGGGTGATTTGGAGCAATGAGATGAAAGTCACTGGACTGGGCTCTGAAGGGTGCAAATGGGTCTAGAAGAAACAAGGGAAAGGGGGGCTAAAAGATGGAGAAATTTAAGTAACTGTCAAGTTCCGTGGAGGACCCCTGATGATATGGGATTGTTTCCCTGCCAAAGGTGTTGGATACTTGACCAGGATCGATGGTGGTCTTAATGCTGAGCTATATGTGAGTATCCTACAAGAAGAATTACTTCATACACTCGCGTACTATGGGTATGAAAAGGACGACATAGTGTTTCAGCATGGCAACAACCTAAAGCATACATCGAGATCGGCAAAGAAATGGTTCATTGACAATGAAGTAGAGGTGCTGGATAGTCCCCAAACCTGTATTTGAACCCAAGTGAGTCGACCAGTATGCACCAACATTGGTGTAGATGTGTAGAAGAGACCGGGGAACAGATTTTGGTTGAGACTTGCTTGAATCTGATTGAGAGCATGCCCAGAAGTAGGGATGAGCGAACCCGAACACCGAATTTTGGGGTGTTCATGACACGAACCCGAACATTTACGTAAAGGTTCGGGTTCGGTGTTCGGCGCTTTCTTGGTGCTTTTTGAAAGGCTGCAAAGCAACCAATCAACAAGCGTCATACTACTTGCCCCAAGAGGCCATCACAGCCATGCCTACTATTGGCATGGCTGTGATTGGCCAGTGCAGCATGTGACCCAGTCTCTATTTAAGCTGGAGTCACGTAGCGCCGCACGTCACTCTGCTCTGATCAGTGTAGGGAGAGGATGCAGCTGCTGTTAGGGCGAGATTAGGCAGGGATTTACTCAGAAAAAACACTTAATGAAGTGATCTATCTACAGCTGTGAATCATTCAACTTCTGCTAGTTAATTGCTCACTGTTTTTAGGCTGCCCAGAGCGTTTTTCTGTCACTTTTTTCTGGGGTGATCGGCGGCCATTTTGTGTCTTGTGGTGCGCCAGCACAAGCTGCCACCAAGTCCATTTAACCATCAATAGTGTTTTTTTTTTTTTTGCTATATCCTACATCAGGGGCTTGACTGTGCTTGCTATTTTATTGAGGGGTGAAATACAATTGCCAAAATAGTAATACCCTAAATCTGGTGTTTCAGCTGTGGCTAGCCAATTGTAATACTGTCTGCTGTCTGGCAAAAGATACATTTTTGTTCTGGGTTGAAATTAAATTCCCAAAAGAGCTATTCCCTAAATCCAGTGGTTTCTGATGTTGCAGGCCAAGTTTAAATCTGTCCGTAAAAGGGTATATTACATTGAAGGTGCAAATTCAAGTGCTGATAGAGTCATCCTCAATGACTTCACACGCTACCGTGCATCTCAAAGTGTAATTCTGTCCGTAAAAGGATACCGGTCATCCAGGGCCTAGATACAAGGCCAACAATTTATATTCAGCTAAATCTGTGGTTACTGCTGTGCCTGTATTAGTGTAATACGGTACTTAAATAGATATCCAGATAGTGTTAGGTGCCTGTAAAAAAAAGGCCTGAATTTAAATTCAATACATTGTGCCAAATAATTTGTTTCTTATTGTGGTGAACGGTAACAATGAGGAAAACATCTAGTAAGGGACGCGAACGCGGACATGGTCGTGGTGGTGTTAGTGGACCCTCTGGTGCTGGGAGAGGACGTGGCCGTTCTGCCACAGCCACACATCCTAGTGAACCAACTACCTCAGGTCCCAGTAGCCGCCAGAATTTACAGCGATATTTGGTGGGGCCCAATGCCGTTCTAAGGATGGTAAGGCCTGAGCAGGTACAGGCATTAGTCAATTGGGTGGCCGACAGTGGATCCAGCACGTTCACATTATCTCCCACCCAGTCTTCTGCAGAAAGCGCACAGATGGCGCCTGAAAACCAAGCCCATCAGTCTGTCACATCACCCCCATGCATAACAGGGAAACTGTCTGAGCCTCAAGTTATTCGACAAAAATTTGTTTTTGCAAACAGTCGGTTGCTGCTGTGTATAGGGTTCCCACCCCGGGTAGTATATTAGCAAAAATCACAGCAGATAAGTAAGATATTCTTTCTGTTTCTTTTATTTTTTGTTTCAAAAATAAAGTATAATAACATACGGCAGTACGTGTGTAAACGTTTTCGGCTATGCAAAGCCTTCCTCAGACACTGTGCCGCAGTGTGATGTGGATATGATGGTGAAGAGAGGGTAAAGTTTGTGCCAATGGAAACGGAGCTATGCTCCAAGTACACCAAAGGGCACCCAATTTTGGTGTACTTGGAGCATAGCTCCGTTTCCATTGGCACAAACTTTACCCTCTCTTCACCATCATATCCACATCACACTGCGGCACAGTGTCTGAGGAAGGCTTTGCATAGCCGAAAACGTTTACACACGTACTGCCGTATGTTATTATACTTTATTTTTGAAACAAAAAATAAAAGAAACAGAAAGAATGAGCCTCAAGTTATGCAGCAGTCTCTTATGCTGTTTGAAGACTCTGCTGGCAGGGTTTCCCAAGGGCATCCACCTAGCCCTTCCCCAGCGGTGGAAGACATAGAATGCACTGACGCACAACCACTTATGTTTCCGGATGATGCGGACATGGGAATACCACCTCAACACGTCTCTGATGACGAAACACAGGTGCCAACTGCTGCGTCTTTCTGCAGTGTGCTGACTGAACAGGTCAGGGAGGAAGACTGGCTGGAAGACTATTCAGGGGACAATGAGGTCCTAGACCCCACATGGAATGAAGGTCGTGCCACTGACTTTCAGAGTTCAGAGGAAGAGGCAGTGGTGAGACCGAGCCAACAGCGTAGCAAAAGAGAGTTCGCCTGCTACTGGCCACCGCCACCTGGGACCGAGCACCCCAAAGGCAGCTTCAAGATGTTCCCTGGCGTGGCAGTTCTTCAAACAATGTGCTGATGACAAGACCCGAGTGGTTTGCACGCTGTGCCATCAGAGCCTGAAGCGAGGCATTAACGTTCTGAACCTTAGCACAACCTGCATGACCAGGCATCTGCATGCAAAGCATGAACTGCAGTGGAGTAAACACCTTAAAAACAAGGAACTCACTCAGGCTCCCCCTGCTACCTCTTCTGCTGCTGCCGCCTCGGCCTCTTCCTCCTCCTCGGGAGGAACGTTGGCACCTGCCGCCCAGCAAACAGAGGATGTACCACCAACACCTCCACCTCCGTCACCAAGCATCTCCACCATGTCACACGGCAGCGTTCAGCTATCCATCTCACAAACATTTGAGAGAGAGCGTAAATTCCCACCTAGCCACCCTCGATCTCTGGCCCTGAATGCCAGCATTTCTAAACTACTGGCCTATGAAATGCTGTCATTCAGGCTGGTGGACACAGACAGCTTCAAACAGCTCATGTCGCTTGCTGTCCCACAGTATGTTGTTCCCAGCCGCCACTACTTCTCCAAGAGAGCCGTGTCTTCCCTGCACAACCAAGTATCCGATAAAATCAAGTGTGCACTGCGCAACGCCATCTGTGGCAAGGTCCACCTAACCACAGATACGTGGACCAGTAAGCACTGCCAGGGACGCTATATCTCCCTAACTGCACACTGGGTAAATGTAGTGGCGGATGGGCCCCAGTCGGAGAGCTGTTTGGCGCACGTCCTTCCGCCGCCAAGGATCGCAGGGCAACATTCTTTGCCTCCTCCTTCTACTCGGCTTCCTCCTCCTCTTCTTCCACCTGCTCATCCAGTCAGCCACACACCTTCACCACCAACTTCAGCACAGGCCGGGGTAAACGTCAGCAGGCCATTCTGAAACTCATATGTTTGGGGGACAGGCCCCACACCGCGCAGGAGTTGTCTGGGTATTGAACAACAGACCGACGAGTGGTTGCTGCCTGGGAGTCTCAAGCCCGGCCTGGTGGTGTGCAATAATTGGCAAAATCTCGTCGCAGCTCTGGGACTAGCCGGTTTGACGCACATCCCTTGCCTGGCGCATGTGCTGAATTTGGTGGTGCAGAAGTTCATTCACAACTACCCTGACATGTCAGAGCTGCTGCATAAAGTGCGGGCCGTCTGTGCGCGCTTCCGGCGTTCACATCCTGCCGCTGCTCGCCTGTCTGCGCTGCAGCGTAACTTCGGCCTTCCCGCTCACCGCCTCATATGCGACGTGCCCACAAGGTGGAACTCCACCTTGCACATGCTGGACAGACTGTGCGAGCAGCAGCAGGCCATAGTGGAGTTTCAGCTGCAGCACGCACGGGTCAGTCGCACTGCGGAACAGCACCACTTCACCACCAATGACTGGGCCTCCATGCGAGACCTGTGTGCCCTGTTGCGCTGTCCATGCCTTGTTTAATGCATGACAATATCCTGGTGGCCTTAGAAGCAGCTGATTGACATTGTATGCTGTAATTTAATCTACCATCCACAAGGACACCCAAATCCTTCTCTATAAGTGACTCTCCCAGTGCCTATGACATATGAAACACAGAGATTATTACTATCAAGATGCATAACTTTACATTTGTCCACATTGAACCTCATTTGCCAAGTTGATGCCCAATCACTCAGAGTGCTCAAGTCAGCTTGTAGTTTATGGACATTTTCCATAGACTGTACAGTTCTACACAGCTTAGTGTAATCTGAAAAAATAGATATGGTGCTATGAATCGCCTCCTCAATATCATTAATAAATAAATAAAATAATAAAAGGTCCAGCACTGAACCTTGGGGTACACCACTTATAACCTGGGACCATTCTGAATAGGAATCATTGACCACAACTCCCTGGACACGGTGTTTCAGCCAGTTTTCAATCCAATTGGATGAATTTCTGGAGTGTAATAATATTACAGGCTATAGCTACTAGAGAGGGGTCGTTGATCCAGAGAGTTATTTTGATTGCCTGATTGGAGTCGGGAAATAATTTTTTCCCCCTTAAGTGGGGAGAATTGGTCTATAATTACCTGTGGCGGACCTTGATCCTTTTTTGAATACGGGCACCACATTTGCCTTGCACCAATCACTTGGCACTGTACCAATACCTAGAGAATCTTTAAAAATTATAAACAGGGGCACAGCAATGACTGAACTGAGCTCTTTAACCACCTCCGCCCCCCTAGCTTAAACCCCCTTAATGACCAGACCACTTTTTACAATTCTGCACTACACTACTTTGATGTATGCAGTCCTGGAACAGCCGTTCGAGGGTGTATATCTTTGTTCAAGATGTGAGCAAATTACCCGTTTGGAATCGCTAATCGAGTCTCTAAATGGGCAAGTTGCAACACTGAGAGGCATTGACAATTTGCAAAAAAGTTTGCTTTTCACCGAGCAAGCACTCTTTGGGGTAGATGAGGGGGAGGGTGACAGAGAGGAGGCTGAGGAAAGTGAGGTAGCTAGCTGGGTAACAGTTAGAAAGCGGGGTAGAGGGAAGAGTGCCAGGGAGGCTAGCCCTGATCTGACACACCCCAACAAGTTTGCACGTTTGGCAGATGAGGGGGATATCAGTCCAGGGACAGCACTGCCGCAGCCGGACACTTCCTCTGCCAGTCAGGGGAATGTCAGCTCCGGTAAGCAGGGGACCAGGAGAGCAGGGCAGGCCAGACAGGTGCTGGTAGTGGGAGACTCAATTATTAGGGGAACAGATAGGGAAATCTGTCACAAAGACCGTGATCGCTGAACAGTGTGCTGTCTTCCTGGCGCTAGAGTTCGACACATCGCGGATCGGGTTGACAGATTACTGGGAGGGGCTGGAGAAGATCCAACGGTCATGGTCCATATCGGAACCAATGACAAAGTTAGGGGTAGGTGGAGAGTCCTTAAAAATGATTTCAGGGATTTAGGTCAAAAGCTTAGGGCAAGGACATCAAAGGTAGTATTTTCCGAAATACTACCTGTACCACGGGCCACACAAGAAAGGCAGCGGGAGATTAGGGAAATTAACAAGTGGCTCAAGAACTGGTGTAGGATGGAGGGGTTTGGGTTCCTGGAGAACTGGGCCGACTTCTCTGTCGGCTGCAGGCTCTATCGTAGGGATGGGCTGCACCTCAATGGGGAAGGGGCAGCTGTGTTGGGGAAGAAGATGGCTAGAAGGTTGGAGGAGTGTTTAAACTAGGGACTGGGGGAGGGTAATTACACTATAGAAGGGGAAGATAGTACAGATAGAGACCGGGGGCAAGGTAGTGGGACTGGGGGAGGAATGGAAGGAGGGAATAGAACAGTTCAGAAGGAAAGGTGTAGGGTAAGAAATATACATAAACCTCTCAAATGTATGTATACTAATGCCAGAAGCCTGACTAAGTAAACTGGTGAACTGGAATTAGTGATGTGTGAGGAGGACTATGACATAGTGGGAATAACTGAGACATGGCTGGATGATAGCTATGACTGGGCAGTTAATGTACAAGGTTACAGTCTGTTTAGAAAGGATCGTCAAAACCGGAGAGGGGGAGGGGTCTGCCTTTATGTAAAGTCTTGCCAGCCCACACTCAGTGAAGATATAAGTGAGGGACATGAACATGTGGAGTCACTGTGGGTAGAGATACATGGAGCTAAAAAACAACAATAAATTACTAATAGGAGTCTATTATAAACCACCTAATATACCAGAGTACACAGAAAATCTACTACTAAACGAGATAGACAAGGCGGAAAATCATAATGAGGTGGTTATTATGGGGGACTTCAACTACCCAGATATAGACTGGGAAACTGAAACTTGTATATCTCATAAAGGAAACAGATTCTTGGCAATAACCAAAGACAATTATCTCTCCCAACTGGTTCAGGACCCGACTAGAGGGACGGCCATACTGGACTTAATATTAACCAATAGACCTGACAGAACAACAGATGTGCAGGTTGGGGGACACCTGGGAAATAGTGACCATAAAGTAATAACCTTCCAATTATCATTCAAAAGAGCGTTTCTACAGGGAGGAACAAAAATACCAAACTTCAAAAAAGCTAAATTTAGCCAACTTAGAGAGGCCATAGGCCTAACTAACTGGGACAAAGTACTCAAAAATAAAAATTCAGCCAAAAAATGGGATATCTTTAAAAACATCCTAAAATCTCATTGTGAGAGGTACATACCGTATGGGAATAAAAGGTTAAGGAACAAAAAGAAACCAATGTGGATAAACAGAACTGTAAAGAAAGCAATAAATGACAAAAAGAAAGCATATAAAACACTAAAACAGGAGGGTAGCACGGAAGCACTGAAAAACTATAAGGAAAAAAACAGAACATGTAAAAAAACAAATAAAAGCGGCCAAACTAGAGACCGAGAGATTAATTGCCAAAGAGTAAAACTAACCCTAAAATGTTCTTCAATTATATAAATGTTAAAAAGTATAAATCTGAAGGTGTCGGCCCATTAAAGAGTAATGAGGGGGGAGTCGCAGAGAGCGACGAGGAGAAAGCAAAGCTGTTAAATATTTTTTTCTCCAATGTATTCACTGAGGAAAATAAACTGTCAGATGAAATGCTGAATGTTGAAATAAATTTGCCATTAAAAGTGTCCTGTCTGACCCAAGAAGAAGTACAACTGCGACTTAAAAAGATCAAAATAGACAAATCGCCAGGACCGGATGGCATACACCCCCGTATCCTAAGGGAATTAAGTAATGTCATAGCCAGACCCTTATTTCTGATATTTGCAGACTCTTTACTGACAGGGAATGTCCCACAGGATTGGCGCATGGCAAATGTGGTGCCAATATTCAAAAAGGGTCCAAAAACAGAGCCTGGAAACTACAGGCCGGTAAGTTTAACATCTGTTGTGGGTAAACTGTTTGAAGGTTTTCTGAGAGATGCTATGTTAGAGCATCTTAACGGAAATAAGCAAATAACGCCATATCAGCATGGCTTCGTGAGGGATCGGTCATGTCAAACTAATTTAATCAGTTTCTATGAGGAGGTAAGTTCTAGACTTGACAGCGGCGAATCAATGGATGTCGTGTATCTGGACTTCTCCAAAGCATTTGATACTGTACCGCATAAAAGGTTAGTATATAAAATGAGAATGCTTGGACTCGGAGAAAACGTCTGTAAGTGGGTAAGTAACTGGCTCAATGATAGAAAACAGAGGGTGGTTATTAACGGTACATACTCAGATTGGGTCACTGTCACTAGCGGAGTACCTCAGGGGTCAGTATTGGGCCCTATTCTCTTCAATATATTTATTAATGATCTTGTAGAAGGCTTGCATAGTAAAATATCAATTTTCGCAGATGACACTAAACTGTGTAAAGTAATTAACACTGAAGAGGACAGTATACTACTACAGAGGGATCTGGATAGATTGGAGGCTTGGGAAGATAAGTGGCAGATGAGGTTTAACACTGACAAATGTAAAGTTATGCACATGGGAAGGAATAATGCAAGTCACCCATACATACTAAATGGTAAAACACTCGGTAACACTGACATGGAAAAGGATCTAGGAATTTTAATAAACGGCAAACTAAGCTGCAAAAAACAGTGTCAGGCAGCTGCTGCCAAGGCCAATAAGATAATGGGTTGCATCAAAAGGGGCATAGATGCCCGTGATGAGAACATATTCCTACTACTTTACAAATCACTGGTCAGACCACACATGGAGTACTGTGTACAGTTCTGGGCTCCTGTGAACAAGGCAGACATAGCAGAGCTGGAGAGGGTCCAGAGGAGGGCAACTAAAGTAATAACTGGAATGGGGCAACTACAGTACCCTGAAAGATTATCAAAATTAGGGTTATTCACGTTAGAAAATAGACGACTGAGGGGAGATCTAATTACTATGTATAAATATATCAGGGGGCAGTACAGAGTTCTATCCCATCATCTATTTATCCCCAGGACTGTGACTGTGACGAGGGGACATCCTCTGCGTTTGGAGGAAAGAAGGTTTGTACACAAACATAGAAAAGGGTTCTTTACGGTAAGAGCAGTGAGACTATGGAACTCTCTGCCTGAGGAGGTGGTGATGGTGAGTACAATAAAGGAATTCAAGAGGGGCCTGGATGTTTTTCTGGAGTGTAATAATATTACAGGCTATAGCTACTAGAGAGGAGTCGTTGATCCAGGGAGTTATTCTGATTGCCTGATTGGAGTCGGGAAGGAATTTTTTATGCCCCTAAAGTGAGAAAAATTGGCTTCTACCTCACAGGGTTTTTTTGCCTTCCTCTGGATCAACTTGCAGGATGACAGGCCGAACTGGATGGACAAATGTCTTTTTTCGGCCTTATGTACTATGTTACTATGTTACTTTCACGGTTTATTGCTCGGTCATACAACTTACCACCCAAATTAATTTTACCTCCTTTTCTTCTCACAAATGCAGATTTCTTTTGGTGGTATTTGATTGCTGCTAAGATTTTTCATTTTTCCGATATTAATCAAAATAGGCTGCAATTTTCTAAAAAAAAGTGTATTTTTAACTTTCTCTGGATAAATTGTTCAAATATAATTACATTTCTATACAAGTTTGTGTCAGAATTTATTGTGCTACATGTCTGATAAAAAAAAATTCAATAAGTGTATATTTATTGGTTTTTCGCAAAAGTTATAGCATTTACAAACTATGGTCCAAAAAAGTGAATTTCCACATTTTGAAGCAGCTGTGACTTTCTGAGCACCTGTCATGTTTCTTGAGGTGCTAGAATGCCAGGATAGTATAAATACCCCCCAAATGACCCCATTTTAGAAAGAAGACACCCCAAAGTATTCGCGGAGGGGCATGGTGAGTTCATGTATGATTTAAATTTTTTTCACAAGTTAGCGGAAAATGACACTTTCTGAGAAAAAAAAATAAAAATAAAGTTTCCATTTCTGCTAACTTCTGGCAAAAAAAAAGAAACTATCCCACGGACTCACTATGCCCTTCTGAATACCTTGGGGTGTCTACTTTCCGAAATGGGGTCATTTGTGGGGTGTGTTCACTGTTCTGGCATTTTTGGCGGGGCTAAATTGTGAGCAACCCTGTAAAGCCTAAAGGTATTCGTTGGACTTTCGGCCCCTTTACGCACCTAGGCTGCAAAAAAGTGTCACATGTGGTATCGCCATACTCAGGAGAAGTAGGGCAATGTGTTTTGGGGTGTATTTTTACATATACCCATGCTGGGTGAGAGAAATATCTCTGTAAAAAAAAAAAAATTTACATGAACTCGCCATACCCCTCGCGAAATACCTTGGGGTGTCTTCTTTCCAAATGGGGTCACTTGTGGGGTATTTATACTGCCCTGGTATTTTAGGGGCCCTAAAGCGTGAGAAGTAGTTTGGAATCCAAATGTGTAAAAAATGCCCTGTGAAATCCTAAAAGTACTCATTGCAATTTGGGCCCCTTTGCGCACCTAGGCTGCAAAAAAGTGTCACACATGTGGTATTGCCGTACTCAGGAGAAGTAGGGCAATGTGTTTTGGGGTGTATTTTTACATATACCCATGCTGGGTGAGAGAAATATCTCTGTAAATGACAACTTTCCCATTTTTTTTTTTATACAAAGTTGTCAATTTACAGAGATATTTCTCTCACCCAGCATGGGTATATGTAAAAAGACACCCCAAAACACATTGCCCTACTTCTCCTGAGTACGGCGATACCACATGTGTGACTTTTTGCAGCCAAGATGCGCAAAGGGGCCGAAGTCCAACGAGTACCTTTTTAGGAGGGCATTTTTTAGGCATTTGGATTCCAGACTTCTTCTCACGCTGTAGGGCCCCTAAAATGCCAGGGCAGTATAAATACCCCACATGTGACCCCGTTTTGGAGAAGACACCCCAAGGTATTCCGTGAGGGGCATGGCGAGTTCATAGAAGATTATTTATTTTTTTTGGCACAAGTTAGCGGAAATTTTTATTTTTTATTTTTTTTTCTCACAAAGTCTCCCTTTCCGCTAACTTGTGACAAAAAGTTCAATCTTTCATGGACTCAATATGCCCCTCAGCGAATACCTTGGGGTGTCTTCTTTCCAAAATGGGGTCATTTGTGGGGTGTTTGTACTGCCCTGGCATTTGAGGGTCTCCGCAATCATTAAATGTATGGCCAGCATTAGGAGTTTCTGCTATTCTCCTTAGGCCTCATGCACACGACCGTTGTTTGGGTCCGCATCCGAGCCGCCGTTTTGGCCGCTCGGATGTGGACCCATTCATTTTGTTCACAGGAAATCTCGCGTCTCGCGAGATGACGCGTAGATGCGTAGAGGAGGAAACCTGGCTGCCCGCAGGACGCAACCCTGCGTTAGGCGGTCGGGAGGTGGTTAAGCACTTTTGGGTGTCATCCATCTGGACCCAGAGCCTTGTTCACATTTACCCATTTTAGGCTACTTTCACACTTGCGGCAGTGTGATCCGGCGTGCAGGTCCGTCGTCGGAACTGCCCGCCGGATCCGCCGATTTGGATGTGACTGAAAGCATTTGTGAGACGGATCCGGATGTGGATCCGTCCTCACAAATGCATTGCAAGAACGGATCCATCTCTCCGCTTGTCATGTGGACAAACTGATCCGTCTTGCATTTATTTTTATTTTTTCATTTTTACCGTTCTGCGCAGGCCGAAAGGACGGATCCAGCATTCCTAAGGGGAAAAATGCCGGATCCAGCATTCATGCAAGTCTTCAGTATTTTTCGCCGTAAATAAAACCGTAGCATTCTACGGTTTTATCTTTTGCCTGATCAGTCAAAACGACTGAACTGAAGACACCCTGATGCATCTTGAACGGATTACTCTCTATTCAGAATGCATCTGGATAAAACTGATCAGTTCTTTTCCGCTATAGAGCCGCTGTGACGGAACTTTATGCTGGAAGAGAAAAAAGCTAGTGTGAAAGTACCCTTAACTTCTCTTGGACTATATCTACAGTTAGCCAATTGAGTATATCACTGGATGTACTAACAGCCCCGGCGCCACAGATATCAGCTCCTTTCTCTTCTTACATGAAAAGAATCAGCATAACTGATCATACTAAATAGTTGCAAGTCCAATTGTTACTTGCTAATGTTGGTGCACTTACAATTGTGCTGCCTGGAAACTGGCGGGGGCTGCAGCATTCAGAAGCTTGGATGTCAGGGGCAAGATCCTCCTGGGATACAGGCTTGACTGTAGCGGTAATGCAGCAGCTGAGCTTTCCCTTATTACACTGAAAACACAGGAGCTGTCAGGACTGTGCTGTAGGGTTAATGCAGCAGGGTAGGGTTAAGGTGAAAAACATAGTCTCCTGGTTTTCCCATCTGCTGCAGCTGTTTTTCATTGCTTCCTGACAGTCTTGACTGCTTGAAGACACAGGCAGTGAATTATAACCTGTGACCTGACAGGAAGTCCATGTATGGTCACAGCACTCAGTTCCAAAAGCTGCTCTTAGGCTGGCTGTGCTGTGTGCAGAGCAGTCAGGCAGTCGGGAGGGAGCAGGTACGTGCCACATGCTCCAACTAGATATCCCTCCCCTTTTAAACACACGCTGCACACTGGTATTGACAATTTATAATGGTATATTAACACAATACAATGCACTGAATGAAACTGGTATATTAATGCCTGTGCCTTCCAGTGAAGTGACCACCTTACCAGTGTTTGTGTGTGTGTGTGTGTGTGTGTGTGTCAGGGATTATACTGTGTAGGGGTTATACTGTTTATTGTACAGCATGGCACAGAGGTTATATTGTCCGGCATGGTGTAACCTCCATACATTTTATGTACAGTATACAGTAATCCACCTTGTCATCTATGTTTTGAATGTGGTTTTATGTTACTTGGTTTTTGTACATTTACTTGCGTGTGCTAGTTGAGACCTGCTGTGATTGGGTTTTATTTGGTTATTAAATGCTAACATGACGTTTTGGGTTTTGCACATTATTTTCTTAAGAGATGTCTAAGTAGCCAGTTAATGTGTGCAGAAATACTGAAGAATGCACAGGCAGATATGTTTTTGCCAGTCTCAAGTATAAGTTTTGACGAAATGCACTTGTGAAAGTAAGGCCTCTTTCACACGGGCGTTGCGGGAAAAGGTGCGGGTGCGTTGCGGGAACATGTGCGATTTTTCTCACGCGCGTGCAAAACGCATTACAATGTTTTGCACTCGCGCGGAAAAATCGCACATGTTCCCGCAACGCACCCGCACCTTTTCCCGCAACGCCCGTGTGAAAGAGGCCTTACTTTCACAAGTGCATTTCGTCAAACTTATACTTGACTGGCAAAAACATATCTGCCTGTGCATTCTTCAATATTTCTGCACACATTAACTGGCTACTTAGACATCTCTTAAGAAAATAATGTGCAAAACCAAAAAACTTCATGTTAGCATTTAATAACTGTAACGGCATACAAGGCAATGCTCCAAACTCCCGAATGGAACCTCACGAATAGCTGCTAGCAGACGAATAGGAAACGCACCCAAGCGGCTTACACTCCTAGCAATCAGTCTCTAACAGCATACAGTGAATCCCCCCAAGAACGAGACGAGACTCCGTGTTGAGGGTCAAGCAGTGGTCACCCAGAGCTGTGCCTTTTATTGTTCTTATATAACATTGGTACACATCAGTACCACCCACAGGGTTTTGTAAAAACAACCAATAACCAAGTACAATACAGTAAAACACTCCCACACAAAATCCTCCCCTCTGCCTGTGATATAATTATGGTACAATGGGTTGATGTAATTATCACAGGCAGGAGAATACACAATGTCCTCTGTCCTGGAGACAACCGAGGAGTAATTCAATTATCTCTCAGGACAAAGGGAAATCGCCAATACACATGTGGAGACAATAGGACAGACATCACCACTCAAACATACAATGTCCCACCCATTACAGTAACAGACATTTAAAATATCCCAAAATGGCACGAATTAGACCAGGGGTTCAAAAGTTAGTAAAAGTCCTTTGTGAACAAAGGAAGCATGGCTGATGAGAGGGCCCATTATCCTGGGGCAAGAGGCTGGCAACCAGGCCCCTCCAAAACCCAGTGGCGAGATTAGTTTCGCCACAATAACTAAAATCCAATCACAGCAGGTCTCAACTAGCACACGCAAGTAAATGTACAAAAACCAAGTAACATATAAAACCAGATTCAAAGCATAGATGGCAAGGCGGATTACTGTATACTGTACATAAAATGTATGGAGGTTACACCATGCCGGACAATATAACCTCTGTGCCATGCTGTACAATAAACAGTATAACCCCTACACAGTGTAGAGGTATACTGTATATTGTGTGGCACAGTGTAGGCCATATGTGTATAACATAAACCTATTCCACATGAAAACTTACAATTACTTGGCTTGGCCCTTGGGGATCTCGGACGCCACTTCAACACTTTGGCCAGGGGCTCGGTGGAGCTGATGTTGTGTTTTATCCTAATGAGAAAGATTTCATAATAAGGATTTGGAGAATGGGCAGAGGGATGGCAGAGCAGGGAGAGGCTGGTGCTGCTACTAGGGGGTCATACCATGGGGGAGTAATAAAGCCCACCATAATGCCCTTCCCCAGTATAAATAATTCTCCTTATAATGTGCAAAACATAGCCCCTTGTAATGCCCACAGTTGAGCTAATGTTCCCATAATGTGCCAATATAAAATACCCCTCCTTAGTGCCCCCGTAGATGACCCCATAGTGCTCCTCTCCCCCCTTCCCCATAGTACCCACCATAATGTGTACCAGTATAAAATGCCCCTATACAGAGCCCCCCATATAAAATACCCCTTCTTGTTAGCCTCAGTAGATGCCCCTATAGTGCCACCCAATAATGTGCCACTAAGATGTGCCCCCATAGATGCCCCCAATCATGTTCCAGTAATAAGAGCCCCCCCACCATCATGTGCCAGTAGCCAGAGGGCCCCCCTATCATGTGCCAGTAGCCCCCTATCATGTGCCAGTAGCCCCCTATCATGTGCCAGTAGCCCCCTATCATGTGCCAGTAGCCCCCCCTATCATGTGCCAGTATTGTAATCTGCACATACATATAAAAAATATAAAAAAAATTATACTTACCTCCTCCAGGAAGCGATGCAGGCCTCTTCCGGCCTGTGTCTCGCACTGGCTCATGCGGCGCGATGACGTCATTGCGCCGCCTGCACCGGCCTCTGATAGGCTGCCGGCCTAGTGCTGGCAGCCTCAGAGGAACAGGGAGGGGACACACCTCTCCCTCCCCTGTCGGCCTGCCGCAGCACAGACATTTGTTTCGCCGTCCTGAGGACGGCAATACAGATGACTATAGAGATGAGTGAGCGCTTCCACAATGGAAGAGCAGCGCTCATCTCCTGCTGTGCCCTGCCGGCGCCCCCTTCTGACAGCACCTAGGGCGGCCACCCGGCCCGCCTGGTCCAAGAAACGGCCCTGGTCACAGCAGCTGTCGGTGGCTCAGGTCATTCGGGGACACTGCATTGTCCCGGAATGAGGGTGACCGGGCCCCGGGACAGACTCTCCAAATGCGGGACTGTCCCGGGCGATCCGGGACATGTGGTCACCCTATGTGGCACTGTGGGGTGTGGCTGTTAGGAGTGGTGCAGAACAGTGTGCAGGCAAGAGGCAGCAGACTAGACAGACTATAGAGGTATTTTTTCATTTAACCGCCTCCGGACCGCCTAACGCAGGATCGCTTTCCGGAGGCGGCTCACCCAGGCAGAGTCACGCATATATGCGTCATCTTGCGAGACGCGAGATTTCCTGGGCCCGTGTGCGCACGTTCACAGGAACTGCAGGTAAGCGAGTGGATCTCCAGCCTGCCAGCAGCGATCGTTCGCTGGCAGGCTGTAGATGCGATTTTTTTTTTTAACCCCTAACAGGTATATTAGACGCTGTTTTGATAACAGCATCTAATATACCTGCTACCTGGTCCTCTGGTGGTCCCTTTTGCTTGGATCGACCACCATAGGACTGTAAAAAGTAGCACCAAGCACCACACTACACTACACCCCCCCTGTCACTTATTAACCCCTAATTAACCCCTGATCACCCCATATAGACTCCCTGATCACCCCCCTGTCATTGATCACCCCCCTGTAAGCCTCCATTCAGACGTCCGTATGTGTTTTGCGTATCCGATCCATGGATCCGTAAAACACATATGAACATCTGAATGGAGCCTTACAGGGGGGTGATCAATGACAGGGGGGTGATCACCCCATATAGACTCCCTGATCATCCCCCTGTCATTGATCACCCCCCTGTAAGGCTCCATTCAGACGTCCGTATGTGTTTTACGGATCCATGGATCGGATCCGCAAAACACATACGGACGTCTGAATGGAGCCTTACAGGGGAGTGATCAATCACAGGGGGGTGATCAATGAAAGAGGGGTGATCAGGGAGTCTATATGGGGTGATCACCCCCCCGTCATTGATCACCCCCCTGTAAGTCTCCATTCAGACGTCCGTATGTGTTTTGCGACTCCGTGGATCCGCAAAACACGGACACCGCGGATCCGCAAAACACATACGGATGTCTGAATGGAGCCTTACAGGGCGGTGATCAATGACAGGGTGGTGATCACCCCATATAGACTCCCTGATCACCCCCTGTCATTGATCACCCCCCTGTAAGGCTCCATTCAGACATTTTTTTGGCACAAGTTAGCGGAAATTGATTTATTTGTTTTTTTGTTTTTTCTTACAAAGTATCATATTCCACTAACTTGTGACAAAAAATAAAATCTCACATGAACTCACCATACCCCTCACAGAATCCAAATGCGTAAATTTTTTTAGACATTTATATTCCAGACTTCTTCTTGGTAAGAAGACACCCCAAGGTATTCTGTGAGGGGCATGGCGAGTTCCTAGAATTTTTTATTTTTTGTCACAAGTTAGCGGAAAATGATGATTTTCTTTTTTTTTCTTACAAAGTCTCATATTCCACTAACTTGTGACAAAAAATAAAAACTTCCATGAACTTACTATGCCCATCACAAAATACCTTGGGGTGTCTTCTTTCCAAAATGAGGTCACTTGTGGGGTAGTTATACTGCCCTGGCATTTTAGGGGCCCTAATGTGTGAGAAGTAGTTTGAAATCAAAATGTGTAAAAAATGCCCTGTGAAATCCAAAAGGTGCTCTTTGGAATGTGGGCCCCTTTGCCCACCTAGGCTGCAAAAAAGTGTCACACATGTGGTATCGCCGTACTCAGGAGAAGTTGGGGAATGTGTTTTGGGGTGTCATTTTACATATACCCATGCTGGGTGAGATAAATATCTTCTTGGAAAGAAGACACCCCAAGGTATTTCGTGATGGGCATAGTGAGTTCATGGAAGTTTTTATTTTTTGTAACAAGTTAGTGGAATATGAGACTTTGTTAGGAAAAAATAAATAAATAAAATCATCATTTTCCGCTAACTTGTGACAAAAAATAAAAAGTTCTATGAACTCACTATGCCCATCAGCGAATACCTTAGGGTGTCTACTTTCCGAAATGGGGTCATTTGTGGGGGTTTTCTACTGTCTGGGCATTGTAGAACCTCAGGAAACATGACAGGTGCTCAGAAAATCAGAGCTGCATCAAAAAGCGGTAATTCACATTTTTGTACCATAGTTTGTAAACGCTATAACTTTTACCCAAACCATTTTTTTTTTTACCCAAACATTTTTTTTTTATCAAAGACATGTAGAACAATAAATTTAGAGAAAATTTTATATATAGATGTCTTTTTTTTTTTGAAAAATTTTACAACTGAAAGTGAAAAATGTTATTTTTTGTGCAAAAATTTAGTTAAATTTCGATTAATAACAAAAAAAGTAAAAATGTCAGCAGCAATGAAATACCACCAAATGAAAGCTCTATTAGTGAGAAGAAAAGGAGGTAAAATTCATTTGGGTGGTAAGTTGCATGACCGAGCAATAAACGGTGAAAGTAGTGTAGTGCAGAAGTGTAAAAAGTGGCCTGGTCAGTAAGGGTGTTTAAGCTAGGGGAGCTGAGGTGGGCCTTGCTGCCTTGAATTTTCAATGGGGGGGAGGGGTGTTGAGGAGTCACAAGCCTGCTGCCAGCCAGTGCTAGGGCAGAAATTTACAAGGGCCCCAAGGCTTATTAACCTGTAGGATACCAGTGCCGTACCTGTACGGCGCTGTAGGACGTGACCCGAGTCCCAGCGCTGTACAGGTATGGCGGGATGATCAGGCAGGTGCAGGAGCTGTGCCCGTCCGATCAGTGGCATGGGTCTGGCTGTCACTGTCAGCTGAGCCCCTACTATCAGGGCAGGGTGCACCGGCATCAGTGAAAACTCCAGCCCGCTATATAAAAATATAACATGATCCGTCCCGTCAGGTGAACCTGTAAAATATATATATCAGTGATTTTTTATTTTTTTTTCTTCACCTTCCTTTACAAAATGTGTAATACCAAGCTTCCATTGTATTTTCAGGGTGACAGATTCCCTTAAAATTTTCATTTACAAGCAATTTTCTGTTTACTAGCGATAATTTTTTTAATTTCAAACAAAATAAATATTTCAGTATATTTCAATGTAAAAATAAAGTTTCTTATGGTTTTGGCGGGGAAAAGGGGGGTGCCAGAGAAAGTACCCGCCCCGGGTGCCAAATACCCTAGGCACGCCACTGCCTAGTTGGTACCATTTGCTAAGTGTCTGCGGATTCTAATTTTGAGCAGTCACGCTGTACAGCCCACGTACTGTAGGTTGCAGGTTTTTCATGTGATAAGATATATTACATTATTAGTATTATAGTTGATATATTGTTTGATGTTGTGCTTCGTACCATTGGATGAAGAAACCAAATCCTTATGATCACACAACAGCATGTGCATCGGGTGGGTCCACATTTGAAGGAACAATTATACTGTAACTAAGTTGGCTGAACAGGGCCACCAGCACTGTCCACAAACAGACTTAGGCCCCTTTCACACGAGCGAGTATTCCGCGCGGATGCGATGGGGGAGGTGAACGCATTGCACCCGCACTGAATACCGACCCATTCATTTCTATGGGGCTGTGCACACGAGCGGTGATTTTCACGCATCACTTTTGCGTTGCGTGAAAATCGCAGCATGCTCCTTTGTGCGTTTTTCACGTAATGCAGGCCCCATAGAAATGAATGGGGTTGCGTGAAAATCGCAAGCATCCGCAAGCAAGTGCGGATGCGGTGCGATTTTCACGCACGGTTGCTAGGAGACGATCGGGATGGAGACCCGATCATTATTATTTTCCCTTATAACATGGTTAGAAGGGAAAATAATAGCATTCTGAATACAGAATGTATAGTAAAACAGCGCTGGAGGGGTTAAAAAAAAATCATTTAACTCGCCTTAATCCACTTGATCGCGTAGCCCGGCATCTCCGTCTGTCTCTTTTACTGACTAGGACCTGTGGTGAGCATTAATTATAGTTCAAGGACCTGTGATGACGTCACTCCGGTCATCACATGGTACGTCACATGATCTTTTACAATGGTGATTCACCATGGTAAAAGATCATGTGACGTACCATGTGATGACCGGAGTGACGTCATCACAGGTCCTTGAACTATAATTAATGCTCACCACAGGTCCTAGTCAGTAAAGGGGACAGAAGCAGATGTCGGGCTACGCGATCAAGTGGATTAAGGTGAGTTAAATGATTATTATTATTTTTTTTAACCCCTCCAGTGCTGTTTTACTATGCATTCTGTATTCAGAATGCTATTATTTTCCCTTATAACCATGTTATAAGGGAAAATAATACAATCTACAGAACACCGATCCCAAGCCCGAACTTCTGTGAAGAAGTTCGGGTTTGGGTACCAAACATGTGCGATTTTTCTCACGCAAGTGAAAAACGCATTACAATGTTTTGCACTCGCGTGGAAAAATCGCGGGTGTTCCCGCAACGCACCCGCACATTTTCCCGCAACGCCCGTGTGAAAGAGGCCTTAGGCTACTTTCACACTCTCGTTTGGTGCGGATCCGTCTTGTATCTGCACAGACGGATCCGCACCAATAATGCAAACGCTTGTATCCATTCATAACGGATCCGTTTGCATTATTCATTCAAAAAAAAATCTAGGTCAAAACGGATCCTTCTTGACTTACATTGAAAGTCAATGGGGACGGATCCGTTTTTAATTGCACCATATTGTGTCGGTGAAAAACTGATCCTTCCTCATTGACTTGCATTGTAAGTCAGGACAGATCCGTTTGGCTCCGCATTGTCAGACGGTTACCAAAACGCTGCAAGCTGTGTTTTAGTGACAGTCTAAAAAACGCAACGGAGATTAAACGCAGCGAAATTGATGCATTCTGAACGGATCCTTATCCAGAATGCATTGGGGCTGAACTGATCTGTTTTGGGCTGATTGTGAGAGCCATGAAACTGATCTCACAAGCCGACCCAGAAACGCCAGTGTGAAAGTAGCGTTAGGGAGAGTCTGTGCTAAAGATTTAGCTTTTTTTTTTTTAATACATTGAATGCCACCTTTGATGACTTCTGAGAAGCCAGTATTAATGTTTAACACTGGTAAGTATTTCTTTATAATACCACTGATAGCTTTAAATTCACAGCTATATGGGGTCGAGAAATACACCAGTTTAGTAGTTTTACCATTGTGTACAGCATGGGTGTCAAACATGAATATCTTTGCGGCCCAGCAAAGATGCAGCATCGCAGACTGCTATGTATGAGCCGGGAGAGAGGAGGGGCTGGAGTCCGTAACTAGGGGCGGGGCCCGGTGCAGTCACTGTACTCTTACACCGGGCCCCGCCGCTCACCAAAGTATTTATAAACGTGAATCCTTATCCTGTTATTAAGTTGAACTAACGCTGCCCTCTCCCATGTTCCCATGTTCCCCTGTATCCCCACAGCACTTACTTAAGCTTCAATAGCAGGCAGAGCGGACGGCAGCAGTAACGTCACTCACTGACGTCGAGCGCCTGCTCCGCCCACTTTATGAATGAAGCAGGCGGAGCAGACGCGCGACGTCAGTGAGTGACGTTACTGGTGCCGTCCGCTCTGCCTGCTATGGAAGCGTGTTCGTAAGTGCTGTGGGGATACAGGGGAACATGGGAACATGGGAGAGCGCAGCGTTAGTTCAACTTAATAACAGGATAAGGATTCACGTTTATAAATACTTCGGTGAGCGGCGGGGCCCGGTGTATTGGGGGACACTGTTATGAGGGGGATCTGTGGATGACATATAGCAGTGTCATCCACAGATCCCCCCCATAACAGTTCCATCCACAGATCTCCCCCACCTCATAACAATGCCATCCACAGATATCCCACCCCATAGCAGTACCATCCACAGATCCCCATAACAGTGCCATCCACAGATCCCCCATAACAGTGCCATCCACAGATCCCCCATAACAGTGCCATCCACAGATCCCCCATAACAGTGCCATCCACAGATCCCCCATAACAGTGCCATCCACAGATCCCCATAACAGTGCCATCCACAAATCCCCCATAGCAGCACCATCCACAGATCCCCCATAACAGCGCCATCCACAGATCCCCCATAACAGCACCATCCACAGATCCCCCACCCCATAACAATGCCATCCACAGATCCCCCCACCCCATAACAATGCCATCCACAGATATCCCACCCCATAGCAGTACCATCCACAGATCCCCCATAACAGTGCCATCCACAGATCCCCCATAACAGTGCCATCCACAGATCCCCATAACAGTGCCATCCACAGATCCCCCATAACAGCACCATCCACAGATCCCCCATAACAGCGCCATCCACAGATCCCCCATAACAGTGCCATCCACAGATCCCCCATAACAGTGCCATCCACAGATCCCCCATAACAGTGCCATCCACAGATCCCCCATAACAGTGCCATCCACAGATCCCCCATAACAGTGCCATCCACAGATCCCCCATAACAGTGCCATCCACAGGTCCCCCATAACAGTGCCATCCACAGATCCCCCACATGACAGTGCGTCATCCACAGATCCCCCATAATAGTGTCATGCACAGACCACCATTAATTCAAAGCCCACCAAAAGCACAACTTTTGGTTAAAAATATTTTTTTCTTATTTTCCTCCTCAAAAACCTAGGTGCGTCTTATAGTGAAGTTTAATATTTGTATATATATATATATATAGGTCTCACTTGTGTTATTGGGCAACGGGATGTTGGGGGTCAGCAGTCATGAAACAACAATGTTGTTCTATGAAAATGTACGATTTTTTTTTTGATTTTTTTTTTTTTTATGCGGCCCACATAAACTTAAATTTTGTTTTTTTGGCCCATGTTAGCCTTTGAGTTTGACATGCTTGGTGTACAGTAACTGATTTATTGGAATATAACAAATACATTCAGTTTATTTTTTTATTTTTTTTGCTTCACTATGTTCTGTGCTCTATTTACCATCCATAAGGGTTAACCGCGTTTGCTCAGTTGCTAATGTGAACAGACTCCTGTTTGAAACCATCATCCGTAGAGCAGTTCCTTTTGGCACGATAAATCCACCAATCGGAAAAGACTTAATTAATAGTGTTGAATGAGTGGCAGGAATCAGTATGCAATTTGGTGTTGCACGCTGCGCTTTTTCTGTGCTTTGTACTTATAACTAGAGTTGAGCGGACACCTGGATGTTCGGGTTCGGCCGAACTTCACAGAAAAGTTTGAGTTCGGGACCCAAACCCCATTGAAGTCAATGGGGACCCGAACTTTGGAGCACTAAAATTGCTCTAAAAAATGTAACGGAAAGGGCTAGAGGGCTGCAAATGGCAGCAAAATGTGGTTAAGAGCATGGCAAGTGCTCTGCAAACAAATGAGGATAGGGAAATTACTTAAAATAACAAAAAATATGTAAAAATAAAAAATAATCTTGATCTAGGAGGAGGAGGTCCATATGGAGTAGGAGGTTGAGGAGGCGGTGTAAGTGGAAGCGGCCGTGGAGGAGGAGGGGGTAGCAAACACTGGGTTTTAGTTTTAGTTTTTCATTTGATTTAAAAAAAAAAAATTCAAATTTGGGTAGACTTCAAAACATTTGGAAATATAAAAAATAGAACAAAGAGAAAGTGCACTGGAGTACACACATGCCATAGAGACAAGATATATTAACCCCTTAGTGACCACCAGTATGCTTTACAGAGGTCACTAAGAGACCTTGAACTGTGCTGCCCCTTTTCTTCGGCAGCCCAGTCTGAGCACTGTCATCTGCTCTAACGGCCCGAACTGGAAGAAGCTACAATCTGGGCAATTTAACCCCTTACATGCCGTTGGCAATAGGGCCCGCGGCATGTAAGGGGTTACTGAAGAGAAATGTGACTCCATCTTGTCTGCTCTAAATATGTAAAGAATTGTGATAACATCTTACCCACGCACTTTTTCAAGTTCCCCCGCTGTGAGTTAAGTTTCGCTTATCTGTCCCAGGACAGATTCTGGGAATCCCCCAGAACTAGTACAAATGTCCTTCCCTTATTCAGGGTCATTCGGCCCAACTGCATACATTCTTATATGTGACTGATTAAAACCTATTATTTTTGCTTACTGCACGTACACATACCATATAAGGATGTTCTGGTAGTATGTGTATGAGCAACAATGTGTATCTTTAAAATTGGTTTAACGCTGTTGTTATGCAAACTTTTCTACTGCCTATATAAGGCCAAACTATAGCATAATAAAGTTAGAGTATTTCTCAGTGATACCTGGGTGTGTGTCATGTTGTTGCCGGCTGAGAAATATCTCTCCTGACGTCAGCAAGATCAAACAAGGTGGTGGTAGAGGTCCAGAAAGGTCCAAATCCTTTCAGTTAGGCCTCCTGCACACGAACGTATTTTTTTGCGGTCCGCAAAAACGGGTCCCGTTTTTCCGTTATCCGTGACCGTTTTTTCGTCCGTGGGTCTTCCTTGATTTTTGGAGGATCCACGGACATGAAAAAAAAGTCGTTTTGGTGTCCGCCTGGCCGTGCGGAGCCAAACGGATCCGTCCTGAATTACAATGCAAGTCAAAGGGGACGGATCCGTCCTGAATTACAATGCAAGTCAAAGGGGACGGATCCGTTTGACGTTGACACAATATGGTGCCATTTCAAACGGATCCGTCCCCATTGACTTTCAATGTAAAGTCAGGAGTTAATATACCATAGGATGGGAGTTTTCTCCAATCCGATGGTATATTTTAACTTGAAGCGTCCCCATCACCATGGGAACGCCTCTATGTTAGAATATACTGTCGGATATGAGTTAGATCGTGAAACCTCATGGTGATGGGGACGCTTCTAGTTAGAATATACTACAAACTGTGTACATGACTGCCCCCTGCTGCCTAGCAGCATCCGATCTCTAACAGGGGGCCGTGATCAGCACAATTAACCCCTCAAGTGCCGCACCTGAAGGGGTTAATTGTACTATCATATCCCCCTGTAAGAGATCAGGGCTGCCAGGCAGCAGGGGGCAGACCCCCCCCCCCCTCCCCAGTTTGAATATCATTGGTGGCCAGTGTGGCCCCCCCCCCTTCCTCCCTCTATTGTAATAAGTCGTTGGTGGCACAGTGTGCGCCCCCTCCCCCCCTTCCTCCCTCTATTGTAATAATTCGTTGGTGGCACAGTGTGCGCCCCCCCCCCCCCTTCCTCCCTCTATTGTAATAAATCGTTGGTGGCACAGTGTGCGGCCTCCCATCTCCCCCCCGATCATTGGTGGCAGCGGGTTACTAGCAATAGTACAATAGTAAAAGATTCATACTTACCTGGGAGCTGTGATGTTCGTGTCCGGCCGGGAGCTCCTCCTACTGGTAAGTGACAGTTCATTTAGCAATGCGCCGCACAGACCTGAGGCTGTCACTTACCAGTAGGTGGAGCTCCCGGCCGGACACGAACATCGCAGCAGCAGGTAAGTATGAATCTTCTACTATTGTACTATTGCTAAGTAACCATGGCAACCAGGACTGTAGTAGCGTCCTGGTTGCCATGGTTACCGATCGGAGCCCCAGCGATTAAACTGGGACTCCGATCGGAACTCCGCTGCCACCAATGATGGGGGGGGGGAGATGGGAGGCCGCACACTGGCCACCAATGTTGTTAATGCTATAGAGGGAGGGGGGGCCGATGGGGGGCGCACACTGTGCCACCAACGAATTATTACAATAGAGGGGGGGGGGGAGGCCGCACTGGCCATCAATGATATTCAAACTGGGGAGGGGGGGGGGGTCTGCCCCCTGCTGCCTGGCAGCCCTGATCTCTTACAGGGGGATATGATAGTACAATTAACCCTTTCAGGTGCCGCACCTGAAGGGGTTAATTGTGCTGATCACGGCCCCCTGTAAGAGATCGGGTGCTGCCAGGCAGCAGGGGGCAGTCTTGTACACAGTTTGTAGTGTATTCTAACTAGAAGCGTCCCCATCACCATGGGAACGCCTCTGTGTTAGAATATACTGTCGGTTCTGAGTTTTCACGAAGTGAAAACTCAGCTTTGAAAAAGCTTTATGCAGACGGATCTTCGGATCCGTCTGTATAAAAACTAACCTACGGCCACGGATCACGGACACGGATGCCAATCTTGTGTGCATCCGTGTTCTTTCACAGACCCATTGACTTGAATGGGTCCGTGAACCGTTGGCCGTGAAAAAAATAGGACAGGTCATATTTTTTTCACGGCCAGGAAACACGGATCACGGATGCGGCTGCAAAACGGTGCATTTTCCGTTTTTTCCACGGACCCATTGAAAGTCAATGGGTCCGCGAAAAAAAACGGAAAACGGCACAACGGCCACGGGTGCACACAACGGTCGTGTGCAGGAGGCCTTACAGAGGTAGCGGATTCTCTCTGTCTCCCATTGACAACCCACAAATGAGATTGTGGGCTACAGATGTCTGTGGAAGCAGGCGAGGGCCTAGTGAAGGCCCCAGGCCTCATTTCAGAGTGTCAGTATTGCAATGACAGTAAAATACATTGTACACCATGACTAGCGCAATGTGTTTTAGAAGCAATCAACAGATTGCCTATTATATTTCATTTGTGGGCTCATTTAATATTTAAAAAGTTTAAAAAATGAAATACAAAAAATAAAATCTCCTCCACATACAGTATTTGCTATTGCCGTGTCCACAAGTAATTTATCCTGTATGATAAACGTTATAAAATATGGAATAAAAAGTGATCAAAAATTGTTATATACCTAAAATGACAACAATGAAAAGCAGCAAAATGTATAACACAAAAACTCAGAGGCATTATTGCAGTTTTTTTCCCCATCCCCCTTCCAGAATGAGTTAATAAATGTTAATCGGTAAGTCATGTGTACGCCCCCCAAAAAGACACCATTAAAAACAACTTGTCCTGAAAAAAAAGAAGCCCTCATATGGCTTAATCGATGGAAAAATAAAAAAGGTTATGGCTCCTAGAATGCAGTGATGAAAAAATAAAAAATAAAATCACTTGGCCATTAAGGGTTAGTGATCTGTAAACAGACAATACTTTAGAAATGTGCCCGAGTGTTCTCAAGTAGAGTTGAGCGAACCCGAACTGTAAAGTTCGGGTTCGTTCCGAACTTTAGCTTTTTCCTGACCCGGACCCGAACATTTACGTAAAAGTTCGGGTTCGGTGTTCGGCGCTTTCTTGGCGCTATTTGAAAGGCTGCACAGCAGCCAATCAACAAGTGTTTAACTGTGTGCCCTTAGAAGCCATCACAGCCATGCCTACTATTGGCATGGCTGTGATTGGCCAACTGCAGCATGTGATCCAGCCTCTATTTAAGCTGGAGTCACGTAGCGCCGCCCGTCACTCTGCTCTGATTAGTGTAGGGAGAGGCTGCAGCTGCTGTCAGAGATAGAGATCAGGGAGAAATATTAAGAAGAACTGCCTTTTCACTCAGCGATCTAAATCCGATGTGTTTTGTGGGTGCAGTGCACAATTTTTTTAAGCCTGCACTGAGCCAACTTCTGCTGAAAACGTACTTTTTTTACTTCAGTTTGTCACTATGAATACCTAATCGGCAGCCATTTTATGCAACGATGGTGCACCAGCACTATCTATCTGCATGTCTGCTAGTCCAGAAATACAGCTTTTTTGCTGACTGTGCTTAAAAAAACAGTTTGTTCATATACTGGTCATTTTTGATTAAACATGCATTGATTACAGTCACATTTAGGCCACAAATACGGCCATTAGGTTACTGCGGTTAAAAAAAAACTTTTGTTCATATACTGGTCATCTTTGATTACATGTGCATCGGTGACTGTCACATTTAGGCCACAAATACCGCTGTCATATGGAGTTTAAAAAATAATAATTGAGTGCAATACCCTACATCAGGGTTTATATTGGCGGTTAATTATTTTTAACATACTTAAACAATTTTTACTTTGCTTTGTGAACGCTAACTATGAGGCAAACATCTAATTAGGGACGCGGTCATGGTCGCGGTGGTGGTGTTGGTGGAGCCTCTGGTGCAGGGAGAGGACGTGGCCGTTCTGACACAGCTACACGTCCTACTGAACCTTCTACCTCAGGTCCCAGTAGCCGCCAGCATCTACAGCGATATTTGGTCGGGCCTTATGCCGTTCTAAGGATGGTAAGGCCTGAGCAAGTACAGGCGCTAGTCAATTGGGTGGCTGACAGTGGATCCAGCATGTTCACATTATCTCCCACATAGTCTTCTGCAGAAAGAGCACAGGTGGCGCCTGAAACCCATGCCCATCAGTCTGTCACAGTCTCTTATGCTGTTTGAAGACTCTGCTGGCAGGGTTTCCCAAGGGCATCCACCTAGCCCTTCCCCAGAGGTGGAAGACTTAGAATGCACTGACGCACAACCACTTATGTTTCCTGATGAGGACATGGGAATACCACCTCAGCACGTCTCTGATGATGATGAAACACAGGTGCCAACTGCGTCGTCTTTCTGCAGTGTGCAGACCGAAAAGGAGGTCAGGGAGGAAGACTGGGTGGAAGACTATGCAGGGGGCGATGAGGTCCTAGACCCCACATGGAATGAAGGTCGTGCCACTGGCTTTCAGAGTTCGGAGGAAGAGGTAGTGGTGAGACCGAGCCAACGGCGTAGCGGGAGCAGGGTGCAAAAGCAGAGCAGCCGTCGCCGAAACAGTTCGCCTGCTACTGGCCACCGCCACCAGGGACCGAGCACACCAAAGGCAGCATCAAGTGCCATGCCCTGGCATGGCACTTCTTCACAAAATGTGCTGACGACAAGACCCGAGTGGTTTGCACGCTGTGCCATCAGAGCCTGAAGCGAGGCATTAACGTTCTGAACCTTAGCACAACCTGCATGACCAGGCATCTACATGTGAGACATGGGCTGCAGTCGAGCAAGCACCTTCAAAACCAAGAAAAGGCTCAGGCCCCTCCTGCTCCCTCTTCTGCTGCTGCCTCTTCCTCTGGAGGAACGTTGGCACCTGCTGCCCAGCAAACAGAGGATGTGCCACCAACAACACCACCTCCGTCACCAAGCATCTCCACCATGTCACACGGAAGCGTTCAGCTCTCAATCTCACAAACCTTTGAGAGAAAGCGTAAATTCCCACCTAGCCACCCTCGATGCCTGGCCCTGAATGCCAGCATTTCTAAACTACTGGTCTTTGAAATGCTGTCATTCAGGGTGGTGGAGACAGACAGCTTCAAACAGCTAATGTCGCTTGCTGTCCCACAGTACGTCGTTCCCAGCCGCCACTACTTCTCCAGGAGAGCCGTGCCCTCCCTGCACAACCAAGTATCGGATAAAATCAAGTGTGCACTGCGCAACGCCATCTGTGGCAAGGTCCACCTAACCACAGATACGTGGTCCAGTAAGCACGGCCAGGGACGCTATATCTCCCTAACTGCACACTGGGTAAATGTAGTGGCGGCTGGGCCCCAGGCGGAGAACTGTTTGGCGGACATCCTTCTGCCACCAAGGATCTCAGGGCATCATTCTTTGCCTCCTGTTGCCTCCTCTTCTTCCACCTCCTCATCCGGTTAGTGACAGACCTTCACCACCAACTTCAGCACAGCCAGGGGTAAATGTCAGCAGGCCATTCTGAAACTGATGTGTTTGGGAGACAGGCCCCACAATGCGCAGGAGTTGTGGCGGGGTCTAGAACAACAGACCGACGAGTGGTTGCTGCCAGTGTGCCTAATGTCCGGCCTGGTGGTGTGCGATAATGGGCGAAATCTCATTGCAGCTCTGGGACTAGCCGGTTTGACGCACATCCCTTGCCTGGCGCATGTGCTGAATTTGGTGGTGCAGAAATTCATTCACAACTACCCCGACATGTCTGACCTGCTGCATAAAGTGCGGGCCGTCTGTGCGTGCTTCTGGCATTCTCATCCTGCTGCCTCCGCTCAGCTGTCTACTCTACAGCGTAACTTCGGCCTTCACGCTCCCCGCCTCATATGCGACGTGACCACCAGGTGGAACTCCACCTTGCACATGCTGTGTGAGCAGCAGCAGGCCATAGTGGAGTTTCAGCTGCAGCACGCACGGGTGAGTCGCACTGCGGAACAGCACCACTTCACCACCAATGACTGGGCCTCCATGCAAGACCTGTGTGCCCTGTTGTGCTGTTTCGAGTACTCCACCAACATGGCCAGTGGCGATGACGCCGTTATCAGCGTTACAATACCACTTCTATGTCTCATTGAGAAAACACTTAGGGCGATGATGGAAGAGGATGTGGCCCAGGACGAGGAGGAGGAAGAGGGGTCATCTCTAACACTTTTAGGCCAGTCTTTTAGAAGTGGCTCAGAAAGAGAGGATTTTTGCAACAGCAGAGGCCAGGTACAAACTTGGCCAGCCAGGGCCCACTACTGGAGGAGGAGGATGAGGAGGAGGATGGGGATGAAGCATGTTCACAGCGGGGTGGTATCCAACGCAGCTCGGGCCCATCACTGGTGCGTGGCTGGGGGGATACGGAGGACGCAGACGATACGCCTCCCATAGAGGACAGCTTGTCCTTACCTCTGGGCAGCCTGGCACACATGAGCGACTACATGCTGCAGTGCCTGCGCAACGACTGCAGAGTTGCCCACATTTTAACGTGTGCGGAGTACTGGGTGGCCACCCTGCTGGATCCCCGTTACAAAGACAATGTGTCGTCCTTAATTCCCTCACTGGAAAGTGATCGGAAGATGCGCAACTACAGGCGCACGCTGGTAAACGCGCTCCTGAGAGGATTCTCGACTGACGCTGGGGGACAAGTGGAAGCACAAGGCGCAACAACTGGCCCCAACTGCTGATATGGAGCGTGTTAGCAGGAGGCAGCATTTGAACAACATGGTGGAACGGTACCTGTGCACACGCCTACACGTACTGACTGATGGTTCTGCCCCATTCAACTTCTGGGTCTCCAAATTGTCCACACGGCCAGAGCTTGCCCTGTATGCCTTGGAGGTGCTGGCCTGCCCTGCAGCCAGTGTACTCTCTGAACGTGTATTTAGCACGGCAGGAGGCGTCATTACAGACAGACGCAGCCGCCTGTCCACAGCCAACGTGGACAAGCTCACGTTCATTAAAAACGAACCAGGTTTGGATCCCACAAGACTTGTCTGTACCTTTGTGCAGAATAGACATTTATACCACCATCAAACATACATTCTTGTACTCAAGTCAAGTGCAATGATTATTTATTTTTTTTTTTTTTTTATTTGTCCCAATATTTTGGGGGCTACCTACCCCAATAAAAAAAAAAAAAAACATTGTTGGCTACCTCCTCCTCCTCCTCCATTGCTGCCTCCACCTACAACACCACATTCACCGCCTCCTCAACCTCCGACTCCATATCCACCTCCTTCTCTGAGTTGCAGGTTAATCATTTGTAATTTTTAGTTATTTTATTTCATTTTAAGTTATTTCCCTATCCACATTTGTATGCAGAGCAGTTGCCATGCTCTTAAGCACATTTTACTGCCTTTTACATCCCTCTAGCCCTTTCAAGGACAATTTTAGAGCCATTTTATTGCAAAAAAGTGACAATTTTAGTGCCCTAAATTGAAAATATTATTTATTTTCAATTGTCGGGTGACATTTTACCATTTTTGGCGTATACAAACCCCTGCTGTGCCTGGGTGACAGGGGCCTAAATCTCTCAAAATCCTCTGTTCTATTGCTGGGTGACATGAACCCCCTTTTGCCGTGAATGAACCCCTGCTGTGCCTGGGTGACAGGGGCCTAAATCTCTCAAAATCCTCTGTTCTATTGCTGGTTGACATGAATCCCCTTTTGCCGTGAATGAACCCCTGCTCTGCAAGGAACTAAATTTAGTGAAAACATCTGTTACTGATCGGAAGATGCGCGACTACAAGCGCACGCTGCTGATGGCATTCCCACCTGACAGCGGGGGGCACAGTGAAAGCACAAGGCGAAGGCAGAGGAGGAGGAAGAGGTCGCCAACGCAGCTGGGGCACCGCCAGCACCTGAGAAGCCAGTGTTTAGTGTGAACTTGTGTTTAGAGTTGAGCGAACACCTGGATGTTCGGGTTCGAGAAGTTCGGCCGAACTTCCCGGAAATGTTCGGGTTCGGGATCCGAACCCGACCTGAACTTCGTCCCGAACCCGAACCCCATTGAAGTCAATGGGGACCCGAACTTTTGGGCACTAAAAAGGCTGTAAAACAGCCCAGGAAAGAGCTAGAGGGCTGCAAAAGGCAGCAACATGTAGGTAAATCCCCTGCAAACAAATGTGGATAGGGAAATGAATTAAAATTAAAATTAAAAAAATAAAAATGAACCAATATCAATTGGACAGAGGTCCCATAGCAGAGAATCTGGCTTCACGTCAGCAGAGAATCAGTCTCTTCATGCCATAGCAAAGAATCTGGCCTTATGTCAGCGCAGAATCTGTCTTCATGTCATAGCAGAGAATCAGGCATCACGTCACCCACCACTGGAACAGGCCACTGTCACACATTTAGGCCCAGACATCCAGGCAGAGGAGAGAGGTCCCGTAACAGAGAATCTGGCCTTATGTCAGCACAGAATCTGTCTTAATGTCATAGCAGAGAATCAGGCTTCACGTCACCCACCACTGGAACAGGCCACTGTCACACATTTAGGCCCCGGCACCCAGACAGAGGAGAGCGGTCCCGTAACAGAGAATCTGGCCTTATGTCAGCGCAGAATCTGTCTTCATGTCATAGCAGAGAATCAGGCTTCACGTCAGCCACCACTGGAACAGGCCACTGTCACACATTTAGGCCCAGGCACCCAGGCAGAGTAGAGAGGTCCCGTAACAGAGAATCTGGCCTTATGTCAGCGCAGAATCTGTATTCATGTCATAGCAGAGAATCAGGCTTCACGTCACCCACCACTGGAACAGGCCACTGTCACACATTTAGGCCCCGGCACCCAGACAGAGGAGAGGTTCATTCAACTTTGGGTTGCCCCACAATATAATGGTAAAATGAAATTAAAAATAGTATTGAATGAGGAAGTGCCCTGGAGTAGAATAATATATTGTTAAGGGGAGGTAGTTAATATCTAATCTGCACAAGGGATGGACAGGTCCTGTGGGATCCATGCCTGGTTCATTTTTATGAACGTCAGCTTGTCCACATTGGCTGTAGACAGGCGGCTGCGTTTGTCTGTAATGACGCCCCCTGCCGTGCTGAATACACGTTCAGACAAAACGCTGGCCGCCGGGCAGGCCAGCACCTCCGAGGCATAAAAGGCTAGCTCTGGCCACGTGGACAATTTGGAGACCCAGAAGTTGAATGGGGCCGAACCATCAGTCAGTACGTGGAGGGGTGTGCACAGGTACTGTTCCACCATGTTAGTGAAATGTTGCCTCCTGCTAACACGTTCCGTATCAGGAGGTGGTGCAGTTAGCTGTGGCGTGGTGACAAAACTTTTCCACATCTCTGCCATGCTAACCCTGCCCTCATAGGAGCTGGCCGTGACACAGCTGCGTTGGCGACCTCTTGCTCCTCCTCTGCCTTCGCCTTGGGCTTCCACTGGTTCCCCTGTGACATTTTGGAATGCTCTCAGTAGCGCGTCTACCAACGTGCGCTTGTACTCGCGCATCTTCCTATCACGCTCCAGTGTAGGAAGTAAGGTGGGCACATTGTCTTTGTACCGGGGATCCAGCAGGGTGGCAACCCAGTAGTCTGCACACGTTAAAATGTGGGCAACTCTGCTGTCGTTGCGTAGGCACTGCAGCATGTAGTCGCTCATGTGTGCCAGGCTGCCCAGAGGTAAGGACAAGCTGTCCTCTGTGGGAGGCGTATCGTCATCGTCCTGTGTTTCCCCCCAGCCACGCACCAGTGATGGGCCCGAGCTGCTTTGGGTGCCACCCCGCTGTGAACATGCTTCATCCTCATCATCCTCCTCCACCTCCTCCTCATCCTCGTCCTCCTCATCCTCCAGTAGTGGGCCCTGTCTGGCCACATTTGTACCTGGCCTCTGGTGTTGCAAAAAACCTCCCTCTGAGTCACTTTGAAGAGACTGGCCTGAAAGTGCTAAAAATGACCCCTCTTCCTCCTGGGCCACCTCCTCTTCCATCATCGCCCTAAGTGTTTTCTCAAGGAGACATAGAAGTGGTATTGTAACGCTGATAACGGCGTCATCGCCACTGGCCATGTTGGTGGAGTACTCGAAACAGCGCAACAGGGCACACAGGTCTCGCATGGAGGCCCAGTCATTGGTGGTGAAGTGGGTCTGATCCGCAGTGCGACTGACCCGTGCATGCTGCAGCTGAAACTCCACTATGGCCTGCTGCTGCTCGCACAGTCTGTCCAGCATATGCAAGGTGGAGTTCCACCTGGTGGGCACGTCGCATATGAGGCGGTGAGCGGGAAGGCCGAAGTTACGCTGTAGCGCAGACAGGCGAGCAGCGGCAGGATGTGAACGCCGGAAGCGCGAACAGACGGCCCGCACTTTATGCAGCAGCTCTGACATGTCGGGGTAGTTGCGAATGAACTTCTGCACCACCAAATTCAGCACATACGCCAGGCAAGGGATGTGCGTCAAACCGGCTAGTCCCAGAGCTGCAACGAGATTTCGCCCATTATCGCACACCACCAGGCCGGGCTTGAGGCTCACCGGCAGCAACCACTCGTCGGTCTGTTGTTCTATACCCCGCCACAACTCCTGTGCGGTGTGGGGCCTGTCCCTCAAACATATGAGTTTCAGAATGGCCTGCTGACGTTTACCCCGTGCTGTGCTAAAGTTGGTGGTGAAGGTGTGTGGCTGACTGGATGAGCAGGTGGAAGAAGAGGAGGAGGAAGCTGAGTAGGAGGAGGAGGAGACAGGAGGCAAAGAATGTTGCCCTGCGATCCTTGGCGGCGGAAGGACGTGCGCCAAACAGCTCTCCGCCTGGGGCCCAGCCGCCACTACATTTACCCAGTGTGCAGTTAGGGAGATATAGCGTCCCTGGCCGTGCTTACTGGTCCACGTATCTGTGGTTAGGTGGACCTTGCCACAGATGGCGTTGCGCAGTGCACACTTGATTTTATCGGACACTTGTTTGTGCAGGGAAGGCACGGCTCTCTTAGAGAAGTAGTGGCGGCTGGGAACAACATACTGTGGGACAGCAAGTGACATGAGCTGTTTGAAGCTGTGTGTGTCCACCAGCCTAAATGACAGCATTTCATAGGCCAGTAGTTTAGAAATGCTGGCATTCAGGGCCAGGGATCGAGGGTGGCTAGGTGAGAATTTACGCTTTCTCTCAAATGTTTGTGAGATGGAGAGCTGAACGCTGCCGTGTGACATGGTTGAGATGCTTGGTGACGCAGGTGGTGGTGTTGGTGGTACATCCCATGTTTGCTGGGCGGCAGGTGCCAACGTTCCTCCAGAGGCGGAGGAAGAGGCCGAGGCGGCGCAGCAGCAGCAGAAGAGGCCGAGGCGGCAGCAGCAGAAGATGTAGCAGGGGGAGCCTGAGTGACTTCCTTGTTTTTAAGGTGTTTACTCCACTGCAGTTCATGCTTTGCATGCAGGTGCCTGGTCATGCAGGTTGTGCTAAGGTTCAGAACGTTAATGCCTCGCTTCAGGCTCTGATGGCACAGCGTGCAAACCACTCGGGTCTTGTCGTCAGCACATTGTTTGAAGAAGTGCCATGCCAGGGAACTCCTTGAAGCTGCCTTTGGGGTGCTCGGTCCCAGATGGCGGCGGTCAGTAGCAGGCGGAGTCTCTTGGCGGCGGGTGTTCTGATTTTTCCCACTGCTCCCTCTTTTGCTACGCTGTTGGCTCGGTCTCACCACTGCCTCTTCCTCCGAACTGTGAAAGTCAGTGGCACGACCTTCATTCCATGTGGGGTCTAGGACCTCATCATCCCCTGCATCGTCTTCCACCCAGTCTTGATCCCTGACCTCCTGTTCAGTCTACACACTGCAGAAAGACGCAGCAGTTGGCACCTGTGTTTCGTCATCATCAGAGACGTGCTGAGGTGGTATTTCCATGTCCTCATCATCAGGAAAAATAAGTGGTTGTGCGTTAGTGCATTCTATCTCTTCCACCCCTGGGGAAGGGCTAGGTGGATGCCCTTGGGAAACCCTGGCAGCAGAGTCTTCAAACAGCATAAGAGACTGCTGCATAACTTGAGGCTCAGACAGTTTCCCTGATATGCATGGGGGTGATGTGACAGACCGATGGGCTTGGTTTTCATGCGCCATCTGTGCGCTTTCTGCAGAAGACTGGGTGGGAGATAATGTGAACGTGCTGGATCCACTGTCGGCCACCCAATTGACTAATGCCTGTACCTGCTCAGGCCTTACCATCCTTAGAACGGCATTGGGCCCCACCAAATATCGCTGTAAATTCTGCTGGCTACTGGGACCTGAGGTAGTTGGTTCACTAGGACGTGTGGCTGTGGCAGAACGGCCACGTCCTCTCCCAGCACCAGAGGGTCCACTAACACCACCACGACCATGTCCGCGTCCGCGTCCCTTATTAGATGTTTTCCTCATTGTTCCCGTTCACCACAATTTTGAGAATGGCAAATTTGGGAATGCTTTTTCAACCCAGAACAAAAAGTCTGCTTTTACGGTCACTACAAATAACTTGACCAGCTAAAACTGTGCAGATTTGGTTGAATAGAGATGTGAGACCTGTTTTTTTTTGCGCTGTGTGACAGTTATAGGTTTAATCACAGAATGACACTTCTATCAGCACGCTAGCGTGTGTCTTAGGTTATTCTGAATGATACTATCAATAACTTCAATGTAAGATTTTCTTTTTGGGATAGATTTCAAGTAGGCCTGAAATACCACAAACTAGTTATTTTCAGAATGGCAAATTTGGGAATGCTTTTTCAACCCAGAACAAAAAGTCTGCTTTGACGGTCACTACAAATAACTTGACCAGCTAAAACTGTGCAGATTTGGTTGAATAGAAATGTCAGGTCTATTTTTTAGGCGCTGGGTGACAGGCTCAACTTGCCCCTGATGTAATATATGGCCAAAAAATAACCACACTGTTGATGGTTAAATGCCCTTGGGTGACACAGGCTCAGCCTGCAGCTGATGTAGTATATGGCCAAAAAATAACCAGACTGTTGATGGTTAAATGCACTTCGGTGACACAGGCTCAGCCTGCAGCTGATGTAGGATATAGCACAAAATAACCACACTATCGATGGTTAAATACACTTGGTGATAGCTCGTGCTGGCGCACCACAAGTCACAAAATGGCCGCCGATCCCCCAAGAAAAAAAGTGATCTAAAAACGCTCTGGGCAGCCTCAAAAAAGTGAGCAAGTCAATAATAGCACTTCAATGATCCACAGCTGCAGATCGATCACAGAATGAAGTCTTTTGGAGGAGTTAATCTGCCTAATCTCGCCCTAACGTCGCAGCTGCAACCTCTCCCTATACTGATCATAGCAGAGTGACGTGCGGCGCTACGTGACTCCAGCTTAAATAGAGGCTGGGTCACATGGTGCACTGGCCAATCACAGCCATGCCAATAGTAGGCATGGCTGTGATGGCCTCTTGGGCCAAGTAGTATGACGCTTGTTGATTGGCTGCTTTGCAGCCTTTCAAAAAGCGCCAAGAAAGCGCCGAACACCGAACCCGAACTTTTACGAAAATGTTCGGGTCCGTGTCACGGACACCCCAAAATTCGGTACGAACCCGAACTATACAGTTCGGGTTCGCTCATCCCTACTTGTGTTTAGTACGGCAGAGAGCATTATCACAGGCCGCAGCCAATGTGGACAAGCTTACGTTTATTAACCACCTCCCGACCGCCTAACGCAGGATTGCGTCCTGCGGGCGGCCGGGTTATTCCTCCTGGACGCATCGGCGCGTCCGCTCGCGAGACGCTTGATTTCCTGTGAACGTGCGCACACAGGAGCGCGCGTTCACAGGATCGGGAGGTAAACGAGTGGATCTACAGCCTGCCAGCGGCGATCATTCGCTGGCAGGCTGTAGATGCGATTTTTTTTTTTTAACCCCAAAAAGGTATATTAGACGCTGTTTTGTTAACGGCGTCTAATATACCTGCTACCTGGTCCTCTGGTGGTCCTTTTTGCTTGGATCGACCAACAGAGGACACAGGCAGCTCTGTAAGTAGCACCAAACACCACTACACTACACCCCCCCTGTCACTTATTAACCCCTTATTAACCCCTGATCACCCCATATTAGACTCCCTGATCACCCCCCTGTCATTGATCACCCCCCTGTAAGGCTCCATTCAGACGTTCGTATGTGTTTTGCGGATCCGCAAAACACGGACACCGGCAATGTGCTTTCCGCATTTTGCGGATCCTCACATTGCCAGAACTATATAGAAAATGCCTTTTGTCCGCAATTGCGGACAAGAATAGGACATGATCTATAGGCTCTACAAAAATCGCAGTGTTGATCTTGTGCGCACACATGCGTTCAGTCCGCCCCACCGCAGTGACAGAATATTTTTTTTTCTGATCACTGCAAAAACACAGTAAAATCGCTGCAGCGCTATAAAGATCACTTTTGAGGGGCATGGCGAGTTCATAGAAGATTTTAATTTTTTTTGGCACAAGTTAGCGGAAATTGATTTATTTTTTTGTTTTTGTTTTTTTTGTTTTTTCTTACAAAGTCTCATATTCCACTAACTTGTGACAAAAATAAAATCTCACATGAACTCGCCATACCCCTCACGGAATCCAAATGCGTAAAATTTTTTAGACCTTTATATTCCAGACTTCTTCTCACACTTTAGGGCCCCTAAAATGCCAGGGCAGTATAAATACCCCACATGTGACCCCATTTTGGGAAGAAGACACCCCAAGGTGATTCGTGAGGGGCATGGCGAGTTCATGTAAAATTTTATTTTTGTCACAAGTTAGTGGAATATGAGACTTTGTAAGAGAAAAAATAAAATAAAAATTAATCATTTTCTGCTAACTTGTGCCAAAAAAAAAATATTCTAGGAACTCGCTATGCCCCTCACGGAATACCTTGGGGTGTCTTCTTTCCAAAATGGGGTCACTTGTGGGGTATTTATACTGCCCTGGCATTTTAGGGGACCTAAAGCGTGAGAAGTAGTTTGGAATCGAAATGCTTAAAAAATTGCCCTGTGAAATCGTAAAGATTCTCATTGGAATTTAGGCCCCTTTGCGCACCTAGGCTGCAAAAAAGTGTCACACATGTGGTATCGCCGTACTCAGGAGAAGTAGGGCAATGTGTTTTGGGGTGTATTTTTACATATACCCATGCTGGGTGTGAGAAATAACTCTGTAAAAGATAACTTTTCCCATTTTTTTTTATGCAAAGTTGTCATTGTACAGAGAAATTTCTCTCACCCAGCATGGGTATATGTAAAAAGACACCCCAAAACACATTGCCCTACTTCTCCCGAGTACGGCGATACCACATGTGTGCCTAGGTGCGCAAAGGGGCCCAAATTCCAATGAGTACCTTTTAGGAGGGCATTTTTTGTAAGAAAAAAAAAATATCATTTTCCGCTAACTTGTGACAAAAAATAAAAACTTCCATGAACTCACTATGCCCATCAACGAATACCTTAGGGTGTCTACTTTCCGAAATGGGGTCATTTGTGGGGTGTTTCTACTGTCTGGGGATTGTAGAACCTCAGGAAACATGACAGGTGCTCAAAGTCAGAGCTGCTTCAAATGCGGAAATTCACATTTTTGTACCATAGTTTGTAAACGCTATAACTTTTGCACAAACCAATAAATATACACTTATCGCATTTTTTTTTTATCAAAGACATGTAGAACAATAAATTTAGAGAAATGTATATATAAATGTAGTTTTTAAAAAAAAAATTACAACAGAAAGTGAAAAATTTCTTTTTTTTTTGCAAAAATTTCGGTCAATTTCGATTAATAACAAAAAAAGTAAAAATGTCAGCAGCAATGAAATACCACCAAATGAAAGCTCTATTAGTGAGAAGAATAGGAGGTAAAATTCATTGGGTGGTAAGTTGTATGACCGAGCAATAAACCGTAGTGTAGTGTAGAATTGTAAAACGTGGTCTGGTCATTAAGGGGGTTTAAGCTAGGGGAGCTGAGGTGGTTAAAATGAACCAGGCATGGATCCCACAGGACTTGTCCATACCTTGTGCAGAATAGACATTTATACCAGCCTCAACCATCCATTCTTGTAATCAAGTGCACTTATTCTTTGTTTTATTTTGTTATATGTCCCAATATTTTGGGGTATACTCCAATTTAAAAATAAAAAATAACACAAATCGGTGTTGGCTACCTATTCATCCTTCACCGCCACTTCCACCTACACCGCCACATCAACCTACACCGCCACATCTAACGCCTCCTCAACCTCCTACTCCTAGATCCAGATTTTTATTTTTTATTTTTCTGTATTTTGTTATTTTAAGTCATTTCCCTATCCACATTGTTTGCAGAACAATTGCCATGCTCTTAAGCACATTTTGATGCCTTTTGCAGCCCTCTAGCCCTTCCCAGGACTATTTTAGAGCCATTTTAGTGGCCAAAAATTCGTGTCCCCATTGACTTCAATGGGGTTTGGGGTCAAGTTCGGGTTCCGAACCCGAACTTTTCAAGTTCGGCCGAACCTGCCTGTAACGAACCCCGTAGTAGTAGCAGCGTCTGGTTTACCCGAACGGAAAAGCACGCAGTGAGTATAGCCCTTCGTTCGGTTGCTTGTTCGGTAGATTCCCAAGTTATAACAGCCAGCAATCTCAGCGGTATCACTCCCACACACATCACAGGTACCCAAACATCAGCCGAAACGTGATGAAGGTTGTAAAAAGACTCTCTCTTTATTGAACAGAACTTGTATTTATACTGTACCCCCTGCAAGGGGGGGCCTTCCCAGGGGGAGGCAAGAAACAACCAATAGTACATGCTTTACAGTTTGGTCTCTCCCTTTGTTTGCCTGGAGACAATTAGTCCAGACACTGTATAACTTAACTATCTCCAGACAATAAACCCACGAAAATTACCCAATAGACAAATCACATGGTACAATTACAGGCCACACAATATGCATATCTTCACACGGCTCCCCCTAAGTCCATGGGTCGGCATATCCGCCTAGACCCTGTCGGGTTGGCTCAGAGATGTTCGAAGAACGAAAGTTTTTATGTGTCCAAGTCCGGTTGACGGGACAATCCATCCGCATTCCCATGTTGTTTGCCTGGCCTGTACTGCATAGTAAAATTGTACGGTTGTAAGGCCAGGCTCCAGCGTAATAGTCTTGGATTGTCCCCTGAGACGCGGTTCAACCATACAAGCGGATTGTGGTCCGTCATCAACGTAAAGGGGCGACCATACAAATAGGGTTGGAGCCTCTTTAAGGCCCACACCAGAGCTAAGCATTCTTTTTCCACAGTGGCGTAAAAGTTTCCTGCTGAGATACGCCACTGGGTGCTCCAACCCATCTTCCCCCACCTGGCTCAGCACGGCTTCCAGCCCATACATGGAGGCATCTGTGTGCACAAGAAAGGTTTTGTTATAGTCTGGTGCTGCCAACACAGGTGCCTTGCTGAGGGCAAACTTTAGTTGCTGGAACGCTTCTGCGCACTCCGGAGACCAGGTTACGAGCTTGGGAAGGGCTTTTTTGGTTAGGTCGTTCAGGGGTTTGGCCAGGGCGCTATATTCTGGGACAAATTTCCGGTAATACCCCGCCGTTCCTAAGAACGCTAATACTTGAGTCTTGATAGTAGGACGGGGCCAATTAGCAATGGCCTCTACTTTGGCCGGCTCGGGACGCTGCTTACCTGACGCCACTCTATGCCCTAAATATTGGACCTCCGCCATTCCTAGATGGCATTTGTCCGGTTTCAACGTTAGTCAGGCGGTCTGGAGGCACTCTAAGACCCTGGCTACGTGTTCTAGATGGGATTCCCATGTGCGACTATAAATGGCAATGTCATCCAAGTACGCACATGAGCAGTCCTGAAACCCCTCCAGAAGTCTGTCAGCCATTCTCTGAAAGGAAGCCAGCGCATTCTTCATTCCAAAGGGCATAACCTTGAATTGGTATAGCCCGAATGGAGTGACGAATGCAGACTTGGGAATGGCTGCTGGCTCCAGAGGGATTTGCCAGTAGCCTTTGCATAAATCTAGAGTGGTTAGGTAATGACCCCCAGCCATCTTATCCAGTAACTCGTCAATTCTAGGCATGGGGTATGCGTCTGTTATTGTGCGGTCATTGAGCTTCCGGTAGTCTATGCAAAACTGAGTCGTACCGTCTCGCTTTGGCACCAGTACTACCGGAGAGGCTCAAGGACTTTGGGATGGCTCTATCACCCCTAGCTGCAGCATCTCTTGTATCTCCGCTAGCATATTATCTCGAACAGCTACAGGGATATGGTAAGGCTGTTGTCGCAGGGGGGTGTCTCCCTGAGTCTCTACTCGGTGGACTGCAGCAGAGGTATACCCCGGGACAGCAGAAAACATCTCCTTGTATCCCTGTAGTAATTGAGAGGCTGTCTGTTTCTCTTCGGGGTTTAACCCCTCGCCTATTTGCACTTGGTCTATAGAGATAGGGTCAGTGGTGAGTAAATCTGTCAGGGGTAAGTTTTCACTATCTTCCCCTGCCGGCGCGCACACCGCCGCTATATCCTCTGCCCGTTCGTAATATGGTTTTAACATGTTCACATGAAAGGCACGTCTGAACCTCTCATCTGAACTCTTGCACACTATGTACGTAGTGTCGCTTAGCTTCTCTACTACCTTAAAAGGGCCTTGCCAAGAGGCCTGTAATTTGTCCTGCTTAACCAGCTTCAGAGCCCAGACTTGCTGACCTATGTCAAAGACCCTATCTCTGGCCCCCCTATCATACCATCTCTTTTGGCGTGTCTGAGCCGTCTGCAGGTGTTCCCGAACAGATTCGGTGAGTGCCTGCAACCGGTCCCGAAACTCCAGCACATAGTGGACGATAGGTACCCCCTCCTCTCCCGTATTGCCCTTCCAGTGCTCCCGTATGAGATCCAGGGGTCCTCGGACTCTTCTTCCGTAAAGAAGTTCGAAGGGGGAGAACCCCGTGGATGCCTGGGGCACTTCCCGGTAAGCAAACAGGAGGTGAGGTACGAATCTTTCCCAGTGAGGATTGGATGCTGTGAAGGTTCGGAGCATCTGTTTCAGAGTGCCATTGAACCGTTCAGAGAGTCCATTCATCTGCGGGTGATAGGGTGTACTGAACAGGAGTTTCACGCCACAACTTTTCCATAATTGTTGGGTCAGATGGGACGTGAATTGAGTCCCTCTGTCCGATAGAATTTCCCTCGGCAATCCTACTCGGGTGAAGATCCTTACTAGGGCTTCTGCCACGGTTTCGGCCTCTATATTGGACAGAGCCACAGCCTCCGGATACAGAGTAGCAAAATCTACCACCGTGAGGATGTAGCTCTTTCCAGATGTGGCCGATTTGCTGAGCGGCCCTACTAAATCAATGGCTACCCTGCTAAAGGGTTCTTCAATAATAGGGAGGGGTGAAGTTTAGCCCTCTGGCGATCCCCCCCTCCTACCTGTCCGCTGACATATCTCACATGTCCTACAGTATAGTTTAATGTCTTGAGAAATTTTTGGCTAAAAGAAGGTCTGCGTTGACCTATCCTTCGCTTTGGTCACTCCTAAATGCCCAGCAAACGGAATATCGTGGCTAAGCTTTAGCAGTTCCGCCCTAAACTTCCGGGGTACTACTAGTTGCCGTTTAACTACTTGGATATCTCCCTTCCCGACTCCCCCCGTTATCCTATACAACAGCCCCTTTTCCCAACTAAACTGTTCTTCCCCCCCTGCTCTTCCATGGGTTTCTTTGCCTCCCTCCTGTAACCTGCTAAGGTGGAATCCCCCCTCTGAGCCTGCTCAAACCCTGCTGGGGTATCCCAAAAGGGAGTAGGGGTCAAGGGGGGCAATAGGGACGAATTTCCTACCTGAGGTTCCTCCGGGTGCGCAGGTTCTCCCCTCCGTGCTTGAGCCCTGGTAGTAACGGGTAACCCTTCCATTGGAGATTGGCCAGCCAAATGGGATGTAAGGCAACCAACATCATTCCCCAACAATACTTCGGACGGCAAAGTTTGCATAATGCCCACATCCATCTGTTTACTGCCGGTGCCCCAATTCAAAAGCACCCTCGCTGTAGGAAGCTTGTGGATAGCTCCCCCTGCTACTCGAACTGCCACAGTGCGGTTGGTGCGGGCAGACGGCCGAATATTGTGCGGCTGAATGAGTGTAATTGTGGCCCCTGTGTCTCGTAGAGCTTCGGCCTCCTCCCCATCTATGGTAACCCACTGATTCTGGTTGTCAGCTTCCGCCTGTGTCGTATTGGCCTCGTACAAAATGTTCCACTGTTCTCCACTGGACGCAGGGTTGACATTAGGCTCCTGCTGGTAACCGTGAGCGGTGGCCTTGTAAGGATGTACAGCTGGTGAGCCCCCTCTGTTTCTGAGTGGATGGGGCTTAATGTGCCCAGGTTGGTTGCACAGAAAAAAACACTTTGGGTTGATGCCTGGGGTTTGTAGTTGCTTGGTAGGGTACAGGCTTTTGTATTGAGGAAAAAGGGACAAACTGTTTGGAGCTGGCTCGTACCTCTTTGCCTTCCGACCGTCTGGTGTCCTGATACTCATCCGCCAATTTTGCTGCTTCTTCTACTGTTTTTTTTTTTTTTTATCTCTCACTCAATGCTTGAGATCCTTCTCCAGATCATCATAGAATTGTTCCAACGTGAGGAGCTGCAAAGCATCCTCCAACGTTGAAGCTTGGGATCCCTGCAGCTAGTTGTGTGCTGCCCTCTTTAACCTGCAGGCCCATTCGGTGAAAGAGTCTTTCCCAGTCTTTTTTAATTCTCTGAATTTCAGGCGATACGCCTCTGGGGTGACGGAAAATCGGGCCAACAGTACCTCCTTTATCTTTTGATAATTCCGAATGTCCTCGTCCGGTACTGCTCTATAAGCCTCTGCTGTCCGCCCAATTAACTTGCTGCTGAGTACTGGGACCCATCTTTCTTCCTCCATTCCCTCTAACATGCTTTGGTGTTCAAAGTCTTTTAAAAAGCCAACAATATCTGCTCCGTTGTCATCAAAATTTTTTAAAGCAGCATGATTTACCTTTTTAGGATATCCATTTGTAAATCCAGGCGAATGTAGCGAGTCCCCTTGCATTGACCCTGTTCTGGATTGCTGCGCTACATGTGCACTGTGGGTGTCCACAATCACCTGTACCACAGCCCCTTCCGAGGGATTTGGTCCTAGCAGCCGAATAAACATCTGCAGTTTCTTTTCCAGCTCATCTGGTTCCGTATTTCCTCTCTCCATATTGCTGGCTCCGTCACTCTGCATTAGTTTGGCAATTAGTGTAGCTTTCGACTTGTTACTTGATGCAATGCCTCGAGCTTCCAGCAGGTCTTTTTAATGTGGTTCTCTTTAGTAGCTCGTACTGCTGAACCATTCACTTATTCTCCTGTCCGGGACGTCCCTTCTGGATACGACATCCCTCTGCTTGCCATCAGTTGTAACGACCCCCGTAGTAGTAGCGTCTGGTTCGTCTGGTTTACCCGAACGGAAAAGCACGCAGTGAGTATAGCCCTCCGTTCGGTTGCTTGTTCGGTAGATTCCCAAGTTATAACAGCCAGCAATCTCAGCGGTATCACTCCCACACACATCACAGGTACCCAAACATCAGCCGAAACGTGATGAAGGTTGTAAAAAGCTTAATTTACATATAGCTCCCTGACTCGTGTTGGGACTTTATTTATTTTTATTTACAATTGGTCACTAGGACACGTGTCAGCCTAGGGACATCTATGGTCCTAGTGACCAATTGTAAATAAAACATTTTTTAAAAAGAAGGTTGTAAAAAGACTCTCTCTTTATTGAACAGAACTTGTATTTATACTGTACCCCCTGCAAGGGGGGGCCTTCCCAGGGGGAGGCAAGAAACAACCAATAGTACATGCTTTACAGTTTGGTCTCTCCCTTTGTTTGCCTGGAGACAATTAGTCCAGACACTGTATAACTTAATTATCTCCAGACAATAAACCCACGAAAATTACCCAATAGACAAGTTACATGGTACAATTACAGGCCACACAATACGCATATCTTCACAGGTCTCTCCCTTTGTTTGCCTGGAGATAATTAAGTTATACAGTGTCTGGACTAAATATCTCCAGACAATAAACCCACGAAAATTACCCAATAGACAAATTACATGGTACAATTACAGGCCACACAATACGCATATCTTCACACTGCCGAACCCGAACATCCAGGTGTCCGCTCAACTCTATTCTCAAGTGCATATATTGTATATGTAAATGGACAATCCCCCCCTTCCCCTTTGTGGGAAATTAGATGATTACTATATGTACCATTTACAGCTGGCAGTATAGTAAACATAATAGGGGAGATTTACCCACACAAAATGAAAAACAAAATGGTGTGCCTACTTTGCATAATTTATTAAAGGGTTTGTCCAAGTTCAGTTGCCAGCAGTAACCAATGTGACAAAATAACAAAAGGAAGTTCTCAACGCTTTTTCTTCCCTGACACCTCCAACAATGCGCTCTAATCCTACACGATTACCGTATTTTTCGCCCTATAAGACGCACCTAGGTTTTTGGGGAGGAAAATAAGGAAAAAATTTTTTTGAACCAAATGGTGTGCTTTTGGTGGGTTTGGAACTAATGGTGGTCTGTGGATGACGGACACTGTTATGGGGGGGATCTGTGGATGACGGACACTGTTATGGGGGGGATCTGTGGATGACGGACACTTATGGGGGGGATCTGTTGATGACGGACACTTATGGGGGGATCTGTGGATGACTGACACTGTTACAGGGGGGGGATCTGTGGCTGGCACTGTTACAGGGGGGGGATCTGTGGATGGCACTGTTACAGGGGGGGATCTGTGGATGGCACTGTTACAGGGGGGGGATCTGTGGACGGCACTGTTATATATGTGCCATCCACAGACCCCCACCCCATAACAGTGCCATCCACAGACCCCCCCAGCCCATAACAAAGCCATCCACAGACCCCCACCCCTTAACTGTGCCATCCACAGATTCCGTGTGCCCCCCCCCCCGCCGCCCCAGTATACAAATATAAAATGTATTATTAAATTAAAAGTTATTAAACATGCCCCCCTCACTCCTAATAGTACCGTATATCCTAATTGCTTCTGTATAATGCCGGCAGGCAGGCCGGGCGGCCGGCGTGTCACTCACTGACGTCACTTTCCTGCGCCGCCTGCTTCATTCATAAAGGAGGCGGCGCAGGCACGTGACATCAGTGAGTTACGCTGCCGCCCGCCCGGCACGCCTGCCGACATTATACAGAAACAATTAGGATATACGGTACTATTAGGAGTGAGGGGGGCATGTTTAATAACTTTTAATTCAATAATACATTTTATATTAGAATACCGGAGCGGTGGGGCGGGGCTATAGTACAGTGACCGCACCGCCCCACCGCTATTGCCGGCCCCCAGCTCCTCCTCCCAGTCCCTCCCCCGGCCCCCGTTCCGTACATCGCATCCAGCGATGTTAAAACTGTCAGCATTCGCCCCATAAGACGCAGGGGCATTTTCCTCCCATTTTTGGGGAGGAAAAAGTGTGTCTTATGGGGCGAAAAATACGGTAAGTCATCTTCCTGGCTGCATGGTTAATGTTCCAAAATCACCACGTTACCAGGTAGCCAATCACTCGTCTCAACAGAATGCTACACATGAGTGCTGAGGCCACTGACTGGCTGCAGTGGTGAGTATGGGACTTCACTTCTGCACTGAGGTAAATCTTTGCCAACAGAGAGGATTGGAACATGGTGCAGGAAGCTGTAGGGGTGAAAACGGTAATCATCGCTTCTTTTGATTTAACTCATTTATTGTTGCTGGCAAAATTTTAATTGAACTTGGACAACCCCTTTTTTTAAAGGTTTTTTTAAATTTGTCTGATGCAGCGTGGCTTACCTGGGCAGGGGTGTGGCCTACCAGAAAGTAGAGTGGATTGGACCATGCCAATATGCACCAAAAATTCAGTTATGGAGTAAGCTAATAGGTGGTATAGGTGAGCCATTCATCAGATCACATAAATGGGAAAAACTAGTGGATTTTTAGGTCATCAAGTCTAAGATTACACTGTCTCAAAATTTACACAAGAATAGTAAAACTACCCAACTGTCTTTATAAAGAACATCAGCTTTACTTTACTATGTCCTTCTCTATAGACAAATGGGCAGCCTCTTGAAATGCTGGTGGATGTTGGCTGTGGGACTGGACGCTACACTTTACCTCTAGCTCCTCACTTCAAGAAGGTCCTGGGAATAGACATGAGTGAATCCCAAATAAATGTAGCTAAACAAAATATGTCGGCAAACAATGTGTCATACATGTGAGTACTGCGCTGGAATTACTAGTTCTGCTAATATAATGAGAGAATTAGATGGCCTCAGGTCACCCTGGGAATCTCTCTTCTGTCTATAGGGTGGCTTCGGCGGAGAAGATACCTGTGAAGAATGATTCTGTGGACCTGGTGCATGCTGGACTTGCTGCACATTGGTTCACAATAGACAAGTTTCTCAATGAGTCAGTTCGAGTACTGAAGACAAATGGATGCCTGGCTTTACATGCTTTATATCCGGCCACTGAGATTGAATACAAGGATTTGTCACATGATCTGAACGCAGCAATGTCAAAGGTAACATGCTGATGAATATTAGTGATAATGCAGATACAATGTATACATTTTTATTGTGTATAGTAGAATTCTGCTGTGTTGCATTTGCATACGAATTGAGGTTTTTTGGGCCCACCAGAGAAATTGATTCTGAAGGACCAAGCTCTATCTATACAGAACAGGTGCACATCCATGTTTAACTGCAATCTGTTATTATAGATTGTACATTTCTTTATTATTTATTATTATTAAAGTGTCATTTATTCCATGGCGTTGTACATATAAAAAAGGGGTGCACATACAGTGGATATATAAAGTCTACACACCCCTGTTAAAATGTCAGGTTTCTGTGCTATAAAAAAATGAGACAAAGATAAATCATTTCAGAACTTTTTCAACCTTTTAATGTGACCTATAAACTGTACCACTCAATTGAAAAACAAACTATTTTAGGTGGAGGGAAGAAAACAAAAAAATACTAAAATAATGTAAATTGCATAAGTGTGCACACCCTCTTATAACTGAGGATGTACAGTCCTGATCAAAAGTTTAAGACCACTTGAAAAATGGCAAAAAATCATATTTTACATTGTTGGATCTTAACAAGGTTCCAAGTAGAGCTTGAACATAAAACAAGAAGAAATGAGAGTGAGACAAAACATTTTTTGAGCATTCAATTAATTGAAAATAACGATTAAACTGAAACAGGCTGTTTTTCAGCTGATCAAAATTTTAGGACCACATGCCTTTAAAAGGCCAAATCTGTGCAAAGATGTGGATTCATTGACATTTTCTGTCAGGTAGTCACACGTTGTGATGGCAAAGGCAAAAAAACTCTCCCTTTTTGAATGTGGTCGGGTTGTTGAACTGCAGAAGCAGGGTCTCTCACAGCACGCCATCGCTGCTGAGGTGGGACGCAGTAAGACAGTCATTTGGAATTTCTTAAATGATCCTGAGGGTTATGGAACAAAAAAGTGAAGTGGAAGACCCAAAAAAATTTCATCAGCACTGAGCCGGAGGATCCAATTGGCTGTTCGTCAAGACACTGAATGATCCTCGACCCAAATTAAGGCCCTTACTGGTGCTGACTGCAGCCCCATAACCATCAGACGGCATCTGAGACTGAAGGGCTTCAAAAACTAAAAACATCTTGAAAGACCTCGTCTCCTTGAACGCCACAGAACTGCTCGTTTGGACTTTGCAAGAGAGCACCAAACATGGGACATTCAAAGGTGGAAGAAAGTTTTATTCTCTGATGAGAAAAAATGTAACCTTGATGGTTTCCAACATTACTGGCATGACAAGCAGATCCCACCGGAGATGTTTTCTATGCGCCACAGTGGAGGGGGTGCTTTTTCCTTTAATGGAACAATGGAGCTTCAGGAAGTGCAGGGGCGTCAAACGGTTGCTGGCTATGTCCAGATGTTGCAGAGAGCATTCCTCATGACTGAGGGCCCTCGTCTGTGTGGTAACGACTGGGTTTTTCAACAGGACAACGCTACAGTACACAATGCCCGCAGGACAAGGGACTTCTTCCAGGAGAATAACATTACTCTTTTGGCCCATCCTGCGTGTTCCCCTGATCTAAATCCAGTTGAGAATCTTTGGGGATGGATGGCAAGGGAAGTTTACAAAAATGGACAACATCCATGATCAACCTGCAGGATAACAGGCCGAACTGGATGGACAGATGTCTTTTTTCGGCCTTATGTACTATGTAACAGTTCCAGACAGTAGATGGCCTTCGTGCGGCCGTCTTCACCACTTGGAGAAATGTTCCTACTCACCTCATGGAAACGGAAACGCTTGCATCAAGCATGCCGAAACGATATTTTGGAAGTGATAAACAATAATGGCGAGCTACTCATTACTGAGTTCATGTTCGGAAGTTGGATTTCTGTTTTGGGGGGTTTCGTTTTTTTTTGGGATGTGTGGTCCTAAACTTTTGATCAGCTGAAAAACAGCCTGTTTCAGTTTATTCGTTGTTTTCATTGAATTGAATGCTCAAAAAATGTTTTGTCTCACTCCCATTTCTTCTTTTTGCATGTTGAAGCTCTACTTGGAACCTTGTTAAGATCCAGCCATGCTAAATATGATTTTTTGCCATTTTTCAAGTGGTCTTAAACTTTTGATCAGGACTGTAGCTGTGTTCAGAATTTAGAAATCACATTCAAAATCATGTTAAATAGGAGTCAGCATACACCTGCCATCATATAAAGTGCCTCTGATTAACCCCAAATAAAGTTTAGCTGCTCTAGTTGGTCTTTCCTTAAATTTTCTTAGTCGCACCCCACAGCAAAAGCCATGGTCCACAGAGAGCTTCCAAAGCATCAGAGGGATCTCATTGTTAAAAGGTATCAGTCAGGAGAAGGGTACAAAAGAATTTCCAAGGCATTAGATATTCCATGGAACACAGTGAAGACAGTCATCATGGCACAACAGTGACATTACCAAGAACTTTACGTCCCTCCAAAATTGATGAAAAGACTAGAAGAAAACCTGGTCTGGGAGGGTACCAAGAGCAACATTAAAGGAGCTGCAGAAATATATAGCAAGTACTGGCTGTGTGGTACATGTGACAACAATCTCCCGTATTCTTCATATGTCTGGGCTATGGGGTAGAGTGGCAAGATGAAAGCCTTTTCTTACGAAGAAAAACATCCAAGCCAGGCTACATTTTGCAAAAACACATCTAAAGTCTCCCAAAAGCATGTGGGAAAAGGTGTTATGGTCTGATGAAACCAAGGTTGAACTTTTTGACCATAATTTAAAAAGATATGTTTGTCGCAAAACAACACTGCACATCAACAAAAGAACATCATGCTTTGGGGCTGTTTTTCTTCAGCTGGAACTGGGGCCTTAGTTAAGCTAGAGGGAATTATGAAAAGTTCCAAATTCCAGTCAATATTGGCACAAAACCTTCAGGCTTCTGCTAGAAAGCTGAACATGAAGAGGAACTTCATCTTTCAGCATGACAACGACCCAAAGCATAAGTCCAAATCAACAAAGGAATGGCTTCACCAGAAGAAGATTAAAGTTTTGGAATGGCCCAGCTAGAGCCCAGACCTGAATCCGATTAAAAATCTGTGGGGTGATCTGAAGAGGCTGTGCACAGGAGATGCCCTCGCAATCTGACAGGTTTGGAGTGTTTTTGCAAAGAAGAGTGGGCAAATCTTGTCAAGTCAAAATGTGCCATGCTGATAGACTCATACCCAAAAAGACTGAGTGCTGTAATAAAATCAAAAGGTGCTTCAACAAAGTATTAGTTTAAGGGTGTGCACACTTATGCAACCATATTATTTTATTTTTATATTTTTTTCTTCCCTCTACATAAAATATTTCAGTTTGTTTTTCAATTGAGTTGTACAGTTTATAGGTCACATTAAAGGTGGAAAAAGTTCTGAAATGATTTATTTGTCAGATTTTTTTTACATCACAGAAACCTGACATTTTAACAGGGGTGTGTAGACTTTTTATATCCACTGTACATACAGGGGTGCACCTAGCCTTTCTGTTGCCTGAGCCGAAAACTGAAATGGTGCCCCCCCCCCCCCCACCCCCGTCAATTTCTTAACCTAACCCCTTTGCCACAATGAAAGCGCTCATTGCCCATGGCCCTTCTGCTGCCCCCCTCTTGCCCCTCCCTGATGCTGCCTGAGGCGATTGCCTCACCTAGCCTCAATGGTGGTGCACCCCTGCATACATAATACAGACAATTGCACTAAACATGAACAAGACGAGTTACAAACTGGTACAGAAAGAGAGAGGGCCCTGCCCACAAAGGCTTACAATCTTTATCAATAAGGTCTAACAGGTAATTTGTAGATCAATGTGCAGCGTACTCAAGTTGTGTTTAATAGTGTTCCTGGGTGTTGTAGTGCAATAGACACTAACCTGAGACGGCTGACTCTCTGCAAAGGCAGGTGATGGTAGAAAATGTTCGTGACGCCAGTGCCAATTAAACGGTGGCAACGCCGTTTGCTGATAGCAGGAATAACTGAGGAACACGTGATGTTAAAACAGAACTCCAACTTTAGTAGTCCTGTTGAGCAAATTTGTTATAGAAAGCCGGCATCTCTACATCTTCCCAAGCATCTCGCACATCATCAGGAGCTGTCTCTGTGGGAAGCCTGGATAAAGCATCAGCATTATCATTAGTGCGTCCAGCACGATACTTTACAGAGAAATCATAGTTGGCAAGGCGAGAGGCCCATCTCTGCTCCAAGGCCCCTAATTTAGCTGTATTTAGATGTGCTAGAGGGTTATTGTCCGTGAATGCAATGAACGGGGTGGCGGCTAGATAATCCTTGAATTTTTCTGTCACTGCCCACACTAATGCCAGGAACTCTAGTTTGAAGGAACTATAATTCTGGTCATTTTTCTCAGCTCCTTTCAGGGAGCGGCTTGCATATGCTATCACTCTTTCTTTTCCCTCTTGGATTTGGGCTAACACAGCTCCCAGGCCTCGCTTGCTAGCATCGGTATAAAGATGGAAAGGCTTGCTATAATCTGGATAACCTAACACTGGAGGCTCGGTCAGTTTCTTTTTTAGCAATTGGAACGCTATCTCTCTTTCCTCATTCCACTCAATGGGCACAGGAGTTCTAGGACTTTTCTTGGGTTGTCCCCTCAGAAGCTCCTGGATAGGATCAGCTATTTGAGCAAAATGGGGGATGAAACGCCTATAGTAGCCGGCAAAACCAAGGAAACCCCTCACTTCCTTGACAGTAGTAGGAACCGGCCAATTACGGACAGCCGCTAACTTATCAGGGTCAGGTTGCACGCCCTCTCCGCTTACCACATGCCCCAGGTATCTTACTGCAGGTTTGAGCAGGTGACACTTGGATGGCTTTACCTTCAAGCCATATTTGATAAGGATTTCAAATACTTCTGCCAAATGTTTCAGATGGTCCTCATATGTTTTTGAGTACACAATGACGTCATCTAGATACAGCAGCACTGTTTCGAAGTTTTTGTGACCCAAACACCGTTCCATTAGTCTCTGGAAAGTTCCTGGGGCATTACATAGCCCGAACGGCATACAATTGAATTCATACAGGCCCATGGGAGTGGTGAAAGCAGTCTTTTCCCTATCTGCAGGGGCCATGGGTACTTGCCAGTAGCCGCTGGTCAAGTCCAATGTGGAGAAATAGGCAGAGGAGCCCAGAGCAGTTAGTGACTCCTCAATGCGGGGCAGTGGGTATGCATCTTTGTGGGTTATTTGATTAATTTTCCTATAATCCACACAGAAACGGACACCACCGTCCTTCTTCTTTACAAGGACCAGGGGTGCAGCCCACGGACTACGGCTGTCCCGGATTACATTAGAGTCTTTCATCTCTTGGATCATTTCTTTTACAGTCTGATATGAAGTAGGTGGTAAGGGTCTGTATCTCTCCTTGATAGGAGGATGAGAGCAAGTAGGTATGGTGTGTTGTATGGCACTCACCTCCCCATAATCAGTAGCATGCTTACTGAACGCCTGGTGGTGCTCTTTGACCAGCTGTAGGATCCCTTCTTGTTGATGTTGGGGGGTAGTCTCGTCCCCCACATGGAGCTCTTCCCACCAGGGCACTTGTGGCTGGGTCACCGGCGAACATCCGCTGTCTGCAGCTGGCGGCTTTTCTGTCACTGGAAGACGAATGATGTCTTGGAAGGACACCTGGGACAGCTGGGCAACACGGCAATGCTTAGTAAGCGCAACAGGATGATTACTCAGGTTAATCAGACGGACAGGTACTTTACCTTGGGAGACGTTCACCAGGCACTTGGCAGCTCTCACATAAGGATAATCCTCCATCTGGATTGGTTCCACCAGGGCTGGATAATCTCGGCCTTCGACTCCCAGGACAGCACGACACCATAAAAGAGTTTGAGAATTAGGAGGCAAAGTCACAGGCTTAATATCACTAATCCGGGCAGTACAAATTTCTCCTTTCCCATTAGCAAACCTCTGCTGGGCACTTAACACAGTAATAGTCTTTTGAATCACCCTCCTGGATGCAGAGGAAGCAGTGGGCAAAGTCTGATGTAATACAGCAAGTATTTCTGAATAACAGTTTTTGAAGACATTGGTGCCTAGAATGACAGGATGTCCTCCTCTGTCACCGGCCTGTACTACGATCACTCCCTGTTGAGGCAGGGTTACTTCTCCCACCTGCAGGGTGGGTTCCCAGTATCCATGAGTCTTTACTGGTTTGCCATTGCTGGCGATAATTTCCACCCAGGATTCAGGCGGTTGGGTCAACTGGTTGGTGTCCCAGAACTTTTCAAATGCAGGCAGCTGAATAGTAATGACCTGAGACCCAGTATCTAATAGGGCTTCAAAGGGGACCCCGTTGATCTCTATATTGATTTTAGGATGGGATCCTACATACCGTGGCATCCAATTTGGATCCTCTGGACCTAGTGTTCTACCTCCCGAGGGGTGGTCCTCAGCCTCAGGGGTTGCCCGTTTAACTGCCAGCACGTGGATTCTGTGTGTCCCAGCTTTTTGCAGTATGTACACACGGCCCGCTTGCGATCTCTATTACGCCTCCCAGGATCCCTGGGGTGAGTCTCTTGGTATGGAGGTGGGAACGGCCTAGGAGGTGACAGGAATTCTTCTTCTGTCATTATGGGTTTTTCCCATTCCTCTATTTTTCTGCACACTTTCTCTAGACTTTTAGTGAGGTGATTTACTTGCTCTGTCAGCATGGCAATAGTATCAGTAGCTGACACTTGAACAGCTTGGCCGGCCTCAGCTCGGTTAGTGATAAGCGGTTTCGGCCTGCAGGCTGATGACTCAGATAGGGTGCTCAACTCAGGAGGTACTGCGGACCCCAGAATTTTTATAGCCAGTTCTTTAAAGTCCAGAAAGGCACTGTTAGGGTGCTGGGCGGACAGCATCTTTAACTGGGTCCTTATTTGGTCACTAGACACCCCGTTGATAAATTGTTCCCTCAGGGTCTGGTCCTGGTTATCAGCCTCTTTGGGATCTATCTGAATTACAGCCCCTAAAGCCTCCTGAAGTGATAAGGCATAGTCACGGAGGGACTCACCGGACTTCTGTTTCTTGCCAAAGAAGTGCATCTTTATCTCTGAGGCAGTCCTAGTTTCAAAAGTGGCCCTGAGGCGGGTGAATATCTGTTCTAGAGTACTCCGCTCAGTAGCAGGCCAGGATAATACCTCCCTGCGGGCAGCTCCCTCCAGCTGCGCTAGCAGGATTTCCATTTGCTGGTCGGCATTTATGGGGTACAGTTTGAATAATGCCAGCAACTTTTCTTTAAAGTCCCTTAGGGTATGGGTCTCTCCTCTGTAGTGGGGGAACCATGGGGCCCCGAAATAGTAAGGCATGGTAAAGGGTATCATGCTGGGGGCTGTAGGATGATTAGGAGCCGCAAGCTCTCCCGGGGCCGGCTGCTCAGGCACTCCCGGTTCTGACATGGTAGTCTATTGAGATATGGCCGCTGGCGACTAAAGGGGCCGGAACAATCCCCTTCCCTCCGGTTACAAGTTCTTACCGGTATCGCCGGGTTTGCGCAGTCCAAGTCTCGAGAGATTCCGGACGTCCTGAGTACGCGGTGACATAGAAGAAGCAGGGCCGCGGCGGTGCGATGATGACGAGGGGCGGGATTCTCTGTGTCTTTGCAGGGATCCACCCACGAAGGTCCTCAGCAGCGCGGGAAACTTTACTCCAGGCGGCCGGTGGCCATCTTTAGCAAAACGCTGTCCATTCACTGACAGCAAGCAGGATTGTAAAAAGTTCACAAAACCACACTCCAATGTGGCGATTTTCTTCCTCTTGATAGCGCAACACTGCACAGCGCTTTTTGGAGGTTTTTGGTACACTTTTGGTATGATTTTCAGTCCACTTTAAATAAATAGGCAATTTGTCACTTTGGTCACAGGGCAACGGTATAAGGCACAAAGTTCACGCTTCTTGCACTAGAAAGCGTGCGTATCCTGTTCGTGACGCCAAAAGAGAGGTGCAGCGTACTCAAGTTGTGTTTAATAGTGTTCCTGGGTGTTGTAGTGCAATAGACACTAACCTGAGACGGCTGACTCTCTGCAAAGGCAGGTGATGGTAGAAAATGTTCGTGACGCCAGTGCCAATTAAACGGTGGCATGCCGTTTGCTGATAGCAGGAATAACTGAGGAACACGTGATGTTAAAACAGAACTCCAACTTTAGTAGTGTTCATATAGAGACATTAACGGAAGCGCAGTTCCTTTGCATACAGTTGATTTTTCAATACAGTTGATGCAGGCAATACAGATTAAGCAAGGCAACTTCAGAGTGTGAAACACAGGACTTGCAGTACAGGAGCTTGCACTCTACTCCTGACTGATCCTGGGACATAGAAAATCTTCTCCAAGGCCCAATACCTTAACTCTGGCGTATATCCTTGGTTTTCTCTTTATAAAGTACCTCCTCTGTTATCTTGAGTACCTCTTGCTTTCCTGAGCTTTGCCTCTGTCTCCCTCTCAGCTTCCTCAGCTCTAGAAGCTTCTGCACTGAACTGTCTTCCTAGGCTAGGCCCTGCCTATTTATACTGAACTGGGGGGCTCCCTCTGCTGGCTGGAATAAAGATTGCCTGCACCAGGCCTAACTGGCTTAAAGGGAAACATACCTTACATTCTAGCAGTGTCGGGTAACCTACCCGTATGCTGCAAATGCATAAGAAACAGACAGAAGTAGCATGAATGGCTCCAAAGTCTGTTACAATGAGATTTTCTCGTATTGTAGTTTTGGAGACCTGTTAGGGAGCATTCACACGACCGTATAAATGGATCCGCATCCATTCTGCAAATTTGCGGAATGGGTGCGGACCCATTCATTTCAATGGGGCTGCAAAAGATGCGGCCAGCACACCGTGTGCTGTCCGCATCCGTTGTTCCGTTCCGTGGCCCTGCAAAAAAGATAGAGCATGTCCTATTCTTGTCCGTGGTTGCGAACAAGAATAGGCATTCTCTATATAGCGCCGGCCATGTGCGGTGTCCGTGTTTTGCGGATCCGCAATTTGCGGACCACAAAACACTTACGGTCGTGTGAATGCTCCCTTTTATTATTGTATTATGATATATTATTTTTGTTTTTATGGCAGGTGTGGGAAACGTTGTTCCAGTATTTTGATGAAAACACAGGTCACATGTTTTGTCAGTACCAAAATATATATGAGGCTATTCCACTAGAAGACAAGGAATTGTAAGTTTTAACATATTTAAAAGGGTATTCCGGTTGTTCGAAGTTGTCCTCTATCCACAGGATAGGGAATAACTATTAGATCAGTTCAGGTCTTACTGATCACGAGAATGGGGACCCCGTACCCCTTGCAGCCCTCCTGAAATGAAGGAATCGGACGCTCTCATACGGCCACTCCATTAATTTCTATGGGAGTTCCAGAGATATCCGAGTGCAGCTCTAGAAATGAATGGAGCGGCCGCACGCATACGCGACTGGTCACTCTGTTCATATCAGGGGGGATGCCGTGGGTACGGAGACTCAGTTCTCTTGATCTGGTAGGACCCCTACAAATCTAATAGTTAACACAATCAAACAAACGTCAAACAATCCGAATACCCATTTAATGTCTTTTTCTCCACTTGTGCACATAAGATTTCTGAATCCTGCCCCTTACTCTTGGAAATATCTTTCGAGCTTCCACAATGCATTGTTCTCTAGTTATAGAAAACCTGAATTCTGAAAGAAAATAATCACGAATAGTGAAAAAAATCATGTAATATAAAATAATTATTAGCAAGCAAAGTAAAAGTAATTTTATGAAACTGGTGTAAAGTGGAACTGGCTTAGTTGCCCATAGAAACGAAACCGGTTCCTCCTTTCGTTTTCTAAAGGAGCTATCAAAAATGAAAGGTGGAATCCAATTGGTTGCTATGGGTAACTAAGCCCGTCTTATGGGGTGAAAAAAACGGTATATATGTGGCAACAATTAATCTAGAGTGCTATAGCGACCTATGAAGGTGGATACATTTAAACAGCCAACAAAGTGTGTTATAAGTATAATATCCACCCACGTTGTTAACAGAGTGATAAACCAACGGTACTATAAACCACACGCCCAGATCAAAGAAACTTTAACAAGCTGCTATTTTTTTTATTCATGAATTTTTATGCTAGAGCTCCACATTTAAAGGCACCGGATTCAAAATGAACTTTTATTTATAGGTATTTTTATATGTATGTATAGATTATGTATTTGATTTTATGATATGTAATGGCTAAATTACATGCAAATTACTGTAAGCCAGCCAATTTTCATTTTTTATTTGGGCGTATACTTACACTGAGAGGTGGACAGTGGGCTGGGCTCCAGGCTAGCTGGTGAGCGTCCACCTAATTGTTAAATTGTGTCATTAATTAAACAGTTCTATTTTTTTTAACCCGTTTGCTCGCATGTGCAGCAGGCATCATGGCCAGCAGGTCTCTGTTGTTTCAAACAGCAGAGACCTGCCGCTAATTACTGTGACTGGCAATAATGCCGATCGCAGTAATCAAAGGCTTTAGATGCTGTGATCAAGCTCGCGCTTCCAGGCTTCCTACCGATATTCCCTGGGGCCAATGGGGATGTCGGTAGTTGCTTTGAATGCTGTGAGTCTCGCTGACGAGACCCACAGTATTCATGCTGCAATTCTTATTCCAGATGGCAGGCCAACATAAGAAATGAGCAATTGGCAGTAATAAACTGATTTTAAAAATACATGATAATTCAAAATAAACATTTTTTAAAAATGATTTTTTTAGGCTCATATATGAGCTTCAAAATCATTACAAAAATTTAAAAAATATATAAAATAAAAAAATATATAAGTTTAAATAAACCCCCCTTCCGTATAATAAAAAAGTAAATACATAATTGACAAAAAATATAAACATCATGGGTATCACAGCGACCAAAAACATTTGTACTAATCAAATATAAAAATATTTTTCCAATACGGCGAATGGCGTAACATTTTTCCTTTGCTTCTCTTACCCCAAAAAATTTAGTAAAGTGTGATCAAAAAGTCAAACACTCCAAAATGGTATAAATAAAAAGTACAGATTGTCCCCTATACAGCTCAGTAGACATGACTATAAAAAAAATTATTGGGGTCAGAATATGGTGATGTAAAATTTTTAATTTTTTTTCAAAGTTTAAATGTATTTTTACACTATTTACACTATTTATTTTTACACTATTTAGACATAAAAAAACCTATACATATGGGGTATCGCTGTAATCATACTGATCACCCAGAGAATGAAGGGTATGGGTACGCTGTGGGAACAAAACCCATAAAACGGTGGAGGAATTGCATTTTTTTCCCATTCCACACCATTTGGAATTTTTTTTACTGCTTCCAACTACATTGTATGCCACAATTAATGGTGGCATTAGAAAGTACAATTTGTCCAACAAAAAATTTAAGATTACTTACCGGTAATCACTTTTCCATAAGCCCATGACAGCACCTTTGAGAGACCACCTCCATCCAGGACAGGAAACAGGAACCTTTGTGGAGAGCACTAGGAGGGATACTCCCCTATACTACCAGTTAATTGTGAGAACTTGTCCTAAAACACATCTAATATAACTTTTTTTTTTTTTTACATATAATATATTAGATGTGTTTTAGGACAAGTTCTCACAATTAACTGGTGGTATAGGGGTGTATCCCTCCTTAAGTGCCCTCCACAAAGGTTCCGGTTTCCTGTCCTGCATGGAGGCGGTCTCTCAAAGGTGCTGTCATGGGCTCATGGAAAAGTGATTACCAGTAAGTAATCTTAAATTTCCCTTATGCCCATCACAGCAGCCTTCAAAGACGACTAGAATAGTACGTAGCTCAGGGTAGGACGACTGCCCAAGTCTAATCTGTAGTGGCGAAAGAAAGTACACTGAGATTTCCAGGTAGCAACCCTACAAATTTGCTCTAGAGATGCTTCAGCCCTTTCTGCCCAAGTAGTAGAAATGAATCTGGTAGAGTGAGCACCAAATCCGAAAGGGGGCGATTCCCCTGTTGAAGAATAGTCTAAGGTGATGGCCCCTACTATCCATCTAGATAGTGTTCTGGAAGAAACTTTATTACCTCTATTTTTACCACCAAACTATATAAAAAGTCTAGAGGATTTTCTCCATTGATTAGTGATTCTCAAATATTCTGATAGGCATCTTTTGACATCTAGACAGTGGAGCCTCCTCTCTTTCTCATTCTTTGGGTCCTGACACAAGGATGGAAGAATAATATCTTGGGTCCTATGAAACATGGAGACCACTTTAGGTAAAAAGGAGGGATCTGGCTTAATGAGCACTCTGTCTTCCAGGATGTTAGTATAAGGGCAGAAGGCCGAAATTTCGAAAACATGCCTGGTCGAGGTAATCGCCACCAAAAAAGCAGTTTTGAAAAACAAAATTTTAGTAGGTAGATCCTGCAAAGGCTCGAAAGGAGGCTCCATAAATCTAGATAAAACTAGATTAATGTCCTAGGTGGGGAATTGAGGATCTGACCACAGGCTTAATCCTACTGGTTGCTTTAAGGCCTCTTTCACACGGGTGTGACGGATTGGCTCCGGATGCATTCAAGATGCATTCAGTAAAACTCGCACCATTTTGCAAACAAGTTCAGTCAGTTTTGTTTGCAATTGCGTTCAGTTGTTCAGTTTTTTCCGTGTGGGTGCAATGCGTTTTGAAGCATTTTTCAGGTGCGTGATAAAAAACTAAAGGTTTACAAACAACATCTCTTAGCAACCATCAGTGAAAAATGCATTGCATCAGCATTTTTCACTGAAGCCTCATTCACTTCTACGGGGCCAGGGCTGTGTGAAAAAACTGGGCCAGATTTATCATTAGCTCAAGTCAGAATAATGGAGTAAAAAAGTCACAAATTTTTGCGCAATCGCTTAAACTGCGCAAAAATTTGCGACTTTATTGGCTCTGCACAATGCTCGTCAGTTTTCTGAAAGTAGGCGTGTTTTCTTCTGTAAATGAATCTCTAGACAGATTTACTATTGCCACTATTTAAAAAGTCGCAAAAAAATGGCCAATTTCACTCCAGTGAGGACCATGCTTATCTTATGCGACTTTTTAATAGAACATGCAACTTTTTCGTAAGACATGCGACTTTTGTAAAGCTGCTTACTGACGGATAAACTGCTACCGTTAAACCACATTTATTACAGTTTTAAAGGGCCGATCATAAATCTAACTCAGCTAAAACTGACTTTAGCCATATGTGAAAGTGGAGTGAGCTGTCAGAGTAATGATAAATCTGGCCCATAATATAGAACATGCTGCATTTTTCGCGCAACGCAGAACTGATGCGTGAAAAAAAAACGCTCATATACACAGACCCATTGAAATTAATGGGTCAGAATTCAGTGCGGGTGCTATGCGTTCACATCACGCATTGCACCCACACGGAAAACTCGCTCGTGTGAAAGGGGCCTAAAGAATCTCCTTATCCATGGATGATTGGCAATAGGAGAATCAAAGTAGGCACTAAGGACAGAGAACTGTTCCTTAACCTCTTAAGGACTTAAGACGTACCGGTACGGCATGTTTCCAGAGTCCTTAAGGACCCATGACGTACCGGTACGTCATAACTTTAAAACTAGCTTGCGGCGGGGGTTAATAGGAACAGGATTTCCACTGAAATCATTCAGCGGGCATCCTGTCACAACGCCGGGGGGGGTCATGTGACCCCCCCGTATCGGCGATCGCCGCAAACCGCAGGTCAATTCAGACCTGCGGTTTGCGGCTTTTCTATGGTGCGACGGCGGCGGGCGCAGGTGCCATCGGGTCCCCATGCAGCTGTAGGGGGGACCCGATGGCATGGAAGGCAGCGCGATGCCTTCCTGAGGCATCACCGCTGCCTTCCTGTGATGTGCCTGTGAGATCCAGCCCCCTCGATCTCACAGGCCGGAAGCTGTATGAGTAATACACACAGTATTACTCATACTAGCCAATGCATTCCAATACAGAAGTATTGGAATGCATTGTAAAGGGGATTAGACTCCCAAAAGTTAAAGTCCCAAAGTTGGATAAAAAATAAAGTGAAAAAAAAAAGTTTTCTCCCCAAAAAATTAAGTTTCAAGTAAAAATAAACAAAAACGTCATTTTCCCCAAATAAAGTTAAAGAAAATTGGTAAAAAATACAGGGGAAAAAAAAAGTATACATATTAGGTATCACCGTGTCCGTATTGACCGGCTCTATAAAAATATCACATGACCTAACCCCTGAGATGAACACCGTAAAAAATAAAAAATAAAAACTGTTCAAAATAAACCATTTTTTATCACCTTACATCACAAAAACGTGTAATAGCAAGCGATCAAAAAGTCATATGCACCCCAAAATAGTGCCAATCAAACTGTCATCTCATCCCGCAAAAAATGAGACCCTACCTAAGATAATCACCCAAAAACTGAAAAAACTATGGCTCTCAGATTATGGAAACACTAAAACATGATTTTTTTTTTGCTTCAAAAATGAAATCATTGTGCAAAACTTACATAAATAAAAAAAAAGTATACATATTAGGTATCGCAGCGTCCGTGACAACCTGGTCTATAAAAATATTGCATGATCTAACCTGTCAGATGATTGTTTTTAACCACCTCAGCCCCCAGTGCTTAAACACCCTGAAAGACCAGGCCACTTTTTACACTTCTGACCTACACTACTTTCACCGTTTATTGCTCGGTCATGCAACTTACCACCCAAATGAATTTTACCTCCTTTTCTTCTCACTAATAGAGCTTTCATTTGGTGGTATTTCATTGCTGCTGACATTTTTACTTTTTTTGTTATTAATCGAAATTTAACGATTTTTTTGCAAAAAAAAGACATTTTTCACTTTCAGTTGTAAAATTTTGCAAAAAAAACGAGATCCATATAGAAATTTTGCTCTAAATTTATAGTTCTACATGTCTTTGATAAAAAAAAAATGTTTGGGTAAAAAAAAAATGGTTTGGGTAAAAGTTATAGCGTTTACAAACTATGGTACAAAAATGTGAATTTCCGCTTTTTGAAGCAGCTCTGACTTTCTGAGCACCTGTCATGTTTCCTGAGGTTCTACAATGGCCAGACAGTACAAACACCCCACAAATGACCCCATTTCGGAAAGTACACACCCTAAGGTATTCGCTGATGGGCATAGTGAGTTCATAGAACTTTTTATTTTTTGTCACAAGTTAGCGGAAAATGATGATTTTTTTTTTTTTTTTTTTTTTTTTCTTACAAAGTCTCATATTCCACTAACTTGTGACAAAAAATAAAAACTTCTATGAACTCACTATGCCCATCACGAAATACCTTGGGGTCTCTTCTTTCCAAAATGGGGTCACTTGTGGGGTAGTTATACTGCCCTGGCATTCTAGGGGCCCAAATGTGTGGTAAGTAGTTTGAAATCAAATTCTGTAAAAAATGACGAGTGAAATCCGAAAGGTGCTCTTTGGAATATGGGCCCCTTTGCCCACCTAGGCTGCAAAAAAGTGTCACACATCTGGTATCTCTGTATTCAGGAGAAGTTGAGGAATGTGTTTTGGGGTGTCTTTTTACATATACCCATGCTGGGTGAGATAAATATCTTGGTCAAATGCCAACTTTGTATAAAAAAATGGGAAAAGTTGTCTTTTGCCAAGATATTTCTCTCACCCAGCATGGGTATATGTAAAAAGACACCCCAAAACACATTCCCCACCTTCTCCTGAGTACGGCAATACCAGATGTGTGACACTTTTTTGCAGCCTAGGTGGGCAAAGGGGCCCATATTCCAAAGAGTACCTTTCGGATTTCACTCGTCATTTTTTACAGAATTTGATTTCAAACTCCTTACCACACATTTGGGCCCCTAGAATGCCAGGGCAGTATAACTACCCCACAAGTGACCCCATTTTGGAAAGAAGACACCCCAAGGTATTCGCTGATGGGCATAGTGAGTTCATGGAAGTTTTTATTTTTTGTCACAAGTTAGTGGAATATGAGACTTTGTATAAAAAAAAAAAAAAAAAAAAAATCAGCATTTTCCACTAACTTGTGACAAAAAATAAAAAATTCTAGGAACTCGCCATGCCCCTCACGGAATACCTTGGGGTGTCTTCTTTCCAAAATGGGGTCACTTGTGGGGTAGTTATACTGCCCTGGCATTTTCCAGGGGCCCTAATGTGTGGTAAGTAGGTAAATGACCTGTGAAATCCTAAAGGTGCTCTTTGGAATATGGGCCCCTTTGCCCACCTAGGCTGCAAAAAAGTGTCACACATGTGGTATCGCCGTATTCAGGAGAAGTTGGGGAATGTGTTTTGGGGTGTCATTTTACATATACCCTTGCTGGGTGAGAGAAATATCTTGGCAAAAGACAACTTTTCCCATTTTTTTATACAAAGTTGGCATTTGACCAAGATATTTCTCTCACCCAGCATGGGTATATGTAAAATGACACCCCAAAACACATTCCCCAACTTCTCCTGAGTACGGCGATACCAGATGTGTGACACTTTTTTGCAGCCTAGATGCGCAAAGGTGCCCAAATTCCTTTTAGGAGGGCATTTTTAGACATTTGGATACCAGACTTCTTCTCACGCTTTGGGGCCCCTAGAATGCCAGGGCAGTATAAATACCCCACATGTGACCCCATTTTGGAAAGAAGACACCCCAAGGTATTCAATGAGGGGCATGGCGAGTTCATAGAAAAAAAAAAATTTGGCACAAGTTAGCGGAAATTGATATTTTTAATTTTTTTCTCACAAAGTCTCCCGTTCCGCTAACTTGGGACAAAAATTTCAATCTTTCATGGACTCAATATGCCCCTCACGGAATACCTGGGGGTGTCTTCTTTCCGAAATGGGGTCACATGTGGGGTATTTATACTGTCCTGGCATTCTAGGGGCCCTAAAGCGTGAGAAGAAGTCTGGAATATAAATGTCTAAAAAATTTTACGCATTTGGATTCCGTGAGGGGTATGGTGAGTTCATGTGAGATTTTATTTTTTGACACAAGTTAGTGGAATATGAGACTTTGTAAGAAAAAAAAAAAAAAAATCCGCTAACTTGGGCCAAAAAAATGTCTGAATGGAGCCTGACAGGGGGGGTGATCAATGACAGGGGGAGTGATCAATGACAGGGGGAGTGATCAATGACAGGGGGGGTGATCAATGACAGGGGGGTGATCAATGACAGGGGGGTGATCAATGACAGGGGGAGTGATCAATGACAGGGGGGGTGATCAATGACAGGGGGGTGATCAGAGAGTCTATATGGGGTGATAACCACAGTCATTGATCACGCCCGTGTAAGGCTTCATTCAGACGTCCGTATGCGTTTTGCGGATCCGATCCATCTATCAGTGCATCCGTAAAAATCATGCGGACATCTGAATGGAGCTTTACAGGGGGTTGATCAATGACAGGGGGGTGATCAGGGAGTCTATATGGGGTGATCACCACAGTCATTGATCATGCCCCTGTAAGGCTTCATTCAGACGTCCGGATGCGTTTTGCGGATCCGATCCATCTATCAGTGGATCCGTAAAAATCATGCGGACGTCTGAATGGAGCTTTACAGGGGGGTAATCAATGACAGGGGGGTAATCAATGACAGGGGGGTGATCAGGGAGTCTATATGGGGTGATCACCACAGTCATTGATCACGCCCCTGTAAGGCTTCATTCAGACGTCCGGATGCGTTTTGCGGATCCGATCCATCTATCAGTGCATCCGTAAAAATCATGCGGACATCTGAATGGAGCTTTACAGGGGGTTGATCAATGACAGGGGTGTAATCAATGACAGGGGGGTGATCAGGGAGTCTATATGGGGTGATAACCACAGTCATTGATCACGCCCCTGTAAGGCTTCATTCAGACGTCCGGATGCGTTTTGCGGATCCGATCCATCTATCAGTGCATCCGTAAAAATCATGCGGACATCTGAATGGAGCTTTACAGGGGGTTGATCAATGACAGGGGTGTAATCAATGACAGGGGGGTGATCAGGGAGTCTATATGGGGTGATAACCACAGTCATTGATCACGCCCCTGTAAGGCTTCATTCAGACGTCCGTATGCGTTTTGCGGATCCGATCCATCTATCAGTGCATCCGTAAAAATCATGCGGACATCTGAATGGAGCTTTACAAGGGGGTAATCAGGGAGTCTATATGGGGTGATCACCACAGTCATTGATCATGCCCCTGTAAGGCTTCATTCAGACGTCCGGATGCGTTTTGCGGATCGGATCCATCTATCAGTGCATCCGTAAAAATCATGCGGACATCTGAATGGAGCTTTACAGGGGGGTGATCAGGGAGTCTATATGGGGTGATCACCACAGTCATTGATCATGCCCCTGTAAGGCTTCATTCAGACGTCCGGATGCGTTTTGCGGATCGGATCCATCTATCAGTGCATCCGTAAAAATCATGCGGACATCTGAATGGAGCTTTACAGGGGGGTGATCAGGGAGTCTATATGGGGTGATCACCACAGTCATTGATCATGCCCCTGTAAGGCTTCATTCAGACGTCCGGATGCGTTTTGCGGATCCGATCCATCTATCAGTGCATCCGTAAAAATCATGCGGACGTCTGAATGGAGCTTTACAGGGGGGTAATCAATGACAGGGGTGTAATCAATGACGGGGGTGATCAGGGAGTCTATATGGGGTGATAACCACAGTCATTGATCACGCCCCTGTAAGGCTTTATTCAGACGTCCGGATGCGTTTTGCGGATCCGATCCATCTATCAGTGGATCCGTAAAAATCATGCGGACGTCTGAATGGAGCTTTACAGGGGGGTAATCAATGACAGGGGTGTAATCAATGACGGGGGTGATCAGGGAGTCTATATGGGGTGATAACCACAGTCATTGATCACACCCCTGTAAGGCTTTATTCAGACGTCCGGATGCGTTTTGCGGATCCGATCCATCTATCAGTGGATCCGTAAAAATCATGCGGACGTCTGAATGGAGCTTTACAGGGGGTTGATCAATGACAGGGGGGTAATCAATGACAGGGGGGTGATCAGGGAGTCTATATGGGGTGATCAGGGGTGATCAGGGGCTAATAAGGGGTTAATAAGTGACGGGGGGGGGGTGTAGTGTAGTGTAGTGGTGCTTGGTGGGACTTTACTGAGCTACCTGTGTCCTCTGGTGGTCGATCCAAACAAAGGGGACCACCAGAGGACCAGGTAGCAGGTATATTAGACGCTGTTATCAAAACAGCGTCTAATATACCTGTTAGGGGTTAAAAAAAAACACATCTCCAGCCTGCCAGCGAACGATCGCCGCTGGCAGGCTGGAGATCAACTCTCTTACCTTCCGTTCCTGTGAGCGCGCGCGCCTGTGTGCGCGCGTTCACAGGAAGTCTCGGCTCGCGCGAGATGACGCATATATGCGTGACTCTGCGCAGGGCTGCCACCTCCGGAACGCGATCCTGCGTTAGGCGGTCCGGAGGTGGTTAAATAACAAAAAATAAAAACTTTGTCAAAACAGCTATGGGCTTCAAATGGGACATATGGGGTGTTTCTGTAAACTACAGAATCAGGGATATAAATATTGAGTTTGGTTTGGCTGTTAACCCTTGCTTTGTAACTGGAAAAAAATTGTTAAAATGGAAAATCTGCCAAAAAAGTTAAATTTTGAAATTGTATCTCTAATTTTCCATTAATTCTTGTGGAACACCTAAAGGGTTAACAAAGTTTGTAAAATCAGTTTTGAATACCTTGAGGGGTGTAGTTTATAGAATGGGGTCATTTTTGGGTGGTTTCTATTATGTAAGCCTCACAAAGTGACTTCAGACCTGAACTGATCCCTAAATATTGGGTTTTTGAACATTTCTGAAAAATTTCAAGATTTGCTTCTAAACTTCTAAGCCTTGTAACATCCCTAAAAAATAAAATATCATTTCCAAAATGATCCAAACATGAAGTAGACATATGTGGAATGTAAAGTAATAACTATTTTTGGAGGTATTACTATGTATTATAGAAGTAGAGAAATTGAAACTTGGAAATTTGCAATTTTTTACAAATGTTTGGTAAATTTGGTATTTTTTTTATAAATTAAAATTATTATTTTTTTTACTTCATTTTACCAGTGTCATGAAGTACAATATGTGACGAAAAAACAATCTCAGAATGGCCTGGATAAGTCAAAGCGTTTTAAAGTTATCAGCACTTAAAGTTACACTGGTCAGATTTGCAAAAAATGGCCAAGTCCTTAAGGTGAAATAGGGCTGAGTCCTTAATGGGTTAAGAGTACTCGGTCTTAGGTTTATATCCAGACCCTTTTGCAAAAAATCTTCAATTTTTGGCATGGGAGGAGAACTCAAGGGATCTACCGGGATTTTACAGAAGTTTAGGAAAGTCTTCCATATTCTGAGATAAATGGTAGAGGTTACTTCTTTCCTGCATGATAAAAGAGTAGATATAACTTTCTTAGACGGGCCCCTACGTTCTAAGATTTCCCCCTCAAATACCATGCTGTTTGATGAAGACTTCTCACTACTGGATGGAAGACAGGACCTTGAAACAATAGATCCTGCCTGTCCGAAAGAATCCAGGGATCCTGTCGGGGAAAGTTTCCTCAACCAAGTGAACCAAGTCCTCCTTGGCCGAAAGGGGGCGATTAGAATAAGCCTCGTCCGTTCCTTCCTCAACTCCTGTAATACTCTCAGAAGGAGTCTTAGAGGAGGAAAGGCGTACAGAAGCTGATTCGGCCACGGAAGGGAGAACGCATCTATCCCTGTCGGGGAATCTTCTGGATTTAGTGAAAAGAATAGGTTGCATTTTTTGTTCTGTCTGGTCGCAAAGAGGTCTATTTAAGGAGGACCCCAAAGTTGAAGTATCTTACTGAAGACTTGTTGGTTTAAGCACCATTCTCCTTGATCTAATTCTGCTTAGAAAGTCTGCCACCTTGTTCTCTACTCCTTTTAAATGTACAGCTTTGACAAAGGGAACGTAAGGAATGACCAGGGAGAAAATGTCTGTGGTTAAGGACATAAGGTTTTTTGATTTGGTTCCTCCTTTCCTGTTTAAATAAGAAATGACCGTAATGTTGTCTGAAAAGATTTTTATTCCTTTTCCTTGTATTTTGGGTAGGAATTCTAATAGGACTGCTGAGTTCCCTCATATTCTGGGAGTCCAGACTCTCTATCGAGCTCCATACCCCCTGACGGACCTCCCTTTGACAATAAGCGCCCCACTCAGTCTGGCATCCGTAGTGATGGATATCTGCTCCTGGGGACCCGAATGTAGACCCTGAGACAGATTTGCAGGTTTTAGCCACCAGGTTAGAGATTGAATCACCTGAGGGGTCAGGGAAAGTGGAGCATCTAATGGGAACAGCGATTCCGGCCACTCTTTTAGAATCTGCCACTGAAGAGACCTGGAGTGAAAAAAGGCCCAATTGACCGCAGGTATTGTGGAGGTCATTCTGCCCAATACTGTCATTCCGTGTCTGATGGTTCGATTCTTTGAGGTTAGAAGGGACCACACATCTTCTCTTATTTGAGATACTTTGTGTTGAGGAAGAAAACAACACTGGTTCACTGAATCCAGGATTAGACCCAGAAACACATCTTTGGGACGGTATCAGATTTGACTTCCCCCAGTTTATTTGCCTTCCTAGTTTTGTCAGGATTTCTATTACTTCCAGAAGTTGAGAGGTTAGCAGATCTCTGGATTCCGCCACCACCAGGAGGTCATCCAAATAAGGGATGACCAGAACGTCTCTTTCTCTTATGTGGGCCATAACCTCTGCCATTACTTTTGTAAAGAGTCTGGGGGCCTGGGATATTCCAAACGGAAGCGCTTTGTATTGGAAGTGATGAATTTGACCTTCCATGGATACTGCCACTCTGAGATATTTCTGGAAATCTGTATGAATTGGAATGAGATAGTAAGCGTCTTTTATGTCTATGGTGGCCATGACGCAGTCTTTGTAGAGATGCTTTATTGTGGACTGTACAGATTCCATTTTGAATTTTTTTGTATTTCAGAAAATGATTTAGGGTAAGTCCCTCAGATTTATGATCATCCTGAATAACCCGTCCAGTTTGGGTACCAGAAAAAGGGATAAATAAAAACCCCTGCCCTTTTCCGAGTCTGGAACAGGAACCATGACCCTTTTTTTTATTAGAGAAAATATTTCTGGTCTTAGAGCCAGATTTCTTGCAGAATTTTGAACTATATTTGTAATTTTTTATCTTTCCGGTGAGGGGGAGGCAAACTCTAGACGGACCTCTTCTTTTATGATGCCTAATATCCATGGGCTTAACGAGATCTTTTTCCAAGCCTGAAAAAATAGAGAAAGTCTTCCCCCCCCCCCCACTGGACAGAAACCGTAATTGCTGACTGTCATTGGATCTTGAAGCAGACTGATTGTTAAAGAGGAATCCCTTATTATTTCTATTTTTGTTTTCTTGTCGAAAATTCTGTGTAAGGTTTTTTGTTCCTGCGAAAAAACTGTTGTTTTCTTGGAGGTCTAGAAACAGGAAAATGCTATTTATTATCAGAAGCTTTTTCTAAAAGGTTATCCAAAACAGGCCCAAAGAGATAATTTCCCTGGCATGGGATAGAGCAAAGTTTATTCTTTGAACCTGTGTCACTTGACCATCCTTTAAGCCAAATAGCTCTTCTCACATAGAGCAGCTGACTTGGCACTTAACTTTAAGGCATCTGCAGAAGCATCGGAAATAAAGTCCACTGCCTTAGGCCTCATGCACACGGCCGTGTTCCGTGGCCGAGAGCGGTCCGTGGTAACCCGGCCGGGATTCCTGCTGACAGCAGGAGCGCACGGCGTCATTGGTTGCTTTGACGCCGTGCGCTTCATGCCGCCGCTGCTGTACAGTGATACATTGGTATGATCTACTTCTAGTAATTGGTCCCTAGGGACTCCAGCTCTTCTAGACATAATTTTAACGACCTGGCAGTAGAGGTAGTATCAATATTTGATTTAAAAGCTTGGGTCGAGGCTTCCCATGCTTTTTTAATGTATACTTCTGCACGTCTGTCCATAGGATCCTTTAAACTACCAAGATAAGGTAAGGCCGGCTTTTTTTGACATTTTGGCAATAGGGAAGTCAATTCTAGAAGGCTTATGCCAACAGGAGGACTCTCCCTCATCAAAAGGGTATTTTCTATTTACATTCTTGGGAATAAAGAATTTCTTATCAGGCTTATTCCATTCTCTTTGAATTAAACATTTTATGTTTTCATTTAAAGGAAAAACTCTTGACCTTTTGTGCCCCAGGTCACCAAACATTATGTCCTGGACAGATTTTGGTTCCCTAGGAACATCCACTTTCATAGTAGTGCAGTATGCCAGACCAACAGGGGAATTATATGTGAGGTCACGGTGTGAACGTTAGGTGGGCCGAGGTAAATACAGTTCTGGTTACTCACGGTTATGTCGTCCCTGGGCAGGCCTGCACAAGTGATAAGGAATTCTCTGGGGCACACTCTGATGTAAGGGACACATGCCAGATGGTGTTTCAAGGTGCCTTTGATGGTCTGTATTAATGTGCCTATGGCAAGGTCCCTTGTAGTCGTGACGCCAGTACCTTTTATGGTGGTACAACCATTTACTCTGAGACAAGGATGGTGCAATCCAACTTAGAACTTTTACTGAACGTTGCTCCTGGTAACGGTTACATCAAAGTATAAAACAGTCTTTGGTACATCCAGATATGAAATACAGTCTCTCATGCATACGGGGTTAGGATATTGTAGGTCCTCAGATAAAATAGGCTGAACCTGAATTAACCCCTTAAGGACACATGACGTACCGATACGGCATGTTTCCCGAGTCCTTAAGGACACATGATGTACCGGTACATCATGGGTTTAAAACGCGATTGCGGCGGTGGTTAATCGGAACAGGATGCCCGCTGAAATCATTCAGCGGGCATCCTGTCACAACGCCGGGGGGGGGGTCATGTGACCCCCCGTATCGGCGATCGCAGCAAACCGCATGTCAATTCAGACCTGCGGTTTGCAGCGCTTTCTGCAGTTTCTGATCCCCATGGTCCCTGACCGCAGGGATCAGAAACTTTAAAATGCCCAAAATAAAGATTTTTTTTCACCCCCCTACACCCCTGAATGATTTTATGCAGGGGGGGGGGGGTTGCAGGCGGTGCGGCAGGTGGGATCACGATCCCCCGCCCGCCTCCTCTTGAATATTCATTGGCGTCCAGTGGGTATACCAGAGTGTCAGCACATTGCTGACACTCTGGTATAAACGGCTGACATCTGTGCTGTGATGTCAGCCGTTTAACCATTTCCATACCGCGGTCCGTACGGACCGATGTATGGAAAAGGTTAACAGTGAGGGAGCTCCCTCCCTCTCCCATCGGGGGGCTGCTGTGCCTTTGCAGCCCCCAGACAGGATGGTGTCACAGAGGGAGGGAGCCCCCCTCCTTCCCCGTCTGCTCAGTTGTGGCAGACGGGGAAGGTTCCCATGGCAACAGGACGCCTTCTCAGGCATCCTGCTGTCCATGATGCTGAACAGATCTGTGCTAAAGGCATAGATCTGTTCAGACAAAGTGTAAGTAAAATACAGTACAATACACTATATAGTGTACTGTACTATACAGACATCAGCCCCACTGGATCTTCAAGAACCAAGTGGGTCTGGGTCAAAAAAAAAAAAAAAGTGAAAAAAGTAAAGATAAAAAAAACAGAATAAATAAATTTATCACAGAATAAAAATTAAAAAAATTAAATACACTACACATATTAGGTATTGCCGCTAACGTAACGACCTGATCTATAAAATGGTCATGTTACTTTCCCCGCACGGTGAACGCCATAGAAAATAAAAACTATGAGGAAATTGAAATTTTGCCCACCTTACTTCCCAAAAAAGGTAATAAAAGTGATCAAAAAAGTCGCATGTACGCCAAAATAGTACCAATCAAACCGTCGCCTCATCCTGCAAAAAATGAGCCCCTACATGAAACAATGGCCCAAAAAATAAAAAAAACTATGGTTCTCAGACTATGGAGACACTATAACATGATTATTTTTTTTGTTTCAAAAATGATATTATTGTGTAAAACTTACATAAATAAAAAAAGTATACATATTAGGTATTGCCGCGTCCGTGACAACCTGATCTATAAAAATACCACATGATCTAACCTGTCAGATGAATGTTGTAAATAACAAAAAAAAAAAACGGTGCCAAAACAGCTATTTCTTGTTACCTTGCCTCACAAAAAGTGTAATATAGAGCAACCAAAAATCATATGTACTCTAAACTAGTACCAACAAAACTTCCACCCTATCCCGTAGTTTCTAAAATGGGGTCACTTTTTTGGAGTTTCTACTCTAGGGGTGCATCAGGGGGGCTTCAAATGGGACATGGTGTCAAAAAAAACAGTCTAGCAAAATCTGCCTTTCAAAAACCGTATGGCATTCCTTCAGCACCCTGCTGTGTGCCCGTACAGCATTTTACAACCACATATGGGGTGTTTCTGTAAACTACAGAATCAGGGCCATAAATAATGAGTTTTGTTTGGCTGTTAACCCTTGCTTTGTAACTGAAAAAAAAATATTAAAATGGAAAATCTGCCAAAAAAGGGAAATTTTGAAATTGGATCTCTATTTTCCATTAATTCTTGTGGAACTCCTAAAGGGTTAACAACGTTTGTAAAATCAGTTTTGAATACCTCGAGGGGTGTAGTTTCTAGAATGGGGTCATTTTTGGGTGGTTTCTATCATGTAAGCTTCACAAAGTGACTTCAGACCTGAACTGGTCCTTTAAAAAGTTGGTTTTCGAAAATTTCTGAGAAATTTCAAGATTTACTTCTAATCTTCTAAGCCTTGTAACGTCCCCCAAAAATAAAATGTCATTCCCAAAATGATCCTAACATGAAGACATATGGGAAATGTAAAGTAATAACTATTTTTGTAGGTATTATTATGTATTATAGAAGTAGAGAAATTGAAACTTGGAAATTTGCTAATTTTTCCAAATTTTTGGCAAATTTGGTATTTTTTTAGAAATAAAAATGAATTATTTTTTTACTCCATTTTACCAGTGTCATGAAGTACAATATGTGACGAAAAAACTATCTCAGAATGGCCTGGGTAAGTCAAAGTGTTTTAAAGTTATCAGCACTTAAAGTGACACTGGTCAGATTTGCAAAAAATGGCATGGTCCTGAAGGTGAAAATGAGCCCGGTCCTTAAGGGGTTAAAGGTGGTTTTAAGAATCCTTGAACCTCTATTTCCAGTGCTTTTCTGACAGTTGGCCTACCTGTCCTCAGGATTTAAACTGGAGGTATGGATGCCGGAAGCTGTGTCCTACACCTAATTGCAAAGGTGCCTGGGAAGCCTTTGAGTACAGCCGTTTTGTATCCTTTGACTTGAATAAAATATACTAGTCCTCTTGAATACTTGCTGTTTGCAGCTTGTCACTGGTCACCCCGGAGGAACGAGCTATAGAAGTAGATTTCTCACCTCTAGGCTGAATCTTGTAGGCTTTAACCCTGGACTGTGGAGCCAACAGGGAGAGAGCAGAGAGGCAGGAGGCCTCCCTCTAGCAGGCAGCTACATCATGGCTGCACACTGACTAGACTAGTCTAAACTCTGCCTAACTGGGCCTGGGCTAAGCTATACACTCACCTAAAGAATTATTAGGAACACCTGTTCTATTTCTCATTAATGCAATTATCTAGTCAACCAATCACATGACAGTGGCTTCAATGCATTTAGGGGTGTGGTCCTGGTCAAGACAATCTCCTGAACTCCAAACTGAATGTCAGAATGGGAAAGAAAGGTGATTTAAGCAAATTTGAGCGTGGCATGGTTGTTGGTGCCAGACGGGCCGGTCTGAGTATTTCACAATCTGCTCAGTTACTGGGATTTTCACGCACAACCATTTCTAGGGTTTACAAAGAATGGTGTGAAAAGGGAAAATCATCCAGTATGCAGCAGTCCTGTGGGCAAAAATGCCTTGTGGATGCTAGAGGTCAGAGGAGAATGGGCCGACTGATTCAAGCTGATAGAAGAGCAACGTTGACTGAAATAACCACTCGTTACAACCGAGGTATGCAGCAAAGCATTTGTGAAGCCACAACATGCACAACCTTGAGGCGGATGGGCTACAACAGCAGAAGACCCCACCGGGTACCACTCATCTCCACTACAAACCAATAATCCAATGTTGCCTGGTCTGATGAGTCTCGATTTCTGTTGAGACATTCAAATGGTAGAGTCCGAATTTGGCGTAAACAGAATGAGAACATGTATCCATCCTCTGATGGCTACTTCCAGCAGGGTAATGCACCATGTCACAAAGCTCGAATCATTTTAAATTGGTTTCTTGAACATGACAATGAGTTCACTGTCACAGTCACAAGATCTCAACCCAATAGAGCATCTTTAGGATGTGGTGGAACGGGAGCTTCGTGCCCTGGATGTGCATCCCTCAAATCTCCATCAACTGCAAGATGCCATCATATCAATATGGGCCAACATTTCTAAAGAATGCTATCAGCACCTTGTTGAATCAATGCCACGTAGAATTAAGGCAGTTCTGAAGGCAAAAGGGGGTCCAACACCGTATTAGTATGGTGTTCTTAATAATTCTTTAGGTGAGTGTATATACACTGTAACACTGCCCCATCTAGTGGAGAAACTAGTGTAGTGCACCCTAACTAATCCTGTATAAAGGATCTTACACATAGAATCACATAGTGACATGGGAGAATATGACATGAGATGAAGTACAGCATACAGGCATAATAGATGACAATAAAACACAATTAAACTAGTTTGCAGTGCCCACAATCTGTCGGGGGGTAATAATTCAATAAAGAATTATTAATTATGGTCATAAAAATAATTAACCATAAAAAAATAAAATTTATAAAATTTGTCATAAATTCTTAAAATCATGACCTGGTGAATTGTAGACAACCTAATTGATACAATTCACATCTGAGTCCGACTATTTCCTCAGATAAATAAGTTCTTTTTGACGTGAGATGACGTTAATGATAAAATGTGGTTCGGCATTATACAATAATACACAGGCATTATAAAAATATGCAGATTTATTGGTTACAAGGTTATAAACATATATAAGTTAATAAACACAATGATACATGCAAATGAATATATATAGCGTTAATATAAAGCATTACAAGTTTCACAATATATGTGAGTGGAAATAACTTGTCACATTATAACCAAGCTATTATTAGGTTAGGATATCAAAGTAGGAACATAAGTTATATACATTACTTCTGTTCAGAGAAAAACCTCATGATATCAGGATGGGCATGTCTAATCCTAGACATCATTATAGAATGCTAAATACATTCTGCCCCCCTAACCAACTACACATCACATGACTTCAAGATGGGCAAATCCATCCAAGGATATAACTTAGAATAGATAACTGTATCCTTCCGCCCCATCCTGGACTATTTTCACATATATAACTTTGGTAAGACAAATAACAGGGATCTAGGATCTTAAATGGAAAGGATTTGAAACAAGTCTTCCCTGTGGGAATCCATCACTTAGCTTGGCGAAGAATGTTCTATCAATATATATATATATATATATATATATATATATATATATATATATATATATATATAAGCAATCATTTAATGCTTTGCTAGATTATGAGTCTAGATTCTTCTGCAGGTAGAATGAAGCCTCACAATATCCTAAGACGACATCTCAATATGGAGATGATCAATTAATTTAATCATTTATTTATTCGCCAATCTAGGTGGTATAATTTCACCCACACTATCAAATTAGTCTTAATAAAATTAAATATAATTTTCTGTGTCTCTTACCAAGTCCTAGTAGGAATCTCACTTCTGCTCCTAGGAAAGCTGGGTGGTCCATCATAGCGCATCTCATTATGGCTTTCATCTAGATAGACCCCTCTAGAGAGCTCCACTTCTCTCTCTTCCTCCCTTAATCTCCAGCTCTCGCTTTTTTTCTCTTGCTAGCTTTTCATGCTACTCCGAACACGAGTAATTATTCCCCCCCTTATGTAAGAATCATCCCCTTTAGATTAGGGATTCCCAATCAGGTAGGGTGGGTGTATTTGTATGCTAATAACACCATTATGTCATATCAACTCCTAATATGGAATAGAACAAATAATGAAATAATATAATATTGTCCATCTGCCTCCAGAAGGCACTGCGGTACTGTAGATGAACATAACAAATTTTAAGCATAAAAATTAAATCTAATCTATCTAATAATATGTTTACAGGACCTCGTTGACCTTTCTTAATAAATCATTGAGGAAGGTCTTTTCCTGACACTTTAATTACCTATATCCTGGACTTGTTGGAGTTGACTGTCTTCTATCTTTTTGAAATATAGGTTGACTTGATGAAAATTTTATATAGCGGCTTTGATGCTTGGCATCGGAATTTGTACATTTCACTTATCTACGTCCATGAATAACTATTATTTTGAAATCCAATTAACATAAACTTTTGTTTCTATACCTTCTACAATACCTTCTAAATGGTAAATACATAGTATAACATATATATAAATCGATACATTGTTACACATAGATAACACATTATATGAATTATTGATTAACATATGTTGTAAACTAAATATACCATGCAGAGATATATATATAATATAATTATGAATATATAAATTGAACCTCATACAGCAGGTGTGCGATAAGGACATGAGTCCTTATCAAGTAACCTTGTTCCCTCCAGACATACATGTCTTGGGGAGTTGACTTACTCCTTAACAGATGGTCTCATATCTTTAGCACTAACTTTTAATACAATGTCCGTTTATGTTCACAATTATTTTTTTTTTTTATATAAACTGAACTTGCCATGAACTCATCTTGGCTTCCTCAGCCATATAATATAACTTTGGTTCAGGCTGATCTTATTCTTAAAGGCAATAAGATGAGCATTCATCTTGACTAGAATAAATTGGATATCAATGCATTTACCTATGAAAAGGCACAACAAATCACAAGTGGGACACTGCAGTAGTTCTAATGGCTTTCAGTAGGGATTCCGTATCCTCAGGGGAAAAAAAGAGGTTTGCTCATGGCTTCTTCATCTGAAGATGAGCTTGAGTTTTCCAGGATTTCTCCCTGCTTATTCTCATCTGAAGAGTCCGAATCGGATATTTTAGTAACTTGACTCTGTTTGGCCGAGGAAGGGATGCATTTCTTAAACATTTTCGTTGAATCTGAAATTTCAGATTTAACAATATCTATGATACTTTGAAGTAAAGATGGGGATTCCTCTTCTACCACTTTTATTCACACAATGCTGACACAATAACTTCTACCAAGAAGGGGTGACCTTTTTTTTGCACAGAGCACATTCCCTCCCTTTGGATTTAGTGGTAGATTTCCTGGGGCCCTCTTTGATATTCTACAATTAAAAAAAGAGAATAATCCCCATTAGATCTGATAGAGGGAAAAATAAAAGTTGGGGATTGACCCCCTTACCCCACCAGCAATACTGGTCTGGTATCATGAGTCTCCTGGATATCAGCACGCTGGGTACTCATCATCCATGATAGTGGACAAGGATCGAGAGTTTTCCATTAAAGATCCTCTGAAGATCGTAGGCTGGCTGGGATCCTTCTGACCGCGCGCTGAGGGTTTAAATACCAATTCGGTCGAGTCACTGCCGATGCACTCATGCGGCCTCAGTAGGAGCTTCCTTCTCCTACTTCCGGAACGCACTCCGCATGCGTTCCAAGTACCGGAAGCTGCGTCTTACAACTTCCGATTCGCACACAGGGCACGCAAATTAAACCCTGTCCCCCCGCCTCTGTAAGTTTTGAGACCAGAAGGAAGGCAGAATAAAGGCTCCTGAACACTGCCAGGAGGAAACAACGTGTCTGCATCCCCTCTCTGTTATGCTGGGACTGCCCAGGAACACTGTCCCGATAAACTATCCAGGACCCAGAAGGATGAATCCCAGTCTTAGTAGGCGGCTCCTAGAGGAGACTTATGCCGCACCTGGTAACTTGCATAATAAAGTGCCTGCGGGGCTCCTGCAGCCTAATCCAGCTCTCCACAGAACGTCCTATCCATAGGACAGGAAACAGAAAACTGGTGGTATAGGGGAGGTATCACTCCTTAAGTGCTCTCCACGTAGGTTCCTGTTTCCTGTCCTGGATGGAGGCGGTCTCTCAAGGGTGCTGTCATGGGCGTAAGGGAAATAAGCCCTCATACAGCTATGTGAACGGAAATATAAAAAAGTTATGTCTCAAGGAAGATGGGGAAGAAAAATTAAAACACAAAAATGAAAGCCTCCGCTAGTGAAATGGTTAAATGCTGTAACCATTCATTTTTTTCATTTTCATCATCGTAAGCATATATTTTTCTCTTACAGGATCACAGATATACCAGTCACCGTTCAGCTGTCCATTCCTGAAATTATTGGATTTATCCAGTCAGTTTACATGTCTCAGGCATTCATGGAGAAAGATGTGAAAGGAGCAGAACATTTACTTACCCAGACTGAAAAAAGGTGCAGTATAAATACACGGTCCTTTGCTTATAACATTTCATGGATTCAATGATAATTTGCCTGCCAATCCATTGTTAGTATTGAGGTGGTTAGGTCTCCTTAGGCCCCTTTCACACGGGCGAGTTTTCCGCGCAGGTGCAATGCGTGACATGAACGCACTGCACCCCCACTGAATCCTGACCAATTCATTTCAATGTGTACATGAGCAATGTTTTTCACGCATAACTTGTGTGTTGGATGGAAATCGCAGCATGTTCTATATTCTCAGTTTTTCACGCAATGCAGGCCCCATAGAAGTGAATGGGGCTGCGTGAAAATCGCATAGCATCAGCAAGCAAGTGCGGATGCTATGCCATTTTCACGGATGGTTGCTAAGGAGATGATGTGGAGGTCCATTCACTTTATTATTTTCCATTATAACACAGTTATAATGGAAAATAATAGCATTCTATAATACAGAATGCTAAGTAAAATGTCACTTGAGGGTTAAAAAATAATAAAAAAAATTACTCACCTCATCCACTTGATCGTGCAGCCGTTATAGTCTTCTTTCTTCTTCTTGCAGGACCTGCGCTGATGTCACCACGTGGTGAGCGCGATCACGTCAGTGCAGGTCCTGCAAGAAGAAGAAAGAAGACTATAACGGCTGCACGATCAAGAGGATGAGGTGAGTAATTTTTTTATTTTTTAACCCTCAAGTGACATTTTACTTAGCATTCTGTATTATAGATTGCTTTTATTTTCCATTATAACCATGTTATAATGGAAAATAATAAAATCTACAGAACACCGAACCCAAACCTGAACTTCAGTGAAGAAGTCCGGGTTCGGGTCTGGGTACCACATTCATTTTTTATCACGCGCGTGCAAAACGCATTAAAACGCTTTGCACTCATGGGGAAAAAACTAAACAATGCAACGCAATCGCAGACAAAACTGACTGAAATTGCGTGTGCACTCGCTCGGGTTTCCCGCAATGCATCCGTACAAAATCCGTGACGCCCGCATGAAAGGGGCCTTAGAGTAAATGGGAGGATATTTTTGGCCCTGAGCGATATGCATGGCTCCGCACTCTAGGCTACTGGAAGGAATCAGACAGACACAGTTGTAACTTAACTCATGTGGGGTAACGGGCATGCGGGTACAACAGTCTTTGACAGGCCACAGGCTTAGTGGTTACAATCTCAATGAAGACAGAGGCTTAGTTACAGACAACAGAATAAATTGATACACTGTCTCTTTAAGGGGCAGCAGATATATTACTGTCCTTTTAAGAAGTAAAAATTCTCTCTCCCTGGGCAACAATACTTTGGCTCATGTTTCCTCAGAGTGGCAGCAATGTACATTACATTATCACAACATATACCTTTCCAAGTGGCACAGCATCACACAGTCTCTAAGGCTACTTTCACACTTGCGTATTTGCCTGATCCGGCAGGGATCAGCAAAAACGCTTCCGTGTTTGATAATACAAACGGCTGCATCTGTTATGACCAGATCCGGTTGTATTATCTTTAAAATAGAAATGACAGATCCGCCATTAAAGCCATTGTAAGTCAATGTGTGCCAGATACGTTTTGTATTGTGTCTTAGAAAACAGATCCGGCACCATCGACTTGCATTGTGTGTCATGCCGGATCAGTTTTGCTCCGCATCCCATACCGAACAGGTATGGAAACGCAACCAAATGGAATGGAATGCATTCTGGTTCATTCTGTTCTGTTCAGTTCAGTTTTGTCCCCATTGACAATGAATGGGGACAAAGCGTAAGCGTTTTTCTCCAGTATTGAGATCCACTGCCAAAAGAAAAACGCAAATGTGAAAGTAGCCTAACAGGCACTTCCATGTTGCAGTATCTTACTTCACAACCACTGAACACACACTGATCTATCGCGGTATCTCTGCCTTACAAAACACAGATCAAGACATCTCACTCTGCAGCTGATATGTGTATCTCTGCAACACATACTATTGGGGACAGCCTGGCAGGTCTCTGACCTGTCCAGTGGCGTAACTAGAGTGTTATGGGCCCCAGTGCAAACTTTGGATCGGGCCCCCCCTCTCCCCCCCCATTTTTACAAAGAAACGGCAGATTTTCTTACTAATGGCTCTTTCCCGTGCTGCTAGTCCGCTGTGTGAATGAGAGCCAAGCCCCATTCCGGACAGCAGAGACACGGAGCAGTAACATGATTGATAATGCTCCGTGCCTCTCTGTGACCTTTTTACTACAAAATCACAGTGAGATAAAGTTGTCACCGTGATTTTGTAGCAAAACGATCATAGAGAGGCAAAGAGCATTATCAATCATGTTACTGCTCAGTGTCTCTGCTGTCCGGAGCAGGGCTTGGCTCTCTTTCACACAACAGATTAGCCACACGGGATCCGCTCGTGTTAAAGAGCCCTAAGCCCATGGCTACACTCACCCAGTCCTAATAAAATCTGGTCCTACCTCATCCAGGGTGTCGCTGGCGTCGGTGTGATGTCCGCTGGATCCAGAACAAGGTCCCTGTGGTGATAGAGAAAAAAAGAATAATCATATAAGGAAGGGATGGTGACTGCCTCTGTGAAACTACCAGTAGGGGGCGCTGTGCTGGCCCGGTAGACTGAGCTATGCCAATGTATAGCAGGGTAATTTAGGACATTTCCCCTAAGTGCAACCACACAGTACTAATGTCCACATTGTGGCCCCTCACAGTACTAACGCCCACCTTGTGGCCTTTCACAGTAATTAAGCCCACCTTGTGGTCCCTTCACAAAAGTTTGGTCCTTCTTGTGGCCCCTCACAGCAGTTATGGCCGCCTTTTTTCCTGTCACAGTAGTTATGCCCAGATATGTGCCCCTCACAGTAGTTATGCCCAGATATGTGCCCCCTCACAGTAGTTATGCCAGATATGTACCCCCTCACAGTAGTTATGCCAGATATGTACCCCCTCACAGTAGTTATGCCAGATATGTACCCCCTCACAGTAGTTATGCCCAGATATGTGCCCCTCACAGTGGATATGCCCAGATATGTGCCCGCTCACGATGGTTATGCCCAGATATGTGCCCGCTCACAGTAGTTCTGGCCAGATATGTGCCCCCTCACAGTGGATATGGCCAGATATGTGCCCCCTCACAGTGGATATGGCCAGATATGTGCCCCCTCACAGTGGATATGGCCAGATATGTGCCCCCTCACAGTGGATATGGCCAGATATGTGCCCCCTCACAGTAGTTATGCCAGATTATGTGCCCCTCACAGTAGTTATGACCAGATATCCTACAGTGGTTATGCCAGATTATGTGCCCCTCACATTAAATATGCCCACATATGTGCCCCTCACAGTGGTTATGCCAGATTATGTGCCCCCCCTCACAGTAGTTATGCCTTCATATGTGCCCTCTCATAGTTATGCCTTTATATGTGCTTCCCTCACAGTAGTTATGCCAGATATGTGCCCCCCTACAGTGGTTATGCCAGATTATGTGCCCCTCACATTAGATATGCCCACATATGTGCCCCTCACAGTGGTTATGCCAGATTATGTGCCCCCCCCCCCTCACAGTAGTTTATATATGTGCCCCCTCATAGTTATGCCTTTATTTGTGCCCCCCTCACAGTAGTTATGGCAGATTAGGTGCCCCCTCAGTAGAGATGCCCACTTTTGTGCCCCCTCACTCTAGTTGTGCCCATCAACCCCCCCCCCTTCCCCTTTGCCCCCAGTCTGCAGTGTTAGGAAAAGAAAAAAAAAAAAGAATAAAAACACATACTTACCCTCTTCCCTGATGTTGCGCTGCCACACTCACATCGCACTGCTGGCTGTACTGAAGGCAGTTTCCCGGGCCTTCAGAGCTCCTCCCACAGCCAGCAGCGCGATGTGCGGCCAGCAGAGGGAGCGCTAGAGCTCCTGCTTCACTGATGATCTGGAGACAGCCCGGCAGTGACAAGAACTGCCGGGCCGAGTGTATGTGAATGAGTGCGCGCGTCCCCCCTCTTCATCCTCCCCCTCTCTGCGTAAAACCTCCCCCACCTTGCGTCATATTAAACATGTAATGGAGTGCCCTGACAGGGCCCGACATTGTCACTGTACTTCATGCCGGGCCCTGTCACAGCGCTTCATTACATGTTAGTACAGCGGGCCCCCTCCCCCCGCCGGGCCCGGTCGCAGTCGCACTCCCTGCGACCGCGATCGTTACGCCCCTGGACCTGTCTCTTCATAGGCTCCTTTCAGGATCTCAAAGAAAGAAGATTCCAGCTCAACTACAGTTCTCAGACACAGCGTCCTCCTGTGCACGGAACTTGCCACACATGCAAGGAGGATGCACAGACTAAGCAGCTTCTCTGCCTGTCAATGAAAGCTTCAAGCCCTCTGTGATATTCTGCTTCCATTGCCCTAGCAAATCCCTGAGGTTTTGAACCTTTTTTTCCAGTAGCAACTGTCACGGACGTTCCCGCAACAGGTGGCAGGAGATCTGTGAGACTGGCTACACGTGATTTGATCTGACATGTTTTCCGTTTGGATCAAATGAGGTCTGTGTTTCTGATGCTTGCCACAGATTCTTTCCCCAGGTGTGGCTATTAGGGTCATTTAACCTTCTCTATTTATAGTTGCTTCTCCCACAATGCTGTGTGGTTTATAGCTTCTGTTTGGACCTTTGGATAGATTGTGGTTGGATCTCAGCTGAGTTCATGGTGCTTACATGGCTCCTTTGAAGTTAAGTCTTTCCTTTCCCTTTTGTATTTTGTTTGGGTTCTGTGTGTTGTAATTCCCTATTGTTTGTATTAGGCCTGATGGAGTCTCCTATTCATTCTTCCTTTTGGATGAACAGGTAGTCTCGTCCCTGCCATTAGTACCAGGGTCCTATAGGGCTTGATAGGACTCTAGGTATTCCTGCGTATGAACGCACCTACCTTTTGGGGTCTGTTCATACTGGTAGTCAGTCAGGATTTGGGTTAGGGTTTTCACTAGGAGGTGTTCATTTTCCTTCCCTAGTTCTCAGGTCTGATTTCCTGCCCCCCCCCCCCCCCCCCCTTCCCTCCTATGCTCGGTGTGGGGTTTCCTTCCACACCGAAGTGTGACATGTATTTTGTGGACCCACTGTTTGGGGGTGGAAATACGTGCACGGCCGGATAGCAGCCTTGTGTATAAGCCCTTATTCACACGTCAGTGTTTGGTTCGTGATTTCCATCAGTGATTGTGAGCCAAATCCAGGTGCAAGTCTAAACACAGAACAGGTGTAGATGTTTCCCTTATATCTTATGTCTGTGGAGCCTCCAATCCTGGTTTTGGCTCATAATCACTGATGGAAATCACCGACCAAACACTGACTTGTGAGTGAAGCCTTAGGCCTTATGCACACGGCCGTTGTGCGACCGTTCTATGCTTTGGGGACCGCAATGCATGGACAACATCCGTGCGGCGACCGGAACGGATCGAGAGCCATTCAACTTCAATGGGTCCATGATATATCCGCACTGCAAAAAAATAGAACATGTTCTATTTATTTGCAGTGCGGAGGCACGGACAGAAACACCACGGAAGCACTTGTAACACCCCAGAGTTGTGTTACTACACGCCTCTATCCCGCTACTGTCTTCTAAGAGCTTTTATATTGTCATCTGATATGATTTTTCTCATGTCTTCACAACTGTGCATTTAAAACTGTTAAATGTCAATTTCCTTGTAATTTTTCATGTTCACCAGCAGGTGGCAGCATCATTGGTAGAGATAGTCTTAATGTTATGGCCGTTCAGAGTGGAACAATCCTGTTCTTTTCTGCCCCCCTGTTGAGGAGAAGTGGAGGTTTCCATCTTCCTGCAGCAAGGGAGGAAAAAAACAGTTAGAACCCGTGCTAGTTCCCCCTGCATAGGGAAGACAGCAAGGACCAAGTCTCGTTCTGAGACTTGATCAAATTCCCAGTCTGAGCCCTGCAGCTCAACTGGATGACATAAAGCAGAAAGTTACAGACAACCTCCAGTTCCAGGAAGAAAGCATCCCCTGAGAATATGGCTCCATTCACACATCCGCAATAACGTTCCGTATTTTGCGGAAACGCATATTCTATTAGTGCCGGCGATGTGTGGTCCACAAAATGCGGAACGCACATTGCCGGTGTTCGTGTTTTGCGAATCCGCAAAACACACACTGTTGTGTGAATGGACCCTGTAGCTGTGAGTCAAGTCCAGAGACCTAGGAGAAGCCATTCCTCCTCAGCTAGTCTGTCCCCACAATGCAGAAGGTACAGTTCAAAGCAGAAGCATTTATCCCTGCCAATTATTGCCAAAACCTGCTGGGACCAAAGACCAAAGCTGCATACTGTTTGGATACAAGTTATCTTCAGTAAAGAAAAGTTTGAACTTCAACTAAAGGTCTGGATATCATTTCTGCTGCAAAATTCCTCTATTACTCCTCCTATCACTACACTCACATTTATTGCAAGTGAGCAAGGAGTCCAGGCCACTGCACACTGTAGTTCTTCCGTGGGATTCCGTGCCTCTGTTCCACTTATATCTCTGCTCTTTCTGACTACAGTTGTAAACAGTGGAGGTGTTATCAGTGATTTATAGCCTTCCATGTATTAGTGTATATACATAGCTCTTTCTCAGATTGCTGTACATGGGTGTGGTCTAAAGTTCACACTTAACAGACATTTATGTATAAATTACAAGTTTACAAGCTTTCCCTGCTAAATAAATGAGCCCTCGCACAGCTCCGTTTGCAGAAAAGTAAAAATGTAAAAGTAAAAATGTTCTGAATTATATTATTTAGTGTTTGTCATTTAAATCACCCTGAACCACCAGAGATACTACCTATGAACCCATAATCATCCTAGACCACCATGGATAATGATATTAATATTTATTACTTAATCACTAAGAGATACTAGGTTAATCACAAAGTTACTGTAGGTCACTAGGGATATTACAAGAATACATATAGGAATGTCTAACCCCTAAACAACCATATTTAAACTTGTGTATTCTTCTAGATAACAACCTAGAAGAATATACAGTCAGGTCCATAAATATTGGGACATCAACACAATTCTAATATTTTTGGCTCTATACACCACCACAATAGATTTGTAATGAAACGAACAAGATGTGCTTTATTTGCAGACTGTCAGCTTTGATTTGAGGGTATTTACATCCTAATCAGGTGAACGGTGTAGGAATTACAACAGTTTGCATATGTGCCTACCACTTGTTAAGGGACCAAAAGTAATGGGACAGAATAATAATCATAAATCAAACTTTCACTTTTTAGTACTTGGTTGAAAATCATTTGCAGTCAATTACAGCCTAAAGTCTGGAACGCATAGACATCACCAGCCTCTGGGTTTCATCCCTGGTGATGCTCTGCCAGGCCTCTACTGCAACTGTCTTCAGTTCCTGCTTGTTCTTGGGGCATTTTCCCTTCAGTTTTGTCTTCAGCAAGTGAAATGCATGCTCAATCGGATTCAGGTCAGGTGATTGACTTGGCCATTGCATAACATTCCACTTCTTTCCCTTAAAAAACTTAGTTGCTTTTGCAGATTGCTTTGGGTCATTGTCCATCTGCACTGTGAAGGGCCGTCCAATGAGTTCTGAAGCATTTGGCTGAATATGAGCAGATAATATTGCCCGAAACACTTCAGAATTCATCCTGCTGCTTTTGTCAGCAGTCACATCATCAATAAATACAAGAGAACAAGTTCCATTGGCAGCCATACATGCCCACGCCATGACACTAACACCACCATGCTTCACTGATGAGGTGGTATGCTTAGGATCATGAGCAGTTCCTTTCCTTCTCCATACTCTTCTCTTCCCATCACTCTGGTACAAGTTGATCTTGGTCTCATCTGTCCATAGGATGTTGTTCAAGAACTGTGAAGGCTTTTTTAGATGTCGTTTGGCAAACTCTAATGTGGCCTTCCTGTTTTTGAGACTCACCAATGGTTTACATGTTGTGGTGAACCCTCTGTATTCAGTCTGGTGAAGTCTTCTCATGATTGTTGACTTTGAAACACATACACCTACCTGCTGGAGAGTGTTCTTGATCTGGCCAACTGTTGTGAAGGGTGTTTTCTTCACCACGGAAAGAATTCTTCGGTCATCCACCACAGTTGTTTTCCGTAGTCTTCTGGGTTTTTTGGTGTTGCTGAGCTCACCGGTGCGTTCCTTCTTTTTACGAATGTTCCAAACAGTTGTTTTGGCCACGCCTAATGTTTTTGCTATCTCTCTGATGGGTTTGTTTTGTTTTTTTCAGCCTAATGATGGCTTGCTTCACTGATAGTGAGAGCTCTTTGGATCTCATTTTGAGAGTTGACAGCAACAGATTCCAAATGCAAATAGCACACTTGAAATGAACTCTGGACCTTTTATCTGATCATTTTAATTGGGATAATGAGGGAATAACACACACATGGCCATGGAACAGCTGAAAAGATAGTTGTCCCATTACTTTTGGTCCCTTAAAAAGTGGGAGGCACATATGCAAACTGTTGTAATTCCTACACCATTTACCTGATTTGGATGCAAATACCCTCAAATTCAAGCTGACAGTCTGCAGTTAAAGCACATCTAGTTTGTTTCATTCATTTCATTTCAAATCCATTGTGTTGGTGTATAGAGCCAAAAATGTTAGAATTGTGCCGATGTCCCAATATTTATGGACCTGACTGTAATTGGGAGTGGAATGAAAACAGGGGTAACTTTGCCATTTGAGGCTGACTATAATAACCCCAGCCGTGCACAAGACCGCAGAAGTGAACTTCATCTAAAGCAGGCATGTTCAACCTGCGGCCCTCCAGCTGTTGCAAAACTACAACTCCCAGCATTCCCAGACAGTCTACAGCTATGAGCCTACAGCAGCGCATGGTGGGAGTTGTAGTTTTACAACAGCTGGAGGGCCACTGGTTGAGCATGCCTGCTCTAGAGCATTGGCCCTTCCTTTGTGTACCTGTGACTTATGGTACTCGGATACACCCAAGGATCTACAGTAGGACTGAATTTCACAACAACCAGATGGCTACAAAAATCACTTAAATGAGCACATATCAACACTGGTTGAAAATAACAGAGAATCATAGGTAAATGACAGGAACTGAGTGTTGTAGGTCATGTAAAGAGGATATAATCTAGTAATGGAGTGGATGACAGATGGGTAGTATACATGTAAATAGCGGATATATGAAAACAAACATTAAATGGGTTCTGAAGTTCATTTAAACGGATGATCTATCCTCTGGATAGATCATCAACATCTGATCGGCGGGGGTCCGACACACGGGACCCCCGCCGATCAGCTGTTTGAGAAGGCAGCGGCACTCAAGTAGCGCCGCGGCCTTCTCTTGGTAACCCTCAGGCCCAGTGATGTCACGACTAGTATCCCTGGGCAGGGCTAAGCTCTGTTCACTTGAATGGAGCTTAGGCGCGCCCAGGTCAGTGATACTAGTCGTGACGTCACTGGGCCTGCGGTAAACAGGGAGAAGTCTGCGGCGCTGCTGCCTTCTCAAACAGCTGCTCGGCGGGGGTCCCGGGTGTCAGATCACGCCGACCAGATGCTGATGATTTATCCAGAGGATAGATCATCAGTTTATAAGAACTGCAGAACCCCTTTAATGGAGCAATACTGAACTGACCATATCTAAATTCAAGCCAGCAAATCAGCTGGGACAATACAAAGTAACAAATCCCAAACACAGCAACACAACTACACATCCCAGAGAACACACTAGACTCAGTAGAAGTTCAGATGACAGAATATACAGAAAGCACACTAGACTTTGTAAAATTATGGATCCGAATATACTGTATAGAAAGCACAAAAAAACTGGATTAGCATAACAGAATCTGGGAGGAAATGGACATGGCAAACACTATACCCGACAACCAGACTGAAGTGAGGCTTGGATATAAATGGGCTCAACAATCAGCATTCTACCATAATGAATTAGGCAAGGACAGCTCTCATAGCTGTGAGGGTAACTGCATTACCTCTGATGGGAAAGTTGTGAGTTCGAATCCCAGGAGAAACTTTTGTATTTCTGGAGTGTAATAATATTACAGGCTATAGCTACTAGAGATGGGTCGTTGATCCAGGGAGTTATTCTGATTGGAGTCGGGAAGGAATTTTTTATTCCCCTAAAGTGAGGAAAATTGGCTTCTACCTCACAGGGTTTTATTTGCCTTCCTCTGGATCAACTTGCAGCATAACAGGCCGAACTGGATGGCCAAATTTTTTTTTCCGGCCTTATGTACTATGTTACTATGTTACTATGTTAGATGATAACCAAATACAGATTCAAATGCAAGGCCATTACATTTCAACTAAATATAATGTTGAGGCAGTTGTGCAGGAGCAGGCAGCCCACTGTCAGTGACAGCAGGGCTCCCTATAGAGAACAGACTTTTTATTTTACCAACCCCACCTTCCCCATCGCTCTATATGCAGTGGTCAATGAAATCCTGTGTATCGAGATCCATGCCTGCTCCGATCACAGGTGTAATGTGATCCCCATGCATCTGCAAAAGCTGCTGTGGTTAAGCAGACCCAGATCAGTTGTACAGCCCTGTACAACCTCTGAGGGCTGTAGTCTGTTAAATGCCCCCCAAAGGTCTTAGATAACATTATGGGGGATACAAAGTGTAAAATAAAAAAAGACAAAAAAATAAGATAAAAATAGTCCACCGAATTCCACACCAAAGCTTCTACTGCTGCCCCCAGTGACCATAACACATAAATCTCATATTTTAAAACTACTGTTATGGCAAAGGGACATCAATTATTGTTGCACATTGTGGAATGGAAATTTTTTTTTGAAAAACAGACTATTTTCCCCTATTTTAATTTTTTTTATATTTTTTTTACATTTTCCTGGGAATAAAAAAATTAAAACATAGTACTAAATACTAAAATAAAAATTACTATAAAATAAATCTCCAGATATCACTGAAAAAGGCACAAATGTTATGAAACATAACCGAAAAGAAAAACTTTATGGGTTTCAGAGACACATGTATTTAAAAAAAGACTATACAGGACTGTATGTATTTTGTGGTCAACAAAAACAGATGACATCCGTGTTACATTTGTTTTTTTGCACATGTATTGCAACAATACCTGTCCTTTTCCGCAAAACAGACAAGAATAGGACATGTTCTATATATTTTTTTTTTTTGTGGAACGGACTTGTGGACGTACAGATATGGAATGCACACAGAGTCATTTCCGTTTTTTTGCGGCGCTATTGAAATGAATGGTTCCGCATATCGGCAGCAAAAAAATAAATAACTTAATGGACACGACCATATGTATTTTGCGGTACGCAAAAAACTAATCCACAAAAAATACGGATGACATCCGTGTGCATTACATATTTTGCAGAACGGAACAGCTGACTCCTAATAGAACAGTACTATCCTCGTCTGTAATGCAGACAATAATAGGACATGTTCTATTTTTTAGTGTTTTTTTTTTTTTCCCGACCCATTGAATTGAATGGTTCTGTATACGGTCTGCAAAAAAAGTGGAACGGACATGGAAAGAAAATATGTTCATGTGCATGAGGTCTTGTAATGAAACGTGATTTTTGCAACAGAAGATCTATATCATAGTATAAAGTTTAACAAGCACATATAAGGTACTTACGTAATTTCTATGATGTTGCTGAATTCATCTTATCGTTACAGATTCCGAGAGATACTTGGAGAAGAGGCTGATTCTGTCCGTCTGAATATGCATATTAAACACTATTGTGCCCTTGCTTGCAAACACTAAGATGACAACCGACTGAATCTATATATTCATGAAGTCTTCTTTTTTTCTTCTACTTGTTTCTTATACTGAACAAAGCTTATATGATTAAAATCATTTCATTAAAGGGAATCTGTCAGCAGTTTTAACCTAGATGGGGGGGATGGGCAGTGGCGTCTCTAGCTTTCAAATTTTGGGGGGGGCACACTGGGGGCCAGGACAAAAGTAGGGGGGGCAGCTATAACAACGATACATTTACACAAGTACGCTTAGAAATGCTGCAATACTTTACCCAATACCTAAAACCGCAACAGGGAAGAAAAGTCCAGCTGTCTGTGGATGACACTTTTATAGAGAGGGGGATCTGTGGATGACACTGCTATGGGGGGGGATCTGTGGATGCCACGTACCGTATATAGCATCTTATGCTATATGTGTCATCCACAGATCCACCCCATGACAGTGTCATCCCCATTTCCCCCTCCATAACAGTGTCATCCACAGATCTCCCTCCCCGCCTCTCACAGGAGTGTACATATATAAAATAAACATATTTCACATGAACACTTACAGTTACTTGGCTTGGCCCTTGGGGATCTCGGACACCACTTCAACACTTTGGCCGGGGGCTCGGCGGAGCTGATGTTGTGTTTTTATCCTAATGAGAAAGATTTCATAATAAGGATTTGGAGAAGAGGCAGAGGGATAGCAGAGCAGGGAGAGGATGGTGCTGCTACTAGGGGGTCATACCATGGGGGAGTAATAAAACCCACCATAATGCCCCCCAGTAGAAATAATTCTCCTTATAATGTGCAAAACATACCCCCTTATGCCCCCAGTTGAGCTAATGTGCCAGTATAAAAAAAAACTATATAGTGCCCCAGTAAATGCCTCCATAGTGCTCCTCTCCCCCCTTCCTGCAAGTGCCCCCCATAATGTACCAGTATAAAATGCCCCATATATCGTGCCCCAGTAGATGCCCTCAGTGTCCCCCATAATTTGCAAGTATAAAATACACCTTCTTAGTGCCCCCCGTAGATGACTCCATAGTACTCCTGTCTCCCCTTCTCCATTGTACCCACCATAATGTGTCCCAGTATAAAATGCTACTGTACAGAGCCCCCATATAAAACACCCCTTCTTTGTGGCCTCAGTAGTGCCGACCAATAATGTGCCAGTAATAAGTGCCCACAATAACGTGGCACTGCCAGTAACAAGAGCCCCCCAATGTGCCAGTAATAAGCCCCCATCACGTGCCAGTAACAAGAGCCCCCATCACGTGCCAGTAATAAGCCCCCCATCACGTGCCAGTAATAAGCCCCCCAATGTGCCAGTAATAAGCCCCCCATTACGTGCTAGTAATAAGCCCCCCCCATTACGTGCCCGTAATAAGCCCCCCCATTACGTGCCAGTATTAAGCCCCCCCATCATGTGCCAGTATTAAGCCCCCCCATGTTCCAGTATTAAGCCCCCCATCATGTGCCAATATTAAGCCCCCCCATCACGTGCCAGTATTAAGCCCCCCCATCATGTGCTAGTATTAAGCCCCCCCATCATGTGCCAGTATTAAGCCCCCCATCATCATGTGCCAGTATTAAGTCCCCCCATCATCATGTGCCAGTATTAAGTCCCCCCCATCATCATGTGCCAGTATTAAGTCCCCCCCACCATCATGTGCCAGTATTAAGTCCCCCCCATCATCATGTGCCAGTATTAAGTCCCCCCCCATCATCATGTGCCAGTATTAAGTCCCCCCCATCATCATGTGCCAGTTTTAAGTCCCCCCCCCATTGTAATAAGCCCCCATAATGTGCCAGTAACACTATTGTAAAAAAACAAACAAAAAAAACCCACTTACACTTACCTCAGTGTCAGCGATGCGATGCAGACTCTGTGTCCCGCGCTGTAAGGCTCAGGCGGCGCGATGACATCATCGCGCCGCCTGCGCCGGCCTCTGATAGGCTGCCGGCCTAGTGCCTGCAGCCTATCAGAGGAAGGGGAAGGGACACGCCTCTCCCTCCCCCAGTGGCGTAGCGTGGGTTGCCAGTACCCGGGGCAAGCCAAAAATTGCGCCCCCCCCTACCCCAGGCACGCCCCTTTTAACAGATACTGTAGTAGATCACTAGCAGTCCTATGTAACACCTCAGATAACACAGAGATAACTCTCTGAGTACAGATAATGTTGTAGATGGGTGTGAGGCCCCAGAATTCAGAACACAGTGTGACCTGAAGTCTGGGGCCAGGATGCAGCAGGGTGGGCCATATTCTCAATCTCCTCCCCCAACCCTACTGTGAAACAGATATGTGCATGGACATTATTATTACAGTATAATACCTCCCCATACCTGTTACATCCAGTGACGTCTCCTGTGATGTAGACTCTCCTCGACGTCTTCATTCAGAGATAAGACCGCCATGATACTTTCTTTCAGCCGCTTCTCGTCTTTGCAGAGTTTCACAGAATTTTTTTTAGGTTCCTCACTTTACTCTCATCCTCTCCTTCCTGGTGTCTCAACAACTCATCCTGCTGCCCCCCAATACTGTGCTAGAGCCAGACAGATAGTCCCCCATTCCTCATAATATTATTTCCCCTGTATATTATATTGTCCCCCTCTTTGTTAATAATACATTAGCCCCCTCTTTATTATTAATATAATGTCCCCGCTTTATTATTAATATAATGTCCCCGCTTTATTATTAATATAATGTCCCCCTCTTTATTATTAATATAATAGCCCCCTCTTTATTATTAATGTAATGGCCCCTCTTTATTATTAATATAATGTCCCCCTCTTTATTATTAATATAATAGCCCCCTCTTTATTAATAATGTAATGGCCCCTCTTTATTATTAATATAATGGCCCCCTCTTTATTATTAATATAATAGCCCCCTCTTTATTATTAATATAATAGCCCCCTCTTTGTTATTAATATAATGGCCCCCTCTTTGTTATTAATATAATAGCCCCCTCTTTGTTATTAAAGAGGGGGCCATTACATTAATAATAAAGAGGGGGACATTACATTAATACTAATGTATTGGCCCCCTATTTATTATTTATATAATGTCCCCCTCTTTGTTATTAATATAATGGCCGCCTCTCCCCTCCTCTCACCTAATTACACAGGGTGGGACTCTGCACTCAGGGACTGTCACTCACTCTGGGTCGCTTGAATCACTTTCTGCCTGGAGTCTGGACTTCAGTTCTTCATCTTCATTCTTGCCCTGGCTACTGCCTCTGCACTCACTGCCTTTCCTGCCTGGAAGGTGGGCGGAGCCTATCGGGAACTGCCGTGCATGCCCCGCCCCCTCTCCCCTCCTCACTCTGCTCTGCAGCCAGACGCTGTGTGAAGACGCTGGCGACTCACTTCACTTAGGGGGGTGGGGGGCATTTTAGTTGGGGGGGCACAGCATGATGTAGGGGGGGCCGTGGCCCCCTCTGCCCCCCCCCCCTGGCGACGCCACTAGGGATGGGGGAACAGTACAAACATAACTTTTGTGGAGCTTTTATTATCAGGACTAGTGTCAATATAAACTTTTATTCTGCCACATTCTGCTCCTGCAAGAGCTCAGGAGGAGGTGCTTCTTTGTGAAGTGCTATATGCATTGAGCTCCGCCCATCAACTCTGACTAAAATGTAGAGGGTGGTCCCTCAGGGGAAAAAGTGGTGCTGTGGCACCTAACCCCAATACTGCTCGGCAGTCTAAGCTATGTGAAACCGAAAGGGGGCAGCAATGTGTTAAAATCTAACTTTTAATATTATCAATTAAGATCCCTAAAACGGGAATGTGGACCCTTTATGGACATACAACACAGACAAACAACAGAAGACCTGGTGTACATGTGACAGACCAGGTCACCTTTGATCAAGTCTACAGTGCCACCCCTGAGATAGGTTGGAGTGGGGCTGATAAAACAAATCAAAGGTAAATAATTACTTGCATGGCCTGGAGTCTGGACCTCTCCCAGACTGTCACTCCAGGCGCACCCTTTAGGACCTTGTACACATCACAGGAAACATAGGCACTCCTGAGAGCCGCAATGCTCTCCACCTCTTTATCTTCTTGACGGCAACGGCATATATACACATTTCCTCCGGCACTCCACTCTTAGCCCAGTTCAGAGCAGCCTCTACAAGTACCGGACTCGGCTTCCTCAACAAGGAATTTGTTTCCTGCACCAGCTGCGCTATTACTTCTTTTGTGGCCTTGGTTGTCCGCCAAACTGGGCCACCTTTCCCGGTCGCCATTTTGACCATAAAAATTTCACAGGTATTCTCTTTTACTCTGCTACTGGCCCTTTAAATCCTGCACAGTTTGCACCACAGGAAAAAAAAAGTCCAGATTATCACCAGCAATCTCCTGTGTGCAGTCGTTGCTCTCAGCAACCACTTTGCCTCTTTTCAGACGGGACTCCTGCCCGCATCAGACACCAATTGTAGGGGGTTAGCTCTTCTCCGGGGGTCATTCACACAAGTATCTTCGCCAGACACCAAGTTTAAGGTCCAAACATGGCACCTCAGAAAAACAAACATAAATCATACAAAATAAACACCTGCCTGGCTGGGCTCTAACTAAACATAACATAACATAACCTATCTCACCTAAAGTGCCATTCACACATGGTTATAACATGCCGATTTCCCAGCCCAATGTCAATCAGCCTCCTGGCTGTACAGAGCACCGTTCACACACGGTCTCAATCCAGTACCTTTATGGAGGAGTGTGGCCCAGTAGTCCTCCCAACTCCGGCCTTGTGACCCTTGCGCCCAGGTGTCACGGCGTCCCCCAACGTTCCTGCTAGCACCTAGCCCCGTGGCCCCTCAGCCAGCCCGGCTGAGACCACTCTTCAAGAGCCTCCAGCAGGACTCCGTTGCACAACAAATCTCCTTCCCCCAGACTGACACCCTGGGAGGTGCTTTATGCCAACCCGAGCACCTCCAGCTTGTCTCACCTGTACGGCATACATATTGGGACATCCTCAAACATCATCCACAACTCCCTCCTCCATCAGGCAAAACTCCATCCTCCGCCAGGCTAAACTCCCTCCTCCGTCAGCCCAAACTCCCTCCTCCTTCAGACGTCAGCCAAAAATCCCTCCCTCCTAACTCAAAACTCCCTCGTCCCTCAGACGTCGTAAAAAAATACCTCCTCCATCAGCCCTCAGGGGTCAGACATCAGTTGTCATCCCTCAGCCTAAACTCAGTCAGCCGTCAGGGGTCAGCCGTCAGGTGTCAGCCATCAGCCAAAACTCCATCAGCAGTCAGTCGTCAGTAGTGATGAGCGGCATGTCCCATATTCGAATTTGCAATATTTTTGCGAATAATCGAAAGAATATTCATAAAAAATTTGTGAATATTCGAATTCGAGATTATTTTGCATATGCGATTAATCGTAATTTAAAAAAATCGCATAATGCTAATTTCATCAAAAAAGAACATATAGCATAAAATTTAGTGATATATATTCTTTCGAAGTATATTCGTCATATTCTAAAACATTAATATATACCAATATAGCGAATAGACTATAAAAAAAATGATTCTACCACTATATTAGTTAAATTACTATATATTTGTATTTGGCGAATATTCTCTATATTACTCACTATATATTCTTGTTTTAGAATATTATGAATATTCAAAAAAAACAATATATCGCAATAAAGCGAATATATTAGTTATTTAGAATATTAGATAATTTTTTTCTTTCTATCTTTACAGTTTTTAATATACTCCTCCCCGACAAGCGTCACGTCACCATGTAATCGCCTGTGGGTTAGAATATACTATTGGATCTGAGTTTTCCATGCGATCGTGAAAACTCAGATTCAAAGGTATATTCTAACTACTGCGGCAGGGTTAATAATATTTTTCAAATATACGCTTAATCGCTGTTAGAGAATTTGCAGATTCGCTATTCGATCATTCGCTTGTTCTCTATCACCACCTTAATATTAGTGTGATGTGCATGTGCGTGCGCATTGTAGGCGTGGTTTAGCATGCGTGACTACGTTTTTCTAAATCTGTGATAGTCTACAGAGAAAATGGTGGGCAGCAAATTTCTAGACGAAGAGGACGAACTCCTGCTAACTGTAAGTACAACACTTTATCTGATTACATTTTGAATGCATGTTCTAACAATATCTGTATAGTAATTAGTAAGCAATAGTGTTTTTAAATATTCACGAGTGCGCAGATATGCAAATATATTTGCGCATTAAATATAACTTAATCTTTTATCAAGTCTGATTAGATAATCATCATTGTTGTAATAAGTATTGTTTTGACATCACAGCACTTTGTCTGTAGCAAGTATGTATGTATGTATGGACAGCAAAGAAATATCAAGCACATGAACATTGCATATACATTTTTCCTGCCACACACTGTATACCACACGCAAACACACACACATAGTCTATATATTACAGTTTATGTCTTGTTGGTCTGGAGAAAAATTATTATTTTTCTTCCCGCCAGTATTTGCTGGTTCATTTAGCGTTACCCAGGGTGCACCACAGGGAGGCGAACCAGCTGTACACCCCATACCGTACAGTCACTTCACTAGACAGGTACATCTCAGCTCAGCAATATATACGATAACTTAGACCCCATACACATACAACTAGAAAACAATTTGATCTTATAACGTGAACATTAAGTCTAATATTCCCACCTTCTAACAATTAAATACTTTTTGCTTTGTTTTTGATGATATTTATTAATAATCCTTGTATTTCATAAATTTGGGATTATATGTTTGCATCTTTATCCTTCAGCGCATGTTGAGGAAGGGGTACTCGGAAGCAGGCCGAGAATCAGGCGATAGTGTCTGTGGTCAGGCGGATTCTAGAAAAAAAATTCTACCGCAGTCACAGCGAGATTGCGATCGTCAAGAAATGGTCAGATCTGAAGAGGAGGCACCTGGACTGGGTCAAAGAGCTCAGTCAGAGAGTCTCCCCAGGTACTTTTTTTTTTTTTTTTTTATCACCCGTTACGAATTATTACTTATTACCTGGTGTGACACATAGCAAATCATCCATTTACCTCATACATCTCTCCCTCGCTGAGAATGTATATATATATATTTATCCACACAGCGCGGTAGTGATGTATGATGTAACCGGCTGATTTTGTACTTAATACTATAATAATAAATATATGTGTGTGTGTATATCTAGATAAACAGCAATCATCAATCTGTATTATAGTAAAAGGCCATGATTACTTTACATACATCACACAACATTTCACAATAGCGGCATGGACGTCCGCCAGGCTGTTCCGTCGGGTGAACAGCTTGTCGGATCCGTCCTGCCGCTAGTGTACGTGTGGCCCCAGACTACAGCTCCAGCACCATTGACTATCAAGGGATCGTGGCGGAGTTCCTGGGCAGGAACTCCGCAAACCATGCCGACATGTTGTAGTTTTAGGCCTCTTTCAGACGGGCGAGTATTCCGCGTGGATGCGATGCGTGAGGTGAACACATTGCACCCGCACTGGATACCGACCCATTCATTTCTATGGGGCTGTTCACATGAGCTGTGATTTTCACGCATCACTTGTGCGTTGCGTGAAAATCGCAGCATGCTCTACATTCTGCATTTTTCACGCAACGCAGGCCCCATAGAAGTGAATGGGGTTGCGTGAAAATCGCAAGCATCCGCAAGCAAGTGCGGATGCAGTGCGATTTTCACGCACTGTTGCTAGGAGACGATCGGGATGGAGACCCGATCATTATTATTTTCCCTTCTAACATGGTTATAAGGGAAAATAATAGCATTCTGAATACAGAATACATAGTAAAATAGCGCTGGAGGGGTTAAATTTTTTTATAAAATAATTTAACTCACCTTAGTCCACTTGCAGCCCGGCATCTCCTTCTGTCTCCTTTGCTGAACAGGACCTGTGGTGACGTCACTCCGGTCATCACATGATCTTTTACCATGGTGATGGATCATGTGATGACCGGAGTGACGTCACCACAGGTCCTGTTCAGCAAAAGAGACAGACGAGATGCCGGCAGCGCGATCAAGTGGACTAAGGTGAGTTAAATAATTTTATTTTATTTTTTAACCCCTCCAGCGCTATTTTACTATGCATTCTGTATTCAGAATGCTATTATTTTCCCTTATAACATGGAAAATAATACAATCTACAGAACACTGATCCAAAGCATTACAATGTTTTGCACTCGCGCGGAAAAATCGCGGGTGTTCCCGTAACGCACCCGCACATTTTCCCGCAACGCCTGTCTGAAAGAGGCCTTATTCTGTCCACCTCTCGGCATGGTTTATCGTCACATCCCCGATATGACGCCCCGTTCCCACTAAAGTCAATGGAGCCGGAGCGGTAGTCCGGGGCCACACGTACACTAGCGGCAGGACGGATCCGACCTGCTGTTTTGGAGGTTCCAGAGGTCTCTGCCGCTAGTGTGAAAATAGCCTTAATTAGCATTTGTTATTAGTTCAGAGTTGTTTGTCTAAGGCCCCATTCACACGTGCGCAATTTCATTATTTATTTTTCTGAACGGAATTGTGGACCCATTCATCTCTAAGGGGGCTGCACGATGTGCGTCCCGTCTCCGGAAAAGCGGACCCGCACTTCGGGGGTCCGCATTTCCGTTCATAAAAAAAATAGAACATGTCAGATTGTTGTCCTCAATTGCGGCCAAGTATAGTCATATTATTATTGCCGGCGATGTGCGGTCCGCAAAATGCAGAACGCACATTGCCGGTGTCCGTGTTTTGTGGATCCGGGGATCTGAAAAACACATTACGGACGTGTAAATAGAGCCTAAATCGGAACGTTGTGTGATTACAGGGCTTCCTGTGCCAACCGTCCGCCGCCATATGACCACGGCAGATTTGGATGTGCTGGAGGTCTCCGCAGAGGAGGAGGAGGATGATGAGCAGACGGGCCCCTCCGACACTATCATTCCCAGTGCCACTAACCCACCTGATGTGGGCAATGATGTGGAGGTGGCAGCGAAGAGCCCGGACCGTCCGAAGGGCAGAAAACCTCCGCCCCAGCTTCTGCTGAGGAGGATAGCCCCACCCCAGCTCCTGATGAAGAGGAGGACTTAAAGGGATTCTGTCACCAAGTTCTGGGCTATAGAGCTGCGGACATGCACGGCTAGATCGCCGCTAGCATGTCCGAAATATACCTGTCCTATAGGGCTGTGTGCTTTTATTTTCTTTAAAAAAGGATTTTAGAGATATGTAAATTAGTCTTGTATGTGTCCAAGGGGCTGTACGAACCTTCCTGGAGCCCAGCCACGCCCGCCTGTGAAGGAGCCCAGCACCGCCTATGTCCTCCGAATCTCCTCCTTTCATCAACGATAGATTGCCGTAATCTCTCGATGCGCAAGCTCGCGCGTGCGCAGTTCTTTCCCTGAGGCTGATGCCAGCACAGGGAAGGAACACTATACCGGCACTGCGCATGCGCAAGCTCACGCACCGCCAGATTACGACAATCTATCATTGATGAAAGGAGGAGATTCGGAGGACATAGGCAGTGCTGGGCTCCTTCACAGGCGGGCGTGGCTGGGCACCAGGAAGGTTCGTACAGCCCCTTGGACACATACAAGACTAATTTACATATCTCTAAAATCCTTTTTTAAAGAAAATAAAAGCACACAGCCCTATAGGACCGGTATATTGCGGACATGCTAGCGGCGATCTAGCCGTGCATGTCCGCAGCTCTATAGCCCAAAACTTGGATTCTCCTTTAATTACGACCGTGAACCAGGAGGGTAAATATGTGCACACATCATTCAAATTATGTATACATCACATATTTAGAAACATTAACCCTCTGTACCCCATGCCCGTTTTTACCTTCATGCTCATTGAATTTTTTTGTAAATATGAAATGTATCTATTTATGTGCTAATAACTTTAAAACGCTTTTAATTTTCACGGGCATAGTTCTATTTTATCGTCACACATTGTACTTCATGACAGTGTTAAAATTTTGTCCAATTTTTAGGCCCCTTTCACACGAGCGAGATTTCCGCGCGGGTGCAATGCGTGAGGTGAACGCATTGCACCTGCACTGAATCCGGACCCATTCATTTCTATGTGCGTTGCGTGAAAATCGCAGCATGTTCTATATTGTGCATTTTTCACGCAACGCAGGCCCCATAGAAGTGAATAGGGCTGCGTGAAAATCGCAAGCATCCGCAAGCAAGTGTGGATGCAGTGCGATTTTCACACACGGTTGCTAGGAGACGATCGGGATGGGGACCCGATCATTATTATTTTCCCTTCTAACATGGTTATAAGGGAAAATAATAGCATTCTTAATACAGAAAACTGGAGGGGTTAAAAAAAATAGGGCTGGAGGGTTTAAAAAAAATATATAAATTTAACCTTAATCCACTTGTTCGCGCAGCCCAGCTTCTCTTCTGTCTTCATCTTTGCTGTGCACAGGAAAAGGACCTGTGGTTATGTCACTGCACTCATCACATGGTCCGTCACATGATCAATCACCATGGTGATGGATCATGTGATTGACCATGTGATGAGCGCAATGACGTCATAAAATGTCCTATTCCTACTGCACAGCAAAGATGAAGACAGAAGAGAAGTCTGGCTGCGCGAACAAGTGGATTAAGGTGAGTTAAATTATTTTATTTTTTTAACCCCTCCAGCCCTATTGTACTATGCATTTTGTATTAAGAATGCTATTGTTTTCCCTAATAACCATGTTAGAAGGGAAAATAATAAAATCTACACAACACCTAACCCAAACCCGAACTTCTGTGAAGAAGTCCGGGTTCGGGTCTGGGTACCAAACATTCTGATTTTTCTCACGCGGGTGCAAAACGCATTACAATGTTTTGCAATCGCGCTGAAAAATCGCGCATGTTTCCACAACGCACCCGCATCTTTTCTCGCAACGCCCGTGTGAAACCAGCCTTAATGTCTTATTCTTTCAAAAATTAACTAATTCAAAAAAATATGAATAAAAATTTATATTCTAAATTTAAATTTCTCTTTGTGTTACAATAGATATTAATAGAGAAACAGTAAATTTATTACTTTACATTCGCCATATGTATATTTCATGTTTAGATCATTTATTAAATGAAATATCAAATTATTGTGACGTTAGAAGGCTTAGAAATTGAGAAGAAAACAATTTAATAATTAAATACTCTTTAAAAAAAAACTTTTTTCTATAACAGTTCAGTTATGCAGTCACTTTGTGTGCCTTACATAGTGTAAACGACATAAATTACCCCATTTCAGAAACTACACACCCTCTAGCTAATCAAAATTGATTCTACAAACTCTGTTAACGATTTAATTGTCCAACGCTAATCAAAGAAAAGTTTAACAATCAAAATTATTTGAGCAAATTATACATTTCAATATTATTTTTAGGAAAAAATTCAAGTGTTAAGATCATAAAAAATCTTAAACGTATTACCCAGAATATGGATTTTACAAAAAGAACAACGGTGTGCACAAAAACTGATCTTTGGTCGCACAGCAGGCTTCAGAGTTCAAGGAGCACCATATGGCTTTATGCTAGAGGATTTAGCTTAATGTTAATTGGGAGCTATGTCGCATGTTAAGAGAAGACACCCTTACGTGCCCCTATAGTGGAAAACCAAACAAAGTAACTCAATTACGCAAACTACACCCCTCAATAAATATACTAAACACTTAGATCAATCCGTCATTTAACATAATCTGGCAACGATTGGCTTTAAAAAAAAAAAAGGATTATACCAACAATTTTTTATTTCACTAGTGGTTACAGGACTAAATGCTCCCCACTTTTAGTTCCACTTTTCACCGAGAATACACCTAAACCCCACCCCATATGTGAAGTTCTGCCTCTTCCTGTGCAGCTATAGAGCTGCCATTGGCTGTAGAGTTGGAACAGCCAATAGCAGCACTTGCAGGGGAACAAAACACAGGTGTCCCCTGCCTCACCTCTGAGGAGACAGATGCTGTCGTACAGTCTTGTTTAGCATCGGTCACCTCCACATGACACCTCCTGCCCCCACCTATAGCTCCATAGCTGCAATGCTCATGTCTAAGTAATCCGGCCAATAGTAGTGATCGGGGCAGCAGGTGTTTGCTAAAAACCTCCCAAAGCCCTTATTTAATATCATAGGCTACCTGCTCAGTAGATCAGCTATCGGACCACGGTTCATGAGAGATTTTGTCCAGAGGACTTTTTTTTTGGCGCAAAAATAGTACAGTGCTATGCCAAAAGTCAGGAAACGCTGCACCCTACAATTATATAGCAGGTCATGATGAATATAACAGTATTAACAATAATGGGACAACAAAAACAACAGTAATATAAAACAACAGCCATGCACAATCACTAGTTAATCTGCATAAACTAATATTATATAACACAACAAATTTAATTCTACACTACTAAACTGTCACTAAATCTAATATATAACTACAGTAAATATGGTATACTTTAAAAATGACACGTAAATTCTCAGTACTAAACCAAATACTACACAAAATTAAATAATTGCCTCTTATTGTTAAGTGATATTTTTTTATTTGTGTTTTCATAACAGTAATAAAGAAAATGGCAACTAAAATTAATATGATGGAGAGGCACCGTAAAACCGGGATTGAATTCCGTGACCACATTCGAAAACCACAACAAAAGTTGCAGGAATTCAATGAGAAATACCAAGAGCACCTGCAAGAATTATGAGAGTTGCAGGAACAACTCCAAAATTTGCCTTAAAGCAATTTTGTTTACATTTTAGTTTTATTAAAAAAGTTATTTTCAGTTATATTGTTTCCTTTCTTTTTTTTAAATAAGGTTATGTTTTTGTCTCATTTTAACTGCGGACTTATCAGTAAGGACCCTTTAGTCCGGGGGCAAAGTCAGCAGAGTTCGGACAAACAACAGCAGTAGGTACATGTTAACAGTGTAGTATAAGGCCTACACATAAATAAGCGTTTTGAGGACAGCAGCAGTAGGTAAAGCTAACGGTGTATTCTGAGGCCTACAAGTCAGCTTGATATGGACAGCAGCAGCAGGTAGAGCTAACAGTGTATTCTGAGGCCTACAAGTCAGCTTGATATGGACAGCAGCAGTGTAGTTTGAGGACTAAATTAACAAATCAACTTTATCAGGGCAGCTGACGGTGTTGTATAAGGCCTTCACATAGCTACAAAGGACAAACAACTAGCTTGACCTAACTCAGCATGATCATGACAGACAGCAGCAGCAGCATCTGCAGCAGGTAAATATTAAACGGTCGAGTATAAGACCTAAACATATCTCGTCCTAACTCAGCAGGACAGGCAGAAGCAGGTAATGTGGATTGTCAGAAGGCCAAAAGATAACTCGCCATGATCAGGACAGACAGCAGCAGTATAAGCATCAGGTAGATATTAACAGTGGATTATACGATCAGGATAATAGCAGCAGTCATTGGTAACGGTGGAGTATAATGACTACACAGAACTCTGAAGTATCAGGACAAGATCAGCAGGCAGTTCATAAGTTAACCTTGTATTCTAAGGCCTACACAAAGTTTGGCATAACTAAGCAGTAACAGAGAGCAGCATGTTATTATTTTGCCGCCGAAAAGTTTTGACACGAATGGAGCCGCGGAAGAACGATTAAATAACTATAAAATAATTCTACAACACCCAACTACAGCATGTTTATTCATCGCTTACATAAAGACTGTTGTACCATTAATTTTTTTTTTATAAAAGTTCATAAATTTTTTAATTGAAAAGGCCAATATAACATTGTACAATATATCATATATCTTTAAAAAAATGCCCCGTAAGTTATATTAGAAAATAATTGTTTAACGCACATTAATTAACCTTTTTGTAAACACAATATGACCTTTTTAAAGTAGTATTGACCAAACCTAATATTTAGAAGTACAAATTTAAATTCCAAATGTGTAAAAAAAAATATACAGTATATATACTGTGTGTGTATGTGTATGTATATATATATATATATATATATATATATATAAAATCAACAAAATTTAAACTTAAAATAAAATGATACTTTAAAAAAAGTTATTTATATAAAAAAAATTGATTCAACTATCCATACTTTACAGAATTCAAACTCCCATCCATAAAAATCCACCATTGGGAGATCATACAGCAAAAGATATTTTTCTTAAAGTAGTGACGGACCTGAAGGGTTAAATAGAATTAGCTATATGATCTGTATGAAGGACAGGATGTTGGGTGACATCATACTAGAGGGTGAATATATTTACATTCGCCTTATGTCCATATAAGGAACTGTTTCTAGTCAGCACTATTGTAATGTGAGCCACAGCTGTTTCCTGTATGGATGGATGTATAAGAAGCCGGTATTCTCTGAATAAATTCAGAGCTGTTCCAAAGACCATACTGTCCTTGCGTGTGTGTCATTGAGAAATAGCTCTCCAGGCGCCTGTCATTGGGAAGTAGGAGGAATCGGGGTGCATCCAGAAGCAGACCACTTCGGTAAGTACGGAAAATTCCTGCCTTTTAGGACTGGGGAGATTCCGATGCTTTCCGAAGAAACACTGTTGTTTTTATCTTGAATCCACTTTAGACACACTGAAAGGACTAGTATCTATCTTTAGGCAAGATAGACTATAAATAGACTACTGGCCAAGTCTAACAGATAAATTCTTTAGGGAAGGATTTAAAAGAGGAATTCTTTTGGCAAGAATTCAAATAGTGTCTGCACCCTGATTTCTCTTGTCTGCCAATTTCTATCGCTTCTTATCTGTCGCTTTCTTATGCTTTCTTTTATGTTCTGATGTTATGAAGCATTAAGTAATTAAATTTTATGCTGAAGGTAAGCAGCAAATGATACTGTGAAAACTGTACTTACTTTATTGTGCGTGTCCTGGAAGACCGTAAGACGCCCCACCACTCTGGCGAGGGGAAACCCCCAAGTGACTGTTTTAAGAGATAATACTAACAGACAGTTGAGAAGGAAGTTGAGCATAGACATAAGTCCTCTACTCAGTTGACAGGAATTGTCGTAGCCTTTACGGTTCAGTACAGCCAGTCCTGGGGAGAGTTTTGCTCTGCCTTCGTCTCAATTAAGTTATAAGAAATGTGTGCAAAGCAAGGAAAGGTCTCTCCACCCCCTCTGTATGTAGGACAAATAGGTGAGGATTATTATAGTGGTCCAAGAGAGAATGCTGATCCCTCTGTGGGAATTAATGGGATACTGACAAGATCTTATAAAACTCCTCCCCTCTAGATCCAACATCCATACAAGCACCAGTCAATGTTCACACACAGTTTTAGGATCATTCCAAATTGTCCTGTGAATTTATTAGGGAGAGATTTGTTTGTTCTGTTAAGGTTGCAGTTGGGGATTAGCAAGACGGGACATCTACATGTCACATCCTCAATTATGCCCATTCATGTACCAAAGGATAATTGTTTTTTTATATTTGAAATGCCAACCTCAGGATCCGCTACTTGATCCGTTTCCTCCTGAGGTTTGGGAAAATACTGACCAAGATGTTGGCCTTATCTCTTGTACACCATATAAGGCAATGCTTAAGCCCGGCGCTGCACCTTTTTATATTAAACAATACCCCCTTTCCCCAGAATAAGAAAAGGGGATTGAGTCTATGTTGATGGAATTCCCAGAGGCAGGGGTTATTGAGGAAATTATTTTCCCCTATAATACACCTATCAACCTAGAGAGAAAGGCTGATAATAACTTTCGGTTTGTCCAGCATCTTAGAGCAGTAAATGCACAGAACATACCCATAGCCCCTGTGGTTCCAGACGTACCATCTCTACTATCAGTTATTCCTGCCCATGCAGAGTTTTTCTCTGTTATTCATTTAAAGAATGCATTTTTTTCTTTGCCAGTTGACAAGGAGACACGGCCACTCTTTGCCTTCACATTTAAATTTCGCCAGTATACTTGGTGTAGAATGCCTCAGGGCAGTGGTGGGCAACCTTTTTTGTCAACTGAGCCAAATATCGCCAAAACCACGATTGGAATTTCTTTTGAGAGCCACATTTTTAAAACCTAAAATATTGCATCAACAGTACCAGTGAGGACTATTAGGCTCATGCACACGACCGTGTGCCCGCAAAAAAGTAGCGCATGCTGAAGTGAATGGGTCCATGATGCGTGCTGCACACGGCCGTGTGCAGCCCGCATCAAGGACCCATTCACTTCAATGAGTCCAGGATCCGGGTGCATGCACTACTTTTTTGCGGTGCGGAGGCACAGCCAGAAGCACCACGGAAGCACACTGTAGCACTCATATCCCCGATCCTGGACCCATTGGAGTGAATGGGTCCATGATGCGGGCTGCACACGGCCGAGTGCAGCCCGCATCATGGACCCATTCACTTCAGCATGTGCTACTTTTTTGCGGTGCGGGCAGTCGGATGCGGATCGCGAACCCCATTCAAGTGAATGGGTCCGCGATCCTCATGCAGCTGCCCCATGGTCTGTGTCCGTGCATTGCGGACCGCTATTTGCACAGGCACGGCGCCCTTACATTCGTGGGCATGAGCCCAGAGTGTGTTTTTGAATACTTTTATATGTACTTTCTTTTATTTGGATCTTAATTATTATTTCATTTTATCTTTATCATTTTTTACTTTCTTAAACTTGTCTGCAGATGTGGATGTAATGTGGATGACGCACTTATGGGGGATATCTGTGGATGACGCACTTATGGGGGATATCTGTGGATGACGCACTTATGGGGGATATCTGTGGATGACGCACTTATGGGGGATATCTGTGGATGACGCACTTATGGGGGATATCTGTGGATGACGCACTTATGGGGGATATCTGTGGATGACGCACTTATGGGGGATATCTGTGGATGACGCACTTATGGGGGATATCTGTGGATGACGCACTTATGGGGGATATCTGTGGATGACGCACTTATGGGGGATATCTGTGGATGACGCACTTATGGGGGATATCTGTGGATGACGCACTTATGGGGGATATCTGTGGATGACGCACTTATGGGGGATATCTGTGGATGACACATATATAGCATAAGATGCTATATATGTGTCATCCACAGATATCCCCCATAAGTGCCCTCCACAGATATCCCCCATAAGTGCCCTCCACAGATATCCCCCATAAGTGAGCCATCCACAAATATCCCCCATAAGTGAGCCATCCACAGATATCCCCCATAAGTGCCTTCCAGTAAGTAATGTATTAGTGGGGGGAAGGAAGGGGGCAGGGACACTTGCGGTGGGGCCGGTGCACACACCGGGGGCAGCTCCTACCTTTCTGCTGCAGGACATTTCGTTCCTCCTGAGCGGCGGCCTCTTCACCACTCCACCCCTCCTCACAGTGGGCAGCCGAACTGCCCGCTCTTCTGCTGCTGTGCGCAGCGTGACATCTCTCCCTCCGTCATGCGCCTCCTGCCCCGCCTGCCTGCTTCATTCATAAAGTGGAAGGAGCAGACAGACGGGGCAGCAGGCGCATGACGGACAATTTACAAGCAGCTTGAGCGGCGCGATATGGCTGCGCGGCCGCCCACCCGCCAGCCCAGTGGCGTAGCGTAGGTTGCCAGCACCCGGGGCAAGCCAAGTATTGCGCCCCCAACCTGTGACCACGCCCCTTTTTACAAATAATGCAGTAGATGTCATCTGCAGTCCTATGTAACACCACAGGTAACACAGGGATAACTCTGAGTACATATAATGTAGTAGATGGGTGTGAGCCCCAGAATTCAGGACACGCACAGTGTGATCTGAAGTCTGGGGCCAGGCGTCGGCAGTGTGGCCCAAATTCTATACCCCCCCCCCCCCCCCAAACAGATATTTGTATGGACATAACATACATTGCTATGAAAAATACAGGAGAAGACCGCACCATACCTGTTACATCCAGTGACCTCTACTGTGATGTAGACTTTCCTCAGTATCTTCTTTCGGAGATAGGACCGCCATGACACCTTCTTTCAGCCGCGTCTCGTCTCTGTAGAGTTTCACAGAAAATGTTTGGGATTTCTCACTTTACTATCATCCTCAGATAACAGATCTCCCACGTAGTTCCCATAACTATAATGCCCTCTGTATAATTATAATATATACTGGCCCCTCTATATTATTATTATTATTTCCTCCTCTGTATTAATATTATTAATATTAAAATGGCCCCCTCTGTAGTATTATAGTAATAATTATGCCCCCCTTCAGCATACAGTCCCATGTAAGATACAACTTTCCCCCTGCCTTCAGCCCCTCCAGCATACAGTCCCATGTAAGACACATCACTCTCCTGCCTTCAGCCCCTCCAGCATACAGTCTCATGTAAAATACATCACTCCCCGCCTTCAGCCCCTCCAACATACAGTCCTATGTAAATAATATCACACTCCCTCTCTTTGCCATCTGCCTTCAGCCCCTCCAGCATACAGTCCCATGTAAGATACATCACACCCCTGCCTTCCAGCCCTCCTTGCACAGTCCCAGCTACTTTCACACTTGCGTTTGGGGTTCTGCTTGTGAATTCCGTTTGAAGGGGCTCACAAGCGGCCCCGAACGCATCCGTACTGCCCCAATGCATTCTGAGTGGATGCGGATCCGCTCAGAATGCATCAGTTTGGCAGCGTTCAGCCTCCGCTCCGCTCAGCAAGCGGACACCTGAACGCTGCTTGCAGCGTTCGGGTGTCCGCCTGGCCGTGCGGAGGCAAGCGGATCCGTCCAGACTTACAATGTAAGTCAATGGGGACGGATCCGTTTGAAGTTGACACAGTATGGCTCAATTTTCAAACGGATCCGTTCCCCATTGACTTTCAATGTAAAGTCTGGACGGATCCGTCTGAAGCTACTTTCACACTTAGAATTTTTTCTACAATATAATGCAGACGGATCCGTTCTGAACGGATCCCAAGTCTGCATTATATGAGCGGATCCGTCTGGGCAGACATCAGACGGACCCGCTCTGAACGAAAGTGTGAAAGTAGCCTAATAAAATGCATCACTCCCCCTGCCTTCAGCCCCTCCAGCATATAGTCCCATGTAAGATACAACCCCCCCTCTGCCTTCAGCCCCTCCAGCATACAGTCCCATGTAAAACACATCACTTCCCTGCCTTAGCCCCTCCAGCATACAGTCCCATGTAAAAGATCACCCCCCCCCTGCCTTCAGCCTCTCCAGCATACAGTCCCATGTAAAACACATCACTTCCCTGCCTTAGCCCCTCCAGCATACAGTCCCATGTAAAATATCACCCCCCCTGCCTTCAGCCTCTCCAGCATACAGTCCCATGTAAAACACATCACTTCCCTGCCTTAGCCCCTCCAGCATACAGTCCCATGTAAAATATCACCCCCCCTGCCTTCAGCCTCTCCAGCATACAGTCCCATGTAAATAATATCCCCCCCCCCGATTCCTTCTCCCTTCAGCCCCTGCAAAAAGCCCCCCCCAAGTAAAAATAACAGAGTCACTATTCTCCTCCACATACTTACCTTCACACTCTGCTCCTGCTCTGTAGAATCTCCCGCACATCGTTAGGCCACGCCCCCTGGATGACGAGACTCCGCCTCTTCCCTTGACATCATCATACCTCCCAGAAACATAGAAACATAGAATGTGTCGGCAGATAAGATCCATTTGGCCCATCTAGTCTGCCCAATATATCTGAATCCTATTAATAGTCCCTGGCCCTATCTTATATAAAGGATAGCCTTATGCCTATCCCATGCATGCTTAAACTCCTTCACTGTATTTGCAGCTACCACTTCTGCAGGAAGGCTATTCCATGCATCCACTACTCTCTCAGTAAAGTAATACTTCCTTATATTACTTTTAAACCTTTGCCCCTCTAATTTAAAACTGTGTCCTCTTGTGGTAGTTTTTCTTCTTTTAAATATGCTCTCCTCCTTTACCGAGTTGATCAACTACATTCTCTTACACTACGCTCGCTCTACTGCCTCATAGGCTTCAGGCTGAAACCTATGAGGAAGAACGGAGGGGACGGGAGCCATAGGCTCCCATGACCCTCATTGAAGTGTTTGCCGCCTGGCGCCCCCTGCAATTTTGCACCCGGGGAAACGCCCCCCCCCACCACGCTACGCCCCTGCGCCAACCCGAACCAAAGAGCCGCAGTGAAGGATCAAAAGAGCCGCATGTGGCTCGCGAGCCGCGGCTTGCCGACCACTGCCTCAGGGTTATGTAGACTCCCCAGGAGTCTACTACATTGTCCTCCAAGTTACACTGCGCCCTTGGACTGCCCCTCATGGTTCTGTCCTTCTACAATATGTGGACGATCTCCTCATACAGTCCTGATCAAAAGTTTAAGACCACTTGAAAAATGGCAAAAAATCATATTTAGCATGACTGGATCTTAACAAGGTTCCAAGTAGAGCTTCAACATGCAACAAGAAGAAATGTTAGTGAGACAAAACATTTTTTGAGCATTCAATTTAATGAAAACAACGAATAAACTGAAACAGGCTGTTTTTTAGCTGATCAAAAGTTTAGGACCACACCTCCAAACCCCCCCACCCCCCATCAAAACAGAAATCCAACTTTCAAACAGGAACTCAGTAATGAGTAGCTCCGCCGTTATTGTTTATCACTTCAAAAATTTGTTTCGGCATGCTTGATGCAAGCGTTTCCATGAGGTGAGTGGGAACATTTTTCCAAGTGGTGAAGACGCCCGCACGAAGGCCATCTACTGTCTGGAACTGTTGTCCATTTTTGTAAATTTCCTTTGCCATCCATCCCCAAAGGTTCTCAATTGGATTTAGATCAGGGGAACACGCAGGATGGGCCAAAAGAGTGATGTTATTCTTTTGGAAGAAGTCCCTTGTCCTGCGGGCATTGTGTACTGTAGCGTTGTCCTGTTGAAAAACCCAGTCGTTACCACACAGACGAGGGCCCTCAGTCATGACGAATGCTCTCTGCAACATATGAACATAGCCAGCGGCCGTTTGACGCCCCTGCACTTCCTGAAGCTCCATTGTTCCACTAAAGAAAAAAACACCCCAGACCATTATGGCGCCCCCTCCACTGTGGCGCATAGAAAACATCTCAGGTGGGATCTGCTTGTCATGCCAGTAACGTTGGAAACCATCAGAGAATAAAACTTTCTTCCACCTTTGAATGTCCCATGTTTTGTGCTCTCTTGCAAAGTTCAAACAAGCAGTTCTGTGGCGTTCAAGGAGACGAGGTCTTTGAAGACTTTTTTTGTTTTTGAAGCCCTTCAGTCTCAGATGCCGTCTGATGGTTATGGGGATGCAGTCAGCACCAGTAAGGGCCTTAATTTGGGTCGAGGATCGTCCAGTGTCTTGACGGACAGCCAATTGGATCCTCCGGCTCAGTACTGATGAAATTTTTTGGGTCTTCCACTTGACTTTTTTGTTCCATAACCCTCAGGATCATTTAAGAAATTCCAAATGACTGTCTTACTGCGTCCCACCTCAGCAGCGATGGCGCGCTGTGAGAGACCCTGCTTATGCAGTTCAACAACCCGGCCACGTTCAAAAAGGGAGAGTTTTTTTGCCTTTGCCATCACAGCGTGTGACTACCTGACAAAAAATGACAATGAATCCACATCTTTGCACAGATTTGGCCTTTTAAAGGCATGTGGTCCTAAAATTTGGATCAGCTGAAAAACAGCCTGTTTTAGTTTAATCGTTATTTTCAATTAATTGAATGCTCAAAAAATCTTTTGTCTCACTCTCATTTCTTCTTGTTGCATGTTGAAGCTCTACTTGGAACCTTGTTAAGATCCAACAATGTAAAATATGATTTTTTGCCATTTTTCAAGTGGTCTTAAACTTTTGATCAGGACTGTATGTAGTTCTACTCGGGAGGCCTCCAGGCAGACTGTGTTAGTTTATTACTGTGGTTATGTGAATGTGGTCACAAAGTTTCTAGGAAGAAATTACAATGGTGTATGGAAAGTGTTGAGTATTTGGGCTTTGTTCTCAGTAAAGGTGAGAGAAAAATCAGTCATGCCAGAATTACCGCCATGCTGGGTTGCCCTGCCCACAAACAAAAAAAGACATGTTGACCTTTCTTGGCATGATTGGTTACTGCCGCCAATGGATTGCTGAGTGTTCCTACTATGATAATATTCTGAGACAAACCGCTAATATTCCTGATTTCATTAAATGGTCTGATGAAAATGTTACAAGCTTTTAGTCATTTGAAATGTGCAATGGTTTCAAGTCCTGGTTTGGGCCTACCCAACTGTGGCGTGATGTTTCACTTTCTTGCCAGGGACAATTGTAAAACCATGGAGGGAGCACAAGATCATGGAGGCAAATACCGCCCTGTTGCTTTTTTCTCAAAAGTGGTACCCGTACAGGTTCAGGGCATGCCTGCGTGTCTCAGGAGTTTGGCACCCTGTGCTATGGTCGCTAATATGGCCACGCCTATCACCCTAGGTCATCCCACCACTCTGCATACCTCACACAATGTTCAGGCCCTATTGAAGAACATTCAAACACAACATATGTCAGCACAAAGACTGAGTGGATATGAAGTTTTGTTGATATCTAATCCTCAACTTCATATCAAATAATCAGCACCCACATTCGGTCCAATGGCTATACTGAATGCCCTACTTGGCTACAAGGGAGAGCAGGATGATTTGCCTCCTCCCCATGCATGTACTGAACTTATACATGAACATACCTCACCTAGGCCTGACTTATAGTCCACACCTATTGAAGGAGCACCTGATACTTTTGTGGATGGATCCTGTTCCCGCCCTAATGACAACACTTATCATGCAGGATACACTGTTGTTCAACTCCCTGATGTTATACTGGAATCGAATCCTATACCTTTTCAGTCAGCCCAAGCAGCTGAACGGATTGCCCTCACTAGAGCTTGTTGTCTTTTTGAGGGGAGAGATGTAAATGTATACATCGATTCCAAGTATGCCTTTGGAGTTGTACATGATCATGGGGTAATCTGGCAGAGGAGAGACTTCATAGCTGCAGATGGGAGACAAATCTCACATTCCACCCTAGTACATGATCTCCTGGCCGCCATCCAATTACCAAGCAAAGTTATTATCCATTGTAAGGCACATACTGGTCTCCAAACGCACATAGCTAAAGGGAATGCCCTAGCTGATCAGACAGCAAAAGAGGCTGCTATTAGAACGGCAGCAACAGTTCAAATGCCCTCCCTAGTTCCAGACATTACCCTTACTGACAATCTATTGCTAAGCCTCTAGGATTTGGCTACCATTAGGGACAAAATAGAATGTCAGTCGGTAGGTGCAGTACAAGACCTTGATACGGGTCTTATCTGCAAAGAGGGGAAACCATGTATTCCAGTTGCAAGCGCCCCGATTTTAATTGCACAGGATCATGGTCTTGGCCAGAGGGGAGCACAGGCAAACACTGACCTCATTCGGAGAGATTTTTTTATACCAGGTCTTAGATCAAATTGAACAAGATGTTGCTCGTGCCTCTCCTTTCTCTCCACAGGAACCTACGCATCCTTTCCAACCAGGAGACGTGGTGATAGTCCAGCGCCTGGCAAAAGGACGAAAACAGACTGAGTTCCCGTTTGGACCACCCACCCGAGTAGTAGCGGTCACCAAAACAGCGATTCTCACAGAAGAGGCTCCAATCTGGATTCACGCTAGCAGAGTGAAAAGAGTCCCTGAGGCTTCTTCTCTGGTGACGGACAAAGACAAAGAGGGTGAAGCAAGTGTGAAATCCCTGAACAAAGAAGGGAGCTCAGAAGAAGTTTCCCTGAAAAATGCCTTGCCACAGGCTAAAGATGATGACCTCACAATATTCTGGGAGATTTGTTTGTCTGCTGATAATTATTAATCTTTGTGTTTTCTTGCCTGTCTGGCTTATTACTACATGTATTTATCACCCAGAGAAGATGAGTTTCTTCTGCTGTGCACCAAATAATCAGTCAGTATATAAAAGAGATCAGGAGCAAGATCCCTTTGCTCCCTTCCCCTTTTATTCTGAACATAATAATATAGTCAGGATGACAAATGCCCTAAATGTTAGTTCATTGTGCCTTAAAGACTTACAGAGCCCACGGGATCTTATACAAACATGTGTTATTGCTGTGCTTACACCCGATGAATCCCTCCTTGAAGTCTGGTCGATGGCTAACAATACACAATCTTTTATTCCCTTGTATGACTTCTGTGGGGAGTGTCATAAATTAGGAAATAGCAGGGATATAATTAGAATAATTACTATTAATATGACTGCAGCAGAGACTTGTTTTACCTTTTCCCAGGATATGACTTTATATTGTGATAGTAGAGACATAAAAAGTGGATTACCTAAGAATAGTGTATATGATTATATTGACGACACCTGTAAAAAGAATAGTAGGCTTGCTAGCTCCCTGAATAATTCCATGAGTTGTAATAAGACCATTGTGACTCCCAGTTTTATCTATAATATAATGCTCCCTAAGGGATTGTTTTTGTCTTGTGGTAACAGAACTTACAATTACATTCCTGCTAATGTTATTGGAGGTCCCTGCGCGTTATCCAGGCTGACTTTGGCCCTTCCCAGTCAACCCCCTATCAGGAGAGCTTACAGATAGGTTACCAAGACTTTATCAGAAGACTGTGCCGGCAGCACAGTGATAAGGAAGACAGCACAAAATCCTCCGGGGCACACTCTGTGGTAGAGGAGCACCAGCCTAGATGGAGGTTGAGGTGCCCTTGATGACGGTGTTTTTTAGGGTGCTTGTGGCGGCTGGGTCCCTTGGTGGTATTTGTCGTGACGCTAGTACCGTTTATGGTGGTACAACCAGTTGTAGTAGTATTGAAGAATGAGGTAGACAGTGGTAGGATACAACTCACAACTTTTACTGTAGCTGGTTTTAGTTGCAGCATATACATCCAGACAGAATACAGTCTCTTGATATTTAGAGGAATTCTGTTGATCCACTGTTATTAGGTTTTGGCTAGGTCCTGACTCAGGCTGTGGTACTGTATAGGTCTTACTGGTAGGTCACTTGCTTCGGGTCCCTTTTCAACCAGTGTAGTTTGGTGAGGTTGCCCGTGGCTAAAGAAACCTTCAACTGGATTCCCAAAGGTCTTTGATGCCTGGGTAGTGGCTATTATCCTTTGGTCTTAAGTCCTTTCTTGACTTTGTCCCTTCTTGGACTAGACTTTTACCTGAGCAGTTTTGTGCTCGATCTGCACACTCTCTAACTAACAGAAGACTGACCACAGATAAGACCTGAGCTAGGCTAGATGTCCCAGAGTGGTGCTATCCCCATCTAGTGGTGGGATGTATAAAGCACACTTGACCAGCCTATGAACAGGGATACAACAGGTAATGTAATGCAAAATGACATGCAACACAGTAATGCAGTTTTTCAGTAATTTTGCAGTTCCCACGTGTCCTGAGTGGGACACTGCATACCCCATGGTAAAACGTGAATCGACCTCGACACATTTTTGACTCAATGTTGTGTCTTCCTGTAAGATATAAGAGAAGGGAAAGCATGCATGCATAGGAAATAAGACCATAGCCCCATTCTTGTACTCCTTGTATCGGAAAGTAAAATGGGTTAGGCAAACATATCTCAGGCAACAACGAAATGTGACAAAAGGTGACAACAGGGTTGTAATTTTTCCTCTGAAGACTGGTGATGTAATGGCAAAACCAGGATAGTCCATAATGAGGTGGAAAAAGGAAAAGAAACAAAAATAACATCTCAGGAGGCTCACAGTTTATGAGTCCGTTCCCTGGGCACAGGAAAATGTCAAAGTAGCATATCACGGAGGCTCAGGTGCATGAAAGTCTATCTCCAGGTACAGGCTTGAACGTTGCAAAACAGGTGTAAGGTAAGTAGTCCCTTAAAAAGTCCTTTAAGGAGATAGAACATAATAAAACGTAGATCAGTCTCTTTCTTAAACTCTGGAACTCCAGACGATGTAAGGATGCACGCAACGATGAAACGGCAGGGCTGGAAGTTGTCTTCTCGGCTGCTGGTGCAGGAAATCCCTATAACGGGCAGGTGGTTTTCCTCTTGTAATCCTGTCGGATCTACGAAGCGGCTGAGACTCTACAGGCCTTATTTCAAGGGAACTTGGTGTTTCCTGAGCTGTAGTAGATACTTCTCGAGATGGCTCTTCCGGTTGACGTGCAGTGTGTTGTTCTTGGCAGGCACTAAAATATTGAGCCATGGGGTAAAGAACCATTGTAAAGGATCAGAGTCAAATAACGTTTTTCCAAAAGACTGTATTGGTCCTTCTGAATCAGATAATATTACAGGCTCTGGTTCTACGGATTGAGTTTCCTCTTGAATAGCTTCTTCTTTGAGTTTCTTCTTGAGTATCTTCCTTGAGACACAACTTAAGGCGATTTCGATGCACTACACGTAATTTGTCCTCTTGGGTAATCTCATAAGTATCAGTCTATGGATTGAGAATAGCGGTAATGGTGTAAGGTTCTCTCTCCCATTTGCTATCTAATTTGCTGGTACAATGGTTGTTTTTTAACCACACACGGTCACCAATTTTGAGAGGTTCTGCTTTGGCAGATTGGTTATAATCTTTCTGTTGTTTTTCATGAGCATGTTCCATGCGTTGTTGAACAATTTCTTGTGCATCAATTAAATGTCACGGCGGATAGTATCTCAGATATACAGACAACCAAATAAACAAGTGTCTAGGCGAGATGCTGGGGAATGGTCACCTCCTAGCATATCCCTGACTTCTGTCCCTACGCTGCTAAGCCCACATTCAGACCTTGATGGTAGGAATAATGTGTCCTCGTGCCTGGACTGCAAACATCCTAGAATCCCTGAGATGGTGAAAGGGGAGAAGGGGCAGAAGACACACAAACAGCCTAGACCGCAAATAACAAAAACAGAAACCAAACTTATCTGAGCTGGAACAGACAATCCTTCCTTCCTTGAATCCAAGGCCAGACTGAATTCTATAACCCGCGCGGCCCTCTGGGAGTGAAGGCAATTTAAGCCAATGACCCCACCCAGAGCACCTGAAGGAAGGCGGATCCAGCATAATTCCAAAACAAATGGTTAGACTTGTGCTGCCAATCTGACAGACCTCCGCACACCGTCCGAGCAGGGCATGACAGTACCCCCCTTCTACGGGTGACCTCCGGGCACCCGGACCAACCTTATCCGGGTGGGCTCTGTGAAAAGCCCTAACCAGTCGGCTGGCGCTGACCTCCAGCGCCGGAACCCACATCCTCTCCTCAGGGCCGTATCCCCTCCAGTGTACCAGGTACTGAAGGGAACCCCAAAGAACTCTAGAGTCAAGAATCCTGGAGATCTCAAACTCTAAATTCCCATCGACCAGAACAGGAGGAGGAGGCAATGGTGATGGTTGCACCGGTCTCACATATTTTTTCAATAAAGATCTATGGAACACATCATGGATCCTCCAAGTCTGCGGAAGATCCAGCCGAAACGCTACTGGATTGATCACCGCAGATATTTTGTACGGGCCGATAAATTTTGGCACAGTTTCCAAGATGGCACTCTCAATTTAATATTTTTAGTGGACAACCACACCAGATCACCCACACACAGGTCCGGACCAGTCACAGGTCTCTTGTCAGCCATTCGCTTATATCTCTCACCCATCGTCTCCAAATTCACTTGTATCCTCCGCCAGATAGAAGATAAGGTAGAAGAAAACCTTTCCTCCTCTGGCATCCCAGAGGAACTAGTCCCCGAAAAGGTACCAAACTGAGGATGAAAACCATATGCGCCAAAAAATGGCGACTTACCTGGGGATTCCTGCCTACGGTTATTCAAAGCAAACTCCGCTAGGGGCAGGAATGAGGACCACAAAGCACCTCAAGTAGGTCTCCAGGTTCTGATTAGTACGCTCCGTCTGTCCATTCGACTGCGGATGGAAAGCCGAAGAGAACGAAAGTTGAATGCCAAGCCGAGAGAAAAACGCCCTTCAGAACCTGAATGACAAACTGTGTGCCCCTATCAGAAACCACATCCGAAGGAATTACATGCAATTTCACGATATTATCAACAAAAATTTGCACAAGAGTCTTGGCCTTAGGCAGACTAGTTAACAATATAAAATTAGTCATCTTGCTAAAACGGTCAACTACCACCAAAATTACTGTTTTCCCCGAGGAACTCGGTAGATCCGTAATAAAGTCCATGGACAAGTGCGTCCAAGGACGAGACGGAATAGATAAAGGAAGGGTTGAAACATCCGGTCGAGTATGAGCAACCTTAGATCGTGCACAGGTCACAGTACCCAGCATGATTCCAAAACAAAACAAATGGTTAGACACGTGCTGCCAATCTGACAGACCTCCGCACACCGTCCGAGCAGGGCATGACATTAAATGTCTTTGGTGCTCACTCACCCAATCAGTTTTTGGTAGAGGGTTGATTGCATCAGGCACTTGTACGCACTTGTATGATCAGCAGGTAGTGTACCTTGTCGGCCAAACATAAGATAGTAAGGTGTATACCCAGTAGAACAATGAATAGTGTTATTGTAGGTGTACATCAATTTAGGCAGTAGAGTAGGCCAATCCTTTCTTGTAGCAGGTGGTACCGCTCTTAGCATCTCAATTAAAGTTTGATTCATTTTCTCGCAAAGCCCATTCCCTTGGGGATGGTAGGCTGTGGTCCTGATTTTCTGGCAATTGTGAAATGTACACAGTTCTTTGAAGAGTTGCGACTCAAAGGCAGATCCCTGATCTGTAAGGATTCTTTCTGGGCATCCATATGGCAACAAGAAATGTTCCCAGAAGGCATCTGCAGTTGTTTTAGAGGTCAAGTCCTTGACAGGTACGGCTACAACAAATTTAGTATAATGGTCATAGGCTAGCGTATGTGTAACCTAAGCGACTTGGTTCCAGCTTCACATGGTCAATTGCAACTATTTCTAGCGGTGTTTAGTGTTGAGCGCGAATATTCGAATATCGGCACTTCGATAATTTGCGAATATTTCTAATATAGTGCTATAAATTCGATATTTCGAATATTCTTTATTTTTTTTTTTTTTATTGTTATTTTTTTTTCTTTCCCACTTCCCAAAAGTAGTTCTTACCTGTCCTTAGGATTCCTGGCTTCCTGGCTGCTCCAGTCAGTGCCCGTTGCCGCTTCTGACGACTTCCGTGCTCATGGAGCGTCCCCATCACCATGGGAACGTCTCCATACTAGAATGTACTGTCGGATTTGAGAATTACGTTGAAATCGCAATTTGATTAATTCAAGTTATAATAATCGAATTGCGATTTCAACTTAGCACTGCTATATTCCATATTCGTTATTATAGCCTAATATGGAATATAGCAGTGCTAAGTTGAAATCGCAATTCGATTATTATAACTTGAATTAATCGAATTGCGATTTCAACTTAGCACTGCTATATTCCATATTCGTTAATTCTAGCCTAATATGGAATATAGCAGTGCTAAGTTGAAATCGAAATTCGATTATTATAACTTGAATTAATCGAATTGCTATTTCAACTTGGACCTGGTTTACTATGGTTGGCTTGGTAGAATTAGCGAATATGACGAATGTATTCAACATATTCCTCAAAACGAAGATAACGAAGTATTCTCCATCTTGGTTTTAGCTACCTATTCGTCAACTTCGCTAATTCTAGCAATCAAATAGGAAGGTTGACTATAGAGACACCTGTGTTTAATTCGCTATGCGATTATATTACTTTGCTTTTTTTTATTTTTTATAAATAGAATCATTATAATAATCAAGCATTTAACTATTCAATTTTTTTTTTAAAAAAGCAAAGTAATATAATCGCATAGCGAATTAAACTTAGCTGTCTCTATAGTCAACTTTCCTATTTGATTGCTAGAATTAGCGAAGTTGACTAATAGGTAGCTAAAACGAAGATGTAGAATACTTCGTTATCTTCGTTTTGAGGAATATGACGAATACATTTGTCATATTCGCTAATTCTAGATATCAAACCAATAGGAAAGTAGCCTTAAGTTAAAATCGCAATACGCGATTATTTAAATCGCATAGTAATCGCGATAACTAGAATAATGACGAATATTCGATTTCGACGAATATGAAACGAATATTCTATCGAATATTCGCGAATTTCGTCGAAATCGAATATGGCACCTGCCGCTCATCACTAGCGGTGTTCGGCTTAGGGCTCTTTCACACTTGCGTTGTCCGGATCCGGCGTGTACTCCATTTGCCGGAATTACACGCCGGATCCGGAAAAACGCAAGTGAACTGAAAGCATTTGAAGACGGATCCGTCTTCAAAATGCGTTCAGTGTTACTATGGCACCCAGGATGCTATTAAAGTCCTGGCTGCCATAGTAGTAGTGGGGAGCGGGGGAGCAGTATACTTACAGTCCGTGTGGCTCCCGGGGTGCTCCAGAATGACGTCAGAGCGCCCCATGCGCATGGATCACATGATCCATGCGACACGTCATCCATGCGAGTGGGGCGCCCTGACGTCACTCTGGAGCGCCCGGGGAGCCACACGGACGGTAAGTATACTGCTCCCCCGCTCCCCACTACACTTTACCATGGCAACCAGGACTTTAGCGTCTTGGCAGCCATGGTAACCATTCAGAAAAAGCTAAACGTCGGATCCGGCAATGCGCCGAAACAACGTTTAGCTTAAGGCCGGATCCGGGTTAATGCCTTTCAATGGGCATTAATTCCGGATCCGGCCTTGCGGCAAGTGTTCAGGATTTTTGGCCGGAGCAAAAAGCGCAGCATGCTGCGGTATTTTCTCCGGCCAAAAAACGTTCCGGTCCGGAACTGAAGATATCCTGATGCATCCTGAACGGATTTCTCTCCATTCAGAATGCATTAGGATAAAACTGATCAGGATTCTTCCGGCATAGAGCCCCGACGACGGAACTCTATGCCGGAAGAAAAGAACGCAAGTGTGAAAGAGCCCTTACAATGAGATGTAAGAGTGCTTTTTGGTCATGTTTTTCATTTCTTCCAACAGCACAGGTGGAACACTCTCGACACCACTTTTCAATGTCTCCTCTCATCCCGATCCAGTAGAATATTCTATGGATGGTGGCTTCTGTTTTCTGCCAAAGTGTCCTGATTGATCATGGTACATCTCAAGAATTATTCTTGCATCTCGGCGCGGTATTAAGATTTGATACAGACGATCCCAGGTACTTGGATCTGAGGTCCTTCTTAATAGTAGGCCTTTCTGTAGAAAGATGTGTTTTCTGTGTGTCCATAGTTTTGACAATTCTGGATCAGCATTCCTCCTGCGGATTCTTTCTAGTGTTCTTCCGCTGGTGAAGAAATCTTGCAGTTCACCCAACACTCTGCTTTCATTTTGCAGCTTGATCCATCTCTCTTTGTCCACTTGAGATTTTGGATCCACTTGTTGAAGGTTAAGGACCTTTTTCCCTTTGATGGTGATAATGCCTTGGTGTGCAAAATTTTTGTAGAAGGATGGCATTTCTACCTCTTCCCAAACATCTTCTTGTCTAATTGGGTCGGCAGACGGGATAATGCATCCGCATTTTCATTTGCTTTTCCTGTTCTGTATTTAACGGTGAAATTATAGTTAGCAAGGCGTGAGGCCCATCTTTGTTCTAATGCTCCCAACTTGGCGGTGTTAAGATGCGCTAGCAGGTTGTTATCTGTGAAGGCCACAAATGGTGTTGCGGCAAGGTAATCTTTAAATTTCTCTGTAACAGCCCACACGAGTGTGAGGAATTCCAATTTGAAGGAACTATAGTTTTGGTCGTTTCTTTCAGTACCTCTAAGAGATTTACTAGCGTAGGAAATGACTCTTTCTTTACCTTCTTGTATTTGCGACAAAACCGCTTCCAGGCCTTTCTTACTGGCATCTGTGTAAAGAATGGCTGTTGGTAATCCGGATAGCCTAAGATTAGTGGTTCTGTTAACTTCTTCTTCAGGAGCTGGAAGGCAATTTCTCTTTCGGTGTTCCATTCAACTGGTATTGGAGATTTCTGATACCTTTTAGGATGTCCTCTCAGAAGTTCTAATATTGGCTCTGCAATTTGGGCAAAATGAGGAATAAAGCATCTGTAGTATCCTGCCTAACTGAGAAAACTTCTCACTTCTTTCACTGTAGTAGGAGTAGGCCAATTTCGGACTGCGGCTATCTTCTCTGGATCCGGTTTAACACCTTCAGAGCTGACAATATGCCCTAAGTATTTGACTTCTGGCTTCAGTAGATAACACTTAGATGGTTTGACTTTGAGTGCATGTTTAATGAGGACTTGAAAAACTTTGGCCAGATGTTTCAAGTGATCTTCATAAGATTTGGAGTAGATGATGACATCGTCTAAGTATAACAGAACGGTTTCAAAATTTTTGTGGCCCAGACAACGCTCCATTAATCTTTGAAAAGTTCTGGGCGCATTGAAAAGTCCAAAAGGCATGCAGTTGAACTCAAATAGGCCCATAGGGGTGGTAAATGCAGTCTTCTCACGATCTTCAGGTGCCATTGGTACTTGCCAGTATCCACTGGTTAAATCAATTGTAGAGAAGTAGGCTGAAGATTCTAAAACTGTCAAGGATTCCTCTATGCGTGGTAAAGGGTAAGCATCCTTGTGAGTGATTTGGTTAATTTTTCCACACAGAATCTGATGTTACCATTCTTTTTACGGACATGGAATAGCGGTGCAGCCCATGGGCTATGGCTGTCTTTGATGATATTGGAGTCCTTCATCTCCTGGATAATTTGCTTTACGGATTGGTACATAGTTGGCGGTATAGGCAGATACCTTTCCTTGATCGGTGGGTGTGAACCCGTAGGGATGGAGTGCTTAATGATATCTACTTCTCCGTAGTCTGTAGAATGCTTACTAAAGGCACGGTGATGCTCCTTAACAATTTTCAATACTCCCTCCAATTTTGGTGGTGTTCTGGCATTGAAGCATCTCCCACATGAATTTCTTTCCACCAGGATGCGCTTAAATTTTGGTCCTGTAGGTGCTGTTTCTTGATAAGTTGCTTTGTGGTAGCTGTAGCCACACTGATGACATCCTGAAACGTAACTTGGATTAGCTGTGCAATGGGATGGTATTTTGTTAGTGTTACACTGCTATCACTCAAGTTTAGGAGTCGAATAGGCACTTTACCTTCAGAGACGGTTACTAGGCTTCTTGCAGCTCTAACTAGAGGATGGTCTTCCAAAACAACTGGCTCTACCAGGGCTTGGTAGTCTTGACCCTGAATTCCAACTATAGCTCAGCACCACAAGAGGGTTTTGGTATTGGGTTTGAGAATCACAGGTTGATTATCCCGGATGCGGACACAACATATTTATCCTTTTTCGTTGGCGAATCTCTGTTGCGCATTTAGTACACGGATGGTTTGTTGGATCACCTTCTTAGAAGCAGGAGAGGCAGTAGGCACTGACTGGTGCAAGGCTTCCAGCATCTCAACATTCATTCCTAGGACTATTGGAGGGTTGTTGTTATTTTCTCTGACTTGTACCACAATAATGCCTTGTCGAGATAGTGTAGTTCCTCCTACTTGAATGGTAGGTTCCCAATAACCATATATTGGTACAGGTTTGCCGTTACTGGCTATGAGACTCAGCCAGGATTCTGGGGGCTGGGTAAGTGGATTTTGGTCCCAGTATTTTTCAAATGCTGCTTGTTGGATGGTAGTGACTTGGGATCCTGTGTCATCTAGGGCAACAAAAGGAACTCCATTTATTTGAAGTGTCACTTCTGGACGGGATCCTACGTATCTGGACATCCAATAGGGATCTTCTGGACCTATTGATTTACCTCCCGAGGGGTGGTCCTTGGCCTTGGGGGTCGCCCGTTTAACTGCCAGCAGGTTGCTTCAGTATGGCCTGACTTGTGACAGTATGTGCAGATAGGCCGCTTAGGGGTGCTAATGCGGTCCGGAGAGCGTCCACCCAAATTTCTGGAATAAGTCTCTTTATAGTCAGGAGGGAAGAGTCTTCTGGACACAGGTTTCTCATCCTCCAGCAATACTGTTTTTTCCCACTGTTCCAACTTTTGGTGAACTTTCTCCAGACTTCTAGTCAGGAATTGGACTTGCTCAGTAAGGGCAGCAACTACGTCAGGAATTGGGGCTTGGGTTGCCTGACTGACGACAGGTAAAGGTTTTAAAGGGGTGACCAGCTGTGCTACTGGCACTACAGCAGATCTAACAGGTTCTGTCGGTGGATTTTTTCCCAGTATACTGATAGCTAACTCTTTAAAGTCTAAGAAAGTAGCACTTGGATGCTGGGCGGCTAACATTCTTAGCTGGCTCTTTAGATTGTCTGTATTGACGCCTTCAATAAATTTCTCTTTCAGGGTTTTGTCCTGATTCTCTGCCTCACGGGGGTCTACTTGGACAACAGCTCTAAGGGCTTCCTGCAAAGATAATGCAAAGTCTCTGAGTGACTCACCCGATTGCTGTTTCTTGCTGAAGAACCTCATCTTGACCTCTGACACGGTTCTGGGTTCAAAGGTGGTGTAGAGACGTTCAAATATCTGCTCCAGTGTCCTCCTCTCTGAGCTTGGCCAGGATTTCACTTCTCTGAGAGCAGCTCCTTCCAATTGCGCAAGGAGAATCTCCATCTGTTGCTCTGGGGATACAGGGAAAATCTAAACACAGCAAGAATTTTCTCTTTAAAGTCCCTTAAAGTGTTAACTTCTCCAGAATATCGTGGGAACCAGGGGGGCCCAAAATAATAAGGCATGGTTAAAGGCATTAAGCTTGGTGCCGCAGCAGTTGGTATTATGCTGGGACCGGCTGCGGCTGCCGCAGGGGGTCCGCGGACGTCAGGCTGCACGTTATCCTCCTGCACAGACATGGTAACAGCAGGTGAATTATGGTTAGGAAAGTTAACTGTGGCTGTAGACACTTTTTGTGCGGCGTTGCTATGGGCAACAGCTATCTTGCGGGTGTATGGCCCTTTAAGAAACTTGGTGCCGGCTGAATGCAGTGCTTGAATAGCGCTTGTTTAAATCTCTGACAGCGCACCTGGCTATCGACGCTCCTTATAATTAGCATGGGCAAATCGCAGTACTCACAGGTTGCGATTACTACTTGGGGGACGGCAAGCAATGCGATCCTTTCCTCTCCGTTAGTTCGCATGTGAAGTCTCGCGACTTTTGGGTATGCGCACGTCACACTCTCCTCCCGTGCGCGGCGTCTCACTCTGATGTGCTGCAAACAGAGGAGGCGGCACTGCGTTTGCATATAGGATCGGCCTCCCAGAATTGATACAGCAACAGGTTGGACGGGCTGGCCAGACAATTTTGCATAAATGGGCGGCACTAAGTTTTCCCGCTCTTCAGGGGGTGTCACAAGCTTATCCACAGTGATGGCGCAGTATTTTTCAAACATGAAGGCCTCCAGTGGCCATTTTAAGTGCAAAGGGGCTTATTCCCATACGACAGTCTTTTAAATAAGGCGCAGGGGTTAAAATCCTGTTTGTGACGCCAAAATTCAGATGTGGCGTGCCAGAACCGCAGGGGCGACACGTGAGGTGCACGGTGGGGCGATGAGGGGAAGTAATAATACAGTTCATCGGGTTACTCACGGTTAGCAGAAAGCCTCCCTGGGCCGGCATCACAGTGATGAGGAAGACAGCACAAAATCCTCCGGGGCACACTCTGTGGTAGGGGAGCACCAGCCTAGATGGAGGTTGAGGAGCCCTTGATGACGGCGGTTTTTAGGGTGCTTGTGGTGGCTGGGTCCCTTGGTGGTATTTGTCGTGACGCTAGTACCGTTTATGGTGGTGCAACCAGTTGTAGTAGTATTGAAGAATGAGGTAGATAGTGGTAGGATACCACTCACAACTTTTACTGTAGCTGGTTTTAGTTGCAGCATATACATCCAGACAGAATCTCTTGGTATTTAGAGGAATTCTGTTGATCCACTTTTATTAGGTTTTGGTTAGGTCCTGACTCAGGCTGTGGTTCTGTATAGGTCTTACTGGTAGGTGACTTGCTTCAGGTCCCTTTTCAACCAGTGTAGTTTGGTGAGGTTGCCCGTGGCTAAAGAATCCTTAACCTGGATTCCCAAAGGTCTTTGATGCTTGGGTAGTGGCTATTATCCTTTGGTCTTAAGTCCTTTCTTGACTTTGTCCCTTCTTGGACTAGACTTTTACCTGAGCAGTTTTGTGCTCGATCTGTACACTCTCTAACTAACAGAAGACTGACCACAGATAAGACCTGAGCTAGGCTAGATGTCGCAGAGTGGTGCTATCCCCATCTAGTGGTGGGATGTATAAAGCACACTTGCCCAGCCTATGAACAGGGATACAACAGGTAATGTAATGCAAAATGACATGCAACACAGTAATGCAGTTTTTCAGTAATTTTGCAGTTCCTACGTGTCCTGAGTGGGACGCTGCACTGGCTATATATAATACTCGTACTATAAATTCTATTGCATGTGACTTGGCTAAATCTCTTAATCATACCTCTATCGCTGTCTCGGTCTATGGTGTGTGCTGTGAAACTGTAGCTACACTTGTAGTTGCCCGCGGCAACATGTTGCTGTGTGTGCATGCGGTGGCAGTGTCTCGGCCTTCTGGGTGATTGCTGTGACATGGTTGCCACGCATGTTGTTGCCTGCGGCAACGTGTAGCTTTCCTATGTTTGTATGTGCACTTCCCCTTTAAGTGGCTTCCTCCCCTTGTCTGGTGTTGGAAGGGTTAACTCCCTTCCTAATGTTTAAACACTGGGTTTATGTGTGTGTGGGTGTGGCTGCTTGGGCTATTTAGCCTCTGCTGGATGCCTGACGCTGAGGGGGTACTCCAGCTATGGTGTATGCTGGAGTTATCCTCCTGGTCTTCATATGCCATCTGTCCAGTGAGGGCCACCCTTGTGGTCATAGAAGATATAAGATGTTCTTGTGGTGTCTCATGTTATTGCAGCTATGGTCTCCTGGGTTCCTGTGTGGTTTTTGGTGTGTGCTGTGTCCTTTTATGTTGGTGTGGACACTAGCACTTGTGCACGGGTTCCAGTCAGTGTGTCTGTGGCAGGTAAGTGTGTTATGGGTGTCGCTTACCTGCCATCTCCATATGCTGTATGTGTTCCCCTCTCCTTGCAGCCTGGCCTCAGATAGAGACTCCTGTTCCTCCATTACTGGGATGAACAGGTTGTCTCTCCCCTGCTCCTATGTGAGGGATTACCAGGGCGACTTAGGGTTTCTAGGAATCCTGAGTATGAGTCGTCCTACCATCGGTGTCCGCTCATACAGTGAGGAGTCAGGGAGAGGATTAGGGTCGCGGTAGGAGGTGACCTGCTCCCTTATTACTCCCTTTGGCCAGGCTGATCCCCTTTACCCTTTGACACCGCACGGTTTCCCCCACTCCCCGCCGTGACAATCGCCTTATCAGATATGCTTTTAGATCTACAAGGCGTAAGAGGAGCAGTGCTAGAAACTAGATTTGCTGTGGATTATCTGTTACTTAAGCATAATATAGGATGTCAAGATTTTAAAGGAATGTGTTGCTTTAATTTATCTGACCATTCCAGATCAATCCAGTCCCATATTCAAGCGTTACATGAAATTGCTAATAATGGCTTTTTGAAGTAGGATGATAGCGCAATAAGTAGAATTTATTTAAATACCCAATATTGACTGAATATATATACTGACTCCTAAGATCATGTATTTGCGTATCAAAGATAGTTAGATGATGTATCAATAGTTTTTGGCAAATGAGAATCCAGTACAGTCAGATACAATGTGTGTATAGAATTAGCCAACGGACACTTACTGGTATGCGCACTCAGAGGCGCGTCTGTTGCTATAGCTGGATTCGTTCGCCACTTGTTACAATTCTCCTGTTGGTGTCTCTCCCAGTACTATATTCTGCTCACCTCGTGGCACGCGAGTAACTCCGGCCGGTAGCTCGCGCGCGCACAGGGAAGCGGTGTTTACTCGTTGTCCAGGAAACCTTTCGTGTGACGTCACACCCGAAGCTACGGAAGCCTCTAGGGTCCACAATACCTCCGACGCGTTTCGGAATAAACGAATTCCTTCCTCAGTGATGAATGTAGATCCTGTTTGGCCAGTTTTTAAGCGTGTTGGTTCCCATGGAGACAGCTTTTGTTTAGAAGACTTATCTTATCTTATTGATTTTCTTTCCACAAGTCCGTGGGTATACATTCCTTACTTGAGATCCATAATAGTTGGTTGCTAGTGGTGACTGGCAATTTTTGACCTCAACTCCATTTTGATTCTTGGTATTTTCCCATATATGTTTTATGGGTCCATTATTTAGTTACATTACACATATTATGAGTTACCAGGGAGTGTGAGTTATAAAAAAGCTAATAATTCAATTTCATGATTGAGGCCAATGGGAGCCAGGGTATTTAGATTATATATCCATTCACTCTCCCTACGAGACATCAATTTAATATAGTCGCCTCCTCTAGGATCCTGCCTTACTTGTTCTATGCCTCCAAAGGAGGAACCTTCAAATCTACCTTTGTGTTTCTCAGTGAAGTGACGTAACAATGGATGGCCTTCAAACTTCTTAGTAATGTTTTTTTATATGCTCCCATATTCTGATTTTTAGTACATGTTTGGTCCTCCCTACATAAATCTTCCCGCAGAGGCATTTTATATGATAGATGACCCCCTTAGAATGACATGTGAGGTGATTTTTTATTTTATATGTGTTGTTTCCAGTGGTGATTTCCTTAATAGTTTATTTTTGTCTTCAAGCTAGGCAGGCCTTACATGTTCTACATGGAAAAAAACTGTTTCTATCATCAGGCAGAGATGGTTTCTTTCTGTTTCCACCATTATTAGTTCTAATGGATGGAGCTATTATGTTTTTTGACTTCCTGAAAATAAATTTTGGTACCATGGGTAGTTTTTCCCCAATAACTTTGTCATGTTTTAAAATATCCCAATGTTTTTTTATAATTTGTCTGAATTGGAATTCTTTTCCATGATACTAGATTATTATAGGTATATTAAAATCAGGGACGTCATTTATTTTGTTGTTTTTGTTCTTATTAATTTTATCTTTATTTTTTTTGTACAAGTGATTTCCGCTCTATTTGTAGGACCTCATGTTTGATTTTTTCAAGTTCAGTCACATTATATCCCTTTTCCTAAAAAATTTTATGTAGGTTGTTTGTCTCATATTCAAACTGCTCACTGAGGGTACAGTTTCTTCTCAAACAGATGTATTGACTGCGTGGAATGTTAGTAAGCCAGACCGGAAGGTGGCAGCTATTCAAAAAGATAAAACTTACTGTCTGTAGGCTTGGAGTACGTCTGAGTCCAAATTTTATTATTCTGAATTTTAATGGTTAAGTCTAGGAAATTTACTTCCTGAGTACTGTAAGTGGGCGTAAATTGTAGATAATTTTTTATTTTATTGATTTTCTTTAAAAAATTCTGTAGGGATGGTTCACCCCCTTTCCATATAAAAACAATATCATCAATAAATCTCCGCCAGAGGATCAGATCCGCGTGGAGCCCGCCACTGGGTAAGATGGTGGACTCTTCCCACCACCCCGTATATATATATTGGCGAAACTCAGCGCAAATCTGGTCCCCATGGCGGTCCCCCATGTCTGTAGGAAAAAGGTTTCTTCAAATTTAAAATAATTGTGATTTAAAATAAATAAGATGCACTCCCCAAGGTACTCGATTTGTTCTGGAGGTATGCTTCCTTCTTTGTATAGAAAATATTGGGCCGTTTCCTTCCCTTTATTGTTTTCTATTACCGTATAGAGGGAAGTAACATCAAGTGTCCCCAAGATATATTCAGGTTCCCAGTCTATAGTTTCTAAGATTTGTAGGACATGTTGCGAGTCCTTTAAATAGGCTGGTAATTGTTGGACATGCTTTTGGAGAATAATATCCACATATTTAGATAAGTTACTTGTTAAACTGCCAATGCCGGAGATTATTGGGCGCCCAGGTGGCTGGGATTCCGACTTATGAATCTTAGGCAGGTAATAAAAACAGGAGATTCGTGGATATCTGATGTATGAAACCAGCTTCTTCCTTGCTTAAAATACCAATTTTTTTTCCTTTTAGTGTCAATTTATTAAGGCTCATTTTATACACTGCTCAAAAAAATAAAGGGAACACAAAAATAACACATCCTAGATCTGAATTAATTAAATATTCTTCTGAAATACTTTGTTCTTTACATAGTTGAATGTGCTGACAACAAAATCACACAAAAATTAAAAAATGGAAATCAATTTTTTTAACCCATGGAGGTCTGGATTTGGAGTCACACTCAAAATTAAAGTGGAAAAACACACTACAGGCTGATCCAACTTTTATGTAATGTCCTTAAAACAAGTCAAAATGAGGCTCAGTAGTGTGTGTGGCCTCCACGAGCCTGTATGACCTCCCTACAACGCCTGTGCATGCTCCTGATGAGGTGGCGGACGGTCTCCTGAGGGATCTCCTCCCAGACCTGGACTAAAGCATCTGCCAACTCCTGGACAGTCTGTGGTGCAACGTGACGTTGGTGGATAGAGCGAGACATGATGTCCCAGATGTGCTCAATTGGATTCAGGTCTGGGGAACGGGCGGGTCAGTCCATAGCATCAATGCCTTCGTCTTGCAGGAACTGCTGACACACTCCAGCCACATGAGGTCTAGCATTGTCTTGCATTAGGAGGAACCCAGGGCCAACCGCACCAGCATATGGTCTCACAAGGGGTCTGAGGATCTCATCTCGGTACCTAATGGCAGTCAGGCTACCTCTGGTGAGCACATGGAGGGCTGTGCGGCCCTCCAAAGAAATGCCACCCCACACCATTACTGACCCGATGCCAAACCGGTCATGCTGGAGGCTGTTGCAGGCAGCAGAATATTCTCCACGGCGTCTCCAGACTCTGTCACGTCTGTCACATGTGCTCAGTGTGAACCTGCTTTCATCTGTGAAGAGCACAGGGCGCCAGTGGCGAATTTGCCAATCTTGGTGTTCTCTGACAAATGCCAAACGTCCTGAACGGTGTTGGGCTGTAAGCACAACCCCCACCTGTGGACGTCGGGCCCTCATATCACCCTCCTGGAGTCTGTTTATGACCGTTTGAGCAGACACATGCACATTTGTGGCCTGCTGGAGGTCATTTTGCAGGGCTCTGGCAGTGCTCCTCCTTGCACAAAGGCGGAGGTAGCGGTCCTGCTTCTGGGTTGTTGCCCTCCTACGGCCTCCTCCACGTCTCCTGATGTACTGGCCTGTCTCCTGGTAGCGCCTCCATGCTCTGGACACTAAGCTGACAGACACAGCAAACCTTCTTGCCACAGCTCGCATTGATGTGCCATCCTGGATAAGCTGCACTACCTGAGCCACTTGTGTGGGTTGTAGACTCCGTCTCATGCTACCATTAGAGTGAAAGCACCGCCAGCATTCAAAAGTGACCAAAACATCAGCCAGGAAGCATAGGAACTGAGAAGTGTCTGTGGTCACCACCTGCAGAACCACTCCTTTATTGGGGGTGTCTTGCTAATTGCCTATAATTTCCACCTGTTGTCTATCCCATTTGCACAACAGCATGTGAAATTGATTGTCACTCAGTGTTGCTTCCTAAGTGGACAGTTTGATTTCACAGAAGTGTGATTGACTTGGAGTTACATTGTGTTGTTTAAGTGTTCCCTTTATTTTTTTGAGCAGTGTATTTTTGAGTGGGGTCATTTTTGAGTATTTTATATGTTTTTTCATCATTAAGTAGTCTATTAGATTCTTTTTGATAGTCTATATAATCCAATACCACTATACCCCCCCCCCCCCTTATCTGCCGGTCGGATAATGATATTATTGTTCATCTGCAGTTTTTTAATGCTCATTTGTTCTTGTTTGCTAAGGTTATGTTTGTATATTTTATTATTGTTCTTAGGATTGATTTTCCTTAAATCCCTTGTAACTAGAGTTTAAAATGTCTTGAATGACTCTGAAAATTCATTCAGAGGGTTAAAATAGGATTAATTTTTTAGTTTAGTGTGTAGAAAATTATTATTGATGACACTTGCACTCTCTTTTTCTGTCTCGGTGGAGTTATTTGTCATTTTATTTATTTCTTATAATTTTTTACACTCAAATTGTGCCTCATTTTTCTTATAGTTCTTTTTAAAAAAATGTTTTTTTAGGGCTAGATTGCGTAATTTTTTTTTAAAACAATAAAAGCATCAAAGGGGCGGAATTTAGCTGAAGGTGCAAACTTCAATCCTTTTTGTAATAAGTTTCTGTCACTATTAGTCAGTATATGTCTACTCAGATCTTTTGTCTGGTTATCTTGATTTCCTTTTGGGATAGTTTCTTTCCCCTCTGTCCTCTTTTTGTTTGTGTTTTTCTCTTGAAGTTCTTGGTTGAAAAAAATCTTTCCTCACGTTTTTTTTCACTTTACTGGTGTTCCCAGTGTTCAGTTTTGTTGAGTTTCTAGTGTTTTTACTGTCACTTTTTTGGATTATTGCACTGTAGCTCAGGGGCCTCGATGTACCTGCAGTTGAAATATTTTCATATTGATTTGGTTTATCAATAGGTGTATTTTCTAGTGAGCTAAATCTATTTGATAATTCCAATGGGCTATTTGGGATAGCTTCTGCTTGTTTCTTGTTACGGATATGGACCGTTGGAGTGAGTTAGATGATTATATCCCCTATGTCTTGGTTATCCTTTGTATGTTGTTTCCTAGATATATGGACTGTTGGGATCAGTGGGATAGTGTTCTCCTCTTGTATAGATGTTACTATGCTTACATTGTGAAGTGTAAAATCACTCTTATATGTATCATCACAATTGGTTTCATCAATGGTGTTTAGAATAGATCTATCCGACATGGTGCCTGTTGTGCCTAATGCAGTGATTTGAGGGATACAGCCTCTTTTTACTTATTATTTCCTCTTCTTTTCATTTTTATTCTGTTTTTGATAGATCACTGTAATTGAATGATATCCGGATGATCTTTAAATGGTTTTAGGCTATCAAATATTTCAGCAATCTCTCTATTAATTTTAATTAGTCCATTTTTTCTTTTTTCAATAATAAAGCACACTGCCTGCCTCGAGAAATTGTGAAACAGTTCATCCCATTCTCTTTGTGTATGATTGTCCCCCACATCACCCGCCAGGGTTTTGTAGATTTTTAACCCTTTGGGGATGATATCCCAATCAAGGTATTTCTCTAGGGAGGCCACTTCCCATAAGTCTCGCATTTCATTTATTAGTAGTCTTTCTAATTTTTTCATCATACCCAATGCTTCTTCTATTTTCTTGTGTGCAAAGTCCATGTTATCAAGGGAACCATTACTTCGCAAATTAAAAAAAATTTTTTGTACAAACTTGATTCGATCCTTCCTGTCTAACCAAAGTTCACTCATATTTTTAGTTAGTGGTGCTGGTTGGAGGGATGACAGTATGCCGCTGGGTATCTCAGGCAATTTGAATGTATATCTAAGTAAATGATCAGAGCAAAGATATTAGCGCTGCCGTCTAAGTAGGGGAAGTAAACCTGCACAATGTCAGACTATGTGTGGGCTGCGTCGCTGCAGGGTTCCAATATGGGGTTAATTGCCAAAACACCCCAATAAGTAGGGGAAACCTAATAATAATAGAAGAAAAACCGAACCCTATGCTGACTAGTTAAATGGCTTTTTGAACTAGGATGATAGCGCAATAAGTAGAATTTATTTAAATACCCAATATTGACTGAATATATATACTCACTGGTCACAGCAAGCAGAGTTTGAACAATACAGAAACTGACTGTAACTGCTATTTGGATTAAATATAGGCCTCACACACTGTCTAGAAATAAGTGTAGATTTGCTTCTCACTGGTCACAGCAAGCAGAGTTTGAACAATACAGAAACTGACTGTAACTGCTATTTGGATTAAATATAGGCGTCACACACGGCCTAGATATCGGTGCTGATTTGCTTCTCACTGGTCAAGTCAGTAGATTAGATTCACTCATCTCTAGTTTCCACTTCTTCAGAGTCCAGTGGCAGCGTGCTTTGCACCACTCCATCCTAAGCTTGGAATTGTGATGTAAAGCTATTTATAATTTTTTCTTTTTTATATTATTTTAGGATCTCAAAATGTTGACCTCAAATAGTCAGTTTTTTCACTTCTTTACTAAATAAAACCTCTCTGATTCCAGTTATTGGCCACTAAACAGCATTCCAAGTCACAGTTGTCTATTTTTGCCAAAGGGGAATGTGAAAGGTGATCTGCATGGCCTGCAGTTATATACAGAAAACTGGTTCAATCAGTCCTGAGTCATATGTTTTTCAGCAGCTACCGTATATATAGCAGTCGCATTGAGGAGCTCATGTTATTCACAGCACAGAGGTCTTAGGTAAGAGATGCTTCCATCTATTTATCTGTCGCATGTTGAGTTGACCTCAGTTTATTTTACTTTTACTGTATTTTTATATTACATTATATATAAATACATATTAATAAATTAATATTGACCCATAAGTTAAAGGGGTTGGCTACTTTCTGGCCACTTGTGCCCAATGTGTTTGTAAGACGATTATATAAGACTGCGCTTACTTATATAGTCTTTGTGGAAATTATGCACCATTTTCTATATTTCATAAGGCATTCTCCCTTTTTTGCCAAGTCTTTTGTGCTGTCCACACAGAGGTCATGTCCATTAGATGGCCGCTGATGGAGGGTCATATAACCAGGCAAATCACCTCCATGTGATGTCCTCTGCATTAAAATACACTGCAACTACACTAAGCTCTCAACAGAACTAGTGCAGATGGCAGGTGCAGTGTATCTGAACAGAAGAGACATCACATGGAGGTGATTTGTCTGGTCACATGACCCTACATCAGTGGCCATTTTATGGACTTGACCTCTGTGCGGACAGCACAAAAAACTTGGCACACAAGGGAGCACACCTTCTGAAATATAGAAAATGGTGCAGAATTTCAACAAACACTATATTCGTAAGTGCTATATAATCATCTCACAAACACATTGGTTAACAGTAACTAGGAAATGACCAAGCCCTTTAACCCCTTAAGGACCAGGTAATTTTTCACCTTAAAGACCAGACAGATTTTTTCAAATCTGACATGTCACTTTATGTGGTGATAACTCTGGAACGCTTTTACTTATCCAGGCCATTCTGAGATTGTTTTCTCGTCACATATTGTACTTCACGACACTGGTAAATTTGCATCAAAAAATTTCATTATAAAAAAATATCAAATTTACCAAAAATTTAGAAAAATTCGCAACTTTTCAAATTTCAATTTCTCTGCTTTTAAAATAGATAGTGATACCTCATATATTAGTTAAAACTTTACATTTCCCATATGTCTACTTCTTTTTTTTTTTATTGATATTTCAAAAGTTCATTACAGTCATCAGCAGTACACTGCGTGCAGAATTATTAGGCAAATGAGTATTTTGACCACATCATCCTCTTTATGCATGTTGTCTTACTCCAAGCTGTATAGGCTCGAAAGCCTACTACCAATTAAGCATATTAGGTGATGTGCATCTCTGTAATGAGAAGGGGTGTGGTCTAATGACATCAACACCCTATATTAGGTGTGCATAATTATTAGGCAACTTCCTTTCCTTTGGCAAAATGGGTCAAAAGAAGGACTTGACAGGCTCAGAAAAGTCAAATATAGTGAGATATCTTGCAGAGGGATGCAGCACTCTTAAAATTGCAAAGCTTCTGAAGCGTGATCATCGAACAATCAAGCGTTTCATTCAAAATAGTCAACAGGGTCGCAAGAAGCGTGTGGAAAAACCAAGGCGCAAAATAACTGCCCATGAACTGAGAAAAGTCAAGCGTGCAGCTGCCAAGATGCCACTTGCCACCAGTTTGGCCATATTTCAGAGCTGCAACATCACTGGAGTGCCCAAAAGCACAAGGTGTGCAATACTCAGAGACATGGCCAAGGTAAGAAAGGCTGAAAGACGACCACCACTGAACAAGACACACAAGCTGAAACGTCAAGACTGGGCCAAGAAATATCTCAAGACTGATTTTTCTAAGGTTTTATGGACTGATGAAATGAGAGTGAGTCTTGATGGGCCAGATGGATGGGCCCGTGGCTGGATTGGTAAAGGGCAGAGAGCTCCAGTCCGACTCAGACGCCAGCAAGGTGGAGGTGGAGTACTGGTTTGGGCTGGTATCATCAAAGATGAGCTTGTGGAGCCTTTTCGGGTTGAGGATGGAGTCAAGCTCAACTCCCAGTCCTACTGCCAGTTTCTGGAAGACACCTTCTTCAAGCAGTGGTACAGGAAGAAGTCTGCATCCTTCAAGAAAAACATGATTTTCATGCAGGACAATGCTCCATCACACGCGTCCAAGTACTCCACAGCGTGGCTGGCAAGAAAGGGTATAAAAGAAGAAAATCTAATGACATGGCCTCCTTGTTCACCTGATCTGAACCCCATTGAGAACCTGTGGTCCATCATCAAATGTGAGATTTACAAGGAGGGAAAACAGTACACCTCTCTGAAAAGTGTCTGGGAGGCTGTGGTTGCTGCTGCACGCAATGTTGATGGTGAACAGATCAAAACACTGACAGAATCCATGGATGGCAGGCTTTTGAGTGTCCTTGCAAAGAAAGGTGGCTATATTGGTCACTGATTTGTTTTTGTTTTGTTTTTGAATGTCAGAAATGTATATTTGTGAATGTTGAGATGTTATATTGGTTTCACTGGTAAAAATAAATAATTGAAATGGGTATATATTTGTTTTTTGTAAAGTTGCCAAATAATTATGCACAGTAATAGTCACCTGCACACACAGATATCCCCCTAAAATAGCTAAAACTAAAAACAAACTAAAAACTACTTCCAAAAATATTCAGCTTTGATATTAATGAGTTTTTTGGGTTCATTGAGAACATGGTTGTTGTTCAATAATAAAATTAATCCTCAAAAATACAACTTGCCTAATAATTCTGCACTCCCTGTATTAGAGGGATTATTATAAAATATACGGTAATATATAAAAAAAAATTAAGGGGGAAAATATTAGAACTAGAAGGCGAAGCAGAAAGTTATGAAAAAAAATACATTGGAAACCCTACAGAGCAAAACTATAAAGAATGGTTAGATAAAGTCACGTTAATGGAAGATGAGCTGTTTTTGATGGCGGAACAACAAAAAGAGAACTTTGTGAGAGATAACTATATCCATGCACATGTACCTGGTAAAAAGTTAGCCGCCCTGGTGGCAGCCCAGGCAAATACAAATTGGTATATACATTGTCTGGTAGATAAAGCCGGACATAACTGTCACGGAACCATGAACCAGACGTACAACAAGAGATAAGAGAAAATAAGAAGGCTTTATTGAAAATAAAGCTGTAAAGCAAAAGTCCAAACGGATGGTGAAACCGAGCAGAGTCCTTGCGAAGCCAGAGGTCAGGAACCAGAAGGGTAGTCAGACGAAGCCAGGATCAGGAACCAGCAGGGTAGTCAGACGAAGCCAGGATCAGGAACCAGCAGGGTAGTCAGACGAAGCCAGGATCAGGAACCAGCAGGGTAGTCAGACAAAGCCAGGATCAGGAACCAGAAGCAGCAGCAGTCTTAGAAGCATGTGAACACAAGAGGACCAAGCAAGGAACTGAAGCCACAGACCTCCTATATATATGAGCTAGGCATCCAGCTCCTCCCAGTGGGAAGGAGGAGCCGCAGGGTGGAAGGCTACAAGAAACCCAGAAACCAAGATGGCCGCCAGCACATGTCAAACGAAGGAGAACAGCAAGAAGGTAAGACCATGACAGTACCTTCCCCTCAAGGGCCCCTCCTCCGCGGAGCACAAAACGGTTTCTGAGGGAAGCGTGCGTGGAAGGCTCGGAGCAAGGCAGGAGCATGGACATCTGCGGAGGGAACCCAGGAACGCTCCTCTGGACCATAACCACGCCAATGGACCAAAAACTGCAACCGACCGCGGACCAGGCGTGAGTCCAGGATATTGCTCACCTCATATTCCTCACGATTGCCCACTTGGACCGGACGAGGCCGAGGAACCGAGGAAGTGAAACGATTACACACCAGTGGCTTCAACAGGGAGACATGAAACACGTTGGAGATCCGCATGCCGGGAGGAAGCGCAAGGGCATAGGCTACCGGGTTTACCCTGCGAAGCACTCGGAAGGGACCAACAAAGCGAGGCGCCAGCTTGGGAGTGGGCACTCGAAGGTTGAGGTTGCGGGTGGACAACCATACACGGTCTCCGACCTGGTAGGAAGGAGCAGGCGCTCGTCTGCGATCAGCCTGGAGTCTCTGGCGCTGCGCAGAGACCTCAAGGGACTTCTGGATCTGTACCCAAGAAGCACGTAGGACGGAAAGGTGATCCTCCACAGCCGGAATATCCTGGGGAGAGAATACCTCCGGTAACACGGCAGGTTGGAACCCATAATTGGCCATGAAGGGAGACGTCCCAGAGGAAGAGTTCACCGCCGTGTTCCTGGCAAACTCAGCCCAAGGCAGGAGGTCAACCCAATTGTCTTGGTGGTCGGAGACATAGCAATGAAGGAATTGCTCCAAGGCCTGATTGGATCGTTCTGCGGCCCCATTGGACTGAGGGTGGTAGGCCGAGGAGAAGGAGAGATGAATCCCCAACTGGGAGCAAAAGGCGCGCCAGAACCTGGACACAAACTGACTCCCCCGATCCGACACAATCTCCTTGGGCAAACCGTGCAACCGGAAGACCTCCCTGGCAAAAATCGTGGCCAACTCTTGTGCAGAGGGTAACTTCTTGAGAGGAACACAGTGGCACATTTTGGAAAACCGATCCACAATCATGAGAATGACCGTATGGCCTCGGGATGCAGGGAGGTCCACAATGAAATCCATCCCCAGGTGTGACCATGGGCGCTCCCCGGTGGCTATGGGTTGCAGAAGGCCCAACGGAAGGTGCCGAGGGGACTTACTCTGGGCACAAACGGAGCATGCCGCTACATATGCGGCGATGTCGGAACGTAGGGAAGGCCACCAGAACAGACGTGAAACAGCCCAGGACAGCTGATTCTTTCCAGGATGCCCCGCGGTCTTGGAGTTATGGTAGGTTCGCAACAACCGAGTGCGCAACTCCTCAGGCACAAAACATCTGCCGTTGGGTCTCCCAGAGGGAGCACCAGATTGAGCCGCCAAAATCTGCTCACCCAGGGGAGAGGTCAGGCTGGTGCGAATGGCGGCCAGGATCTGATTCGGAGGTATGACCGAAGTCGGAATCGACTCCTCCCTGGACAGCTCGGAGTACTGCCGTGATAAGGCATCCGCCCTGATGTTCTTGGAACCGGGTAGGTAGGAGACCACGTAATTAAAACGTGACAAGAACAGAGCCCATCTGGCCTGACGTGGTGTCAATCTCTTGGCCTCAGAAAGGTAGGTCAGATTCTTGTGGTCCGTCAGGATGAGAACCGGAACCACCGAACCCTCGAGCAAGTGCCTCCATTCTTTAAGGGCCTGCACGATGGCCAATAACTCCCTGTCACCAATCTGATAGTTGCACTCCGCGGAAGACAGTTTCCGGGAGTAAAACCCACAAGGAAGCAGAGGACCCTCTGGTGTTCTACGCTGAGACAGAAGGGCGCCTACTCCCGTCTCAGACGCGTCCACCTCGAGGACAAAGGGCAACCCAGGGTTGGGATGCGACAGAATCGGAGCCGACACAAAGGCGGACTTTAGGGCCTCAAAAGCTCGGATGGCCTCGAGCGGCCAGACCTGGGAATTACTGCCCTTCCTGGTCAGATCCGTGAGAGGCTTGGCCAGCATGGAAAAGTCCCTGATGAACTTCCGATAATAATTGGCGAAGCCCAAAAAGCGCTGCAGGGAACGAAGACCACTGGGCTGGGGCCACTGTAAGACAGCCGAAACCTTCTCAGGATCCATGGAGAACCCCTCAGCGGAAATGATGTAACCTAAGAAGGTTACCTGGGATCGGTGAAATTCGCATTTCTCAAGCTTACCGAACAGCTTGTTCTCTCGTAACCGTTGCAACACTCGTCTGACATCCAGAATGTGGGCCTCCATGGATTCAGAATATACCAAGATGTCATCCAAATAGACCACCACACACTGCTGCAACAGGTCACGGAAAACATCGTTGATGAATTCCTGAAAGACTGCGGGCGCATTGCACAACCCAAAGGGCATAACCAAGGATTCATAATGACCGATCCTGGTGTTAAACGCGGTCTTCCACTCATCGCCCGCCTTGATCCTTACCAGGTTATATGCCGCCCTCAGGTCGAGTTTGGTAAAGACCGTGGCCCCTTTAAGGCGATCGAACAGCTCGGAAATCAAGGGTATCGGGTAAGCGTTCTTGATCGTGATGCGATTGAGACCCCTGTAATCGATGCAAGGCCTCAACTCACCGCCCTTCTTTTTCACAAAGAAAAATCCAGCCCCTGCCGGGGACGAAGATTTGCGAATGTGTCCGCGTGAAAGCGCCTCCCTCACGTACTCCTCCATGGCCTTATTCTCCGCTACCGACAGTGGATAGACTTTGCCACGAGGAGGAACGGCACCAGATTGTAACTCTATGGCACAATCGTATGGGCGGTGCGGAGGTAGGGCAACCGCGCGCACCTTATCGAATACATCCCGGTACTCCTCGTATTCAGGAGGCAACAGAGAGTCAGAGGAAGTACACAGCAACTTGACAGACCCATGGATGCAACTAGCCCCACACTGCGGTGACCACGAGAGGATCTCGACCGATCTCCAATCGAAAGTCGGATTATGCTTCTGGAGCCAGGGGTACCCCAAGACCACCGAGTAGTGTGGAGACGAAATAACCTGGAGGCAGACCGACTCTCTGTGAACGGCACCAATGGCTATCCCCACTGGAAGGGTCTCATGAGTCACGTGTGGCGGCAGAAGGGGTCTGCCGTCTATCGCCTCAAGAGCCAGTGGGGAACCTCGAGCCTGCAGAGGAATGGAATTGGCGGCAGCAAACACACTATCAATGAACAAACCACCAGCACCAGAGTCCACCAACGCCTGGGTCGTCACCGAGCCCCCGACCCAGGAGAGGACAACAGTGATCAGTGGTTTGTCAACACGGGAAACCGGGGACGAGGAGACTCCACCCAAGATCTGCCCCCGACAGGATCTCAGGTACGAGCGTTTTCCCGGACGGTTCGGACATGCCAACCGAAAATGCCCACCGAGACCACAGTACATGCATCGGCCCTCGCGTCTCCGGAGTGCCCTCTCCCCCTCGGACAGGCGAGCAAACCCCAGCTGCATGGGTTCACCCCCAGACAAGTCATCCCCAGTAGGCGTGGGAGGAGAGGGAGGCACGGGTGGGACAGCAAACGTAGGCACCAATCTGTTAGAAGACCTCCGCAGGTTCTCCTTAAAGGAAGGTCTCTCCCTGAGTCTGGTGTCAATCAAAATCAGGAAAGAAATAAGAGACTCGAGCTCAACTGGTAGGTCCTTAGCTGCAACCTCATCCTTCAAGGCATCCGAGAGACCATGAGAGAAAGCAGCGACCAGAGCCTCATTATTCCAGCCCACCTCTGCTGCCAGGGTACGAAACTCAATGGCGTATTCAGCTACGGATCGTGAACCCTGTCTGATGGACATAAGGAGCTTCGCAGCAGAGGCAGCACGAGCCGGCACATCGAATACCTTCCGAAGAGAAGCAACAAAACCGGAAAACTCGGCAACCACCGGATTGTTGTTCTCCCATAAAGGGCTGGCCCAGGCCAAGGCCTTGTCCGAGAGCAGCGAGATCAAGAAGCCCACCTTTGATCTCTCAGTAGGAAAGGCATGTGGCAGCAACTCGAAATAAATGCCCACCTGGTTAAGGAAACCTCGGCACTGAGTTGGCTCTCCCCCAAAGCGCTGTGGAAGAGGGGCAGAACCGGTCATACCCCGAAACACCGCAGGCGCAACAACAGGTGTCGGGGTAGACTCTGGCGCAACAACCGGAGCGGCAGTAGGAGCGAGCCCAGGAGCGACAACCGACCCCTCGGCAACGGGAGCGAAATGAGCCGTGCATTCAAGCAGGGTTTGCAACGCCACAGCGAACCGACCCAACAGGTGATCCTGCTGATCAAGTCTGGCAACCAGCGTGGGTAGCGAGGATGGCCCTGTACCGTCAGAATTCATGGCTTGGTCCTAATGTCACGGAACCATGAACCAGACGTACAACAAGAGATAAGAGAAAATAAGAAGGCTTTATTGAAAATAAAGCTGTAAAGCAAAAGTCCAAACGGATGGTGAAACCGAGCAGAGTCCTTGCGAAGCCAGAGGTCAGGAACCAGAAGGGTAGTCAGACGAAGCCAGGATCAGGAACCAGCAGGGTAGTCAGACGAAGCCAGGATCAGGAACCAGCAGGGTAGTCAGACGAAGCCAGGATCAGGAACCAGCAGGGTAGTCAGACGAAGCCAGGATCAGGAACCAGAAGCAGCAGCAGTCTTAGAAGCATGTGAACACAAGAGGACCAAGCAAGGAACTGAAGCCACAGACCTCCTATATATATGAGCTAGGCATCCAGCTCCTCCCAGTGGGAAGGAGGAGCCGCAGGGTGGAAGGCTACAAGAAACCCAGAAACCAAGATGGCCGCCAGCACATGTCAAACGAAGGAGAACAGCAAGAAGGTAAGACCATGACAATAACCTTGTTGAACAAGCTGCTAAAATATATCTACTTAAAGAATATTTTAAGAATATGTATAGTAGCAAAATAAAGAAGAATGCGCTGCAAATACAACAGTTTTTGGAGAAAATTACCACCAAGAAACTAACTATAGATCAAAGGGATAGGTTGGAAATCCCCTTAGATCCAACAGAAGTGGATAGTGTATTATTAAAAATAACTAAAAATAAGACCCCAGCTACGAATGGCATTCAGTTTGAAGTTTATACTCCAGTATAGGGAAATATTGACCCCGAATTTGCTTAAAATGTGGGCTTCGTCGAGAGAGTCGGGGAAATTGCCCGACTCCTTGAGGGAAGCCCTAATAGTAATTACACTTATTTCAAAATCTGGGAAAAATCCAACTTCTCCAGACTCATATCGCCCCATTTCACTGATTAATACTGATAACAAGATATTAGCAAAAATATTGGCGGCCAGGCTCAGGGAGGTGTTGCCGGTGCTTATACAGGAGGATCAGACGGGATTTATGTCGGGCAAAACAACAACTGAAAATCTTATTCGATTTTTTGTAAATACCCAAGTGGAACCCACAAATAGTGGTGAGAGGATGATTTTGACTTTAGATGCCTCAAAAGCTTTTGATACCATAGAATGGTCTTTTTTGATGGCAACATTAAAAAAATGCGAGTCGGCGATATTTTTGTCTCATGGGTAAAATTATTATACACTGAAATATCTGCAAGAGTGATACTGAACGGTGAACATTCTGATAACATACCTATCAGTAGAGGTGTTAAGCAGGGGTGCCCCCTCTCCCCTTTATTATTTGCCGTAGCTTTGGAACCCTTAGCGGAGATGATCAGGCAAGATTGGGAGATTGTGGGGTTTAGGTACGGTTCCCACGAAGAAAAAATTGCGGTGGGTTACAGAGGAGGAAATTATAAAAATAGAAACATTTTATTTTATTTTTCCCATATGTCTACTTCATGTTTGGATCATTTTGTGTATGCCATTTTATTTTTTGGGGACGTTAGAAGGCATAAGTTTAGAAGCAAATCTTGAAATTTTTCAGAAAATTTCCAAAACCCACTTTTTAAGGACCAGTTCAGGTCTGAAGTCACTTTGTGAAGCTTACATAATAGAAACCACCCAAAAATGACCCTTTAGGTGTTCCACAAGAATTAATGGAAAATAGAGATGACATTTCAGAATTTCCCTATTTTGGCAGATTTTCCATTTTAATAATTTTTTTCCCGCTAACTAAGCAAAGGTTAACAGCCAAACAAAACTCAATATTTATTGCCCTGATTCTGTAGTTTACAGAAACACCCTATATGTGGTCAAAAACTGCTGTATGGCCACACGGCAGGGCGCAGAAGGAAAGGAACGCCATATGTTTTTTAGAAGGCAGATTTTGATGGACTAATTTTTTGACACCATGTCCCATTTGAAGCCACCCTGATGCACCCCTAGAGTAGAAACTCCCAAAAAAGTGACCCCATTTTAGAAACTACACCCCTCAAGGTATTCAAAACTGATTTTACAAACTTTGTTAACTCTTTAGGTGTTCCACAAGAAGTAATTAAAAATGGATATGAAATTTCAGAATTTCACTTTTTTGGCAGATTTTCCATTTTAATAATTTTTTTTCCGCTAATAAAGCCAGGATTAACAGCCAAACTAAACTCAATATTTATTGCCCTGATTCTGTAGTTTACAGAAACACCCCATATGTGGTCGTAAACTGCTGTACAGGCACACGGCAGGGCGCAGAAGGAAAGGAACGCCATATGGTTTTTGGAGGGCAGATTTCACTGGGACAATTTTAAATTGCCATGTCACATTTGAAGACCCCCTGATGCACCCCTAGAGTAGAAACTACAAAAAAGTGACCTCATTTTGAAAACTATGGGATAAGGTGGCTGTTTTGTTGGTACTATTTTAGGGTACAGATGTTTTTTGGTTGCTCCATATTACACTTTTTGTGAGGCAAGGTAACAAAAAATAGCTGTTTTGGCACAGTTTTGTTTTATTTTTTTTTCATCTACAACGTTCATCTGACAAGTTAGATTATGAGGTATTTTGATAGAGCAGGTTGTTACGGATTGGACAATACCAAATATGCCTTTTTTTGGTTATTTGTTTCAGTTTTACATAATAAAATAATTTTTTTGTGTCTTCATATTCTGAAAGCCATATATATTTTTTTTTGGGTGACTGTCTTATGTAGGGGCTCATTTTTTTCAGTATGAGATGACTGTTTGATTGGTACTATTTTGGGGTGTGTATGACTGTTTGATCGCTTGCTATTACACTTTTTGTGATGTAAAGTGACAAAATGGCTTTTTGATACCATTTTTATTAGATTTATTTTTTTACGGTGTTCACCTGAGGGGTTAAATCATGTGATATTTTTATAGAGAAGGTTGTTACAGACTCGGCGATACCTAATATGTATACTTTTTATTTTATTTATTTAAGTCACCATTGTCTGAGAGCCATAATTTTTTTTATTTTTTAATACCACCAGATGCCCCATAGTGCTGCTCTCCCCTATAGTGCCCCCCAGAATGTGCCAATAATTTAAAAAAAAGCCCCTTTAGAGCCCCCAGATACCCCCATAGTGCTCCTCTCCCCCATGGTGCCCCCCCATAATGTGCCAGCAAGAAATGCCCCCATAGTGCCAGCTCCCCTCATAGTGCCAGCTCCCCCCATAGTGCCAGCTCCCCTCATAGTGCCAGCTCCCCCCCCATAGTGCCATCCCCCTTATAGTGCCAGCCCCCCCATAGTGCCAGCCCCCCCATAGTGCCAGCCCCCCTATAGTGCCAGCCCCCCCATAGTGCCAGCTCCGCCTATAGTGCCCCCCCCAAAGTGCCAGATCCCCCCCCCATAGTGCCAAATCCCCCCATAGTGCCAGATCCCCCTATAGTGCAAGCCCCCCCATAGTGCCAGCTCCTCCCCCATAGTGCCAGCTCCCCCTATAGTGCAAGCCCCCCCATAGTGCCAGCTCCTCCCCCATAATGCCAAGCCCCCCATAGTGCCAGCTCCCACTATAGTGCAAGCCCCCCCATAGTGCCAGCTCCTCCCCCATAGTGCCAGCTCCCCCTATAGTGCAAGCCCCCCCATAGTGCCAGCTCCTCCCCCATAGTGCCAGCTCCTCCCCCATAGTGCCAGCTCCTCCCCCATAGTGTAAGCCCCCCCATAGTGCCAGCTCCCCCATAGTGCCAGCCCCCCCATAGTGCCAGCTCCCCCTATAGTGCCAGCTCCCCCTATAGTGCCCCCGCATAGTGCTAGCTCCCCAAAAGTGCCAGATCCCCCCCATAGTGCCAAATCCCCCCCATAGTGCCAAATCCCCCCCATAGTGCCAGCCCCCCTATAGTGCAAGCCCCCCTATAGTGCCAGATCCCCCCTATAATGCCAGATCCCCCCCCATAGTGCCAGATCCCCCCCCATAGTGCCAGCTCCCCCTATAGTGCAAGCCCCCCCATAGTGCCAGATCCCCCCCATAGTGCCAGCCCCCCCTATAGTGCCAGCTTCCCCTATAATGCCAGATCCCCCTATAGTGCCCCCCCATAGTGCCAGCTCCCCCTATAATGCCAGATCCCCCTATAGTGCCCCCCTATAGTGCCAGCTCCCCCTATCGTGCCCCCCATAGTGCTAGCTCCCCCAAAGTGCCAGATCCCCCCCATAGTGCCAGCCCCCCTATAGTGCAAGCCCCCCCTCTAGTGCCAGATCCCCCCTATAATGCCAGATCCCCCCCATAGTGCCAGATCCCCCCTATAGTGCCAGCCCCCCTATAGTGCAAGCCCCCCCTATAGTGCCAGATCCCCCCTATAATGCCAGATCCCCCCCCATAGTGCCAGATCCCCCCCCCATAGTGCCAGCTCCCCCCCATAGTGCCAGCCCCCTATAGTGCCAGCTCCCCCTATAGTGCAAGCCCCCCCATAGTGCAAGATCCCCCCCCCATAGTGCCAGACCCCCCTATAGTGCCAGATCCCCCCCATAGTGCCAGACCCCCCCCCATAGTGCCAGATCCCCCCCCCATAGTGCCAGATCCCCCCCCATAGTGCAAGCCCCCCCTATAATGCCAGATCCCCCCCCATAGTGCCAGCCCCCCGCAAAGAAGAAAAAAAAAAAACACACTAATACTTACCTCCATCAGCAGCGATGCAAGCCTCTTCTGGCCTGTGTCCCTGCTGTGTGCTGCCGGGCTCAGGCGTCGCAAAGATAATGACGTCATCGCAGTGCCTGAGCCGGCCTCTGATAGGCTGCAGGCATTAGTGCCTGCGGCCTATCAGAAGAACAGGGGAGGGACACGCCTCTCCCTCCCCTGCCCCACAGCACACAGCACACAGCACACAGTACGGCCACAATGACATCCAGGGCCGCGCCGCCTGTGGTGATGATCGGCAGTGCGGCCCTGAAGAATGAATAAAAAAATGTAAAAAAAAAATTTTTTTTTAAACACCCTGAAAGACCAGGCCACTTTTTACACTTCTGACCTACACTACTTTCACCGTTTATTGCTCGGTCATGCAACTTACCACCCAAATGAATTTTACCTCCTTTTCTTCTCACTAATAGAGCTTTCATTTGGTGGTATTTCATTGCTGCTGACATTTTTACTTTTTTTGTTATTAATCGAAATTTAACGATTTTTTTGCAAAAAAATGACATTTTTCACTTTCAGTTGTAAAATTTTGCAAAAAAAACGACATCCATATATCAATTTTGCTCTAAATTTATAGTTCTACATGTCTTTGATAAAAAAAAAATGTTTGGGTAAAAAAAAAATGGTTTGGGTAAAAGTTATAGCGTTTACAAACTATGGTACAAAAATGTGAATTTCCGCTTTTTGAAGCAGCTCTGACTTTCTGAGCACCTGTCATGTTTCCTGAGGTTCTACAATGGCCAGACAGTACAAACACCCCACAAATGACCCCATTTCAGAAAGTACACACCCTAAGGTATTCGCTGATGGGCATAGTGAGTTCATAAAACTTTTTATTTTTTGTCACAAGTTAGCGGAAAATGATGATTTTTTTTTTTTCTTACAAAGTCTCATATTTCACTAACTTGTGACAAAAAATAAAAACTTCTATGAACTCACTATGCCCATCACGAAATACCTTGGGGTCTCTTCTTTCCAAAATGGGGTCACTTGTGGGGTAGTTATACTGCCCTGGCATTCTAGGGGCCCAAATGTGTGGTAAGGAGTTTGAAATCAAATTCTGTAAAAAATGACGAGTGAAATCCGAAAGGTGCTCTTTGAAATATGGGCCCCTTTGCCCACCTAGGCTGCAAAAAAGTGTCACACATCTGGTATCTCTGTATTCAGGAGAAGTTGAGGAATGTGTTTTGGGGTGTCTTTTTACATATACCCATGCTGGGTGAGATAAATATCTTGGTCAAATGCCAACTTTGTATAAAATAATGGGAAAAGTTGTCTTTTGCCAAGATATTTCTCTCACCCAGCATGGGTATATGTAAAAAGACACCCCAAAACACATTCCCCACCTTCTCCTGAGTACGGAGATACCAGATGTGTGACACTTTTTTGCAGCCTAGGTGGGCAAAGGGGCCCATATTCCAAAGAGTACCTTTCGGATTTCACAGGTCATTTTTTACAGAATTTGATTTCAAACTCCTTACCACACATTTGGGCCCCTAGAATGCCAGGGCAGTATAACTACCCCACAAGTGACCCCATTTTGGAAAGAAGACACCCCAAGGTATTTCGTGAGGGGCATGGCAAGTTCCTAGAATTTTTTATTTTTTGTCACAAGTTAGTGGAAAATGATGATTTTTTTTTTAATTTTTTTTTTCATACAAAGTCTCATATTCCACTAACTTGTGACAAAAAATAAAAACTTCCATGAACTCACTATGCCCATCAGCGAATACCTTGGGGTCTCTTCTTTCCAAAATGGGGTCACTTGTGGGGTAGTTATACTGCCCTGGCATTCTAGGGGCCCAAATGTGTGGTAAGGAGTTTGAAATCAAATTCTGTAAAAAATGACCTGTGAAATCCGAAAGGTGCTCTTTGGAATATGGGCCCCTTTGCCCACCTAGGCTGCAAAAAAGTGTCACACATCTGGTATTGCCGTACTCAGGAGAAGGTGGGGAATGTGTTTTGGGGTGTCATTTTACATATACCCATGCTGGGTGAGAGAAATATCTTGGTCAAATGCCAACTTTGTATAAAAAAATGATATTTCTCTCACCCAGCATGGGTATATGTAAAATGACACCCCAAAACACATTCCCCACCTTCTCCTGAGTACGGAGATACCAGATGTGTGACACTTTTTTGCAGCCTAGGTGGGCAAAGGGGCCCATATTCCAAAGAGCACCTTTCGGATTTCACAGGTCATTTTTTACAGAATTTGATTTCAAACTCCTTACCACACATTTGGGCCCCTAGAATGCCAGGGCAGTATAACTACCCCACAAGTGACCCCATTTTGGAAAGAAGAGACCCCAAGGTATTCGCTGATGGGCATAGTGAGTTCATGGAAGTTTTTATTTTTTGTCACAAGTTAGTGGAATATGAGACTTTGTATGAAAAAAAAAAAAAAAAAAAATCTGCATTTTCCACTAACTTGTGACAAAAAATAAAAAATTCTAGGAACTCGCCATGCCCCTCACGGAATACCTTGGGGTGTCTTCTTTCCAAAATGGGGTCACTTGTGGGGTAGTTATACTGCCCTGGCATTTTCCAGGGGCCCTAATGTGTGGTAAGTAGGTAAATGACCTGTGAAATCCTAAAGGTGCTCTTTGGAATATGGGCCCCTTTGCCCACCTAGGCTGCAAAAAAGTGTCACACATGTGGTATCGCCATATTCAGGAGAAGTTGGGGAATGTGTTTTGGGGTGTCATTTTACATATACCCTTGCTGGGTGAGAGAAATATCTTGGCAAAAGACAACTTTTCCCATTTTTTTATACAAAGTTGGCATTTGACCAAGATATTTCTCTCACCCAGCATGGGTATATGTAAAATGACACCCCAAAACACATTCCCCAACTTCTCCTGAGTACGGCGATACCAGATGTGTGACACTTTTTTGCAGCCTAGATGCGCAAAGGTGCCCAAATTCCTTTTAGGAGGGCATTTTTAGACATTTGGATACCAGACTTCTTCTCACGCTTTGGGGCCCCTAGAATGCCAGGGCAGTATAAATACCCCACATGTGACCCCATTTTGGAAAGAAGACACCCCAAGGTATTCAATGAGGGGCATGGCGAGTTCATAGAAAAAATACATTTTTGGCACAAGTTAGCGGAAATTGATATTTTAAATTTTTTTCTCACAAAGTCTCCCGTTCCGCTAACTTGGGACAAAAATTTCAATCTTTCATGGACTCAATATGCCCCTCACGGAATACCTGGGGGTGTCTTCTTTCCGAAATGGGGTCACATGTGGGGTATTTATACTGCCCTGGCATTCTAGGGGCCCTAAAGCGTGAGAAGAAGTCTGGAATATAAATGTCTAAAAAATTTTACGCATTTGGATTCCGTGAGGGGTATGGTGAGTTCATGTGAGATTTTATTTTTTGACACAAGTTAGTGGAATATGAGACTTTGTAAGAAAAAAAAAAAAAAATTCCGCTAACTTACAGAGGGGTGATCAATGACAGGGGGGGTGATCAATGACAGGGGGGGTGATCAATGACAGGGGGGTGATCAGGGAGTCTATATGGGGTGATCACCACAGTCATTGATCACGCCCGTGTAAGGCTTCATTCAGACGTCCGTATGCGTTTTGCGGATCCGATCCATCTATCAGTGCATCCGTAAAAATCATGCGGACATCTGAATGGAGCTTTACAGGGGGTTGATTAATGACAGGGGGGTGATCAGGGAGTCTATATGGGGTGATCACCACAGTCATTGATCATGCCCCTGTAAGGCTTCATTCAGACGTCCGTATGCGTTTTGCGGATCCGATCCATCTATCAGTGGATCCGTAAAAATCATGCAGACATCTGAATGGAGCTTACAGGGGGTTGATCAATGACAGGGGTGTAATCAATGACAGGGGGGTGATCAGGGAGTCTATATGGGGTGATAACCACAGTCATTGATCACGCCCCTGTAAGGCTTCATTCAGACGTCCGTATGCGTTTTGCGGATCCGATCCATCTATCAGTGCATCCGTAAAAATCATGCGGACATCTGAATGGAGCTTTACAGGGGGGTAATCAATGACAGGGGGGTGATCACCACAGTCATTGATCATGCCCCTGTAAGGCTTCATTCAGACGTCCGGATGCGTTTTGCGGATCGGATCCATCTATCAGTGCATCCGTAAAAATCATGCGGACATCTGAATGGAGCTTTACAGGGGGGTAATCAATGACAGGGGGGTGATCACCACAGTCATTGATCATGCCCCTGTAAGGCTTCATTCAGACGTCCGGATGCGTTTTGCGGATCGGATCCATCTATCAGTGCATCCGTAAAAATCATGCGGACATCTGAATGGAGCTTTACAGGGGGGTGATCAGGGAGTCTATATGGGGTGATCACCACAGTCATTGATCATGCCCCTGTAAGGCTTCATTCAGACGTCCGGATGCGTTTTGCGGATCGGATCCATCTATCAGTGCATCCGTAAAAATCATGCGGACATCTGAATGGAGCTTTACAGGGGGGTGATCAGGGAGTCTATATGGGGTGATCACCACAGTCATTGATCACGCCCCTGTAAGGCTTCATTCAGACGTCCGGATGCGTTTTGCGGATCGGATACATCTATCAGTGCATCCGTAAAAATCATGCGGACATCTGAATGGAGCTTTACAGGGGGGTGATCAGGGAGTCTATATGGGGTGATCACCACAGTCATTGATCATGCCCCTGTAAGGCTTTATTCAGACGTCCGTATGCGTTTTGCGGATCCGATCCATCTATCAGTGGATCCGTAAAAATCATGCGGACGTCTGAATGGAGCTTTACAGGGGGTTGATCAATGACAGGGGGGTAATCAATGACAGGGGGGTGATCAGGGAGTCTATATGGGGTGATAACCACAGTCATTGATCACGCCCCTGTAAGGCTTCATTCAGACGTCCGGATGCGTTTTGCGGATCCGATCCATCTATCAGTGGATCCGTAAAAATCATGCGGACATCTGAATGGAGCTTTACAGGGGGTTGATCAATGACAGGGGGGTAATCAATGACAGGGGGGTGATCAGGGAGTCTATATGGGGTGATCAGGGAGTCTATATGGGGTGATCAGGGGTGATCAGGGGCTAATAAGGGGTTAATAAGTGACGGGGGTGGGGTGTAGTGTAGTGTAGTGGTGCTTGGTGGGACTTTACTGAGCTACCTGTGTCCTCTGGTGGTCGATCCAAACAAAGGGGACCACCAGAGGACCAGGTAGCAGGTATATTAGACGCTGTTATCAAAACAGCGTCTAATATACCTGTTAGGGGTTAAAAAAAACACATCTCCAGCCTGCCAGCGAACGATCGCCGCTGGCAGGCTGGAGATCAACTCTCTTACCTTCCGTTCCTGTGAGCGCGCGCGCCTGTGTGCGCGCGTTCACAGGAAATCCCGGCTCACGCGAGATGACGCGTATATGCGTCGCTGAGCGCAGGGCTGCCACCTCCGGAACGCGAATCTGCGTTAGGCGGTCCGGAGGTGGTTAAAGACGGGCGGCCCAGCGGCCGTTTATTTAGGGCGGCCTGGGGGGCAATTGCCTCCCTGCCCCCCGGCCCAGTCCGCCCCTGATTACAATACATCTGTATTGTAAGGCATTGCCTGTTCATGTATTACAGTGAGTAGTACACAAACAGGTTGCCTAGGAGACGCAGCCTGAGGCTGGATCTCCTGGGCACCCGTAGAAGGCAGGTCCTGATGCTGTGCATCAGGCTGCCTTGTCACGCATCGGGTTCCCGCTAAAGCAGCTCGGGGACTCAATTCGCTCATTCAACCGCCGCAAACCACTTCTATGTCGCGGTCAGCGCGGACCGCGGCATAGAAGGGGTTAATCCGCTGGCATCGACTTGTACAGCGATGCCAGCGGATACAGCAGGGGCCCGTCTACCAGGGACTGCTGGGCCGCTGCAGTGATCACGCGCGCACTGCTTTGGTGCCCGACCGATAAGCTCGCCGTGCATATACGGCAGAATGCATTCTGGCAATGCATCCCCCGCGGTACATGCACAGCGTTTTGCGTTAAGGGGTTAATGAATCTAAATCCATATAATGATACGTATATAGGTAGGGGGCACTCCTAGATGCCTCAATTGACAAGTGATACATGTGAACATATGACATCATATTTGTAATATATAATAGATCTTATAGGGATGGAACTCCTCGTTTAAATAGTATATGGAGTAATTTATATATATATATATACACTCATCCCACCTATAATGTGTAATTCTTTCTTTTTTATTCTAATTTTTTTAAGATTCACCGTTTTAAATTAAAAACCTATTGCATTCCAATGATTTATTTTTATTTATGATTATTTATAAAGAAGTTTTAGAAATATAGTAATAGCATTTAGGCCATAATAATAATAATATGGTCAAGAGCAGGTTTGACATCAATTGATCAAAAATGCACTGAATAATAATAATAATAATAATAATAAAGAAAGTATACAACTCTAGATGAGATAAAACAACAAATGTTAGTCACTTATTATTTTTTGATAATTATTTTTTGATATAATGTGATATATTTCTTGAGGGATCGCAGAAAAAATTACAAAAAAATTATAAAAAATCGCAAAAAGAAAAAGAAGAATTGCTAGAGAAAATCGCTAGAGAAAATCGCAAATGAAATGTAATGAAATGAAAAAATCGCGAGAAATTGCGAGAGAAAAATCGCAAAAAGAATTGCAGTAGAATAGTTTATATCGATATGATTTTTGTGTGCTAACCCACTATTATTTATCATTTTATAAGGATATTTGTGATTCTAGGACAATATATAATATGTTATTGATGTGTACTAGTATAGAAATATCCAAAAGAGTCCTATTGGCCGGAGATACTGGTTCTCAAATGGACTGATTCCAGTACGGACTTTCCCGGATCCCTAAATAAATGAGACACCTCCCCATTCAAACAAAACCTTCTATATAAGGACAGGACTTCCATTATGCTGCTGACCTCTGAGGAAGGGGCAAGTTCAGACCCCGAAACGCGTCTGGTTATAGCAGCTACAGGACCCAAAGGAGCCTATATACCATACGGTGTCCTAAAAGACTTCAAAGAACCAACTGATTTCAGCTAAGTACAACGAAGCAGGCGCGCGCCTTATTATTATAAACGCTACAAGCTGATACAACCTCCGACACCGCCCCCTACTGTATCACGTGTACAAACTTAGATCACGTGACCTGAGATCACGTGAACAATCGGGAAGGTCCTAGACATCGACCCTGGCGTCTTGACCACATGCAGACTCAATCACGTCTGCTGGAGGGGTAATGTACTGAACATCCATGCATACCTAACTGGACACAATATACATATATTGTCTGTATCATTACGGAGTCTAGATACATTGGGCAATACGCTGCATCAGCACATCGGGCAGCAGTCTACAGTAACTCACCTGTAGTGAAGTAACCATATCATTTAGCCACATTGGCGTCTGTTAGCCTTTTCCTTTTGGACTTTGTTGACTAATATTGCGGACTGATATCCACTCATTTATCCTATTGTCACACTGTGAGGCGAACAGTAGTGACTTCCTTTCTGCCATACTACACTGCTCCAAAAAATAAAGGGAACACAAAAATAACACATCCTAGATCTGAATTAATTAAATATTCTTCTGAAATACTTTGTTCTTTACATATTGAATGTGCTGACAACAAAATCACACAAAAATAAAATATGGAAATCAAATTTTTAACCCATGGAGGTCTGGATTTGGAGTCACCCTCAAAATTAAAGTGGAAAAACACACTACAGGCTGATCCAACTTTGATGTAATGTCCTTAAAACAAGTCAAAATGAGGCTCAGTAGTGTGTGTGGCCTCCACGTGCCTGTGTGACCTCCCTACAACGCCTGTGCATGCTCCTGATGAGGTGGCGGACGGTCTCCTGAGGGATCTCCTCCCAGACCTGGACTAAAGCATCTGCCAACTCCTGGACAGTCTGTGGTGCAACGTGACGTTGGTGGATAGAGCGAGACGTGATGTCCCAGATGTGCTCAATTGGATTCAGGTCTGGGGAACGGGCGGGCCAGTCCATAGCATCAATGCCTTCGTATTGCAGGAACTGCTGACACACTCCAGCCACATGAGGTCTAGCATTGTCTTGCATTAGGAGGAACCCAGGGCCAACTGCACCAGCATATGGTCTCACAAGGGGTCTGAGGATCTCATCTCGGTACCTAATGGCAGTCAGGCTACCTCTGGCGAGCACATGGAGGGCTCTGCCTTAGGGCGCACCCTGGGGGAGGGCGGAAAAATGTGACATGGAGGGGGAGAAATGTGACATGGAGGGCTGATGTGACATGGAGGGCTGATGTGACATAGGGGGGTGATTTGACATGGAGGGGGAGAAATGTGACATGGAGGGCTGATGTGACATAGAGGAGGAGAAATGTGACATGGGAGCATGATGGCTGACATGGGGGCATGATGGCTTACATGGGGGGCTGATGGATGGGGGCTGATGTCTGACATGGGGGTCTGATCTGAGGTCCGATTAACATTGGGGGTCTGATTGCTGGTCTGACCTGAGGTGTAATGGAAAATATTTTTTTCTTATTATCCTCCTCTAAAACCTAGGTGTGTCTTAGAGGGCGAAAAATACGGTCCTCAAACTAGTGATTGTCTGAAGCAGAGAGAAGATACCAGGACCACACAGAGGAGAAGCCAGCTGCTGCAGACGGGACCAGGGCCAGGTGAACTGCGAGGGGGGGGGGGGGGGCTCCAAAATGTAGCTTTGCTTGTGTTGGCAAAAAACCTTGCACCGGCCCTGCACTGCGGACAGTTTCATTACCTGCGCTACATCTTCTGTATAACGTTTGCCTATCCAAAATATCAGTGACATTTATTCAGTGTAATTTTTTATTAGGCGTTGGTGACAGCGACATTACTTGCGCTATACCTCCTGTTTAACGTGTGCGCATCCTAAAAATATCTGTGACATTCTGTGTACTTTATTTGCGCATACACTTACAAAACCTGCGCTACTGTACTTGTGACATACTTGCAAGCATATATACCATTTAATATGACAAGGCGATCAGTAAGTGACGGGGAAGTGGCCGTGCTGCTGATGGTGCACGCAGAGGCCGTGGCCCTGGGCGCGGTGAAACTGCTGCCAGAGCACAAGAAACACACTCCTCCACGATACCTAGCTTCATGTTCTAGTTTGCAGGGCGGTGCAGGACACCACTCTCAAAGTCAGACCAGTGCGACCAGGTGGTCGGTTGGATTGCAATAGATAATGCTTCCAGTCGGTTAAGCACCTCCCTGTCTTCCACAAAGTCGAGTCTCAGCAGTGGCGTCTCTAGCTTTCAAATTTTGGGGGGGCACACTGGGGGCCAGGACAAAAGTAGGGGGGGCAGCTATAACAACGATACATTTACACAAGTATGCTTAGAAATGCTGCAATACTTTACCCAATACCTAAAACCGCAACAGGGAAGAAAAGTCCAGCTGTCTGTGGATGACACTTTTATAGAGAGGGGGATCTGTGGATGACACTGCTATGGGGGGATCTGTGGATGCCACATACCGTATATAGCATCTTATGCTATATGTGTCACCCACAGATCCACCCCATGACAGTGTCATCCCCATTTCCCCCTCCATAACAGTGTCATCCACAGATCTCCCTCCCTATAACAGTGTCATCAACAGATCTCCCTCCCTATAACAGTGTCATCCACAGATCTCCCTCCCTATAACAGTGTCATCCACAGATCTCCATCCCCGCCTCTCACAGGAGTGTACATATATAAAATAAACATATTTCACATGAACACTTACAATTGCTTGGCTTGGCCCTTGGGGATCTTGGACGCCACTTCCACACTTTGGCCGGGGGCTCGGCGGAGCTGATGTTGTGTTTTATCCTAATGAGAAAGATTTCATAATAAGGATTTGGAGAAGGGGCAGAGGGATAGCAGAGCAGGGAGAGGCTGGTGCTGCTACCAGGGGGTCATACCATGGGGGAGTAATAAAACCCACCATAATTCTCCTTATAATGTGCAAAACATACCCCCTTATGCCCCCAGTTGAGCTAATGTCCCCCATAATGTGCCAGTATAAAATACCCCTATATAGTGCACCAGTAAATGCCTCCATAGTGCTCCTCTCCCCCCTTCCTGCTAGTGCCCCCCATAATGTACCAGTATAAAATGTCCCATATATCGTGCCCCAGTAGATGCCCTCAGTGTCCTCCATAATTTGCAAGTATAAAATACCCCTTCTTAGTGCCCCTGTAGATGACTCCATAGTACTCCTCAGTCCCCTTCTCCATAGTACCAACCATAATGTGTACCAGTATAAAATGCTACTGTACAGAGCCTCCCATATAAAACACCCCTTCTTTGTGGCCTCAGTAGATGCCCCTATAGTGCCCACCAATAATGTGCCAGTAATAAGTGCCCTCAATAACGTGTCAGTAACAAGAGCCCCCATCACGTGCCAGTAATAAGCCCCCCATCACGTGCCAGTAATAAGCCCCCATCACGTGCCAGTAATAAGCCCCCCATCACGTGCCAGTAATAAGCATCCCATCACGTGCCAGTAATAAGCCCCCCCATGTTCCAGTATTAAGTCCCCCCATCATCATGTCAGTATTAAGTCCCCCCCCATCATCATGTGTCAGTATTAAGTCCCTCCCATCATCATGTGCCAGTATTAAGTCCCCCCCATCATCATGTGCCAGTATTAAGTCCCCCCCATCATCATGTGCCAGTATTAAGTCCCCCCCATCATCATGTGCCAGTATTAAGTCCCCCCTCATCATCATGTACCAGTATTAAGTCCCCCCCATCATCATGTGCCAGTATTGTAATAAGCCCCCCCAATGTGCCAGTAACACTATTGTAAAAAAAAACAAAAAAAAAACACTTATACTTACCTAAGTGTCAGTGATGCGATGCAGCCTCTTCCTGTGTCCCACGCTGTAATGTAAGGCTCAGGCGGCACGATGACGTCATTGCGCCGGCCTCTGATAGGCTGCCGGCCTAGTGCCTGCAGCCAGGGGCGTACATAAAAATCACTGGGCCCCATAGCAGGAATCTAAATTGGGCCCCCATTCCCCTTTTATAGCCCCTCCCTTTGTTCCATGAACTATTCTTGCTGCTGCGTTTTATAATTTATGCCATCAGGGCCGGATTGGGATTACAAAACAGCCCTGGCACACAAAAGAGGTATAATAGATGCAGATGTATATTATATACAGCAGTGTACAGTTATGTGAGGTACGCGGTATAATATATGCAGTGTGTACAGGTATATAGTATATTCCCTAGTGTTCTGATATGTGAGGTACAGGGTATAATATATGCAGTGTGTACAGGTATATAGTATATTCCCTAGTGTTCTGATATGTGAGGTACAGGGTATAATAGATGCAGTGTGTACAGGTATATAGTATATACAGCAGTGTACTGATATGTGAGGTACGGGGTATAATATATGCAGTGTATACAGGTATACAGTATATACAGTAGTGTAATATGTGAGGTACGAGGTATAATAGATGCAGTGTGTACAGGTATATAGTAAATACAGCAGTGTACTGACACCTCGTACCTCAGATATCAGTACACTGCTGTATATACTATATATCTGTACACACTGCATCTATTATACCTCGTACCTCACATATATAGTATATACAGAAGTGTACTGATATCTGTACACACAGCATCTATTATACCTCATACCTCACATATCAGTGCACTGCGGTATATACTATATATCTGTACATATTGCATCTATAATACTGTTTAATATATGCAGTGTGTGTGTGTGTGTATGTATGTATATATATATATATATATATATATATATATAGATGTGAGGCATACAAGGTACAATACTGTGGATGCAGTGTTTATAGAAATATGTGGTCAGTTATACACTATGGTCACTGTGTGTGAGGTACATGAGGTAGTGGTCACTGTAACTGTCTGAAGTATTATACATGAGTGAGCAATGAGTAAAAACAGGGCATGGAGGGGGGGGGGTAAATGATGAGAAGTGGAGGACCTCCTCTTACCTCTCCATTCCAGTCTGTATGGATCAATGCAGAGCTGCTTGTGAACTTCTAATACTTGCTGTTAGGGGTTGAAGGACCTGTGATGATGTCATCACAGGTCCTGGCAGATATACCTTTGAAACCTAGGAACTACACCATTTTTGGTGCAGTTCCTTTGCTAGATTCTGCAGGACCTGTGATGTTGAAGATGATGTCATCACAGGTCCTGGCAGATGCACTGTTCTAACCTGGGAACTACACTTTACACTGTGCAGTTCCCTTACAGGACCTATGATGACATCATCAAAGGTCCTTTAGCTTTAGAAAGATAAACAGGAGCAATTAGGGGGCGGGGCCTTTCCTCCACTTCGGGCCTGCAGCCTATCAGAGGAAGGGGAAGGGACACGCCTCTCCCTCCCGTGCACCTCCGCTCCGCTGGCACAGGCAGTTTACAATGGAGATGAGCGCAATGGAAGCGCTCATCTCCCTGTGCCCGGCGGCAGCTGCTCACTTGGGGGGGGGGGGGGTCATTTTAGTTGGGGGGGCACAGCATGATGTAGGGGGGGCCGTGGCCCCCTCTGGCCCCCCCCCGGCGACGCCACTGAGTCTCAGTAGCTAAGAGTCTGGTCAACCGAAGTGATCCCACACTTGGATATTCCGAGGAGCTGTTTTCATCGCCATTCCTTAATTTGGGCCTCTCGCCAAGCCCGCTTGAAGAGGGACATGAGGAGATCTTGTGCTCTGATTCCCAAACTCTGGAGCATCCAGTCAGAAGAAGATGACGGTGGGGAACGGCAATTAGTTGTCACGGAAGGTGAGGGAAAGGAAGCAAAAGAAGCACAACAAAATTAAACAAAACAGCAGGCTAGGCCACACAGCTAGGGAACAGGGAAAGGTCACCTCCTGACAATCCCTGAGCCTTTCTGTGACCAACATGAACAAATCTTGATGGTAGAAGTGTTAATGCACTCGAACCTGAGCCCTGCTGCAAGTGACACAAACCCTCCGCTAGGGAGCAGGCGAAAAGACAACCGGTTCCTTTTGTAACATCCCAGAGTGGGGTTACTATACGCTTTTACCCCGCTACAATCTGCTAAGAGCATTAATATTGTCATCTGATGTGATTTCCCTCATGTCATTCACTACTGTGCAGTTGAAACCATTTTAAATGCTATATTTTCCTTTGTAATGTCTCAGGTCTACCAACAGGTGGCGGCATCATTGGTAGGCATAGTTTTAATGTTATGGCCATTCAGAATGGAACATTCCAGTTCTGTTCCGCCCGCCTGCTTAAGGGAAGTGGAGTTTCCCACGCCCTGCAGCAAGGGAGGGAAGAAACCAATTAGATCCGGTGTATTCCATCTCTCCCTGCTTGGGGAAGGCTGTGTGAAGAGGAGCTCCCAGAGAAACAGAGATCCCAACCAAGAATTCAGGCCTTTGCTGAGGCCCAAAGCAATCCTTCCAGCCTGAGTTCCTTACCTCAGCTGGATGACAAAGAAAGCAGCCATCTTCAGAACTACTACAGGGAGTGCAGAATTATTAGGCAAGTTGTATTTTTGAGGATTAATTTTATTATTGAACAACAACCATGTTCTCAATGAACCCAAAAAACTCATTAATATCAAAGCTGAATATTTTTGGAAGTAGTTTTTAGTTTGTTTTTAGTTTTAGCTATTTTAGGGGGATATCTGTGTGTGCAGGTGACTATTACTGTGCATAATTATTAGGCAACTTAACAAAAAACAAATATATACCCATTTCAATTATTTATTTTTACCAGTGAAACCAATATAACATCTCAACATTCACAAATATACATTTCTGACATTCAAAAACAAAACAAAAACAAATCAGTGACCAATATAGCCACCTTTCTTTGCAAGGACACTCAAAAGCCTGCAATCCATGGATTCTGTCAGTGTTTTGATCTGTTCACCATCAACATTGCGTGCAGCAGCAACCACAGCCTCCCAGACACTGTTCAGAGAGGTGTACTGTTTTCCCTCCTTGTAAATCTCACATTTGATGATGGACCACAGGTTCTCAATGGGGTTCAGATCAGGTGAACAAGGAGGCCATGTCATTAGATTTTCTTATTTTATACCCTTTCTTGCCAGCCACGCTGTGGAGTACTTGGACGCGTGTGATGGAGCATTGTCCTGCATGAAAATCATGTTTTTCTTGAAGGATGCAGACTTCTTCCTGTACCACTGCTTGAAGAAGGTGTCTTCCAGAAACTGGCAGTAAGACTGGGAGTTGAGCTTGACTCCATCCTCAACCCGAAAAGGCCCCACAAGCTCATCTTTGATGATACCAGCCCAAACCAGTACTCCACCTCCACCTTGCTGGCGTCTGAGTCGGACTGGAGCTCTCTGCCCTTTACCAATCCAGCCACGGGCCCATCCATCTGGCCCATCAAGACTCACTCTCATTTCATCAGTCCATAAAACCTTAGAAAAATCAGTCTTGAGATATTTCTTGGCCCAGTCTTGACGTTTCAGCTTGTGTGTCTTGTTCAGTGGTGGTCGTCTTTCAGCCTTTCTTACCTTGGCCATGTCTCTGAGTATTGCACACCTTGTGCTTTTGGGCACTCCAGTGATGTTGCAGCTCTGAAATATGGCCAAACTGGTGGCAAGTGGCATCTTGGCAGCTGCACGCTTGACTTTTCTCAGTTCATGGGCAGTTATTTTGCGCCTTGGTTTTTCCACACGCTTCTTGCGACCCTGTTGACTATTTTGAATGAAACGATTGATTGTTCGATGATCACGCTTCAGAAGCTTTGCAATTTTAAGAGTGCTGCATCCCTCTGCAAGATATCTCACTATTTTTGACTTTTCTGAGCCTGTCAAGTCCTTCTTTTGACCCATTTTGCCAAAGGAAAGGAAGTTGCCTAATAATTATGCACACCTAATATAGGGTGTTGATGTCATTAGACCACACCCCTTCTCATTACAGAGATGCACATCACCTAATATGCTTAATTGGTAGTAGGCTTTCGAGCCTATACAGCTTGGAGTAAGACAACATGCATAAAGAGGATGATGTGGTCAAAATACTCATTTGCCTAATAATTCTGCACGCAGTGTAGATCTCCAGGAAGAAACCACCATTCCCTGCGAGCAGTCCTGTAAGTACAGATTCCAAATACAAGGAGAAGATAAGTACCTCCATAGCAAGTCAGGCCCAAACAAAGCAGAAGATAGACAGAGCAGAAGACTGATACCTGCCAGATACTTAAAGGTGTATGTACTAGATGCAGAAGATATATATAATTCCTGCCACATATTGCCAACACCTGCTGGGACCCTAGACTATTGCTGTAACATTGTATGGATCTAGAGCTGCATAAGATAACCTCAAGTAAAGACAAGTTGGACCCTATTCTCTGTGTGGAATTCCATCATTCCTCCATTACTCCTATTTACAACACTCAATTTTGTTGCATGTGAGCCAGGATACAGGAGTCCGGCCGTACTAAGGTAGGAGACACCGTTGACACAATACAGAGACAATATCCCCCTCTGGCATTCCTAACCTAGTACATGAGCTATACCATCTTAAAGGGCCCTTTTACAGTACCTGCGCAAGCTGCAACTGGCGTCACGAACTTAGTTACACCTAAATCTGACCCACTGCATAGCAGCCCCAATGACCCAGTGTCCTGCTCATTGCACTTGCACAAGATGAAGGAACCAGCGTCTACCTTAAGGCCTAGCCAGTACAAACAACAGAAGGGAAGGAAGGAGGACTTAACTGAAGACAAACTGGGAACAGGAGATCCACAAAACACCGGCAGCGAAGTCCAGGAGAAAAAATAAACTGCAAGGGCTATAGTAAAAGACAGGTATAAATAACATCACTAACTATTGAGCAGAACCTGTGAGGGGGTCGGATCCTGCCCAAAGCCACAACAAGGCAATCTTTCAGATTCATGTGCAGGAAGTCTGACAGATCTTCTCGGATCACTCACAGGGCAGGGTGTGACATTAGTGTTTCACGAGGTGGATGATGATGATGAGAAACAGTTGCCAATAAGTCAACCGCAATTAGTGTCTCAAGAGGTTCATGATGAGGATGAGACAGTTGTCAATAACTGAGGTTGTTGTTAGGTCAACAATTCAGAAGGATGACCAGAGTGAGGAAGTGGAAGAGGAGATGCTGGACGATGAAGTCACTGACCCAACCTGGAAAGGTAGCAAGCCGAGCGAGGACAGCAGTACAGAAGGGGAGGAGAACTACAGCACCACAACAGACTGGAAGAGGCGGTGGGTGGCAAAAGGGAGAAGGCGGGCCACACCAAACAGACCCGCAACTGTTCTCCGGAGCACCCCCTTGCGACAATCTCCCTTGCCATGTGGTAGGTGTTCCGCAGTCTGGAGCTTTTTTGAGGAAAGTGCGGACGATAAAAGAATTTGCAACCTGTGCTGCACCAAAATGAGCAGGGGCATGAACACTAGCAACGTCACCAGCATGATCCGCCGCATAGCATCAAAGCACCCTAATAGGTGGGTCGAACGCCTTGGTCCACAACCAGTGTCTGTGGGTCACACCACTGCCTCATCTTCCCTTGTGTTACATGCTGACCAATCCCCTGTCCAAGACGCAGGCCCGGATGCCTCCCACCATGCACCTGGATCTTCGCAAACACCATCAGCTAGCACATCCACTTCTGTGTCCCAGCACAGCATACAGATGTCTATACCCCAGGCCTTCGAACGAAATCGCAAATACCCAGCCACCCACCAACAAACCATAGCACTAAATGCACACCATTCCAAATTGCTGGCCCTGGAAATGTTGCCATTTAGGCTTGTAGACACTGAGGCTTTCTGCAGCCTGATAGCGGCAGCTGTCCCGCGGTACTCTGTCCCCAATATTTTTCATGGTGTGCAGTCCCGGCCTTACACCAGCATGTGTCCCGTAACATCAACCGTGCCCTGACCAAGACAGTTATTGGGAAGGTCCACTTAACAACTGACACATGGACAAGTGCTTTTGGCCAGGGACGCTACATTTCCCTAATGACACACTGGGTGAACAGGTGCTACCGACGCCAAGGATTGAGGGCCCTACTTCCATCAGGGTTTTCACCACCACCTAAGTTAGTGGCTGCAACCCCTCCCCACTTCTCCTCCACTTCCACCTCTGAATTATCATCTTGCAGAACCAGTCAGACATCAGTCAGTAGCTGGAAGCAGTGTAGCACTGCAGTGGGGAAGCAGCAACAGATCGTGCTTAAACTGATCTGCTTAGGTGACAAACAACACACCGCCGCAGAGCTGTGGGAGGGGATAAGGGACCAGACTGAGCTGTGGCTCTTGCCTCTCAACCTAGAACCAGGCATGGTTGTGTCTGATAATGGCCGTAACTTGGTGGAGGCTTTGGAGCTCGGCAAGCTCACACACATACCATGCCTGGCCCACGTATTCAACCTATTGTTTCAGCGGTTTCTCAAAACCTACCCCAATTTGCCTGAGCTACTGGTGAAATTGCGTGCGTGCAGCCAGCCAGTATCGCAGGGGCAACACGTGAGGTGCACGGTGGACCGATGAGGGGCCAAATAATAACACACAGTTCATCAGTTTACTCACGGTTAGCAGAAAGCCTCCCTGGGCTGGCAGCACAGTGTTGAGGTGGACAGCACGAAATCCTCCTGGGCACGCTCTGTGGTAGGGAAGCATCAAGATGGTGGTTGAGGTGCCCTTGATGTTAGGGGTGCTTGGGGTGCTTGATGCGGCTGAGTCCCTTGATGGTTTTGTCATGACGCCAGTACCGTTAATGGTGGTACAACCAATAGTGGTAATAATGAGGTAGACAGTGTTAAGATGCAATTCACAACTTTTACTGATGATGACTTTGGTTGCAGCAGTACAAAATACAGTCTCTGGTTGGTATTTAGAGTTAATCTGCAGATCCACTGTTCCTATACTTTCTTAGGCTTGATTTAAGCTTAGCCGAATATTTTCTGTATTAGTGTAATTTGGTAAGGTTGCTGGAGGCTATGGTATCCTTCACCTGAATATCCCAAAGGTCCTTGATGCCTGATTTGTGGCTTTTATCCTTTGGATGTATAAGTCTTTTCTTTTGTTCCTTTCTGGACTAAACTTTCATCAGAGCCGCAGTGCTAGATCTGCACTCTCTCACTCTCAGCAGACTGAATAAACAATTCACAACCACTGACCTGTCCCTGTTTCTTGTCTCACTAGGCCTGTATAGAACCTAAGTTTTGTCCCCATCTAGTGGTGGGATGTATAAATTACACCTAATCTGCCTGGTAACAGGGATTTTGCAGATAAATTAGCACAAAGTCACATAATACAGCATAGTACAGTTTTTAGAGTAAAAAGTGCTTTTAAGCAGTGCCCACACACGTGCAGTGAGACGCTGCATGCGCTGCAGCAGTACTTACAATTGCCAGCTCACCGACTGTAGTGCGACGTGAGCACGCGCTGGAACTCCACGTTCCACATGTTGGCTAGGCTTTGTGACCAACAGAGGGCAGTAGTGGAATACCAGCTGCAACATGGTTGTCGCCTTTCCAGTCAGCTGGCAGCAGAGTACGTAGTTCCTTGGCCAACCGAGGAGGGGAGATGAGGGGAACACACAGCAGTTCCAACAAGGCAGGGTAACACTCTCCAAGGCCTGGGACAGTTTTATGACACCCCGCCAGCACCCTCAACCTGATGTGCAGCCTAGTGTCACACGGAGGGAAACATTTTGGAAGATGGTGAAGGAGTACGTAGCAGACCGTGTCAGCGTCCTCAGTAATCCCTCTATGCCTTACATCTATTGGGTGTCCAAGCTGGATACGTGGCACAAACTGACACCCTACACCTTGGAGGTGCTGGCCTGCCCCCGCCGCCAGCGTTTTGTCAGACCGTGTATTTAGTGCTGCTGGGGGCATAATAACTGATAAGCGCATCTGCCTGTCAACTGAAAATGCTGTCCCGTTGACTCTTATAAAAATGAACAAGGCCTGATTTGCCCCTGACTTACTCCACCAGAAGGAAAGCGGCTGAACATGAAGGCACTCTAAATGTGGCTTTTATGGTGTATTGAATACATGCAACCCTTCCACCACTAAAAAGGGTATATGGTTCAATCTCCCTTTTCTCGTCTTCCTCCTCCATCATATCAACATGCTTATTAGGCTGCCCTCGCTCCTAATGTTTTAGTGGGTCAGATCAGCAGCAGGCACTCGCCCCTAATGTTTTAGATGGTCAGATCAGCAGCAGGTCCTCGCCCCTAATGTTTTAGATGGTCAGATCAGCAGCAGGCACTCGCCCCTAATGTTTTAGATGGTCAGATCAGCAGGCCTTTGCTCCAAATGTTTTTGAGGGTTACCAGCAGGCCATCAATCATAATTTTTCAAGGGTGTGTATGCCCTCCTTTATGTGTAATAAATGGTGTATTGTAGTGCTGGTTCCTTGTAATTTTTGGCAGCCCTTTCACTTAGTGCAGAGGCTTTATGAGTATAGGAGTCCCACTACCTGAACAATTGCACCACAATGTGAATGAGGCCCTCCTTTATGTGATATACAGGTTGTATCGGAGTGCCTCTTCCTTGTAATTTTTGGCAGCACTTGCACTTTATATACAAGTAAATATACAGGAAAGAATGTTTCCTAACCATTTTTCCTCTAAAATCGATTTTATCTTCGGTTTTGTGCGTATTATTGTCAGTCTGTAAAATTGTTGTCTTCATAATATTAAAACCGCTCTGCTCACCAGAGAATCCACTCAGACCACTTCAGCTTGCGTCAACATTAATTAATATGCCAATCACTGGTTCCTTGCTACACATCCATTCACCTGTCCTATAACAGCCAAGGCCAGATAGACAAAGATAGTGAAGCACCACAATGAGATTTAATCACACACCAGTTTTTATTGGCGAGGAATATAGGCATATAAAACAATTCAGGCGGCTTCCCGACACTTTGCTCGACCAACACTAGTGGCTGTTCTTTTCTCCCAAAAATCTTCTTCACATTATGATACACCATATCTGAATGCATAATCTAAACATTATCCTTTGAAAACTTGAGAATCAGAAATGAAAATGAATGTGTACTGTAATTGTTAGAATTTAACCCCTTAAAGACGCAGCCTAGTTTGGAACTTTTGTTTCCAATCTTTTGTTTTTGTTAGTCTGGATCTCATTCATTATTTTTGTGGTTTTGTTTTTTGATCTCCCCATTTCAAAAGCCACTACTTTTTTGTTTTTCTATTTGGATAGTCATAGCCTTGTTTTATGCAGGGCAATTAGACTGCTTATAGTGAATTGGATAACTTTTCATTTAAAAAAAAATTGTGCAATAGTGAGAAACAAAACAAGCAATCCTGCTATTGTTTTGATGGTTTAGATTTTACAGTGTTCACTATTTTAGTAATAATGACATTTTTCATTTTATTCTGTGGGTCAAGATGATTATGGATGTGCCAAATTTGTATAGTTTTTGTTGTTTTAATACTTTTAACCCTCTCACCACCAGCTGTTACTGGACATTTTGCACCTCTGGTAGCCAGAGCAACTTTCACAGTTTTCACATGTACAAATAAAACCTAAATTACAAAATGAAAAATCATACAAATCCCCCATACCAATATATTTAGTGAAAGTGAACAGCCGGCAGAATGCCACTCAGCATTTTATACTCGCAGACACCTTCATGCAACTTTGTGTTAGTCAAATTCTTCATAGAAATTTTTTAAAAAATTGATATATTATTGGGTAAAAGTGTGACTCAAGCAGAATTTATATGGACCACAACTTTTTGTACATACCACTTAAACCTCATTCACATGTCAGTGTTCCATGGACAACACACGTCTCAATTCATTTTAATGTGTGTATTCACATATCATTGTTTTAGCAAGGTCCGTGGGTCCGTGTTTTTAGCACGGATGCATGCTCTATTTTTTCCGTGTTCATGTATTCATCACAGCGATTATAGTCTATGGGTCCGTGAAAACCACGGATGCAACACGGATGTCATCCGTGTTTCGTGGATCATTATAAAGAGATGCTTTGAAAATTATTTTTCAGCTGTGCAGTGTCAGTGAAACACAGATGACACACTGACAGAAAAAAACGGACACACGGACCCAACACAGATTCATCACGGAGGCATCACTGACCACCTTTTCATGGATTTAAGCACGGACACGGATGTGTGAATGAGGCTGAGGCTTTAGTCTGAGTTCACACTTCAGTTATTTGGTCAGTTATTTCCATCAGTTATTGTGAGCCAAAGCCAGTCGGGTCAAAAACACAGAACAGGTGCAAATGAGATCATTACACCTGAGTAGGCTTTACTGCTGGTTTTGGATCACAATAAGGCCTCATGCACACGACCATATGGATTTTGCGGTTCGCAAAAAACGGATCCGCAAAAAATACAGATGACGTCCGTGTGCATTCCATATTTTGCGGAATGGAACAGCTTGCCCCTAATAGAATAGTACTATCCTTGTCCGTAATGCAGACAATAATAGGACATGTTTGTTTTTTTTCAGAACGGAAATACGGACGGACGGAAACGGAATGCACACGGAGTAACTTTAATTTTTTTTTTTTGCGGACCCATTGAAATGAATGGCTCCGTATACGGTGCGCAAAACGGAACGGACACGGAAATAAAATACGTTTGTGTGCATGAGACCTAACTGATGGAAATAACTCGTGTTGATCGAGCACCATAGTGCTCTGGGGCTCGGGGCGAATGCATCGGGATGCTCGGGGGCTCTATGGAGCACCCAAGTATAATGGAGGTCAATGGGAGAACCCGAGCATTAAACCAGGCACCCCCTGCTCTGAAGAGGGGAGGGTGTCTGGTTCATAGGAAAAGGTCAGAAAATGATAGAAACACCACCTAAATGGTTCGGGAACAGCATGGGGAGGATGTCTGGATGCATCTTGAAATCCCAGGTCGCTGCTGGGAACAATGTTGTCCGAGTAGTACGCCACTTTTACAGACTGACAATAATAAGCACAAAACCGAAGATAAAATAGATTTTAGAGGAAAAATTGTTTGTAAACATTCTTTCCTGTATATTTACTTGTATATAAAGTGCAAGTGCTGGCAAAAATTACAAGGAAGACACACTCCGATACAACCTGTATATCACATAAAGGAGGGCCTCATTCACATTGTGGTACAATTGTTCAGGTAGTGGGACTCCTACACTCATAAAGCCTATGCACTAAGTGAAAGGGCTGCCAAAAATTACAAGGATCCGTCACTACAATACACCATTTGTTACACATAAAGGAGGGCACCATACACAGCCTTGAAAAATTATGATTGATGGCCTGCTGGTGACCATTAAAAACATTTGGAGCAAGCGCCTGCTCATCTGACCATCTAAAACATTATGGGCGAGGGCCTGCTGCAGTTTTGGTGACTCTAGATAACCTGGGGCCAATTGCACGTCCCCGTGACGGCGGCGATCCATTCGGATGTCTGCCCTATCAACAATGTTATTTTCAGCGCCAACCACGGTGACCAGGGGTAAGGGGGAATCAGTGTTCAAATCCGGAGAGGGATCCTGAGAAACGGCTACGCTACCACATCCAAGCAAGGCAGAATGTGCGCATATTACATATTAGGTATAATTAGGTAAGGGGCTGCTGGTGAGCTGACTATCTAAAATATTGTAGGTGAGGTCCTGCTGGTGATCTGACCATCTAAAAAATTATATGCGAGGGCCTGCTGCTGAGCTGACCCTCTAAAACATTATGGTTGAGGGCCTGCTGCTGAGCTGACCACTTAAAAAATTGAAGGTGTTTAAAGCAGGCCGGGTCACCTGAATACTTCAGCTAGGAATAATGGAATAGGACTCCGGTTCTATTTTGTTGTTTTTCGGAACTGGGGCCATGATTAAGAGGGACGGCCGGGGGCATCCGTATTGCGCTGCTATAGGTGAAATTCTTGGACCAGCGCAAGACGAACCAAAGCGAAAGCATTTGCCAAGAATCTTTTCATTAATCAAAAACGAAAGTCGGAGGTTCGAAGACTATCAGATACTGTCATAGTTCCGACCAAAAACGATGACATCTGGCGGCCTTATTCCCATGACCCGCCTAGCTGCTTCCGGGAAATCAAAGTCTTTGGGTTCCAGGAGGAGTATGGTTTGAAACCTGACAAAGTACACTGTATGTCACAGATACATTTTTGGAGCGCACACGTTACACTGCAGATGTGGCCCTGGTAAGGTCACTGTCAAGAGCGGACGCCATCTACGGAAAAAGTACACTGGATGTCACTGATATTTTAGGGATGTGCACACTTTACACTGGAGATGTTGCGCACCTAATCTCACTGTCCGCAGCGGACACCGTCTATTGAAAAAGTACACTGGATGTCACAGATAGTTTTTGGATGCGCACACTTTACACAGGAGATGTGGCGCACCTAATCTCACTGTCCGCAGCAGACACCGTCTATTGAAAAAGAACACTGGATGTTACAGATATTTTAGAGATGCGCATACTTTACACAGGAGATGTGGCACGGATAATTTAACTGTCCGCAGCGGACACCGTCTACGGAAAAAGTAGACTGGATGTCACTGATATTTTTTGGATGCGCACACTTTACACTGGAGATGTGGCTCAGCTAATCACTAGAAATAACTGAAGTGTAAATCAGCCTTAGGCCGTTCTGCGGCCTTTTCGTGCATTGGGGACCGCATCCGTGCGTCGGCCAGGATGGATCGAGACCTATTCAACTTGAATGGGTCTGTGATCCATCTGCACCGTAAAAAAATAGAACATTTTTTTGCGGTGTGGAGGCACGGACAGTAACATCACGGAAGCACTCCGTAGTGCTTCCTTGGGGTTCCGTGCCTCCGTTCTGCACTGTAGCTCCGGATTGCGGACCCATTTAAGTGAAGCTGTTTGCGGGCCGCAATACGTCCACGGCCGGGCAACGGCCGTGTGAATGCGGCCTTAGACCTAAATTTACATGCAAATATCTTCAAAAATCACCAGAACTGGAAAGACCAAAAATGTGGTTTTAAGCTGAAAATTTTTCAAAAGTTGCAACCTCTTATATACAGGGATTATAGTCTTTGGAAATTTAGTGTACCACCCGAAAACTATATATTTCCGGAATCAATGATTGCATTTGCATTGACCGACTGTTGACAATCATGCCATCCTTAAGCTAGCTTTGGGACAAACAGAAATTATTTAAAAAATAAAACACGTTTTACAGTAGAAGTTTACACATAAAAACTGTGTAAATTTAATACATTGAGTCGTGCAAATCTCATACATACCACAAGCATATACATCAGCAAGAGCTTGTGCTCTTAAAACACAGGAACAGGTGTCCTGTAATATAACGACCACTGCTGCTGGACTGCAGGGTGGCCGTAACCATGGAAACAAGCATTGTATAAATGTGATGGAAAAATGTATCTAGCCAGGCAATATGGACAATCACAATACATTAGTAACTGCCTTGTATTAACTTTGTCTATATGAAAAATGCCATTTACTGAAGTAAGACAAACCCTTTAGGATGGATTTAGACAGGGCGATATTCGGGCAGATTATTAGGAACGAACATTCCTGGGAACGCTCGTTCCCGACAGTCTGCCTGTCTAAAAGTGCAGCTGATCACCCGATGAACGAGCGAACTGTTCATTCATTGGGTGAAACTGTTGTTTGTGTAGGGACCTAAATAATCGTTTCTGGGCAACAGATCATGTTATTTAGCCCAGAAACAATGCAGCTGTATGAGCTTCGGATGACCTCACCATCAGGATGTTACAGGATGGAGATATAAGAGAACTACAACTCCCAGCATGTCTAAGCTATTAGGTAATATCAGAGGGCATTGCAGGGAGGTGGCATAAGGGGAAAGAACTACAACTCCTAGCATTCCTCTAGCTCTCACACTGAATCAATCATCCCCCACCAGCTCTCCCAATGTAACATGACATTCCTATTTCTGCTCTTCATGACTGAGCTTCATCCAGTTCTGCCCTGATCACATGATGGTGAGGTCATCAGAAGTCCTTCCTCATCACTGCTGAGCTCCGCCCCTTTCTGATGCCATCACAGGTTCTTTACCACAATTTCTGGTCATCACTCCAGAGTGCCCTCCTATTCTACACTGGTCGCATGACAGTGACATCATCACAGGTACTTCACCAGCCCTTCTACTGTACACTATTTAGCCCCATCTACTTGTGATGTCATTGCAGGTCCTATAGTTTTCCCTCTGAAGGGGGAAGTACGTGCCCTCCGGTGCCTAATTATAACTACAGACTAGGGTTGCCACCTCTCCCAACAAAAAATACCAGCCAAGTTAAGCCACACCCCAAAGGGGTTGAGTTTGTGGGGGCGTGGCTTAACACATTATGTCATAATGTGGCTCCCAGTATTAATAGTGCCCCCATTAATGCTCCCCAGTAATATTGATGCCTCCATTAGTGCCCCTCAAAATGGATAATGCCCCCCCACCTTAGTGTCCCCGGTAATAGTAATGCCTCCATTAGTGACCACCAGAATTATTAATGCCCCCATTAGTGTCCCCCAGTAAAATGAATGCCTCCATTAGTTCCCCCAGAATGCATAATGACCCCCTTAGTGTCCCCGTTAATAGTAAGGCCTCCATTAGCACCACCCAGAATTAATAATGCCCCCATTAGTGCCCCCAGTAATAGTAATGCCTCCATTACTAATGCCGATCTTTAAAGCCTTTAGATGCCATGATCAAGTGAGATCACGAAATCTAAAGGGTGAAAAACCTGGAAACTCGCGCTTTTAGGCTTCTTACCAGCATCCTTTGCAGCCAATGAAGATGCTGGTAATTGATTTCAATGTGTTGGGTCTCGGTGAATAGACCCAGGGCATTTAAGCAGCAATTCTTTTTTTGGCCAGCAGCTGGCAGTCCAACATAAGAAATGAGCAATTCTGAACAATTAAGCCTCATTCACACGTCCGTGTCAGTGATGCATCCGTGAAGCTGTCCATTAAGGATCCGTGTTGGGTCCGTGTGTCCTTTTTTTGCTGTCCGTGTTGCATCCGTGTTTCACTGACACTGAACAGCTGAAAAATTATTTTCAAAGAATCTCTTCTTAACCACCTCCGGACCGCCTAACGCAGGATCGCGTTCCGGAGGTGGCAGCGCTGCGCACAGTCACGCATATACGCGTCATCTCGCGATGGCCGAGATTTCCTGTGAACGCGCGCACACAGGCGCGCACGCTCACAGGAACGGAAGGTAAGAGAGTTGATCTCCAGCCTGCCAGCGGCGATCGTTCGCTGGCAGGCTGGAGATGTGTTTTTTTTAACCCCTAACAGGTATATTAGACGCTGTTTTGATAACAGCGTCTAATATACCTGCTACCTGGTCCTCTGGTGGTCCCCTTTGTTTGGATCGACCACCAGAGGACACAGGTAGCTCAGTAAAGTACCACCAAGCACCACTACACTACACTACACCCCCCCCCGTCACTTATTAACCCCTTATTAGCCCCTGATCACCCCATATAGACTCCCTGATCACCCCCCTGTCATTGATTACCCCCCTGTCATTGATCACCCCCCTGTAAAGCTCCATTCAGATGTCCGCATGATTTTTACGGATCCACTGATAGATGGATCGGATCCGCAAAACGCATCCGGACGTCTGAATGAAGCCTTACAGGGGCGTGATGAATGACTGTGGTGATCACCCCATATAGACTCCCTGATCACCCCCCTGTCATTGATCACCCCCCTGTAAAGCTCCATTCAGATGTCCGCATGATTTTTACGGATCCACTGATAGATGGATCGGATCCGCAAAACGCATCCGGACGTCTGAATGAAGCCTTACAGGGGCGTGATGAATGACTGTGGTGATCACCCCATATAGACTCCCTGATCACCCCCCTGTCATTGATTACCCCCCTGTCATTGATTACCCCCCTGTAAAGCTCCATTCAGACGTCCGCATGATTTTTACGGATCCACTGATAGATGGATCGGATCCGCAAAACGCATCCGGACGTCTGAATGAAGCCTTACAGGGGCATGATCAATGACTGTGGTGATCACCCCATATAGACTCCCTGATCACCCCCCTGTAAAGCTCCATTCAGATGTCCGCATGATTTTTACGGATGCACTGATAGATGGATCCGATCCGCAAAACGCATCCGGGACGTCTGAATGAAGCCTTACAGGGGCATGATCAATGACTGTGGTGATCACCCCATATAGACTCCCTGATCACCCCCCTGTAAAGCTCCATTCAGATGTCCGCATGATTTTTACGGATGCACTGATAGATGGATCCGATCCGCAAAACGCATCCGGACGTCTGAATGAAGCCTTACAGGGGCATGATCAATGACTGTGGTGATCACCCCATATAGACTCCCTGATCACCCCCCTGTAAAGCTCCATTCAGATGTCCGCATGATTTTTACGGATGCACTGATAGATGGATCCGATCCGCAAAACGCATCCGGGACGTCTGAATGAAGCCTTACAGGGGCATGATCAATGACTGTGGTGATCACCCCATATAGACTCCCTGATCACCCCCCTGTAAAGCTCCATTCAGATGTCCGCATGATTTTTACGGATGCACTGATAGATGGATCCGATCCGCAAAACGCATCCGGACGTCTGAATGAAGCCTTACAGGGGCATGATCAATGACTGTGGTGATCACCCCATATAGACTCCCTGATCACCCCCCTGTAAAGCTCCATTCAGATGTCCGCATGATTTTTACGGATGCACTGATAGATGGATCCGATCCGCAAAACGCATCCGGACGTCTGAATGAAGCCTTACAGGGGCATGATCAATGACTGTGGTGATCACCCCATATAGACTCCCTGATCACCCCCCTGTAAAGCTCCATTCAGATGTCCGCATGATTTTTACGGATGCACTGATAGATGGATCCGATCCGCAAAACGCATCCGGACGTCTGAATGAAGCCTTACAGGGGCATGATCAATGACTGTGGTGATCACCCCATATAGACTCCCTGATCACCCCCCTGTAAAGCTCCATTCAGATGTCCGCATGATTTTTACGGATGCACTGATAGATGGATCGGATCCGCAAAACGCAACCGGACGTCTGAATGAAGCCTTACAGGGGTGTGATCAATGACTGTGGTGATCAACCCATATAGACTCCCTGATCACCCCCCTGTCATTGATTACCCCCCTGTCATTGATTACCCCCCTGTAAAGCTCCATTCAGATGTCCGCATGATTTTTACGGATGCACTGATAGATGGATCGGATCCGCAAAACGCATACGGACATCTGAATGAAGCCTTACAGGGGCATGATCAATGACTGTGGTGATCACCGCATGTAGACTCCCTGATCACCCCCCTGTCATTGATTACCCCCCTGTCATTGATTACCCCCCTGTAAAGCTCCATTCAGACGTCCGCATGATTTTTACGGATCCACTGATAGATGGATCGGATCCGCAAAACGCATACGGACGTCTGAATGAAGCCTTACACGGGCGTGATCAATGACTGTGGTTATCACCCCATATAGACTCCCTGATCACCCCCCTGTCATTGATCACACCCCTGTCATTGATCACCCCCCCTGTCATTGATCACCCCTCTGTAAGGCTCCATTCAGACATTTTTTTGGCCCAAGTTAGCGGAATTTTTTTATTTTTTTCTTACAAAGTCTCATATTCCACTAACTTGTGTCAAAAAATAAAATCTCACATGAACTCACCATACCCCTCACGGAAACCAAATGCGTAAAATTTTTTAGACATTTATATTCCAGACTTCTTCTCACGCTTTAGGGCCCCTAGAATGCCAGGGCAGTATAAATACCCCACATGTGACCCCATTTCGGAAAGAAGACACCCCCAGGTATTCCGTGAGGGGCATATTGAGTCCATGAAAGATTGAAATTTTTGTCCCAAGTTAGCGGAACGGGAGACTTTGTGAGAAAAAAATTAAAAATATCAATTTCCGCTAACTTGTGCCAAAAAAAATTTTTTTCTATGAACTCGCCATGCCCCTCATTGAATACCTTGGGGTGTCTTCTTTCCAAAATGGGGTCACATGTGGGGTATTTATACTGCCCTGGCATTCTAGGGGCCCCAAAGCGTGAGAAGAAGTCTGGTATCCAAATGTCTAAAAATGCCCTCCTAAAAGGAATTTGGGCACCTTTGCGCATCTAGGCTGCAAAAAAGTGTCACACATCTGGTATCGCCGTACTCAGGAGAAGGTGGGGAATGTGTTTTGGGGTGTCATTTTACATATACCCATGCTGGGTGAGAGAAATATCTTGGTCAAATGCCAACTTTGTATAAAAAAATGGGAAAAGTTGTCTTTTGCCAAGATATTTCTCTCACCCAGCAAGGGTATATGTAAAATGACACCCCAAAACACATTCCCCACCTTCTCCTGAGTACGGCAATACCAGATGTGTGACACTTTTTTGCAGCCTAGGTGGGCAAAGGGGCCCACATTCCAAAGAGCACCTTTAGGATTTCACAGGTCATTTACCTACTTACCACACATTAGGGCCCCTGGAAAATGCCAGGGCAGTATAACTACCCCACAAGTGACCCCATTTTGGAAAGAAGACACCCCAAGGTATTCCGTGAGGGGCATGGCAAGTTCCTAGAATTTTTTATTTTTTGTCACAAGTTAGTGGAAAATGATGATTTTTTTTTTTTTTTTTTTTTTTTTCATACAAAGTCTCATATTCCACTAACTTGTGACAAAAAATAAAAATTTCCATGAACTCACTATGCCCATCAGCGAATACCTTGGGGTCTCTTCTTTCCAAAATGGGGTCACTTGTGGGGTAGTTATACTGCCCTGGCATTCTAGGGGCCCAAATGTGTGGTAAGGAGTTTGAAATCAAATTCTGTAAAAAATGACCAGTGAAATCCGAAAGGTGCTCTTTGGAATATGGGCCCCTTTGCCCACCTAGGCTGCAAAAAAGTGTCACACATCTAGTATCTCCGTAATCGGGAGAAGTTGGGGAATGTGTTTTGGGGTGTCATTTTACATATACCCATGCTGGGTGAGAGAAATATCTTGGCAAAAGACAACTTTTCCCATTTTTTTATACAAAGTTGGCATTTGACCAAGATATTTATCTCACCCAGCATGGGTATATGTAAAAAGACACCCCAAAACACATTCCTCAACTTCTCCTGAGTACGGGGATACCAGATGTGTGACACTTTTTTGCAGCCTAGGTGGGCAAAGGGGCCCACATTCCAAAGAGCACCTTTTGGATTTCATAGGTCATTTTTTACTGAATTTGATTTCAAACTCCTTACCACACATTTGGGCCCCTAGAATGCCAGGGCAGTATAACTACCCCACAAGTGACCCCATTTTGGAAAGAAGAGACCCCAAGGTATTCGCTGATGGGCATAGTGAGTTCATGGAAGTTTTTATTTTTTGTCACAAGTTAGTGGAATATGAGACTTTGTATGAAAAAAAAAAAAAAAAAAAAAATCATCATTTTCCACTAACTTGTGACAAAAAATAAAAAATTCTAGGAACTCGCCATGCCCCTCACGGAATACCTTGGGGTGTCTTCTTTCCAAAATGGGGTCACTTGTGGGGTAGTTATACTGCCCTGGCATTCTAGGGGCCCAAATGTGTGGTAAGGAGTTTGAAATCAAATTCTGAAAAAAATGACCTGTCAAATCCGAAAGGTGCTCTTTGGAATATGGGCCCCTTTGCCCACCTAGGCTGCAAAAAAGTGTCACACATCTGGTATCTCCGTACTCAGGAGAAGGTGGGGAATGTGTTTTGGGGTGTCATTTTATATATACCCATGCTGGGTGAGATAAATATCTTGGTCAAATGCCAACTTTGTATAAAAAAATGGGAAAAGTTGTCTTTTGCCAAGATATTTCTCTCACCCAGCATGGGTATATGTAAAATGACACCCCAAAACACATTCCCCACCTTCTCCTGAGTACGGAGATACCAGATGTGTGACACTTTTTTGTAGCCTAGGTGGGCAAAGGGGCCCATATTCCAAAGAGCACCTTTCGGATTTGACAGGTCATTTTTTTCAGAATTTGATTTCAAACTCCTTACCACACATTTGGGCCCCTAGAATGCCAGGGCAGTATAACTACCCCACAAGTGACCCCATTTTGGAAAGAAGAGACCCAAAGGTATTTCGTGATGGGCATAGTGAGTTCATAGAAGTTTTTATTTTTTGTCACAAGTTAGTGGAATATGAGACTTTGTAAGAAAAAAATAAAAAAAAAATCATCATTTTCCGCTAACTTGTGACAAAAAATAAAAAGTTCTATGAACTCACTATGCCCATCAGCGAATACCTTAGGGTGTGTACTTTCCGAAATGGGGTCATTTGTGGGGTGTTTGTACTGTCTGGCCATTGTAGAACCTCAGGAAACATGACAGGTGCTCAGAAAGTCAGAGCTGCTTCAAAAAGCGGAAATTCACATTTTTGTACCATAGTTTGTAAACGCTATAACTTTTACCCAAACCATTTTTTTTTTACCCAAACATTTTTTTTTTATCAAAGACATGTAGAACTATAAATTTAGAGCAAAATTTCTATATGGATCTCGTTTTTTTTGCAAAATTTTACAACTGAAAGTGAAAAATGTCATTTTTTTGCAAAAAAATCGTTAAATTTCGATTAATAACAAAAAAAGTAAAAATGTCAGCAGCAATGAAATACCACCAAATGAAAGCTCTATTAGTGAGAAGAAAAGGAGGTAAAATTAATTTGGGTGGTAAGTTGCATGACCGAGCAATAAACGGTGAAAGTAGTGTAGGTCAGAAGTGTAAAAAGTGGTCTGGTCTTTCAGGGTGTTTAAGCACTGGGGGCTGAGGTGGTTAAAGATCCGTGAAACACAGATGCAACACAGATTGCATCCGTGGTTTTCGCGGACCCATAGACTATAATGGACGTGATGGATCCATGAACACGGACAAAATAAAGCATGCATCCGTGCTAAAAACACTGACCACGGACCGTGCTAAAACACTGATGTCTGAATACAAAAATTAAAGTGAATGGGGATGTGTGCTGTGCTCGGAGAACACGTACAGCACACGTCCATGAAACGTTGGCGTGTGAATGATGCTTTGATGGATCTGAAAAATCCATGATTGTTTAGAATAAAAAAAAAATTTGATTTTGTAGGCTCAAATACAAGCTTCAAAATCAGTAAAAAAAAATATAAAAAATATATAAAAATTTTGCAAAATAAAAAGTTTTAATCATTCCCCTTTCCATAGAATAAAAAAATAAATACATAAATAACTAAAAATATAACCATCATGGGTATCACTGCGAACAAAAACTTCTGTACTATTAAAATCTAAAAATATTTTTCTGATACAGCGAATGGCGTAATGGAAAAAGGGTCAAAATGGCCAATTAGCAATTTTTGGCATCGATTCTCTTACCCAAAAAAAGTAGTAAAATGCGATCAAAAAGTCACGCACAAAAAGTTATGGGGGTCAGAATATAGTGATGTAAAAAAAACTTGTTTCTCAAAGTTTAAACTTATTTTTACACTATTTAGAAATAAAAACCTAATCTTATGTGGTATCGTTGTAATTGTACTGACCCAGACAAAGAAGGACACAGGTCAATTTTGCCCAGAGGGAACGCCATGGGAACAAAACCCGTAAAACTGTGAAATTGCGTTCTTTTCCAATTCCATCCCATTTGAATTTTTTTCCGCTTCCCACTACATTGTATGCCATAATAAATGGTGGCATTAGAAAGTAAAACTTGTCACGCAAAAAATAAGCCCTCATACAACTATGTGAACGGAAAAATAAAAAAAGTTATGGCTCAAGGAAGATAGGGAAGAAAAATGAAAACGAAAAAAACCTCTGGTATCCTAAGGGTTAATAATATCTCTATTAGTGCCCCCCAGAATTAATAATGTCCCCATTAGCGCCCCCAGAATTAATAATGTCCCCATTAGCGCCCCCCAATAATATTAATGTTCTTATTAGTGACCTCCAGAATTAATACCCACATTAGCGCCCCCCCTAGAATTTATAGTGCCCCCATTAGAGCCCCCCAGTAATAGTAATACCCCCATTAATGCCCCCCCAAGTAATAGTAATGCCTCCATTAGTGCCCCCTAGAATTAATAATACCCCCTTCTCTGTGCAAAAAAAAGAACTCATCCATTTGATTGCGCTGCGGTGATGACTTGCTGCTCACTGGAAGTTCAGGACAGGACCTGCGCTCCAGCGTGATGACATCTCGCAGGTTCTGTCCTGCACATCCAGTCAGAAGCGAGTATTCACCTCGATGCGATCAAATGGAGGAGGTGAGTTCTTTTTTTTTTTTTCTTAACAGAAGTGGGGTAGGGTGGGAGTTAAAGGCTGTTCTAATGAGCGCTCCACAATGGAAGCGCTCATTAGTAACAGTCGATATAGGAAAATTGCCTGTAGAAAACAATTACCGGCAGGGGTACTAAAGTTACCGGCTTGGCGAGTGAGATACCGGCCGGGTGGCAACCCTAGTGCAGACACACCAATAACATGGCTCTGACAGGAGAGAAAAGGGTGGGATTTGGACAATACTGCAGAGCGAAATTCATGTCAATAAAAAGTTTTCACTGTAAGGCAAACATAGAACCTGCCTGCAGTTCACACATTGCTGTTCTGGCTGGAGAAGAAAGGAAGGAGGTCATTCAGGAGGTGTGGCTTACAGCTTCAGTACTTTCTCAATAACTTCTGATTGATGATAGTACAGGGAGTGCAGAATTATTAGGCAAGTTGTATTTTTGAGGATTCATTTTATTATTGAACAACAACCATGTTCTCAATGAACCCAAAAAACTCATTAATATCAAAGCTGAATATTTTTGGAAGTAGTTTTTAGTTTGTTTTTAGTTTTAGCTATTTTAGGGGGATATCTGTGTGTGCAGGTGACTATTACTGTGCATAATTATTAGGCAACTTAACAAAAAACAAATATATACCCATTTCAATTATTTATTTTTACCAGTGAAACCAATATAACATCTCAACATTCAAAAATATACATTTCTGACATTCAAAAACAAAACAAAAACAAATCAGTGACCAATATAGCCACCTTTCTTTGCAAGGACACTCAAAAGCCTGCCATCCATGGATTCTGTCAGTGTTTTGATCTGTTCACCATCAACATTGCGTGCAGCAGCAACCACAGCCTCCCAGACACTGTTCAGAGAGGTGTACTGTTTTCCCTCCTTGTAAATCTCACATTTGGTGATGGACCACAGGTTCTCAATGGGGTTCAGATCAGGTGAACAAGGAGGCCATGTCATTAGATTTTCTTCTTTTATACCCTTTCTTGCCAGCCACGCTGTGGAGTACTTGGACGCGTGTGATGGAGCATTGTCCTGCATGAAAATCATGTTTTTCTTGAAGGATGCAGACTTCTTCCTGTACCACTGCTTGAAGAAGGTGTCTTCCAGAAACTGGCAGTAGGACTGGGAGTTGAGCTTGACTCCATCCTCAACCCGAAAAGTCCCCACAAGCTCATCTTTGATGATACCAGCCCAAACCAGTACTCCACCTCCACCTTGCTGGCGTCTGAGTCGGACTGGAGCTCTCTGCCCTTTACCAATCCAGCCACGGGCCCATCCATCTGGCCCATCAAGACTCACTCTCATTTCATCAGTCCATAAAACCTTAGAAAAATCAGTCTTGAGATATTTCTTGGCCCAGTCTTGACGTTTCAGCTTGTGTGTCTTGTTCAGTGGTGGTCGTCTTTCAGCCTTTCTTACCTTGGCCATGTCTCTGAGTATTGCACACCTTGTGCTTTTGGGCACTCCAGTGATGTTGCAGCTCTGAAATATGGCCAAACTGGTGGCAAGTGGCATCTTGGCAGCTGCACGCTTGACTTTTCTCAGTTCATGGGCAGTTATTTTGCGCCTTGGTTTTTCCAAACGCTTCTTGCGACCCTGTTGACTATTTTGAATGAAACGCTTGATTGTTCGATGATCACGCTTCAGAAGCTTTGCAATTTTAAGAGTGCTGCATCCCTCTGCAAGATATCTCACTATTTTTGACTTTTCTGAGCCTGTCAAGTCCTTCTTTTGACCCATTTTGCCAAAGGAAAGGAAGTTGCCTAATAATTATGCACACCTAATATAGGGTGTTGATGCCATTAGACCACACCCCTTCTCATTACAGAGATGCACATCACCTAATATGCTTAATTGGTAGTAGGCTTTCGAGCCTATACAGCTTGGAGTAAGACAACATGCATAAAGAGGATGATGTGGTCAAAATACTCATTTGCCTAATAATTCTGCACGCAGTGTATGTAATTGGTTAGTTTGACTGACTGATATTTCTCACAGAATGACATCGAATTCTACAAAATGAATTTTGAAATAATTTATTATCCAGAAATATGCCTATAGTAGGCTTATTTCTGGTGCAGATTGCGACGCAAAGGTTATATCTGCGACTTTTCCCTGCTCACACCAGGTCTAAAAAAGTGGGAGTGGGGGGAAGGGGACAGGCCAGCATGTCTCTCTCATTCATCATTTTCTACACCTGTTTTAGGCATAGAAAATGGTCTAAATGTAAGCCAGCTAGGAAGCCGTCTTACATTTAGCCTGGCATTGGATGCACTGAAGTTATGTAGGCGGATCCACCGCCAGATATAGGGATTATTAAGACCAGCGTCTTAAACTCCGTTCTTAATAAATTACCCCCTTTTTTTCTAAAAAATGAACTGTAAAAAAATTTGCACCGGTGCAGAACAGAGGCACGGATCAGAAGCCCACGGAAGCATTACTTCTGTGGGTTTTATGTCCGTGTCTCCGCACAACAAAAAAGTAGGGTATGCACTGCTTTTTTGCCATGCGGACCGTCGGATATGGATCGTGGACCCCATTCACAAGCGTGCATTGCGAACTGCAATTTGCGGTTCGCAGCACAGGCATGTCAAGCACACGGTCGTATGCATGAGGCTTTATAGTGACTATACTCATATTGTGGCTATTCCAGCAGATGGCTTTTTGGCCATGACAGTGGCAACAAATTGTCCTTAACCTTTTCAAGACCGAGTGATTTTTCGTGTTTTCGTTCTTTACTCCTAGCCCGTTTTAATAAAAAATTAAAATATTAATTCCATACTGCAAATGGCGAATCGGAAAAAGAGGCAAAATCAACGATTCACAAAAAAAATAAAAAAATTGTATCAATGGAAAGTACAGATTGCCCGACAAAAAAATTAGTCCTCATAGAGCTCCATATACATAAAAATAAAAACGTTATGGGGTCAGAATATGGCGATGCAAAGAAAAAATGATTTTTTTCCAAAGTTTTTATTTTTCTCCGCAGTAAAACTCAAGAAAAAATATACATATGTGGAATCATTGTAATCATACTGACCCAGAGAATGGATGTAACAGGTCATTTTACTGTATAGAAAACATTGAAAAACATAAAACTGTGGCAGAATGGTTTGTTAATTTATAATTCCACCCAATTTGGATTTTTTTTCTGCTTCCCACTACACTGTATGCAACCATAAATGGTGCCATTAGAAAGTACATGTGAACAGCTATGTACAGCTATGTGACAGTTATGGCTTTGAGAAGGCTAGGAGGCTAAGCTAGGCACATGACATAGTTTCAGTCCGCATTCAATCTGCATTTTTTGCACATCGGATGCGGACCTATTAATTTCACCATGTGCTCTCCGCATCCATATGTCCATTCCACGGTCCCTACAGAAAAGAGGGACAGCCATTAGGGATCCATGATCACAGCAATGCTGTTACAGTGGAGGCCAGTGGCCTCTGCTGTTCTGGTCCCTGGAGGAGCAGACCTGCTTCCCTTCTTCCTGGCTGATCAGGCTGCTGGGGTACCTCAGTGATTCCCCACAGGCTATGGCCTGCTGGCTAGGCCTCCTCACTCTGCCCATAGGGGTCACGCTCCCTCCAGCTCTTAAAGGTTCAGTGTGCAAGCAACTAAATCTTACCCAGCCTATAACTGGTCACTCAGTGGTACTTAAAGCACTTTCCCATGTGGGAGGGTGCCTAAGCAATACATTCTAGTCCCCTAATGTTCTGCAAAAGTTTGCTGGTCTACATTTTTCTGCCCCTGTACCAACTTCTGCCTGTTTTCCGGATTGGACTTTTGCTGCCTGACCTGACCTCTTTCTGATCTCTGTTCTGACCCTCAGTTGCCTCCCCTGACCTCAGATTGTTTAGTCAATCGCACAAACTCTGCCTGCCCTGACATTGGCCTGTTCCCTGCCTGATTCCTCTGTGCTCTGCATCAGTGTCCCTCTGTGCATCAGCCATCACAGCTATTTTAAGAGGCCAGGTGATTCCCCTGCAGCAAAGTTCAAATGCCTATATAAAGGTTAATGGTTGAATACCAGAGGGTCACCAAGATAACACTTAATACTTATGAGTAGCCCCAAGCCAAATCTGTTCAAGTAGCCCACTGAATCCACATCCACTTCATACCAACCGTTATAAGATCTGACATTGACATCCTGTTGGTCTCTAGACAGCAGACAGGGGATCTGATGATCTGACAACTGTGTATGCATTCGAGATGTTGTGCCTGACACAACAGCCTCAGGTGAGTAGAATACCTACTACTATTCTGTAGTTTTATTGCTCCCTCCTGTGTTTTTTTTTTTATGATACATGAATGCATTCCTCTATGCTCACCTTAACCCCTTAAGGACACATGACGTACCGGTACGTCATGTGTTGTTCCGATCACCGCCGCCCGGCGGGCGGAGATCGGAACAATGTGCCTGCTCAAATCATTGAGCAGGCACCTCGGCTAAATGCGCGGGGGGGTCCCGTGACCCCCCCGTGTCGGCGATTCAGACCTGCGGTTTGCGGCTTTTTATGGTGCGGCGGCGGTGCCCCGTGGGGCTGTGGGGGGGACCCGATGGCATGGAAGGCAGCGCGATGCCTTCCTGAGGCATCACGCTGCCTTCCGGTGAAGAGCCTGTGAGAGCCAGCCCCCTGGATCTCACACGCCCCGGAAGCTGTATGAGTAATACACACAGTATTACTCATACAGCCAATGCATTCCAATACAGAAGTAATGGAATGCATTGTAAAGGAATATACCCCCAAAAGTTCAAGTCCCAAAGTGGGACAAAAAATAAAGTGAAAAAAAAAGTTTAAAAAAGTTTTCCCCCCAAAAATTAAAAGTTTCAAGTAAAAATAAACAAAAACGTCATTTTCCCCAAATAAAGTAAAAGAAATTGGTAAAAAATTGAGGGGGGGGGAAAGTATACATATTAGGTATCTTTGCGTCCGTATCGACCGTCTCTATAAACATATCATATGACCTAACCCCTCAGATGAACACCGTAAAAAAAAAAAATTAAAACTGTGCTAAATAAACCATTTTTTGTCGGATCAAAAAGGCGTTTGCCCACCAAAATAGTACCAATCTAACCGTCACCTCATCCCACAAAAAATGAGCCCCTACCTGAGACAATCGCCCGAAAAAAAAAAAAATATGGCTCAGAATATGGAGACACTAAATTTTATGAAGGGCTCCGATATTTTCCTGACAGGAATATATTGGCGAAAGTCTCAGCTTTTAATATCTGCATTTATGACTAGCCAGTATAGTCAGTAGCATATCCGTTTGGTGCATTTTTTCTGTGATTTATATGATTGTATTTTCATCCGCACAATGCTCCGTTTTGTGTAGGATGCCCTTGTGGTGCATGTGGACCGCGCCGACATCCTCCACCGTATGCATTTTTTGCTGGGGATAGTCGTTTGCTGCGGTCCACATGCGGTGGGGCTGCTCCCCCAGTGAAAAACACGCTACAGTGTTAGGGGTTGAGCGGCTCCTCCAGTATTGCCACTATATTTCTGTGTTTTTGTCTCCATATTCTGAGCCATATTTTATTTATTTTTTTGGGCGATTGTCTCAGGTAGGGGCTCATTTTTTGTGGGATGTGGTGACGGTTAGATTGGTACTATTTTGGTGGGCAAACACCTTTTTGATCTGACAATTTTTTTTAAATTTAGCACAGTTTTAATTTTTTTTTTTTTTACGGTGTTCATCTGAGGGGTTAGGTCATGTGATATGTTTATAGAGCCGGTCGATACGAACGCAGCAATACCAAATATGTATACTTTTTTTTTATTTATGTAAGTTTTACACAATAACATCTTTTTTCAAACTAAAAAAATGATGTTTTAGTGACTAAAACATCATTTTTTTTGTTTGAAAAAAGATGTTATTGTGTAAAACTTACATAAATAAAGAAAAGTATACATATTTGGTATTGCTGCGTTCGTATCGACCGGCTCTATAAAAATATCACATGACCTAACCTCTCAGATGAACACCGTAAAAAATTAAAAATAAAAACTGTGCTAAATAAACCATTTTTTGTCACCTTACATCACAAAAAGTGTAATAGCAAGCGATCAAAAAGTCATATGCACCCCAAAATAGTGCCAATCAAACGTCATCTCATCCCGCAAAAAATGAGACCGCACCTAAGATAATCGCCCAAAAACTGAAAAAACTATGGCTCTCAGAATATGGAGACACTAAAACATGATTTTTAATTTTTTTTAAATTATATTATTGTGTAAAACTTACATAAATAAATAAAAAAGTATACATATTAGGTATCGCCCCATCCATATCGACCGGCTCTATAAAAATATCACATGAACTAACCCCTCAGATGAACACCGTAAAAAATGTAAAATAAAAACTGTGCTAAATAAACCATTTTTTGTCACCATACATCACAAAAAGTGTAATAGCAAGCGATCAAAAAGTCACACGCACCCCAAAATAGTGCCAATAAAACCGTCATCTCATCCCGCAAAAATCATAAACTACCCAAGGTAATCGCCCAAAAATTTAAAAAATTATAGCTCTCAGATTATAGAAACACTAAAACATGATTTTTTTTGCTTCAAAAATGAAATCATTGTGTAAAACTTACATAAATAAAATAAAAAGTATACATATTAGGTATCGCCGCATCCGTGACAACCTGGTCTATAAGAATATCACATGATCTAACCTGTCAGATGAATGTTGTAAATAACAAAAAATAAAAACTGTGCCAAAACAGCTATTTCTTGTTATCTTGCCTCACAAAAAGTGTCATATAGAGCAACCAAAAATCATATGTACCCTAAACTAGTACAAACAATACTGCCACTCTATCCCATAGTTTCTAAAATGGGGCCACTTTTTTGGAGTTTCTACTCTAGGGGTGCATCAGAGGGGCTTCAAATGGGACATGGTGTCAAAAAAAACAGTCCAGCAAAATCTGCCTCCCAAAAACCGTATGGCATTCCTTTCCTTCTGCGCCCTGCCGTGTGCCCGTACAGCTGTTTATGACCATATATGGGGTGTTTCTGTAAACTACAGAATCAGGGCCATAAATACTGAGTTTGGTTTGGCTGTTAACCCTTGCTTTGTTACTGGGGAAAATGGATTAAAATGGAAAATTTGCCAAAAAATTGAAATTCTGAAATTTCATCTCCATTTGCCAATAACTCTTGTGGAACACCTAAAGGGTTAACGACGTTTGTAAAATCTGTTTTGAATACCTTGAGGGGTGTAGTTTCTTAGATGGGGTCACTTTTATGGAGTTTCTATTCTAGGGTTGCATCAGGGGGGCTTCAAATGGGACATGGTGTCAAAAAAACCAGTCCAGCAAAACCTGCCTTCCAAAAACCGTATGGCATTCCTTTCCTTCTGCGTCCTGCCGTGTGCCCGTACAGCTGTTTACAACCACATATGGGGTGTTTCTGTAAACTACAGAATCAGGGCCATAAATACTGAGTTTGGTTTGGCTGTTAACCCTTGCTTTGTAACCGGAAAAAAATTATTAAAATGGAAAATCTGCCAAAAAAGTGAAATTTTGAAATTGTATCTCTATTTTCCATTAATTCTTGTGGAACACCTAAAGGGTTAACGACGTTTGTAAAATCTGTTTTGAATACCTTGAGGGGTGTAGTTTCTTAGATGGGGTCACTTTTATGGAGTTTCTATTCTAGGGTTGCATCAGGGGGGCTTCAAATGGGACATGGTGTCAAAAAAACCAGTCCAGCAAAACCTGCCTTTCAAAAACCGTATGGCATTCCTTTCCTTCTGCGCCCTGCCGTGTGCCCGTACAGCGGTTTACGACCACATATGGGGTGTTTCTGTAAACTACAGAATCAGGGCCATAAATATTGAGTTTGGTTTGGCTGTTAACCCTCGCTTTGTAACTGGAAAAAAATTATTAAAATGGAAAATCTGCCAAAAAAGTGAAATTTTGAAATTGAATCTCTATTTTCCATTAATTCTTGTGGAACACCTAAAGGGTTAACAAAGTTTGTAAAATCAGTTTTGAATACCTTGAGGGGTGTAGTTTATAGAATGTGGTCATTTTTGGGTGGTTTCTATTATATAAGGCTCGCAAAGTGACTTCAGACCTGAACTGGTCCCTAAAAATTGGGGTTTTGAAAATTTCTGAAAAATTTCCAGATTTGCTTCTAAACTTCTAAGCCTTGTAACATCCCCAAAAAATAAAATATCATTCCCAAAATGATCCAAACATGAAGTAGACATATGGGGAATGTAAAGTAATAACTATTTTTGGAGGTATTACTATGTATTATAGAAGTAGAGAAATTGAAACTTGGACATTTGCAATTTTTTACTTCATTTTTGGTAAATTTGGTATTTTTTTTATAAATAAAAATGTTTTTTTTTTTACTTCATTTTACCAGTGTCATGAAGTACAATATGTGACGAAAAACAATCTCAGGATGGCCTGGATAAGTCAAAGCATTTTAAAGTTATCAGCACTTAAAGTGACACTGGTCAGATTTGCAAAAAATGGCCTGGTCCTTAAGGTGAAATAGGGCTTAAGGGGTTAAAAAGCCAACTTAAAATAGTGCACCTAAATTAAGGTTATACATAACAGTGAACAAAAAGGGTAATTTTGGTAATCCATCGACTTACCTTTTAAATAAAGAAACATTCATGTCTTGTAAAAATGTCAGAAATTACTCTGACAGACATATGCATATAGATTAATGTTGATTTTAATTAATACTATTTAATGTTTATTTTTTTATTCATTTCATAGATTTTTACATTAAAACTGCAACAGCGAAAGCACACCTCATCATGGCAGTCCAACTGTTCAAGAAGATGGCATTTTCTTCAGTATATCAAAAATATATGGTTCCTGTATCCAATGAAGTCATTAATATTCTTTTGTCCTATGTGAAAGCAAAAGTAAGTAGAAATGTTATTGAGTGACTGTTCCAATACTATTCATATGTACAGTAGACCTGTCATCTTTAGGCACGTCTGTTTAAAGGGGCACATCAACTTCCTTGACAAAGGAATTCATCAAAAACAATTATTTTAAAAAAATTTGGGCAGCACTATGCCATTGAAAATTAAATACAAAATACTGTAGCAGTAATCTGAGAGAGATAAAACTCCTGAATAGGAGAGCAGTGTAATCTCAGTTTACAATGTTGCTGAATAGGGAAGGGTTATGGGCAAGGTAATCCATGCGCTTACATTCCGCACCATTCCGCATCTCCGAATTTGTGGACCCATTGAAATGAATGGGTCCGCATCCGTGATGCTGAATGACAACGGAACGGTGTCCGTGTATTGCGGATCCGCAAATGTGGTCCGCAATACGGGAACGGGACACCAACGGTGGTGTGCATGAGCCCTAAATGTATTTGGCTATAATTAATTTGCACATCTCTAATAACCCATCAACATCATGCAGTCATGTCACAGGGGGCAGATTGGTTGACAAAGGGAGCTCCTCTCTCTGTAAACCACTTAGAGATGCTGTCTTTGCTATTGACTAATGTTTTAAAGGGAATAAACTTTGAGATCAGATTTGCCTCAATTTCAACCGTAGCAGCAGTAGTCTGGCTTTATAGAACCTATACATTACATGTGTCCCAAATAGTGGGAATGACTTCCTAACAGAAGTACAATATATACTGCATATGGCAGAGGTTGATAAAGGGTTATTAGACTTATTTTCTATTTTTGTTAATGTTTTGCAAAAATGTTTTTTGTCTATAATATTTTACAATTCCTGGGTATGTATATAATAATTTATTTTTCTCAGTGGAGTATCACCACCAAAATCTCGACTGGAACCCCCAGGTAGTGGGGTGTAATACTGAATTACTGAATGACTTAAAGATGTCAAACACAATAGCTAAGTCAAAAATAATGCAATTTTACTTAATAATATGTCAAATAAGCAGCATAAGATAACACCATAAAATAAGGTAATCACACTGTTGGTCTGGAGAAGTTCAAAAAGACTTCTTTGATCTGAAAATGTCTGTTTAAATCTCCCCATCCTGTTTTTTTTTCAACCCCCCCCCCTCCCCTCTTACAGATTCCCATGTTTTACTATGTATCACAACCAGTTCTCAAACATGACTACCCTGTCTTGCATAGTATACAAGTAAACATTAGTCTTAAAGCTCATGCACACGACCATTGTGCAGCCGTTCTGTGCATTGGGGACTGCAATTTGCCAGGGAAGGGGCAGTATGATGTAGAAAACTAGACCATTTTAAAACATTTTAAAAATAGGCAACTGTCATAGAGCAGAATTACATTTTGGTGAAGGGCAGAACTGCACCACATTACCGAAACCACAAGACAATTTTTACAGACAGCTGGCTTGAGCTATTAATTAATGCCTGCTGAATTCGATTTAGGTGAAGGTGGAGAAGTGCACTACATTTGGAGAACGACAAGACACATTTTATGGACAGCTGGCCAGTGGAAGTAAATGCCTACTGATTTAAATTTTGCTTACGGTGCGGAGCTGCACCACAGTAGCCACGACTTAGTGGTATGGCAACAACAGCACCGCCAGCAATTTGGCTGAAAGTTCAGCTGCTCACAAGCTAATTTCTGGTCACCAATAGCTTTCTTGTAACCACACATTCCATTATGGATGTCTCGCGATGGAGCATACTTCTTTGTGGATGCAGCCTAGCTGCCACAAAAGAAGATTTGGAGAGAGAGGACAGACTTGTTCTGATTTGGAATGCTGGCCATTTCTATCTTTCCACTGAATCCAATGATGCCACCTCATGTGCTGCAATAGAGGCCTGGTACCTATGTTTGTGTTTGAATGCCCACGGCTTATTTTAATCAGAAAATCTTGCACATGACAGTGGTTTTATGTGCCAACCTTGTTGAGAAAAAAATGGAAGATACTGGCAAAGAGTTAGTGGCAACTGAGCTTGACCTAGATCTGGCATGTTTTGAGCCTGCACCCACTGTATCAGTGGTATCGTCAGTTCCTGAGCTGACCACATTAGAAGCAGATCTGGCCCTGACAGTTTATTTTGGAGATTTTGGCAGCATGTTGCTTCTGCTCTTTATTGTCACCGCGGCCACCACCCTCCATCATCATAGTCCTCCCACCACTTTTAACAGACTGATGCCATATCTTTGTGGCCTACTTGGCACCTCCGCCAATTCCCTTCTCTGTAGTTGCCCCAAGTGCCCCTGTTACCACAGCTACTACTGCCCTTATTGCCACCACTGTGGCTACAAGTGCCACTACTATCACCACCATTAACAAAGCTATGAATTTGGGTCCCCTGCCTCTGCCTCATGGGTCTGCCTTGAGTGCCTGTCATAACACGTAGTGCATTGTAGCCTCTTATAAAAAAAAAAGAAGGCACCCACTAGGAGGGAGTAGTGAAAACCGAGATTATGCAAATGAAAAGCTTCTCTGGGGCCACAAAGAGGAGCAGAAGGGATCTGCTGAGCCCTGGCCCAAAGGCACGGTATCAGACTCAGATGTGACATCAACATCATTCTGCTGTGACTGGCAGGATAAGTAACTAACTAACATGTTAAATCACTAAAGAGCAGCAATCACGACCAGCCTTGCTAGTAAACAGCCTAGTCTATACCAGTGAGGTATTAGGCAGTAAGTCAGCGCTCTGTATTGTGTTTTACAGTAGCGCTCACTTAGTAATAGGGTTACTGACGTTAGGTGCCGATATCAGCCCTACACACTATCACCCTGCCTGTGGAATACTAACTTCTAGATGTTGGTTCACCATGTCCACTCAGCATGTGAACCGCACTGGTATAGACTGGGCTGTTTACTAGCAAGGCTGGTTGTGATTGATGCTCTGTAGCAGCCATCCAGTCCACAATGTCATCCTACTTGTCCTCAGTGGTGCCCCTAGCCTATCTGCTGCCTGAGGAATGTTTGCACTCAAACCCTCACTGTATCAATGACAGTAAAATGCTGTAATTTGTAAAATGAACATACTCTAACAGAACCAAACTTACTATATACACTGATGAGCAAAAGTGTAACAATGTTTTGAACTTTTGACTTTCAGGCTCCATATCTCACCATCCACTACAGCTTAAAACCTGAGACTACCAGCATTTTATAGACAGTCATCTTGGCTATCTCATAAGTAATTGGACTTGCAACTATTTAGCATATGATTAGTTATGCAGATTCTTGTCATGTACCGTATTTGTTGCCCCATAAGACGCACTTTTTCAGGGAAATGCCCCTGAGTCTTATGGGGCGAATACTAATGAGCGCTTCCATTATGGAAGCAATCATTAGTACCGGAGGACCAGGAAGTGGTGAAGGCTCTGTGTACTCACCGCTTCCTGGTCCTCGGCTGCCGGCTGTGCAGTGGCTGCACACAGCGTGAGGGCTCTCTGTGACCTCACGCTGTGCGCGCCAGTTCACAACACAGCAGGAGGAAGAGAATTGCGCTGGAGGAGAGGAACCGCAGCGTTCAGGAGCAGGAGACGTCTATTTATTTTGTGATCTGAGGGTGGGGGATGATTATACAAATGTCTGGGGGCTGATTATACATATGGCTGGGGGCTGATTATACATACAGTATGGCTGGGGACTGATATGAGGCATGGAGGACTGATATGAGGCATGGGGGTCTGATCTGAGGTCTTATTAACAATGGGGGTCAAATTGGGGCTGTCAGCTGAGGTTTGATTAACATTGGGAGGTCTGATTGGTGGTCTGACCTGAGGTGTAAGGAAAAAAAAAATTCTAGGTGCGTCTTATAGGGCTAAAAATACGGTAACTGCAGTGTTACTGTTTTGCTCATGGTGGTAGAACAATATTTTTTTTCTTGTAGTATACTATCCATTCCAAAGCCAAGAGGTGGACGTCCATGCAAAATATCAGAGTTAAAAGTCGGATCATCACAAGGTCTATCAGTTCTAGCACGACAAACATGGCAGTGGAGGTGGCTTGTATCTTGTATGCTTCGTAATAGTGAGATCACAGATGTCCATGCAAACACCGTGCAACACGCATTACACAAGTCTGTAATGGTGGCCTGAAAAAAGGTGAAGAAGCCTCAACTTCAGTATCATCATAAGAAGTGTCAGCTCGAGTTTGCAAAAGGGATGAACAGTGGACAGTAGAAGATTGGAAAGGGGTTATTTGAAGCAATTAGATGAGTCACTGGACTGGGCTCTGAAGGGTGCAAATGGGTATAGAAGAAACAAGGGAAAAGGGGGCTAAAAGATTGAGAAATTGAAGGAACTGTTAAAGGGCTTCTGTCACCCCACTAAAGTGATTTTTTTTTTTTGGGCTAGTTAAATTAGTTATATAGCGATATCTGAAAATATAATAGTGTTCCTTACTTTGATCCAGCAGTTTAGTCAAAAAACGAAGTTTTATCCTATGCAAATTCGGTCTCTACCAGCAAGTAGGGCGTCTACTTGCTGGTAGCTGCTGCAGAAATCCGCCCCCTCCTCTTGTTGATTGACAGGGCCAGCCGGGATCTCCTCCTCCGGCCAGCCCTGTCGGCGTTTCAAAAATCGCGCGCCCGTGTTGAATCTGCGCAGGCGCTCTGAGATGAGGAGGCTCGTCTCCTCAGAGCTCCCTCAGTGCGCCTGCGCCGATGACATCATCGAAATAGAAGACGTCATCGGCGCAGGCGCACTGAGGGAGTTCTGAGGAAACGAGCCTCCTCATCTCAGAGCGCCTGCGCAGATTCAACACGGGCGCGCGATTTTTGAAACGCCGACAGGGCTGGCCGGAGGAGGAGATCCCGGCTGGCCCTGTCAATCAACAAGAGGAGGGGGCGGATTTCTGCAGCAGCTACCAGCAAGTAGACGCCCTACTTGCTGGTAGAGACCGAATTTGCATAGGATAAAACTTCGTTTTTTGACTAAACTGCTGGATCAAAGTAAGGAACACTATTATATTTTCAGATATCGCTATATAACTAATTTAACTAGCCCAAAAAAAAAATATCACTTTAGTGGGGTGACAGAAACCCTTAAGTTCCGTGGAGGACCCCTGATGATATGGGATTTTTTCACTGCCAAAGGTGTTGGATACTTGACCAGGATTGATGGTGGTCTTAATGCTGAGCTATACGTGAGTATCCTACAAGATAAGTTACTTCATACACTCGAGTACTATGGGTATGAAAAGGACGACATAGTGTTCCAGCATGGCAACAACCTAAAGCATACATCGAGATCGGCAAAGAAATGGTTCATTAAAAATGAAGTAGAGGTGCTGGATTGTCCCCCACAGTCCCCAGACCGCAACTCAATCGAACACTTGAAGAAAAAGGAGTATTTGTACCCAAGTGAGTCGACCAGTATGCACCAACATTGGTGTAGACGTGTAGAAGAGACCTGGGAACAGATTTTGGTGAAGACTTGCTTGAATCTGATTGAGAGCATGCCCAGAATCATTCAAGCAGTGTTGAAAGCCAAATGTGGATTTACAAAATACTAACAAAATACAAAAATTATTATTTTTTGAATTATAGGAGCAAAACAGTAACAATGCAGTTACATAGTTACATAGTTGCATAGTTAATACGGTTGAAAAAAGACATACGTCCATCAAGTTCAACCAAGGGATAGGTGGGGATGCAAATCCCAGAAGGAATTGAGACTAAGATTTCTACACGTTTTCATAAGCATTAATGTTTTTTACTTTTGAGAATTCGTCTAAACCCTTTTTGAAATTGTCTATTGTTCCTGCTGTGACCACGTCCTGAGGAAGTCTATTCCACAGCTTCACTGTTCTTGCAGTAAAGAAGCTTTGACGCTTCCGAAGACTGAACTTTTTTCTCTCCAATCGGAGGCAGTGCCGGCTTGTCTTTTGAGCGCATTTTACATGGAACAGCGTTTCACTGTATTTTTTGTATGGCCCATTTATATATTTGTATAGGTTAATCATGTCCCCCCTTAGACGTTTCTTCTCAAGACTAAATAAATTCAATTCTTTTAATCTTTCTTCATAACTAAGACCCTCCATTCCCCTTATCAGTTTAGTCGCTCTCCAGTCTCCTCTGTACTTTTTCCAGCTGCAGTGCATCCTTTATATGTACTGGTGCCCAGAACTGAACTGCATATTCCAGATGAGGCTGCACCAATGCTTTGTAAAGTGGTAATATTACATCCCTGCCCTGTGAGTCCATGCCTCGTTTAATGCATGACAATATCCTGTTGGCCTTAGAAGCAGCTGATTGACATTGTATGCTGTAATTCATCTACCATCCACAAGGACACCCAAATCCTTCTCTATAAGTGACTCTCCCAGTGCTACATCACCTAGGACATATGAAGCACAGAGATTATTACTACCAAGATGCATAACAACAGCGACTTAAAAAGATTAAAATAAACAAATCGCCAGGACCGGATGGCATACACCCATGTATCCTAAGTAAATTAAGTAATGTCATAGCCAGACCCTTATTTCTGATATTTGCAGACTCTATGCTGACAGGGAATGTCCCACAGGATTGGCGCATAGCAAATGTGGTGCCAATATTCAAAAAGGGTCCAAAAAACAGAGCCTGGAAACTATAGGCCGGTAAGTTTAACATCTGTTGTGGGTAAACTGTTTGAAGGTTTTCTAAGAGATGCTATCTTAGAGCATCTCAACGGAAATAAGCAAATAACGCCATATCAGCATGGCTTCATGAGGGATCGGTCATGCCAAACTAATTTAATTAGTTTCTATGAGGAGGTAAGTTCTAGACTTGACAGCGGCGAATCAATGGATGTCGTATATCTGGACTTCTCCAAAGCATTGACACTGTACCACATAAAAAGGTTAGTATATAAAATGAGAATGCTCGGACTGGGAGAAAATGTCTGTATGTGGGTAACTGGCTAAGTGATAGAAAACACAGGGTGGTTATTAACGGTACACACTCAGATTGGGTCACTGTCACTAGTGGGGTACCTCAGGGGTCAGTATTGGGCCCTATTCTTTTCAATATATTTATTAATGATCTTGTAGAAGGCTTGCATAGTAAAATATAAATTTTCGCAGATGACACTAAACTGTGTAAAGTAATTAACACTGAAGAGGACAGTATACTACTACAGAGGGATCTGGATAGATTGGAGGCTTGGGCAGATAAGTGACAGATGAGGTTTAACACTGACAAATGTAAGGTTATGCACATGGGAAGGAATAATGCAAGTCACCCGTACATACTAAATGGTAAAACACTTGGTAACACTGACATGGAAAATAATCTTTTTTTGGAGTATTGGATTTTGGTGATTAATATCACCTTGGTGGCCCTATTTCAACTTTTCACTGTGTATTCAATTACCCCTTAATTCCACAATTTTGTTCCCTGTACTGCCTACTTTTGCCTGTGCTTAAAATAGGGTTTCTAGGCATGGTCCGTCTATCTGTTGATAGATGGAGCACGAAGCGTGCAAGGTCAGATTACTGATAGACAGGGACTGTAAGTAAATGATTAAAGCCAGGTCCTCCCCAGCAGCTGATAACAGTGCCTGGGCTGTGTGCACTTCTCCCTGCCCGTGCGCTTGGCAGACGCTCCCTCACTCAGCAGACTTGGAGAATGTAGAGTTGAAGCAGCGCACAACAGGGAAGGGAGATCTGCCGTCTGCTCAGTGTATAAATGAAAGCAACATGTGGTAAGAGGACCCCTTTGTGCTGCAGGAGATTAACCCTTTAGGGGGGAGGGCTCTGGTTACTGACACTATTGGGGGGCTATTGTTACTGGCTAGGCGGGTTTAGCCTCAGGGTGAGGGCAGTGGCAGCCATCTTAACTGAATAGTGAAATTGCAGTTTTATGCAGACTGGTTGCTGAATCTTATTAAATATGGGGTAAGTCAATCTAATAGTAACTGATTTTGGAATATCATGTGATTAGTAACTACATATATGAAAATTGAAATTAGGGTCTAAATGTGACAGTTATCCTTTAATAAACAGCAAACTAAGCTGTAAAAAACAGTGTCAGGCAGCTGCTGCCAAGGCCAATAAGATAATGGGTTGCATCAAAAGGGTCATAGATGCCCGTGATAAGAACATAGTCCTACCTACCACTTTACAAATCGCTAGTAAGACCACACATGGAGTACTGTGTACAGTTCTGGGCTCCTGTGAACAAGGCAGACATAGCAGAGCTGGAGAGGGTCCAGAGGAGGGCACCTAAAGTAATAACTGGAATGGGGCAACTACAGTACCCTAAAAGATTATCAAAATTAGGGTTATTCACTTTAGAAAAAAGACAACTAAGGGGAGATCTAATTAATATGTATAAATATATCAGAGGTCAGTACAGAGATCTATCCCATCATCTATTTATCCCCAGGACTGTGACTGTGACGAGGGGACATCCTCTGCGTCTGGAGGAAAGAAGGTTTGTACTCAAACATAGAAAAGGATTCTTTACGGTAAGAGCAGTGAGACTATGGAACTCTCTGCCTGAGGAGGTGGTGATGGTGAGTACAATAAAGGAATTCAAGAGGGGTCTGGATGTATTTCTGGAGTGTAATAATATTACAGGCTATAGCTACTAGAGAGGGGTCATTGATCCAGGGAGTTATTCTGATTGCCTAATTGGAGTCGGGAAGGAATTTTTTTATTCCCCTAAAGTGGGGAAAATTGTCTTCTACCTCACAGGGTTTTTTTTTTGCCTTCCCCTGGATCAACTTGCAGGATAACAGGCCGAACTGGATGGACAATTGCCTTTTGTCGGCCTTATATACTATGTTACTATGTGATTATAAACTATACTTTCCAAGCCTATAGACCTTACTTTACCTATTAAGCGTCTATGAGGGACAGTATCAAAAGCCTTTGCAAAATCCAGAAACACTACATCCACAGACGCCCCTCTGTCCAGGCTACTACTCACCTCCTAATAAAAACAAATCAGGTTAGTCTGACAACTTCTGTCCTTGGTAAACCCATGCTGGTTATCACTTATAATATTTATAGTCACATACTCCTGTATATAGTCCCTTAACCACCTCAGCTCCCCTAGCTTAAACCCCCTTAATGACCAGACCACTTTTTACAATTCTGCACTACACTACTTTCACGGTTTATTGCTCGGTCATACAACTTACCACCCAAATTAATTTTACGTCCTTTTCTTCTCACTAATAGAGCTTTCATTTGGTGGTATGTCATTGCTGCTGACATTTTTACTTTTTTTGATATTAATCAAAATTGACGAAAATTTTAGCAAAAAAATGACATTTTTCACTTTCTGTTGTAAAATTTTTCAAATAAAACTACATTTCTATATAATTTTTTCTCTAAATTTATTGTTCTATATGTCTTTGATAAAAAAAAATGCAATAAGTGTATATTTATTGGTTTGGGTAAAAGTTATAGCGTTTACAAACTATGGTGCAAAAAAATTAATTTAAACACTTTGACTTTCTGAGCACCTGTCATGTTTCCTGAGGTTCTACAATGCCCAGACAGTAGAAACACCCCACAAATGACCCCATTTTGGAAAGTAGACACCCTAAGGTATTCGCTGATGGGCATAGTGAGTTCATGGAAGTTTTTATTTCTTGTCACAAGTTAGCGGAAATGGAATTTATTTATTTTTTTCTTACAAAGTCTCATCATATTCCACTAACTTGTGACCAAAAATACACCCCAAATCACATTGCCCTACTTCTCCTGAGTACGGCGATACCACATGAGTGGCACTTTTTTGCAGCCAAGATGCGCAAAGGGGCCCAAATTCCAATGAAAAGTAGGGCAATGTGTTTTGAGGTGTATTTTTTGTCACTAGTTAGTGGAATATGAGATTTTGTAAGAAAAAAATAATATATATTTTTTTTACATGAACTCACCATACCCCTCACGGAATACCTTGGGGTGTCTTATTTCCAAAATGGGGTCACATGTGGGGTATTTATACTCCCCTGGCATTTCAGGGGCCCTAAAGCGTGAGAAGAAGTCTGGAATCCAAATGCGTAAAAATGCCCAGTGAAATCCTAAAGGTACTCATTGGAATTTTGGCCCTTTGTGCACCTAGGCTGCAAAAAAGTGTCACACATGTGGTATCACGGTACTCAGAAGAAGTAGGGCAATGTGTTTTGGGGTGTATTTTTACATATATCCATACTGTGTGTGAAAAATATCTCTGTAAATGACAACTTTTTACATTTTTTTATACAAAGTTGGCAATTTACAGAGATATTTCTCTCAACCAGCATGGGTATATGTAAAAATACGCCCCAAAACACATTTCCCTACTTCTCCTGAGTGTGGCGATACCACATGTGTGACACTTTTTTGCAGCCAAGATGCGCAAAGGGGCCCAAATTCCAATGAGTACCTTTAGGATTTCACAGGGCATTTTTACGCATTTGGATTCCGTGAGGGGTATGGTGAGTCCATGTAAGATTTTATTTTTTGTCACAAGTTAGTGGAATATGAGACTTTGTAAGAAAAAACAAAAAAAAAAAACTATTTCCGCTAACTTGTGCCAAAAAAAATAAAAATCTTCTATGAACTCGCCATGCCTCTCAAAAGTGATCTTTATAGCGCCGCAGCGATTTTACTGTGTTTTTGCAGTGATCAGAAAAAAAAAATTCTGTCACTGCGGTGGGGCGGACTGAACGCAAGTGTGCGCACAAGATCAGGCCTGATCGGGCGAACACTGCGTTTTTTGTAGAGCCTATAGAACATGTCCTATTCTTGTCCGCAATTGCGGACAAGAAAAGGCATTTTCTATATAGTTCTGGAAATGTGCGGATCCGCAAAATGCGGAAAGCACATTGCCGTTGTCCGTGTTTTGCGGGTGATCAATGACAGGGGGGTGATCAGGGAGTCTATATGGGGTGATCAGGGGTTAATAAGGGGTTAATAAGTGACGAGGGGGTGTAGTGGTGTGTGGTGATTGGTGCTACTTACAGAGCTGCCTGTGTCCTCTGGTGGTCGATCCAAGCAAAAGGGACCACCAGAGTACCAGGGAGCAGGTATATAAGACGCTGTTAACAAAACAGCGTCTAATATACCTTTCTGGGGTTAAAAAAAATCGCATCTACAGCCTGCCAGCGAATGATCGCTGCTGGCAGGCTGTAGATCAACTCGTTTACCTTGCGCTCCTGTGAACGCGTGCTCCTGTGAGCGTGCGTTCACAAGAAATCTCGAGTCACGTGAGATGACGCATCGATGCGTCAAGGAGGAATAACCCGGCTGCCCGCAGGACGCATCCCTGCCTTAGGCGGTCGGGAGGTGGTTAAAAGTCCTTCAAACATTTTTCCCACAACGGAATTTAAACTAACTTGTATATAATTGCCTGTGGAGGACCTTGATCCTTTTTTGAATACGAGCACCACGTTTGCCTTGCGCCAATCATTTGGCACTCTGCCAGTACCTAGAGAATCTTTAAAAAATTATAAACAGGTGCACAGCAATGACTGAACTGAGCTCTTTAAGCACCCTTGGGTGTCATCCATTTGGACCCGGAGCCTTGTTCACATTTACCCAATTTGACTTCTCTTGGACCATATCTACAGTTAGCCAATTGAGTCTATCACTGGATGTACTAACAGCCCCGGCGCCGCAGATATCCGCTCCTTTCTCTTCTTACATGACAAGAATCAGCATAACTGATCATATACTAAATAGTTGCAAGTCCAATTGTTATTGCTAATGTTGGTGCACTTACAATTGTGCTGCCTGGAAACTAGCTGAGGGCTGTAGCATTCAGAAGCTTGGATGTCAGGGGCAAGATCCTCCTGGGATACAGGCTTGACTGTAGTGGTAATGCAGCAGCTGAGCTTTCCCTTATTACACTGAAAACACAGGAGCTGTCAGGACTGTGCTGTAGGGTTAATGCAGCAGGGTACAGTTAAGGTGGAGAACATAATCTCCTTGTTTTCCCATCTGCTGCAGCTGTTTTTCATTGCTTCCGGACACAGTCTTGACTGCTTGAAGACACAGGCAGTGAATTATAACCTGTGACCTGACAGGAAGTCCATGTATGGTCACAGGTTATCATTCACTCAGTTCCAAAAGCCGCTCTTAGGCTGGCTGTGCTGTGTGCAGAGCAGTCAGGCAGTCAGGAGGGAGCAGGTACAGTATGTGCCACATGCTCCTCAACTAGATATCCCTCCCCTTCTAAACACACACTGCACACTGGTATTGACAATTTATAATGGTATATTAACACAATACAATGCACTGAATGAAACTGGTATATTAATGCAAAGAGATAATCACTGCCAGATCCAATGCAGAGGTCCCGGGCACGGAAAACCGTGGAGATCCAACATGTACAAACTGACGAAAAAAGTTCATCAGCCTCTGAATAAAACAATGGAATCCTTTATGGAAGAATAGTCATAAAATCCAGGTATGTCAAAAATAAAAGGGCACATCTAAAATGCTTGTCTTAATAAGCCCCTGCACTGGCGGTGGATCGCAGAAGTTATATAGAGGTGCCGGCCTCTACATAGCTTTGGCGTATCCACCGCCAAATCTAAATGTAAGACAGCTTTCTTGCTGTCTTACATTTAGACTATTTTCTATGCCTAAACCAGGCATAGAAAATGATGAACGAGATGGGCCTGTGAGCAGCTCACAGTGAATGACCTCCACTAGCCTCAAGTACAACAGACACAGCCAGCAATATACAGGGTGGGCCATTTATATGGATACACCTTAATAAAATGGGAATGGTTGGTGATATTAACTTCCTGTTTGTGGCACATTAGTATATGTGAGGGGGGAAACTTTTTAATATGGGTGGTGACCATGGTGGCCATTTTGAAGTCGGCCATTTTGAATCCAACTTTTGTTTTTTCAATAGGAAGAGGGTCATGTGACACATCAAACTTATTGGGAATTTCACAAGAAAAACAATGCTAGCACAGGCTTCCAGTATCCTTAGTTTCAGGTGCTGCACATCTCGTATCTTCACAGCATAGACAATTGCTTTCAGATGACCCCAAAGATAAAAGTCTAAGGGGGTCAGATCGGGAGACCTTGGGGGCAATTCAACTGGCCCACGACGACCAATCCACTTTCCAGGAAACTGTTCATCTAGGAATGCTCGGACCTGACACCCATAATGTGGTGGTGGGTGCACCATCTTGCTGGAAAAACTCAGGGAACGTGCCAGCTTCAGTGCATAAAGAGGGAAACACATCATCATGTAGCAATTTTGCATATCCAGTGACCCCCTTAGACTTTTATCTTTGGGGTCATCTGAAGGCAATTGTCTATGCTGTGAAGATACGAGATGTACAGCACCTGAAACTACGGATGCTGGAAGCCTGTGCTAGCATTTCTCCTGCGGTGTTGCTATCAGTGTGTGAAGAGTGGGAGAAGAGGGTTGCATTGACAATCCAACACAATGGGCAGCACATTGAACACGTTTTATAAGTGGTCAGAAACTTGTAAATAACTCATGAAAGAATAAAGTTACGTTAAAACCAAGCACACCATTGTTTTTCATGTGAAATTCCCAATAAGTTTGATGTGTCACATGACCCTCTTCCTATTGAAAAAACAAAAGTTGGATTCAAAATGGCCGACTTCAAAATGGCCACCATGGTCACCACCCATCTTGAAAAGTTTCCCCCCTCACATATACTAATGTGCCACAAACAGAAAGTTAATATCACCAACTGTTCCCATTTTATTAAGGTGTATCCATATAAATGGCCCACCCTGTACAAAGGAAAAACTAAAGTTAAACAAAAGAAAGAAATAAACACCAAACCAGGTAAAAACTAATAGTGTGATCTTGCTTGCAGTTTAGTCCATTAGGTAAACAAGTCTCCAATTTTAACATCCATCTAGCTACAGCATGTAATAATCTACGGTGTGCATCTCCACCTCTCACTGGCAGAGTCACTTTTTCAATGCCTTGCACCTCCAACTGTGAACTGTTACCTTCATGCACATGGAGAGTAGTGTTGAGCGCGAATATTCGAATAGCGAATATTAATCGCGAATATCGCAACTTTGATAATTCGCAAATATTACGAATATACTGCTATATATTCGTTATATCGAATATTCGTCATTTTTTACATCTGAACAAATGATTCCTCCCTGCTTAAAATGCTTGTGGTCAATGAGTCAGGCATACTCCTCCCCATAAGCGTCCCCGTCACCATGGGAACGCCTGGTGGTTAGAATATACCATCGGATCTGAGTTAGATCGTGAAAACTCAAATCCGATGGTATATTCTAACACAGAAGGGATGCTTGAAGGGGACGCTTGAAGTTAGAGTATACCAACAGGCGCATACATACTGGCCCCCTGCTGCCTGGGCACCTGACCTCTGACAGGGCACTGTGATCCACACAATTAACCCCTCAGGTGCCGCACCTGAGGGGTTAATTGTGCAGATCACAGCACCCTGTCAGAGGTCGGGTGTCGCCGGGCAGCAGTGCGCCCCCCCCCCTCCCCACTATTAAAATCATTCATGGGCAGTGCGCCCTAACCCCCCTCACCAGTATTACAATCATTGGTGGCCAGTGCAGATCCCTCCCCCCTCTGTATTAAACATCATTTCTGGTAGTGCGCTGACAATCCCTCCCCCCCGTATTAATCATTGCTGGCAGTGCGCCCCCCCCATCATTGGTGGCAGCGGCAGTTCCGATCGGAGTCCCAGCAGTGTAATGCTGGGGCTCCGATTGGTTTCCATGGCAACCAGGACGCTACTGAAGTCCTGGCTGCCATGGTCAGTTAGTCAGCATTGTACTTACCTGCGCTGGGGCCGCCGAGCGCTCCTTCTTCTCAAACTCACAGGTCTGTGTGGCGCATTGCTATAAGCATACGCCGCACAGACCTGTGAGTTTGAGAAGAAGGAGCGCCCGGCGGCCCCAGCACAGGTAAGTACACTGCAGAGTTGACTAACTGACCATGGCAGCCAGGACTTCCGTAGCGTCCTGGTTGCCATGGTAACCGATCGGAGACCCAGCATTACACTTCTGGGACTCTGATCGGAACTGCTGCTGCCACCAATGATGGGGGGGGGGCGCACTGCCAGCAATGATTAATACTGGGGAGGGAGGGGGGATTGAGGGCGCACTGCCAGCAATGATTAATACGGGGGGGAGGGATTGTCAGCGCACTGCCAGCAATGATGTTTAATACGGAGGGGGGGGATCCGCACTGGCCACCAATGATTGTAATACTGGTGAGGGGGGGTTAGGGCGCACTGCCCATGAATGATTTTAATAGTGGGGGGGGGAACACACTGCTGCCCGGCGGCACCTGAGGGGTTAATTGTGTGGATCACAGTACCCTGTCAGAGGTCAGGTGCCACCAGGCAGCAGGGGGCCAGTATGTATACGCCTGTTGGTATACTCTAACGTCCATCACCATGGGAACGCCTTTGTGTTAGAATATACCATCGGATTTGAGTTTTCACGATCTAACTCAGATCCGATGGTATATTCTAACCACCAGGCGTTCCCATGGTGACGGGGACGCTTGTGGGGAGGAGTATGCCAAAGGGGTTTAACTGTACTGTTTGGAGAAAAAAAAAAAACGAATATTCTAAAAAATGTCAAAACGAATATATTCGCTATAGTGCTATATATTAGTTTTTTTTAATATTCGTCTTTTTTCAACATCTAAAGTCACGATTCCTCCCTGCTTCTTGCTTGTGGGCCAATGACTCATTGACCCACAAGCATTTTAAGACGGGAGGAATCATTTGTTCAGATGGAAAAAATGAAGAAATTTTCTAAAAACTAATATATAGCAGTATAATTTGCATTATGCGATTTTTTTTTTATTACTGATTTTTTGCAATAAAAACGAATATCTTGAATACGAATATTTGCGAATATATGATGAATATTCTACCATATATTCGCGAAATATCGCGAATTTCGAATATTGCCCCTGCCGCTCATCACTAATGGAGAGTATGGTAAGAAACAGCAGATATACAGTATGTTTTAGTGGTGTTTTTTTTTGGTTCTCATTTTCATAGTTGGTACCATTTGGTAAGTGTCTGCGGATTCTGATTTTGAGCAGTCACGCTGTACAGCCCACGTACTGTAGGTTGCAGGTTTTTCATGTGATAAGATATATTACATTATTAGTATTATAGTTGATATATTGTTTGTTGTGCTTCGTACGATTGGATGAAGAAACAATCCTTATGATCACACTACAGGATGTGCATCAGGTGGGTCTACATTAGAAGGGACAATTATACTGTAACCAAGCTGGCAGAAGAGGGCCAGCAGCACTGTCCACAAACAGACTTAGGCCTCATGCACACGACCGTTGTGTGCACCCGTGGCCGTTGTGCCGTTTTCCGTTTTTTTTCGCGGACCCATTGACTTTCAATGGGTCCGTGGAAAAATCGGAAAATGCACCGTTTTGCAGCCGCATCCGTGATCCGTGTTTCCTGGCCGTGAAAAAAATATGACCTGTCCTATTTTTTTCACGGCCAACGGTTCACGGACCCATTCAAGTCAATGGGTCCGTGAAAGAACACGGATGCACACAAGATTGGCATCCGTGTCCGTGATCCGTGGCCGTAGTTTAGTTTTTATACAGACGGATCCGAAGATCCGTCTGCATAAAGCTTTTTCAAAGCTGAGTTTTCACTTCCTGAAAACTCAGAACCGACAGTATATTCTAACACAGAAGCGTTCCCATGGTGATGGGGACGCTTCTAGTTAGAATACACTACAAACTGTGTACAAGACTGCCCCCTGCTGCCTGGCAGCACCCGATCTCTTACAGGGGGCCGTGATCAGCACAATTAACCCCTTCAGGTGCGGCACCTGAAAGGGTTAATTGTACTATCATATCCCCCTGTAAGAGATCAGGGCTGCCAGGCAGCAGGGGGCAGACCCTCCCCCCCTCCCCAGTTTGAATATCATTGGTGGCCAGTGCGGCCCCCCCCCCCCCCCCCTCCCTCTATTGTAATAATTCGTTGGTGGCACAGTGTGCGCCCCCTCCCTCCCTCTATTGTAATAATTCGTTGGTGGCACAGTGTGCGCCCCCCCCCCCTTCCTCCCTCTATTGTAATAAATCGTTGGTGGCACAGTGTGCGCCCCCCATTGCCCCCCCCCCTCTATAGCATTAACAACGTTGGTGGCCAGTGTGCAGCCTCCCATCTCCCCCCCCCCCCCCTGCCCCCCATCATCATTGGTGGCAGCGGAGTTCCGATCGGAGTCCCAGTTTAATCGCTGGGGCTCCGATCGGTAACCATGGCAACCAGGACGCTACTACAGTCCTCGTTGCCATGGTTACTTAGCAATAGTACAATAGTAGAAGATTAATACTTACCTGCTGCTGCGATGTTCGTGTCCGGCCGGGAGCTCCACCTACTGGTAAGTGACAGTGACAGGTCTGTGCGGCGCATTGCTAAATGAACCGTCACTTACCAGTAGGAGGAGCTCCGGCCGGACACGAACATCACAGCTCCCAGGTAAGTATGAATCTTGTACTATTGCTAGTAACCCGCTGCCACCAATGATCGGGGGGGGGGGGGGGGGCGCAAGATGGGAGGCCGCACACTGGCCACCAATGTTGTTAATGCTATAGAGGGAGGGGGGCCAATGATTGCCACCAACGATTTATTACAATAGAGGGAGGAAGGGGGGGGGGGGGCGCACACTGTGCCACCAACGAATTATTACAATGGAGGAAGGGGGGGGGGGCCGCACTGGCCACCAATGATATTCAAACTGGGGAGGGGGGGGGGGGGGTCTGCCCCCTGCTGCCTGGCAGCCCTGATCTCTTACAGGGGGATATGATAGTACAATTAACCCCTTCAGGTGCGGTACCTGAGGGGTTAATTGTGCTGATCACGGCCCCCTGTAAGAGATCGGATGCTGCTAGGCAGCAGGGGGCAGTCATGTACACAGTTTGTAGTATATTCTAACTAGAAGCGTCCCCATCACCATGGGAACGCCTCTGTGTTAGAATATACTGTCGGAAATGAGGTTTCACGATCTAACTCATATCCGACAGTATATTCTAACATAGAGGCGTTCCCATGGTGATGGGGACGCTTCAAGTTAAAATATACCATCGGATTGGAGAAAACTCCGATCTGATGGTATAAAAGGGACTCCGGACTTTACATTGAAAGTCAATGGGGACGGATCCGTTTGAAATGGCACCATATTGTGTCAACGTCAAACGGATCCGTCCCCATTGACTTGCATTGTAATTCAGGACGGATCCGTTTGGCTCCGCACGGCCAGGCGGACACCAAAATGACATTTTTTTCATGTCCGTGGATCCGCCAAAAATCAAGGAAGACCCACGGACGAAAAAACGGTCACGGATCACGGACCTACGGACCCTGTTTTTGCGGACCGTGAAAAAAAACGTTCGTGTGCATGAGGCCTTAGGGAGAGTATCTGTGCTAAAGATTTAGCTTTTTTTTGGAATACATTGAATGCCGCCTTTGATGACTTCTGAGAAGCTAGTATTAAAGGGAACCTGTCACCGGGATTTTATGTATAGAGCTGAGGACATGGGATGCTAGATGGCCGCTAGCACATCTGCAATACACAGTTTCCATAGCTCTGTGTGCTTTTATTATGTAAAAAAAACGATTTGATACATATGCAAATTAACGTGAGATGAGTCCTGTCCCTAAGATGAGCATCCCATGTCCTCAGCTCTATACACAAAATCTCAATGACAGGTTCCCTTTAATGTTTAACACTGGTAAGTATTTCTTTATAATACCACTGACAGCTTTAAATTCACAGCTATATGGGGTTGAGAAATACATTCAGTTTTTTTTTTTTGCTTCACTATGTTCTGTGCTCTATTTAGCATCCATAAGGGTTAACCGTGTTTGCTCAGTCTATTCCTAATGTGAACAGATTCCTATTTGAAACTATCATCCGTAGAGCAGTTCCTTTTGGCACGAGTAAATCCACCAATTGGAAAAGACTTAATTAATAATGTTGAATGAGTGGCAGGAATCAGCATGCAATTTGGTGTTGCATGCTGTGCTTTTTTTGTGCTTTGTACTTATAACTAGAGTTGAGCGGACACCTGGATGTTCGGGTTCAGCCGAACTTCACAAAAAAGTTTGAGTTCGGGACCCAAACTTGACCCCGAACCCCATTGAAGTCAATGGGGACCCGAACTTTGGAGCACTAAAATGGCTCTAAAATAGTAATGGAAAGGGCTAGAGGGATGCAAATGGCAGCAAAATGTGGTTAAGAGCATGGCAAGTGCTCTGCAAACAAATGTGGATAGGGAAATGACTTAAAATAACATAAAATATGTAAAAAAATAATAATAATCTTGATCTAGGAGGAGGAGGTCCATATGGAGTAGGAGGTAGAGGAGGCGGTCGATGTGGCAGTGTAGGTGGAAGCGGTGGTGGAGGAGGAGGAGGTAGCCAACACTGTTTTTTGTGGTGAGTGGCTTATTACGCTTTGGCCAAAATGTACACCAATGCCTCATTCAACATCCAGCATGGAGGCAGGGCGGAGTGCTGGTTGCAGAGTGCTATTGCATTTGTGTTTTTCTATTTAATTTTTTTTGTTCGAATTTGGGTAGACCCCAAAACATTTGGAAATATAAAAAATAAAACAAAGAGAAAGTGCACTGGAGTACAACAATGGCTGGGTGAGGCCAGTATACATGTCTACAGGGAGTGCAGAATTATTAGGCAAATGAGTATTTTGACCACATCATCCTCTTTATGCATGTTGTCTTACTCCAAGCTGTATAGGCTCGAAAGCCTACTACCAATTAAGCATATTAGGTGATGTGCATCTCTGTAATGAGAAGCGGTGTGGTCTAATGACATCAACACCCTATATTAGGTGTGCATAATTATTAGGCAACTTCCTTTCCTTTGGCAAAATGGGTCAAAAGAAGGACTTGACAGGCTCAGAAAAGTCAAAAATAGTGAGATATCTTGCAGAGGGATGCAGCACTCTTAAAATTGCAAAGCTTCTGAAGCGTGATCATCGAACAATCAAGCGTTTCATTCAAAATAGTAAACAGGGTCGCAAGAAGCGTGTGGAAAAACCAAGGCGCAAAATAACTGCCCATGAACTGAGAAAAGTCAAGCGTGCAGCTGCCAAGATGCCACTTGCCACCAGTTTGACCATATTTCAGAGCTGCAACATCACTGGAGTGCCCAAAAGCACAAGGTGTGCAATACTCAGAGACATGGCCAAGGTAAGAAAGGCGGAAAGACGACCACCACTGAACAAGACACACAAGCTGAAACGTCAAGACTGGGCCAAGAAATATCTCAAGACTGATTTTTCTAAGGTTTTATGGACTGATGAAATGAGAGTGAGTCTTGATGGGCCAGATGGATGGGCCCGTGGCTGGATTGGTAAAGGGCAGAGAGCTCCAGTCCGACTCAGACGCCAGCAAGGTGGAGGTGGAGTACTGGTTTGGGCTGGTATCATCAAAGATGAGCTTCTGGGGCCTTTTCGGGTTGAGGATGGAGTCAAGCTCAACTCCCAGTCCTACTGCCAGTTTCTGGAAGACACCTTCTTCAAGCAGTGGTACAGGAAGAAGTCTGCATCCTTCAAGAAAAACATGATTTTCATGCAGGACAATGCTCCATCACACGCGTCCAAATACTCCACAGCGTGGCTGGCAAGAAAGGGTATAAAAGAAGAAAATCTAATGACATGGCCTCCTTGTTCACCTGATCTGAACCCCATTGAGAACCTGTGGTCCATCATCAAATGTGAGATTTACAAGGAGGGAAAACAGTACACCTCTCTGAAAAGTGTCTGGGAGGCTGTGGTTGCTGCTGCACGCAATGTTGATGGTGAACAGATCAAAACACTGACAGAATCCATGGATGGCAGGCTTTTGAGTGTCCTTGCAAAGAAAGGTGGCTATATTGGTCACTGATTTGTTTTTGTTTTGTTTTTGAATGTCAGAAATGTATATTTGTGAATGTTGAGATGTTATATTGGTTTCACTGGTAAAAATAAATAATTGAAATGGGTATATATTTGTTTTTTGTTAAGTTGCCTAATAATTATGCACAGTAATAGTCACCTGCACACACAGATATCCCCCTAAAATAGCTAAAACTAAAAACAAACTAAAAACTACTTCCAAAATATTCAGCTTTGATATTAATGAGTTTTTTGGTTTCAATGAGAACATGGTTGTTGTTCAATAATAAAATTAATCCTCAAAAATACAACTTGCCTAATAATTCTGCACTCCCTGTATTTAGCACAAGGTACGGACAAGTCCTGTGGGATCCCTGCCTGGTTCATTTTAATGAACGTGAGTTTGCCCACATTGGATGTGGACAGGCGGCTGCGCTTCTCTTTGATAACCACGTAAAGGGCAAGCTCAGGCCATGTGCCCAATTTGGAGACCCAGAAGTTGAAGGGGGCAGACCCATCAGTCAGTACATGTAGGCGTGTGCACACATACTGCTCCACCATGTCGCAGGTCCCCGTGATGTCCACAATCCAATTGGATGTCTTCTCTATCAACTTTTGATGTTCTTTTATGCGCCTACCATGGTGGTAATGGGGAATTAGGGTTCCATGCCGGAGAGGGAGCGTGAGAAAGGGATACCACATCCAAGGGAGGTCAATGGCTGAAATGTGAGACAAGTTGTTAAAGCGGAAGGATCAAATGAAAGGAGGGGGCGCGCGTCAATTAAAGACGAATTTTAGAAATTTAAGTCCCTGCCACCTATGCAGAGCAGGGGTTTTTCATCGGCAAAAATGGGTTAATGTCACCCACCAATGGAACAGATGATTTTTAAAAATTTCGGTCCCTGTAAACTATGCAGAGCAGGGGTTTATTCACGGCAAAACTGGGTTCATGTCACCCACCAATTGAACAGATGATTTTACAAAAATTTGTTCCCTGTCACCTATGCAGAGCAGGGGTTTGTATACGGCAAAAATGGTAAAATGTCACCTGAGAATGTAACAGATGATTTTTTTTTTAAATTTAGGTCCCTGTTACCTATGCAGAGCAGGGGTTTATTCACAGCAAAAATTGTAACATGTCACCCAAGAATGTAACAGACGATTTTGCACCCTGCTCCCTCTTTTGCTGTGATGGTGCCTCTGTGCGACCACCGCCTCTTCCTCCAAACTGCACACGTCACTCGCATGACCTTGATTCCATGTGGGGTCTAGTACCTCATCATCCTCCACATCATCTTCCACCCACTCTTTACCCCTGCCCTCCTTGTCGATCTGCACACTGCAAAAAGCCACAGCAGTTGGCACCTGTGTTTCGTCATCATCAGAGACGTGCTGCGGTGGTCTTCCCATGTCCTCACCCTGAAAGATAAGTGGTTGGGCATCAGTGCACTTAATATCTTCAACTTCTGGGGCAGGGTTATGTGGATGGCCCACGGAAACCCTGCCAGCAGAGTCATCAAAAAGCATAAGAGACTGCTGCATGACTTAGGGCTAGGACTGCTTGCCTTATTTGCAAGAAGGTGAGACGCAGGTGGCCATGGGCTGTAGGTGCCAACTCTGAACTTTCAGCAGGGGACTGGATGGGACATAATGTGAAGGAACTGGAGGCACTGTCAGCCACCCAATCTACTATCGCCTGTACTTGTTCTGGCCTCACCATTTGTAGAGCCGCATTCGGCCCTAAAAAATAACGCTGAAGGTTCTGTCGCCTACTCGCACCTGAGGAAGGTGTTTCACTTGTGCGTGTAGCTGGCACAGATCGACCACGTCCTCTCCCTGCAACAGGAGCTCCACCAGCAGCACCACGACCTGGGCCACATCCCTATTTGACGCTCTCCTCATTCTTTGTGTTCACCCACCAAACTAACAGATGGTTTTTGTCAGGCGACAATGTAACCGCCAATAGTCAACAATTAAGTTCACTGACAGTAAGGCAGTGCCGGTGTCATAAAGAGGAAAAATTTATTGAGATCACACAACAGTGTGACAGGCGAATTTTATACAATTACTTCACGGTCACAAAAATTTTTAATTTGTCAACCAACAATGTAACAGCAGTATTGACTGGTTGTATTGGACTGTCAGAAATGCACCAAAGTTCCCAAATGTAGTGTCTTGCACAAAATGTTTTTTTTATTTTTATACCAGAATATAACAGCAGTATTTGACGCTTGTATTGGACTGTCCCAAATGCAGTAAAGGCCCCAAATGTAGTATCTAGCACAAAATGGGTGTATTTTTAAAACCAGACTATAACTGCTGTATTTAAGGCTTGTATTGGACTCTCACAAATGCAGCAAAGGCCGCAAAGGTACTTTATTGAAATAATAAAAAAAAAATTTTCACCCAGAATTAAACAGATGTATTTAACTGATTTTCTTTCACTATCACAAATGCAGTGCAGGGCGCAAATGTACTTTTTAGCAAAAAATAATAATTTGTTCCCACAGAATCTAACAGATGAATTTACTTGGATTGTACAGTACTTTACAGAAAAAAATGTGAATGTCACCCCCTGGGTCCCTGAACTCACAGACGGATTACCTATATTATTTTCCCTTCCCCTGGCACATATGCAGTGCAGGTGCACTTAAAAAATGGGTATATGTTGCCCACTGAACTAAAAGAACAGGGTTAAATTATTGTCCCTGGCACATATGCAGTGCTGGTGCACTGAACTTGCCAACTCCCACCTAACTAACAGACGGATAAAACGTATTTTTCTGTGTCACTGAGCTCAGGGCAGGGTACAAAAATGTTGCATTGCACCCACACAAAAAAAAAATCGCTGTAAAACGCACAGTTAACAACAAGTTCTGATATCAGATTCTTTCCTATTTTCTCCCTCACAGCAGCAGCATCCTATCCCTACACTAGTAAGAGCAGAGTGACGTGCAGCGCTACGTGACTCCAGCTTATATAGAGGCTGGGTCACATGCTGCACTGGCCAATCACAGCCATGCCATTAGTAGGCATGGCTGTGATGGCTTCTAAGGGCACACACGTTAAACGCTTGTTGATTGGCTGCCCTGCAGCCTTTCAAAAAGCGCCATTAAATCACTGAATACCAAACTCGAACCCGAACTTTTACTGAAAAGTTCGGGGTCCAAAAATCCTAAAGTTCGGTACGAACACGAACTTTACAGTTCGGGTTTCGTTCAACCCTACTTATAACCTTTCGGGTCATCCAATTTATTTGTAAATTTAGATCCAAAAAAGTAATATGTTCATGATGATTGTAATGAGTAGAACTGAGAATAAGGCTTCTTGCACACGACCGTATGTATTTTGTGGTCCGCAAAAACAGATCCGCAAAAAATACGGATGACATCCGCGTGCATTCCGTATTTGCGGAATGGAAAAGCTGGCCCTTCATAGAACAGTACTATCCTTGTCCCTAATGCGGACAATAATAGGACAAGTTCTATCTTTTAGCGGAACGGATATACAGAAATACGGAAACAGAATGCACACGGAGTACCTTCAGTTTTTTTTTTCCGGGACAATTGAAATTAATGCTTCCGCATACGGACTGCAAACGGAAATCGCAAAAACGGAACGGAAACAGAAATAAAATACGTTCGTGTGCAAGAGGCCTGAGGGTGTTACTGTTCAGGAAACAGACAAACTTCAGTATGGCCACCACATCGCCACACCATATTAACAACAGGTCGTCGAGTGTCACCAAATAAATATGGAGTTTTGTTAGAAAAAGAATGTTGCTCTGTAGTGGTGACGGTGCTGTGTAAATTTAACGAGCAGTTCTGTTCTTATGGATACTTTGTTGCTCCAGTACCAATGTGGTCAGTCTTTTTGGCCAGAGAGAAAACTGCAGCATGCTGCGGTATTTTCTCATTCCTGAAATGGCAAAAAGACTGAACTGAAGACATCCTGATGCATACTGAACGGATTGTTCTCCATTCAGAATGCATTAGGATAAAACTGATCAGTTCTTTTCTGGTATTAAGCCCCTAGGATGGAACTGAATGCCGGAAAAGAATAATGCTAGTGTGAAAGTACCCTAAATCCCTTGAATTAGGATCTATCTACAGTATCTATTGTTACCTTTTACCTGTATTTGTATTATTGCTTGCTACATGTATAGCAATACTCCTGCTATTTTGTTTTTACCCTAGAGAAGCAGAAACACTTACAAACTATGACAAGAATGTATTTAAATCCTCCCCTCCCTTCGGTCATATAGCAAAGGTTAAGATGAGAGAATTTGTAACCACCAAAGCTTGACTTCTTCCACAGTCCCAGAGATTAGAGTTTACATACATGTATCTGTGTTCAGGGACTTTGGGTGGAGTACCACCTCAGTGACACTAGGACGGTGACAAAAATTATTTTTGACTTCTTGACCTCCAATGGGCACCCCCAAGAGGGAGCAAAGGCAAAACGCGAATCGGGGTTGGAGCCCTCCCCTCACTCCTGGTATTTACTACTCTGTGCTATGTAAGTGTTATATTCCTTTTGGATCATGGCTCATGTGTTTCTTTTGTCATTTAAGTATTCATAGATGTTGAGATAAGGTTATGGATATGTAAGCATCCCCTTTGGGAGACTTTTAACAGCAGGTAACCTTTACAGCAGTACAGTATATGATAATAGGTGTTTTTTTCAGGTTTTACGTTCTAAACAGCACATACATACATATATATATTGTATGTTTATTACACCTATCTGACATTTGTGATTGTATAATGTGAAGTCACTATTTGAACACATGGGTTATAAAGTGTCACCATTTACTGAGCTGCTGTGTGGCAATATACACTGTATATATGGAAGTATGCTTAGGTAACTCCAAATAATTGATTATAACTTCAGCTCTGTTATTATAAAAGGGTGATCATTATTAGATTTTGACTAGCACAGCTGATTATCTGTAGTCCGAACTTACCTGTTATTAGTGACTGTACAATAGTGTTATAGATATTGTGCAAAGATCTTTTAAACATTGTACTGTCGCCAGTGGAAGTGGTGTGATGGGGGGAACCTTTTTTGTCGCAGCATTGTCCTGTAGTCACTGCCAATAAATGTAATCTGTCCACAATTATATATATATACACTCACCTAAAGAATTATTAGGAACACCTGTTCTATTTCTCATTAATGCAATTATCTAGTCAACCAATCACATGGCAGTTGCTTCAATGCATTTTGGGGGGTGGTCCTGGTCAAGACAATCTCCTGAACTCCAAACTGAATGTCAGAATGGGAAAGAAAGGTGATTTAAGCAATTTTGAGCGTGGCATGGTTGTTGGTGCCAGACGGGCCGGTCTGAGTATTTCACAATGTGCTCAGTTGCTGGGATTTTCACGCACAACCATTTCTAGGGTTTACAAAGAATGGTGTGAAAAGGGAAAAACATCCAGTATGCGGCAGTCCTGTGGGCAAAAATGCCTTGTGGATGCTAGAGGTCAGAGGAGAATGGGCCGACTGATTCAAGCTGATAGAAGAGCAACGTTGACTGAAATAACCACTCGTTACAACCGAGGTATGCAGCAAAGTATTTGTGAAGCCACAACACGCACAACCTTGAGGCGGATGGGCTACAACAGCAGAAGACCCCACCGGGTACCACTCATCTCCACTACAAATAGGAAAAAGAGGCTACAATTTGCACAAGCTCATCAAAATTGGACTGTTGAAGACTGGAAAAATGTTGCCTGGTCTGATGAGTCTCGATTTCTGTTGAGACATTCAAATGGTAGAGTCCGAATTTGGCGTAAACAGAATGAGAACATGTATCCATCCTCTGATGGCTACTTCCAGCAGGATAATGCACCATGTCACAAAGCTTGAATCATTTCAAATTGGTTTCTTGAACATGACAATGAGTTCACTGTACTAAAATGGCCCCCACAGTCACCAGATCTCAACCCAATAGAGCATCTTTGGGATGTGGTGGAACGGGAGCTTCGTGCCCTGGATGTGCATCCCTCAAATCTCCATCAACTGCAAGATGCTATCCTATCAATATGGGCCAACATTTCTAAAGAATGCTATCAGCACCTTGTTGAATCAATGCCACGTAGAATTAAGGCAGTTCTGAAGGCAAAAGGGGGTTCAACACCGTATTAGTATGGTGTTCCTAATAATTCTTTAGGTGAGTGTATGTGTATATATATATATATATATATATATATAATTATTATTTATTTATTTATTTTTTAAACAATAAAGAATGAATTTATAGTATATGTGTGTGGTTGTAGATTTGGTGAATCATTGTATGCTGGCACACATATTAAGCTACTGGTGTTTTGCTAATATCGGTGTTTTTTAGGCTATGCAATGCAACCAAAAGGGTGCTTCCCCCTAATGGCAGGCAAACTCCCTGCTCCTTTATTGAACAGGTTGCTGTACTTACAGTACTTGTCCATAAAATCCAGTGTGGGATATTGAGAGATTATTACACAGGTGATCAATCTGCTTAAATGTGTATTCAGGCACTGAAGGCAAACTCCTGAGCACATATGCCATAGAGACACAATATATTAACCCCTTAGTGACCACCAGTATGCTTTACAGGGGTCACTAAGAGGCCTTGAGCTGGGCTGCCCTTTTCTACGGCAGCCCAGTCTAAGCACTGCACTGTCACCTGCTCTAATGGCCCGAACTGGAAGAAGCTACAATCTGGGCCATTTAACCCCTTACATACCGTTGGCAATAGGGCCCGCGGCATGTAAGTGGTTACAGAGGTAGCGGATTCTCTCTGTCTCCCATTGACAACCCACAAATGATATTGTGGGCTACAGATGTCTGTGGAAGCAGGTGAGGGCCTAGTGAAGGCCCCAGGCCTCACTCCAGAGTGTCAGTATAGCAGATTGCCTATTATATTTCATTTGTGGGCTGATTTAATATTTAAAAAGTGAAAAAAATTCAATACAAAAAAATTCCCCCCAAAAATTTTTTTCCATTGAAAGAACACTTTTTTTCAGTGGAATAAACAGCAAAAATAAAATCTCCTCCACATACAGTATTTGCTATTGCCGTGTCCCCAAATACTTTATCCTGTACGATGAACGTTATAAAAAATGGAATAAAAAGTGATTAAAAACTGTTATATACCTAAAATGATACCAATGAAAAGCAGCAAAATATATAACACAAAAACTCAGAGGCATTATTGCAGGTTTTTTTCCCATCCCCCTTCCAGAATGAGTTAATAAACGTTAATCGGTAAGTCATGTGTGCGCCCCCAAAATGACACCATTAAAAACAACTTGTCCTGAAACAAAAGAAGCCCTCATATGGCAAAATCGATGGAAAAATAAAAAAGTTATGGCTCTTAGAATGCAGTAATAAAAAAATTACAAATAAAATCACTTGGCCATTAATGGTTAGTGATCTGTAAACAGGCAATACTTTAGAAATGTGCCCGAGTGTTCTCAAGTGCATATACTATGTATGTAAATGGTCAATCCCCCCCCCTCCTCCTGCGGGAAATGAGATGATTACTATATGTACCATTTACAGCTGGCAGTATAGTAAACATAATAGGGGAGATTTACTCAAACAAAATGACAATCAAAATGGTGTAGCTACTTTGCATAGTTTATTAATGGTTTTGTCCAAGTTCAGTTGCCAGCAGTAACCAATGTGACAAAATAACAAAAGGAAGTTCTCAACGCTTTTTCTTCCCTGACACCTCCAACAATGCGCTCTAATCCTACACGATGTAGTCATCTTCCTGGCTGCATGGGAAATCACCACGTTAGTAATCACTCATCTCAACAGAATGCTACACATGAGTGCTGAGGCCACTGACTGGCTGCAGTGGTGAGTATGGGACTTCAATTCTGCACTGAGGTAAACCATTGCCAACAGAGAGGATTGGTACATGGTGCAGGAAGCTGTAGGGGTGAAAATGGTAATCATCGCTTATTTTGATTTAACACATTTATTGTTGCTGGCAAAAAATTTATTGAACTTGGACAACCCAGTTTGTTTGATGCAGCATGGCTTACCTGGGCAGGGGTGTGGCCTGCCAGAAAGTAGAGTGGATTGGACCATGCCAATGTGCACCAAAAATCTGCCAAATTTGTTCTGCAAAATTCAGTTATGGAGTAAGCTAATAGGTGGTATAGGTGAGTCATTCATCAGCTCACATAAATGGGAAAAACTAGTGGATTTTTAGGTCATCAAGTCTAAGTTTACACTGTCTCAAAATTACACAAGAATAGTAAAACTACCCAAATGTATTTATAAAGAACATCAGCTTTACTTTACTATGTCCTTCTCTATAGACAAATGAGCAGCCTCTTGAAATGCTGGTGGATGTTGGCTGTGGGACTGGACGCTACACTTTACCTCTAGCTCCTCACTTCAAGAAGGTCCTGGGAATAGACATGAGTGAATCCCAAATAAATGTGGCTAAACAAAATACGTTGGCAAACAATGTGTCATACATGTGAGTACTGCGCTGGAATTACTAGTTCTGCTAATACAATGAGAGGATTAGATGGCCTCAAGTCATACTGGGAATCTCTCTTCTGTCTATAGGGTGGCTTCAGCGGAGAAGATACCTGTGAAGAATGATTCTGTGGACCTGGTGCATGCCGGACTTGCTGCACATTGGTTCACAATAGATAAGTTTCTCAATGAGTCAGTTCGAGTACTGAAGACAAATGGATGCCTGGCTTTACATGCTTTTTATCCAACCCCTGAGATTGAATACAAGGATTTGTCACATGATCTGAACGCAGCAATGTCAAAGGTAACATGCTGATGAATATTAGTGATAATGCAGATACAATGTATACATTTTTATTGTGTATAGTAGAATTCTGCTGGGTTGCATTTGCATACGAACTGAGGTTTTTTGGGCCCACCAGAGAAATTGATTCTGAAGGACCAAGGTACATCTATACAGAACAGGTGCACATCCATGTTTAACTGCAATCTATGTTATTATAGATTGTACATTTCTTTATTAGTTATTATTATTAGAGTGCCATTTACTCCATGCGCTGTACATATGAAAAGGGGTGCACATACAGTGGATATAAAAAGTCTACACACCCCTGTTAAAATATCAGGTTTCTGTGCTGTAAAAAAAAAAAGAGAGACAAAGATAAATCATTTCAGAACTTTTTCCACCTTTAATGTGACCTATAAACTGTACCACTCAATTGAAAAACAAACTGCAATCTTTTAGGTGGAAGGAAGAAAAAAAAAAAATAATAATAATAATGTGGTTGCATAAGTGTGCACACCCTCTTATAACTGGGGATGTAGCTGTGTTCAGTATTAAGCAATCACATTCAAAATCCTGTTAAATAGGAGTCAGCATACACCTGCCATCATTTAAAGTGCCTCTGATTAACCCCAAATAAAGTTCAGTTGCTCTAGTTGGTCTTTCCTGAAACTTTCTTAGTCGCATCCCACAGCAGAAGCCATGGTCCACAGAGAGCTTCCAAAGAATCAGAGGGATCTCATTGTTAAAAGGTATCAGTCAGGAGAAGGGTACAAAAGAATTTCCAAAGCATTAGATATACCATGGAACACAGTGAAGTCATTATCAAGAGGAGAAAATATGGCACAACAGTGACATTACCAAGAACTGGACGTCCCTCCAAAATTGATTAAAAGACGAGAAGAAAGCTGGTCTGGGAGGCTACCAAGAGGCCTACAGCAATTATAGGAGCTGCAGGAATATCTGGCAAATACTGACTGTGTGGTACATGTGACAACAATCTCCCGTATTCTTCATATGTCTGGGCTATGGGGTAGAGTGGCAAGACCAAATCCTTTTCTTATGAAGAAAAACATCCAAGCCAGGCTACATTTTGCAAAAACACATCTGAAGTCTCCCAAAAGCATGTGGGAAAAGGTGTTATGGTCTGATGAAACCAAGGTTGAACTTTTTGGCTATAATTCCAAAAGATATGTTTGGTGCAAAAACAACACTGCACATCACCAAAAGAACATCATACCCACAGTGAAGCATGGTGGTGGCAGCATCATGCTTTGGGGCTGTTTTTCTTCAGTTGGAACTGGGGCCCTAGTTAATCTAGAGGGAATTATGAACAGTTCCAAATACCAGTCAATATTGGCACAAAACCTTCAGGCTTCTGCTAGAAAGCTGAACATGAAGAGGAACTTCATCTTTTAGCATGACAACGACCCAAAGCATACATCCAAATCAACAAAGGAATGGCTTCACCAGAAGAAGATTAAAGTTTTGGAATGGCCCAGCCAGAGCCCAGACCTGAATCTGTATGAAAATCTGTGGGGTGATCTGAAGAGGGCTGTGCACAGGAGATGCCCTCGCAATCTGACAGATTTGGAGTGTTTTTGCAAAGAAGAGTGGGCAAATCTTGCCAAGTCAAAATGTGCCATGCTGATAGACTCATACCCAAAAAGTCTGTGCTGTAATAAAATCAAAAGGTGCTTCAACAAAGTATTAGTTTAAGGGTGTGCACACTTATGCAACCATATTATTTTATTTTTATATTTTTTTCTTCCCTCTACCTAAAAGATTTCAGTTTGTTTTTCAATTGAGTTGTACAGTTGATAGGTCACATTAAAGGTGGAAAAAGTTCTGAAATGATTTATCGTTGATTTTTTTACATCACAGAAACCTGACATTTTAACAGGGGTTTTGTAGACTTTTTATATCCACTGTACATACAGGGGTGCACCTAGCCTTTCTGCTGCCTGAGGCGAAAACTGAAACGGTGCCCCCCGTCAATTTCTTAACCTAACCCCTTTGCCACAATGAAAGCGCTCATTGCCCATGGCCCTTCTGCTGCCCCCCTCTTGCTCCTTCCTGGTGCCTCACCTGGCCTCATTGGTGGTGCACCCCTTCATACATAATACAGACAATTGCATTAAACATGAACAAGACGAGTTACAAACTGGTACAGAAGGAGAGAGGGCCCTGCCCGAGAAGGCTTAAAATCTTTATCAATAAGGTCTAACAGGTAACTTGTGGATCAACGCATAAGAAACAGACAGAAGTAGCATGAATGGCTCCAAAGTCTGTTACAATGAGATTTACTTGTATTGTAGTTTTGGAGACCTTTTATATTATTGTATTATGTTATATAATTTTTGTTTTTTTGGCAGGTGTGGGATACGTTGTTCCCGTATTTTGATGAAAACACAGGTCACATGTTTTGTCAGTACCAAAATATATATGAGGCTATTCCACTAAAAGACAAGGAATTGTAAGTTTTAACATATTTAAAAGGGTATTCCGGTTGTTTGACGTTGTCCTCTATCCACAGGATAGGGAATAACTATTAGATCAGTTCAGGTCTTACCGCTGGGACCCAAACCGATCACGAGAATGGGGACCCCGTACCCCTTGCAGCCCTCCTGAAATGAAGGAAGCGGACGCTCGCACATGCATACGGCCGCTCCATTAATTTCTATGGGGGTTCCAGAGATATCCGAGTGCAGCGCTAGAAATGAATGGAGTGGCCGCACTCATACACGACTGGCCAATCTGTTCATATCAGTGGGGATGCAGGGGGTTTGGAGACTCTGTTCTCTTAATCTGGTAGGACCCCTACCAATCTAATAGTTAACACAATCAAACAAACGTCAAACAATCGGAATACCCATGTAATATAAAATAATTATTAGCAAGCAAAGTAAAAGTAATTTTATGAAACTGGTGTAAAGTGGAACTGGCTTAGTTGCCCATAGAAACCACTCCGGTTCCTCCTTTCGTTTTCTAAAGGAGCTATCAAAAATGAAAGGTGGAATCCGATTGGTTGCTATGGGCAACTAAGCCCATCTTATGGGGCGAAAAATACGGTTTATATGTGGCAACAATTAATCTAGAGTGCTATAGCGACCTATGAAGGTGGATACATTTAAACAGCCAACAAAGTGTGTTATAAGTATGATATCCGTCCAGATTACTGAACAACATTGTTAACAGAGTGAGAAACCAATGGTACTATAAACCACACGCCCAGATCAAAGAAACTTTAACAAGCTGCTATTTTGTATTTTTTTTTATCTTCATGAATTTTTATGCGAGAGCTCCGCATTTAAAGGGACCGGATACTAAATGAACTTTTATTTATAGGTATTTTTATATGTATGTATAGTTTATGTATTTGATTTTATTTGTAATGGCTAAATTAAATGCAAATTACTGTGAGCCAGCCAATTTTCATTTTTTATTTGGGCGTATATTTACACTGAGAGGTGGACAGTGGGCTGGGCTCCAGGCTAGCTGGTGAGCGTCCCTCTAATTGTTAAATTGTGTCATAAATTAAACAGTTCTATTTAACTTTTTAACCCGTTCACTCGCACGTGCAGCAGGCATCATGGCCAGCAGGTCTCTGCTGTTTCAAACAGCAGAGACCTGCCGCTAATTACAGTGACTGGCAATAATGCCGCGGTAATCAAAGGCTTTAGATGCCGTAAAGGCTTTAGATGCAGTGATCAAGCTCGCGCTTCCAGGCTTCCTACCGATATTCCCTGGGGCCAATCGGGATGTCGGTAGTTGCTTTCAATGCTGTGAGTCTCGCTGACGAGACCCACAGTATTCATGCTGCAATTATTATTTTGGCCACCAGATGGCAGGCCAACATAAGAAATGAGCAATAGGCAGTAATAAACTCATTTTAAAAATACATGATGATTCAAAATAAAAAACATTAAAAAAAACTGATTTTATAGGCTTATATATGAGCTTCAAAATCATTACAAAAATAAAAAAAGTTTAAAAAATATATAAAATTAAAACAAATATAAGTTTAAATCACCGCCCTTCCGTATAAAAAAAAAATAAAAAAAATACATAATTAACAAAAAATATAAACATCATGTGTATCACAGCGACCGAAAACACGTGTACTAATTAAATATAAAAATATTTTTCCAATAAGGCGAATGGCGTAACAGAAAAAAGGGTCAAAATGGCCAATTTGCCATTTTTTTATTGCTTCTCTTACTCCCAAAAATTTAGTAAAGTGTGATCAAAAGGTCAAACACTCCAAAATGGTATAAATAAAAAGTACAGATTGTCCCCTATACAGCTCAGTAGACATGACTATAAAAAAAATATTAGGGTCAGAATATGGTGATGTAAAAAAAAAAATTTTTTTTCAAAGTTTCAATGTATTTTTACACTATTTAGACATAAAAAACCTATACATATGGGGTATCGCTGTAATCATACTGATCACCCAGAGAATGAAGGGCATGGGTCAGTTCTGATGCAAACGAAACGCTGTGGGAACAAAACCCATAAAACGGTGGAGGAATTGTGTTTTTTTTCCATTCCACCCAATTTGGAATTTTTTTACTGCTTCCAACTACATTGTATGCCACAATTACTGGTGGCATTAGAAAGTACAACTTGTCCATGAGCCCATGACCGCACCCTTGAGAGACCGCCTCCATCCAGGACAGAAAACAGGAACCTTTGTGGAGAGCACTTAAGGAGGGCTACTCCCCTATACCACCAGTTAATTGCGAGAACTAAAACACATCGAATATAACTTCTTTTTTTTTTTTTTTACATATATATATATTGTGAGGGGTAGCTTTACAAATGGGGATCATCCTCACAGTTGCGGATTCAGGACACCAGGTTTCAGGTCCAAACAGTGTATTTATTGTGGCACACCAGCACAAGAAAAATGACAAAAATAATAAACACTCGCCCGTCCAGGCTCTAACTAAACACAAACTTCCTGACTCACCTAAGTCATTGTTCATACCCTGTGAACACATGCGGCTTTCTCAGCCAATGATCCACAGCCTCCTAGCTGTACAGAGCACAGTAAGCCCACTGCCTCCAGTCCAATGTCTCTTGGGGAATAGTGGTCTCTCAGCCCTCCTGGCTTGGACCACACAGACCCTCCAGGCCTCTGTCCACAGGTAACACACTCCCCCCTTGCTGACACCCTGGGAGGTGCTTTATGCCAGCCTGATTACTTCCAGCTGGTCTCACCTGTGGTGGAATAGGAGTGTGGACCGCACTATCCACCCCTTCCTTGCCTCTACCCTGTGTGAGACCTGTCACTGTCTCACAATAAATATATATATATATATATAGACAAACAAAAAGGTCAGTGGCAGCACCGTCAATGGTGTAGAGGCGGGTGCAGCTGGCCCAATGTGGATATAAGCCAATCCAAATAGATAAAAATGCAAAAAAGTGCAGCACTCCAGAAAGTAAAAAGTGAAAAAAATACTTTATTTACCCATATGGGACATGCGACGTTTCGGCTCTATGCAGGAGCCTTTCTCAAGCAGTGAGTACAGACAAAATACTGAGTTTATATAACATTAGACTGAATCATATCAATATACAAAGCAGGTGTAATCAATTCATAACTAGAGTTGAGCGAACACCTGGATGTTCGGGTTCGAGAAGTTCGGCCTAACTTCCCGGAAATGTTCGGGTTCGGGATCCGAACCCGACCCGAACTTCGTCCCGAACCCGAACCCCATTGAAGTCAATGGGGACCCGAACTTTTCGGCACTAAAAAGGCTAAAAAACAGCCCAGGAAAGAGCTAGAGGGCTGCAAAAGGCAGCAACATGTAGGTAAATCCCCTGCAAACAAATGTGGATAGGGAAATGAATTAAAATAAAAAAAAAATAAAAAAAAATTAACCAATATCAATTGGACAGAGGTCCCATAGCAGAGAATCGGGCTTCACGTCAGCAGAGAATCAGTCTCTTCATGCCATAGCAGAGAATCTGGCTTCATGTCAGCAGAGAATCAGTCTCTTCATGCCATAGCAGAGAATCTGGCTTCATGTCAGCAGAGAATCAGTCTTCATGTCATAGCAGAGAATCAGGCTTCACGTCACCCACCACTGGAACAGGCCACTGTCACATATTTAGGCCCCGGCACCCAGACAGAGGAGAGAGGTCCTGTAACAGAGAATCTGGCTTCATGTCAGCACAGAATCAGTCTTCATGTCATAGCAGAGAATCGGGGTTCACGTCACCCACCACTGGAAGAGGCCACTGTCACACATTTAGGCCCAGGCACCCAGGCAGAGGAGAGAGGTCCCATAACAGAGATTCAGGCTTCATGTCAGCAGAGAATCAGTCTTCATGTCATAGCAGAGAATCAGGCTTCACGTCACCCACCACTGGAACAGGCCACTGTCACATATTTAGGCCCCGGCACCCAGACAGAGGAGAGAGGTCCCGTAACAGAGATTCAGGCTTCATGTCAGCAGAGAATCAGTCTTCATGTCATAGCAGAGAATCAGGCTTCACGTCACCCACCACTGGAACAGGCCACTGTCACATATTTAGGCCCAGGCACCCAGGCAGAGGAGAGAGGTCCCGTAACAGAGATTCAGGCTTCATGTCAGCAGAGAATCAGTCTTCATGTCATAGCAGAGAATCAGGCTTCACGTCACCCACCACTGGAACAGGCCACTGTCACATATTTAGGCCCCGGCACCCAGACAGAGGAGAGAGGTCCCGTAACAGAGAATCTGGCTTCATGTCAGCACAGAATCAGTCTTCATGTCATAGCAGAGAATCAGGCTTCACGTCACCCACCACTGGAACAGGCCACTGTCACACATTTAGGCCCCGGCACCCAGACAGAGGAGAGGTTCATTCAACTTTGGGTTGCCCCGCAATATAATGGTAAAATGAAAATAAAAATAGGATTGAATGAGGAAGTGCCCTGGAGTACAATAATATATTGTTAAGGGGAGGTAATTAATGTCTAATCTGCACAAGGGATGGACAAGTCCTGTGGGATCCATGCCTGGTTCATTTTTATGAACGTCAGCTTGTCCACATTGGCTGTAGACAGGCGGCTGCGTTTGTCTGTAATGACGCCCCCTGCCGTGCTGAATACACTTTCAGACAAAACGCTGGCCGCCGGGCAGGCCAGCACCTCCAAGGCATAAAAGGCTAGCTCTGGCCACGTGGACAATTTGGAGACCCAGAAGTTGAATGGGGCCGAACCATCAGTCAGTACGTGGAGGGGTGTGCACAGGTACTGTTCCACCATGTTAGTGAAATGTTGCCTCCTGCTAACACGTTCCGTATCAGGTGGTGGTGCAGTTAGCTGTGGCGTGGTGACAAAACTTTTCCACATCTCTGCCATGCTAACTCTGCCATGCTAACTCTGCCCTCAGAGGAATGCTCTCAGTAGCGCGTCTACCAACGTGCGCTTGTACTCGCGCATCTTCCTATCACGCTCCAGTGTAGGAAGTAAGGTGGGCACATTGTCTTTGTACCGGGGATCCAGCAGGGTGGCAACCCAGTAGTCCGCACACGTTAAAATGTGGGCAACTCTGCTGTCGTTGCGTAGGCACTGCAGCATGTAGTCGCTCATGTGTGCCAGGCTGCCCAGAGGTAAGGACAAGCTGTCCTCTGTGGGAGGCGTATCGTCATCGTCCTGTGTTTCCCCCCAGCCACGCACCAGTGATGGGCCCGAGCTGCTTTGGGTGCCACCCCGCTGTGAACATGCTTCATCCTCATCCTCCTCCACCTCCTCCTCATCCTCGTCCTCCTCGTCCTCCAGTAGTGGGCCCTGTCTGGCCACATTTGTACCTGGCCTCTGCTGTTGCAAAAAACCTCCCTCTGAGTCACTTCGAAGAGACTGGCCTGAAAGTGCTAAAAATGACCCCTCTTCCTCCTCTTCCTCCTGGGCCACCTCCTCTTCCATCAGTGTTTTCTCAAGGAGACATAGAAGTGGTATTGTAACGCTGTTAACGGCGTCATCGCCACTGGCCATGTTGGTGGAGTACTTGAAACAGCGCAACAGGGCACACAGGTCTCGCATGGAGGCCCAGTCATTGGTGGTGAAGTGGTGCTGTTCCGCAGTGCGACTGACCCGTGCGTGCTTCAGCTGAAACTCCACTATGGCCTGCTGCTGCTCGCACAGTCTGTCCAACATGTGCAAGGTGGAGTTCCACCTGGTGGGCACATCGCATATGAGGCGGTGAGCGGGAACGCCGAAGTTACGCTGTAGCGCAGACAGGCGTGCAGCAGCAGGGTGTGAACGCCGGAAGCGCGAACAGACGGCCCGCACTTTATGCAGCAGCTCTGACATGTCGGGGTAGTTGCGAATAAACTTCTGCACCACCAAATTCAGCACATGCGCCAGGCAAGGGATGTGCGTCAAACCGGCTAGTCCCAGAGCTGCAACAAGATTTCGCCCATTATCGCACACCACCAGGCCGGGCGTGAGGCTCACCGGCAGCAACCACTCGTCGGTCTGTTGTTCTATACCCCGCCACAACTCCTGTGCGGTGTGGGGCCTGTCCCCCAAACATATGAGTTTCAGAACGGCCTGCTGACGTTTACCCCGGGCTGTGCTGAAGTTGGTGGTGAAGGTGTGTGGCTGACTGGATGAGCAGGTGGAAGAAGAGGAGGAGGAAGCTGAGTATGAGGAGGAGGAGACAGGAGGCAAAGAATGTTGCCCTGCGATCCTTGGCGGCGGAAGGACGTGCGCCAAACAGCTCTCCGCCTGGGGACCAGCCGCCACTACATTTACCCAGTGTGCAGTTAGAGAGATATAGCGTCCCTGGCCGTGCTTACTGGTCCACGTATCTGTGGTTAGCTGGACCTTGCCACAGATGGCGTTGCGCAGTGCACACTTGATTTTATCGGACACTTGGTTGTGCAGGGAAGGCACGGCTCTCTTGGAGAAGTAGTGCCGGCTGGGAACAACATACTGTGGGACAGCAAGCGACATGAGCTGTTTGAAGCTGTCTGTGTCCACCAGCCTAAATGACAGCATTTCATAGGCCAGTAGTTTAGAAATGCTGGCACTCAGGGCCAGGGATCGAGGGTGGCTAGGTGGGAATTTACGCTTTCTCTCAAATGTTTGTGAGATGGAGAGCTGAACGCTGCCGTGTGACATGGTTGAGATGCTTGGTGACGCAGGTGGTGGTGTTGGTGGTACATCCCATGTTTGCTGGGCGGCAGGTGCCAACGTTCCTCCAGAGGCGAAGGAAGAGGCGGCGGCAGCAGCAGAAGAGGCCGAGGCGGCAGCAGCAGAAGAGGTAGCAGGGGGAGCCTGAGTGACTTCTTTGTTTTTAAGGTGTTTACTCCACTGCAGTTCATGCTTTGCATGCAGGTGCCTGGTCATGCAGGTTTTGCTAAGGTTCAGAACGTTAATGCCTCGCTTCAGGCTCTGATGGCACAGCGTGCAAACCACTCGGGTCTTGTCGTCAGCACATTGTTTAAAGAAGTGCCATGCCAGGGAACTGCTTGAAGCTGCCTTTGGGGTGCTCGGTCCCAGATGGCGGCGGTCAGTAGCAGGCGGAGTCTCTTGGCGGCGGGTGTTCTGATTTTGCCCACTGCTCCCTCTTTGTCTTTTGCTACGCTGTTGGCTCGGTCTCACCACTGCCTCTTCCTTCGAGCTGTGAAAGTCAGTGGCACGACCTTCATTCCATGTGGGGTCTAGGACCTCATCGTCCCCTGCATCGTCTTCCACCCAGTCTTGATCCCTGACCTCCTGTTCAGTCTGCACACTGCAGAAAGACGCAGCAGTTGGCACCTGTGTTTCGTCATCATCAGAGACGTGCTGAGGTGGTATTCCCATGTCCTCATCATCAGGAAACATAAGTGGTTGTGCGTTAGTGCATTCTATCTCTTCCACCCCTGGGGAAGGGCTAGGTGGATGCCCTTGGGAAACCCTGCCAGCACAGTCTTCAAACAGCATAAGAGACTGCTGCATAACTTGAGGCTCAGACAGTTTCCCTGATATGCATGGGGGTGATGTGACAGACTGATGGGCTTGGTTTTCATGCGCCATCTGTGCGCTTTCTGCAGAAGACTGGGTGGGAGATAATGTGAACGTACTGGATCCACTGTCGGCCACCCAATTGACTAATGCCTGTACCTGCTCAGGCCTTACCATCCTTAGAACGGCATTGAGCCCCACCAAATATCGCCGTAAATTCTGCTGGCTACTGGGACCTGAGGTAGTTGGTTCACTAGGACGTGTGGCTGTGGCAGAACGGCCACGTCCTCTCCCAGCACCAGAGGGTCAACTAACACCACCACGACCATGTCCACGTCCGCGTCCCTTATTAGATGTTTTCCTCATTGTTCCCGTTCACCACAATTTTGAAAATGGTAAATTTGGGAATAGTTTTTCAACCCAGAACAAAAACTGTGCTTTTACGGTCACTACAAATAATTTGACCAGCTAAAACAGTACAGATTTGGTTGAATAGAAATGTGAGGCCTATTTTTTACGCGCTGTGTGACAGATATACCTTTAATCACAGAATTAGACTTGTATCTGCACGGTAGCGTGTGTGCTAAGTTTTTCAGAATGACACTATCAGCACCTTGAATCTAAGATATCCTTTTTGGGATAGATTTAAAGTAGGCCTGTTATAGCAGAAACTACTTATTTTGAGAATGGCAAATTTGGGAATAGTTTTTCAACCCAGAACAAAAACTGTGCTTTTACGGTCACTAAATATAACTTGACCAGCTAAAACTGTACTGATTTGGAGGAATAGAAATGTCAGGCCTATTTTTTACGCGCTGTGTGACAGATATACCTTTAATCACAGAATTAGACTTGTATCTGCACGGTAGCGTGTGTGCTAAGTTTTTCAGAATGACACTATCAGCACCTTGAATCTAAGATATCCTTTTTGGGATAGATTTAAAGTAGGCCTGATATAGCAGAAACTACTAATTTTGAGAATGGCAAATTTGGGAATAGTTTTTCAACCCAGAACAAAAACTGTGCTTTTACGGTCACTACAAATAACTTGACCAGCTAAAACAGTACTGATTTGGAGGAATATAAATGTCAGGTCTATTTTTTAGGCGCTGGGTGACAGGCTCAACTTGCCCCTGATGTAGTATATGGCCAAAAAATAACCACACTATTGATGGTTAAATGCACTTGGGTGACACAGGCTTAGCCTGCACCTGATGTAGTATATGGCCATAAATTAACCACACTGTTGATGGTTAAATGCACTTGGGTGACACAGACTCAGCCTGCACCTGATGTAGTATATGGCCAAAAAATAACCACACTGTTGATGGTTAAATGCACTTGGGTGACACAGGCTCAGCCTGCACCTGATGTAGTATATGGCCAAAAAATAACCACACTGTTGATGGTTAAATGCACTTCGGTGACACAGGCTCAGCCTGCAGCTGATGTAGGATATAGCAAAAAATAACCACACTATTGATGGTTAAAAGCACTTGGTGGTAGCTTGTGCTGGCGCACCACAAGCCACAAAATGGCCGCCGATCACCCCAGAAAAAAGTGATATAAAAACGCTCTGGGCAGCCTAAAAAAAGTGAGCAATTAAATATTAGCACTTCAATGATCCACAGCTGGAGATCGATCACTGAATGAAGTCTTTTGGAGGAGTTAATCTGCCTAATCTCGCCCTAACGTCGCAGCAGCAACCTCTCCCTATGCTTGAATCAGCAGAGTGACGTGCAGCGCTACGTGACCCAAGCTTATATAGAGGCTGGGTCACATGCTGCACTGGCCAATCACAGCCATGCCAATAGTAGGCAAGGCTGTGATGGCCTCTTGGGGCAAGTAGTATGACTCTTGTTGATTGGCTGCTTTGCAGCCTTTCAAAAAGCGCCAAGATAGCGCCGAACACCGAACCCGAACCCAGACTTTTACGAAAATGTTCGGGTTCGGGTCCGTGTCACGGACACCCCAAAATTCGGTACGAACCCGAACTATACAGTTCGGGTTCGCTCATCCCTATTCATAACATATATAACAATTAAGTAGAAAGTGCAATACAGATGCCTAATTTACAGTGTATCAAAATATTCAATTATTAGACTGTGTACAATATTATGTGAACTGAAAAAATTCATAATTGTCAATCATAACATTAACTGTGCCAGCTGTATGTGATAATAAAGTGCTGAGTGCTTACTGCGTAGGTAAAGCAAACGGAGGGTGAAGGAGGAGATGAAACATAGACGGCTGCCATAGTTCATGCGGTCCGGCGTGCCTATAGCGCAACTGCGCATGTCTCGATGACGTATGTTTCGCACTTCCGGGTTTAGATATGCTTGCAGTACCGCGACTGCGTACTGCCGTCCTGATGTCGCCTCGGCCATTTTAATTATGGGCACAATATCTTTATTACCAGGCACTTCTAATGGCAACGTCCGATGCATACAGAAGCAAGGTGATAGCACATATTAGTGCCATATAATCTGTAAAAGTGGCTAAGTGGGTTCGGATACGGGCCACAACAACATAAGAGGTGAAGCCCCCATTCGGGACACCAGACCAGATGCGCACCAGCACGCTAGTGTAGGGTCGCACTGTGTCTGTGATCCAAGCCCACCTATCACCACCTGATAAGGAGGGTTCTCCTCACAAACACCTGCTATGTAAACAACGGACTATAACTCCAAAAATCCCAGATACAAACAAAAATAAAAACAATCCTCATATAAGCACGCTGTCCACAATTGCAGACTTATACTTCCTCACTCCCTACTCCGTGGCTCACCTACTGCAGTAAAAAGGGAAGAAAAAAAGAGAAAAGAAGAGATAAGTTATTGTTAAAAAATATGAAAATTCATAAAGAACATATAATTTTTGTCCAGTACAAATAATCACAACTCCCTTTTTTTAAGAGATTAGCTCTGTTGCCACCTCTCCTGGGCATTGGTATAAAATCGATAATACAGCATCTCAAGTCCCTTTCTGTATGTTTAAGATCTACAAAGTGTTTTGACACTGGCAAATCGAGCCGTTTTTTCTTATGCTTAAACGGTGATTGTTGAGCCGTGACTTGAAGTCAGTGGTTGTCTCACCGACGTAAATCAAATTGCATGGACATATAAGCGCATAGATGATATAACTGGAATCACAAGTCGAATAGTCCCCTATCTGATATGTCACCCCAGTTTGTGGATGCACAAAATTTCTACCTTTTAAAATATATTTGCAATTAACGCACGATAGGCACGGGAAACATCCTGTACTACTTGTTGTCAGCGTCGTCTGTCTTGATTTTTTTAGTGTGCCTACATCGGCCTTGACCAATTGGTCTTTGATGCTTTTGGACCTACGGTAAAACATTAAGGGTGGGGAATGAAATTCCTTAGTGATAGGTGGGCTTGGATCACAGACACAGTGCGACCCTACACTAGCGTGCTGGTGCGCATCTGGTCTGGTGTCCCGGATGGGGGCTTCACCTCTTATTTTGTTGTGGCCCGTATCCGAACCCACTTAGCCACTTTTACAGATTATATGGAACTAATATGTGCTATCACCTTGCTTCTGTATGCATCGGACTGTCACGAGGGTGTCAAGAACCACGCCTGACTCCGTTATACCCGGGGTCAGGAAGTCGCAGCGGTTGGCTGCACGCTCTATGTAAGATAGGGCTGTTTCTTTATGGTAGCTTTCTGGGTTTGCTTTGCAAACCCTTTTGGCTCACTCAGGGATCCGTAGCTCCTTCTCCTCAGCTGTTCCTTGTCCAGCACTCCCGAACCTCCTTATATTCCCCTCTCACACTTCTCTGGTTGCCAGATATAGAGCTTCCTGCCTGGACATCTATTCTGACCTTCTGGAGCTGTGTTGCTGCGTTCTCTGGTAGTTGGTCCAGAACGCTACCCTCCGGATCCCTGTTGGACCTTTGTGGTCTATTGTGATCGCCCACCTGGGTGTATGTGTTTGTCTGTTTTGTCTGTCCTCTCCCTGGTGTTTCGCTCTTAGTGACAGTGGTGTGGACTAGCGATCCCACCGGCCCGTTCACTATCTAGGGCTCATTTTAGGGAAAGCCAGGGTTTAGGCACGTGATCGCCGCACGGGTGAGGAACCCGTCTAGGGACGTCAGGGCAGTCAGGTGCCAGCCGCAAGGTGAGTTAGGGGTCACCACCTTTCCCTCTCCCTTGGGCAGGGCTTTCCCTTTTTCCTCCCTGTGCATGACGCCGGTCATTACATTATATCTGGCCCTTATTTCGTGTAGGTAAAAAAAAAAAAAATAAATAATACATTTTTACCTACTTAGAATCCAGTATGGATCAAATTGCTGCTCTGTCCAAACAATTTCATGGCCTGTCTTTGTAGGTGGCAGGATTGAAGGCGTCGGTCCTCCAGCAACAGCAGCAATTACAACTGACCGCAAGACCAGCGGTTTCTACTGGTAACCAGGTTGTTGCGGAACCCAAGGTCCCTCTCCCTGACAGATTTTCTGGGGGAAGGGACAAGTTTTTGACATTCCGTGAGGCCTGTAAATTATATTTTAAACTGCGCCCTTACTCCTCTGGTAATGAAGAACAGCGGGTGGGGGTTGTTATTTCCCTGCTGCAGGGGGACCCGCAGTCCTGGGCGTTCTCTTTACCTACTGATTCCCAGGCTCTTCGGTCAGTGGATGAGTTTTTCGGGGCCTTGGGTCTCATATATGACGACCCTGACCGAGTCGCACTGGCTGAATCAAGATTACGGAGACTCTTACAAGGAGAGCGGCCGGTAGAGGAGTATTGCTTCTGAATTCCGTAGGTGGGCTACGGATACCCAATGGAACGACCCGGCTCTCAGGAGTCAGTTCTGCTCTGGGTTATTCGAAAGGGTTAAGGATGCGCTTGCATTATATGAGACCCCCTTTTCCCTTGATGCGGTTATGTCCCTTTCTATCCAAATAGATAGACGCCTTAGGGACAGGTTGAAAAAACCGGAGCAATTGGTAACCCCTCCCAAGCAGCAGTTAGTCTGTACGGACTTAGACGAGCCTATGCAGCTAGGAGGAACTACTCGTCAGGCCCGTCCTCCTGAGGCTCGCCGTAGGCGTGGGGTTTGTTTTCTTTGTGGGGAGAGGGGTCATTTCATTAATGTCTGTCCTTCTTTCCTCAGAAACAAAAGACCGTCGGAAAACTACTAACCCCAGGCTGTGTGGAGGATGTCAGCAGGGGGGTATACGTTTCCTCCATACATACGTACATCGCAATTTGTGTTGCCAGCGGTTATTGTTTTTGGTGATAAGACGGAGACTATTTCTTTCTTTCTAGACAGTGGAGCAGGGGTAAATTTGATAGATGCCCATTTTGCCCGCACTATGGGTTTGTCTCTCTGTATGCTACAGAGACCTATTCCCATATTCGCTATTGATTCTGCTCCTCTGTCTCAAAGAAACCTTACCCACATTGTTCATAATTTACACCTTCGGGTAGGGGACCACCATAACGAGATGCTTTCATGTTATGTTCTGGAGGGGCTTCCCACTCCGGTAGTGCTGGGTCTTCCCTGGTTGGTAGCGCACAATCCAGTGGTGGATTGGCAGGCCAGGGAGATATTGGAGTGGAGTGAGCAGTGCAGAGAAAATTGCTTAAATAGCAATTGCTTAGTCGCCTCCATAACTACCCTACCTACATTTATTTCGGATTTTGAGGATGTTTTTTCTGAAAAGGGTTGTCAGAAGTTACCACCTCATCGTCCTTATGATTGCCCGGTTAACCTTATTCCCGGCGCAAAATTACCCAAGACCAGATTATATAATCTTTCGGGTCCAGAGAGACAAGCCATGAAAGATTATATCTCCGAGAGCTTGGCTAAGGGACACATCAGACCCTCTTCTTCACCTTCTGGCTGCAGGGTTTTTCTTCGTTAAAAAGAAAGATGGGGGCCTGCGTCCTTGCCTAGATTTTCGCGAATTAAATCGGATAACCATCCGAGACCCATACCCTCTTCCTCTCATTCCTGACCTGTTTAACCAGATTGCGGGTGCTAGGTGGTTCTCCAAACTTGATCTTAGGGGGGCCTACAATCTGATTCGTATTAAGGAGGGGGATGAGTGGAAGACAGCTTTTAACACCCCTGAGGGGCATTATGAAAATCTAGTTATGCCTTTCGGTCTGACCAATGCTCCTGCCGTCTTTCAACATTTCGTTAATGATATTTTTAGTCATCTAATCGGCAGGTTTGTGGTAATATACCTAGATGATATTTTAATTTATTCGTCTGATCTGAGAACACATGAGGTGCATGTCAGACAAGTACTGCAGGTCCTACGGACAAATAAATTATATGCTAAAATTGAAAAATGTGTCTTCGCCGTTCAGGAGATACAATTCCTAGGTTATTTTTTTATCTGCGTCAGGTTTCCGTATGGATCCTAGGAAGGTCCAGGCAATTTTAGATTGGGATCTTCCTGAGAACCCCAAAGCAATACAACGGTTCTTTTTTTTTTTTTTTTATATTGACAATTTTTATTGTTTTTTCAATTTTTACATTCAAAGTCATAATAAAGAGTATTGACTGATATACAATGTGTAAAGTTATACATATGCAATATCCATGTTTAACAGTCATAAGTACAATTTGCAATCGTAAACGCAAAGAGAGGCCTGTAAGGCCACATGAAGGCGAGTGTCAAATAAAGATGAACAATAACACTAAGTTAGTTTAACTTTGTGACAGGGTACTAAGATAGAACCAACATGGTGTAAGCGTGAGAACCGTTAGAGTAGAATTAAGGCATTAGCCCAGAAACAGTGGGGTGGAGGAGGAAAGTTAAGAGAAGTTCCTATAAACTCTCCAAGGGGACCAAATCTGGAGGAAAGTGTGTCTAGTGCGAGATTCCCAATGAGAGATCTCTTCCATTCTGTATATCTGATCTACCCTGTTAATCCAGTGTTCCCAGTTAGGGACTTCAGGAGACAACCAGCGTGTCGGTAGTAGTAGCCTGGCAACAGCTATCAAAAGTGAGAAGAGTGAGGACTTAGATAGGTTGACTCCTCCCATACCCAAAGATAACAAAGCTAAATCTGGTGAGCAGGAGAAGGAAGTCTGGCAGATCTGGTTGCTTAGTTTGATTATGTTACGCCACCACGGATTGATTAGCTCACATGACCACCAGATGTGAAAAAACGAACCTTTGGCTTTGGAACAACGCCAACATATATCTGTAGCATTAGGTTTATATAAGCATGTCTTATCTGGAGTTCTGTACCATCTCATAAGGACCTTGTAGCTATTCTCCTGGATACGCACGCATCTGGAGATCTTATGAGGGACAATTAATGCTTTAGCTATTTCGGAAGGTGTTAAGGTTCGCTGAAGGTCTCTTTCCCATAAACCAATCACTGCGGGTTTGAGTGCTATAGGGGGAGACATCAGGTTTTTATATATTGTGGAGATGATTTTAGGGGGATATTTCTTATTGCTTATCAATTCTTCAAACCAGCATATAGTGTTAGAAGAGAGGGTCTTTTTTGCGAGGAGAAGAGATTCGGTTCTAATGAAGCGCATGAGGACCGGATTATGAATCTGTGTGGTCAGTACTCTACAAATTTCTAAGTCCGAGAGTATACATCCATTTGGGTCTAGAAGCTGAGAGACAGGAATTTCAAGAGATCTTAAGGCCAAGGGACAGCTATCCCTCAAGTCTTTAGGGGCCAAATTAATAACATCTCTTATTTGAAGAAGAGGGGAGGGCAGGTTTAGGATCTTGGAGCAGAGTGAGAAACCTCTCCAGACCTTTAATGTATTACGGATGAGAGGGTTTGGAATAATACCAGGAGAGGAAGGTAGTTTATCAGCTAGTAAGAGGGCTCTGATGGGAGAGGATAGGAAGGTATTTTCTATTATGGGCCAAGATTTATGGGGTGGGTCTCTGATCCAATCAACTACTCAAGAGAGTTGTATGGCCTTCATATAAGTCTCCGGGTCAGGGAGTCCTATACCCCCTTTAGCTTTAGACCTAGTTAGTGTGAGAAATGAGATGCGGGAGTTTTTACCACTCCAAATAAATTTTCGTATGAGCTTATTTAGAGAAACAAAGAAGGATTTAGTGATTTCTATAGGGAGTACTTGCATTAAGTAAGTGAGTCTGGGTATAATTAAGGACATTAGAATGTTTTTCCTACCGAACCAAGAGAGGTATGGGCAATTAAGTGAATCTATTTGGGTTTGTATAGATGTTAGAAGAGGTTTATAGTTCAAACTAAATAGTTCTGACAATTTGGGGGAAATCCTGATACCTAGATATGTTAATAGTTGGGTTTGCTAATTAAATGGGGAGTTTGCCTGAAGGGAGGAGAGACTCAAGGGGGAAAGACCTATATGGAGAATTTGAGATTTCGAGGGATTGACTTTAAAGTTGGATAGTGAGCCGAATAGGGAGAGCTTTGACAGTATTCTGGGCATAGAAATATGGGGGTTGGTAGTTAGGATCAATAAGTCGTCTGCAAAGGCCGCCAATTTGAATTCATGACGCCCGACCTTCAAACCCTTGATCTCCCTGTCTTGCCTAAGAATTTGTAGGAGAGATTCCATAACCAGGACAAATATGAGGGGGGATAGCGGGCAGCCTTGCCTCGTGCCATTTCTTATTGGAAAATAAGAGGACAAAAGTCCATTGACCGACACAGATGCTGAAGAATTTGTATACATAGAAAACACAGCGTTTATGTATTGTACAGGCAACTGAAATTTCGAGAGGATCAGCTTAATGTATGTCCAATCTACTCTATCAAATGCTTTTTCAGCATCTGTGCCGATCATGACCAGGGGGATGGCTTTATGGGAAGCATAAAATAGGGCATTCAGTATTTTAGTAGTATTATCCTTCCCTTCCCGACCTTTAACGAACCCCACCTGATCAGGATGTATCAAGAGAGGGAGTAGGTTTTGCAGTCTTGTGGCAAGCATTTTAGCTATGAGCTTAAGGTCAACGTTAAGTAAGGATATGGGGCGATAATTGAAGCAAGATGTGAGATCCTTACCCTCTTTAGGGATTATTGTGATCGTGGCTTTCGTCATGTCTGAAGAAAGTGGTTGGCCGGCTAGTGTACGGTTACAGATGGGGAGCATGAAAGGAAGTAATAATTCTCCAAAGGCCGAGTAGTAAGATATAGGGAGGCCATCGGGACCAGGGCTTTTCCCTTTGGGGGTAGACTTAATGGCCGCTGTTAGTTCTAGGGGAGTAAATGGCTTGGACAAGGATTCTTGCTGTGTAGTAGTTAGGGACGGGAGATTGAGGGTGTCTAAAAAAGATTTGATATTAGCTTCTCTATCTAGAGAGGTGTTTGGGAGAGCAGGAGGAGGGAGGTTGTATAGAGCTTCATAAAACAGTTTAAACTGATCAGCTATTTCTTCTGCTTTGAAAAGCTGAGTACCTTGAGGGGATTTGATGCTTTGGACATAACGGGAGTCTCTTCTCTGTTTTATTCTACGCATCATGTATTTCGATGCTTTATTTCCGTGAGCGAAGGTTTTTTGCTGGGCCGACAAGAAGAACTTAGCTGAACGCTCGTTTAATAAGTTCTTCAGTTGTGTTCTAAGAGAAGAGAGTTCCGCTAATTGATGAGCAAGCAGGGACTGTTTATGCGCTTTTTCCACTATGTGGATTTTGGACAATAAAGTGTTGAGCTTCCTTTCAGACTCTTTCTTTAAAAAAGAGCAGAGGCTGATCAGTCTGCCTCTGATGTTAGGTTTGTGAGCATCCCAGAGTACCTGGGGGGATATCTCAGAGGTATTGTTTAGTCTGAAATATTCCTCAAGGAAGGATGATATTTGTGATTTATGCTTGGAGTTACCCAACAGTGGTTCATTAAACCTCCAGTTTATATATCTACTGTTTTTGACTTCAGGACATATATTACAATATATAGGAGAGTGGTCAGAAAGTGTGATATCCCCTATCTGGGCTGAAGAGCAATGCTGTAGTTTCTCTTTTGGAGTTAGAATATAATCTATCCTGCTGTATGAGGAGTTAGCTGGGGAATAGAAGGAGTAATCTACTGATTCAGAGTTGAGACAGCGCCATATGTCAACCATACCCATGTTGTACAATTTAGTATGTAGCAATCTGAGGGCTTTTGTAGAAATTGATGATTTCTTTGATGAAGTGTCAATGAGAGGGTTAAAGACCAGGTTAAAATCTCCTGCTATGACCAAGAAGCCTTCTCTTTGTGAGTCTGCTAAGGCCAGGGTACTAGAAAGCCAACTAATCTGATCCGCGTTAGGGGCATAAATATTAACAAATGTAAACAGAGCTTTCCCTACTTTACCCTTAAGGATGAGGTATCTACCATCTGGGTCCTGCAAATGGGACTTATACTGGAAAGGGAGCCCCCTACGAAAGCCTATACTAACTCCCTTCGAGGCAGCACCCCCGGCCCCACAGTGGTACCAACAAGGGAATCTGGAGTGAGAGAGATTCGGGTAGCAACCATGTTTAAAGTGAGTTTCCTGAAGGAAGACCACTGAGCATTTCTCCTTATGTAACAAAGTGAAAATTTGACTTCTCTTAGAGGGAGATCTCAAGCCTTTGACATTGTAGGATACTAATTTAAGGTCAGACATCTCTAAGTATGGGGGAGGGTGTGATATTGGATCTAATTGACATATCCACTAGGGGGTTACCAACCGACCACCGGAGGGGGAGGAGGGTGCCACCTCGAGAGAAGCATACCGGAAACCTCTGTCTACATCCGCTTCGGGACCACGTCTTTTCATTCAACACCATGTCAGATTTGCATATGAAAAAAGCAATCATAGAAGATTTTGAGTACCTGTCAAAATAACAGAAAGTAAACATAGAGAACAAATCCAGAAAAAATAATCGCAAATGGTTAGATAGATATCTAAGAAGTGGGAACATGACAAATATAGTTCCCTGAGTAGAAGGTATGATGTGGGGGGAAGAATGTATATGTGGATACCAAGGAGCAGCAACTCCCTCTAAGGGATTAGTATAACTGGAAGGTTAAACTGGTTTGCCCTTAAAGTTGTATTAAACCTGGGGACAATCAGTAATTAGTAATTCAGGGCTATTGTCTCCGCAGATATAGAAGGGGAGGTGGGGGGAGGTGGGGAAGGATGGGGGGGGGGGAATGGATGAGGAAGGGGGAGAGGAGGAGAAATGAGGGGCACAGTATATGGGTTAGCATATATGACTCAAAAACTACTATTCATATATAAAGCTGAAATAGCCATCAAACAGATGGGATGGAGGTCCCTACTGTTTCTTTCTCTTACACTGAGTGGAGATAAGGCACAAACAAGGGCAATAAGAGTATGAATACCTAATTCACCGCCCAGTGTAATGAGCCAAGTTTTATGGAGAGCACAATTATAGTAGTGATAATACAAAAATCCATGTATTGAGTCCTATGAATTCCTATTTATAGGGAAGAGAGAGAAATATGAAAAGAAAAGAGGAGTTAGGTGAATAATACTTATGCTAGAGTTAAGCGCTTAGGGGTAGATGGAACATTTCCCCTTCTGGATCTTTGAGATTTAGGAGTATGGAGAGGTTCCCATGGAATTGTCGTAGGCATGTTTGGCAAGGCGGTCAGGTTTTGGACCATGTCCCAATTTTCTATAGGCAACGGTGATATTTGAAGAAGATCGTAGGCTTTATTCAGATCACTAAAGGAAGCAATGTAAATGCGGCGACCATCATGGAGAAAAGATAGTCCAAATGGGAATGTCCATCTGTATAAAATCTTGTGGTGACGCAGCAGGTCAGTGAGTGGTTTCATAATTTTCCGTTTCTTCAGGGTGGTTTGGGCTAAATCCTGATAGATAGTGATGGAATTGCCCTCCCATTTCACAGAGTCGGAGTTCCTAGAGCCAGCCAGAATTGCTTCTTTCACCGGAAAATGCAGGAATCTGCAGATCACGTCTCTAGGGGGTTCACTGGCTTGTGGCTTGGGGCAAAGTGCTCTGTAAGCTCTTTCTATTAAAACCTTGTGCGCAGAGTCAGGGCCCAGAAGCTTGAGGCAGACCTGTATAACTGTCTCTGGGATATCCATTGCAGAAACAGACTCCGGAATGCCTCTAAAGCGAAGATTATTCCGTCTGCCCCTGTTCTCCTGGTCTTCCATAGCGGTATATAAGGTGTTAATATGGCTCTGGGCAAGGGACAGACTGGAGACCATTTCGCTCTGGTGTTGCAAAACTGTGGCCTGGGTGTCTTCTAATACTTCCACTCTGCGGCCTATATGGCGTACGTCCTCTTTAATAGAGGAGAGATCCAGGCTGAGTGGTCCCAAGGCGTCTGCCAGGGCTTCTTTTAGGTAAGCCCTGGAGATGGGCAGACATTCTGTGTCATCAGAGTCCTCTCCTACCTTATCGGTGCTTGCAGCTGCTGCTTGCTTGTGGCTGGAGCGAGGTGTCCCGGGCGCCATCTTGGATTCTTTGTTCACTGCTGCAGCCGCCGCTTTCTTGATGAATTTCTCAATTTCACCAGCTTGGCTCTGCGATCTATTATGGCCAGTTTGGTCAGCGGTCTTTTGGCTACCGATCTTGACCATCTTGAATTTCAGTTCGCTAGTAATAAAGGGCTATGAGGGATCTGCTAGCCGGAGAGCTGCACCTCACACAACCATTCGTCTCCGGTGCAGGCTCCGCCCCCCACTACAATGGTTCTTGGCTTCGCGAATTTCTATAGGAAATTCATTAAAAATTATTTACTTATTGTAAAACCCCTTACTGACATGACTAGGAAGGGGACTGATTTTTCTAAATGGTCTGACGCCGCTAAAGTTGCTTTTTCCTCTCTAAAAGAGAGGTTTACCTCAGCACCTGTACTAGTCCAACCTGATGTCTCTCAGCCTTTCATTGTTGAAGTCGATGCGTCAGAGGTGGGAGTGGGGGCGGTGCTGTCTCAGGGTCCATCTCCTGGCAAATGGCATCCTTGTGCTTTCTTTTCTAAAAAACTATCTGCAGCAGAAAAGAACTACGATATTGGCAATAGGGAACTATTAGCTATTAAACTTGCGTTTGAGGAGTGGCGTCACTTTTTAGAGGGGGCAGTCCACCCCGTCACTGTGATTACGGACCACAAAAATCTTCTGTACCTCGAATCAGCTAAGCGTCTCACCCCTAGACAGGCTAGGTGGTAGCTATTTTTTACCAGGTTTAACTTTGTGATTACCTATCGTCCTGGGGCAAAGAATACCAAGGCTGATGCACTATCTCGTTGTTTCCCTGGAGGGGGTAATGTGAGTGATCCGGTGCCCATTCTTCAAAGAGGAGTGGTTGTTTCTGCGGTACACTCTGTTCTGGAGGGGAAGGTGTTAGAGGCCCAGGGGGACGCCCCGGTCTCTTGCCCCTCAGAGAAATTGTTTGTACCGTTGAACCTACGTTTCGAATTATTAAAGGAACATCATAATTCGGCACTTGCTGGGCACCCGGGTAGTAAAGCAAACTTGGAGCTATTGTCTCGTCGTTTTTGGTGGCCAAGGTTGCGTCAGGATGTATTGGATTTTGTGTCTTCTTGTTCTACCTGTGCGCGCGCAAAAGTTTCACATACACGTCCTGCAGGGTCTCTATTACCACTCGTCATTCCCAATAGACCGTGGACACATCTGTCAATGGATTTTATCACTGACTTACCTTTATCTGCGGGTAAAACAGTTATTTTGGTAGTAGTGGACAGGTTTAGCAAAATGGTACACTTCATTGCGTTACCCGCACTACCTAATGCTAAGACTCTTGCTCAGGTATTCGTCAGTGAAATCGTGAAGCTTCACGGGGTCCCCTCCGATGTTGTTTCGGATCGGGGTACCCAGTTTATTTCTAAATTTTGGAAAGCTTTTTGTTCCCGTTTGGGGGTACACTTGTCCTTTTCCACAGCTTTCCATCCTCAGTCGAATGGACAGACTGAGCGTACCAACCAAAACCTTGAGACATATCTAAGATGTTTTGTGTCTGAAAACCAAGAGTTGTGGTCATCATATTTACCGTTAGCTGAGTTTGCCATAAATAATCGTCGTCAGGAATCCAATGGCAAGTCACCATTTCTTGGTGCATATGGTTTTCATCTCCAATTCTGTACTTTCAAAGAGGGGGGGTCTTCTGGGGTTCCCGAAGAGGAACGGTTTTCATCATCTCTTTCATCGGTATGGCAGAAGGTGCAAGCTAACTTGAAAAATATGGGAGGTAAATACAAATGCATGGCTGATAAGAGACGGTCGCCAGGTCCGGACCTAGGAGTGAATGACTATGTGTGGTTGTCTACTAGGAATATTAAATTGAAGGTTCCCTCTTGGAAACTGGGTCCTAGGTTTATTGGCCCGTACAAAATTGTAGCCATCATCAACCCCGTGGCTTTTCGCCTGGAGTTACCTCAGACTTTTAAAATTCATAATGTTTTTCATAAGTCGTTACTCAAAAAATATGTTCCACCTCTAGAACCGTCACCGCTGCCACCCCCTCCTGTTGTCGTGGATGGTAATCTAGAATTTCAGATATCCAAAATTGTTAATTCTCGTCGGGTCCGCCGCTCTCTTCAATATCTGGTGCATTGGAGAGGTTACGGTCCCGAGGAAAGAATGTGGGTTCCTGCGTCTGAGGTAAACGCCGACAGGCTAGTTCGGGTTTTTCATGCCTCTCATCCTGAGAGACCTGGTCCTGAGTGTCCGGAGGCCCCTCGTAGAGAGGGGGGTACTGTCACGAGGGTGTCAAGAACCACGCCTGACTCCGTTATACCCGGGGTCAGGAAGTCGCAGCGGTTGGCTGCACGCTCTATGTAAGATAGGGCTGTTTCTTTATGGTAGCTTTCTGGGTTTGCTTTGCAAACCCTTTTGGCTCACTCAGGGATCCGTAGCTCCTTCTCCTCAGCTGTTCCTTGTCCAGCACTCCCAAACCTCCTTATATTCCCCTCTCACACTTCTCTGGTTGCCAGATATAGAGCTTCCTGCCTGGACATCTATTCTGACCTTCTGGAGCTGTGTTGCTGCGTTCTCTGGTAGTTGGTCTAGAACGCTACCCTCCGGATCCCTGTTGGACCTTTGTGGTCTATTGTGGTCGCCCACCTGGGTGTATGTGTTTGTCTGTTTTGTCTGTCCTCTCCCTGGTGATTCCCTCTTAGTGACAGTGGTGCGGACTAGCGATCCCACCGGCCCGTTCACTATCTAGGGCTCATTTTAGGGAAAGCCAGGGTTTAGGCACGTGATCGCCGCACGGGTGAGGAACCCGTCTAGGGACGTCAGGGCAGTCAGGTGCCAGCTGCAAGGTGAGTTAGGGGTCACCACCTTTCCCTCTCCCTTGGGCAGGGCTTTCCCTTTTTCCTCCCTGTGCGTGACGCCGGTCATTACACGGACGTTGCCATTAGAAGTGCCTGGTAATAAAGATATTGTGCCCATAATTAAAATGGCCGAGGCGACATCAGGACGGCAGTACGCAGTCGCGGTACTGCAAGCATATCTAAACCCGGAAGTTCGAAACATACGTCATCGAGACATGCGCAGTTGCGCTATAGGCACGCCGGACCGCATGAACTATGGCAGCCGTCTATGTTTCATCTCCTCCTTCACCCTCCGTTTGCTTTACCTACGCAGTAAGCACTCAGCACTTTATTATCACATACAGCTGGCACAGTTAATGTTATGATTGACAATTATGAATTTTTTCAGTTCACATAATATTGTACACAGTCTAATAATTGAATATTTTTTTGTATGATTATGCATTAGTGATTGTTGGTGATACACTGTAAATTAGGCATCTGTATTGCACTTTCTACTTAATTGTTATATATGTTATAAATTGATTACACCTGCTTTGTATATTGATATGATTCAGTCTAATGGTATATAAACTCAGTATTTTGTCTGTACTCACTGCTTGAGAAAGGCTCCTGCATAGAGCCGAAACGTCGCATGTCCCATATGGGTAAATAAAGTATTTTTTTCACTTTTTACTTTCTGTAGTACTGCCCTTTTTTGCATTTTTATATATATATATATATATATATATACAGTCAGGTCCATAAATATTGGGACATCGACACAATTCTAACATTTTTGGCTCTATACACCACCACAATGGATTTGAAATGAAACAAACAAGATGTGCTTTAACAGCAGACTGTCAGCTTTAATTTGAGGGTATTTACATCCAAATCAGGTGAACGGTGCAGTAATTACAATAGTTTGCATATGTGCCTCCCACTTGTTAAGGGACCAAAAGTAATGGGACAGAATAATAATCATAAATCAAACTTTCACTTTTTAATACTTGGTTGCAAATCCTTTGCAGTCAATTACAGCCTGAAGTCTGGAACGCATAGACATCACCAGATGCTGGGTTTCATCCCTGGTAATGCTCTGCCAGGCCTCTACTGCAACTGTCTTCAGTTCCTGCTTCTTCTTGGGGCATTTTCCCTTCAGTTTTGTCTTCAGCAAGTGAAATGCATGCTCAATTGGATTCAGGTCAGGTGATTGACTTGGCCATTGCATAACATTCCACTTCTTTCCCTTAAAAAACTCTTTGGTCGCTTTTGCAGTATACTTTGGATCATTGTCCATCTGCACTGTGAAGCGCCGTCCAATGAGTTCTGAAGCATTTGGCTGATTATGAGCAGAAAATATTGCCCGAAACACTTCAGAATTCATCCCGCTGGTTTTGTCAGCAGTCACATCATCAATAAATACAAGAGAACAAGTTCCATTGGCAGCCATACATGCCCACGCCATGACACTACCACCACCATGCTTCACTGATGAGGTGGTATGCTTAGGATCATGATCAGTTCCTTTCCTTCTCCATACTCTTCTCTTCCCATCACTCTGGTACAAGTTGATCTTGGTCTCATCTGTCCATAGGATGTTGTTCCAGAGCTGTGAAGGCTTTTTTAGATGTCGTTTGGCAAACTCTAATCTGGCCTTCCTGTTTTTGAGGCTCACCAATGGTTTACATCTTGTGGTGAACCCTGTGTATTCACTCTGGTGAAGTCTTCTCTTGATTGTTGACTTTGAAACACATACACCTACCTCCTGGAGAGTGTTCTTGATCTGGCCAACTGTTGTGAAGGGTGTTTTCTTCACCAGGGAAAGAATTCTTTGGTCATCCACCACAGTTGTTTTCCGTGGTCTTCCGGGTCTTTTGGTGTCGCTGAGCTCACCGATGCATTCCTTCTTTTTAAGAATGTTCCAAACAGTTGTTTTGGCCACGCCTAATGTTTTAGCTATCTCTCTGACGGGTTTGTTTTGTTTTTTTCAGCCTAATGGTGACTTGCTTCACTGATAGTGACTAGAGATGTCCCGAACTATTCGCCGACGAACAGTTCCCGGCGAACATCGCTTGTTCGCCGCGGCGGGCAAACATATGCGATGTTCGGTCCGCCCCCTATACGTCATCATTGAGCAAACTTTGACCCTGTACCTCACAGTCAGCAGACACATTCCAGCCAATCAGTATACCCTCCCTCCCAGACCCTCCCACCTCCTATCAAAAAGCAAGGACAGCATCCATCTTAGATTCATTCTGAAGCTGCAGTGTTAGTGAGAGTGTAGTGTCCCACTACGTAAGGGTGGGCACTACTAAGGGTCATGTTGCCCCACCTCCTCTGGGAAATTGCTATGGTATTTTATATTGCAATGTAATGTATAATGTCATGTTAATTCCTGTGTACCAGGCTGTCACGGATGGTGTACAGGGAAACAAGACAATACAATATAATCTATGAGTCACTGGATCCACAACTAAGGAACAAAAGGGAGACCCCTGCATGAGACCTGCCACTCTCCCTGACTGCTCAGCCTATGCGATCACCCCAAAGGTGGATGGGCGCATATCCACGTACCTCGACTATCTTACAGCTGAAGACCCTACAATAGTGAGGGGACAAGACCACCGGCCCCCTACACAGACACGGAGGGAGCCAGGGTCACCTGGATCCAGCAAACAGAAAATCACAAATACATAAACAGTACTTATCTTGCAGACGACTGGGAACTAGGAAAGGCATGCACACACACTCCAGGAAGTTGTATAAGCCGCAACCTAATGCATCATGGGGAGGAACTTAAAGGGAAGCAATCAGTCCAACTGCATGACAGCTGAGATAGGCTAACGAGATGAGGAACTGAAATCAATACAAAGAAACTCAAGGAGGAGGTTCTGGACAGCTCCTGTCAGAGCTTCTCAGCTGTCTGGTTGTGACACAGGCCTGTTAGAGGTGTAATTTCTCCTCCCAAGCTGTAGAGGGAGCTAGGGAACCCCTTAGTATATATAGTTAGGCCCAGATAGGAAGGAGTTAGTTCAGTCTAATCCAGGAGGCTAAGTAGCTAAGGCTAGCCTGCCTGAGGTCCCTGAGCAAGGGAAGCTCAGAAGTTAATCCAGGGGAAGAAGTTACCTCCTGAAGATATATAGCACCTTTAAAAGTACAGTGCAGAGCCACTTTTATCCAGCCAAATAGAAAGCTGAAGGGCAGAAGGATATTTACAGCAAGAGGATATATACCGGAGGAAGTTTTCCCTACCCAAGGATAAAGCCAGCAATAGGGCATACGGGCCTTGGTGAAAGCCAGACAGGATCTGAGGAAAGTACAGCCTGATCTGTAAGTGTTATTCCCTCTGAGTATCTTGCAAACACTTTGCCTGCCAATTGTATGAAGCCTGCCTGTATTCAACATTATACATATGGAACTAACTGAAGACTGTAAATAGTTTAACTGTTCAGTAAAAAGAAGTTCTGGTTCACTGCAACTGTGTGCACCTCAATTCTTCCTACAATAAATCGGTGTGCCACCGTTACCGGCACTGGCATCACGAACTATAAGGGATCTTGCCATAGGCACACTAAACCTACAACACCCAGGGCACCTCATCTACCACCTGTCCTGGTCCCTATACACAGAGAGTGCCCCAGAGGATCCATGTACCAGCCTCTCCATCACTGCTGTACGCCTGCCCAGGGTATATAAATACTGTGAGTACTGCGTACTGCATATTTTGGCGTCACGAACAGGATACGGAATATTCCTACGCCATAGTGGAATTTGAACTGTGTGCCACTATTGCCTATAAAGTGATAAATGCCCTATCTGTTTATTTGAAAATTGTTGGGCCAAAGAACTGTGAAAAATTGCGGTGTGAAAACTGTATATTGTGGACTGTTTGCCGCTTCCTAAGTCACCGCTTGCTGTCAGTGAATTGACAGCCTTATGCTTAAAGATGGCCGCCTAAGCTACTGGAATTATTGCTGCACCATTGTTGTGTCTCTCTGCCGCGAAAAAGAAGGATAGGTACCTCCCTGCCTGTAAAGAAGATACCGCCTACCTCGAATCCTGGAGCGCAGAGAGGCCGCACCTATCTCCTGATGCTGCGCGTGGGACCTCCGCACGACGTAATCTCGTACCTCGCGAGACCTGAACTGCGCATCACCGGAGTGAGTAAACTTTCGGTACTAACCGATTCCTTTGTATTCAAGTACCGGGAGGATTCCGATCCTTGCTGGGAGACTGGGGGAAGGTCCCTCGTTAGTAATAAGAGACTTAATCCAGGGGAGAACACATCCAATTCGGATTTTGGCCTGCTCCGCTGCTCCTTAAAGGGCCATACCCGCTCCGGGGTCACCATTAGTAACGGCCTAAGAAAGTGAAGTTCAGCATGAGTCTGCCTACAGAACTTGTCCCCATAGACCACGCCATGTCCGCACCTGAGGGAACGGGGCAGGTGGCCCCCAATGAGCCTTCTGTAATTCACGCAGATGAGAACAGGGCGCCTGCCGCTGCGGCAGCATCCAGTCTGATGCCGCTGACCATGCCATATTATTTCGGGGCCCCCTGGTTCCCACAATACTCCGGGGAAGCCCACAAACTGAAAGACTTTAAAGACCTGATCATGGCCTTATTCCGGCTCTATCCTATCTCCGCGGAGCAACAGATGGAGATCCTCTTAGCGCAGTTAGAATGGGCCGCCCGCAGGGAAGTCATGTCATGGCCCAGCTCAGAAAAAAATAATATGGGACAGATCTTTGATCGCCTTGGCACCACGTTTGAAGCTAGGACGGTGTCAGAAGTTAAGATGCGATTTTTCAGCAGAAAGCAACAGCCCGGTGAGTCACTCCGTGATTTTGCTTTGTCCCTGCAAGAGACCTTGAGGGCCGTGGTCCAGGTGGCTGAGGACCAGGACCGGACTCTGAGAGAGCAGTTCATTGCGGGTGTAAACACTGAACACTTAAAGGGCCAGCTGAGGATGCTGTCGGCCCAACACCCCAATTGTGAGTTTTTGGACTTTAAGGAGCTGGGCATCAGTATCCTGGGTCAAAACCCACCCACAGGGCCGGCGGCCTCCCTTGAACCTCAGGCCTGCCAGCCAAAAATTATTGATGTGAAAACGTCTGGAGCCAGTCAAGCCACCCAGGCTCCAGTAACAGATGTCGTGGTGGCGTTAATGGAGCAAGTTAACCATCTCACTAAGAGCCTGGAAAAGGTGTGCAGGAAAATAGAGGAATGGAAAAGACCATTGTTATTGGAAGACGAAAGCCCCCTACTTCAAAGGCTCCTCCCGCCTGCATATAAAGAGGTCTACCCCAAAGAACCCGATGGGCGACCGAGTTACCGGTCTAAGAATCGCAAACAGCCCGTCTGCACCTATTGTAAAAAATATGGCCATACTGAAACAACGTGTTGGCAGTTAAACGGGCCACCCCCGAGGCCGAGGACCGCCCCTCGGGAGGTAGAACAGTAGGTCCAAAGGATCCAAGTTGGATGCCCAGATACGTGGGATCTTGTCCGAAAATTAACATATGCATCAACGGGATACCTTTTGAAGCCCTGCTGGATACTGGGTCTCAGGTCACCACCATCCAACGACCCGCCTTTGACAAATTCTGGGATTCAAGTCTCCTCACCCAGCTACCAGAATCCTGGCTGGATATCATTGCTAGCAACGGCAAGCCGGTTAAAGTCCATGGGTACTGGGAACCTACCCTTCAGGTGGGAGAAGCCACCTTACCACAGCAAGGTGTCATTGTGGTGCAAGCCGGAGATAAAGGGGGACACCCCGTGATCTTAGGGACTAATGTCTTTAAAAATTGTTACTCCGAGGTACTTGAGGCCCTGAACCAGTCCATACCTTCAGCTTCACCTGCTTCTAAAAGTCATTCAAAAGACTATCAGTGTGCTGTGTGCTCAGCAAAAATTTGCGAATGGAAAAGGAGAAATTTGCACTGCCCGGATCCGGGATAACCGGCCGGTGATCCTGCAACCGTATTTCCAAATCCTTTTGTGGTGCCGTGCTGTACTAGGGATCCAGGGCCAAGACTATCAAGCCCTGTTGGAGCCTATCCAGATTGAAAATCATCCCTTCGTGCGAGCAGCCAAGAGCCTGGTGACCGTATCTCAAGGTAAAGTGCCTGTCCGTTTGATTAATTTCAGTGATCACCCTGTTGCTCTCTATAATCACTGCCCTGTTGCTCAGCTTTTTTTCTTCAGATAACATCCAGGTATCCTTCCAGGGTGTTATCTGTCTGCCTGCCACGGAAACGTCTCAAACTGCACAGAGCAGCAGCGCCCCTGCCAGCGCCTCTTCAGTATCCTGGTGGGAGGAACTTCATGTGGGGAACGAATCCACCCCGAAGGATCAAATAGAGGGAGTCCTGAATCTGGGGAAGGAGCACCACCAGGCCTTTAGCAAGCACTCCACGGACTATGGAGAGGTCAGTGTAATCAAACACACCATACCTACCGGCTCTCATCCTCCTATTAAGGAGAGATACAGACCCATACCACCTACTACCTATCAATCCGTAAAAGAGATGATACAGGAAATGAAGGACTCTAATATAATCCGGGACAGTCAAAGTCCCTGGGCTGCGCCCCTAGTTCTTGTTCGTAAAAAAGAGGGCAGCATTAGATTCTGCATGGACTATAGAAAAATTAATCAAATCACCCACCAAGACGCTTATCCGTTGCCACGCATTGAAGAGTCTTTGACCGCCCTGGGGTCATCAGCCTACTTCTCGACTCTGGACTTAACCAGTGGATACTGGCAGGTACCTATGGCCCCAGAAGACCGGGAAAAGACCGCTTTCACTATGCCTATGGGCCTGTTTGAATTTAACTACATGCCTTTTGGACTGTGTAATGCTCCAGGGACGTTCCAGCAGTTGATGGAGCGTTGTTTAGGCCATAAGCACTTTGAGACTGTATTGCTATACTTGGATGACGTCATTATCTACTCCAAGACATATGAGGATCATTTAAAGCATCTGGCCGAAGTGTTTTCAAGTCCTCGCTAAATATGGCCTTAAAATCAAGCCGTCCAAGTGCCATCTGCTGAAACCAGCTGTGAAGTACCTGGGCCATGTTGTTAGTGCAGAAGGAGTCCAGCCTGATCCTGACAAACTTGCTGCTGTCCGTAATTGGCCTACTCCCACCACCGTGAAAGAGGTGAGAAAGTTTCCTCAGTTTTGCAGGATATTACAGATGCTTCATCCCGTATTTTGCACAAATTGCGGATCCGATCCAGGAACTTTTGAGGGGGCATCCCAAAAAGAGTCCAAAGACTCCTATCCCTGTTGAAGGGAATGAAGAACGGGAGATTGCCTTCCAGCTCTTGAAGAAGAAGCTGACCGAACCCCCTGTCCTGGGTTACCCGGATTATCAGAAGCCATTCCACCTCTATACGGATGCCAGTAAAAGAGGCCTGGGAGCCGTGTTGGCTCAGGTGCAAGACAACAAAGAGAAGGTGATTGCCTATGCCAGCAGATCCCTGAGGGGAGCTGAGAAAAATGATCAGAATTATAGTTCCCTCAAGCTGGAGTTCCTTGCTTTAGTGTGGGCTGTGACTGAAAAATTCAAGGACTACCTTGCTGCCACTCCGTTTGTCGCCTTTACTGACAACAATCCCCTGGCGCATCTGAATATAGCCAAGTTAGGGGCTCTGGAGCAAAGATGGGCCTCCCGCCTTGCCAACTATGACTTCACTGTGAAATACCGGGCAGGTCGCTCAAATGATAATGCTGATGCCCTGTCTTGGCTTCCCACTACAGAAGCACCAGATGAACCAAAAGATGCCTGGGAAGAAGTGGAGATGCCGGCGTTTTACAACAAGTTTTCTCAGCAAGATAATGTTCACACTGAAAATCACTCAGCTGCTGATCCCTCTCCACCGACTAATCCTGAGTCCAGAGGCGAACAAGAAAGGTGGATTAAGCTCCAGTCAGAAAGTAGAGTCCTCGGTGAACTGCTTGACTTCCTTACTAGTGGAAGAACTCCTGAGAGAGTCTGCAGGAAGAGTGCAGACCCAGAACTATTGAAATTGTGGAGACATCACCACCAACTCTTCCTTCAAAAAGGCCTGTTGCTAAGAAGGAGCCTGGATCCAGTGTCCTGCGATAGGGTGTACCAGATCCTCATACCACGTCGAGACGCTAGTCTTGTGTTAGAGATGTATCATAACCTGTCCGGACACTTCGGCATGCAGAAAACTGAGGCCACCATTCGCAGAAGGTTCTATTGGATTGGGATGAGAGCAGACATTGAAAAGTGGTGCCGGGAGTGTACTGCCTGTGCTGTCGGGAGAAGTGAGTGCCATGACCGGAGAGCGCCTCTCCACCCTATCGTGAGTAAAACTCCCCTAGAGCTTGTTGCTATTGATCATGTGAAGTTGGAGCCAAGTCGCTCAGGATATACTTATGCCATGACTATTATTGATCAATTCACTAAGTTTGTGGTAGCAGTGCCTGTGAAAGACCTGACAGCCAAGACTGCGGCGGAAGCGTTCTGGAAGCATTTCCTCCTGCCCTACGGCTGCCCAGAGAGAATCCTCACCGACCAGGGGTCTGCGTTTGAATCACAGTTGTTCCAGGAGTTGTGCCTGCTACATAATTGCCAGAAGGTCCGGACCACAGCCTATCATCCGCAAGGTAACGGACTCTGTGAAAAAATGAATCAAACTCTCATTGAAATGTTGAGAGCAGTGCCCCCTGAGACTAGGGGTAACTGGCCTACTCTGCTGCCACAACTTATGTATTCGTATAACAATACAATTCACTGCTCCACCGGGTACACACCCTTCTATTTGATGTTCGGCCGTCAAGGGAGGCTACCTGCTGATCACTCCCTGGACGATCAAATCCCTGATGTCATCAACCCACTACCAAAGACTGATTGGGTGGTGGAGCATCAAAGACGTCTTCTTAATGCCAAAGAGATTGTTCAGGAGCGCATGGAAAGTGCCCGAGAGCGGCAGCAAAGATACTATGACGTGGCTGCTCATGCGGAACCTCTTGCTATAGGAGACGTGGTGTGGTTGAAGAATAACCACCGAACCAGCAAGCTGGACAGTAAGTGGGAGAGGACTCCCTACGTCATTACTGCTATTCCTAATGCTGAGACCCACGTGTACCAAATTTCCAGGGAAGGTAAAGGCTCTCAGATCATACACAGAAACCGTTTAAAGCCCTGCATAGAAGGAGAAACTGCAGCAGAGGACTTTGAGCCAGAGTCTCCTGAGCCAGAGTCGTCGGCCCAACCTGTTGATCCTATGCAGACCGTTGATAACCTGTTACATGACAAAGAGCCACTTCATTGGTTCCTCACACCCTGGTTGAACTTGGTGGTACCGGCTCCAGTTCCTGCTAGTCCTCAACCTCAGGAGGACCTGTCCCAGGGTATACCTGAAAGGGCTCCAAATCCTGCGGATTCCTCTGGCCCCCCTGAGCCAAGGCAGGAAGAGTCTCTGCCAGTAAGGAGATCCACGCGGCCTACTAAAGGGCACCCACCTGTGAGATTCGGAGACTACATTGTTGACCAGAGTAACTCCTCCCGGAAAACCCCTGTTTAACTGTCTACAAGACCCGGGTACGGACTCATTTCGTTCTTTTGAGCCTCCAGGAACTTATGTCATATTTGTATTTTATTATTATGGACTATCCTGGTTATTCCTGATACGCTGTACCAGGTCAGCGCCCCTGTTCCCTATATTATCCTGTGTGAAGAGAACGACGCCCCTTTTCACCGCACTTGTTCCTTTGCCAGCGGAGCTGCCTGATATTTTCCTTGCAAATGTAGTGTTTGTTGTATATGCCTGCTTTGCATTTTTGTCTTTCAGGTCACAGTTTCCAGCTAGACGGGCCCCCTGTGTTGCGCCGAGGACGGGCAACCTCAAAGTAGCGGTTTATGTAGTGTCCCACTACAAAATGGTGGGCACTACTAAGGGTCATGTTGCCCCACCTCCTGTGGGAAATTGCTATGGTATTTTATATTGCAATGTAATGTATAATGTCATGTTAATTCCTGTGTACCAGGCCTGTTAGGGGTGTAATTTCTCCTCCCAAGGAGTTAGTTCAGTCTAATCCAGGAGGCTAAGTAGCTAAGGCTAGCCTGCCTGAGGTCCCTGAGCAAGGGAAGCTCAGAAGTTAATCCAGGGGAAGAAGTTACCTCCTGAAGATATATAGCACCTTTAAAAGTACAGTGCAGAGCCACTTTTATCCAGCCAAATAGAAAGCTGAAGGGCAGAAGGATATTTACAGCAAGAGGATATATACCAGAGGAAGTTTTCCCTACCCAAGGATAAAGCCAGCAATAGGGCATACGGGCCTTGGTGAAAGCCAGACAGGATCTGAGGAAAGTACAGCCTGATCTGTAAGTGTTATTCCCTCTGAGTATCTTGCAAACACTTTGCCTGCCAATTGTATGAAGCCTGCCGGTATTCAACATTATACATATGGAACTAACTGAAGACTGTAAATAGTTGAACTGTTGAGTAAAAAGAAGTTCTGGTTCACTGCAACTATGAGTACCTCAATTCTTCCTACAATAAATCGCTGTGCCACCATTACCGGCACTGGCGTCACGAACTATAAGGGATCTTGCCACAGGCACACTAAACCTAAAACAACCAGGGCACGTCACCTACCACCTGGCCTGGTCCCTATACACAGAGCGTGCCCCAGAGGATCCATGTGCCAGCCTCTCCATCACTGCTGTACGCCTGCCCAGGGTATATAAAAACTGTGAGTACCAAGAACAACCCTCGGTTTGTTAAAGAGGACATTTCAGTAGTTTAAAAACCAAAAACTAACTATATCAGTGGGCAGAGCGGCGCCCAGGGGTCCCCCTGCACTTACTAGTATGTCTGGGCGCCGCTCCGTACCCCCAGGACTCCTAGGACTCCCAGGCTATGAGCTGTGCACTACAATTGGCCAGCATGGAACAGCAAGGGACAACCCCAATACAAAAACTCCGCCCCGTACAAAAGAGGGAGCTGCACACACCGGAGCCTATACCGGGCGAACGGAGCAGCGCCCAGACATACTAGTAAGTGCAGGGGGACCCCTGGGCGCCGCTCTGCCCACTGATATAGTTAGTTTTTGGTTTTTAAACTACTGAAAGGTCCTCTTTAACTTCCCCTGTGACCTCAGATTCGCTCACCCTGCAGGGCTGCGTACTGCAAGAGCAGGGAGAGTGCAGCTGCTGCTGATTTAATAAAGAAATCGTTAGCTAGGCCAGTGTTCTGTGTCCACTCCAGTCCTCAAAGACTCATCTGATCTGCTGTAAGGACAGCGTCCTGACAGCAGCCCAAAAAGCCCTTTTTAAAAAAAAATAAACAAAAGGCAATCCCCAACCTGTACTCTATTGTGGAAAAGGAAGTCATGGCATGTCTGGTACACAGTGTTGGGGCAAGGGTCCATCTGACCACTGATACCTGGTCTGCAAAGCACGGTCAGGGCAGGTATATCACGTACACTGCGCATTGGGTAAACCTGCTGACGGCTGCCAAGCATGTAATGCGTGGCTCTGCAGAGGAGTTGGTGACACTGCCACAACTTGCAGGCAGGCTTGCTGCCACCTCCTCTACTCCTCCTACTCCGTCCTCTTACATAACCTCCTCAGATGAGTCCTCTTCTGCTGCTGCGTCTTGCTCCACATCAACTGCACCCCCCCGGCTCCCGAGGGGCTATTCCACATCCCGGATACGACAGTGTCACGCCGTCTTGGGGTTGACTTGCCTGAAAGCAGAGAGTCACACCGGACCAGCACTCCTGTCCGCCCTGAATGCACAGGTGGATCAGTGGCTGACCCCGCACCAACTGGAGATCGGCAAAGTGGTGTGTGACAACGGAAGCAATTTGTTGGCGGCATTGAATTTGGGCAAGTTGACACATGTGCCGTGCATGGCACATGTGTTGAATCTGATCGTACAATGCTTTGTGCATAAGTACCCAGGCTTACAGGACGTCCTCAAGCAGCCCAGGAAGGTGTGTGGCCATTTCATGCATTCCTACACGGCCATGGCGCACTTTTCCGATATTCAGCGGCGAAACAACATGCCAGTGAGGCGCTTGATTTGCGACAGCCCGACACGTTGGAATTCAACACTCCTAATGTTCGACCGCCTGCTCCAACAAGAAAAATCCGTCAACGAGTATTTGTATGACCGGGGTGCTAGGACAGCCTCTGCGGAGCTGGGTATTTTTTTGCCACGTTACTGGACGCTCATGTGCAATGCCTGTAGGCTCATGCGTCCTTTTGAGGAGGTGACAAACCTAGTCAGTCGCACCGAAGGCACCATCAGCGACATCATCCCATTTGTTTTCTTCCTGGAGCGTGCCCTGCGAAGAGTGCTGGATCAGGCCGTAGATGAGTGTGAAGAGGAAGAGTTGTGGTCACCATCACCACCAGAAACAGCCTTATCAGCATCGCTTGCTGGACCTGCGGCAACGCTGGAAGAGGAGTCTGAGGAAGAGGAGTCAGAGGAGGAATGTGGCTTTGAGGAGGAGGAATACCAACCACAGCAGGCATCCCAGGGTGCTCGTTGTCACCTATCTGGTACCCGTGGTGTTGTACGTGGCTGGGGGAAGAACAGACCTTCAATGAGATCAGTGAGGGCGAGGAACGGGACATGAGTAGCTCGGCATCCAACCTTGTGCAAATGGGGTCTTTCAAGCTGTCATGCCTGTTGAGGGACCCTCGTATAAAAAGGCTGAAGGAGAACGACCTGTACTGGGTGGCCACGCTACTAGGCCCCTGGTATAAGCAGAAAGTGGCTGAAATGTTACAGAATTACCGGAAGTCGGAAAGGATGCAGCAGTTACAAAACAAGTTAAAAAGTATGCTTTACACAGCGTATAAGGGTGATGTCACAGCACAACGGGAATCTAACAGGGGAAGAGGTGAAAGTAATCCTCTCTTCCTACCACGACCACGCCGGCAAGGACAGGACACTTTACAGATGTGTTGTTGATGGAGGACATGCAGAGCTTTTTAAGTCCTACGCATCGCCACAGCCCTTCGGGATCCACCCTCAGAGAGCGACTCGACCGACAGGTAGCAGACTACCTCGCCTTAACTGCAGATATCGACACTCTGAGGAGCGATGAACCCCTTGACTACTGGGTGTGCAGGCTTGACCTGTGGCCTGAGCTATCCCAATTTGCGATAGAACTTCTGGCCTGCCCCGCTTCAAGTGTCCTGTCAGAAAGGACCTTCAGCGCAGCAGGAGGTATTGTCACTGAGAAGAGAAGTCGCCTAGGTCAAAAAAGTCTAGATTACCTCACCTTTATTAAGATGAATGAGGCATGGATCCCGAAGGGACTGACAGTGGGGGATGCATTTGACTAAAAAAGGCCTGATGAGATGCCTTGGGCTAAAAATGGTCCACACGCTGCTGTATTTTATCTCTGCATGCCGGATGACTTGCGTGACTTCTCCGCCACCAACTAGGGTTCAAGACACAATGTTTTAGTGCACTTTCTGCCTGGAAAACATCAATTTTTCCAGCCGCTGCTACAGCAGCGGCTGCAACAATACCTAGTTTTTCAGGCATGTGTACATGCCTAATTTTTCTGGCCTCTGGTGCTGCACGGTGGCTGCAAAAACAAAACAAAAAAAAGGCACATACATGTGTCAATTCCCCTTCGTGATCGTCACCTTGTTGTGGTGAAGGGGCTTGCATATCACAATGAAGCGATCACCTCTATGAGTGTGTTGGCAATGGCAATGTTGGCACACATAAGGTCGTTGCTTCATTGTGAACAGACCAAAAGCGATCGGCTGGATAATTTTGCATAGAAAAAACATTAATTTTCTTTGTGATCATCTAATGCAGTGTTTCCCAACCAGTGTGCCTCCAGCTGTTGCAAAACTACAACTCCCAGCATGCCCACACAGCCAAAGGCTGTCCGGGCATGCTGGGAGTGGTAGTTTTGCAACAGCTGGAGGCACACTGGTTGGGAAACACTGATCTAAGGTGATCATTAAAGCCTACTAGGCCAACAATGGGCCCACACTGCAGAATCATTGTTTTCTGGGTCACTTAACTGTCACTGAACTACCTCAGCACGACCATAGGCTTTGAAAAACCGCCATCGCCTTCAATCTCCCAAACGTGCGCACGAGCACAGTCATCACTACACCAAGATTGACGCATAGAGGAATAAAATTTATGTCATGAGTGTGTCAACTATTGACAACTCTTTGCGGTTGTCTAAACTCTATTCGATACACGTCCCCTGATAGTGGACGTAACAGGGATTAAACTGATAGGAATAGTACTACTTAACATACCACTCATATAGGTTGGCACAGTACATTGCACGGCGCACGCGCTGTGCCCCAAATTGGAAGTAAGAAGACCAACCAAGCATCTTTTTCCATCTCCTGGTTCCTAAAATCTATTCCATACACCGGCCCCTGATAGGGGACGTAACAGGGATTAAACTGATAGGAATAGTACTACTTAACATACCACTCATATATAGTGTTGAGCGGGAGGTGCCATATTCGATTTCGCGATATTTCGCGAATATTCGCTTGAATATTTGTCGAAATCGAATATTCATCATTATTGTATTTATCGCGATTAATATGCGATTTAATCATTCGCATATTGCGATTTTTAAGCTTAGAATTAGAAGTTATAAATTATAACTTCTAATTGCATTATAACTTAATAATAAGGCAACTTTCCTATTCTTTAATCTTGGAGATCTAGATTTAACACGGATATAGCGCTATATTCTATGTCTTTGTTAATAAAAGAATCAAGATAGCGAAGTATTCTTTATTCTACATCAACGAAGATAGCGAAGTATTCTACATCAACAAAGATAGCGAAGTATTTTACATCAACAAAGATAGCGAAGTATTCAACATCAACGAAGATAGCGAAGTATTCTACATCAACGAAGATAGCGAAGTATTCTACATCTTAAAGCAAGATATGAAATATGGGAAATAGCTCACCCTCTCACAGCCACAGAGAGGTGCTCTAGTCTGAAATGATTCACCCTTCACAAATGTAAGAAAATATATATGGTTGGAAGACTGGCACTCTCAACACATGGAATCATATGGTTTGATGCAAATCACAATGTTTAATAATAAGTACATAAAAGGAATAAAAAGATAAAAAAAATGTACACTAGCACTGGATGATTGTGATAATTTCACCCAGTGTTGTGCTAATTGTACAATGATGTCATAAGTCATATAGTAAACCACCCAGTATTCAATGTTAATCCTTGTATAATTTTGGTGACCGCTGCAAGGCAAAACCATAAGTATTCACATATAAGTTCCTAGAATGGAAAGTCCTCCTTATTTCTGTCCTAGATGAAGACAAACAGTACGAGATGGTATTCGCTGAGATAAAGTCAATGTTTTAGTATAAGTGACTGCCACTTTCCCATATAGGTATAGCTTGACAATTGGCAGTGAGGTACGCCTGATGATCACCCACTATGTGGGCTTACCTTCCCTTAGTGCCGGTCGGTCAATCAAGTTACTCGGGGTTCGCTGGATGCCGACGTCCCGGCTGTTTCGATGTCAGCGTCCCACGTGTGTTTGGAGAGGGATTCGTCGCTCCGGAAGTGACGTATCGGCACACAGGATGGTGTTCGTTCGTTTTCTTAAGCTCAACCGTTCGTTGTGGCGGCCAGAATCAAACTTACAGTGCACTGTTATAGAAGTATTTGCTTCTCACAAATGGGTCATATTTTGATCTCCTATTTGGATCTCTTGCAACCAAACGCGTTTTGGGGAACGCTCTCCCCTTCTTCAGTGGTAATGACCCTACTTCGTATCTGATTGGTTTTTATACCCTCAGTTGGCAAATTCCAAAAACAGACATGGAATATATGGATTTTTCATTTTTGTTCATTTTTAGTTTTTTTCAATATGATTATTTTGTATCTGCTGTCTTTCACATCTTATTTTTCCATAGTTCTTTTCATATATTTGGTTTTTCTTCAGTTTTTCTACTTGCGGTTATATTGCGTTTTTGATGCGTTTTATTTTTGACACATGCGTTTTTTTGGCAGAAGTTGCAGTTTGCCTTGTGGTACAAAGTCCCTGAAGGATTTTATTGCACGGCCCATAGTTAATCTTATACATCATTTATTATGGTCTATTTTGTATATATAAAGGTAAATCTGCATTTACGTCTGTCATTATATTTCTGAAATATTTCCATCATTGTTTTCAACAAGAAAGTTTTGTTTTAAATTATAAAATCAAGATAAAATTGTGGGTTGCATGTTTGATACATTGTGAATCTTCATGTTTTTGTTGATTAAATATCAGCATACAACATCATATATGTTTCTATCTATATTTACTTTTCCAAAATGTAATAGTTCCATAAAAACCTATATTAATAGTTTCTAATCAAAATAGAAATACATTTACAAAGTGATACAATTCTACCTATATATTTTGCTCTGTATCTTATTTTAAAAAGATTTTCTGGGACAATTGTTTCTTTCCCAAGGAGCGTTTTGTTAGATTGGACAATTGTTTCTTTCCCAAGGAGCGTCCAAACACACGTGGGACGCTGACAGCGAAACAGCCGGGACGCCGGCATCCAGCGAACCCCGAGTAACTTGATTGACCGACCGGCACTAAGGGAAGGTAAGCCCACATAGTGGGTGATCATCAGGCGTACCTCACTGCCAATTGTCAAGCTATACCTATATGGGAAAGTGGCAGTCACTTATACTAAAACATTGACTTTATCTCAGCGAATACCATCGTACTGTTTGTCTTCATCTAGGACAGAAATAAGGAGGACTTTCTTTTCCTTTTCCATTCTAGGAACTTATATGTGAATACTTATGGTTTTGCCTTGCAGCGGTCACCAAAATTATACAAGGATTAACATTGAATACTGGGTGGTTTACTATATGACTTATGACATCATTGTACAATTAGCACAACACTGGGTGAAATTATCACAATCATCCAGTGCTAGTGTACATTTTTTTATCTTTTTATTCCTTTTATGTACTTATTATTAAACATTGTGATTTGCATCAAACCATATGATTCCATGTGTTGAGAGTGCCAGTCTTCCAACCATATATATATTCTACATCTTCCTCGGTTAATAATAATAGCAAATATTATCGCATTGAGATCACAAATTAGCACTGCTAGATTACATATTCGTTAACTTTGTTAATTCTAGCAAGCTGACCCATTCCATTAGAGACCCAGCAGCAGCTACAAGTTTAAATCGCAATGCGATTAATATAACTTGAATTAATCACATTGCGAATTCAACTTAGACCTGCTTTACTAAATTAGCGAGGATGACGAATATATTTATTAGTCAAATCGAAATATTCTCTATCTTCGCTAATTCAAGAAAGCCAACCATTGTAAACCAGGTACAAGTTAAAATCGTTATGCGATTTATTCAAGTTATATTATTCGCATTGCGATTGCAACTTGATTCTCACATCCGACAGTACATTCTAGCATGGAGGCGTTCCCATGGTGATGGGGACGCTCCATGCGCACGGGAAGTAGATAGAGGCGGCAACGGGCACTGACTTGAGCGGGCAGGGAGCAAGGAATCCTCTCTTAAAAGTACTGCTTTTGGACAAAGCTAGGGTAACAATAAAAATAAAAAAAATAAAAACGAATATTCGAAATAACGAATATATAGCACTATATTCGAAATATTCGCGAATTGCCGATATTCTCTTAAAAATTTCGATTTTCGAATATTCGCACTCAACACTACTCATATAGGATAGCACAGTACATTGCACGGCGCACGCACAGTGCCCCAAATTGGAAGTAAGAGGACCGACCAAGCATCTTTTTCCATCTCCCGGTACCTAAAATCTATTCCATACACCGGCCCCTGATAGGGGACGTAACAGGGATTAAACTGATAGGAATAGTATTACTTAACATACCACTCATATAGGGTAGCACAGTACATTGCACGGCACACGCGCAGTGCCCCAAATTGAAAGTAAGAGGACCAACCAAGCATCTTTTTTCATCTCCCGGTTCCTAAAATCTATTCCATACACGTCCCCTGATAGGGGACAAAACAGAGATTAAACTGGTAAGAACTGATTTTTTTTTATTTAAAAAAAGAGGACAGCCTCTGCGGAGCTGGGTATTTTTTGGCCACGTTACTGAACGCTCATGCACAATGGCTGTAGGCTCATGCGTCCTTTTGCGGAGGTGACAAACCTGGTCAGTCAAACCCAAGGCAACATCTGGAGCGTGCCCTGCGAAGAGTGCTGGATCAGGCCGTAGATAAGCATGAAGAGGAAGAGTTGTGGTCACCATCACCACCAGAAGCAGCCTTGTCGTCGTCGATTGCTGGACCTGCGGCAACGCAGAGAGAGGAGTCTGAAGAAGAGGAGTCAGAGGAGGAAGGTGGCTTTGAGGAGGTGGAAGACCAACCACAGCAGGCGTCCCAGGGGGCTTGTTGTCACCTTTCGGGGACCCTTGGTGTTGTACGTGGCTGGGTGGAGGAAGAGACCTTCAATGACGTCAGTGAGGACAAGGAACGGGACATGGCTAGCTTGGTATCCAACCTTGTGCAAATGGGGAGTTTGCGGTTGTGCAAATGGACTATTTGCAGTTGTTTGCGGTTCATTAAACGGGGAGTTTGGTCTGTCAGAGTTTGGTCTGTCACTCTGAAGCGGGCATAACCCTTACACTACCTAATCGATACAACATCATACCTGATCGTATACACACACTGGATGTTTTAAAGCACGTTATTCCAAACAATTTAGGAATGTTAGGTGATTTATGCCCTTTATGGATTAAAACCCGACTCTGCGTCAACTACGTAATTTTCCATGGGAGTTTTGCCATGGATCCCGAGTGGGTTTTAAAATTCGCCTGCCTATTGAAGTCTATGGCGGTTCGCCCAGTACGCGAACATTTGCGGACAGAAAATTTTATGTTCGCGACATCTCTAATAGTGACAGCTCTTTGGATCTCATCTTGAGAGTTGACAGCAACAGATTCCAAATGCAAATAGCACACTTGAAATGAACTCTGGACCTTTTATCTGCTCATTGTATTTGGGATAATGAGGGAATAACACACACCTGGCCATGGAACAGCTGAGAAGCCAATTGTTCCATTACTTTTGTTTCCTTAACAAGTGGGAGGCACATTAGCAAACTGTTGCAATTCCTACACCGTTCACCTGATTTGGATGTAAATACCCTCAAATTAAAGCTGACAGCCTGCAGTTAAAGCACATCTTGTTAGTTTAATTTCAAATCCATTGTGGTGGTGTATAGAGCCAAAAATGTTACAATTGTGTCGATGTCCCAATATTTATGGACCTGACTATATATATATATATATATATATATACACTCACCTAAAGAATTGTTAGGAACACCTGTTCTATTTCTCATTAATGCAATTATCTAGTCAACCAATCACATGGCAGTTTCTTCAATGCATTTAGGGGTGTGGTCCTGGTCAAGACAATCTCCTGAACTCCAAACTGAATGTCAGAATGGGAAAGAAAGGTGATTTAAGCAATTTTGAGCGTGGCATGGTTGTTGGTGCCAGACGGGCCGGTCTGAGTATTTCACAATCTGCTCAGTTACTGGGATTTTCACGCACAACCATTTCTAGGGTTTACAAAGAATGGTGTGAAAAGAGAAAAACATGCAGTATGCGGCAGTCCTGTGGGCAAAAATGCCTTGTGGATGCTAGAGGTCAGAGGAGAATGGGCCGACTGATTTAAGCTGATAGAAGAGCAACGTTGACTGAAATAACCACTTGTTACAACCGAGGTATGCAGCAAAGCATTTGTGAAGCCACAACACGCACAACCTTGAGGCGGATGGGCTACAACAGCAGAAGACCCCACCGGGTACCACTCATCTCCACTACAAATAGGAAAAAGAGGCTACAATTTGCACGAGCTCACCAAAATTGGACTGTTGAAGACTGGAAAAATGTTGCCTGGTCTGATGAGTCTCGATTTCTGTTGAGACATTCAAATGGTAAAGTCCGAATTTGGCGTAAACAGAATGAGAACATGTATCCATCCTCTGATGGCTACTTCCAGCAGGATAATGCACCATGTCACAAAGCTCGAATCATTTCAAATTGGTTTCTTGAACATGACAATGAGTTCACTGTACTAAAATGGCCCCCACAGTCACCAGATCTCAACCCAATAGAGCATCTTTGGGATGTGGTGGAACGGGAGCTTCGTGCCCTGGATGTGCATCCCTCAAATCTCCATCAACTGCAAGATGCTATCCTATCAATATGGGCCAACATTTCTAAAGAATGCTATCAGCACCTTGTTGAATCAATGCCACATAGAATTAAGGCAGTTCTGAAGGCAAAAGGGGGTACAACACCGTATTAGTATGGTGTTCCAAATAATTCTTTAGGTGAGTGTATATATAAATAATGTTTGTTAGTTAGTTGTTTTTTTTTGGGGGGGGAGAATATCCCAGGTGCTTTCATGGGCTCATGGAAAAGTGATTACCGGTAAGTAATCTTAAAATTCCCTTATGCCCATGACAGCACCCTTGAGAGACAACTAGAATAGTACCTAGCTCAGGGTAGGACAACTGCCTGCAGAACTTTCCTGCCAAAAGCTAGCTGCTCCTTAGAGTCTAAGTCTAATCTGTAGTGGCGAAAGAAAGTACACTGAGATTTCCCCCTACAAATTTGCTCTACAGATGCTTCAGCCCTTTCTGCCCAAGTAGTAGAAATGGATCTGGTAGAGTGAGCACCAAATCCGAAAGGGGGCGATTCCCCTGCTGAAGAATAGGCTAAGGTACTGGCCCCTACTATACATCTAGATAGTGATCTGGAAGAAACTTTATTACCTCTCTTTTTACCACCAAACTGTATAAAAAGTCTAGAGGATTTTCTCCATTGATTAGTGATTCTCAAATATTCTGATAGGCATCTTTTGACATCTAGACAGTGGAGCCTCCTCTATTTCTCAATCTTTGGGTCCTGACACAAGGATGGAAGAATAATATCTTGGGTCCTATGAAACATGGAGACCACTTTAGGTAAAAAGGAGGGATCTGGCTTAATGAGCACTCTGTCTTCCAGGATGTTAGTATAAGGGGAGAAGGCCGAAATTTCACCAACACGCCTGGCCGAGGTAATCGACACCAAAAAAGCAGTTTTGAAAGACAAAATTTTAATAGGTAGATCCTGCAAAGGCTAAAAAGGAGGCTCCATCAATCTAGATAAAACTAGATTAATGTCCCAGGTGGGGAACCGAGGATCTGACCACAGGCTTAATCCTACTAGTTGCTTTAATGAGGACCTTTCACTAGAATAAAACATCTAAACTAACTATACAGACATGTAGAGCGGCGCCCAGGGATCCCCCTGCACTTACTATTATCCCTGGGCGCCGCTCTGTTCGCCCGGTATAGCCTCCGGTATCTTCATAGTTAGGCTCCACCCAGGGGAACCTGCCGTCGTCTCATTCTCCCATGCTGTAGCACTGGCCAATCGCAGCGCTCAGCTCATAGCCTGAGAGAAAAAAAAAGCCTCTCAGGCTATGAGCTGAGCGCTGCGATTGGCCAGCGCTACAGCATGGGAGAATGAGACTCCGTCAGGTTCCCCTGGGTGGAGCCTAACTATGAAGATACCGGAGGCTATACCGGGCGAACGGAGCGGCGCCCACGTATAATAGTAAGTGCAGGGAGATCCCTGGGCGCCGCTCTACATGTCTGTATAGTTAGTTTAGATGTTTTATTCTAGTGAAAGGTCCTCTTTAAGGCCGTGACGGATTGGCTCCGGATGCGTTCAGGGTGCATTCAGTGAAACTCGCACCATTTTGCAAACAAGTTCAGTCAGTTTTGTTTGCAATTGCGTTCAGTTATTCAGTTTTTTCTGTGCTGGTGCAATGCGTTTTCATGCGTTTTTCACGTGCGTGATAAAAAACTGAAGGTTTACAAACCTCTCTTAGCAACCATCAGTGAAAAATGCATTGCATCCGCACTTGCTTGCAGATGCAATGCGTTTTTCACTGAAGCCCCATTCACTTCTATGGCCCCTTTCACACGGGCGAGTATTCCGCGCGGATGCGATGCGTGAGTTGAACGCATTGCACCCGCACTGAATACCGACCCATTCATTTCTATGGGGTTGTTCACATGAGCGGTGATTTTCACGCATCACTTAAGCGTTGCGTGAAAATTGCACCATGCTCTATATTCAGCGTTTTTCACTCAACGCAGGCCCTATAGAAGTGAATGGGGTTGCGTGAAAATCGCAAGCATCCGCAAGCAAGTGCGGATGCAGTGCGATTTTCACGCACGGTTGCTAGGAGACGATCGGGATGGAGACCCGATCATTATTATTTTCCCTTATAACATGGTTATAAGGGAAAATAATAGCATTCTGAATACAGAATGCATAGTAAAACAGTGCTGGAGGGGTTAAAAAAATAAATTAAAATAATTTAACTCACCTTAGTCCACTTGATCGCGTAGCCCGGCATCTCCTTCTGTCTCCTTTGTTGAATAGGACCTGTGGTGAGCATTAAGTACAGTTACAGGACCTTTGATGACGTCACTCCGGTCATCACATGGTACGTCACATGATCTTTTACCATGGTGATGAATCATGTGATGGATCATGTGATGACCGGAGTGACGTCACCACAGGTCCTTTACCCAGGTCCTGAAGAAAGGAGACAGAAGGAGAAGTCGGGCTCCGCGGTCAAGTGGATTAAGGTGAGTTAAATAATTTTTTTTTTTAAATTAACCCCTCCAGCGCTATTTGACTGCATTCTGTATTCAGAATGCTATTATTTTCCCTTATAACCATGTTATAAGGGGAAATAATACAATCTACAGAACACCGATCCCAAGCCCGAACTTCTGTGAAGAAGTTCGGGTTTGGGTACCAAACATGCGTGATTTTTCTCACGCGAGTGCAAAACGCATTACAATGTTTTGCACTCGCGCGGAAAAATCGCGGGTTTTCCCGCAACGCACCCGCACATTTTCCCGCAACGCCCGTGTGAACCCAGCCTATGGGGCCAGGGCTGTGTGAAAATGAAATGAATGAGTCAGAATTCAGTATGGGTGCTATGCGTTCACGTCACGCATTGCACCCGTGCGGAAAACTCGCTCATGTGAAAGGGACCTAAAGAATCTCCTTATCCATGGATGATTGGCAATAGGAGAATCAAAGTAGGCACTAAGGGCAGAGACCTGTTCCTTAAGAGTACTCAATCTTAGGTTTTTATCCAGACCCTTTTGCAAAAAATCTAGAATTTTTGGCATGGGAGGAGAACTCAAGGGATCTACCGTGATTTTACAGACGTTTAGGAAAGTCTTCCATATTCTGAGATAAATGGTAGAGGTTACTTTTTTCCTGCATGATAAAAGAGTAGATATAACTTCCTTAGGGCTCTTTCACACTTGCGTTGTCCGGATCCGGCGTGTACTCCACTTGCCGGAATTACACTCCGGATCCGGAAAAACGCAAGTGTACTGAAAGCATTTGAAGACGGAACCGTCTTCAAATTCTTTCAGTGTTACTATGGCACCCAGGACGCTATTAAAGTCCTGGTTGCCATAGTAGGAGCGGGGAGCGGGGGAGCGGTATACTTACAGTCCGTGCGGCTCCCGGGGCGCTCCAGAATGACGTCAGAGCGCCCCATGCGCATGGATGACGTGTCCAATGCGATCACGTGATCCATGCGCTTGGGGCGCCCTGACGTCACTCTGGAGCGCCCCGGGAGCCGCACGGACGGTAAGTATGCTGCTCCCCGCTACACTTTACCATGGCTGCCAGGACTTTAGCGTCCCGGCAGCCATGGTAACCATTCAGAAAAAGCTAAACGTCGGGTCCGGTAATGCGCCGAAACAACGTTTAGCTTAAGGCCGGATCCGGATCAATGCCTTTCAATGGGCATTAATTCCGGATCCGGCCTTGCGGCAAGTCTTCAGGATTTTTGGCCGGAGCAAAAAGCGCAGCATGCTGCGGTATTTTCTCCGGCCAAAAAACGTTCCATACCGGAACTGAAGACATCCTGATGCATCCTGAACGGATTTCACTCCATTCAGAATGCATGGGGATAATCCTGATCAGGATTCTTCCGGCATAGAGCCCCGACGACGGAACTCTATGCCGGAAGAAAAGAACGCAGGTGTGAAAGAGCCCTTAGGCTACTTTCACATTAGCGTTTTTCTTTTCCGGCATAGAGTTCCGTCACAGGGGCTCTATACCGGAAAAGAACTGATCAGGCATATCCCCATGCATTCTGAGTGGAGAGCAATCTGTTCAGGATGCATCAGGACGTCTTCAGTTCAGTCTTTTTGACTGATCAGGCAAAAGAGAAAGGCTTCATGCACACGACCGTTGTGTGCATCCGTGTCCGTTCCATCATTTTTCACAGTTTAGCGGAGGTCCTATTCATTTCTATGGAGCTGTGAAAAAAAACTGATAGTCCTCCGTTTTTTCTCCACGTCCGTGATCCGTGATTCCAGTCCGTCAAAAAAATATAACCTGTCCTATTCTTGTCAGTGGAAAATGGAGGATGGACCCATTCAAGTCAAGGGGTTGTCAAAAAAAAACGGATGCACAACTGGTATGTCATCCGTGTCCGCGTCCGTGTCCGTTTTTTTCTACACTTTTCATTAAGGCTAGTTTCACACTTGCGGCAGGACGGATCCGACATGCTGTTCACCATGTCGGATCCGTCCTGTGGCTGTTCGCCGTGCCCCCGCTCCGTCCCCATTGACTATAATGGGGATGGGGGCGGAGCTCCGGCGCAGCACGGCGGTGCACGGAGAAAGCCGCCGGACTAAAAAACCTGACATGCAGTAATTTTAGTCCGGCGGCCTTAAGCCGTGCACAGCCGTGCTGCGCCGGAGCTCCGCCCCCATCCCCATTATAGTCAATGGGGACGGAGCGGCGGCCCGGGGGCACGGCGAAACAGCCGCAGGACGGATCCGACATGGTGAACAGCCTGTCGGATCCGTCCTGCCGCAAGTGTGAAAATACCCTAACCTTCCTTTTTTTCCCCCTGTCAGACAAAAAAAAAGGAAGACACAAGGAAACACAACTGAAGCAAAATCGGACACGGACCACTGAAGCCAAATCACTGACAGTGAAAAAACACTGTCGTGTGCATGAGGGCAAAACTGTAGCATGCGACAGTTTTATCTCCGGCGGAAAAAAACTGAAGACTTGCCTGAATGCTGGATCTGGCATTTTATTCCATAGGAACGTATTAGTGCCGGATTCTGGCATTCTAAATACCGGAATGCCGGATCCGTCCTTCCGGTCTGCGTATGTGAAGACTTTTAATATGAGAAAAAAAAAAATACCGGATCCGTTTTGTCTGATGACACCGGAAAAACGGATCCGGTATTGCAATGCATTTTTCTGACTGATCAAGCATTTTTCAGACTAACCAGGATCCTAATCAGTCTGAAAAATGCCTGATAAGTCAGAAAAAATTACATGCGTTTGCATACAGTTTGCCTGATCAAATACCATGCTGTTAGATGAAGACTTTTCACTTCTGGATGGAAGACAGGACCTTGAAACAACAGATCCTGCCTCTCCGAAAGAATCCAGGGATCTGTCAGGGAAAGTTTCCTCAACCAAGAAAACCAAGTCCTCCTTGGCCAAAAGGGGGCGATTAGAATAAGCTTCGTCCGTTTCTTCCTCAACTTTTGTAATACTCTCATAAGGAGTCTTAGAGGAGGAAAGGCGTACAGAAGCTGATTTGGCCACGGAAGGGAGAACGCATCTATCCCTGTCAGGGAATCTTCCAAATTTAGGGAAAAAAATAGGTTGCATTTTTTGTTCTGTCTGGTCGCAAAGAGGTCTATTTAAGGAGGACCCCAAAGTTGAATTATCTGACTGAAGACTTGTTGGTTTAAGCACCATTCTCCTTGATCTAACTGGTTTCTGCTTAGAAATAGAGATATCCCGAACTATTCGCCGGCGAACAGTTTCCGGCGAACATAGCTTGTTCGCGTTCGCCGCGGCGGGCGAACATATACGATGTTCGGTCCGCCCCCTATTCGTCATCATTGAGTAAACTTTGACCCTGTACCTCACAGTCAGCAGACACATTCCAGCTAATCAGCATCATACCCTCCCTCCCAGACCCTCCCACCTCCTGGACAGCATCCATTTTAGATTCATTTGGAAACTGCAGTCTTAGTGAGAGGAGGGACAGTGTAGCTGCTGCTGATTAAGGCTGCGTTCACACGGGCGAGATTTCCGCGCGGGTGCAATGCGGTAGGTGAACGTATTGCACCCGCACTGAATCCCGACCCATTCATTTCAATGGGGCTGTTCAGATGAGCGGTAAATTTCACGCATCACTTGTGCGTTGCGTGAAAATCGCAGCATGCTCTATATTCTGCGTTTTCCACGCAACACAGGCCCCATAGAAGTGAATGGGGTTGGGTGAAAATCGCAAGCATCCGCAAGCAAGTGCAAATGCGGTGCGATTTTCACGCATGGTTGCTAGGTGACAGTCTATTCACTGTATTATTTTCCCTTATAACATGGTTATAAGGGAAAATATTAGCATTATGAAAACAGAATGCTTAGTAGGTCAATTGAGGGTTAAAAATAAATAAATTATTAACTCACCTTCTCCTCTTGATCGTGTAGTTGCCGGTCTCTTCTTTACTTCTTTAATGATGAGCTGTGGGCTAAAAGGACCTGTGGGGACGTCAGATCACATGCTCCAATCACATGGTCCATCACCATAATTATTTTATTTTTTTTAACCCTCAATTGATCACCTACTAAGCATTCTGTTTTCAGAATGCTATTATTTTCCCTTATAACCATGTTATAAGGGAAAATAATAACATCTACACAACACCTAACCCAAACCTGAACTTCTGTAAAGAAGTTCGGGTCTGGGTACCACAGTCGGTTTTTTATCACACGCGTGCAAAACACATTGCACCCGCCCGATAAAAACTGAACATCGGAACGCAATCGCAGTCAAAACTGACTGCAATTGCGTTCCTACTCGCGCGGGTTTGCCGCAATACACCGGGACGCATCCGGACTTAATCCGGACACGCTCGTGTGAACCCAGCCTTAATAGGGAAATCGATAGCTAGGCTAGTGTATTCAGTGTACACTACAGTCCTGAAAGACTCATCTGATCTCTGCTGGAAGAACAGCACCCCAAAAAGGCCTTTTTAGGGCTAGTACATCAGTCTGCTTTTTTTTCCTTTTTTTTCCCTGTGTAATCTAATTGCAGTTGCCTGCCAGCGTGTGTGTAAGGCTCACAGCGTATACTGTGCCCACTTGCCCAGTGCCACCACTCATATCTGGTGTCACAGTAGCTTGCATTTAAAAAAAAACAAAAACAATTTTGACTGTGAAATAATAGCAGTCAGTTGCCAGCACGCGTGTGTGTTTCAGGCCCTGCAAGTGCATAGTGTCACCAGCGCAACTCATATCTGGTGTCAAAGTAGATTACATTTAAAAAAAATATATAAATTTTGACTGTGAAATAATAGCAGTCAGTTGCCTGCACGCGTGTGTGTGTTTCGGGCCTGCAAGTGCATACTGTCACCAGCGCAACTCAAATCTTGTGTCACAGTAGATTAAATAAAAAATAAAAAAACTATTTTGACTGTGAAATAATAGCAGTCAGTTGCCTGCACGCGTGTGTGTGTTTCAGGCCCTGCAATTGCATAGTGTCACCAGCGCAACTCAAATCTTGTGTCACAGTAGATTACATTAAAAAAAAAAAAAATATTTTGACTGTGAAATAATAGCAGTCAGTTGACTGCACGTGTGTGTATGTTTTGGGCCCTGCAAGTGCAAAGTGTCACCATCGCAACTCATATCTGGTGTCAAAGTAGATTACATTTTTAAAAAAACAACAATTTTGACTGTGAAATAATAGCAGTCAGTTGCCTGCACGTGTGTTCAGTATATTGGGCAGACTAGATGGGCCAAATGGTTCTTATCTGCCGACACATTCTATGTTTCTATGTTTCTATGTGTGTGTGTTTTGGGCCCTGCAAGTGGATAGTGTCACCAGCGCAACTCAAATATTGTGTTACAATAGATTACATTAAAAAAAAAAAACTATTTTGACTGTTAAATAATAGCAGTCAGTTGCCTGCACGCGTGTGTGTGTTTCAGGCCCAGGAAGTGCATAGTGTCACCAGCGCAACTCATATCTGGTGTCAAAGTAGATTACATTTAAAAAAAATATATATATTTTGACTGTGAAATAATAGCAGTCAGTTGCCTGCACGCGTGTGTGTGTTTCAGGCCCTGCAAGTGCATAGTGTCACCAGCGCTACTCATATCTGGTGTCAAAGTAGATTACATTTAAAAAAAATATATAATTTGACTGTGAAATAATAGCAGTCAGTTGCCTGCACGCGTGTGTGTGTTTCGGGCCCTGCAAGTGCATAGTGTCACCAGCGCAACTCAAATCTTGTGTCACAGTAGATTACATTTTTAAAAAAAACAACAATTTTGACTGTGAAATAATAGCAGTCAGTTGCCTGCACGCGTGTGTGTGTTTCGGGCCTGCAAGTGCATACTGTCACCAGCGCAACTCAAATCTTGTGTCACAGTAGATTAAATAAAAAATAAAAAAAACTATTTTGACTGTGAAATAATAGCAGTCAGTTGCCTGCACGCGTGTGTGTGTTTCAGGCCCTGCAAGTGCATAGTGTCACCAGCGCAACTCATATATGGTGTCAAAGTAGATTACATTTTAAAAAAACAAACAATTTTGACTATGAAATAATAGCAGTCAGTTGCCTGCACGTGTGTGTGTGTGTTTCGGGCCCTGCAAGTGCATAGTGTCACCAGCGCAACTCAAATCTTGTGTCACAGTAGATTACATTTAAAAAACAAAAACAATTTTGACTGTAAAATAATAGCAGTCAGTTGCCTGCACGTGTGTGTATGTTTCGGGCCCTGCAAGTGCATAGTGTCACCATCGCAACTCATATCTGGTGTCAAAGTAGATTACATTTAAAAAAAAACAACAATTTTGACTGTGAAATAATAGCAGTCAGTTGCCTGCACGTGTGTGTGTGTTTTGGGCCCTGCAAGTGCATAGTGTCACCAGCGCAACTCAAATATTGTGTTACAGTAGATTACATAAAAAAAAAAAAACTATTTTGACTGTTAAATAATAGCAGTCAGTTGCCTGCACGCGTGTGTGTGTTTCAGGCCCAGGAAGTGCATAGTGTCACCAGCGCAACTCATATCTGGTGTCAAAGTAGATTACATTAAAAAAAAATATATATATTTTGACTGTGAAATAATAGCAGTCAGTTGCCTGCACGTGTGTGTTTGTTTCAGGGCCCTGCAAGTGCATAGTGTCACCAGCGCAACTCAAATCTTGTGTCACAGTAGATTACATTAAAAAAAAAAAAAAAAAATTGGACTGTGAAATAATAGCAGTCAGTTGCCTGCACGCGTATGTGTGTTTCAGGCCCTGCAAGTGCATAGTGTCACCAGCACAACTCATGTCTGGTGTCAATGTAGATTACATTTAAAAAAATATATAAAATTTTGACTGTAAAATAATAGCAGTCAGTTGCATGCACGTGTGTGTGTGTTTCAGGCCCTGCAAGTGCATAGTGTCACAGTAGATTACATTTAAAAAAAAACAACAATTTTGACTGTGAAATAATAGCAGTCAGTTGCCTGCACGCATGTGTGTGTTTCAGGCCCTGCAAGTGCATAGTGTCACCAGCGCAACTCATATCTGGTGTCAAAGTAGATTACATTTAGAAAACAACAACAATTTTGACTGTGAAATAATAGCAGTCAGTTGCCTGCACGCGTGTGTGTGTTTCAGGCCCTGCAAGTGCATAGTGTCTCCAGCGCAACTTATATCTGGTGTCAAAGTAGATTACATTTTAAAAAAAAAACAACAATTTTGACTTTGAAATAATAGCAGTCAGTTGCCTGCACGCGTGTGTGTGTTTCAGGCCCTGCAAGTGCATAGTGTCACCAGCGCAACTCATATCTGGTGTCAAAGTAGATTACATTTAGAAAACAACAACAATTTTGACTGTGAAATAATAGCAGTCAATCTGGTGTCAAAGTAGATTACATTTAGAAAACAACAACAATTTTGACTGTGAAATAATAGCAGTCAGTTGCCTGCACGCGTGTGTGTGTTTCAGGCCCGGCAAGTGCATAGTGTCACCAGCGTAACTCATATATGGTGTCAAAGTAGATTACATTTTGAAAAAATCAACAATTTTGACTGTGAAATAATAGCAGTCAGTTGCCTGCACGTGTGTGTGTGTTTCGGGCCCTGCAAGTGCATAGTGTCACCAGCGCAACTCAAATCTTGTGTCACAGTAGATTAAATTTTTAAAAAAACAACAATTTTGACTGTGAAATAATAGCAGTCAGTTGCCTGCACGCGTGTGTGTGTTTCAGGCCCTGCAAGTGCATAGTGTCACCAGCGCAACTCAAATCTTTTGTCACAGTAGATTACATTTAAAAAAAAAACAATTTTGACTGTGAAATAATAGCAGTCAGTTGCCTGCACGCGTGTGTGTGTTTCAGGCCCTGCAAGTGCATAGTGTCACCAGCGCAACTCATATCTGGTGTCAAAGTAGATTACATTTAAAAAACAACAACAATTTTGACTGTGAAATAATAGCAGTCAGTTGCCTGCACGCGTGTGTGTGTTTCAGGCCCTGCAAGTGCATAGTGTCACCAGCGCAACTCATATCTGGTGTTAAAGTAGATTACATTTTAAAAAAAACAACAATTTTGACTGTGAAATAATAGCAGTCAGTTGCCTGCACGCGTGTGTGTGTTTCGAAACCCTGCAAGTGCATAGTGTCACCAGCACAACTCAAATCTTGTGTCACAGTAGATTACATTTGAAAAAAAACAACAATTTTGACTGTGAAATAATAGCAGTCAGTTGCCTGCACGCGTGTGTGTGTTTCAGGCCCTGCAAGTGCATAGTGTCACCAGCGCAACTCATATATGGTGTCAAAGTAGATTACATTTTGAAAAAACAACAATTTTGACTGTGAAATAATAGCAGTCAGTTGCCTGCACGTGTGTGTATGTTTCGGGCCCTGCAAGTGCATAGTGTCACCAGCGCAACTCAAATCTTGTGTCACAGTAGATTAAATTTTTAAAAAAACAACAATTTTGACTGTGAAATAATAGCAGTCAGTTGCCTGCACGCGTGTGTGTGTTTCAGGCCCTGCAAGTGCATAGTGTCACCAGCGCAACTCATATCTGGTGTCAAAGTAGATTACATTTAAAAAAAAAATAATAATTTTGACTGTGAAATAATAGCAGTCAGTTGCCTGCACGTGTGTGTGTGTTTCAGGCCCTGCAAGTGCATAGTGTCACCAGCGCAACTAATATCTGGTGTCAAAGTAGATTACATTTAAAAAAATAAATAATTTTGACTGTGAAATAATAGCAGTCAGTTGCCTGCACGTGTGTGTGTTTCGGGCCCTGCAAGTGCATAGTGTCACCAGCGCAACTCAAATCTTGTGTCACAGTAGATTACATTTAAAAAATAATATTAATTTTGACTGTGAAATAATAGCAGTCAGTTGCCTGCACGCGTGTGTGTGTTTCAGGCCCTGCAAGTGCATAGTGTCACCAGCGCAGCTCATATCTGGTGTCAAAGTAAATTACATTTAGAAAACAACAACAATTTTGACTGTGAAATAATAGCAGTCAGTTGTCTGCACGCGTGTGTGTGTTTAAGGCCCTGCAAGTGCATAGTGTCACTAGCGCAACTTATATCTGGTGTCAAAGTAGATAAAAAATTTAAAAAAAACAAACAATTTTGACTGTGAAATAATAGCAGTCAGTTGCCTGCACGCGTGTGTGTGTTTCAGGCCCTGCAAGTGCATAGTGTCACCAGCGCAACTCATATCTGGTGTCAAAGTAGATTACATTTAAAAAAAAAACAACAATTTTGACTTTGAAAAAATAGCAGTCAGTTGCCTGCACGCATGTGTGTGTTTTAGGCCCTGCAAGTGCATAGTGTCACCAGCGCAACTCAAATTTTGTGTCACAGTAGATTACATTTAAAAAAATAATATTTAATTTTGACTGTGAAATAATAGCAGTCAGTTGCCCGCACGCGTGTGTGTGTTTCAGGCCCTGCAAGTGCATAGAGTCACCAGCGCAACTCATATCTGGTGTCAAAGTAGATTACATTTAAAAGAAAACAACAATTTTGACTGTGAAAAAGTAGCAGTCAGTTGCCTGCACGTGTGTGAGTTTCGGGCCCTGCAAGTGCATAGTGTCACCAGCGCAACTCAAATCTTGTGTTACAGTAGATTACATTTAAAAAAAAAATAATATTTTGACTGTGAAATAATAGCAGTCAGTTGCCTGCACGCGTGTGTGTGTTTCGGGCCCTGCAAGTGCATTGTGTCACCAGCGCAACTCAAATCTTGTGTCACAGTAGATTACATTTTTAAAAAAACACAATTTTGACAGTGAAATAATAGCAGTCAGTTGCCTGAACGCATGTGTGTTTGTTTCGGGCCCTGCAAGTGCATAGTGTCACCAGCGCAACACAAATCTTGTGTCACAGTAGATTACATTTAAAAAAAAATAAAAAATTTTGACTGTGAAATAATAGCAGTCAGTTGCCTGAACGCATGTGTGTGTTTCAGGCCCTGCAAGTGCATAGTATCACCAGCGCAACTCATATCTGGTGTCAAAGTAGATTACATTTAAAAAAAATATATATATTTTGACTGTGAAATAATAGCAGTCAGTTGCCTGCACGCGTGTGTGTGTTTCAGGCCCTGCAAGTGCATAGTGTCACCAGCGCAGCTCATATCTGGTGTCAAAGTAGATTACATTTAGAAAACAACAACAATTTTGACTGTGAAATAATAGCAGTCAGTTGCCTGCACGCGTGTGTGTGTTTCAGGCCCTGCAAGTGCATAGTGTCACCAGCGCAACTCATATCTGGTGTCAAAGTATATAAAAAATTTTAAAAAACAACAATTTTGACTCTGAAATAATAGCAGTCAGTTGCCTGCACGCGTGTGTGTGTTTCAGGCCCTGCAAGTGCATAGTGTCACCAGCGCAACTCATATCTAGTGTCAAAGTAGATTACATTTAAAAAAATATATATATATTTTGACTGTGAAATAATAGCAGTCAGTTGCCTGCACGCGTGTGTGTGTTTCAGGCCCTGCAAGTGCATAGTGTCACCAGCGCAACTCATATCTGGTGTCAAAGTAGATTACATTTAAAAAAAAATAAAAAATTTTGACTGTGAAATAATAGCAGTCAGTTGCCTGCACGTGTGTGTGTGTTTCAGGCCCTGCAAGTGCATAGTGTCACCAGTGCAACTAATATCTGGTGTCAAAGTAGATTACATTTAAAAAAATAAATAATTTTGACTGTGAAATAATAGCAGTCAGTTGCCTGCATGTGTGTGTGTGTGTTTTGGGCCCTGCAAGTGCATAGTGTCACCAGCGCAACTCAAATCTTGTGTCACAGTAGATTACATTTAAAAAATAATAATAATTTTGACTGTGAAATAATAGCAGTCAGTTGCCTGCACGCGTGTGTGTGTGTGTTTCAGGCCCTGCAAGTGCATAGTGTCACCAGCGCAGCTCATATCTGGTGTCAAAGTAAATTACATTTAGAAAACAACAACAATTTTGACTGTGAAATAATAGCAGTCAGTTGTCTGCACGCGTGTGTGTGTTTAAGACCCTGCAAGTGCATAGTGTCACCAGCGCAGCTCATATCTGGTGTCAAAGTAAATTACATTTAGAAAACAACAACAATTTTGACTGTGAAATAATAGCAGTCAGTTGTCTGCACGCGTGTGTGTGTTTAAGACCCTGCAAGTGCATAGTGTCACCAGCGTAACTCAAATCTTGTGTTACAGTAGATTACATAAAAAAAAAAAAAACTATTTTGACTGTGAAATAATAGCAGTCAGTTGCCTGCACGCGTGTGTGTGTTTCAGGGCCTGCAAGTGCATAGTGTCACCAGCGCAACTCAAATCTTGTGTCACAGTAGATTACATTTAGAAAAAAAACACAATTTTGACTGTGAAATAATAGCAGTCAGTTGACTGCACGTGTGTGTTTGTTTCGGGCCCTGCAAGTGCATAGTGTCACCAGCGCAACTCAAATCTTGTGTCACAGTAGATTACATTTAAAAAAAATTAATAATTTCGACTGTGAAATAATAGCAGTCAGTTGCCTAAACGCATGTGTGTGTTTCAGGCCCTGCAAGTGCATAGTGTCACCAGCGCAACTCATATCTAGTGTCAAAGTAGATTACATTTAAAAAATAATAATAATTTTGACTGTGAAATAATAGCAGTCAGTTGCCTGCACGCGTGTGTGTGTTTCAGGCCCTGCAAGTGCATAGTGTCACCAGCGCAACTCATAACTGGTGTCAAAGTAGATTACATTTTTTAAAGAAATAAAAATTTTGACTGTGAAATAATAGCAGTCAGTTGCCTGCACGTGTGTGTGTGTGTTTCAGGCCCTGCAAGTGCATAGTGTCACAGTAGATTACATTTTAAAAAAAACAACAATTTTGACTGTGAAATAATAGCAGTAAGTTGCCTGCACGCGTGTGTGTGTTTCAGGGCCTGCAAGTGCATAGTGTCACCAGCGCAACTCAAATCTTGTGTCACAGTAGATTACATTTTTAAAAAAACAACAATTTTGACTGTGAAATAATAGCAGTCAGTTGCCTGCACGCGTGTGTGTGTTTCAGGCCCTGCAAGTGCATAGAGTCACCAGCGCAACTCATATCTGGTGTCAAAGTAGATTACATTTAAAAAAACAAAACAATTTTGACTGTGAAATAATAGCAGTCAGTTGCCTGCACGCGTGTGTGTGTTTCAGGCCCTGCAAGTGCATAGTGTCACCAGCGCAACTCATATCTGGTGTCAAAATAGATTACATTTAAAAAAATATATATAATTTTGACTGTGAAATAATAGCAGTCAGTTGCCTGCACGTGTGTGTGTGTTTCAGGCCCTGCAAGTGCATAGTGTCACAGAAGATTACATTTAAAAAAACAAAACATTTTGACTGTGAAATAATAGCAGTCAGTTGTCTGCACGCGTGTGTGTGTTTAAGGCCCTGCAAGTGCATAGTGTCACCAGCGCAACTCAAATCTTGTGTCACAGTAGATTACATTTAAAAAATAATAATAATTTTGACTGTGAAATAATAGCAGTCAGTTGCCTGCACGCGTGTGTGTGTTTCAGGCCCTGCAAGTGCATAGTGTCACCAGTGCAACTCATATCTGGTGTCAAAGTAGATAAAATAAAAAAAAATAAAAACTATTTTGACTGTGAAATAATAGCAGTCAGTTGCCTGCACGCTTGTGTGTGTTTCAGGCCCTGCAAGTGCATAGTGTCACCAGCGCAACTCATATCTGGTGTCAAAGTAGATTACATTTAAAAAAATATATATATATTTTGACTGTGAAATAATAGCAGTCAGTTGCCTGCACGTGTGTGTGTGTTTCAGGCCCTGCAAGTGCATAGTGTCACCAGCGCAACTCATATCTGGTGTCAAAGTAGATAAAATTTTAAAAAAAACAAACAATTTTGACTGTGAAATAATAGCAGTCAGTTGCCTGCACGCGTGTGTGTGTTTCAGGCCCTGCAAGTGCATAGTGTCAACAGCGCAACTCATATCTAGTGTCAAAGTAGATTACATTTTAAAAAATATATATATATTTTGACTGTGAAATAATAGCAGTCAGTTGCCTGCACGCGTGTGTGTGTTTCAGGCCCTGCAAGTGCATAGTGTCACCAGCGCAACTCATATCTGGTGTCAAAGTAGATTACATTTAAAAAAAAATAAAAAATTTTGACTGTGAAATAATAGCAGTCAGTTGCCTGCACGTGTGTGTGTGTTTCAGGCCCTGCAAGTGCATAGTGTCACCAGTGCAACTAATATCTGGTGTCAAAGTAGATTACATTTAAAAAAATAAATAATTTTGACTGTGAAATAATAGCAGTCAGTTGCCTGCACGTGTGTGTGTGTTTCAGGCTTTGCAAGTGCATAGGGTCACCAGCGCAACTCATATCTGGTGTCAAAGTAGATTACATTTAAAAAATAATAATAATTTTGACTGTGAAATGATAGCAGTCAGTTGCCTGCACGCGTGTGTGTGTTTCAGGCCCTGCAAGTGCATAGTGTCACCAGCGCAACTCATATCTGGTGTCAAAGTAGATTACATTTAAAAAATAATAATAATTTTGACTGTGAAATGATAGCAGTCAGTTGCCTGCACGCGTGTGTGTGTTTCAGGCCCTGCAAGTGCATAGTGTCACCAGCGCAACTCATATCTGGTGTCAAAGTAGATTACATTTAAAAAATAATAATAATTTTGACTGTGAAATGATAGCAGTCAGTTGCCTGCACGCGTGTGTGTGTTTCAGGCCCTGCAAGTGCATAGTGTCACCAGCGCAACTCATATCTGGTGTCAAAGTAGATTACATTTTAAAAAAAAACAACAATTTTGACTTTGAAAAAATAGCAGTCAGTTGCCTGCACGCGTGTGTGTGTTTTAGGCCCTGCAAGTGCATAGTGTCACCAGCGCAACTCAAATTTTGTGTCACAGTAGATTACATTTAAAAAAATAATATTTAATTTTGACTGTGAAATAATAGCAGTCAGTTGCCCGCACGCGTGTGTGTGTTTCAGGCCCTGCAAGTGCATAGAGTCACCAGCGCAACTCATATCTGGTGTCAAAGTAGATTACATTTAAAAGAAAACAACAATTTTGACTGTGAAAAAGTAGCAGTCAGTTGCCTGCACGTGTGTGAGTTTCGGGCCCTGCAAGTGCATAGTGTCACCAGCGCAACTCAAATCTTGTGTTACAGTAGATTACATTTTAAAAAAAAAAAACTATTTTGACTGTGAAATAATAGCAGTCAGTTGCCTGCACGCGTGTGTGTGTTTCAAGGCCTGCAAGTGCATTGTGTCACCAGCGCAACTCAAATCTTGTGTCACAGTAGATTACATTTTTAAAAAAACACAATTTTGACTGTGAAATAATAGCAGTCAGTTGCCTGCACGTGTGTGTTTGTTTCGGGCCCTGCAAGTGCATAGTGTCACCAGCGCAACACAAATCTTGTGTCACAGTAGATTACATTTAAAAAAAAAAAAACAATTTTGACTGTGAAATAATAGCAGTCAGTTGCCTGAATGCATGTGTGTGTTTCAGGCCCTGCAAGTGCATAGTATCACCAGCGCAACTCATATCTGGTGTCAAAGTAGATTACATTTAGAAAACAACAACAATTTTGACTGTGAAATAATAGCAGTCAGTTGCCTGCACGCGTGTGTGTGTTTCAGGCCCGGCAAGTGCATAGTGTCACCAGCGCAACTCATATCTGGTGTCAAATAGATTACATTTTAAAAAAAACAACAATTTTGACTGTGAAATAATAGCAGTCAGTTGCCTGCACGCGTGTGTGTGTTTCAGGCTCTGCAAGTGCATAGTGTCACCAGCGCAACTCATATCTGGTGTCAAAGTAGATTACATTTAGAAAACAACAACAATTTTGACTGTGAAATAATAGCAGTCAGTTGCCTGCACGCGTGTGTGTGTTTCAGGCCCGGCAAGTGCATAGTGTCACCAGCGCAACTCATATCTGGTGTCAAGGTAGATAAAAAATAATTAAAAAACAAACAATTTTGCCTGTGAAATAATAGCAGTCAGTTGCCTGCACGTGTGTGTGTGTTTCAGGCCCTGCAAGTGCATAGTGTCACCAGCGCAACTCAAATCTTGTGTCACAGTAGATTACATTTAAAAAATAATAATAATTTTGACTGTGAAATAATAGCAGTCAGTTGCCTGCACGCGTGTGTGTGTTTCAGGGCCTGCAAGTGCATAGTGTCACCAGCGCAACTCATATCTTGTGTCACAGTAGATTACATTTAAAAATTATATAAAAATTTTGACTGTGAAATAATAGCAGTCAGTTGCCTGCACGTGTGTGTGTGTTTCAGGCCCTGAAAGTGCATAGTGTCACAGTAGATTACATTTAAAAAAAAAAAAACAATTTTGACTGTGAAATAATAGCAGTCAGTTGCCTGCACGCATGTGTGTGTTTCAGGCCCTGCAAGTGCATAGTGTCACCAGCGCAACTCATATCTGGTGTCAAAGTAGATTACATTTAAAAAAAAATACAAAATTTTGACTGTGAAATAATAGCAGTCAGTTGCCTGCACGTGTGTGTGTGTGTTTCGGGCCCTGCAAGTGCATAGTGTCATCAGCGCAACTCAAATCTTGTGTCACAGTAGATTACATTTTAAAAAAAATAAAAATTTTGACTGTGAAATAAGAGCAGTCAGTTGCCTGCACGCATGTGTGTGTTTCAGGCCCTGCAAGTGCATAGTGTCACCAGCGCAACTCATATCTGGTGTCAAAGTAGATTACATTTAAAAAATAATAATAATTTTGACTGTGAAATGATAGCAGTCAGTTGCCTGCACGCGTGTGTGTGTTGCAGGCCCTGCAAGTGCATAGTGTCACCAGCGCAACTCATATCTGGTGTCAAAGTAGATTACATTTAGAAAACAACAACAATTTTGACTGTGAAATAATAGCAGTCAGTTGCCTGCACGCGTGTGTGTGTTTCAGGCCCTGCAAGTGCATAGTGTCACCAGCGCAACTCATATCTGGTGTCAAAGTAGATAAAAATTTTTTTAAAAACTAACAATTTTGACTGTGAAATAATAGCAGTCAGTTGCCTGCACGCGTGTGTGTGTTTCAGGCTTTGCAAGTGCATAGGGTCACCAGCGCAACTCATATCTGGTGTCAAAGTAGATTACATTTAAAAAATAATAATAATTTTGACTGTGAAATGATAGCAGTCAGTTGCCTGCACGCGTGTGTGTGTTTCAGGCCCTGCAAGTGCATAGTGTCACCAGCGCAACTCATATCTGGTGTCAAAGTAGATTACATTTAAAAAATAATAATAATTTTGACTGTGAAATGATAGCAGTCAGTTGCCTGCACGCGTGTGTGTGTTTCAAGGCCTGCAAGTGCATTGTGTCACCAGCGCAACTCAAATCTTGTGTCACAGTAGATTACATTTTTTAAAAAACACAATTTTGACTGTGAAATAATAGCAGTCAGTTGCCTGCACGTGTGTGTTTGTTTCGGGCCCTGCAAGTGCATAGTGTCACCAGCGCAACACAAATCTTGTGTCACAGTAGATTACATTTAAAAAAAAAAAAAAAATTTTGACTGTGAAATAATAGCAGTCAGTTGCCTGAACGCATGTGTGTGTTTCAGGCCCTGCAAGTGCATAGTATCACCAGCGCAACTCATATCTGGTGTCAAAGTAGATTACATTTAGAAAACAACAACAATTTTGACTGTGAAATAATAGCAGTCAGTTGCCTGCACGCGTGTGTGTGTTTCAGGCCCGGCAAGTGCATAGTGTCACCAGCGCAACTCATATCTGGTGTCAAATAGATTACATTTTAAAAAAAACAACAATTTTGACTGTGAAATAATAGCAGTCAGTTGCCTGCACGCGTGTGTGTGTTTCAGGCTCTGCAAGTGCATAGTGTCACCAGCGCAACTCATATCTGGTGTCAAAGTAGATTACATTTAGAAAACAACAACAATTTTGACTGTGAAATAATAGCAGTCAGTTGCCTGCACGCGTGTGTGTGTTTCAGGCCCGGCAAGTGCATAGTGTCACCAGCGCAACTCATATCTGGTGTCAAGGTAGATAAAAAATAATTAAAAAACAAACAATTTTGACTGTGAAATAATAGCAGTCAGTTGCCTGCACGTGTGTGTGTGTGTTTCAGGCCCTGCAAGTGCATAGTGTCACCAGCGCAACTAAAATCTTGTGTCACAGTAGATTACATTTAAAAAATAATAATAATTTTGACTGTGAAATAATAGCAGTCAGTTGCCTGCACGCGTGTGTGTGTTTTTTTAGGGCCTGCAAGTGCATAGTGTCACCAGCGCAACTCATATCTTGTGTCACAGTAGATTACATTTAAAAAATATATAAAAATTTTGACTGTGAAATAATAGCAGTCAGTTGCCTGCACGTGTGTGTGTGTTTCAGGCCCTGAAAGTGCATAGTGTCACAGTAGATTACATTTAAAAAAAAAAAAAAATTTTGACTGTGAAATAATAGCAGTCAGTTGCCTGCACGCATGTGTGTGTTTCAGGCCCTGCAAGTGCATAGTGTCACCAGCTCAACTCATATCTGGTGTCAAAGTAGATTACATTTAAAAAAAAATACAAAATTTTGACTGTGAAATAATAGCAGTCAGTTGCCTGCACGTGTGTGTGTGTGTTTCGGGCCCTGCAAGTGCATAGTGTCATCAGCGCAACTCAAATCTTGTGTCACAGTAGATTACATTTTAAAAAAAATAAAAATTTTGACTGTGAAATAAGAGCAGTCAGTTGCCTGCACGCATGTGTGTGTTTCAGGCCCTGCAAGTGCATAGTGTCACCAGCGCAACTCATATCTGGTGTCAAAGTAGATTACATTTAAAAAATAATAATAATTTTGACTGTGAAATGATAGCAGTCAGTTGCCTGCACGCGTGTGTGTGTTGCAGGCCCTGCAAGTGCATAGTGTCACCAGCGCAACTCATATCTGGTGTCAAAGTAGATTACATTTAGAAAACAACAACAATTTTGACTGTGAAATAATAGCAGTCAGTTGCCTGCACGCGTGTGTGTGTTTCAGGCCCTGCAAGTGCATAGTGTCACCAGCGCAACTCATATCTGGTGTCAAAGTAGATAAAAATTTTTTTAAAAACTAACAATTTTGACTGTGAAATAATAGCAGTCAGTTGCCTGCACGCGTGTGTGTGTTTCAGGCTTTGCAAGTGCATAGGGTCACCAGCGCAACTCATATCTGGTGTCAAAGTAGATTACATTTAAAAAATAATAATAATTTTGACTGTGAAATGATAGCAGTCAGTTGCCTGCACGCGTGTGTGTGTTTCAGGCCCTGCAAGTGCATAGTGTCACCAGCGCAACTCATATCTGGTGTCAAAGTAGATTACATTTAAAAAATAATAATAATTTTGACTGTGAAATGATAGCAGTCAGTTGCCTGCACGCGTGTGTGTGTTTCAGGCCCTGCAAGTGCATAGTGTCACCAGCGCAACTCATATCTGGTGTCAAAGTAGATTACATTTAAAAAATAATAATAATTTTGACTGTGAAATGATAGCAGTCAGTTGCCTGCACGCGTGTGTGTGTTTCAGGCCCTGCAAGTGCATAGTGTCACCAGCGCAACTCATATCTGGTGTCAAAGTAGATTACATTTAAAAAATAATAATAATTTTGACTGTGAAATGATAGCAGTCAGTTGCCTGCACGCGTGTGTGTGTTTCAGGCCCTGCAAGTGCATAGTGTCACCAGCGCAACTCATATCTGGTGTCAAAGTAGATTACATTTTAAAAAAAAACAACAATTTTGACTTTGAAAAAATAGCAGTCAGTTGCCTGCACGCGTGTGTGTGTTTTAGGCCCTGCAAGTGCATAGTGTCACCAGCGCAACTCAAATTTTGAGTCACAGTAGATTACATTTAAAAAAATAATATTTAATTTTGACTGTGAAATAATAGCAGTCAGTTGCCCGCACGCGTGTGTGTGTTTCAGGCCCTGCAAGTGCATAGAGTCACCAGCGCAACTCATATCTGGTGTCAAAGTAGATTACATTTAAAAGAAAACAACAATTTTGACTGTGAAAAAGTAGCAGTCAGTTGCCTGCACGTGTGTGAGTTTCGGGCCCTGCAAGTGCATAGTGTCACCAGCGCAACTCAAATCTTGTGTTACAGTAGATTACATTTAAAAAAAAAAAAACTATTTTGACTGTGAAATAATAGCAGTCAGTTGCCTGCACGCGTGTGTGTGTTTCAAGGCCTGCAAGTGCATTGTGTCACCAGCGCAACTCAAATCTTGTGTCACAGTAGATTACATTTTAAAAAAAACACAATTTTGACTGTGAAATAATAGCAGTCAGTTGCCTGCACGTGTGTGTTTGTTTCGGGCCCTGCAAGTGCATAGTGTCACCAGCGCAACACAAATCTTGTGTCACAGTAGATTACATTTAAAAAAAAAAAACAATTTTGACTGTGAAATAATAGCAGTCAGTTGCCTGAACGCATGTGTGTGTTTCAGGCCCTGCAAGTGCATAGTATCACCAGCGCAACTCATATCTGGTGTCAAAGTAGATTACATTTAAAAAATAATAATAATTTTGACTATGAAATAATAGCAGTCAGTTGCCTGCACGCGTGTGTGTGTTTCAGGCTCTGCAAGTGCATAGTGTCACCAGCGCAACTCATATCTGGTGTCAAATAGATTACATTTTAAAAAAAACTACAATTTTGACTGTGAAATAATAGCAGTCAGTTGCCTGCACGCGTGTGTGTGTTTCAGGCCCTGCAAGTGCATAGTGTCACCAGCGCAACTCAAATTTTGTGTCACAGTAGATTACATTTAAAAAAATAATATTTAATTTTGACTGTGAAATAATAGCAATCAGTTGCCTACACGTGTGTGTGTTTCAGGCCCTGCAAGTGCATAGAGTCACCAGCGCAACTCATATCTGGTGTCAAAGTAGATTACATTTAAAAAAATATATATATTTTGACTGTGAAATAATAGCAGTCAGTTGCCTGCACGCGTGTGTGTGTTTCAGGCCCTGCAGGTGCATAGCGTCACCAGCGCAACTCATATCTGGTGTCAAAGTAGATTAAATAAAAAATAAAAAAAACTATTTTGACTGTGAAATAATAGCAGCCAGTTGCCTGCACGCGTGTGTGTGTTTCAGGCCCTGCAAGTGCATAGTGTCACCAGCGCAACTCATATCTGGTGTCAAAGTAGATTACATTTAAAAGAAAACAACAATTTTGACTGTGAAATAATAGCAGTCAGTTGCCTGCACGTGTGTGTTTGTTTCGGGCCCTGCAAGTGCATAGTGTCACCAGCGCAACTCATATCTGGTGTCACAGTAGATTACATTTTTTAAAAAACAACATTTTTGACTGTGAAATAATAGTCGTCAGTTGCCTGAACGCATGTGTGTGTTTCAGGCCCTGCAAGTGCATAGTATCACCAGCGCAACTCATATCTGGTGTCAAAGTAGATTACATTTAAAAAATAATAATAATTTTGACTGTGAAATAATAGCAGTCAGTTGCCTGCACGCGTGTGTGTGTTTCAGGCTCTGCAAGTGCATAGTGTCACCAGCGCAACTCATATCTGGTGTCACAGTAGATTACATTTAGAAAACAACAACAATTTTGACTGTGAAATAATAGCAGTCAGTTGCCTGCACGCGTGTGTGTGTTTCAGGCCCGGCAAGTGCATAGTGTCACCAGCGCAACTCATATCTGGTGTCAAATAGATTACATTTTAAAAAAAACAACAATTTTGACTGTGAAATAATAGCAGTCAGTTGCCTGCACGCGTGTGTGTGTTTCAGGCTCTGCAAGTGCATAGTGTCACCAGCGCAACTCATATCTGGTGTCAAAGTAGATTACATTTAGAAAACAACAACAATTTTGACTGTGAAATAATAGCAGTCAGTTGCCTGCACGCGTGTGTGTGTTTCAGGCCCGGCAAGTGCATAGTGTCACCAGCGCAACTCATATCTGGTGTCAAATAGATTACATTTTAAAAAAAACAACAATTTTGACTGTGAAATAATAGCAGTCAGTTGCCTGCACGCGTGTGTGTGTTTCAGGCCCTGCAAGTGCATAGTGTCACCAGCGCAACTCAAATTTTGTGTCACAGTAGATTACATTTAAAAAAATAATATTTAATTTTGACTGTGAAATAATAGCAGTCAGTTGCCTACACGTGTGTGTGTTTCAGGCCCTGCAAGTGCATAGAGTCACCAGCGCAACTCATATCTGGTGTCAAAGTAGATTACATTTAAAAAAATATATATATTTTGACTGTGAAATAATAGCAGTCAGTTGCCTGCACGCGTGTGTGTGTTTCAGGCCCTGCAAGTGCATAGCGTCACCAGCGCAACTCATATCTGGTGTCAAAGTAGATTAAATAAAAAATAAAAAAAACTATTTTGACTGTGAAATAATAGCAGCCAGTTGCCTGTACGCGTGTGTGTGTTTCAGGCCCTGCAAGTGCATAGTGTCACCAGCGCAACTCATATCTGGTGTCAAAGTAGATTTCATTTAAAAGAAAACAACAATTTTGACTGTGAAATAATAGCAGTCAGTTGCCTGCACGTGTGTGTTTGTTTCGGGCCCTGCAAGTGCATAGTGTCACCAGCGCAACTCAAATCTTGTGTTACAGTAGATTACATTTTTTAAAAAACAACAATTTTGACTGTGAAATAATAGTCGTCAGTTGCCTGCATGCGTGTGTGTGTTTCAGGCCCTGCAAGTGCATAGTGTCACCAGCGCAACTCAAATCTTGTGTCACAGTAGATTACATTTAAAAAAACAAAACAATTTTGACTGTGAAATAATAGCAGTCAGTTGCCTGCACGCGTGTGTGTGTTTCAGGCCCTGCAAGTGCATAGTGTCACCAGCGCAACTCATATCTGGTGTCAAAGTAGATTACATTTAAAAAAATATATATATTTTTGACTGTGAAATAATAGCAGTCAGTTGCCTGCACGTGTGTGTGTGTGTTTCAGGCCCTGCAAGAGCATAGTGTCACCAGCGCAACTCAAATCTTGTGTCACAGTAGATTACATTTTAAAAAAAACACCAGTTTTGACAGTGAAATAATAGCAGTCAGTTGCTTGTACTCATGTGTGTGTTTCAGGCCCTGCAAATGCATAGTGTCACCAGTGCAACTTATATCTGGTGTCAAAGTGGATTACATTTAAAAAATAATAATAACTTTGACTGTGAAATAATAGCAGTCAGCTGCCTGCACGCGTGTGTGTGTTTCAGGCCCTGCAAGTCCATAGTGTCACCAGCGCAACTCATATCTGGTGTCAAAGTAGATTACATAAAAAAATTAAATAAAAATTTGACTGTGAAATAGCAGTCAGTTGCCTGCACACGTGTGTGTGTTTCAGGCCCTGCAAGTGCATAGTGTCACGAGGGTGTCAAGAACCACGCCTGACTTTGTTATACCCGGGGTCAGGAAGTCGCACGCTCTATGTAAGATAGGGCTGTTTCCTTATGGCAGCTTTCTGGGTTTGCTTTGCAAACCCTTTTGGCTCACTCAGGGATCCGTAGCTCCTTCTCCTCAGATGTTCCTTGTCCAGCACTCCCAAACCTCCTTATATTCCCCTCTCACACTTCTCTGGTTGCCAGATATAGAGCTTTCTGCCTGGACATCTATTCTGACCTTCTGGAGCTGTGTTGCTGCGTTCTCTGGTAGTTGGTCCAGAACGCTACCCTCCGGATCCCTGTTGGACCTTTGTGGTCTATTGTGGTCGCCCACCTGGGTGTATGTGTTTGTCTGTTTTGTCTGTCCTCTCCCTGGTGTTTCCCTCTTAGTGACGGTGGTGCGGAATAGCGATCCCACCGGCCCGTTCACTATCTAGGGCTCATTTTAGGGAAAGCCAGGGTTTAGGCACGTGATCGCCGCACGGGTGAGGAACCCGTCTAGGGACGTCAGGGCAGTCAGGTGCCAGCCGCAAGGTGAGTTAGGGGTCACCACCTTTCCCTCTCCCTTGGGCAGGGCTTTCCCTTTTTCCTCCCTGTGCGTGACGCCGGTCATTACATTATATCTGGCCCTTATTTTGTGTAGGTAAAAAAAACAAAAAAAAACAAACATTTTTTTACCTACTTAGAATCCAGTATGGATCAAATTGCTGCTCTGTCCAAACAATTTCATGGCCTGTCTTTGGAGGTGGCAGGATTGAAGGCGTCGGTCCTCCAGCAACAGCAGCAATTACAACTGACCGCAAGCCCAGCGGTTGCTACTGGTAACCAGGTTGTTGCGGAACCCAAGGTCCCTCTCCCTGACAGATTTTTTGGGGGAAGGGACAAGTTTTTGACATTCCGTGAGGCCTGTAAATTATATTTTAAACTGCGCCCTTACTCCTCTGGTAATGAAGAACAGCGGGTGGGGGTTGTTATTTCCCTGCTGCAGGGGGACCCGCAGTCCTGGGCGTTCTCTTTACCTACTGATTCCCAGGCTCTTTGGTCAGTGGATGAGTTTTTCGGGGCCTTGGGTCTCATATATGACGACCCTGACCGAGTCGCACTGGCTGAATCAAGATTACGGAGACTCTTACAAGGAGAGCGGCCGGTAGAGGAGTATTGCTTCTGAATTCCGTAGGTGGGCTACGGATACCCAATAAAACGACCCGGCTCTCAGGAGTCAGTTCTGCTCTGGGTTATCCGAAAGGGTTAAGGATGCGCTTGCATTATATGAGACCCCCTTTTCCCTTGATGCGGTTATGTTCCTTTCTATCCGAATAGATAGACGCCTTAGGGACAGGTTGAAAAAACCGGAGCAATTGGTAACCCCTCCCAAGCAGCAGTTAGTCTGTACGGACTTAGACGAGCCTATGCAGCTAGGAGGAACTACTCGCCAGGTCCGTCCTCCTGTGGCTCGCCGTAGGCGTGGGGTTTGTTTTTTTTGTGGGGAGAGGGGTCATTTCATTAATGTCTGTCCTTCTTTCCTCAGAAACAAAAGACCTTCGGAAAACTACTAACCCCAGGCTGTGTGGAGGATGTCAGCCGGGGGGTATACGTTTCCTCCATACGTACATCGCAATTTGTGTTGCCAGCGGTTATTGTTTTTGGTGATAAGACGGAGACTATTTCTTTCTTTCTAGACAGTGGAGCAGGGGTAAATTTGATAGATGCCCATTTTGCCCGCACTATGGGTTTGTCTCTCTGTACGCTACAGAGACCTATTCCCATATTCGCTATTGATTCTGCTCCTCTGTCTCAGAGAAACCTCACCCACATTGTTCATAATTTACACCTTCGGGTAGGGGACCACCATAACGAGATGCTTTCATGTTATGTTCTGGAGGGGCTTCCTACTCCGGTAGTGCTGGGTCTTCCCTGGTTGGTAGCGCACAATCCAGTGGTGGATTGGCAGGCCAGGGAGATATTGGAGTGGAGTGAGCAGTGCAGAGAAAATTGCTTAAATAGCAATTGCTTAATCGCCTCCATAACTACCCTACCTACATTTATTTCGGATTTTGAGGATGTTTTTTCTGAAAAGGGTTGTCAGAAGTTACCACCTCATCGTCCTTATGATTGCCCGGTTAACCTTATTCCCGGCGCAAAATTACCCAAGACCAGGTTATATAATCTTTCGGGTCCAGAGAGACAAGCCATGAAAGATTATATCTCCGAGAGCTTGGCTAAGGGACACATCGGACCCTCTTCTTCACCCGTGGCTGCAGGGTTTTTCTTTGTTAAAAAGAAAGATGGGGGCCTGCGTCCTTGCCTAGATTTTCGTGAATTAAATCGGATAACCAACCGAGACCCATACCCTCTTCCTCTCATTCCTGACCTGTTTAACCAGATTGCGGGTGCTAGGTGGTTCTCCAAACTTGATCTTAGGGGGGCCTACAATCTGATTCGTATTAAGGAGGGGGATGAGTGGAAGACAGCTTTTAACACCCCTGAGGGGCATTATGAAAATCTAGTTATGCCTTTCGGTCTGACCAATGCTCCTGCCGTCTTTCAACATTTCGTTAATGATATTTTTAGTCATCTTATCGGCAGGTTTGTGGTAATATACCTAGATGATATTTTAATTTATTCGTCTGATCTGAGAACACATGAGGTGCATGTCAGACAAGTACTGCAGGTCCTACGGACGAATAAATTATATGCTAAAATTGAAAAATGTGTCTTCGCCGTTCAGGAGATACAATTCCTAGGTTATTTTTTATCTGCGTCAGGTTTCCGTATGGATCCTAGGAAGGTCCAGGCAATTTTAGATTGGGATCTTCCTGAGAACCTTAAAGCACTACAACGGTTCTTGGGCTTCGCGAATTTCTAGAGGAAATTCATTAAAAATTATTCACTTATTGTAAAACCCCTTACTGACATGACTACGAAGGGGACTGATTTTTCTAAATGGTCTGACGCCGCTAAAGTTGCTTTTTCCTCTCTAAAAGAGAGGTTTACCTCAGCACCTGTACTAGTCCAACCTGATGTCTCTCAGCCTTTTATTGTTGAAGTCGATGCGTCAGAGGTGGGAGTGGGGGCGGTGCTGTCTCAGGGTCCGTCTCCTGGCAAATGGCGTCCTTGTGCTTTCTTTTCTAAAAAACTATCTGCAGCAGAAAATAACTATGATATTGGCAATAGGGAACTATTAGCTATTAAACTTGCGTTTGAGGAGTGGCGTCACTTTTTAGAGGGGGCAGTCCACCCCGTCACTGTGATTACGGACCACAAAAATCTTCTGTACCTCGAATCAGCTAAGCGTCTCACCCCTAGACAGGCTAGGTGGTCACTATTTTTACCAGGTTTAAGGCCTCTTTCAGACTGACGTGTGTGATCCGTGGCCGTATTGCGGCCCGCAAATCGCGGGCCGCAATACTCGGCCACAGTTCCGTGTGCATACCGCATCACGGATGCGGACCCATTCACTTCAATGGGTCCGCAAATCCGGAATCGCGGAACGGCCGCACGGAACGGGACCCCTCGGAAACACTACGGAGTGCTTCCGTGGAGTTACGTCCCGTACTTCCGTTCCGCAAAAAGATAGAACATGTCCTATCTTTTAGCGGAACGGGCGGATCGCGGACCCATTAAAGTGAATGGGTCCGCGATCCGATGCTGCTGACCTACGGCTGGCGATCGTGCATTGCGGCCCGCTATTTGCGGGCCGCAGCACAGGCACGAGTCACACACGTCAGTGTGAAAGAGGCCTAACTTTGTGATTACCTATCGTCCTGGGGCAAAGAATACCAAAGCTGATGCACTATCTCGTTGTTTCCCTGGAGGGGGTAATGTGAGTGATCCGGTGCCCATTCTTCAAAGAGGAGTGGTTGTTTCTGCGGTACACTCTGTTCTGGAGGGGAAGGTGTTAGAGGCCCAGGGGGACGGCCCGGTTTCTTGCCCGTCAGAGAAATTGTTTGTACCGTTGAACCTACGTTTCGAATTATTAAAGGAACATCATAATTCGGCACTTGCTGGGCACCCGGGTAGTAAAGCAAACTTGGAGCTATTGTCTCGTCGTTTTTGGTGGCCAAGGTTGCGTCAGGATGTATTGGATTTTGTGTCTTCTTGTTCTACCTGTGCGCGCGCAAAAGTTTCACATACACGTCCTGCAGGGTCTCTATTACCACTCGTCATTCCCAATAGACCGTGGACACATCTGTCAATGGATTTTATCACTGACTTACCTTTGTCTGCGGGTAAAACAGTTATTTTGGTAGTAGTGGACAGGTTTAGCAAAATGGTACACTTCATTGCGTTACCCGCACTACCTAATGCTAAGACTCTTGCTCAGGTATTCGTCAGTGAAATCGTGAAGCTTCACGGGGTCCCCTCCGATGTTGTTTCGGATCGGGGTACCCAGTTTATTTCTAAATTTTGGAAAGCTTTTTGTTCCCGTTTGGGGGTACACTTGTCCTTTTCCTCAGCTTTCCGTCCTCAGTCGAATGGACAGACTGAGCGTACCAACCAAAACCTTGAGACATATCTAAGATGTTTTGTGTCTGAAAACCAAGAGTTGTGGTCATCATATTTACCGTTAGCTGAGTTTGCCATAAATAATCGTCGTCAGGAATCCACTGGCAAGTCACCATTTCTTGGTGCATATGGTTTTCATCCCCAATTCTGTACTTTCAAAGAGGGGGGGTCTTCTAGGGTTCCCGAAGAGGAACGGTTTTCATCATCTCTTTCATCGGTATGGCAGAAGGTGCAAGCTAACTTGAAAAATATGGGAGGTAAATACAAATGCATGGCTGATAAGAGACGGTCGCCAGGTCCGGACCTAGGAGTGAATGACTATGTGTGGTTGTCTACTAGGAATATTAAATTGAAGGTTCCCTCTTGGAAACTGGGTCCTAGGTTTATTGGCCCTTACAAAATTGTAGCCATCATCAACCCCGTGGCTTTTCGCCTGGAGTTACCTCAGACTTTTAAAATTCATAATGTTTTTCATAAGTCGTTACTCAAAAAATATGTTCCACCTCTAGAACCGTCACCGCTGCCACCCCCTCCTGTTGTCGTGGATGGTAATCTAGAATTTCAGATATCCAAAATTGTTAATTCTCGTCGGGTCCGCCGCTCTCTTCAATATCTGGTGCATTGGAGAGGTTACGGTCCCGAGGAAAGAATGTGGGTTCCTGCGTCTGAGGTAAACGCCGACAGGCTAGTTCGGGTTTTTCATGCCTCTCATCCTGAGAGACCTGGTCCTGAGTGTCCGGAGGCCCCTCGTAGAGAGGGGGGTACTGTCACGAGGGTGTCAAGAACCACGCCTGACTCCGTTATACCCGGGGTCAGGAAGTCGCAGCGGTTGGCTGCACGCTCTATGTAAGATAGGGCTGTTTCCTTATGGCAGCTTTCTGGGTTTGCTTTGCAAACCCTTTTGGCTCACTCAGGGATCCGTAGCTCCTTCTCCTCAGCTGTTCCTTGTCCAGCACTCCCAAACCTCCTTATATTCCCCTCTCGCACTTCTCTGGTTGCCAGATATAGAGCTTCCTGCCTGGACATCTATTCTGACCTTCTGGAGCTGTGTTGCTGCGTTCTCTGGTAGTTGGTCCAGAACGCTACCCTCCGGATCCCTGTTGGACCTTTGTGGTCTATTGTGGTCACCCACCTGGGTGTATGTGTTTGTCTGTTTTGTCTGTCCTCTCCCTGGTGTTTCGCTCTTAGTGACAGTGGTGCGGACTAGCGATCCCATCAGCCCGTTCACTATCTAGGGCTCATTTTAGGGAAAGCCAGGGTTTAGGCACGTGATCGCCGCACGGGTGAGGAACCCGTCTAGGGACGTCAGGGCGGTCAGGTGCCAGCCGCAAGGTGAGTTAGGGGTCACCACCTTTCCCTCTCCCTTGGGCAGGGCTTTCCCTTTTTCCTTCCTGTGCGTGACGCCGGTCATTACATTCGGCTGGCATACGCTATGACACGCTCTTGGCCATCCTGGAACTGAGAGAGCACTGCTCCGAGACCATACAGGCTTGCATCCGTATATAGCTGGAAGGGCAAGTGGTAATCAGCATACGCCAGGATTTGGGCCGTTGTAAGAGCATCCTTCAATGCCTGGTTCAGGTCCTGTGACTGTGGAGGCCAGGTCATCTGGCGCAGCACCCCATCACTCTCCTTCATGGTCAAATAGCCCTTACTTTCAAAGTTTTTCCAATTTTTCGGCTGACTGACTGACCTTCATTTCTTAAAGTAATGATGGCCACTCGTTTTTCTTTACTTAGCTGCTTTTTTCTTGCCATAATACAAATTCTAACAGTCTATTCAGTAGGTCTATCAGCTGTGTATCCACCTGACTTCTCCTAGACACAACTGATGGTCCCAACCCTATTTATAAGGCAAGAAATCCCACTTATTAAACCTGACAGGGCACACCTGTGAAGTGAAAACCATTTCAGGGGACTACCTCTTGAAGCTCATCAAGAGAATGCCAAGAGTGTGCAAAGCAGTAATCAAAGCAAAAGGTGGCTACTTTGAAGAACCTAGAATATGACATATTTTCAGTTGTTTCACACTTGTTTGTTATGTATATAATTCCACATGTGTTAATTCATAGTTTTGATGCCTTCAGTGTGAATCTACAATTTTCAAAGTCATGAAAATAAAGAAAACTCTTTGAATGAGAAGGTGTGTCCAAACTTTTGGTCTGTACTGTACGTAGAGTGGTAATGTACCGTTGTATGGCAGGCCAAATAAACTCATCCTGCGCATACCAAACAGGGGGAGTGCCAGCATTTTGTCTAGTGGTGCGTCTGAGAACCACTGGTATACTCTGGGGTGCTGTAGCCATAGGCTGAGAAGGACCAGCAGACTCCGCACCAGAGGGGGCACAGGCTGGGGGCGCAGTAGTCACAGGTGGAACATCCTTAGGAGTAGGGATTGGCCAACAATCATCCTCATCATCGTAAGCCCATTCCACACCACCAGTCTCTGACTGTGGGAGCTTGTTGACATTATCAGTTCCATCACAATTTGCTTCTTCAGATTGACACAGGCGCAACATATTTCTGTGAAGTACTCGGACACAATCAGTTCCTTCCTTCTGGACTTCGTACACTGGCCCATTTGCATACTTGCGGGCAACTACACGATACGGCACAGCCTTCCACCTGCTTTCCAATTTTCCTTGAGGCTTCTTGACACGTACCAGCACCAGGTCACCTGGCTGCAATGGTGCCCTTTGCACCGGGGTCTTATCAGGATGAGAATTTTCTTGCAGACGCTGCTGCACCAATCGATGAACTGTCTCAAGTCTCTGCCGGTGTGCCCGCACCCAGGAGGCTGGATCTCTTGGAGGGAACCCATCCACATCATTTAACTGTAACTCTCCGACACTTCGCCCAGACCGTCTAAAGAGGAGAGTATAAGGAGAATACCCTGTTGTAGAATGGACCTGATTGTTATAGGCCCACACCATCTCAGACAAGAATTGAGGCCACTGTAACTTTTTGTCCTCCTCCAAAGTCCGCACCATCTGTAGCAGAGTTCTATTGAATCGTTCACAGGCTCCGTTTCCTTGGGGATGGTATGGAGTCGTGTGCGACTTCTTTATCCCGTAGATACTGTGAGACGGGACCACTCAAACAGTCTCTTTTCAGGGTTTATTAGGCACACAGTACAGTACAGGCTTGCTTTCTTCAAATAACAGAACAGTCCAAATGAAATAACAAAACACAGTGATACAGGCTTCTCACCAGCTGCAGTTTTCTCCCAGCAAATCCTCACTGCCAAGAGGTTTGGTTCAGTAGTCTTCCTCTCAGACCACCATCCACACACACTGCTCTCTGGCAGAGTGTCTTTTTTAAATCACCCTCGCACCTGTGTGTGTGGCGGTAACACCCGAGATGGAGTATGGGAGTGACCTTCCCACCCAAGCTCTTCAGTCACTCCTAAATCCCGGACCCAAATTCCAGCTACCACCAACTCAGTGATCTACCACCACTGGTCACTACTTACCTCCGGGATTTACATCACTGAGCGTAGCAGCCTCAGTGACACATACCTACCATCTATGATGTCACCCACTGCATGCTTACAATACGTTGAACTTCTTTCATTACATGTCACTCAAAGCAAGCTCCTTGGTCAGAGTGGATGCGTTGTGGACACCCGTACACTCGGATGAAATCTTGGCATAGGGCTCAAGCTGCCGACTCAGCGGTCTGGTCCTTGGTAACGGTCACCACCGCAAATTTGGTGAAGTGGTCCACCATTACGAGGCAGTACTGGTGCCCACTGTTGGATGGGCCCACCATTAGGTAGTCTATCATGACGATCTCCAAAGGTTCCTGGGTCACTATGGTTTGCAGGGGAGCTCTTTGTTCTATTGCCTTATGGATCTCACAAGTTCGACATCTATGACATACTTCTTCGACCATTTGATTGAGGCCTGGGCAGTAAATCAGTCGCTGTAGCCAACGAAAGGTCTTCTCATGACCACAATGTCCATTCTTATTATGAGCCTCAAGAGCCAATGATTGAGCCAGTTCACTAGGCACTACGATTTGGTAACGAATGTCGATTTCAGAAGGTAGATATACCTTTCGGCATAGCACTCCATTTTTCAGCTCTAACTTTTCCCACTGACTCAGGACTGATAGCATTTCACGTGTCAGTCGTTCTCTTTCCTCTTTACAAGGCTTCTTGCCTTTCTCAACACACTTGATCATTTTCGCCAGCCCCTCATGGGCCTGCTGTATTTGCACCCATTCCTGTCGTGAGGGGCCAAAGAAAGGAGCTGTTTCGGTCCCTTCCACTGCACACTGCATAGCAATGATCCACGTCTCTGCTGGGGGCCTGGGTAGTTACCCTAGAGAGTCCATCTGCATTTTGGTTCTATGTCTTGGACCGATACTTAATGCGGTAATTGAACTTAGACATTCGGGCTATCCACCTCTGCTCCAAAGCCCCGAGCTTGGCATTCTCCAGGTGAGCTAATGGGTTGTTGTCAGTCAGTACTAAGACTTCAGCTCCAGTCAAATACTCAGAGAATTTCTCAGTCATGGCCCATACCAGTGCCAACAGTTCTAACTTAAATGAACTATAATTGTCAGGGTTTCTTTCAGAATCTCGCAAAGATCGGCTGGCATACGCTATGACACGCTCTTGGCCATCCTGGAACTGAGAGAGCACTGCTCCGAGACCATACAGGCTTGCATCCGTATATAGCTGGAAGGGCAAGTGGTAATCAGCATACGCCAGGATTGGGGCCGTTGTAAGAGCATCCTTCAATGCCTGGAAGGCGTGTTCCTGTTCAGGGCCCCATTTCACAGACCGGTTCTTTGGACCCCCGGATGTGCCTCGTAAGAGGGCATTAAGTGGTGCTGCTACGCTAGCAAAGTCCTTAATAAACCGTCGATAGTAGCCGGCTACTCCCAGGAACGCTCTCACCTCTCGCAGGGTAGTCGGTGTCGGCCAATCTTGAACAGCCACTATCTTGTCCCTCGACGGCCTTACCCCTTCTCCTGATACACGATGACCCAAGTAATCAATTTCAGATTGGAACAACCGACATTTACTGGGTTTCAGTTTGAGACCATGTTCCTGCAATCATTGAAACACTTGTCCCAACTGGTGGAGATGGTCCTCAAAGGTTGCAGAGTACACTATAATGTCGTCTAAGTAGATGAGAGTGAACTCAAAGTTGAAGTCACCAAGACATTTCTCCATCAAACGTTGAAACATTCCAGGTGCATTTGTCAACCCAAAGGGCATCCGGTTAAATTTGTATAGTCCCATGGGCAAGATAAAGGCTGTCTTTTCCTTATCTTTCTCGGCCATTGGCACCTGCCAATACCCACTAGCCAGATCTAGCGAGGAGAAATACCGGGCTCTTCCTAGTGCCGAAAGGGTCTCCTTAATCTGAGGTAATGGGTAGGAATCTCGTACGGTGCAGGTATTCAACTTTCGATAGTCTACGCAAAACCGAATGGACCCATCTTTCTTCCTTACTAGTACCACTGGAGCTGCCCAGGGACTTTGGCTTTCTTGAATGATCCCACTCTGCAGCATCTGGGTCAACAGTTCTTTCACCTCCTGATACATCTGTGGAGGAATTTGTCGGTAGCGCTCTCTGATTGGAGGGGTCTCTCCTGTGGGAATCTCATGGTAGATCCCTGTTGTACATCCAAAATCTTACAATAATAACAGTTCATCTACCTTCCGGATCTGTTCCAGAGAACACGAAGAAGTCTCTATCTTCATCTGTTCTCGAATTCCACCGCCATTCCATTTAGGGGTGGGGTTCTCGCCTTCCCCCATAGACACGGTTACGGTCCATTCACCTCGTTCAGCCGGCCTCAACTGCATCGGGGTCGCTTTCCTCACTTCCTTCGGAGTCACATAGAGGTTAGCCAGCAGCCTTCCTGGGGCTAGGTCTACACTCTGATCCTGGGTGTTCACACATCGGAGGGGTACTCTCCCATTGCGGACTACTGCCAAGGAACGGGCTACTAGCGGATCAACACTTCTTCCGGCTGTCGTCAGTGGTTCTATCAACACAGCTATGCCCTCTAGTTTCCTACAGGTGCCTACAGGCATGGACACTATCATCTCCCGTCTGGGTGGCAACGTAACTTTTGTATGCAGAGGGACCGAAATTCGAGCAAGAGGACACTGTGCATCTGAACTTTTCTGTAAGCCACATGTTCGGACCAGCCGCTGGAAGGCCGTTTGAGTAGGCCGATGGCTAGTGGTTTCTCTCCAATAACCGTGACCTTTCTTTTCAAAGAGAATCTGATGCAATTCTTTTAACACATTCATCCCCAAGATGACAGGGACCTTTACTTCATGTGACTCCTGTACCACCACAATGCCTTTCTTGCCTAGATCTTGGCCACATAATCTGACATTCATCCAGGCCACTTCCACCACCGGTACTGGTAACTGATTAGCTGCAACCACTCGTATGAATGTATGGGGATCATATTTCACATTTTGCTGAAAGTACCGTTCGTAACAGTCTCTACTCAGGGTCGTTACTTGGGAACCCGTGTCAATCATCCCGGTAACCGGAATACCTTCCAATTCCATCTGTATGATGGGACTTGCAGAGATCAGGTCCTCTTCAGGGCATTCTCCCCTCATAGTCTCCTTCTCAGTTTCCCCTACTGCCCGCCCTACTGCAGCAGGGGATTTCAGTTTAACGGCGTTCTCTCATAAGCTTGTCGGTGCTCTGGACATCTAGCAGCAATGTGGCCGACGCATCCACACTCCCAGCAGCGTATTTCCCGTCGCTCTGACCATCGGTTTGGGCCCCTTCGGTAAGCCCCATCGGTCTCTCCTGAGAGTTGTACTACATTATTGGGACCCCTTCGGTAGGTCCTATCCTCATCCCTCCATCGGGGTTGTGGGTGATTCTGACCTTCTTGGTGTGAACGGCCCACCCCTTCGTCTCTAGTTGTCTGGAGGCCTGCAATTCTCATAGAATTCTCATTACAACTGGTTTGTAGGTGTTCCATTTGCTCTTGCAATTTCTGCATTACTGTAAGTATCTCTTTAACTGTCCCTTTTTCCACTGTTTCTGGGCCAGAGCTAGCCCCCTGCAAAAATGTAACTTCAACTGCGGTCTGACGCTTCTGAACCATACTATTGGCACGTGAGATGGCCTCTACCTGTACGTCATGAAATTTAGCATCAGTCTCCCGTCGTATAAAGTCCTGCATAGCAACAGTCAAACTGCCATCACGGATCCCCAGAACAAACTGGTCACGGAGTGTCCGATCAGGGTTACAGAAGGCTGGTGAGCCCCCTCTTTCCTTCCCTTGAATATCTCGGAGCAGTTCTTGTAAGGCATTTGCATACTGAGGGAGACTTTCATTCTCCTTTTGTACCCTCTGGAAGAACTGTGCCTGCAGGGACCCCAGCAATGCGGTTTCTCCATAAATAGTTTCTAGAATCTGGACAACTTGCTCAAATGTCTGTCTTTGTTCAATTGGCCGCAATATCACTGTAGTCTTAGCATCTCCTTGTAACGTCAATATGGCTAGCTCTACTAGTACTTCTGGTGCGGTCTGGTACATGCGCTGTACCATTCGTATCTGCTCTGCCCACACACTCACAGACATATTATTGCCATCAAACTTTGCTAACTGACTCATTACAGCCCCTGCTGGCATTCTACCTCCAGCACCATCCCTCCTAACGGGTGCGTCGCTGTCCATTCTGGTAGGCGGATCCTGCCGAACTACGCCAATTTGTGAACCAAGAGCAAGGCAGGTGGTTTGACTCCACAACCAGAAAAGAGTGCGTACACAGAAATCAAGATTAAGAAAATTGCATTTACTATAAATTAATAAAAGCAGGTTAACAGTGAAGTTACAGAGGTAAAGACAAAAATATTCAAAACAGTATAAACAATACAAGTTAAATACTGCAACAATTTTCACCTTTGCTGTGTCCGTATTCGCAGTGCGGACACTAAGAAATAATAGTCCCAGAAACTATCCTTAACTGACCCTAAAGTTCAAGCAGGTGCGCACCCCCCTTATCCCAGTGGTCCAAGTGGACCGCTTACAGTTTGTGGAAGTGCGCGGTGGGGCCCGATGTCGTCCTTTTCCTTTAACCAGCGCAGGATCCGCAACAAAGAAGTCCTCCTCAGCAGGCCGGAAAACCAGTTGAATATAATCCAGGATTATTACAGTTACTGTCCGGTACCTCGACAGCACTGTGAGTCTCTTTACTGTTTGGCGAAATCCACTCAGCCCAATGTCGGCTCCACAGGTTAGTTGCTTCACACAGTCCTTTTAACTTGGCTTCACAAATGCACGGTTTCTTTGTACTCCATCCGTCTCTAGACCGAAGTTCACACAGCTTGGCTGTACAGGGAAGTCCTTTTGTATCTCCACACACCTCTTACACAACACAGAACTTGTTTTCTATCTTGCCAATATGGCGGCAGCTGCAGTTCCAGTCTCTCTTCCTCCTTCTTCCTGCTCACACTGAGGCAGGCTGACATCACAAGGGGCGTGTCACTTCAACACTTAGCTGCTGCCTTAAAGTGCCACTAATACACTTTCTCTATGGTAAACTCCAATGCAAATTGGTCCTATGCTGCCATCTACTGACCAAACAAATACTGCAGGCATTTTACATTAAATTTTAACACATTTTACCAGGATAATGAAACTTAGAGACATTACATGACTGTTTCTTACACCCAGACAGAGGAGAGAGGTCCCATTGCAGAGAATCAGGCTTCATGTCTCCCACTACTGGAACAGGCCACTGTCAGATATTTAGGCCCCGGCACCTAGACAGAGGAGAGAGGTCCCATTGCAGAGAATCAGGCTTCATGTCACCCACCACTGGAACAGGCCACTGTCAGATATTTAGGCCCCGGCACCCAGACAGATGAGAGAGGTCCCATTGCAGAGAATCAGGCTTCATGTCACCCACCACTGGAACAGGCCACTGTCAGATATTTAGGCCCCGGCACCCAGACAGAGGAGAGAGGTCCCATTGCAGAGAATCAGGCTTCATGTCACCCACCACTGGAACAGGCCACTGTCAGATATTTAGGCCCCGGCACCCAAACAGAGGAGAGAGGTCCCATTGCAGAGAATCAGGCTTCATGTCACCCACCACTGGAACAGGCCACTGTCAGATATTTAGGCCCCGGCACCCAGACAGAGGAGAGAGGTCCCATTGCAGAGAATCAGGCTTCATGTCACCCACCACTGGAACAGGCCTCTGGCAGATATTTAGGCCCCGGCACCCAGACAGATGAGAGAGGTCCCATTGCAGAGAATCAGGCTTCATGTCACCCACCACTGGAACAGGCCACTGTCAGATATTTAGGCCCCGGCACCCAGACAGAGGAGAGAGGTCCCATAGCAGAGAATCAGGCTTCATGTCATAGCAGAGAATCAGGCTTCACATCTGTAGTATACGGGAGTTGTAATACCCGTTACTACCAAAGGTCACTTGGTGTGCTGTCGTCCCACCTTAATATTGGGGAGTTGTTGTATGTCAGTTTTATAAAATGTAATGTAATGTGTGTATTTCCCTGTTACTGAAACTTGTATGCACAGGCCTGCTAGGGGTGTAATTACAACTTCTAGTCCATAGAGGGAGCTAGGGAGCCCTAGTTTATATAAGGCCAGACAGGGAAGTGCAAGGCAGACGGAGTCTAGTGTCTGTAATCTACAGTTGGAGTTTAGACAATGTCTGAGACAAGTCCAGGCCTGAAGCCTGCTGTTCAGGAGAAGATTCCCTCCTGAATACCCATATGCAGAAGCAGGAACATCTTAGCCTAAGGGCCTGAGGAACCATTCAGAAGCTAGGAGAGACTGAGGCAAAGATCAGAGGAGCCAGAGGTACTGAGAGAAACAGAGGAGGTACTTATTTAAGCCATAATCAAGGATATAAAGCCAGACTTAGGTTAATGGGCCTTGGTGAAGAATTGCTACATTCCAGGATCAGACAGAGTTAGAGTGCAAGCTCCTTTGCTGCAAATCCTGTGTTTAACACTCTGTAATTACCCTGCTGTACTGAATTGCCTGCATCGACCGAATTGCAAAATCGACTGTATGCTGAGGAACTGCGTTTCCAATATTGTCTCTGCCTGCAAACTACTAAAGTTGAAGTTCTGTTTTAACACCACGTTTCCTCAAATTATTCCTGCATCCGCAAACGGCGTGCCACCGTTTACTTGGCACTGGCGTCACGAACTATTCCTACCTATACCTGCCCTTGCAGAGAGTCAGCTGTACCAGGTTAGTGTATATTGCACTACTACACTCAGAAACACCTACTACGCACAACTTGAGTACACTGCACCTCTCTTTTGGCGTGTCACGAACAGGATACGCACGCTTTCTAGTGCAAGAAGCGTGAACTTTGTGCCTTATACCGTTGCCCTGTGACCAAAGTGACAATTTTCCTGTTTTATTCAAGTGGACTTTGTGGACTGAAAATTATACCCAAAGTGTACCAAAAACTTCCAAAAAGCGCTGTGCAGTGTTGCGCTACCCAGAGGAAGAAAATCGCCACATTGGAGTGTGGTTTTATGGACTTTTCCTCATCCTGCTTGCTGTCAGTGAATGGACAGCGTTTTGCTAAAGATGGCCACCGGCTGCCTGGAGTGAATTTTCCCGCGCCGCTGAGGACCTTCGTGGGCGGATCCCTGCAAAGACACAGAGAGTCCCGCCCCTCTTCATCATCGCACCGCCGCGGCCCTGCTTCTTCTACGTCATCGGGTGCTCAGGACGTCCGGGATCTGGCGAGACTTGACCTGCGCAAGCCCGGCGATACCGGTAAGCACCTGTAACCGGAGGGAAGGGGAGTTTACCGGCCTCTTTAGTCGCCAGCGGCCACCTCTCAATAGACTACCATGTCAGAGCCAGGAGTGCCTGAACAGCCGGCCCCAGGAGAGCTTGCGGCTCCTGGTCATCCGGCGGCCCCCAGCATGATGCCCTTTACCATGCCCTACTATTTCGGGGCCCCATGGTTCCCCCGCTACAGGGGAGAGACCCATACCCTACGGGACTTTGAAGAAAAGTTGCTGGCACTATTCCGATTATACCCTATAAATGCCGACCAGCAAATGGAAATCATGCTGGCGCAACTGGAGGGGGCTGCCCGCAGGGAAGTGTTATCCTGGCCTGCTACTGAGCGGAGTACTCTAGAACAGATATTCACCCGCCTCAGAGCCACTTTTGAAACTAGGACTGCCTCAGAGGTAAAGATGCACTTCTTTGGCAAGAAACAGAAGTCCGGTGAGTCCCTCCGTGACTATGCCCTATCACTTCAGGAGGCTTTAGGGGCTGTAATTCAGATAGATCCCAAAGAGGCTGATAACCGGGACCAGACCCTAAGGGAACAATTTATAACCGGGGTGTCTAGTGAGCAAACAAGGACCCAATTAAAGATGCTGTCCGCCCAGCACCCTAACAGTGCCTTTCTGGACTTTAAAGAACTGGCTATAAAAATTCTGGGGTCCGCAGTACCTCCTGAGTTGAGCACCCCACCTGAGTCATCAGCCTGCAGACCAAAACCGCTTGTCACTAACCGAGCTGAGGCCGGCCAAGCTGTTCAAGTGTCAGCTACCGATACTATTGCCATGCTGACAGAGCAAGTAAATCACCTCACTAAAAGTCTAGAGAAGGTGTGCAGAAAATTAGAGGAATGGGAAAAACCCATAATGCTAGAAGAAGAATTCCTGTCACCTCCTAGGCCGTTCCCACCTCCTTACCAAGAGACTCACGCCAGGGATCCTGGGAGACGCAATAAAAACCGTAAGCGGCCCGTATGTACATATTGCAAAAAGCAGGGACACACAGAATCCACGTGCTGGCAGTTAAACGGGCAACCCCTGAGGCTGAGGACCACCCCTCGGGAGGTAGAACACTAGGTCCAGAGGATCCAAATTGGATGCCACGGTATGTAGGATCCCATCCTAAAATCAATATAGAGATCAACGGGGTCCCCTTTGAAGCCTTATTAGATACTGGGTCTCAGGTCACTACTATTCAGCTGCCCGCCTTTGAAAGGTTCTGGGACACCAACCAATTGACCCAGCCGCCTGAATCCTGGGTGGAGATTATCGCCAGCAATGGCAAACCAGTAAAGGTTCATGGATACTGGGAACCCACCCTGCAGGTGGGAGAAGTAACCCTGCCTCAACAGGGAGTGATCGTAGTACAAGCCGGTGACAGAGGAGGACATCCTGTCATTCTAGGCACCAATGTCTTCAAAAACTGTTATTCAGAAATACTTGCTGTATTACATCAGACTTTGCCCACTGCTTCCTCTGCATCCAGGAGGGTGATTCAAAAGACTATTACTGTGTTAAGTGCCCAGCAGAGGTTTGCTAATGAGAAAGGAGAAATTTGTACTGCCAGGATCCGTGATATTAAGCCTGTGACTTTGCCTCCTAATTCTCAAACTCTTTTGTGGTGTCGTGCTGTCCTGGGAGTCGAAGGCCGAGATTATCCAGCCCTGGTGGAACCAATCCAGATGGAGGATTACCCTTATGTGAGAGCTGCCAAGTGCCTGGTGAACGTCTCCCAAGGTAAAGTACCTGTCCGTCTGATTAATCTGAGTAATCATCCTGTTGCGCTTACTAAGCATTGCCCTGTTGCCCAGCTGTCCCAGGTGTCCTTCCAAGACATCATTCGTCTTCCAGTGACAGAAAAGCCACCAGCTGCAGACAGCGGATGTTCGCCGGTGACCCAGCCACAAGTGCCCTGGTGGGAAGAGCTCCATGTCGGGGACGAGAATACCCCCCAACGGCAACAAGAAGGGATTATACAGCTTGTCAAAAAGCACCACCAGGCCTTCAGTAAGCATGCCACTGATTATGGAGAGGTGAGTGCCATACAACACACTATACCTACTGGCTCTCATCCTCCTATCAAGGAGAGATACAGACCTTTACCGCCTACTTCATATCAGACTGTAAAGGAAATGATCCAGGAGATGAAAGACTCTAATGTAATCCGGGACAGCCGTAGTCCGTGGGCGGCACCCCTAGTCCTTGTAAAGAAGAAGGACGGTGGTATCCGTTTCTGTGTGGATTATAGGAAAATCAATCAAATAACCCACAAAGATGCATACCCATTGCCCCGCATTGAGGAGTCACTAACTGCTCTGGGCTCCTCTGCCTATTTCTCCACGTTGGACTTGACCAGTGGCTACTGGCAGGTACCCATGGCCCCTGCAGATAGGGAAAAGACTGCTTTCACTACTCCCATGGGCCTGTTTGAGTTCAATTGTATGCCGTTCGGGCTATGTAATGCCCCAGGAACTTTCCAGAGACTAATGGAGCGGTGTTTGGGTCACAAAAATTTCGAAACAGTGCTGCTGTATCTAGATGACGTCATTGTGTACTCAAAAACATATGAGGACAATCTGAAACATTTTGCAGAAGTATTTGAAATCCTTATCAAATATGGCTTGAAGGTAAAGCCATCCAAGTGTCACCTGCTCAAACCTGCAGTAAGATACCTGGGGCATATAGTAAGCGGAGAGGGAGTGCAACCTGACCCTGATAAATTAGCAGCTGTCCGTAATTGGCCGGTTCCTACTACTGTCAAAGAGGTGAGGAGTTTCCTGGGTTTTGCCGGCTACTATAGACGTTTTATCCCCCATTTTGCTCAAATAGCTGATCCTATCCAGGAGCTCTTGAGGGGGCAACCCAAAAAGAGTCCTAGAACTCCTGTGCCCATCGAGTGGAATGAGGAAAGGGAGATAGCGTTCCAATTGCTAAAAAAGAAACTGACCGAGCCTCCAGTGTTAGGTTATCCAGATTATAGCAAGCCCTTCCATCTCTATACTGACGCTAGCAAGCAAGGCCTGGGAGCTGTATTAGCCCAAATCCAAGAGGGAAAAGAGAGAGTGATAGCATATGCAAGCCGCTCCCTGAAAGGAGCTGAGAAAAATGACCAGAATTATAGTTCCTTTAAACTAGAGTTCCTGGCATTAGTGTGGGCGGTGACAGAAAAATTCAAGGATTATCTAGCCGCCACCCCGTTCATTGCATTCACTGACAATAACCCTCTGGCACATCTAAATACAGCTAGATTGGGGGCCTTGGAGCAGAGATGGGCCTCTCGCCTTGCCAACTATAATTTCTCTGTAAAGTATCGTGCTGGACGTACTAATGATAACGCTGATGCTTTATCCAGGCTTCCCACAGAGACAGCTCCTGATGATGTGCGAGATGCTTGGGAAGATGTAGAGATGCCGGCTTTCTATAACAAATTTGCTCAACAGGATCAGGCTCGAGCTACCAATAACAGAGCTGCAGTTCCTTCATCCTCCAATAGGCCTGAACCTAAAGAAGAAAGGTGGGTGAGACTGCAGTCTGAAAGTAGAGTGCTGGGTGAGCTGTTGGACTTCATTACTAGTGGCAGAGCCCCTGAGAGGATTCGGCGTAAGAGTGCAGATCCTGAGCTCATCAAACTATGGAGACAGCGCCACCAACTCTTCATACAAAAGGGCCTGTTGCTACGGAGGAGCCTAGACCCAGTGTCCAACGAAAGAGTACACCAGATTCTCATACCCCGACGAGATGCAGGTATGGTGTTGGAGATGTACCACAATCAATCCGGTCACTTTGGGGTCCAAAAGACTGAGGCTACTATCCGCCAGCGGTTTTACTGGGTGGGCATGAGAGAAGACATGGAGAAGTGGTGTCGAGAGTGTGTAGCCTGTGCCTTGAAACGAAGTGAGCACCATGATCAGAGGGCACCACTGAGACCCATTGTAAGTACCCGTCCTCTTGAACTTGTCGCCATCGACCATGTAAAACTGGAGCCTAGTCGCTCAGGGTATGTTTATGCCATGACTATTATTGACCATTTCACAAAGTTTGTTGTAGCAGTGCCTGTGAGAGACCAGACAGCCAAGACTACAGCCGAAATGTTCTGGAAGCACTTCCTCCTGCCCTATGGATGTCCAGAAAAGATCCTCACCGACCAAGGACCTGCGTTTGAGTCTCATCTGTTCCATGAACTGTGCCGCTTACACAACTGTAAGAAGATCCGGACAACGGCCTACCATCCTCAAGGTAACGGATTATGTGAAAAAATGAATCAGACCTTGATAGAGATGCTGAGGGCCGTGCCTCCTGAGAACAGAGGGGATTGGCCCAGTCTGTTGCCACAGCTCATGTTCACATACAATCATACCATACATTGTTCCACCGGGTATACCCCTTTTTACCTGATGTTTGGGCGCCAAGGGACATTGCCTGCTGATCATTCATTGGATGTACATGTGCCTGACTGCATTAACCCATTACCTAACACCGACTGGGTTGCTGAACATCAAAGGCGATTGGATGCAGCCAAGGCCATTGTTCAGGAACGTATGGACTTTGCTAGAGACCGGCAGCAGAAAGACTATGATCAGGCAGCCCAGGCAGAACCCTTGACCATAGGGGCCGTGGTATGGTTAAAGAATAACCGTCGTACCAGCAAATTGGACAGTAAGTGGGAGCGAAGTCCTTATGTTGTCACTGCAATCCCAAATGTTGGAACTCATACTTATGAGATCACCCGGGAAGACAAGGGATCCCAAATTGTACACCGAAACCGGTTGAAACTCTGCCTGACACCAGAACCTAGTGCCGAGAGTTCTGGATCAGAATATCCTGTGTCAGAGTCAGCCATACAGCCCGAGGATCCTATGCAGGCTGTTAGTAATCTGAGGTATGACGCTGATCCCATGCATTGGCTTCTGACACCTTGGTTGAACTTGCTGGTGCCTGCTCCGGCACCTACTGTAGCTTCACCTCCAGCAGAGCCGGTTCAAGATGCCCCGGATCCAGTTTCCCCTCTTGTTCCAGTTGTTCCAGTTGTTCCTGACCAGGGTCTCGCTGATGGAGACCCTCCTGTTGCTCCTGTCCCTTCTACTTCGTTGCTAAGGGAAGAGGAGACCCCTGTACTGAGAAGGTCTACCCGGATGACCAGGGGACGCCCGCCAGTCCGTTTAGGAGACTTTGACTATTCTGGTGGCGTCTCCTCCCAAACCGTAGTTACTGGGAATACCTTGTTGGACATTTGTGCGCAAGAATGGACTCCCCCACGTGAGCCCTTGCCTGTGCTACACCCACAGGAAACCCCTGGGTAGTTCCGTTGTTATTCTGTCATTTTATTGTGCAACTTCATACAAAAGTATTGTGCCCAGAGATGGACTCCACCGCATGAGAGCCTCTGTGATTTAATAAGAAATAACCTGGGTACGGACTCATGTTTGTTATTTGAGCCTCCAAGAACTTTTATACCGTTTTCTACTGTTTTATCATGGACTTATTCATTGTCATGGACTATCCTGGTTCTAATGTTACGCTGTGCCAGGTCAGCGCCCCCGTTCCATTCATTATCCTGAGAGAAGAGAACGACGCCCCTTGTCACTACCCTGCACCTTTGCCAATTGGACCTGATGTAAATGCAGTTGAATTGCATATATGTATGCCTGCATGTCTCTATTTTCTATTTCAGGTAGAGATTCCAGTTGGGCGACCCATGATGGAGTACGAGGGCGTACTCAGCTTAAAGCAGTGGGGTATGTAGTATACGGGAGTTGTAATACCCGTTACTACCAAAGGTCACTTGGTGTGCTGTCGTCCCACCTTAATATTGGGGAGTTGTTGTATGTCAGTTTTATAAAATGTAATGTAATGTGTGTATTTCCCTGTTACTGAAACTTGTATGCACAGGCCTGCTAGGGGTGTAATTACAACTTCTAGTCCATAGAGGGAGCTAGGGAGCCCTAGTTTATATAAGGCCAGACAGGGAAGTGCAAGGCAGACGGAGTCTAGTGTCTGTAATCTACAGTTGGAGTTTAGACAATGTCTGAGACAAGTCCAGGCCTGAAGCCTGCTGTTCAGGAGAAGATTCCCTCCTGAATACCCATATGCAGAAGCAGGAACATCTTAGCCTAAGGGCCTGAGGAACCATTCAGAAGCTAGGAGAGACTGAGGCAAAGATCAGAGGAGCCAGAGGTACTGAGAGAAACAGAGGAGGTACTTATTTAAGCCATAATCAAGGATATAAAGCCAGACTTAGGTTAATGGGCCTTGGTGAAGAATTGCTACATTCCAGGATCAGACAGAGTTAGAGTGCAAGCTCCTTTGCTGCAAATCCTGTGTTTAACACTCTGTAATTACCCTGCTGTACTGAATTGCCTGCATCGACCGAATTGCAAAATCGACTGTATGCTGAGGAACTGCGTTTCCAATATTGTCTCTGCCTGCAAACTACTAAAGTTGAAGTTCTGTTTTAACACCACGTTTCCTCAAATTATTCCTGCATCCGCAAACGGCGTGCCACCGTTTACTTGGCACTGGCGTCACGAACTATTCCTACCTATACCTGCCCTTGCAGAGAGTCAGCTGTACCAGGTTAGTGTATATTGCACTACTACACTCAGAAACACCTACTACGCACAACTTGAGTACACTGCACCTCACCTACCACTGGAACAGGCCATTGTCAGATATTTAGGCCCCGGCACCCAGACAGAGGAGAGAGGTTCCATAGCAGAGAATCAGGCTTCATGTCATAGCAGAGAATCAGGCTTCACGTCACCCACCACTGGAACAGGCAATTGTCAGATATTTAGGCCCCGGCACCCAGACAGAGGAGAGATGTCCCATTGCAGAGAATCAGGCTTCACGTCACCCACCACTGGAACAGGCCACTGTCAGAGATTTAGGCCCCGGCACCCAGACAGAGGAGAGAGGTCCCATTGCAGAGAATCAGGCTTCATGTCACCCACCACTGGAACAGGCCACTGTCAGATATTTAGGCCCCGGCACCCAGACAGAGGAGAGAGGTCCCATTGCAGAGAATCAGGCTGCATGTCACCCACCACTGGAACAGGCCACTGGCAGATATTTAGGCCCCGGCATCCAGACAGAGGAGAGGTTCATTCAACTTTGGGTTGCCCCCCAATATAATGGTAAAATAAAAAAAAGAGGATTGAATGAAGTGCCCTGGAGTACAAGAATATATTGTTAAGGGGAGGTAGTTATAAATGTCTAATCTGCACAAGGGATGGACAGGTCCTGTGGGATCCATGCCTGGTTCATTTTTATGAACGTCAGCTTGTCCACATTGGCTGTGGATAGGCGGCTGCGTTTGTCTGTAATGACGCCCCCTGCCGTGCTGAATACACGTTCAGACAAAACGCTGGCCGCCGGGCAGGCCAGCACCTCCAAGGCATAAAAGGCTAGCTCTGGCCACGTTGACAAATTGGAGACCCAGAAGTTGAATGGGGCCGAACCATCAGTCAGTACGTGGAGGGGTGTGCACACGTACTGTTCCACCATGTTAGTGAAATGCTGCCTCCTGTTAACACGTTCCTTATCAGGTGGTGGTGCAGTTAGCTGTGGCGTGGTGACAAAACTTTTCCACATCTCTGCCATGCTAACCCTGCCCTCAGAGGAGCTGGCCGTGACACAGCTGAGTTGGTGACCTCTTGCTCCTCCTCTGCCTTCGTCTTGGGCTTCCACCTGGTCCCCTGTGACATTTGGGAATGCTCTCAGTAGCGCGTCTACCAACGTGCGCTTGTACTCGTGCATCTTCCTATCACGCTCCAGTGTAGGAAGTAAGGTGGGCACATTGTCTTTGTACCGGGGATCCAGCAGGGTGGCAACCCAGTAGTCTGCACACGTTAAAATGTGGGCAACTCTGCTGTCGTTGCGCAGGCACTGCAGCATGTAGTCGCTCATGTGTACCAGGCTGCCCAGAGGTAAGGACAAGCTGTCCTCTGTGGGAGGCGTATCGTCGTCGTCCTGCGTTTCCCCCCAGCCACGCACCAGTGATGGGCCCGAGCTGCGTTGGGTGCCACCCCGCTGTGAACATGCTTCATCCTCATCCTCTTCCACCTCATCCTCGTCCTCCAGTAGTGGGCCCTGTCTGGCCACATTTGTACCTGGCCTCTGCTGTTGCAAAAAACCTCCCTCTGAGTCACTTCTAAGAGACTGGCCTGAAAGTGTTAAAAATGACCCCTCTTCCTCCTCCTCCTCCTCCTCCTGGGCCACCTCCTCTTCCATCATCGCCCTAAGTGTTTTCTCTTGGAGACATAGAAGTGGTATTGTAACGCTGATAACGGCGTCATCGCCACTGGCCATGTTGGTGGAGTACTCAAAACAGCGCAACGGGGCACACAGGTCTCGCATGGAGGCCCAGTCATTGGTGGTGAAGTGGTGCTGTTCCGCAGTGCGACTGACCCGTGCGTGCTGCAGCTGAAACTCCACTATGGCCTGCTGCTGCTCGCACAGTCTGTCCAGTATGTGCAAGGTAGAGTTCCACCTGGTGGGCATGTCGCATATGAGGCTGTGAGCGGGAAGGCCAAAGTTACGCTGTAGCGCAGACAGGCGAGCAGCGGCAGGATGTGAACGCCGGAAGCGCGCACAGACAGCCCGACCTTTATGCAGCAGCTCTGACATGTCGGGGTAGTTGTGAATGAACTTCTGCACCACCAAATTAGCACATGCGCCAGGCAAGGGATATGCGTCAAACCGTCCCAGAGCTGCGACGAGATTTCGCCCATTATCGCACACCACCAGGCCGGGCTTGAGGCTCACCGGCAGCAACCACTCCTGTGCGGTGTTAGGGCCTGTCCCCCAAACATATGAGTTTCAGAATGGCCTGCTGACGTTTACCCCGGGCTGTGCTGAAGTTGGTGGTGAAGGTGTGTGGCTGACTGGATGAGCAGGTGGAAGAAGAGGAGGAGGAAGCGGAGTAGGAGGAGGAGGCTACAGGAGGCAAAGAATGTTGCCCTGCGATCCTTGGCGGGGGAAGGATGTGCGCCAAAGAGCTCTCCGCCTGGGGCCCAGCCGCCACTACATTTACCCAGTGTGCAGTTAGGGAGATATAGCGTCCCTGGCCATGCTTACTGGTCCACGTATCTGTGGTTAGGTGGACCTTGCCACAGATGGCGTTGCGCAGTGCACACTTGATTTTATCGGATACTTGGTTGTGCAGGGAAGGCACGGCTCTCTTGGAGAAGTAGTGGCGGCTGGGAACAACATACTGTGGGACAGCAAGTGACATGAGCTGTTTGAAGCTGTCTGTGTCCACCAGCCTGAATGACAGCATGTCATAGGCCAGTAGTTTAGAAATGCTGGCATTCAGGGCCAGGGATCGAGGGTGGCTAGGTGGGAATTTACGCTTTCTCTCAAATGTTTGTGAGATGGAACACTGAACGCTGCCGTGTTACATGGTGGAGATGCTTGGTGACGGAGGTGGTGGTGTTGGTGGTACATCCTCTGTTTGCTGGGCGGCAGGTGCCAACGTTCCTCCAGAGGCGGAGGAACAGGCTGAGGCAGCAGCAGAAGAGGTAGCAGGGGGAGCCTGAGTGAGTTCCTTGTTTTTAAGGTGTTTACTCCACTGCGGTTCATGCTTTGCATGCAGATGCCTGGTCATGCAGGTTTTGCTAAGGTTCAGAACGTTAATGCCTCGCTTCAGGCTCTCATGGCACAGCGTGCAAACCACTTGGGTCTTGTCATCAGCACATTGTTTGAAGAACTGCCACGCCAGGGAACTCCTTGAAGCTGCCTTTGGGGTGCTTGGTCCCAGATGGCGGTGGCCAGTAGCAGGCGAACTCTCTTGGCGGCGGGTGTTCTGCTTTTGCCCACTGCTCCCTCTTTTGCTACGCTGTTGGCGAGGTCTCACCACTGCCTCTTCCTCCGAACTCTGAAAGTCAGTGGCACGACCTTCATTCCATGTGGGGTCTCGGACCTCATCGTCCCCTGCATCGTCTTCCACCCAGTCTTCCTCCCTGACCTCCTGTTCAGTCTGCACACTGCAGAAAGACGCAGCAGTTGGCACCTGTGTTTCATCATCATCAGAGACGTGCTGAGGTGGTATTCCCATGTCCTCATCATCAGGAAACATAAGTGGTTGTGCGTCAGTGCATTCTATGTCTTCCACCGCTGGGGAAGGGCTAGGTGGATGCCCTTGGGAAACCCTGCCAGCAGAGTCTTCAAACAGCATAAGAGACTGCTGCATACGTTGAGGCTCAGACAGTTTCCCTGATATGCATGGGGGTGATGTGACAGACTGATGGGCTTGGTTTTCAGGCTCCATCTGTGCGCTTTCTGCAGAAGACTGGGTGGGAGATAATGTGAACGTGCTGGATCCACTGTTGGCCACCCAATTGACTAATGCCTGCACCTGCTCAGGCCTTACCATCCTTAGAACGGCATTGGGCCCCACCAAATATCGCTGTAAATTCTGGCGTCTACTCGGACCTGAGGTAGTTGGTACACTAGGACGTGTGGCTGTGGCAGAACGGCCACGTCCTCTCCCAACACCAGAGGGACAACTAACACCACCACGACCATGTCCGCGTCCCTTACTAGATGTTTTCCTCATTGTTACCGTTCACCACAATAAGAAAAAGATTATTTGGCCCAATGTATTGAATTCAAATTCAGGCCTTTTTTTACAGGCACCTAACACTATCTGGCTATCTATTTTGGTACCGTATTACACTAATACAGGCACAGCAGAAACCACTGATTTAGGGAATTGCTAATTTGGGAATTGTATTTCAACCCAGAACAAAAACTGTGCTTTGACGGACACTAAATAACTTTACCAGCCACAGCAGTAACCTCGGATTTAGCTGAATATAAATTGTAGGCCTAGTATTTAGGCCCTGGATTGATGACAGGTATCCCTTTACGGACAGAATTACACTTGGAGATGCACGGTAGCGTGTGAAGTTATTGAGAATGACCCTATCAGCACCTTTAATGTAATATACCCTTTTTTGGATAGATTTAAACTTGGCCTGCTACAGCAGAAACCACTGATTTAGGGAATTGCTAATTTGGGAATTGTATTTCAACCCAGAAAAAAATATATCCTTTGCCAGACAGCAGATAGTATTACAATTGGCTAGCCACAGCTGAAACACCAGATTTAGGGTACTGCTATTTTGGCAATTGTATTTCACCCCTCAATAAAATAGCAAGCACAGCCAAGCCCCTAATATAGGATATAGCAAAAAAAACAACAACACACTATTGATGGTTAAATGGACTTGGTGGCAGCTTGTGCTGGCACACCACAAGACACAAAATGTCCGCCGATCACCCCAGAAAAATGTGACAGAAAAACGCTCTGGGCAGCCTAAATACAGTGAGCATTAACTTGCAGAAGTTGAATGCTACACAGCTGTAGATCGATCACTTCAGTAAGTGTTTTTGATGAGTAAATCCCTGCCTAATCTGGCCCTAACAGCAGCAGCTGCAACCTCTCCCTATACTGATCAGAGCAGAGTGACGTGTGGCGCTACGTGACTCCAGCTTAAATAGAGGCTGGGTCACATATTGCACTGGCCAATCACAGCCATGCCAATAGTAGGCATGGCTGTGATGGCCTCTTGGGGCAAGTAGTATGACGCTTGTTGATTGGCTGCTTTGCAGCCTTTCAAAAAGCGCCAAGAAAGCGCCGAACACCGAACCCGGACTTTTACGTAAATGTTCGGGTTCGGGTCCGTGTCACGAACACCCCAAAATTCGGTACGAACCCGAACTATACAGTTTGGGTTTGCTCATCCCTATTAGCAAAGACCTCATCAAGGAAGAACTTTGACGAATAATTTCCAATACATCTGAAAACTGGACCTGTTCCAGAAGATCTCTCTCCGCTGACATGATCATTAGAGCATCAAGCAGTTCTTGTCCCATTGTGGCTCGCAGTCGGGTCTTGATGAGTTTTAGCTTGCTGAATGCTCTCTCACATGACACTTGTGTAAAAGAAAGGGTCAACAGGTACTCATAGGTGATAGAAAGATTTTCATAAGCTGCAGAATAATGTGTTGTATTTTAACAACAACCTGTGACAGCAAAGAAAGCACTGCTTGCAAGAACCGCACTTTGATTCCTTTTGTACCTCACCTAGTTTGTCAGTAGGTGGAATCCAGTCATTAATCTCCTCCTCCTCCTCCTCCTCAACATCATCATCATCATCATTATCATCATCATCATCAATAATTATTTCCATCTGTGTCTCATCTTCAGAAAGAGATCCTGTAAGACTTGGAAATAAGTTGGCAAAACTTATTAATTCAGTTTTAAGATAACATTCATTTACTTTGGCTAACTTAGAAATTTTATGGCAGACACGGAGGCTTCGTATTGCTTTCTCTTTCTTTACTGAAAATTATAGCAGCAAACAGAACAGGAAGAGGAAAAAACACTAGTGACCTAGGCAACAAGCCACTCCCCCCTGTTACAGCCAGTATAATAACCGACCACTCTTAACAGTACTCCTCTCTTTCTTTGCTGCTCACAGGAGGAGATGAGTATATGTTCAACCCTTGGTTGTTATACTTGCATATCGGTTTTTCTTTCCCTGCAGTTTTATCCCTGGTTATAGTTTTCACACTGCTGACCTTTCTGGGTCCCTGCATCGCCCAGTCTCCGATCAGAGTGGTTCACTCTGTTCTTCTCACCCCGTCTGTATTGCGCTTCCCGCCGGCTTCTCTCTCCCTCTCTCCGGCCATGATGCTGGAAATCTCGCGAGATCTCGGCGACGCGCGCATCCAGTCTACTTCTCCGGCTGCCGGAAGTCTCGCGTGACTTCGGCTGCCATCTCAGGAATCCGCACACTGCCTGCCGAGCTCTGCAGACCCCGGACCCTGCAGCGCGCCCTTTGCTCTTCACTGGGGGATTTCTCCTCCCCTTCAGCTCCACGGTCCCTTTACTATAACAGGTCAGGTTACCTTTTGCTATATGTACAGTGGCGGTGACATGCCTAACCCAGCCACCCCATCTCACCCCCTGGGGGACTGTGAGTCCCTTCAAGCACATATCGATTCTCAGACTCTGCCACGCCGAGCCCCTTCTCCCAACTTAGCTCCAGTACCTGAGGACCCATTGGCTTTCCAAAAGTCAGTGGCAGATGCCATTGCCACAGCCATGGGATCCGTCTCTGCCACCATCTCCCACACTCTCTCGCAAGCTCTACTGGCACACTCCTCTGGCGCTCAGGGCGCAGCAGATGGTGCATGCTCGGCGCGTTCTGAGCTCCCCTCAGCAGCTTACCCCCATCATGACGCTCAGGCCTCCAGAACCCATGTGACCGGAGACATGTCTCACCCACAGGATAGCGTGTCTCAATCAAGAAAAAGAGCCTTTCCACGCAAGGCAGAACGGGCACGGCCATGGAAATGTGCTATAGCACAACCTGAGAGCGACTCCGACTCAGAAATCGGGTCAAGTGAGGAGGCTGAGGATGAGTCCGCTCATGATTCAGAGGACGGCATGGAGATGCAAGACCTGGTTCCTTCTAATCCACCACCACAGAAGGTTCACCCTTCAGGCACACCCGGTGATCCCTCCGCTACTGCGGACGGTTCGATCACGGATCCCTTTGGGGAACCTTTATTTGACCCGGATGCCTTACACCATCCGAGGTCCGCCGAATGGCTCCCTGCGGACCACGTGTCCAAATACCTGGAAACCTGGGTCCGCCGCCCGCTTAGCAAAGCGGCCCGTAACAAACTCAAAGCCTAATGTCCTAGGCCCCTAGTCCCCTAATAAGGTATGCGAGACCCCTACTGTGGATCCAAAGATGACCCAATTCCTAGCTAAGGACAAAAGAAAAATGCTGCAGCACAACAGTAGGATTATATAGTGGCGGTGCCTGCGGTGTCAGGTAACAGTCCACATACCCCGTCTCAGCAAGTAAAATATTAAAAATATACAGCGGCACTCTCTTCTCTTCATCAATTCAGCATTTATTCACCAAATTTCTTAGCGACGTTTCGACCAGTGTGGTCTTTCTCAAGCCAAGCTAGGATGGAATCCCCATAAGGGACTGGACTCCGCTTTAAAGGCATGCCAGGACAAGGTATTGGATATATTCGGCCTACTTGCAAAATTGTTTGACCTAGCGGAATCCACCAGAGCGGAAGACAAACAGGTTGACCCGGAGGAGCTCCGCGGTTGGGTGCAAAGAGCAATCTGTATTGCTGGAAGTGTCAACACTTCCCTGTCTATTGAACGGCGGAAAGCCATTCTTTTCAAAATTGAGCCCAAACTGGCGAACCTCGCCCTTACGGAACTGCACAAAGATGCCCAGGGCCTCCTGTTTGGGGACTCTTTCATCAAAGAGTTAGGACGCTTCGTGGGAGCCTTCACGGCCCTAGACAAGGCGTAGTTCTCTATGAGGAGAGTTTTTCAGGGCCGAGTCTCTACCAGGGCCGGCGGTGTCAGGGGGCGTCTGTCCGGCCGGTCCACCAACCAAGCCCGTAACATGAGCCGAGGCTCCTTTACCCAACCGACTGGTTTCGAGGGATCTCCCTTCCAGGAGGTGCGCCATCAAAACCCGTTCTTCCCTTCCCGCGGAAGACCCTGGCGTTCCCAAGGATTCAGAGGGACTCCCGGCTTTAGATGTCCATACGGTAAGCCTGCGATTTCCTCAGGTTTCTTTCAATACATCTGTACATCATTTTTTCCCTGCCTGGCAAACCATCACCTTGGACAGTTGGATCCTCTCCACTGTCAGGGGCTTCCAAATAGGGCTGGTAGACACCCCAGACCGTATCCCCTCCCCCCATCCAATGATATTATCATTGTCCGACCGCGCTTTGGTCGAAGAAGAACTTTCTGCCCTGTTCCTCAAAGGGGACATAGAACGAGCCCCCACCCCTTCACCGGGGGTATTGAGAAACATTTTCCTTGTAGAGAAAAAGGGTGGTCAGATGCAACCGGTTATCAACCTTCGCGTTTTGAATGCCTTGGTTCGCTACCGGCATTTCAAAATGGAGGGCATTCACCTCCTACGAGATCTGCTACTCCCCGGAGATTGTATGGCGAAGTTGGATCTCCAGGACGCATATCTAACGGTCCCAGTTGCGGAACAATCCAGAGACCTTCTCAGGTTTCTCTGGAACGAAGAAGTCTGGCGCTTCACCTGTCTCCCCTTTAGCCTCTCCTCGGCCCCTTGGTGCTTCACCAAGCTCATGCGCCCAGTTGTGTCCTGACTGGTGTCCGTCTAATTATTTATCTGGACGACATCCTCCTCATGGCCCAGAGTCGAGAGACTCTGCTGTCCCATCTGCAATGGACGATAGACCTCCTTTCGCGAACCTCAACCTGGAGAAATCCTGTCTGTCCCCGGCCAGGCGCATGGAATTCCTTGTAGTGGATTCAGAAGCGGAATCCCTCAGCCTCCCCTTGGCAAACGTGCGCTCAATTCGCAAAGAGTTACGGCATGCTTTGACACGCCGTCAGCTGTCGTTGCGCCACCTGGCCCGCATTATCGGTCTCCTTTCGTCCTCCAATCAGGCGGTCTTCCCAGCCCCCCTTCATTATTGGGCTCTCCAACGCCTGAAGATTGCCCATCTTTGCAGGGGAACCTCGTATTCAGATGTGGTATCACTGGATGTGGAAACACGAGACGAGTTGACATGGTGGATCCACAATCTGTCTGCCTGGAACGGCAGAGCCATCTTCGGCTCCCGACCGGATTTCACGGTGGATTCCGATGCCAGCCTCCTCGGCTGGGGAGCCCACTGCAACGGGGTATCCACGGGGGGCCTGTGGTCGTTGGAGGAAACATGCCTCCATATCAATGCCCTCAAACTGCTGGCCGGCTCCTTTGCAATCCGGAGTTTCACGAACGACACCGTGAATGCTTACATACGGCTTCGCATGGACAATGTGTCCGCTGTACAATATATCAACCACATGGGCCGCACTCGTTCCGCGTTTCTGGCTTGTTTGGTGAAGGCTTTTTGGAATTACAGTTTTTTCAAGAATCTACTCGTCCAGGCAGACTACCTCCCCGGGCTCCACAATACCCAGGCGGACTGGAGTTCTCGCCACTGGTCGGACAGCAGCGACTGGAAATTGAAGGTGGAGGTCTTCTCAGCTATTTCTTCTCTTTGGCGTCCCTTTGCCATCGACCTCTTTGCATCCCGGCTCAATGCCCAACTCCCGCGCTTTTACAGCTGGTGCCCGGATCCCGCGGCGGAGGCTGTGGATGCATTTCTCTAGGATTGGTCCAACTCGCTACTCTACGCAATCCCTCCTTTGGCCCTCATTCCCAGAGTCCTTCTTCAGGTGAGACGCCAGACCGCCGAACTGGTTCTGCTGACCCCATTCTGGAGGTCTCAGGTGTGGTTTCTCCAGCTTCTGGAATTGACGGTGGATATTCCCAGGCTGTTGCCGGCCCTTCCGGACCTCTTGTTGGGACCCCTCGATCAGTGTCACCCCCTTCTGCTGGAGGGCTCCTTGCCCCTCTTAGCTTGGAGGATTTCGGGGACCCCTGGGATTTCCAGGGACTTCCGATCTCGACTCAACGCTTATTGGTCAATGCTTGGGCACCCGGCACTAGACGCTCATATTGGTCCGCATGGAAGGCTTGGGCTTGCGGCTACCTGGGATGTCTCCTGCGTCCTGTCTCTTTTTTTCTCCTGGCCCTCTAATGCAGATCTCTCCCTGCGCCAACTCTCGGCCAAGTTGGTTTCCCTTTTGTGTCTGGTGTCCTGCAAACGAGTTTCCGACTTGCAGGCCTTGGATTATTCCGCCAGGTCATTTACTCCAGAAGGGGTGACCTTTCAGATCTCTAGGCGCACCAAGACGGCGTCACGTTTGGTCTCTTACCCGAGTTTCCCGGTTAGGCCAGCCTTGTGTCCGGTTTCCTGCCTCCGAGAATATGAGACTAGGACAGCGGTTTACCGATCTTCCACCTCCTCCAACCTTTTCCTCTCTTATCGCCCTCCTTTTGCCCCAGTGTCTAGCACCACCTTGGCGCGTTGGGTCAAATGGGTACTGTCGCTCGCTGGGGTGGACACTTCCGTCTTTACCGCGCATTCCACCCGTAGTGCTTCGGCCACTTCTATGATGGTTTCGGGGGCACGGTTGCAAGACATCTTGAAAGCGGCCGACTTTGGGGTCGTTCATCATGTGAAGATTCTCCATCCATGCGTTTTTTTCGTGCCACTCTTCGAACTGGAAGCATAGTCTTGACTTCCAACGAGTTGAGAACATCACTTTTATCCATCAACTCATTTGTTTTTATTGCAAAGTGTTCAGCCTTATGTTTAAGATTGTTGAAATCAAGTTTTTTCAGTTGCTCAACTGCACGTTCGACCATTTGCCATGCTACCTTGAAGTCAAGGCCACTGGTTTGTAGATATTTTGACACTGGCCCTATAACATCAAAAACCTGTAAAAATATGTTTGCTGTAAGGATAAGCCTAAACTGACAAAGATTGTGAAAAAAGGATGAGGCCTCAGAAGTGGTTTTCGATTCAAACAAGTTACTCTTGGAAATTACATATAAAACTTCAAGGGTGTCTAAATAAAGAGAATGCTTTTCACCAAAAATCCAGTTAAGGGCCTTTTCTTTTGCCCACCATCTTGTCTCTCCAATTTTTTGTAACTTTAAAAGTTTTTCCTGTCCATGTGGGAGTCTCCAATAAAAGGTTGCCAAGCGATTTAGGAGACCAAAAAAATGTTTGGATTCCAATACTTGACAGCAATCTGAGACACACAGGTTAAGGATATGACTATAGCACCATATATAAACCGAATCTAGCACTACCTTCGCAATCTGTGCACGTAGTCCCACATATGCACTCCTCATATTTGCTGCACCATCAAATGATTCACCGGCAGTTTTTTGGAAATCTAATCCAAGTACATCAAAGCAGGACATTAGAAGTTCGTGAAATCCTTTTCCTGTAGCATCTTTAACAGGGAGAATTGCCACAAGCCATTCTTTAATGGCATCATCTTGCACATATCTCGCAACTACTGTTGCTTGATCTACAATTCCAACATCTTGTGTGGAGTCAACCTGTATACTGAATCGTTTCTCTCCGATTTCAGACACAATTAAGTTTTTCATGCTTCGAACTATTGCTGCAAATACTTTCTTTATTGAATTATTGGACAAAAATGTCACAAGAGATCCACGTCCAGTTGAATGTTTTCCTGATGTTTTTCTGTCTTTCAATCGCTGTTTTCTTTTTTCACTGTCCTAAACACATTTATCAAGGTGATTTTTAAGAGGAATATCATACTGTGATAGAAGTAGGACAATTTCCAGAAAGTTCCCATGGTTTATTTCAATGTTCTTTAAATTGTACAGCGATTTATTAGTGCCATAGCAAGAAATGGCAATCCCTGTTTTCCGAGGAGTTTTACAATATTAAATATACGGTTTATAATACCTCAATATTTTGTAGTATCTCCTTTCTTCTGGAGACTTGAGCCTGATTTATTAATGTGTCAATGCTTCTATTTGTTTTTATGGTAAAATAGGCACTAACAGCATCACAATGACTTTTTGAAGATTCGTGCTTATTCGCTGCCTGATAGCAATGTCGAAAATTAGAACAACCAGTAGTGAACGAGGAAGAGGAATTAGAAAAGGCAATGCATATGCTGCAAAAAAATGCTTCTAACTTTCGATCCTTTATCTTACAACTCAAGATATGAGCGCTTAATACGATCCCCATTGGACTTTTTGCGGTAATAAAAGTCTGCTTCTTGAAAAGGAAGATCTGCGCATTCAGTCCTGGTTGGCTGAAAGGGGTGTTTTTCAACAAAATACATTTTTTCTGCTATGGAAAATGCAGGAGGTAGACTAAAAGATATTTCTGATGGATTACTTATAACACTTTCTGACATGTCTTCAGGTGTGATACATTCTAATTCAGGAAGGTCTTCAAAAACATCTGGGTCATTCATCTGCGCTTGCTCTCTGCATTCTGACACCAGCTCCTCCTCAATCACTTGTTCTTCTGTTTGCGGGCTCACCTCATCTTCGACAGACACAACTCATATGCTTGAAGGAGCACTTGGGCCGGCAGAAACCTCAATTATTGGTTGTATAAAAAATTTTTGTCAACCTATTTTAATCTCCTCAACAAAGTTCTAGATGTAACCAAGGAACTTAAGAACTCCATGCATGGTAACATAAAAAAAAAATAACTCATGCAAAGTATATACAATTCATGCTTACCTTACATTAAAGATTTTATGTGATTTCAAATAAGTAAATATATATCTTAAAAAAGTAAAACTGATCACTATAGAAAGTCAAGTATGTACACTCCTTGATAATCCATCATGAATCTTAACAAACATAAAACATCATCATGCACATCGCACATGCCAACAGACTACAGTTTATATACTCAAGAAATTTTAGTGGTAAACTTCATTTTAAAACACAGATCCACGGGTCCATGATAGTTTAAATTGAATTTTGTTCACATTGAATACGGGGCAATATCGAGTTACCGGTAGTGCTAGTGTACTTAGCTGTACGTTGACCGCGATACCGGGTACACACACGGACAACAGCAGGCTGATTTAGAATACAGTGCAGCTATTGCTGATGACTGACACCTATAGGTACCCTTTCCACGTCACTGTTGCAGTGGTGGCTGTAGTGAGCCACAAGTAGGAACACTAGCTGGCGAGATAACGCTAACCGAATGTGCCTGCTGCATTCAGGCATGGTCATCTAATAGCTTTGGAGCTGGGTGTGTGCACTGAGATGCAGAGAAGTAGGTACCGTAACTGTTTAATTGTTACAGGATCTTTGCTTAGGTAAAATCTAACAAAATAATAAAAATGCCCCAAGTTTTACCCTCGACTTATCCACGAGTAATAGCATATTTCACAATTGTTGGTCAAAAAACTGCACTCGACTTATAGACAAGATCATCTTATAGACGAGTATATACGGTAGATATATTCATTCTTGTTATCAAAGAGTGAATATACATTTCTGTGACATAAAATGTAAGAACCAGCCTTAACTTTCGAACTTTTAACATTCCACTGAAAAAGATAGTTTCATTTGCATAGGATCCCTTCCTGCTAACTCAAGTTCTTTGGACCGTTTTTCGCGTATTTTCTGAGCACCACCTTTCTCTTTAAATGTTTTTTTACTCTCCATATTTATCAATATAAAACCAACTGTAAAATTTATTGAACAACAAAATATGACAATGAGTTACATAAAACCAGCAAACATTTACTAATGTAGTGATTTAACTTTGGATCCCTCCTTCCCACACCCTAGCATGCAATCACGCCCTCCACCACAACACAATGTGCAGTTTGTGAGTGTATTACAGATCACCTCATCAATACAATGCACAAGAATGTGCAGTGTGTGAGTATATCATAGCCAACCCACTGCTTTACCACAGGGAAGCATTGGGAGGCTATTGCGCATGCGTGGCTTCATAGAAATGCTTTGAATCAATGCATTTCTATTAACTCCTATTAGCGTGAATGCCAGTGTTGCACGTTGTGCAACACTGGACTAGGCCGTCTGATGAGTGGCCACTAGAGGTGTTACTTGGCAGTAATGTAAATACTGCCTTTTTTTCTAAAAAGGCAGTGTTTACATTAAAAAGCTTGCAGAGACATGCTATAGACACCAGAACTACTACGTTTAGCTGTTGTGGTTCTGGGGACTATAGTGTCCTTAATGTATAGAAGAAAAAAAGAATCAGCACAAAGTATGAAATAAAATGGCTGTATCATTGTTCTACAAATTAAAAAAGCACAACTTCTGACACATATATAATATTTTGCAGATTACTTTTTTTTTTACAATGTGCAGATAGTACTGTACTACTAACCCCTCCATCCACCCCTCCCTCCCCCTTCTCCATCCCTCCCCTTCTCTAACCACCCAGCATCCTTACTCACATAAAACAATATATATATATATATATATATATACTGTATATATACACTCACCTAAAGAATTATTAGGAACACCATACTAATACGGTGTTGGACCCCCTTTTGCCTTCAGAACTGCCTTAATTCTACGTGGCATTGATTCAACAAGGTGCTGATAGCATTCTTTAGAAATGTTGGCCCATATTGCTAGGATAGCATCTTGCAGTTGATGGAGATTTGAGGGATGCACATCCAGGGCACGAAGCTCCCGTTCCACCACATCCCAAAGATGCTCTATTGGGTTGAGATCTGGTGACTGTGGGGGCCATTTTAGTACAGTGAACTCATTGTCATGTTCAAGAAACCAATTTGAAATGATTCGAGCTTTGTGACATGGTGCATTATCCTGCTGGAAGTACCCAGCAGAGGATGGGTACATGGTGGTCATGAAGGGATGGACATGGTCAGAAACAATGCTCAGGTAGCCCGTGGCATTTTAACGATGCCCAATTGGCACTAAGGGGCCTAAAGTGTGGCCAGAAAACATCCCCCACACCATTACACCACCACCACCAGCCTGCACAGTGGTAACAAGGCATGATGGATACATGTTCTCATTCTGTTTACGCCAAATTCGGACTCTACCATTTGAATGTCTCAACAGAAATCGAGACTCACCAGACCAGGCAACATTTTTCCAGTCTGCAACAGTCCAATTTTGGTGAGCTCATGCAAATTGTAGCCTCTTTTTCCTATTTGTAGTGGATATGAGTGGTACCCGGTGGGGTCTTCTGCTGTTGTAGCCCATCCGCCTCAAGGTTGTGCATGTTGTGGCTTCACAAATGCTTTGCTGCATACCTCGGTTGTAACGAGTGGTTATTTCAGTCAACGTTGCTCTTCAATCAGCTTGAATCAGTCGACCCATTCTCCTCTGACCTCTAGCATCCACAAGGCATTTTTGCCCACAGGACTGCCGCATACTGGATGTTTTTCCCTTTTCACACCATTCTTTGTATACCCTAGAAATGGTTGTGCGTGAAAATCCCAGTAACTGAGCAGATTGTGAAATACTCAGACCGGCCCGTCTGGCACCAACAACCATGCCACACTCAAAATTGCTTAAATCCCCTTTCTTTCCTATTCTGACATTCAGTTTGGAGTTCAGGAGATTGTCTTGACCAGGACCACCCCCCTAAATGCATTGAAGCAATTGCCATGTGATTGGTTGACTAGATAATTGCATTAATGAGAAATAGAACAGGTGTTCCTAATAATTCTTTAGGTGAGTGTATAATATAGCTTACAGTGAATTACTGTAAATACTTACAGTTCTGAAGACTACAGTTCTGAAAACTACAGTTCTGAAGACTCCAGCCTTAATTTTTGAACTTTTAACATTCCACCGAAAAAGATAGTTTCATTTGCTTAGGATCCCTTCCTGCTAACTCAAGTTCTTTGGACCGTTTTTCACGTATTTTCTGAGCACCACCTTTCTCTTTAAATGTTTTTTTACTCTCCATATTTATCAATATGAAACCAACTGTAAAATTTATTGAACAACAAAATATGACAATGAGTTACATAAAACCAGCAAACATTTACTAATGTAGTGATTTAACTTTGGATCCCTCCTTCCCACACCCTAGCATGCAATCACGCCCTCCACCACAACACAATGTGCAGTTTGTGAGTGTATTACAGATCACCTCATCAATACAATGCATAAGAATGTGCAGTGTGTAAGTATATCATAGCCAACCCACTGCTTTACCACAGGGAAGCATTGGGAGGCTATTGCACATGCGTGGCTTCATAGAAATGCTTTGAATCAATGCATTTCTATTAACTCCTATTAGCGTGAATGCCAGTGTTGCACGTTGTGCAACACTGGACTAGGCCTTCTGATGAGTGGCCCCTAGAGGTGTTACTTGGCAGTAATGTAAATACTGCCTTTTTTTCTAAAAAGGCAGTGTTAACATTAAAAAGCTTGCAGAGACATGCTATAGACACCAGAACTACTACGTTTAGCTGTTGTGGTTCTGGGGACTATAGTGTCCTTAATGTATAGAAGAAAAAAAGATTCAGCACAAAAGTATGAAATAAAATGGCTATATCATTGTTCTACAAATTAAAAAAGCACAACTTCTGACACATATATAATATTTTGCAGATTACTTTTTTTTTTTACAATGTGCAGATAGTACTGTACTACTAACCCCTCCATCCACCCCTCCCTCCCTCTTCTCCATCCCTCCCCTTCTCTAACCACCCAGCATCCTTACTCACATAAAACAATATATATATATATATATACTATACAGACCAAAGGTTAGGACACACCTTCTCATTCAAAGAGTTTTCTTTATTTTCATGACTATGAAAATTGTAGATTCACACTGAAGGCATCAAAACTATGAATTAACACATGTGGAATTATAGACATAACAAACAAGTGTGAAACAACTGAAAATATGTCATATTCTAGGTTCTTTGATTACTGCTTTGCACACTCTTGGCATTCTCTTGATGAGCTTCAAGAGGTAGTCCCCTGAAATGGTTTTCACATCACAGGTGTGCCCTGTCAGGTTTAATAAGTGGGATTTCTTGCCTTATAAATGGGGTTGGGACCATCAGTTGCATTAAGGAGAAGTCAGGTGGATACACAGCTGATAGTCCTACTGAATAGACTTTTAGAATTTGTATTATGGCAAGAAAAAATCAGCTAAGTAAAGAAAAACGAGTGGCCATCATTACTTTAAGAAATAAAGGTCAGTCAGTCAGCCGAAAAATTGGGAAAACTTTGAAAGTAAGGGCTATTTGACCATGAAGGAGAGTGATGGGGTGCTGCGCCAGATGACCTGGCCTCCACAGTCACCGGACCTGAACCCAATCGAGATGGTTTGGGGTGAGCTGGACCGCAGAGTGAAGGCAAAAGGGCCAACAAGTGCTAAGCATCTCTGGGAACTCCTTCAAGACTGTTGGAAGACCATTTCAGGGGACTGCCTCTTGAAGCTCATCAAGAGAATGCCACGAGTGTGCAAAGCAGTAATCAAAGCAAAAGGTGGCTACTTTGAAGAACCTAGAATATGACATATTTTCAGTTGTTCCACACTTGTTTGTTATGTATATAATTCCACATGTGTTAATTCATAGTTTTGATGCCTTCATAGTCATGAAAATAAAGGAAACTCTTTGAATGAGAAGGTGTGTCCAAAATTTTGGTCTGTACTGTATATATATAATATAGCTTACAGTGAATTACTGTAAATACTTACAGTTCTGAAGACTCCAGGAGGCTCAGGATCAGTGCTCTGGGCAGCTGGGCTCAGGGATGGAAGTGGGCACTGCTCTCCAGTTCGGGATGGAGACCGGGGCTCACCCTAGCGTTGCAGTGCCTCTTTGTGATGTCACAGCACGCGGTGTACGCAAAGGGCGGGGGAGATCGTGAGGTGGAGCAAGCAAGTACCATATTTTTCGCCCTATAAGACGCACCTAGGTTTTAGAGGGGGACAATAAGAAAAACATATTTTTTATTATACCTCGGGTCAGACCACCAATCAGACCACCAATGTTAATCAGACCTCAGCTAACCGCCCCAATAAGATCCCCAATGTTAATAAGACCCCAATAAGACCTCAAATCAGACCCCCAATCAGACCTCAGCTCAGACCCCAATATGAATGACTCCCAATCAGACCTCAGATAAGAGCCCCATGCCTCTCATCATCCCCCAGTGCCTCTCATCTGCCCCCAGTGCCTCATCAGCCCCCAGCCGCCTCTTATCAGCCCCCAGTGCCTCTCATCAGGCCCCCAGTGCCTCTCATCTGCCCCCAGTGCCTATCATCTGCCCCCAGTGCCTCTCATCTGCCCCCAGTGCCTCTCAGCTGCCCCCAATGCCTCTCATCAGCCCCCAGCAGCCTCTCCATCAGCCCCAGTGCCTCTTATCAGCCCCCAGCAGCCTTTCATCAGCCCCCAAGTGCCTCTCATCTGCCCCCAATGCCTCTCCATCAGCCCCCAGTGCCTCTCATCTGCCTCCAGTGCCTCTCATCAGCCCCCAGCAGCCTTTCATCAGCCCCCAGCAGCCTCTTATCAGCCCCCAGTGCCTCTCAGCTGCCCCCAGTGCCTCTCAGCTGCCCCCAATGCCTCTCCATCAGCCCCCAGCAGCCTCTCCATCAGCCCCCAGTGCCTCTCATCTGCCCCAGTGCCTCTCATCAGCCCCCAGCAGCCTTTCATCAGCCCCCAGTGCCTCTTATCAGCCCCCAGCAGCCTCTTATCAGTCCCAGTGCCTCTCATCAGCCCCCAGTGCCTCTCAGCTGCCCCAATGCCTCTCAGCTGCCCAATGCCTCTCAGCTGCCCCCAATGCCTCTCCATCAGCCCCCAGTGCCTCTCATCTGCCCCCAGTGCCTCTCATCAGCCCCCAGCAGCCTTTCATCAGCCCCAGTGCCTCTTATCAGCCCCCAGTAGCCTCTTATCAGCACCCAGTGCCTCTCATCAGCCCCCCAGTGCCTCTCACCTGCCCCCAGTGCCTCTCAGCTGCCCCCAATGCCTCTCCATCAGCCCCCAGCAGCCTCTCCATCAGCCCCCAGTGCCTCTCATCTGCCCCCAGTGCCTCTCATCAGCCCCCCCAGCAGCCTCTCATCAGCCCCCCAGCAGCCTCTCATCAGCCCCCAGTGCCCCTCATCAGCCCCCCAGTGCCTCTCATCAGCCCCCAGCAGCCTCTCATCTGCCCCCAGTGCCTCTCATCAGCCCCTAGAAGCCTCTCATCAGCCCCCAGTGCATCTCATCAGCCCCCAGCAGCCTCTAATCAGCCCACAGTGCCTCTCATCAGCCCCTCAGTGCCTCTCATCAGCCCCCAGCAGCCTCTCATCTGCCCCCAGTGCCTCTCATCGGCCCCTAGAAGCCTCTTATCAGCCCCAGTGCCTCTCATCAGCCCCCAGCAGCCTCTCATCAGCCCACAGTGCCTCTCATCAGTTCCACAGAGCCTCTCATCTGCCCCCAGTGCCTCTAATCTGCCCCCAGTGCCTCTCAGCTGCTCCCAATGCCTCTCATCAGCCCCCAGCAGCCTCTCCATCAGCCCCCAGTGCCTCTCCATCAGCCCCCAGTGCCTCTCATCAGCCCCCAGTGCCTCTCATCTGCCCCCCAGTGCCTCTCATCTGCCCCTAGTGCCTCTCATCTGCCCCTAGTGCCTCTCCATCAGCCCCCAGCAGCCTCTCCATCTGCCCCAAGTGCCTCTCATCAGCCCCCCAATGCCTCTCATCTGCCCCCAGTGCCTCTCATCTGCCCCCAGCAGCCTCTCATCTGCCCCCAGAAGCCTCTCATCTGCCCCTAGCAGCCTCTCCATCAGCCTTCAGTGCCTCTCATCTGCCCCCAGCAGCCTCTTATCTGCCCCAGTGCCTCTCATCAGCCCCCAGCAGCCTCTCCTCAGCACCTCATTTTCCCCAGTGCCTCCATCTGCCCCCAGCACCACTCCATCTGCCCCAGTGCCTCTCATCAGCCACCCAGTGCCTCAGTCTCATCAGCCCCCCCAGCAACCTCTCCATCAGGCATCAGCCCCCACTGAGTGTCCATCAGCCTAAAAAAAAACTAAAAAACTTTTCCTGCTCTTGGAATAAACGCTGCGCTCCTCCGCTCCTCTCTCCTCCAGCGATCATCTGCTGTCGGCTGTGCAAGGCTGCGCACAGCCACGCGCAGCAGCGCAGCCCTGCATGGACACAGCTGAGGACCAGGAGGCACCAGTGAGTAAAGCCTTCACCGGTTCCTGGTCCGGACCGGTGCTCAGACAGCGGCCGTTTTCAGTGCTTTAGGGCGGCTGGCCTGGGGGGCAATTGCCTCCCTGCCCGAAGTCCCAGCCCGCCCCTGGTCCTATCCATAGGACAGGAAACAGAAAACTGGTGGTATAGGGGAGGTATCACTCCTTAAGTGCTCTCCACGTAGGTTCCTGTTTCCTGTCCTGGATGGAGGCGGTCTCTCAAGGGTGCTGTCATGGGCGTAAGGGAAATAAGCCCTCATACAGCTATGTAAACGAAAATATAAAAAAGTTATGTCTCAAGGAAGATGGGGAAGTAAAATTTAAACACAAAAATGAAAAAACCTCTGCTAGTGAAACGGTTAAATGCTGTAACCATAAATTTTTTTCATTTTTACTAAGATAAACTATATCGTAAGCATATATTTTTCTCTTACAGGATCACAGATATACCAGTCACCGTTCAGCTGTCCATTCCTGAAATTATTGGAGTTATCCAGTCACTTTACATGTATCAGGCATTCATGGAGAAAGATGTGAAAGGAGCAAAACATTTACTTACCCAGACTGAAAAAAGGTGCAGTATAAATACACGGTTCCTTCTTTGCTTATAACATTTCATGGATTCAATGATAATTTGCCTTCCAATCCATTGTTAGTATTGAGGTGGTTAGGTCTCCTTAGGCCCCTTTCGCACGGGTGAGTTTTCCGCGCAGGTGCAATGCGTGACGTGAACGCACTGCACCCGCACTGAATCCTGACCCATTTATTTCAATGGTGCTGTGTACATGAGCAATGTTTTTCACGCATCACTTGTGTGTTGCGTGAAAATCGCAGCATGTTCTATATTCTGTGTTTTTCCTGCAACGCAGGCCCCATAGAAGTAAATGGGTCTGCGTGAAAATCGCAAGTGCAGATGCTATGCGATTTTCACGGATGGTTGCTAAGGAGATGATGTGGAGGTCCATTCACTTTATTATTTTCCATTATAACATGGTTATAATGGAAAATAATAGCATTCTATAATACAGAATGCTAAGTAAAATGTCACTTGAGGGTTAAAAAAAATAAAAAAAATTACTCGCCTCATCCACTTGATCGTGCAGCCGTTATAGTCTTCTTTCTTCTTCTTGCTGGACCTGTGCTGACGTCATCACTCTTACCACGAGGTGAGCGCGATCACGTCAGTGCAGGTCCTGCAAGAAGAAGAAAGAAGACTATAACGGCTGCACGATCAAGAGGATGAGGTGAGTAATTGTTTTATTATTTTTTAAGCCTCAAGTGACATTTTACTTAGCATTCTGTATTATAGATTGCTTTTATTTTCCATTATAACCATGTTATAATGGAAAATAATAAAATCCACAGAACACCGAACCCAAACCCGAACTTCAGTGAAGAAGTCTGATATCAGGTATGGGTACCACATTCAGTTTTTTATCACGCGCGTGCAAAACGCATTAAAACGCTTTGCACTCATGGGGAAAAAACTAAACAATGCAACGCAATCGCAGACAAAACTGAATGAAATTGCGTGAGCACTCGCTCGGGTTTCCCGCAATGCACCCGCAACGCATCCGGACAAAATTTGTGGCGCCCGCGTGAAAGGGGCCTCTGGAAGGAATCAGACAGACACAGTTGTAACTTAACTCATGTGGCGTAACAGGCATGCGGGTACAACAGTCTTTGATAGGCCACAGGCTTAGTGGTTACAATCTCAATGAAGACAGAGACTTAGCTACAAGCAACAGAATAAATTGGTACACTGTCTTTTTAAGAGGCAGCAGATATATTACTGTCATTTTAAGAAGTAAAAATTCTCTCTCCCTGGGCAACAATACTTTGGCTCATGTTTCCTCAGAGTGGCAGCAATGTACATTACATTATCACAACATATACCTTTTCAAGTGGCACAGCATCACACAGTCTCTAAGGCTACTTTCACACTTGCATATTTGCCTGATCCGGCAGGGATCAGCAAAAACACTTCCGTGTTTGATAATACAACCGCCTGCATCTGTTATGAACAGATCCGGTTGTATTATCTTTAAAATAGCAATGACAGATCCGCCATTAAAACCATTGTAAGTCAATGTGTGCCAGATACGTTTTGTATTGTGTCTTAGAAAACAGATCCGGCACCATCGACTTGCATTGTGTGTCATGCCGGATCAGTTTTGCTCCGCATCCCATACCGAACAGGTATGGAAACGCAACCAAATGGAACGGAATGCATTCTGGTTAATTTTGTTCTTTTCAGCTCAGTTTTGTCCCCATTGACAATGAATGGGGACAAAGCGTAAGCGTTTTTCTCCAGTATTGAGATCCTCTGCCAATCCTCTGCCAAAAGAAAAATGCAAATGTGAAAGTAGTCTAACAGGCACTTCCATGTTACAGTCACAACCACTGCACACACACTGATCTATCGCGGTATCTCTGCCTTACGAAACACACAGATCAAGATGTCTCACTCTGCAGCAGATACGTGTATCTCTGCAACACATACTATTGGTGACAGCCTGGCAGGTCTCTGACCTGTCTCTTCATAAGTTCCTTTCAAGATCTCAAAGAAAGAAGATTCCAGCTCAACTACAGTTCTCAGACACAGCGTCCTCCTGTGCATGGAACTTGCCACACATGCAAGGAGGATGCACAGACTAAGCAGCTTCTCTGCCTGTCAACGCAAGCTTCAAGCCCTCTGTGATATTCTGCTTCCATTGCACTAGCAAATTCCTGAGGTTTTGAACCTTTTTTTCCAGTAGTAACTGTCTGGGACGTTCCCGCAACAGGTGGTAGGAGATCTGTGAGACTGGCAACACGTGATTTGATCTGACATGTTTTCCGTTTGGATCAAATGACGTCTGTGTTGTTTCTGGTGCTTGCCACACATTCTTTCCCCAGGTGTGGCTATTAGGGTCATTTAACCTTCTCTATTTATAGTTGCTTCTCCCACAATACTGTGTGGTTTATAGCTTCTGTTTGGACGTTTGGATAGATTGTGGTTGGATCTCAGCTGAGTTCATGGTGCTTTTATTGCTCCTTTGAAGTTAAGTCTTTCCTTTCCTTTTTGTATTTTGTTTGGGTTCTGTGTGTTGCAATTCCCTATTGTTTGTATTAGGCCTGAAGGAGACTCCTATTCGTTCTTCCTTTTGGATGAACAGGTCTTGTCCCTGCCATTAGTGCCAGGGTCCTATAGGACTTGATAGGACTCTAGGTATTCCTGCGTATGAACTCACCTACCTTTTGGGGTCTGTTCACACTGGTAGTCAGTCAGGATTTGGGTTAGTGTTTTCACTAGGAGGTGTCCATTTTCCTTCCCTAGTTCTCAGGTCTGATTGCCTGTTCCCCCCTTCCCTCCTATGCTCGGTGTGGTGTTTCCTCCCACACCGAAGCGTGACATTATATACCGCCAAAACCGTCATTTTATTGTTTGTTTGTGTGCAGCCATGGATCCTATTGGTGCACTGGCAGGTCAGCTGCAAGGCCTATCTTTGGAGGTAGCTCGACCGTCTCCAGATGCAGAGATCACAGGCTGTTGGTCCTAGTGGTAGTGGTGGAGTCCAGGCCTATCTGGAGCCTAAAATTGCCCTCCCAGACAGATTTTCTGGGGGACGTGATAATTTCATTTTGTTTAGGGAGGCGTACAAACTGTATTTTAGGCTATGTCCACACTCATCTGGGGATGAGCATCAGATAGTTGGTGTGGTCATTTCGTTGCTTAAAGGGAACATGTCACCAGTTTTATGGTGTCCTAACTAAGGGCAACATAAATAAGTGACTGATTCTCTTAGCTAAATGCTGGGTCACTTTCTTTAATTGACCCAGTCAATCTGGCAACATCTTGAATTGAAAAGCTCCAGCTCATAATGATGAGTCCTGAATATTCATGAGCTCCTGACTCTCCCCGCCTACCTGCTGCTGATTGACAGTTATTTTCCATATGAATCAGCAGCAGGTGGGCAGGGGAATGAATCCCCAGATATCACTGAAAAAGGCGCAAATGTTATGAAACATGTATTAAAAAAAAATACTATACAGGACTGTATGTATTTTGTAGTCAGCAAACACGGACCCGCCAAAAAAACTGACATCCGTGTTACATTCGTTTTTTTGCAGATGTATTGCAACAATGCCTGTCCTTGTCCGCAAAACAGACAAGAATAGGACATGTTCTATTTTTTTTTTTTTTTTTGCGGAATGGACTTGGGGACATGGAATGCACACAGTCATTTCAGTTTTTTTGCGGCCCCATTGAAATGAATGGTTCTGCATATGGGCCGCAAACCCCCCCCCCCAAAAAAAATGGAATGGACACTGACAAAAAATACGTTCGTGTGCATGAGCCCTAACCCTTAGGGCTCATGCACACGACCATATGTATTTTGCAGTCCTCAAAAAATACGGATGACATCCGTGTGCATTAAGTATTTTGCAAAACGGAACAGCTGGCCCCTAATAGAACAGTACTATCCTCGTCTGTAATGCAGACAATAATAGGACATGTTCTATTTTTTTGCGGAACAGAAATACAGAAACGGAATGCACAAGTTTTTTTTTGCAGACCCATTGAATTGAATGGTTCTGTATACGGTCCGCAAAAAAAGTGGAACGGACACGGAAAGAAAATACATTCGTGTGCATGTGTTTTTAGCAACAGAAGATCTATTTCATAGTTGAAAGTTTAACATGCACATATAAGGTACTTTAGTAATTTCTATGATGTTGCTGAATTCATCTTATTATTACAGATTCCGAGAGATACTTGGAGAAGAGGCTGATTCTGTCCGTCTGAATATGCATATTAAACACTATTGTGCCCTTGCTTGCAAACACTAAGATGACGACCTACTGAGTCTATATATTCAAATCATGAAGTCTTCTTTTTTTCTTCTACTTGTTTCTTCTACTGAACAAAGCTAATATGAATAAAATCATTTCATTAAAGGGTATCTGTCAGCAGTTTTAACCTAGGTGGGGGCTGGGGGAATAGTACAAACATAACTTTTGTGGAGCTTTTATTATCAGGACTAGTGTGAATATAAACTTTTATTCTGCCAATTTCTGCTCCAGGAGGAGCTGCTTCATTTTGAAGTGCTCTATGCATTGAGCTCTGCCCATCAACTCTGACTGCCAGCTGTAGTAGATGGGAGAACAGTGAGACAACTTACTAAAGAGAGCGCTGTACAGTGAACCACCAACTCCTGGGCACTTGCAGGAGGAGTGCCTGGCAGAATAAAAGTAAATACACTACTCCTGATAAGAAAAGATATTTGTCCTGCTCACTTCCTACCTAGTGCTGTCAGCCGTTTTCCAAGGTCAGAACTCTTTACTGTCACAGAAGAGGGGATCATTACTCTATTTAGTATGGCTCTCTCCCCCTGTTTTTTAGAAGAACGATTAGATAGATATAGATAGTATGGATAGATAGAGTAGGACAAGGGTAGGTGGAACATGTGGCCACCTAAGGCACCAGTGGAATAAGAACAATGTATCCTCTTATAAAAATAAAAATAAAGATTTTTGAAGGATTGAGATGAGTACTGAACCCAAATTCGAAATGGATGGATATAAATGGATATAGATACATTGTACAGAGGCCACTCGGTCCTACACTGAGGACTGTACATGTGTAAAATGTATGGGAGGAAACTATGAAGTATGTATTGGAAATAAGAATGGTACAAACTGTGGAAGACAATAAGTCATTCAATTAAGGAATGTGTATCCTACATCTGTGATGGCCAACATTAGAGATAAAGCATGGAGTGGGAAAATCCCTGTTTCGGCACTAGAGAAGCTGTACCACTACTTCTACATACCAGAAACAGTAGCATAAAATATAATTAACATCATACTCTAAATTACAGTGCAGGAGAAAGCTAATGTGGGGCCAAGGGTGAGAAGTTGTGGGTGGCAAACTGTTCCTAACAGAAAAGGGGAGTGGTGTCAAACTGAACATACAGTACAGACCAAAAGTTTGGACACACCTTCTCATTCAAAGAGTTTTCTTTATTTTCATGACTATGAAAATTGTAGATTCACACTGAAGGCATCAAAACTATGAATTAACACATGTGGAATTATATACATAACAAACAAGTGTGAAACAACTGAAAATATGTCATATTCTAGGTTCTTCAAAGTAGCCACCTTTTGCTTTGATGACTGCTTTGCACACTCTTGGCATTCTCTTGATGAGCTTCAAGAGGTAGTCCCCTGAAATGGTTTTCACTTCACAGGTGTGCCCTGTCAGGTTTAATAAGTGGGATTTCTTGCCTTATAAATGGGGTTGGGACCATCAGTGGCGTTGAGGAGAAGTCAGGTGGATACACAGCTGATAGTCCTACTGAATAGACAGTTAGAATTTGTATTATGGCAAGAAAAAAGCAGCTAAGTAAAGAAAAAACGAGTGGCCATCATTACTTTAAGAAATTAAGGTTAGTCAGTCAGCCGAAAAATTCGGAAAACTTTGAAAGTAAGGGCTATTTGACCATGAAGGAGAGTGATGGGGTGCTGCGCCAGATGACCTGGCCTACACAGTCATCAGACCTGAACCCAATCGAGATGGTTTGGGGTGAGCTGGACCGCAGAGTGAAGGCAAAAGGGCCAACAAGTGCTAAGCATCTCTGGGAACTCCTTCAAGACTGTTGGAAGACCATTTCAGGGGACTACCTCTTGAAGCTCATCAAGAGAATGCCAAGAGTGTGCAAAGCAGTAATCAAAGCAAAAGGTAGCTACTTTGAAGAACCTAGAATATGACATATTTTCAGTTGTTTCACACTTGTCTGTTATGTATATAATTCCACATGTGTTAATTCATAGTTTTGATGCCTTCATAGTCATGAAAATAAAGAAAACTCTTTGAATGAGAAGGTGTGTCCAAACTTTTGGTCTGTACTGTATATATATATATATATATATATATATATGTGTAAAATTAGGCATCATTATACTGCATTTTACTTTAACAACCAGTAAATTCTTAGGGGGATCAGCGGCTGAAACAATCTGGTAGTGGGACCCATTACTAGTAGGGGTGAGATAGAATACGACTACTTTTAATTCTATTATTTCTATTGTTTTCCTTTTTTTATTTCCATTATTGTCCATTTTGTGGAAAAAACTGCATGTATAATAAATATATTATTTGTATACAATTTTCTCAGTTATTTGTAATGTCATAATGCAAAACAACAATGAGAACTGTATATGAATATAAATTATATTACAAAATATCCCCAAAACATGTTGCTATCTATGTTGCATATTCTCCTGTTTACAATGGCCCACTTTTACTAATGTGCATACAGCTAGACATTATTGTATACTGTAGCAATATTTGGTGCAATTTGGCAAAAGGGGCACAATTTGGTGAATGTAGTGTTATAAAAATATTCTGTGTCCAGCTTGCCAAAGGTTATGGTTTAATAGAGAAAGAGATCCTTTAAGCCCTGGGCGTTTTTGCGTTTTCGTTTTTCACTCCCTGCCTTCCCAAAGCCATAGCTTTTTTTTTTTTCTATTCACATAGCTGTGTGAGAGATTGCCATTTGCGGGACAAGTTGTACTTTCTAATGGCACCATTTACTATTGCATACAATGTAGTGGGAAGATAGTATAAATTACAAGTAGGGGGGAATTGGAAAAAAAATGTAATTCAGTTTTATGGCTTTTGTTTTTATAACGTGCCATATACAGTACAACTGATCTGTCATCTTAATTGTCTAGGTCAGTATGATTACAGCGACACCACATTTATGGTATGCAATTTCTTGTGTTTTAATACTGAAATAAATTAAACTTCATCACCATATTCAGACCCTCATAACTTCTTTACAGTTACATCTGCAGAGCAGTGTGAGGGCTTATTTTTTTGAGGGGTGATCTGTACTTTTTTTGATACCAAGTTGAAGTGTGTTTGACATTTTGATCACTTTTTATTCAATTATTTGTGGTAGATGAAGTGCCGAAAATGGCAAATTGGCCATTTAGATTTTTTCCCTGTTAATGTGTTCACCATACAGGATAAGTACATTTATAGTTTAGGTGGTTTGGGACAAGCCGATACCTATGATGTTTATATATTTTTTTATTTTTTTATTATTATTATAGAGAAAGTGGGGTAATTGGCATTGTTAGTTTTTTTACACTTTTATATTAAGTTCCCATAGGGGTTTCCAAATACACAATCTTTAGATCACTATTCCCATACACTACTGTATTAAATCACAGTAGTGTATTGGAAAAATGATCTAAAGATTGTGTGTATTTGAAAACCCCTATCGGGACTTAAAATTCAGCTTATTCCTATGGAGCACTACCACCAGAAGGGCTCAATAGGAACTATGGCTCTATTAGCCGTAAATCTTCAGAGAGATCCAGGCTATTAGAGAGCACGAAAAGCTTCCCCGATCTCTGAGGGGAAGCTATTTGGGTCCCGAGAGTACAGAGCTCCCAGGGAAAACTGCCTCAGATGTCGTGGTCCCACTTGACCATGGCATCTCAAGGGTTAAATGTCTGTGATTGGCGTTATCCCTGATCACAGACATTAGCCCTGGGTGTCTGCTGTTTAAAATGGCAGAAACCGGTGGCTATGCCATCTTTAAAGACCCAACCCCTGTTGTATATGTACAGCAGGGTTGTTAAATAAGAAAGGCGCATGGCCTAATATGCACCATTTTGCACCAACATTATGCCACAGTTGGGGCATAAGAGTCTGTTGCAGGCTAAGCCAACACATGGTGTATGTCAGTGGTGGTGAACTTACGGTACGGGTGCCAGAGGCCATACTCGGAGCCTTCTCTGGGGGCACCCACACCATGGAAAAAGTCTAAAGAGTACCAATATGTCTTAGACATATCCTGCCACTTATTAGCGCAGGGCGCACTATGAATGGCACAGGCAGGGCGCTAAATGTAGGCAGGCTATTATAGCTAAATGATGTAGTACATGGAAGATATACTACATTGGTATTCAGGTTAAATTGCTGTGTTGGCTCTTTCACGATAAACATGTGGGTTTTGAGTTACACTTTGGGCACTCAGTTGGTAAAAGGTTCACCATCACTGGTGTAGGTTAAGGACAGACTGCACTGTCTGAAATGAGTAAATGTCTGCTGGGACTTTTTGTACTTTTAAATCATTTTTAATTTTTGTTTAAGAAATGTGAGATTTTATCAAGATGATTACGGGAGAAGATAACACAATGGGGGAGGGGGTCATTTATTAAAACTAGCGTTTTAGACGCCTGTCTTATTAACCCCTATAGCTGGCAGTGGATTAGCCGAAGTTATGAAGAGGCGCCGCCGCTTCAGGGCGCCAGTCCTGCAGGAACGTGTGTGAACTGCGTTCCTGCACTTTTTTCATAGCAGGAACGCCGTTCCCTTTCAGGGCCGTCTTTAAAGCCGAGCAAAAGGACCAGGAAGCGGTGAAGGCTTTGTACTCACCGCTTCCTGGTCCTCGGCTGTCGGCTGTGCAGGGTTTTACAGCACAGCCAACAGCAGGATGCAGATCGCGTAGGAAGAGAGGAGCGGCGGCGTCCAGGAGAAGGAGAGGGTAAGTGGTTTTTTTATTTTATATTTTATGAGGCTGATGGAGATGCACTGACTGGGGGCTGGTGGAGAGGCTACTGGGAGCTGCTTTGAGGCATGGGGCTCTTATCTGAGGTGTGATTGGGGGTCATTCATATTGGGGTCTGAGCTGAGGTGTGATCTGAGGTCTTATTGGGGTCTTATTAACATTGGGGATCTTATTGGGGCTGTTAGCTGAGGTCTGATTGGTGGTCTGACCTGAGATATAATGACATTTTTTTTTTCCGGAGCAGCTTGGAGAAAAAAGGCCTCACAGTCTCCTACACTCCTTCTGCCCAGCCAAGCCTGCCAGCACCCCTGAGGCCAAGCCTGCCAGCACCCCTGAGGCCAAGCCTGCCAGCACCCCTGAGGCCAAGCCTGCCAGCACCCCTGGGGCCAAGCCTGCCAGCACCCCTGAGGCCAAGCCTGCCAGCACCCCTGAGGCCAAGCCTGCTAGCACCCCTGAGTCTTCAGAACTGTAAGTAAATTATATAAAAGGGGATCTTATAATATGAAAGAGACGAATTACGCCTGAACATACATATAGTACAAATTCCAGTTGTTGTTTACATTTTGTTTTGATCACAATGTGTACATTTGGCTCAGTCCTTAAGGGGTTAAAAACACAGTCACTAAAGGGTGGCAAACAGAATCACAAACCATATGTAATTAAGGACACAACTTCTGGAATAAAAGGGAATAATGACGGAATACATTATTTAATTTTTTTTGGGTGGGGGGCGGTGTCGGGGTGGCAGTGGATATTGGGTGAGTTCCCACACTTTTTTTCCCAGGACTCGACCCCTGCCCAGCTTTATTGCTGGTTTACATTTTAGACCACTTTCTATGCCTAAAACAGCAGTAGAAAATGATAAATGAGATGGAATGTATGGACAGCTCCTTTCCTGCCTACACCACGCCCACTTTTTTAGACCTGGTGTGAGCGAGGAAAATATGCAGATTGCGGCAGAAATATGCCTAATATAGAAGTATTTCTGGATAGTAAATGATCCTCAATGTCTTTATGGATAAAACTGTGTGGTGTAAAGTTAGACAACTATGTCTAATTATGCACCATATGAATCATCCACTGAGATGAATTTAGTGTACTGGCTTTTAAATTCGAGCATAGTTTACCTAGATCCTACATTGCCCTGGATTTTGAATGCCTAGGCTCAGGAGAGGCAAGTCTGATAGTGTAGCCTCCCATTTAAAGAATCCACCTTGCCATTGGTAGATGGCCCTACACAATTGAGATAAAAAATGTTCGCAAAGAGCTTCAAATTTTCAAGTACAGTAAGCACAGCAGTAATGCAATTCAGAATAATCCAGTGTTTGCATGTGTCTTTGAGCATGGGGCAATGTTCTGTGTAAGAAGGTACAAGGAATCATCGTAGATGATAGGTATGTGTCATCGAGGTTCCTGTTCCAGAGCCAGTTTTCTGTGTCAGCAACAGTTGCTGTTTGACACCTTGCTATCTAGTATGGCTGTAAATAGCTGATCCGGGACGACTCTTACTGGGAGTAGTCAAAGTGCTGGGTGGGTGACTACTCCACACAGTCCAGGCCAGGTGTCACGGTGGGGAGTGGGGAAAACCCCCCACCGTACAATATTAGGAGAATCAGGTAGCAGCTAGGCCAGAAAACAGGGAAAAGGGAGCTGGTAACAAACTAAGCATCCCTAAATCCTATCCCTGACTGTATGAGCCGCCCTCGATGGTAGGGGGGCTCATACTCTCGAACCTGGGCCCTACTGACCCTAACGGTCCCTCATATATATAATAATAAAATTTCGTGGCACTCTGCCGTCTGTTTGCTGCTGGAAGTCGGGTTCCCACCCCGTCTTAAAGTAACGATAAATACTCGAGTGTTTATGATGCAAAAGAATAGGTATTTATTGGATAGTTAGGCTGTATGATACATGTGACGTTTCGGCCACACTCTGGCCTTCATCAAACTGGTGCCGCTTGGTAGATGCATGTCCTGGGAAATAGGCATGCAGGAAAGAGTGCAACAGCACTGAGGGAAAAGGCGCCTTATGGCGTCAGAAGGTGGAGACAATTGATTCCTCCACGACACGGAGGAACCGGAGTCTCCAACAGACCTAGCAACAAAGCGGAAGAAAGCAGCCAGCAGTGTACGACAAGACAGGTAAGTGTCCAGAGGCAGAAAACACCACTTCCAACAGGACCAACATGGACACCTACCTGACACAGCTGCAACAGGAACTCGAGCCGTCCATGCCGCTACCACTGGATCCTGGAAATGCGCATAGGCCCAAACACACACACCAGCCAGGACCCAGCACAAACACCAAACACAGAATCAAATAGAAACAACCTGGACCACCATGAGGAATGAACAATGGTGGCACCAGGCAGAGCTGCTTGTTGTTCCCCCTACAGGGAACTCCAGGGACCTCGTTCCGGAGGTAAGGACATACAAAGGATATGTCTGGCATCCATGCTGACCTGAAACACCAAATAGGCCAGACATGAAACACCAAACCAGACATAACAACAACCCCAAACATAAACCCACACCAAACATACAACAAGTGAGGTGGGGTAACAGCAACAGACACAAAGGGGTGACATCAGGTGACATCGATGTCCCATAAGGTGGCCCTCAAGGACTGGGCAGATGGAAAAGCATCAGCTCCTCAAGACACTGAAGACAATCTGACCTCAGGCTCACAACTCAGAACAATAAGAGCCAAGAGGCCACACCCAGCTCCACTTTGCACACACATTGACCTCATACACACCAGATAAAGGAAGGGAAACAGCCTTAAAGGGGAAGTGCACACGCATGCATAACAAACAAAACGTTGCCACCGGCAACCATCATGCGCTGCAAAAGTGTCACTGCAAACTACCACCAAGCTGTGACACCAGGTTTTGACAAGCCAATAAAAAACAGCCAGCAGTGTCAGGTGGGGGGATTACCCCTCTCTGACACTGGAGCTGTGTAAAACTCTGCTGAGATCTAAGGCCTGTGTGTGGGCGGAAAGCTGAAGACAGTGTGTATGGCGAGCAGGCCGCCTAAAGCCTGCAGGTGGACTTTCTGAGGCTGAGCATTCAGCCGGATGTGGATTAAACACCCAGGATCAAAGGTGAATGTTTTTTCTGTATGAACTGTTTTGGGTGTGAACAAACACCAATACTGAAAATGGACTTGAAAGAATCAAAAATAGGCAGCACTACTACGTCAGGTTCCCCGGATGGGTGCTCTCAGCCAACAGATTCACCCAATCTATAAAACTAAATAAATATATCAAGAAAAGGCTGGGCACTCTCTATCTGGAGTTGGTGGTACTTTATTCAACCATAAAATCTTAAAATTTATATTTAATGTGTAAAAGGTCTGGCCAGACTAAAAAGTGATATACAATAACAAATAAATACTTAAACAATAATATACAATAGATGTTTTCCTTTCAGAGTATTCGTAGCTGTGAATGCCGGTGGTCTTTGTGTTGAGCAAGAGGGTCCAAAACCAAACGCGTTTCGGGGCTTTAAGTGGCCCCTTCCTCAGTGGTTAACCTCTCCTCTTTAATCCATTTTCTTATATAGAGGATTTGTAACATACAAAACGTAAAATGGATCTAGCTTTTCTCAAACAGTGTGATGGATTTGACCTGGATCGGACATTACTTATTTCTTTCATATCATTTCCATACTTCAATTTTTCTTCATAAATTTTTCATCAAGCATGTTGAACAGGTTCTCTAGATTGTATTGCACCAAAAAACGCAAAATATCAAAAAAACGCATATGCGATATTAGTGCGTTTTCATTGCATTTTCCATAAAAACTTATAATGAAACATCACCAAAACATAAATTAAAATGCAGTATAAAAATATAAAATATATATAAAAAATTTATAAAACTTGACGCCTTCATGTCGACGAAAAAGGGACTAGGTGTTGTGTACTTATATTATGCAACAGTTAAGGAGATATCACTGTTGAAAAACCCTTAATATTCGATGGAGTATTTAAAAATTATAAAAAAAATTATTAAAATTAAAAAAATAAAAAATAAAATCAAAGCTTGAAAAATTAACTGAAATGGCTTCTTTGTTGGCTTGGAGATTGACTCTTATTCCTCTAAGAAACACATCAATTGTGATATTAATTATATTTTCTATGTTTCTCGGGGAAAGAATGTCGTAAAATAGGGTAGAAAGTAAAAAGGTTCACAGCAGCAATAGGGTGTGTGCCATCGGCCAAGGGAGGACTGGCCACATTTAATTATGGTACGGTCCCACGTCGGCCGGTGGCACCAACCCCACCTCCTCCTTACAAGAAGCCAAACAGTTCAAATTCAGAATTCAACCCCATTGGCAGGAGTGTATCAAATTCGAAGATTTTCTGTGTCTCCGCTATCGACATGCTGCCAATGTGGTCTCATCCTCTCCAGTCCTTCTGTACTTTTTCAAGAGCAGCAAATTTGAGTCCTGAAGGATCCTGATTATGTGCAATTTTAAAATGACTCGAAAGAGAATGATTCTCAAAAACCTTTTTAATCTTAGATACATGTTCCGCTATTCTTTTTTTCAATAGCCTCTTGGTTCTTCCAATATATTGTCGTCTGCAAGGGCATTCAATGATGTAAATTACATTGCTTGAGTCACAAGATAGAAATTCTTTAATCGTGTGTTTATACCCATTAGAAGTAGATGTAATTACCATGGTTTTTTTGGGAAATGATGTGGACTTGCAATTATTGCACTGTCCACACCTAAAAAAAAACTTTAATATCTGCCCATTTTTGTATGGTTTGTGATTTTTTTTCATTGGGGGTTCAATAAATGGGGCTACCTTAATGCCCAAATTTGGGGCCTTTGTGAAAGTAATTAATGGATTGTCTGGCATCATGGCCCCAATAATCTTATCCTTCTGTACCATGTGCCAATGCTTTCTAATAATTTTTTGAATTTTTTTAAACTGTTCATTATATGGCAATATCATCCTGACTTTATCTTCTATATTATTTTTCTGAAGTAGGGTAATATCATCAAAAAAATACTTCCTATGCATATTTCGGACCCTATCCAGGGTTTCATCCAACATTTTCAGGGGGTATTGTTTTTCTAAAAACAGTTTTTTCATATTTGTCGCTTCCAATTCAAATTGTTGGTCCACTGTACAGTTCTTTTTATTCTTCTAAACTGTCCTTGAGGGATATTTAGAAGCCATTTTGGAAGGTGACAGCTGCTATACAAAATATAACGGTTACGTGCTGTTGGTTTAATAAAAGTGCTGCACTTTAGCATATCTTCCTCAACTTTGATTTGTAAATCTAAAAACTCAAGTTTGGTTTGGCTAGTCATGAAGGTGAACTTTAGGTTAAAATTATTAATGTTAATATCACTTAAAAACTGATCCAAATTAGATTGGCCTGATTGCCAAATAAAAAATACATCATCGATGTATCTCTGCCATAGCACCAGGTCTGTCCCCAGTTTGGGAGTTATGGTGGTTTCTTCCCAATTGGCCATAAAAAGATTTGCGTAACTGGGGGCAAACCTGGTGCCCATGGCAGTCCCCTGAGTTTGTAGATAAAACTGACGATTGAAATCAAAATAGTTGTGCGTGAGAATAAAGTCTATCCCTTCTATAATAAAATCCACTTGTGAATTGGGGAGAGTATTGTCCTTTAAAAGTTCTTTCTTTACTGCATCTTTCCCTTGTTCATGGTCAATTACTGTATATAATGACTGAACGCCCAAGGTGCCCATTATCCAATTGGATTTAAAATCTAAATTTTCTATTTTAATAATTTGGGTCGTGTCTTTTGTATATGACGGTATTAGTTTGACCTTGGGCTGGAGTAATACATCAATATATTGGGATAAATTTGCAGTTAATGATCCAATACCTGACACTATTGTCCTTCCTGGTGGATTTTCTTTATTTTTATTGTTCTTATACCTCAATTTATTAGTTTTTTTATCCATTATCTCATATTCCACTTTGTCTAAGTTCTTACATAATCTCCCCTGCCACATATTATACTCATCATTTTTGGGTAATTTGACAATAATGTCTTTTACTACATTAATTCTACTGGATACTTCTTCCAGTATTTCCTTTCTTCTTTTGATAACTAATTTAATGAGAGCTATGGATTGTTGATGTAATAATAAATCCCATTAACTATTGAATGAGGGTTCCCATAGATCTTGTGCTGTTTTTTTTGTCAGTGTAAGACCTTTTGGAATTTTGTCCAAACTGATGTATTCTTCCAAAGTTTTGATTTCCCATCTTTGTTTGAGTTCCCTAATTATTAACCATTTCAACTCTTTAAATGAGTCCCTTATAGAAATATCTCCATTTAACTCCATACCAATTTCTCCATCGAAAATGAAGGATTCAATTTTCTGTCTCTTATTTTCCACATGACTCCAGATATCCATGGTTACCTACACGTAGTGTGCTAGCCTTAGGGGTGATGCAAAAATGGTGATGGTGACATCACCTCTCAGGATCGCCTCTGATTGGTAGGTGGGCGGGCGGTGGGAGATTCAAATGTTGCCAGCGCTCCTCTCCTCCTCCTTTTGTGTCCCGGAGCAGAGGAGAGAGGAGCGCTGCCTGCATGTCGGTGGGATCTGAGCCAGCATCACCCCATCTGTGCCCCAGCACCCATCCTTGCCCCCCAGGACCCGATCTGTGCCCCAGCACCCCTCATCTGATCAGCAGGTAATTAGGGAAAGTCTAGGGAAAGGTTGGGCTAGGCAGGGATAATAAAGGGAAAGTTAGTGTGAAAAAAAGTTTTATTGCATCACCCTAAGTAGGGTGTCTGGGGTCCACAGCACAGCTGTGTGACCCTAGACCCCCCCAGGGGTGCTGCTGCTTGCCCCCCTGACCCCCCAACATTTTTGTGTGCGTACGCTGACTGTGGCCGGCACTCTTAGCGTCTGGCCACTGTTAACGCATTGCATACCCCACCGCTGATCAACTTCGGACGGTTGATCATTTTTATTTTTTATTTCACATTTTTTGCCCTTTTTTTAGTTAGTCTTTTTTTTTTTCTGTTAGTTTTAGTGATAAGTCCGCGAACACCCATGCCCCCACACACACGCACACCAAATAAAGACTTGCATGCACATACACACGCAGACACACACTCCATTATGGCCCACTAGATGTTCTCTGCCGAGGAGGCATATGCCTAGCTTGCCTCCGAGTCCAAGAGTCCCAGTGAGGACGAGGATGACCCCACTTTCCTGTTGTCATCCGCGTCCTACTCATCATCTAGCGATGATGATGAGCCCCCAAGGCGACGGAGACTCCGCCAGGCGGAGCAAGGGGACCACCATGTTAGGGACCCTGTGGCCTACCCTAGTATGAGCAGCTCTAGGGCTCAAACTAGTTTTCCGGCCCACCCGTTAAATCCACCGGAGCCCCCTGCCAGTGAACTTGTCTGGTGTACCCTAGAGCGATTTTAGCCCGTGTTTCCTGATTTTGTAGGCCAACCAGGAATCCAGATTTCCACAGTGGGCTTCACTGAATATTACTTTTTTTTGTCATTTTTTCAGTGACCAACTGGTAAATCTAATGGTGGAGCAGACGAACTTGTACTAGGCCCGGTGGCTGGACGCCGGTCAGTGCAGCCGAGATGAGGACATTTTGGGGCCTCGTGCTGCACATGGGCCTAGTCAAGAAACCTAGAGTCAGGCATTACTGGAGTGGGGACGTCCTCTACCAGACCCCAATTTACAGTACGGCCAATTTGTACAGGCTAATGTACCTGGAAGGGAGGTCGCGGTTGATGAGTCTCTCATTGCGTTCAAGGGGAGACTCATTTTCCGCCAGTATGTTCCCTCAAAGCGGGCGAGGTATGGCGTGAAGCTGTACAAACTTTGTGAGAGTACCTCAGGGTACACTTACAAGTTTTGTGTGTACGAGGGGCGAGATTCCCGTATTCAACTCCCAGAATGTCCCCCCACTCTGGGTGTTAGCGGGAAACTTGTGTGGGACCTTAGGCACCCACTGCTAGATAAGGGTTACCACCTTTACGTGAATAACTTTTATACTAGTATCCCCTTGTTCCAGTCCCTCGCCGCCAGATCCACGTCCGCTTGTGGGACCGTGCAGAAAAATCAACGCGGCCTCCCTGCCCACCCCCTCCAGGTACCTATCCCCAGGGGTGAAACCTGTGCCCTTACCACTGGAAACCTGTTGCTGGTCAGATATAAGGACAAGAGGGATGTCCTTGCACTGTCCACAATTCATGGTAACGGCATCACCCCTGTCCTTGTGCGAGGTACCGCGGCAACGGTCCTCAAGCCCGATTGTATCGTCGACTACAATCGGTATGTGGGAGGAGTTGATCTCTCTGATCAAGTCCTCAAGCCATATAATGCCATGCGCAAAACCCGGGCATGGTACAAAAAATTTGCAGTCTACTTGGTGCAGGTTGCCATGTACAACTCTTTTGTGCTGTCCCGGAGCGCTGGCAACACAGGGACATTCCTTCAGTTCTATGAGGCAGTCCTCAAGGCCCTGATCTTTTTGGACGAGGAAAGAGCAGGCCGGCGTACCTCAGGAACTGGAGGCGCCCGGATCGTCCCTGGCCATCACTTTCCAGGTGTGGTCCCCCATACTGGAAAGAAGGGACGAACCCCAAAAAGGTGCAGAGTGTGTCACAGGAGGGGGATACGGAAGGACACCACTACTCAATGTGATACGTTCCCCGATCATCTGGGCCTCTGCATTATTGGTTGCTTTAGGGAGTACCACACTTCCATGGAGTACTAAATTTATATCCCAATGTAGCCACTGACAATCGGATAAAAAAACTATGGTTCTCAGACTTGAGACACCCAAAAAAATTGTAAAAACGAAAATAATTTAAAAAAAAGTATACAAATTAGGCATCTCCGTGTCGGTAATAATCTCCTCTATAAAAATACCCCATGACCTAACCCCCCAGATTAACACGGTCCAAAAAAAAAAAAAGGTGTAAAAAAATGAGCCCCTACATAAGATAATGGGCAAAAAAAAATAAAAAAAATTGCTCTTAGACTTTAGGGATACAAAAAAAATTTTTTGGTATCAAAAAGGATAATATAGTCTAAAACCTAAATAATTGTAAAAAAAAGTAGACTTATTAGGTATCGCCACGTCCATAGGAAAAAAAAAAACGGAGCAAAAAAAGATTTATTTTTGTCACCTTACATAACAAAAAGTTTAATAGCAAGCGATCAAAAAGTAATATAGCCCTCCACATAGTGCCAATAAAACCATCCTCTCCTCCTGCAAAAAATGAGCCCCTACATAAGATAATCGCCTAAAAAATAAAAACAAAAAATGACTCTTAGACATTAGAAATACAAAAAAAAAATATTTTTGTATCAAAAAGGATAATATACGGTAGTCTAAAACCTAAATAATTGTAAAAAAAGTTGACTTATTAGGTATCGCCACGTCCGTAAGAATCTCCTCTAAAAAAATACCCCATGACCTAACCCCCCAGATTAACACGGTCAAAAAAATAAAATGGTGCCAAAACAGCTATTTTTGGCACTTTTTCATTTCAATCCGTTTTTTCCGGTAACAAAGCAAGGGTTAACAACTAAACAAAACTTAATATTTATTACCCTGATACTGCAGTTTACAGAAACGCCACATTTGTGGTCGTAAACTGCTGTATCACTAAAAGGCAGGGCGCAAAAGGAAAGGACCGACATGGTTTCTGGAAGGCCGATTTTGATGGCCTTTTTTATTGACACCATGTCTCTTTTGAAGCCCCCCTGATGCACCCCTAGTAGAGTTAAGCGGACACCTAGATGTTCGGGTTCGGCAGGTTCGGAACTTTTGGGCACTAAAATGGCTCTACAATAGTCCTGGAAAGGGCTAGATGGCTGCAAAAAGCATCGAAATGTGCTTAAGAGCATGACAACTGTTCTGCAAACAAATGTGGATAGGGAAATGACCTAAAATAACATAAAATACAGAAAAATTAAAAATAACAATCTGGATCTAGGAGTAGGAGGTTGAGGAGGTGGTGGATGTGGCGGTGTAGGTGGAAGCGGCGGTGTAGGTGGAATCGGCGGTGTAGGTGGAAGCGGCGTTGAAGGAGGAATAGGTAGCCAACACTGATTTGTGTTATTTTTTATTTTTAAATTGGGGTATCCCCCAAAATATTGGGACATATAACAAAATAAAACAAAGAATAAGTGCACTTGAGTACAAGAATGGATGGTTGAGGCTGGTATAAATGTCTATTCTGCACAAGGTACGGACAAGTCCTGTGGGATCCATGCCTGGTTCATTTTAATAAACGTAAGCTTGTCCACATTGGCTGCGGCCTGTGATAATGCTCTCTGCTAAACACACGTTCACACTATACACTGGCTGCAGGGCAGGTCAGCACCTCCAAGGCTGACAAAGCTTTACCACATTTTGGCCATGCTAACCCTGCCTTCTCAGGGGCTGGTGGTGCCCCAGCTGCGTTGGCGACCTCTTCCTCCTCTGCCTTCGCCTTGTGCTTCCACTGTGCCCCTGCTGTTAGGTGGGAATGCTATCATCAGCGTGCGTTTGTAGTCGCACATCTTCCGATCAGTAACAGATGTTTTCACTAAATTTAGTTCCCTGTCAGCAATGCAGAGCAGGGGTTCTTCACAGCAAAAGGGGGTTCATGTCACCCAGCAATAGAACAGAGGATTTTGAGAGATTTAGGCCCCTGTCAACCAGACACAGCAGGGGTTCATTCACGGCAAAAGGGGGTTCTTGTCACCCAGCAATAGAACAGAGGATTTTGAGAGATTTAGGCTCCTGTCACCCAGGCACAGCAGGGGTTCATGTCACCCAGCAATAGAACAGAGGATTTTGAGAGATTTAGGCCCCTGTCAACCAGGCACAGCAGGGGTTCATTCACGGCAAAAGGGGGTTCATGTCACCCAGCAAAAGAACAGACGATTTTGAGAGATTAAGGCCCCTGTTACCCAGGCACAGCAGGGGTTCATTCACGGCAAATTGGGGTTCGTGTCACTCAGCAATACAACAGAGGATTTCAAGAGATTTAGGCCCCTGTCACCCAGGCACAGCAGGGGTTCCTTCATGGCAAAAGGGGTTTCATGTCACCCAGCAATACAACTGAGGATTTTGAGAGATTTAGACCCCTGTCAGCAATGCAGAGCAGGGGTTCATTCACGGCAAAAGGGGGTTCATGTCACCCAGCAATAGAACAGACGATTTTGAGAGATTTAGGCCCCTGTCACCCAGGCACAGCAGAGGTTCATTTACGGCAAAAGGGGGTTCATGTCACCCATCAATACAACAGAGGATTTTGAGAGATTTAGGCCCCTGTCACCCAGGCACAGCAGGGGTTCATTCACGGCAAAAGGGGGTTCATGTCACTCAGCAATACAACAGAGGATTTTGAGAGATTTAGGCCCTGTCACCCAGGCACAGCAGGGGTTCATTCACGGCAAAAGGGGGTTTTTGTCACCCAGCAATACAACAGAGTATTTTGAGAGATTTAGGCCCCTGTCACCCAGGCACAGCAGGGGTTTGTATATGCCAAAAATGGTAAAATGTAACCCGACAATTGAAAATAAGAATTTTTTCAATTTAGGGCACTAAAATTGGCACTTTTTTTAATTAAAGTGGCTCTAAAATAGTCCTTGAAAGGGCTAGAGGGATGTAAAAGGCAGTAAAATGTGCTTAAGAGAATGGCAACTGCTCTGCAAACAAATGTGGATAGGGAAATAACTTAAAATGAAATAAAATAACTAAAAATTACTAATTATTAACCTGCAACTCAGAGAAGGAGGTGGATATGGAGTCGGAGGTTGAGGAGGAGGTGAATGTGGTGTTGTAGGTGGAGGCAGCAATGGAGGAGGAGGTAGCCAACAATGTTTTTTTTTTTTTTTTATTGGGGTAGGTAGCCCACAAAATATTGGGACAAATAAAAAAATAAAAAACCAACCAAGAATCATTGCACTTGACTTGAGTACAAGAATATATGTTTGATGGTGGTATAAATGGTTATTCTGCTCAAGGTACAGACAAGTCTTGTGGGATCCAAGCCTGGTTCATTTTAATGAACGTGAGCTTGTCCACGTTGGCTGTGGACAGGCGGCTGCGTCTGTCTGTAATGTCTCCTCCTGCCGTGCTAAATACACGTTCAGAGAGTACACTGGCTGCAGGGCAGGCCAGCACATCCAAGGCATACAGGGCAAGCTCTGGCCATGTGGACAATTTGGAGACCCAGAAGTTGAATGGGGCAGAACTATCAATCAGTACGTGTAGTCGTGTGCACAGGCACTGTTCCACCATGTTGTTCAAATGCTGCCTCCTGCTAACACGCTCCATATCAGCAGTTGGGGCCGGTTGTTGCGGCGAGGTGACAAGGCTTTTCCACATGTCGGCCATGCTAACCCTGCCTTCTGAGGTGCTGGCGCTGACACAGCTGCGTTGGCAACCTCTTCCTCCTCCCCTGCCTTCGCCTTGTGCTTCCAATTGTCCCACGGCATCAGTAGGGAATGCTCTCAGGAGCGCGTCTACCAGCGTGCGCCTGTAGTCGCGCATCTTCCGATCACGCTCCAGTGAGGGAATTAAGGATGGCACATTGTCTTTGTAACGGGGATCCAGCAAATGGCCACTCAGTAGTCAGCACACGTTAAAATGTGGGCAACTCTGCAGTCGTTGCACAGGCACTGCAGCATGTAGTCGCTCATGTATGCCAGGCTGCCCAGAGGTAAGGACAAGCTGTCCTCTGTGGGAGGCGTATCGTCTGCGTCCTCAGTATCCCCCCAGCCACGCAACAGTGATGGGCCCGAGCTGCATTGGATGCCACCCCGCTGTGAACATGCTTCATCCCCATCCTCCTCCTCCTCCTCATCCTCCTCCTCCTCCTCCTCATCCTCCAGTAGTGTGCCCTGGCTGGCCAAATTTGTACCTGGCCTCTGCTGTTGCAAAAATCCTCTTTCTGAGCCACTTCTAAAAGACTGTTCTGAAAGTGTTAGAGATGACCCCTCTTCCTCCTCCTCGTCCTGGGCCACATCCTCTTCCATCATCGCCCTAAGTGTTTTCTCAAGGAGACATAGAAGTTTTATTTCTGTCCAAAATGTGACAGTCACTTATGCACGTGTAATCCCAGATGTGCAGTATATGAGAGGCTTTTTTCACCCCAGTATGTCAAAGCCATATTTATGGCCTAAATGTGACAGTCACTTATGCTTGTCTAATCCCAGATGTGCAGTATATTAGAGGGTTTTTTCACCCTAATCAAAAAGCTGTATTTCTGTCCTAAATGTGACAGTCATTTATGCACGCGTAATCCCAGATGTGCAGTATATAAAAAAAAAACTAATAGCCGTTTTTGTGGCCTAAATGTGACAGTCACCTATGCACGTGTAATCCCAGATGTGCAGTATATTAGAGGGTTTTTTCACCCTAACCAAAAAGCTGTATTTCTGTCCTAAATGTGACAGTGACTTATGCACGTGTAATCCCAGATGTGCAGTATATTAGAGGGTTTTTTCACCCTAACCAAAAAGCTGTATTTCTGTCCTGAATGTGACAGTCACTTATGCTTGTCTAATCCCAGATGTGCAGTATATTAGAGGGTTTTTTCACCCTAACCAAAAAGCTGTATTTCTGTCGTAAATGTGACAGTGATTTATGCATGTGTAATCCCAGATGTGCAGTATATTAGAGGGTTTTTTCACCCCAGTATGCCAAAGCTGTATTTCTGGACTTGCAGATAGCCTATGCTGGTGCACTATCGTTGCATAAAATGGCTGTCGATCATGTATTGATTGACTAACTGAAGAAAAAAAAGTTCATTTTCAGCAGTAGTTGGCTCAGGGCAGGCTTAAAAAAATTGTGCACTGCACCCACAAAACACTTTTTCTGTAGATCGCTGAGTACATAAACCAGTTCTTGATAAGATTTCTCCCTGATCTGTCCCTCACAGCAGCTGCAGCCTCTCCTTACACTAATCCGAGCAGAGTGACGGGCGGTGCTACGTGACTCCAGCTTAAATAGAGGCTGGGTCACATGCTGCAGTTGGCCAATCACAGCCATGTTAATAGTAGGCATGGCTGTGATGGCCTTTTTGGGCAAGTAGTATGACGCTTGTTGTTTGGCTGCTTTGCAGCCTTTCAAAAAGCACCATAAAAATCGCCGAACACCAAACCCGAACCCGAACTTACAGTTCGGGTTCACTCAACTCTAACCCCTAAAGTAAAAACTCCCTAAAAGTGACCCCATATAAGAAACTACACCCCTCAAGGTATTCAAAACTGATTTTACAAACTTTATTAACCGTTTTGATGTTCCTCAACAGTTAATGACAAATGAAGATGAAATTTCAGAATTTCAATTTTTGGTAACCTTGCCTCACAAAAATATAATATAGAGCAACCAAAAATCATATGTACCCTAAAAATAGTCCCAACAAAACCGCTACCTTATCCCGTAGTTTCCAAACTGGGGTCACTTTTAGGGAGTTTCTACTCCAGGGGTGCATGAGGGGGGTTGAAACAGGACACGGTGTAAATAAACCGGTCCATAAAAATCAGCCCTCCAAAAACCACACGGCGCTCCTTTCCCTCTACGCCCCGCCGTGTGACCGTACAGTAGTGTATGACCACATATGGGGTGTTTCTGTAAACGGCAGAGTCAGGGCAATAAAGATACAGTCTTGTTTGGCTGTTAACCCTTGCTTTGTTAGTGAAAAAAATGGGTTAAAATGAAAAATTTGGCAAAAAAATGAAATTCTCAAATTTCATCCCCATTTGCCAATAACTCTTGTGCAACACCTAAAGGGTTAACAACGTTTTTAAAATCAGTTTTGAATACCTTTAGGGGTGTAGTTTCTTAGATGGGGTCACTTTTATGGAGTTTCTACTCGAGGGGTGCATCAGGGGGGGCTTCAAATGGGACATGGTGTAAATAATCCAGTCCAGCAAAACCATATGGCGCACCTTTCCCTCTACGCCCTACTGTGTGGCTGTACAGTAGTGTACGACCACATATGGGCTGTTTCTGTAAACGGCAGAGTCAGGGCAATAAAGATACAGTCTTGTTTGGCTGTTAACCCTTGCTTTGTTAGTGGAAAAAATGGGTTAAAATTTAAAATTTGCCCAAAAATTTAAATTCTGAAATTTTATCTCCATTTGCCATTAACTCTTGTGGAACATCTAAAAAAATTCTAGAAGCTACACCCCTCAAGGAATTCAAACCTGATTTTACAAGCATCTTAACGATGCTTGTAAAATCAGGTTTGAATTCCTTGAGGGGTGTAGCTTCTAGAATTTTTTTAATACAGACTCTTGTAGTGATTCTGGTCTGCAAATCCTCCCCCTCCTCTTTCTTTTCTAAGGGCCCATTCACATGACCGTATTTTTCTGTCTGCATCTGTTCCGCAGTTTTCCAGATCAGATGCAGCCCCATTCATTTCAATGGGGTGGGAAAAGATGCGAACAGCACTTCCGTTCCACAGCCCCGTGAAAAAGATAGAACATGTCCCATTTTGAAGACACGAATAGGCATTTCTATCATGGACAGGACGTTCACCTCCACAGTATGAGTACGAGCGATGGCTGCTGCTATCACTCGGCCCCATACAAAATCATTGTTCTTGGGCGGCAGAGTGCTGTTTACACAGCACAATCTTCTGTCCGGGAATGATTATTGAGGTGTCTAACCATCTGGTGATAAGTGACAACTTTCAACAGGCCGATTATTTTGTGGCAGGCGCAGCGCTATGAAGTGCCTTTTGCGCTGTGGCATTAGAAGAATTTTGGTCTAACCAGACTGTCAGTTACTCTGTAATTCCTCTAGCGCCGTTCTATGGAAACAGTAGGTTTAAAGAGCACACCAAATACTTGAAAATAACTTTTTTATTAACTTCAACTTTTCTTCATATATAACACTGCCGCCTCTGCAGCAGATAGTCTATGTACAAAACACATGTTGAATAAAGTATCATAGAATGGCGGTCTGATTAAGATGGTGGTTCAACTGTTCAATCTTGTCATTCAACATAAAATGGTGGATATATTTATCTCTTGAGTATATGTACTCTCACTTTAAGTTATTTAAGTACTTTATGATCTCTCTGAGGTCTAACTAATAGTTCTACTTGCTTAATTTGGTCGCAATTTGCAGTATGCGGTTAGCAGTAACTATTTGCAGATTGGTTGAGTATGATCTGGTATGGTTGTATGCAATTTGGATTGCAATATGGAATTGGAATTTGGATTGTGAACTTTGTAGTACAGAATACAATGTCAATCAGCTGCTTTTAAGGCCACCAGGATATTGTCATGCATTAAACAAGGCATGGACTCGCAGGGCAGGGATGTAATATTACCACTTTACAAAGCGTTGGTGCAGCCTCATCTGGAATATTCAGTTCAGTTCTGGGCACCAGTACATAGAAAGGATGCACTGCAGCTGGAAAAAGTACAGAGGAGAGCAACTAAAATGATAAGGGGAATGGAGGGTCTTAGTTATGAAGAAAGATTAAAAAAATTGAATTTATTTAGTCTTGAGAAGAGATGTCTAAGGGGGCACATGATTAACCTGTACAAGTATATAAATGGATCATACAAAAAATACGGCGAAAAGCTGTTCCATGTAAAATGTGCTCAAAAGACAAGGGGTTGCTGCCTCCGACTGAAGAAGAAAAAGTTCAGTCTCCAGAAGCGTCAAAGCTTCTTTAGGCTACATGCACACGACCGTTCCGTTTTTTGTGATCCGCAAACCGCGGATCCGCCCGAGTGCATTCCGCAATTTGCAGAACTGAATGGGCGGCCCATTGTAGAAATGCCTATTCTTGTACGCAAAACGGACAAGAATAGGACATGTTATATTTTTTTTGCGGGGCCACGGAATGGAGCAACGGATGCGAACAGCACACGGAGTGCTGTCCGCATCTTTTGTGGCCCCATTGAAGTGAATGGGTCCGCACCCGAGCTGCAAAAACTGCGGCTCGGATGCGGACCAAAACAACGGCCGTGTGCATGAGGCCTTACTGTAAGAACTGTGAATCTGTGGAATAGACTTCCTCAGGACGTGGTCACAGCAGGAACAGTGGACAGTTTCAAAAAAGGGTTTAGACGAATTCTTAAAAGTAAAAAACATGTAATGGGTTGCCGAAGGCACACTCGGTCTCCCATTAGCCGCAGACCTGCTGCTTAGCTTCGGGAGCGAGGATCTGTGCTTGACCTCATTCCCAGGGCGGCTTTGCTAGCTGGGAGGCTCCCTGCTCCTAGGTCTGCCTTGAGTGCCGAGCTGATCACTCGGTGCTCGACTGGTCAGTCTGTCGGTCATGTGATGCTGGCCACGTCACATGACCCTCACTCCCCACTATAAATACAGGCAGCCTGCTGGCCACAGGTTGCCTGTTAATTTAGGTTCCTGGCGTTGGTTGGATAGCTGTATACTTACCTGATCCTGCTCCCTGACGATCCTTTGCCTGCTCCTCCTGTACTGCGCATCCCTCCTGGTATTTTGACCTCGGCTTCCACCTGACTATTCTTTGCGGAATCCTTTGGTACTTCTCGACTCTCCTGGTATTTATGACCCCGGCTTCTCCTGACCATTCTTTGCTTATCCCTCTGTACTGCGTTGTCCTCTTGGTTTTGACCCGGTCGGTTCACTATCCGTTATTTGTCTTGTCTGTCCTTCCCGCATGTATTCTAAGTTAGGGACTGCCGTCCAGTTGTCCCCTGTCATCAGGACTCGTGAGGCAAGTAGGCAGGGCCAGGGGTGAGGGTGGAGCGCAGTGGTCACTATCCTCCCCCCTGTGTGTGTGTGTACGTGACCGTTACAGATTAACAGGACCAATAACCACTGTATAATGAATCCTCTGGTGACCCTGACTGACCATGTCTCTAATCTGACACAGATGGTGCAGGAGCTAGGAGAAAAATACTGTTCTTTTGAGTTAGGGCAAGGTTCTTCCACTCCTCAGGCCTCCAGTCTGCATTTTGAGCCCCAGATTAAGCTCCCAGAACCCTTTTCTGGAGACAGGAAGAAGTTTCTCTCTCTTAAGAAGATTTGCAGACTTTACTTCCGTTTGCACCCCGTGTCCTCTGGCCCCGAGAGTCAACGCATGGGCATTATCATTTCCCGACTACAGGGTGATCCCCAGGACTGGGCATTCTCTTTACCTGCTGGCACCAGTTGTTTAAATTCTGTGAAGGGGTTCTTTCAGGCCCTGGGTACCCTCTATGATGAACCAGACAGGGCTCTGGTAGCCGAGACGGCTCTAAAGGCACTGGTTCAGGGCAATCTACCTGCAGAGGATTATTGCACCCAATTCAGAAGGTGGTGTGTCCCCTCAGGATGGAACGAACCAGCCCTGAAGAGTCAGTTCAGGTCAGGTCTGTCTGATAATTTAAAGGATCTTCTGGTCAGTTATCAACTTCCAGAGACCTTAGAGGAGATGATGACCCTTGTTGTCCGACTTGACCGACAGGTTAGAGAGAGACGACAGGAACGACAGTTCTCTTCCCAGATGGTGGTCCAGCCAGAGGCCTATCCCAGAGACAACGCTGAGGTCTCCACCGAGGAACCCATGCAGGTTGGCATGACCCGAGGGAATCTTCGCCGCAGACGTGGAGAATGCTTTTACTGTGGAGATCCTGACCATTGGATCAACCAGTGTCCTAAGAAGGTCCTCTCTGTCAAGTCTCCTAAGGCAAGGCAACCTAAAGACCAGGCACACCCTGATTTTTCTAAATGTAAGCTTTTGGTACCCATTACGATTTCTCTGGGGGTAGATAAATGGCCGGGTAAGGCCTTTATTGATTCTGGCTCAGCGGCTAGCTTTATTGACTCTGAGTATGCTGTAAGATTGGGTATTCCAATGTTTGCTTTACCAACTCCTATCCATGTCATGGCTATTGATGCTACTCCTCTTATTGGTGGTATGGTGAGCTAATGTACCTCAGAGATTTCTCTAACCGTGGGTGTGTGCCACTCAGAGAGATGTTCCCTTTTAGTCCTGGAGAACCTACCGGTTGAGGTGGTACTAGGGTTGCCTTGGCTCCGACTACATAACCCCACTATAGATTGGTCCAAGGGAAAGTTGGTGAGATGGGGGCCTAAGTGTGACTCGTGCTTCTCCGTGGTACAGGCTGGGGTCTCAGTAAAGTATGATACTTTACCCACTGATGTTAGGGAATATTCTGATGTATTCTCATCACCAACCCCGGAGGTTCTACCCCCCCATAGACCTTATGATTGTACTATAGAGCTAGTAGAAGGGGCCAAGTTTCCTAAGGGGCGAATTTATCATCTTTCTAAGCCCGAACGCAAGGCCATGGAAGATTATACACTGCTCAAAAAAATAAAGGGAACACAAAAATAACATCCTAGATCTGAATTAATTAAATATTCTTCTGAAATACTTTATTCTTTACATAGTTGAATGTGCTGACAACAAAATCACACAAAAATAAAAAAAAATGGAAATCAAATTTTTCAACCCATGGAGGTCTGGATTTGGAGTCACACTCAAAATTAAAGTGGAAAAACACACTACAGGCTGATCCAACTTTGATGTAATGTCCTTAAAACAAGTCAAAATGAGGCTCAGTAGTGTGTGTGGCCTCCACGTGCCTGTATGACCTCCCTACAATGCCTGTGCATGCTCCTGATGAGGTGGCGGACGGTCTCCTGAGGGATCTCCTCCCAGACCTGGACTTAAGCATCTGCCAACTCCTGGACAGTCTGTGGTGCAACGTGACGTTGGTGGATAGAGCGAGACATGATGTCCCAGATGTGCTCAATTGGATTCAGGTCTGGGGAACGGGCGGGCCACAAAGCATCAATGCCTTCGTCTTGCAGGAACTGCTGACACACTCCAGCCACATGAGGTCTAGCATTGTCTTGCATTAGGAGGAACCCAGGGCCAACCGCACCAGCATATGATCTCATAAGGGGTCTGAGGATCTCATCTCGGTACCTAATGGCAGTCAGGCTACCTCTGGCGAGCACATGGAGGGCTGTGCGGCCCTCCAAAGAAATGCCACCCCACACCATTACTGACCCAATGCCAAACCGGTCATGCTGGAGGATGTTGCAGGCAGCAGAACATTCTCCACGGCGTCTCAAGACTCTGTCACGTCTGTCACATGTTCTCAGTGTGAACCTGCTTTCATCTGTGAAGAGCACAGGGCGCCAGTGGCGAATTTGCCAATCTTGGTGTTCTCTGGCAAATGCCAAACGTCCTGCACGGTGTTGGGCTGTAAGCACAACCCCCACCTGTGGACGTCGGGCCCTCATATCACCCTCATAGAGTCTGTTTCTGACCGTTTGAGCAGACACATGCACATTTGTGGCCTGCTGGAGGTCATTTTGCAGGCCTCTGGCAGTGCTCCTCCTGTTCCTCCTTGCACAAAGGCGGTGGTAGCGGTCCTGCTGCTGGGTTGTTGCCCTCCTACGGCCTCCTCCACGTCTCCTGATGTACTGGCCTGTCTCCTGGTAGCGCCTCCATGCTCTGGACACTACGCTTACAGACACAGCAAACCTTCTTGCCACAGCTCGCATTGATGTGCCATCCTGGATAAGCTGCACTACCTGAGCCACTTGTGTGGGTTGTAGACTCCGTCTCATGCTACCACTAGAGTGAAAGCACCGCCAGCATTCAAAAGTGACCAAAACATCAGCCAGGAAGCATAGGAACTGAGAAGTGGTCTGTGGTCACCACCTGCAGAACCACTCCTTTATTGGGGGTGTCTTGCTAATTGCCTATAATTTCCACCTGTTGTCTATCCCATTTGCTCAACAGCAATTGAAATTGATTGTCACTCAGTGTTGCTTCCTAAGTGGACAGTTTGATTTCACAGAAGTGTGATTGACTTGGAGTTACATTGTGTTGTTTAAGTGTTCCCTTTATTTTTTTGAGCAGTGTATTAAGGAGAGCCTTGGTAAAGGGCATATTAGACCTTCTGTCTCTCCTATGGGGGCGGGGTTTTTCTTTGTTAATAAAAAAGATGGTGGTCTTAGGCCATGTATCGATTACCGGAGATTAAATAAAATCACTGTCCAGAATAGATACTCCCTCCCATTGATTCTGGATTTATTTAACCAGGTTCTAGGGGCAACCTGGTTTTCCAAGATTGACCTGAAAGGGGCATACACTCTAATCCGAATCAAGGAGGGAGACGAATGGAAGACGGCGTTCAATACTCCGTCAGGACACTTTGAATATCAGGTGATGCCTTTTGGACTCAGCAATTCCCCAGCTGTGTTCCAAAACTTCATGAATTACATTCTTAGGGAGTTCTTAGGTAAATTTGTTATTTGGAAAAAAACGGCTGGCACTCGCTATGTGGTTTCACATCAAACAACTATTTATTAGATATATACCGCTAATTAAACAGTAAAATACACTTTATCTTAAAAACACAATGGTTAAAAAAATCCCCTAAAAAATAAATAATAAAATACAATATACACTGTTCCGTTCGAACACAAACCGCACAAGAATAGAGTCTCTTGGAAAAGTGAAATGTTTCTTTGCCTTTGGGCAGTGTGTATCCAATTCAATATATCAGGGATACTGTCTCTTTAAATGAAAGGTGAAGCCAAGTCCACAAGCTGTATTAGTGACTGCTGGGGGATATTGTCTCCCTCTCTATATTTCTCTTCATCAATTCTTGCATTAATAGATGTTGTAGATTTCAGTTATTAGATATATAATCGATTGACAGGGCAATTTTAGCTTACCCACACAGACGAATCTCCGGCCGTATGCTTAAGCCGCTTCTGCTCGCTCTCAGCGTCCCCGCTCTCCAGCGTTTGACACGTGATGTACAAGAGATATCGCGGGACTTCGGAAGTTTCAGTCCGAAAATCTTATGAGAGCTGCAGATCAGATGAAAGAATGGAGCGCTCCACTTGTAAGAAATAATTCAAATTTCGTCGATCATATCCAGAAGCTTGTTGTTGGCAGGGATATAACGCTAAACGCGTTTCGAGGACTTCAATCCTCTTCCTCAGTAGCTATATCCCTGTTGTTGAATCCCCTCCTTTTATATCATCATCAGCAATCCACAAAATCTGTGCTGGAATCGCTTTTCCTCCTAATGCGGTTTTTGATGCGTTTCTGGTGCGGTTTTAAAATCGCATATGCGTTTTTTTGTGTCATTGAGACCGCAACCTCTTATTTAGTATAAATCTACCCAAACACAGTCATATTCGAATATAAGATCACAAAAATAATAATCAATATATAAAATTTATAAAAAACATTTTTCAATATACCCCAGGAGATCAATGCTTTATAAATAATTAAGAACTGCAAATACTAGTTCATAAAAGACGTCTATATAACACAGGGCCTCATCCTCTGTACATTATATTCTTATCTCTCTTACAATGTTGATATTAGTACTGGAGGATAATATCAACATTGTAAGAGAGATAAGAATATAATGTACAGAGGATGAGGCCCTGTGTTATATAGACGTCTTTTATGAACTAGTATTTGCAGTTCTTAATTATTTATAAAGCATTGATCTCCTGGGGTATATTGAAAAATGTTTTTTATAAATTTTATATATTGATTATTATTTTTGTGATCTTATATTCGAATATGACTGTGTTTGGGTAGATTTATACTAAATAAGAGGTTGCGGTCTCAATGACACAAAAAACGCATATGCGATTTTAAAACCGCACCAGAAACGCATCAAAAACCGCATTAGGAGGAAAAGCGATTCCAGCACAGATTTTGTGGATTGCTGATGATGATATAAAAGGAGGGGATTCAACAACAGGGATATAGCTACTGAGGAAGAGGATTGAAGTCCTCGAAACGCGTTTAGCGTTATATCCCTGCCAACAACAAGCTTCTGGATATGATCGACGAAATTTGAATTATTTCTTACAAGTGGAGCGCTCCATTCTTTCATCTGATCTGCAGCTCTCATAAGATTTTCGGACTGAAACTTCCAAAGTCCCGCGATATCTCTTGTACATCACGTGTCAAACGCTGGAGAGCGGGGACGCCGAGAGCGAGCAGAAGCGGCTTAAGCATACGGCCGGAGATTCGTCTGTGTGGGTAAGCTAAAATTGCCCTGTCAATCGATTATATATCTAATAACTGAAATCTACAACATCTATTAATGCAAGAATTGATGAAGAGAAATATAGAGAGGGAGACAATATCCCCCAGCAGTCACTAATACAGCTTGTGGACTTGGCTTCACCTTTCATTTAAAGAGACAGTATCCCTGATATATTGAATTGGATACACACTGCCCAAAGGCAAAGAAACATTTCACTTTTCCAAGAGACTCTATTCTTGTGCGGTTTGTGTTCGAACGGAACAGTGTATATTGTATTTTATTATTTATTTTTTAGGGGATTTTTTTAACCATTGTGTTTTTAAGATAAAGTGTATTTCACTGTTTAATTAGCGGTATATATCTAATAAATAGTTGTTTGATGTGAAACCACATAGCGAGTGCCAGCCGTTTTTTTCCATTTAACGCATCCTTTCTGGACTGATTGAGTGAGCAGTCCTTCGGCTAGAGCACCCCTACCTCACTGAGGAGGGTGGTGAGCTTTCCACATACCTTTCTAGTAAATTTGTTATTGTCTATCTTGACGACATTTTGATATTCTCTCCTGACTTTGAATCCCATGTGTCTCATGTTAAACAAGTATTAGAGGTGTTGAGGGAGAATCAGCTATCCGCTAAGCAAGAGAAATGTGTCTTTGGTGTACAGGAGATTCTGTTTCTAGGGCATGTTCTGACTCCTCACACCTTCAAGATGGATCCTGGTAAGGTACTAGCAATTAAGGAATGGGTAAGACCTTCATCCTTAAAGGCCTTACAACGGTTCTTAGGTTTCGCCAATTACTATCGTAAATTTATTATGAATTTTTCTGTAATTGCTAAACCATTGACCGACCTTACTAAGAAAGGGGCGGATTTGGAGAATTGGTCTACTGAGGCCATTTCTTCATTTGAAAAATTAAAAAAAGGCATTCAGTAGCGCTCCCATTCTGATCCAGCCTGATCAGGAGAGACCTTTTATTGTGGAGGTGGATGCGTCCGAGGACGGCGCAGGAGCAGTCCTTTCACAAGGTCCTGCTAGCCTCACTAACCTGAGACCGTGTGACTTCTTCTCCAGGAAATTCTCTCCCACGGAGAGAAACTACGACATAGGGAATAGGGAGCTGCTGGCCATTAAATGGGCATTTGAGGAGTGGAGGCATTTTCTGGAGTGGGCAAAGCATTGTGTAACTGTTGTCACTGACCATAAAAACCTTATGTTTCTCGAGTCTGCTAAGAGGTTGAATCCCCGTCAAGCCATATGGGCTCTGTTTTTTACTCGTTTTGATTTTTCCATTACGTTCAGGCCGGGAAGTAAAAATGTGAAGGCGGACGCATTATCTCGGAGCTTCCATGCTTTTCAACCTACTGAGGTACCACCTGAATCCATCCTACCAGCAGAAATCTTCATAGCAGCTCTAACCCAGGATATCTCAGCTCGCATTAGGTCTGACCAACATCTGGCACCGGTATCCACCCCAACAGATAAGTTGTTTGTTTCCGTACAATTTTTCGTCTCCAGCTGTTGGGTGAGTGTCACGATTCTGCCTTTTGTGGGCATCCGGGTGTTTAGGGCACTAAGGATCTGGTTTCTAGATCTTATTGGTGGCCCACTCTAACTAGGGATGTCAAGTCCTACGTGTCAGCCTGTGAGGTTTGTGCCAGGTCCAAGACACGTAGGACTCGCCCTGCTGGTAACCTACGACCCCTACCCATTCCCAGTAGACGCTGGTCCCATATCTCGATGGACTTTATAACTGACCTACCGCCGGCGGAGGGTAAGACTGTGGTTTGGGTAGTGGTCGATAGGTTTAGCAAAATGGTACATTTCATTCCCCTGTCTAAACTCCCGAATGCTAAAACCCTGGCGTCTATTTTTGTGAAAGAAATTGTTCGATTTCATGGTATCCCGGAAAATATTGTTTCTGACAGGGGTGTGCAGTTTGTGTCCAAATTCTGGAGGGCCTTCTGTCAAAAATGTAAAATTTAATTGTCTTTTTCCTCTGCCTACCACCCTGAGAGTAATGGCCAGACTGAACGCCTTAATCAGTCTGTGGAACAATTCTTGAGGTTGTATGTTGCTGATGACCAGCAATTATGGGTTAAACTTCTTCCATTGGCTGAATTTGCTTTGAATAACCGTGTCAATTCTCCTGCTGGGGTTTCACCTTTCTTTTGTAACCATGGTTTCCATCCCCGTTTTCATTCTGGGTCATCCTTCTCCTCCTCTAACCCTGAGGCGGATAGGCTCTCCTCTGAACTGTGCACAGTTTGGGCCCGGGTTCAATCGAACTTAGAAAAGGCTCAAAGTTCTAAGAAACTCAAGGCCGATAGGAGACGTTCAAGGGGGTTGAATTTTCAGGTTGGGGATAGGGTATGGTTGTCCCCCAAGAATCAATCTCTTAAGGTAGATTCTAAAAAGTTTGCTCCTCGTTTTATTGGACCATATAAGATCACGGAGGTGATTAACCCGGTATCAGTTAGGTTGGAGCTGCCCGAGTCTTTCCATATTCATAATGTGTTCCATAAATCTCTACTTAAAAAATATTTTAAACCGGTAGTACCATCGAAAGCCTCGCCTCTGCCGGTTCTTGTTAATGATGCTGTTGAGTATGTGGTGTCTAAAATAGTGGATGTCAGGAAGGTGCGTAATTCCTTGCAGTACCTGATTCACTGGAAGGGGTATGGACCTGAAGAGAGATCTTAGAAGAAAAGAAAGTTCAGCAGCTCTCACCTGCCCCACCTTCACCTGTGAGCACGGAGGACCCGTGTCAGGCCCGGGTAACGTATTGCAATATGGTTCAAGAAAATCCAGCTCCACTTCGGTAAAGGAAAATTTATTTTGCTTGCGGTAAAATCACATCCAGACAGTTACAAAGTCGTTGTCTACGCGTTTCGGGCTACTGAAGACAATTCGCGCCCTTACTCATGACACAATACAACATTAAAAAGTGGCAATGTTTATAGACGGACTGCACCTGTTTTCACTGATTGTGGTCACATGACTGCAGACAACCTCCAAAGCATGCCACACCTATGAACAAGACTTCTCATGAGAAAAAAAAGAGACAAAAAAAGAAAAAAAACACACAATGAACAAAAAAGCCCATACAAAGAGTGCACAATATATGTACTGGCTGTGGGAAACAAAATTGAAGGAGAGAGTTTTTTTTAGCTTTTTTGAGGGACGGCTGTGAAGTGCAGGAACAATAACATGATGGATTTATTGTTGCAAGATTAGGTCTAGACGTCTGTTCAGACCATCAGGTTGCCGCGTGTTCAATGCGAAAATCCAAAAGGATTCTCTATTTAATAATTTTCTTTTGTAATTCCCTCCTCTTTACCTCTTTAATTTTCCTTTACTGAAGTGGAGCTGGATTTTCTTGAACCATATTGAAGAGAGATCTTGGGTACCTGCCAAGGAGGTTCATGCTCCTAGATTTGTTTGAAAATTTCATTTAGAACACCCTGAAAGGCCATCGCCTGAAGTCTTGGGTCCGGTGGCCCCTCGTAAAAGGGGGGTACTGTAACGGGGTGCCGAAGGCGCACTCGGTCTCCCATTAGCCGCAGACCTGCTGCTTAGCTTTGGGAGCGAGGATCTGTGTTTGATCTCATTCCCAGGGCGGCTTTGCTAGCTGAGAGGCTCCCTGCTCCTAGGTCTGCCTTGAGCGCCGAGCTGATCACTCGGTGCTTGACTGGTCAGTCTGTCGGTCATGTGATGCTGGCCACGTCACATGACCCTCACTCCCCACTATAAATACAGGCAGCCTGCTGGCCACAGGTTGCCTGTTAATTTAGGTTCCTGGCGTTGGTTGGATACCTGTATACTTACCTGATCCTGTTCCCTGACGATCCTTTGCCTGCTCCTCTTGTACTGCGCATCCCTCCTGGTATTTTGACCTCGGCTTCCACCTGACTATTCTTTGCGGACTCCTTTGGTACTTCTCGACTCTCCTGGTATTTATGACCCGGCTTCTCCTGACCATTCTTTGCTTATCCCTCTGTACTGCGTTGTCCTCTTGGTTTTGACCCGGTCCGTTCACTATCCGTTATTTGTCTTGTCTGTCCTTCCCGCACGTATCCTAAGTTAGGGACTGCCGTCCAGTTGTCCCCTGTCATCAGGACTCGTGAGGCAAGTAGGCAGGGCAAGGGGTGAGGGTGGAGCGCAGTGGTCACTATCCTCCCCCTGAGTGTGTGTGTACGTGACCGTTACAAAACATAAATGCTTATGAAAACGTGTAGAAATCTGAGCCTCACTTCCTTCTGGGATTTGCGTCCCCACCTATCCCTTGGTTGAACTTAATGGACGTTTGTCTTTTTTCAACTGTATTAACTATTTAACTATATAAAGCGACACAACAGATTTGCAAAACATTGCCTGGTCCTTAGGCTAAATTTACACAACCGTATGTGTTTTGCGGTCTTCAAATTGCAGATCCGCAAAAGAAAAAAAAGGATAACATTCCATAAGGTATCCATTTTTTTTGCAGATCCATTGTAACAATGCCTATCCTTGTGTGCAAAACGGACAAGAATATGACATGTTCTATTTTTTTGTGGGGCTACGGAACGGACATAGAGATGCGGACAGCACACAGTGTGTTGTCTGCATTTTTTGCGGACCCATTAAAATTAATGGGTCTGCATCCTATCAGCAAAATAAACGGAATAGACAGAGAAACAAAATACGTTTGTGTGAATGTAGCCTTAAGGTGAAAAATTGCAGGGTCCTGAAGGTGTTAAGGGCAATGGTACCAAATATTAATGAAATGTATGTAAACTTTTGACTTTGCAGAAAGTAATAAAAATTCCTTAAAACATTCTCTCTCTCTCTCTCTCTCTCTCTCTCTCATTCTGGCATCTGGCAAATAAAAATAATTATGGTAATCCTAATTGACCAAAACCAGGAAAGATTTATTCTGATTTCATGTCAGATATTGAGAAAAACATGCATATGTGTCTTTTTATATAGTGTATGTAAACTTCTGGTTTCAACTGTATATATTAACGGATGCCTCAGAGGCCATCATGTGGCATCCATCGGCATGGATTTCCATTGTAAAAAAAAACTGCAGAACTATGCAGAATGGAAAAGCGTAGTGTACCAAGTTTTTCCATCGTGAAAAGTCCAGCAAAAAAAATGTATAGGCTAACTTATATGTATACGGTACTTTTTTTTTTTTTTTTACAATGGAACTCTATGGTGACTGATGCCACAGTATGGCATCTGTCTGAAGCTTCTGTTAACATATATACATTTTTTTGGTGTACATTAATTACATGACAAAAATGTGATGTTAACGCAGCCTAACTGACGAGGTAGAAGCTGAACAGACTTTACTGACTATGATGGAGTCCATTGAGTTTCCATTCCTGTCTTTTTACCAGACAAAAAAGTGCTTTTTTGACAGAATCTGCAACAGAGGCTCCAAACGCAGCCTGTGACCTCTGGTGGGCAGGAGGGTAATTTTGCCATTTGTGGTGGACAGAACTGGACTTCACCTGTTGCAGTCACCTGTCCCACATCTCAGATACCCTTAACTCCTTAAGGACACAGCCTTATTTCACCTTAAGGACCAGGCCATTTTTTGCAAATCTGACCAGTGTCACTTTAAGTGCTGATAACTTTAAAATGCTTTGACTTAGCCAGGCCATTCTGAGATAGTTTTTTCGTCACATATTGTACTACATGACCCTGGTAAAATGAAGTTAAAAAAAATCATTTTTATTTATAAAAAAATTCCAAATTTACCAAAATCTTTAAAAAAAATTGCTAATTTCCAAGTTTCAATTTCTCAACTTCTATAATACATAGTAATACCTACAAAAATAGTTACTTTACATTCCCCATATGTCTACTTCATGTTTGGATCATTTTGGGAATGATATTTTATTTTTTGGGGATGTAACAAGGCTTAGAAGTTTAGAAGCAAATCATGATTATTTTTCAGAAATTTTCAAAAACCCAATTTTTAGGGACCAGTTCAGGTCTGAAGTCACTTTGTGAGGCTTACATAATAGAAACCACCCAAAAATGACCCCATTCTAGAAACTACGCCCCTCAAGGTATTCTAAAATGATTTTACAAACCTCGTTAACCCTTTAGGTGTTGCACAAGAGTTATTGGCAAATAGGAATGAAATTTGAGAATTAAAATTTTTGGGCAAATTTTCCATTTTAATCCATTTTTTCCAGTAACAAAGCAAGGGTTAACAGCCCAACAAAATGCTATATTTATTACCCCGATTCTGTAGTTTGCAGAAACGCCCCATATGTGGCCGTAAACTACTGTACGGGGAGACAGTAAAGCATAGAGGGAAAGGTGCGCCGTATGGTTTTTGGAAGGCAGATTTTGCTGGACTGGTTTATTTACACCATGTCCCATTTGAAGCCCCCCTGATGCACCCCTAGAGTAGAAACTCCATAAAAGTGACCCCATTTTGGAAACTACGGGATAAGGTGGAAGTTTTGTTGGGACTATTTTTTGGGTACATATGATTTTTGGTTTATCTATATTACATTTTTGTGAGGCAAGGTTACCAGAAATAGAAATTCTGAAATTTCATCTCCATTTGCCAATAACTTTTGTGGAACACCTAAAGGGTTAACGACGTTTGTAAAATCAGTTTTGGATACCTTGAGGGGTGTAGTATCTTAAATGGGGTCGCTTTTTTGAGTTTTTACTCTAGGGGTGCATCAGGGGGGCTTCAAATGAGACATGGTGCCAAAAAAAAACAAACATCAAATTCTGCCTTCCAGAAACCATACGGCGTTCCTTTCCTTCTGCGCCCTGCCGTTTTGTCATACAGCAGTTTACGACCACATATGGGGTGTTTCTGTAAACTGCGGTATGAGGGTAATAGATATTACGTTTTGTTTGGCTGTTAACCCTTGCTTTATTATTGGAAAAAAACTGATTAAAATGGAAAATTTGCCCAAAAACTGCTTTTTTGGAACCGTTATTTATTTTTTTTTTTTACCGTGTTCATCTGAGGGGTTGGGGGGTATTTTCATAGAGCTGATTCTTACGGACACGGCGATACCTAATATGTCTACTTTTTATTTATTTATTTATGTTTTACACTATATTATCTTTTTATAAACAAAAAAAAACATTTTAGTATCTCCATAGTCTAAGAGTAATTTTTTTTTTGTTTTGGCGCCGATTATCTTAGGTAGGGGCTCATTTTTTGCGGGATGAGAGGACGGTTTTATTGGCACTATTTTGGGGGGCATATGACTTTTTGATCACTTGCTATTACAATTTTTGTGATGTAAGGTGACAAAAAATGCCTTTTTTTTTTTGCACCTTTTTTATTTTTTACCGTGATCATCTGAGGGGTTAGGGGGGTATTTTTATAGAGTGGATTCTTATGGACGCGGCGATACCTAATATGTCTACTTTTATTTATTTATTTATGTTTTCCACTATATTATCTTTTTCTAAACAAAAAAAAACATTTTAGTATCTCCATACTCTGAGTCTTTTTTTTTTGCCGATTATCTTAGGTAGGGGCTCATTTTTTGCGGGATTAGAGGACGGTTTTATTGGCACTATTTTGGGGGACATATGACTTTTTGATCGCTTGCTATTACAATTTTTGTGATGTAAGGTGACCAAAAAAACTTTTTTTTTATTTTTTTTGACCGTGTTCATCCGAGGGGTTGGGGGGGTATTTTTATAGAGCAGATTATTACGGACGCGGCAATACCTAATATGTCTACTTTTTTTAATTTATTTTAGTTTTACTAAATAATATTTTTGAAATTTTTTTTTGTTTGTTTTAGTGTCTCAAGTCTGAGAACCAGTTTTTTATCCGATTGTCAGTGGCTAAATTGGGATATAAATTTAGTACTCCATGGAAGTGTGGTACTCCCTAAAGCAACCGTCAATGCAGAGGCCCGGATGATCGGGGCACGTGTCACACTGAGTAGTGGTGTCCTTCCATATCCCCCTCCTGCGACACACTCTGCACTTTTTTGGGGTCCGTTCCTTCTTTCCAGTATGGGGGACCACACCTGGAAAGTGTTGGCCAGGGATGATCCGGGCGCCTACAGTTCCCGAGGTACTCCGGCCTGCTCTTTCCCAGTCAGAAAAGATCAGGGCCTTGAGGACCGCCTCATAGAACTGAAGGAATGTCGCTGTGTTGCCAGCGCTCCGGGACAGCACAAAAGAGTTGTACAAGGCAACCTGCACCAAGTAGACCGCAACTTTTTTGTACCATGCCAGGGTTTTGTGCATGGCATTATATGGCTTGAGGACTTGATCAGAGAGATCAACTCCTCCCATATACCGATTGTAGTCGACGATACAATCGGGCTTGAGGACCGTTGCCGCGGTACCTCGCACAGGGACAGGGGTGATGCCGTTACCATGAATTGTGGACAGTACAAGGACATCCCTCTTGTCCTTATATCTGACCAGCAACAGGTTTCCAGTGTTAAGGGCACGGGTCTCACCCCTGGGGATAGGTACCTGGAGGGGGTGGGCAGGGAGGCCGCGTCGATTTTTCCGTACCTTCCCACAAGCGGACGTGGATCTGGCGGCAAGGGACTGGAACAAGGGGATACTAGTATAAAAGTTATCCACGTACAGGTGGTAACCCTTATCTAGCAGTGGGTGCATAAGGTCCCACACAAGTTTCCCGCAAACACCCAGAGTGGGGGGACATTCTGGGGATTGAATAAGGGAATCTCACCCCTCGTACACACGAAACTTGTAAGGGTACCCTGAGGTACTCTCACAAAGTTTGTACAGCTTCACGCCATACCTCGCCCGCTTTGAGGCAACATAATGGCGGAAAATGAGCCTCTCCTTGAACGCAATGAGATACTCATCAACCGCGACCTCCCTTCCAGGTACATTAGCCTGTACAAATTTGCCCCAAAGTGATCGATGACCGGCCTGATTTTGTACACGCGGTCATAGGCAAGATCACCTGCAGGCATTTCCGGATGGCCTCAAACCGGGTACGTGTCATGGCCATACTGTAAAGTGGGGTCTGGTAGAGGACGTCCCCACTCCAGTAATGCCTGACACTAGGTTTCTTGACTAGGCCCATGTGCAGCACGAGGCCCCAAAATGTCCTCATCTCGGCTGCACTGACCGGGGTCCAGCCACCGGGCCTAGCCTAAAATAAGCCCGGGTGTTGAGCAACGAACTGTTGGGCGTACAGGTTTGTTTGCTCCACCATCAGATTTACAAAGTGGTCACTGAAAAAAAGACTAAAGAAGTCATATTCAGTGAAGCCCAATGTGAAAATCTGGATTCCTGGTTGGCCTACAAAATCAGGAATCACGGGCTCAAATCGCTCTGGGGTACACCAGACAAGTTCACCGGCAGGGGGCTCCGGTGGATTTAACTGGTGGGCCGGAAAACTAGTACGAGCCCCAGAGCTGCTTGTACTAGGGTGGGCCACAGGGTCCCTAGCATGGTCCCAAGCTGCAGCACCCCTGGGGGGTCTAGGGTCACACAGCTGTGTTGTGGATCCCAGACACCCGATTTATTTATTTTTTACTTCCGCTAACTTTCCCTTTTATATCCATGCCTAACCCAACCTTTCCCTAGCCTTTCCCTAAGTAACTGATTGAACAGATAGGCGGTGCTTGGGCACAGATAGGGTGATGCCTGGACAGATGGGGGGTGCTGAGATCCGACGACGTGCAGCGCTCCTCTCTCCAATCTGGTCCTAAACACCACAAAGACGGTCGAGCTGGTCATCGATTTCAGGAAGAGAAGGGTATTTCCCCCCCCCCCCCGACCTACATTGACGGATCTGAAGTCGCAAGGGTACCCAGTGCCCATCTCCTAGGCACGACAATCTCTGAGGACCTATCCTGGCGTCCCAACATCTCGTCCATCATAAAGAAGGCCCACCAGCGGCTCTACTTCCTTCGACAACTGAGGAAGTTCGGCATGGCACAGGACCTACTGAAGTCCTTCTACTCCTGTACCATCGAGTCGGTACTGTGCTCGTCTCTTCTGGTTTGGTATGCCAGCTCATCAGCCAGTGACAAGCGCAAACTACAAAGGGTCATCAGCTCGGCGGAGAGAACTACTCGACTGCCCCTACCACCCCTTGACTCTATCTTCTCCAACAGACTGTGCTCCAGGGCTCTGAAAATATCCAATGACCACTCCCATCCGGGCCATCATCTCTTCAGACGTCTAAAGTCCGGCCGCAGGTATCAGGCCATCCCTGCAAAGACATTGAGGAGGCTGAACACTTTCTTCCTAACGGCCGTCAGACTGCTGAACTCACCACGCCCCATCTCCCGCCCATAATCCCTCGCCCCTGATGTGCCCATTGCATAACCCTATCCCCCCCCCTCCCCCTAGTATTATGCCTGTACCTGTGCCTAACCCAATTCCGAGCACGATCGACTGTGTCGTGTTTGGCGAATAAAGCTGATTCTGATTCCTCTGCTCCCTGGACACAAAAGGAGGAGGAGAGGAGCGCTGCTATGATTTGAACCTCCCGCCGCCCGCCCACCTACCAATCAGAGCCGATCCTGAGAGGTGATGTCACCATCACCTCTCAGGATCGCAGGATGGTGATTGGTGGTGTAATATTACACCACCGATCACCATCCTGTTCTGGGTTATCGGGTACTCAGAGACCCGAATAACCCGGAAACGCAGCAAACCGCAGGTCTGAACTGACCTGCGGTTTGCTGCGATCGCCTACACGGGAGGGTGACAGGACCCCCCGGCGCATTGTCCCCAGGTGCCTGCTCAATGATTTGAGCAGGCACCGGGTTCCGATCACCGCGGCGGTGATTGGAAATATACAGGGCGTACAGGTACGCCCTGTGTCCTTAAGTACCAGGACATCAGGGCGTACCTGTACGCCCTGTGTCCGGAAGAGGTTAAGACTTACAATAGGACTGAATTGCACAACAACCAAATGGTTACAAAAATCACATGAATGAAGCATGTGTTAATATTAGTAGAAAGCAAGACACTCAACTCACCAGGGAATGAGAGGACCACACAGTTACCATGCCCGGGAATAACGACCACAAATGTAATAAATCAAACTTAATGTCCCGTAATAGCTCTCTCACTGGCCTAACCCCCAAATCGTTTCCCCCAACATGAAGCACCAACAGATCCGGTGACCTACCCAACCGTACATAACGATGAACTTCCCTTAAAACCCCTTCCCTCAACATACCTCTCACCCAGACTCGGACTGGGCCACAGGGGTACAGGGGAATCCCCCATTGGGCCCCTGAGCAAGGTGGGCCCCTAGTCTCCCACCCCCTGCACAAGTGGCACATAATACAGCAGACTTACTGCACTACATACATATATACAATGTACAGCACCTCAACCAGTTTATGTTCATATAAAAAACTTGTTAAAATATGTATTGTGGCGAAACCAACCTCGCCACGGTGTTTTGGAGGGGGCTGTTTGCCAGCCTCCTGCCCCAGGATTATGGCCCATACTAACTTTGAAGGAGAAGACAGACCGGCCGCACAGCTTAAATCTGTGGAACTGTTTTGGGGAGGAAAGCCATGCTTGCGGCCGGCCAAATGTGACTTCCATGGAATTCGGGAACCCCTGCTCGGATCTGGGTGATTTTTGGATATGTTGTTCACCCAGATCACAGCTATCCATGGATGTATACATTATGGGGATGTGTGGGGTTTTGAGGTGTTTTCTGTGTGTTGGGAAAAATGTGTGTTTTCTGTCTGGTAGTGATTAAGTTAGCCCATTACGTTTAGTAATTGTATTTTGTGGATTGCGTCTCAGACAATGCCAGTGTGTTAGTTAATTGCGTCTCAGACAATGCTCATTGTATTTTGTTGATTGCGTTACAGACAGAGGGAAGGGGATTTTGTGTACAATTGCTGGGAAGGTTTGAATACTGGAAATGCATGTGATTGACTGTTTTTACAAAACCCTGTGGGTGGTAACCTTTGTCGAAGATGTGTATAAATCAATGCTTGTGTGTTCAAATAAAGAGAGTTCCTGTTTTTATACCTTCATGAAGTTTTGGCTCATGTTTGGGGAATGGGATAACTACACTCTTGGGGATTGCTATATCACAATATACCAAGAGCTTGTTCATGGTTCCTGCTCTCTGCATTTAGGAGAGGTTCACCCACTGGAGCCTGGAGCCTTGTCGTAGGTCCAGGGTGGGTAGGAGACGGCGAGACCTCCACCAAGCTTCGGCGGTTCGTGGGGTCTGCAGTGCTGACGGTGTCAAGTGGAGTGCTTGGAGTCCTCGGGAAGCACTAGGAGCATCATTCGACGGAGGTACCCGGTCGGGGTGCTAGGCGTTCCGTTACATGTATTATATTTGAATGTATCCGTACGGTGGGCCCCCAAAATAAATTTTACTGGTGGGCCCAAGGTTCCCCAGTCCGACACTGCTCTCTCACCCCCAACCATCGAACAACCGCGATGTCCCTGTCGAACCCCAACTGCCGACCCTCATGACGAACATCCACCCTCAAAGCGCCCCAAAACACGAAAGAGTGCCCCAGTATCCAAACCAAAGCTGAGCTGGAACCTGAAAAATATGACAAAGCAAACACAGAAACACATCAGTCCGGATAACTTCTACAACAATCCCACCCAAATATAGGACCTAAACCTAACTGATTCCCATCTCCCAATTCTTTTGATCACTTCATCACTCATTCCTAACCTAGCCGCCTCTGTAGCCGCTCCTATCCTGAACGAATCCTCCGCTGAAATACCCAGCTTCTGCAAACAACGTTTAAACCCTGCCAGAAACTGGTAACGCGATAAATACGACCTGTCCACGTGTCTCAACAACGGTCCCACCTCTGCCACACCATCCACGACATACTCCCGCAAACACCGGACCAGACAAAGTGAACAACCAGGCACCTAAAACAACCTAACATAACTCCCCCTACCTTCCTTATCCGTTTTTGACCTGCAAATTTTTTATCACTACCCTGTCCCCGAAAGCACCACGTCCTCCCTTAATAACCCCCGCCAATAGCCCGCATGCTGTGACATACCAACTCCCCAAACTGAAATGCCCCAAAAAAAGCTAAAGAAAAAGCTACCTTAAACAGCTTCACCTCCCAACGCGAACTACAAACCAAATCCAACTGCGAACCCAGATTTAATAATAGCTCAAAAGAGACTGGTCTCCTTCCATCCTCAACCTTCTTCCCGCGCCGCCAACCCCGCAACACCTGTCTAACTAAAAACGTCTTTGTCACATCTGGCCAACCCCTCAATTTAAATCCGAAAGCAACCCCCACAATCCACGTATTCAATTTCGCAACAGACCAGCCAAGCTCCTTAACATGGCCTAGGAACAATAATAACGGGATATCCCCCTCATTCACCTGAGCACCCAACTCCTCACACCACCGCTGCCACTCAGTCCACACTTTACCGTAAGCCACCCACGTCCCGGTACTCATTGAATCCCACAGCAGCATGTCTATGGTACCTCCAACAGCTCCCACATGGACTCCGGGCACTCCAATCCCTCGACATCCGCTCCCGGCGCCAACTGCCAAAACCGCTCCGACTGCGAATGAGAAAGGGCATCCGCAATACTATTAAAAACACCCGGCAAATGTACTGCTACCACCCAAGCATTCAGCGACAAACAGACCAAAACTAAATGCTGTAACAAACGAACCACCGGCGGTGACGGCGCAGTCATACTATTAATGGCCTGCACTACTCCCAGATTATCACAATGAAAACTGATTTTTTTATCTCTAAACCGATCCCCCCACAAGACCATTGCTAGCACAATTGGAAAAAGCTCTAACAGCGCCAAGTTCCGAACCCATCCCCTCTCCACCCAGTCCTCCGGCCACCTGCCCGCACACCATTGCCCATGACAGTACACCCCGAAGCCCGAGCCGCCTGCCGCGTCCGAAAACAATTCAAAGTCAAAATTATCCACAGCTGCCCCTAAAACCAACGTCCTACCATTAAAATGCTGTAGAAATTCCGCCCACACTGCTAAATCCCCTTTCAATTCTCTCCCCAACACGCGAAGTTGAGTTTTCCCAGCAATGACTGCAAATCCTTCAATCTGATCTTTGACGCCTTCCTTGCCCTTTCAACCACCATACGTAAATCCTATACTATTTCATCAGGCAAACGACATTCCATCCTTTCGGTGTTAATGACAATACCCAGAAAACTCAACTCCGTAGTGGGACCCACCGTTTTTTTAACCGCCAATGGCACCCCGAACAAACCATAAACTGACTCTAAGGTGCTTAGCAACAAGGAACAAACCTGGGACCCCGCCGGGCCCAAACAAAGGAAATCATCCAAGTAATTAATAATGGATGAACAACCTGAAACGTCCATAATGACCCATTCCAAAAACTAACTAAATGCTTCAAAGTATGCGCATGACACTGAACACCCCATCGGTAAGCACCTGTCCACAAAATAACCCCCTTGCCAATAACATCCCAACAAATGCAAACTATCCGGATTAACTGGCAAAAGACGGAACGCTGCCTCAATATCCGTTTTCGCTAACAACGCCACCACCCCCAACTTCCGCACCCAATTCACAGCCGCGTCAAATGAAGTGTACACCACCGAACAGAGTTCCGGATCGATACCTTCATTGACCGACGCTCCCTTAGGATAGGGCAAGTGATGAATCAACCGAAACTTATTCGGCTCCTTCTTAGGTACAATTCCCAAAGGTGATATCCTCAAATTGACCAAAGGCGGCCTCAAAAAGGGGCCATCCATACGTCCCAAAGAAACCTCCTTCGCCAATTTTTCCGACACCACCTCCGGATGTTCAATTGCGACCCCAAATTTTTTTCCCCCGTAACAACCGGCAACAGCACCGAAGGGATACAAAAACCCTTAGTAAAACCGTCCCTCACAAATTCGGCCACCCCTCGATTAGGGTATCTACTTAGATAGAGCCCCATCTCTTCCACCCGTACCGGAGTCACACTCTTTTCCACCAGCCTCCCCTCCTTTTTGCCTACTCCCTCTAAAACAACGGTTGAATCCATGATTACCGCCGCAGGCCGAACACTCATGCTTAAACCTACATTTTGCCCCAAATCAGCAGTTGCCCTCGTTAAAGAGGAAGCAAAGCCCTTTTGCTGACGCCACCGAAAACATTGACTGTCCTGACCCCCCCGACTCCCCCCGAAAGGACTGCCCCGTACGCACCAGAGCCATCACCCGCATCCATAAGCCGATATCCTTATGATCCCATCTAATTTTACTGCGCACTGCCATCCTCTGTCGGAACTGCTCATCGTAACGCAACCAGCCCGTCCCCCAGTACACACGGAACGCCTCCCCAATCGCACCCATATAACAAAAAAGAGCCGAACAGCACTCCGGCTTCTTCTCCCCTATCACACTGTGTAGCGGATTGTATTTAGCCTGTCCTGTTTAATTCATGTAAAACGGCATTCGGTTAATTGTATTGCTATGTATTGTAAACTGTACTGTATATATCTTGCTCTTACTGTAATGTTTACTATGTTAAATGTATTGCTTTTCTGTGCCTCTTTCCCTCCCCCTTTTTCCTGTCCCATTGTTTCCCCAGCAAGGTGTTGTCTCAGGGACACTGGGAGACCAGTAATCTAGCTGCTCTGTCCCTCCTCCATCTCCCATCAGCCCTTGCTATTGTCTGGCCCCACCCTTCCTTGTACCATAGTCATCTATGTGCCCTATTGTATGTAAATGAGGCTGTTGGGGGGTTTAAAGTAGGTGTGCTATGTCTAAATAAAGTTAGTTCTGCTCCTGATGCTGTGTGTCGTCCAGTCATTGGGATTGCTGTTGGGATATTATTGGACTATTTTGCCTGCTGGAATTACTACTCTATGGATTTATAATACTTGTTCCTGAGCCTCACTGGGATCTTAAGTGGAGATTAGCTGTGGAATATCAGCTCTCCGCTACATTGGTTGGCAGCGCTGGGATCCAGACTCACAGAGGAACAAGGATTAATGGAGATTGATTACTCCACTTTAAAACTATCCACACTTAAAGATCTTCTGGAAGCAAGAGGTATTTCAGCCAGCAACAAAACAAAGGCAACACTTATCTCTGAAATAATGGCAGAAATCCGAACAGAGGATGATTCGGTCACTGCACAGAGGGACGAGACAGACGGAACAGAGCAAGCAGAGTTCCAAAGGCAGCTCCAATTCAGATTGTCATTTTATGGGGAGAACCCACCAGGGGAAATTATCTCCAAGACAATGACAGAGGTTCAAGAATTTATAACGCGGCAAAGGAGACCACAAACACCAAGCCCAGCAGTGTCTATGGTGCAAGAGGGTAAGCCAAAAATTCCATACCAGGCATTTAAAATGTATGTAGAAGAGGAGGAAGATATAGATGCATTCCTCCAAGACTTTGAAAGACTATGCACGTTACATAAAATACATATGGAAGATTGGGTACACATCTTAGCAGGACGGTTAACTGGGAGGGCAGCTGAAGCCTATCGTACGATACCAGAAATTAGGAATTACAGCCGTGTCAAAGAGGTTATCCTGGCCCGATATGCTATGACACCAGAGGCATACCGGAGACGGATCAGGGAATTGAAAAAGGCAGAAAAAGACTTGCATGCAGAATGGGCTTGCCGTTTACAAAGGGCAGCCCTCAGATGGGTACAGGCGAACCAGGCACGGTCCATGGAGGACCTATTACAAATGCTGCTACTAGAACAGTTCTATGATGGGATACCCGCAGACCTGCAGGAATGGGTGAGAGACCATAACCCCACGTCTATCACAGAAGCAGCTAAAAAGGCCGATGACTATATGGATGCCCGCAGGCAGCACAAGCTTGTGGGTGTTAAACCAGCCGTGCGACCTCTAGGGGGAAACCAATTTTCAGCTAGCACCAACACACCACTGAGACCGCTACCCCCACCAGCTCCTACAGCGGCTCAACCGAGGTTTCGCCCACCCTCCTCTGTGCAATGCCACCAGTGCCAGAGGTGGGGACACTACAAGCGGGAATGCCCGCAGCTTAGAGACCGATCCACCTGGATCCGACCAGGACCACCACCACCACCGAGAGCAGCAGCACACCACTATCAGGAGGAGACACCCACCGCTTATGGCTCTGCAGTTCCAGTCACCACTTTAGAACAGTGGGAAGTACTCCACGAAGCCAACCCACTACAAGCACAGGCGGATAATCGGCAACACCACAGGCAAACAGTATACCTGGAGGGGAAACCTATGCAGGGACTCAGAGATTCGGGAGCAACCATAATCTTGGTCCAAAGCCACTTGGTCGCGGACAAAGCTAAAACCAATAAGACTGTGGCTGTCAGAGTTGCTGGGGGAGCCGTATATTGGCTGAATACAGCAAGGGTTCATTTGCATTGGGGTGCGGGGTCAGGGATTGTGGAGGTGGGGTTAATGCCCCAATTACCCGCAGAGGTGATACTGGGAAATGACCTGGGAAAGCTCACATCTGCGTTTGAGCCGCAAACCACAACCACTGAGGAAGCCCATCCAGTGGTCACCAGGCAACAGGCCCGCACCCAGGACTACAACACACTGCCGGAGGTCCAGGTAAGACAACCTTCCCCTTCCCTAGACTGTGTCCCTTGGCCCCTCCTGACGAATTTGCGGCAGAGGTGATCACTGACCCTACTCTACAGGTATATAGAGACAAAGTCACCTCTGACCAACCGGGGGCGGAGGGGGAAAGATTTGTATGGGATAGGCAGCTATTATACAGGGAGTCAGACAAGCAGGTAGCTGGGTCAGACCCGATCATTATGAGACAGCTAGTTGTACCACAGAGGTACCGAGCCGAACTTCTCCGGATATCGCACGATATTCCGTTATCCGGACATTTGGGGGTCAGTCATACTAGATATCGGCTGACCCAAAGTTTCTTTTGGCCAGGAATTAGCTAGGAAGTACGCAAATATTGCAGCACCTGCGATACGTGCCAGAGGGTAGGGAAGAGGGGGGACTGTCGGAAAGCAAAGTTACACCCGCTACCTATAATCAAGGAACCGTTCCATAGAATAGCTGTAGATATAGTAGGTCCCCTCCGGAAACCTAGCCCCTCTGGCAAGAGGTATATTTTGACGGTGGTGGATTACGCCACCCGCTACCCAGAGGCCGTAGCCTTGACAAACATCCACGCAGAAACCGTGGCAGAGGCCCTGATGCAGATTTTCTCCCGGATGGGGTTACCCAGGGAGATCATCTCGGATCAGGGTACTCAATTCACTGCAGAGGTCACCCAGCACCTCTGGAAATTTTGCAAAATCAGACCTATAATCAGTGCCCCCTACCATCCTCAGACCAATGGGCTCTGCGAGCGGTTCAATGGCACCTTAAAACAAATGCTCCGAACCTTTGCTGAGACCCACCGAGACTGGGAACGATTCCTGCCTCACTTCCTCTTTGCTGACCGGGAGGTGCCGCAGGAATCCACAGGATTCTCCCCATTCGAATTGTTGTTCGGGAGGAGAGTAAGGGGACCGCTGGACTTAATCAGGGAGCATTGGGAGGGAGACAGGAGCGCAGACGGCACCCCCATTGTACCATATGTGTTGGCGCTCCGAGATCGCTTGGAAGCTCTAACCAAGACGGTAAAGGAAAACCTCCGGGCGGCTCAGACGCGCCAGCGCACATGGTACGATCGGGGCGCAAGGGACCGTAGCTTCCAGGTTGGGCAGAAAGTTTTAATTTTGAAACCTGTCCGACATGATAAGTTACAGGCCGCCTGGCAAGGCCCTTATAGAGTGGTGGAACAGAGATGTGACACCACTTATATAATTGGCCCCTGCGCAGGGTCCGGAGGGCGACGCATGCTCCATGTGAACATGATGAAGCCCTACCAGGAACGCTCAGAAGAGGTGACCGCTATTTGTGCACCCAGCTCTGAAGAGTTTGACAGTCTTCCCCTGCCAGATCTACTGGGGGACGGTCAGCTGTCTGGGGATTTAGGAGAAGTTGTACTGGGGGACCGGCTGAGCCCACAGGAACGGACCGAGGTACAACAGCTGCTAAGAGAGAAGCAGGAGACTTTCTCCAATGTGCCTGGGTACACTCCTCTGGCCACTCACAGAGTAGAAACCCCAGGGCAACTACCCATGCGCCAGACCCCGTATCGCATCCCTGAAGCGGTGCGAGAGAATATGCATAAGGAGATCGACGAGATGCTCCAGCTGGGGGTGATTGAGCCCTCAGACAGCCCCTAGGAATCTCCGGTAGTCCTCGTACCGAAGCGGGACGGTACGACCCGCTTCTGCGTAGACTACCGGAGGTTGAATGAAAAGACTGTATCAGACGCTTATCCGATGCCCAGGATAGATGAACTGCTAGACCGGATGGCCAGAGGCCAGTATCTCACTACTATTGATCTGTGTAAGGGGTACTGGCAGATACCCCTGGCTCCGGACGCCATCCCTAAGTCAGCCTTTGTCACCCCATTCGGCCTATACCACTTTAAGGTTATGCCATTTGGAATGAAAAACGCTCCGGCTACGTTCCAGCGGATGGTGGACCGACTTCTAGATGAGTTCCAGGACTACACCTGTGCTTACCTCGACGATATTGCAATTTTTAGCAATACCTGGCAGGAGCACTTGACCGATATAGGAGCGGTTCTAGACAGGATTAGGGAGGCCGGTTTGACGTTGAAACCGGCCAAATGCAGTATAGGAATGGCCGAGGTACAGTACCTGGGCCATCGAGTGGGTTGTGGGAAACAGAAGCCAGAACCAGCCAAAGTAGAGGCTGTAGCCCAATGGCCTACCCCTAGGACTAAGACTCAGGTGTTGGCATTTCTAGGGACAGCAGGATATTACAGAAAGTTTGTCTCCAATTATAGCGCCCTGGCCAAACCCCTTACTGACCTGACCCGTAAGAACCTTCCCCGCCAAGTAACCTGGACCCCGGAGTGTGAGCAGGCATTCAAACATCTGAAAAATGCACTTATTAATGCCCCTGTCTTGGCAGCTCCCAATCCAACTAAACGTTTTCTTGTTCACACAGACGCTTCTATGTTTGGATTGGGGGCAGTGCTGAGCCAAGTTGGGGCCGATGGCGGAGAACATCCCGTGGCTTACATCAGTCGCAAACTATTACCCAGAGAAGTAAGCTACGCCGCCATCGAGAAGGAATGCCTGGCTGTGGTGTGGGCCCTAAAGAAGTTACAGCCGTATTTATATGGACAGGCTTTTTCCCTGCTCACGGATCACAACCCGTTAGTATGGGTGAACCGGGTGGCTGGGGACAATGCCAGGCTGCTGCGCTGGAGTTTGGCGCTGCAGCCTTTTGACTTTAATATTCAGTACCGCCTGGGCAAACAAAATGGAAACGCTGACGGGTTGTCGAGACAAACTGATTTGGAGAAATGATCCGTGAGCACCCCGGACATCCCCAAGCCGATTCGTGCTGGATCAGACTGTGTATGCCGGCTTGTGGGCAAGGGGGAGCAGTGTAGCGGATTGTATTTAGCCTGTCCTGTTTAATTCATGTAAAACGGCATTCGGTTAATTGTATTGCTATGTATTGTAAACTGTATATATCTTGCTCTTACTGTAATGTTTACTATGTTAAATGTATTGCTTTTCTGTGCCTCTTTCCCTCCCCCTTTTTCCTGTCCCATTGTATCCCCAGCAATGTGTTGTCTCAGGGACACTGGAAGACCAGTAATCTAGCTGCTCTGTCCCTCCTCCATCTCCCATCAGCCCTTGCTATTGTCTGGCCCCACCCTTCCTTGTACCATAGTCATCTATGTGCCCTATTGTATGTAAATGAGGCTGTTGGGGGGTTTAAAGTAGGTGTGCTATGTCTAAATAAAGTTAGTTCTGCTCCTGATGCTGTGTGTCGTCCAGTCATTGGGATTGCTGTTGGGAAACTATTGGACTATTTTGCCTGCTGGAATTACTACTCTATGGATTTATAATACTTGTTCCTGAGCCTCACTGGGATCTTAAGTGGAGATTAGCTGTTGAATATCAGCTCTCCGCTACACACTGGCTAAAATAGCGAATGCCTGAAGCCAATTAGAAAAATTACGTGAAATTAGGCGAAACCTACGTTTTTCATCTTCCTCTTTTTTACCATCCTCCTTTTTTCCCTTATCTAAATTAAACCTTTCCCGGGGGAGCAAGGAAAAAATTTCCACATACACCCCCTTCCAAATTCGTTCCCGCGCCTCCTGTTTCAAATGCGCCCCCAACGGTCCCTCAAAGCAAACATACACTTCCCCACGCGCTGCGTCATCCACTTTCGGTCTATCCTCATCCCCCCCAACCTGCGTCTGCACTGACACCGAGTCGCATGCCTGCTCGCCACACTGCCAGCTCTTCCACTAACCCCAGCCCCCATCCTCCATGCTGGTACCGGGGAAACATCTGGTGCCCTAAAACCCGACACCCACCCTGCTAAACTATGAAAAAGATGACCCAAGTCCCTACCCAGGTCCCCTTGTGGCCCCCCAACCCCCCCTGCGCAGCCCGTCCACGCATTAACAGTACCCCAGTTAGCCTCACCTAGCTGCCGGGGGGCTGTGAACCCCGCAGCTGATGGTCCTGCCTCCTGATGATCTTCTGGCGCTGCACGACCTCCATCTCCATGCGGCACCAACATCCCAGCAACAGGCCTGTTGGATGCGCTCTGCACCTGCCCCTGTTGTTCTTCTCTTCCACGGAAGGCGGAGCCTCCGCCATGCTGACCGTTCATCTCTTGTGGCCTGTGCGCGTCCTCCATCTCCCTGCGCACAGCCACAACCGACACAGCATCAATCCCCCGCCGGGTGGCCTCCCCCGGACTGGGGGCACCCGCCGTACCTGGTCATGCATCCAAGCCTCTCGCTACTACTGCATTTAGCATAGCATGCTCCCATTAATGAGAGGCTGTGTGGGTGCAGCAGCTGCAAAGTGAAAGTAAAAATCCCAGCATGCATCACAGCAAAGCATCTTCAGAGAAGTGATCACATGACATCCCTGGCCAACTGTGATACCATAGTAACAACAGCACCTTAGGTGTCATTTCATCAGTGCTTTAGCATACCTCCCAACTTTAGAATAGAAGGAAGAGGGACACTACGTGCCTAAGGCTACTTTAACACTCGTGTTTTTTGTGGATCCATCATGGATCTGCAAAAACGGTTTCGTTACCATAATATAACCGCATGCATCCGTCATGAACGGATCTGTTTGTATTATGTCTTCTATAACCATTGACACAATGTAAGTCAATGGGGACGGATCTGTTTTCTCTGGCACAATAGAAAACAGATCTGTTCCCCATTGAATTTTGAATGGTGTTCAAGACGGATCTGCTTTCTATTGTGCCAGAGAAAACGGATCTGTCCCCATTGACTTACATTGTGTGTCAGGACGGATCCGTTTGGCTCAGTTTCATCAGGTGGACACCAAGCAGCGTTTTGGTGTCCGCCTCCAAAGCAGAATGGTGACTGATCAGCAGGGGCGATTAAGTGCATGATAGGCCCGGGGCCATCTACCAACAGTCTCTTCCTAAGCCATATGACATCGTTCACATGGTCTTGGTGCAGCTCTGTCCCATCTGAGTGATTGGGGCTGAGCTGCAGTACCAAGCACAGTGCTATCAAATGGACAGTGCTGTACTTGGTATGGAGCAAAGAGGCTGAGGCGCTCACTGGAACATCGCGGTCTCCTCAAACAGCTGATTGGCGGTGGTGCCAGGAGTTGGACCCCCACCATCTCATAACTCTCTGAGTACAGCTGTCATAGATGTTACCTGCTGTGTAACACCCCACATAACACAGTGAACTATTGTGTTATCTGGGCTGTTACAGCAGCTCTACATATAGGGGAATACAACATCACATACCTGTTACATCCAGTGACATCTCCTGTCATGTAGACTATTCTGACTCAGATTGTTGTAATAGCGATTTATCCCTAGTGAGACCTCTATGCCTGGCCTGTATGAGCAGATATAATCACTGCAGACAATCCTTATCAGATAGCTTGAACTCACCAACACAGAGTTTATCCGTGTAAGTTGCTTTATTCTGTAAGCCAGATAACAGAGTACAGCAGAACAGATGGATTCTGGTATTGTGCGGTCAAAAAAAGATGCTTTTGTAAGCTTAAATGAGAATATATGTGTACCTGTTCAATGCCTGGAGCAGTATGGAGAAACAGAAAGTGAGGTACACAGAAGAAGGGGTGGAGCAATGAAATGAATGACATATATCACGAACCATAAAAACCAGTGCATTACCAAAAACGGCCACTAGATGGGAGCATACGACCAAATATAGAATATCATATGAATTAAACTATATAGATTTAACTGCGATGCAGCACATAAACCTTCTCTTTCCTCTTCTCCTTTATTTGACCCAGAACGCAATGACAAATTATTTCAGCCGCATCTCATCTCTACAGAGTTTGTTACACAGACACATTAGAGTTCTCATAATTGGGGTCATTTATCAAACTGGTGTAAAGTAGAACTGGCTTAGGTGCCCATAGCAATCAATCAGATTCCACCTTTCATTTTCCAAAAGAGCTGTCAAAAATGAAAGGTGGAATCTGTTGCTATGGGTAACTAACCCAGTTCTACTTTACACCAGTTTGATAAATTACCCCAAAGCTCCCTATAGTGTCTACAGCAATTATAATGTCCCCTAGAGTGCCCCCAGTAATAATATTGTGCTCCAGGTAATAATGCCTGTATAGTGTCCCCAAAAATAATGTCCGCTAATAGCAACGCCCCGACACTACCCCCATATAGTAATTTCCCCCACACTACCCCATATAATAATTTCCCCCACACTGCTCCATACAGTAATTTCCCCCACACTGCCCCATATAGTAATTTCCCCCACACTGCTCCACATAGTAATTTCCCCCACACTGCCCCATATAGTAATTTCCCACACACTTCCCCCATATAGTAATTTCCCACACACTGCTCCATATAGTAATTTCCCCCACACTGCCCCATATAGTAATTTCCCCCACACTGCCCCATATAGTAATCCCCCCCACTGCTCCATATAGTAATTTCCCCCACACTGCTCCATACACTGCGTGCAGAATTATTAGGCAAATGAGTATTTTGACCACATCATCCTCTTTATGCATGTTGTCTTACTCCAAGCTGTATAGGCTCGAAAGCCTACTACCAATTAAGCATATTAGATGATGTGCATCTCTGTAATGAGAAGGGGTGTGGTCTAATGACATCAACACCCTATATTAGGTGTACATAATTATTAGGCAACTTCCTTTCCTTTGGCAAAATGGGTCAAAAGAAGGACTTGACAGGCTCAGAAAAGTCAAAAATAGTGAGATATCTTGCAGAGGGATGCAGCACTCTTAAAATTGCAAAGCTTCTGAAGCATGATCATCGAACAATCAAGCGTTTCATTCAAAATAGTCAACAGGGTCGCAAGAAGCATGTGGAAAAACCAAGGCGCAAAATAACTGCCCATGAACTGAGAAAAGTCAAGCGTGCAGCTGCCAAGATGCCACTTGCCACCAGTTTAGCCATATTTCAAAGCTGCAACATCACTGGAGTGCCCAAAAGCACAAGGTGTGCAATACTCAGAGACATGGCCAAGGTAAGAAAGGCTGAAAGACGACCACCACTGAACAAGACACACAAGCTGAAATGTCAAGACTGGGCCAAGAAATATCTCAAGACTGATTTTTCTAAGGTTTTATGGACTGATGAAATGAGAGTGAGTCTTGATGAGCCAGATGGATGGGCCCATGGCTGGATTGGTAAAGGGCAGAGAGCTCCAGTCCGACTCAGACGCCAGCAAGGTGGAGGTGGAGTACTGGTTTGGGCTGGTATCATCAAAGATGAGCTTGTGGGGCCTTTTCGGGTTGAGGATGGAGTCAAGCTCAACTCCCAGTCCTACTGCCAGTTTCTGGAAGACACCTTCTTCAAGCAGTGGTACAGGAAGAAGTCTGCATCCTTCAAGAAAAACATGATTTTCATGCAGGACAATGCTCCATCACACGCGTCCAAGTACTCCACAGCGTGGCTGGCAAGAAAGGGTATAAAAGAAGAAAATCTAATGACATGGCCTCCTTGTTCACCTGATCTGAACCCCATTGAGAACCTCTGGTCCATCATCAAATGTGAGATTTACAAGGAGGGAAAACAGTACACCTCTCTGAACAGTGTCTGGGAGGCTGTGGTTGCTGCTGCACGCAATGTTGATGGTGAACAGATCAAAACACTGACAGAATCCATGGATGGCAGGCTTTTGAGTGTCCTTGCAAAGAAAGGTGGCTATATTGGTCACTGATTTGTTTTTGTTTTGTTTTTGAATGTCAGAAATGTATATTTGTGAATGTTGAGATGTTATATTGGTTTCACTGGTAAAAATAAATAATTGAAATGGGTATATATTTGTTTTTTGTTAAGTTGCCTAATAATTATGCACAGTAATAGTCACCTGCACACACAGATATCCCCCTAAAATAGCTAAAACTAAAAACAAACTAAAAACTACTTCCAAAAATATTCAGCTTTGATATTAATGAGTTTTTTGGGTTCATTGAGAACATGGTTGTTGTTCAATAATAAAATTAATCCTCAAAAATACAACTTGCCTAATAATTCTGCACTCCCTGTATAGTAATTTCCCCCACACTGCTCCATATAGTAATTTCCCCCACACTGCCCCATATAGTAATCCCCCCCACTGCTCCATATAGTAATTTCCCCCACACTGCTCCATATAGTAATTTCCCCCACACTGCCCCATATAGTAATCCCCCCCCACTGCTCCATATAGTAATTTCCCCCACACTGCCCCATATAGTAATTTCCCCCCCACTGCCCCCTATAATAATTTTCCCCCCACTGCCCCATATAATAATTTCCCCCACACTGCTCCATACAGTAATTTCCCCCACACTGCTCCTATATAGTAATTCCCCCCCACTGCTCCATATAGTCATTTCCCCCATACTGCCCCATATAGTAATCATCCCCCCCCACTGCTCCATACAGTAATTTCTTCCACACTGACCCAATATAGTAATTCCCCTACACTGCTCCATACAGTAATTTCCCCCCACTGCCCCTATATAGTAATTCTCCCCCCCCACTGCTCCATATAGTAATTTCCCACACACTGCTCCATATAGTAATTTCCCCCACACTGCCCCATATAGTAATTTCCCCCACACTGCCCCATATAGTAATCCCCCCCACTGCTCCATATAGTAATTTCCCCCACACTGCTCCATATAGTAATTTCCCCCACACTGCCCCATATAGTAATCCCCCCCCACTGCTCCATATAGTAATTTCCCCCACACTGCCCCATATAGTAATTTCCCCCCCCCCACTGCCCCGTATAATAATTTCCCCCCCCACTGCCCCGTATAATAATTTTCCCCCCCCACTGCCCCATATAATAATTTCCCACACACTGCTCTATACAGTAATTTCCCCCACACTGCTCCTATATAGTAATTCCCCCCCACTGCTCCTATATAGTAATTCCCCCCCACTGCTCCATATAGTCATTTCCCCCACACTGCCCCATATAGTAATCCCCCCCCCACTGCTCCATACAGTAATTTCTTCCACACTGCCCCAATATAGTAATTCCCCCACACTGCTCCATACAGTAATTCCCCCCCCCACACTGCCCCTATATAGTAATTCCCCCCCCCTCACTGCTCCATATAGTAATTTCCCCCACACTGCCCCATATAGTAATTTCCCCCACACTGCTCCATATAGTAATTTCCCCCCCACTGCCCCGTATAATAATTTCCCCCCCCACTGCCCCATATAATAATTTCCCCCCCCACTGCCCCATATAATAATTTCCCCCACACTGCTCCATACAGTAATTTCCCCCACACTGCTCCTATATAGTAATTCCCCCCCACTGCTCCTATATAGTAATTCCCCCCCACTGCTCCATATAGTCATTTCCCCCACACTGCCCCATATAGTAATCCCCCCCCCACTGCTCCATACAGTAATTTCTTCCACACTGCCCCAATATAGTAATTCCCCCACACTGCTCCATACAGTAATTTCCCCCCCCACACTGCCCCTATATAGTAATTCCCCCCCCCCCACTGCTCCATATAGTAATTTCCCCCACACTGCCCCATATAGTAATTTCCCCCACACTGCTCCATATAGTAATTTCCCCCACACTGCCCCTATATAGTAATTCCCCCCCACTGCTCCATATAGTCATTTCCCCCAGACTGCCCCATATAGTAATCCCCCCCACTGCTCCATACAGTAATTTCTTCCACACTGCCCCAATATAGTAATTCCCCCCACACTTGTAACAATCCAGTCAGACAGGTATCATTCTCCTTGTATTGTCAAACCCAAACTCGTTCATCAGGGTGGCTGCACATGGTGCCAATTTATGTGCAGAAAACCAGCATGAAATCCACACCAAAACTGCACAAAAAAGCCATGCTACTTTTTTAGTGCATTTTTTGTTCGGTTTCTAGTGAGGATTTGATGCAGATTTTGCGCATATATCACATTCCAATAAAAAGTGAAAATCCGCACACAAAAAAAACAATTGACATGCTGCAGATTTCAAAATGTGCACAGCGGGTCAATTACAGCACCTAAGAAAAACGTCACAGTGTACATGAGATTTGTCTAATCACATACACTTTCCTAATACTGTATTACGCTGCGTTTTACGCACAAAATCCACACAGGAAAATGCATGTAATCCGCACTGTGTACAGGCAACCTCAGACCACCAGATGATTTGTCACTCCACAGAACGTTTTCACAAAAAATGAGAGAATTTCCTGAAATTCACATCAATTATATTTTTTTTCTTCAAAAATTTGATTCAGGTACATATATCTTAGTTCTACTGGCATCTGTTAAAAGGACAGATAGGCTAAGGCCTCTTTCACACGGGCGTCATGTTTTTTGCCTGGATAAGATGCGGGTGCGTTGTGGGAACATGCTCGATTTTTCCACACTTCTTCACAGAAGTTCGTGTTTGGGTTAGGTGTTCTGTAGATTGTATAACATGGTTATAAGGGAAAATAATAGCATTCTTAATACAGAATGCATAGTACAATAAGGCTGGAGGGGTTAAAAAAAAAATAATAATAATTTAACTCACCTTAATCCACTTGATCGCGCAGCCCGGTTTCTCTTCTGTCTTCTTCTTTGCTGTGCACAGGAAAAGGACCTTTGACGTCACTGTGCTCATCACATGGTCCAATCACATGGTTCATCACAATGGTGAGGGACCATGTGATTGGATCATGTGATGTGACGTCACCACAGGTCCTTAGCCGGCAGCTTAACATTACAGAAGAAGACAGAGATCCACAATTACGCGATCAAGTGGACTCGGTGAGTTAATTTTTTTTATTTTTAACCCCTCCATCACTATTTTACTTTGCATTCTGTATTCAGAATGCTATTATTTTCCATTATAACCATGTTATAAGGGAACATAATACAGATCGGGTCCCCAGCCCGATCGTCACCTAGCAAACATGCGTGAAAATCGCACCGCATCCGCACTTGCTTGCGGATGCTTGCGATTTTCACGCGGCCCTATCCACTTCTATGGGGCCTGCGTTGCGTGAAAAATGCAGAATATAGAGCATGCTGCGATTTTCACGCAACGAAAATGTGATGTGTGAAAATCACTGCTCGTGTGCACAGCCCCATAGAAATGAATGGGTCAGGATTCAGTGCGGGTGCAATGCGTTCAACTCACGCATTGCACCCGTGCGGAATACTGGCCCGTGTGAAAGGGGCCTTAGGCCTCTTTCACACGAGCGTGACGGATTAGGTCCGGATGCGTTCAGGGTGCGTTCAGTGAAACTCGCATTATTTTGCAAGCAAGTTCAGTCAGTTTTGCCTGCGATTGCGTTCAGTTGTTCAGTTTTTTCCGCGCGGGTGCAATGGTTTTGATGCGTTTTTTCACGCGCGTGATAAAAAACTGAAGGTTTACAAACAACATCTCTTAGCAACCATCAGTGAAAAACGCATCGCACCCGCACTTGCTTGCGGATGCATTACAGGGTACTGGTTATTCCCACTCGACCCCCATTTTTCCTCAGGCTGCCCTCCACACACTGCAGCACGCCAGACCTGCAGGGTATTGCGAAGTGAGGTCACGGTTATGGGCAATCGAGGGTTACTCACTATCTGGAGGAGAACCCTGGGCAGGCATGCGGCAGTGAAGGAGAGGTAGACACAAGTTCCTCTGGGGCACACTCTGTATGGAGAGACCTGGCCTGATGTTGTGTGAGGTGCCCTGGATGTTGCAGGTGTTTAGAGTGCCTGAAGCAAGGTCCCTTTTAAGATTCGTGACGCCAGTGCCTGTAACGGTGGCACACCGATTTGTAGGAGTAGTAAATGAGTACGCAGTGGGTAAACCAAATGTTGCTTCACTTGGTGAAAACGGTCCAACTTTGTACATGCAGTTACAGAAGATGTTAATGCAGTCCTTTACAGTTCCAAATTCACAGCAGGTTTATATCACAGCAGGTTTCAATCTTGCAAGATACTTGGAGGGTATACAACTAATACTTTGCAGTGCAATGCTGCTCTATCCCCTTCAGCTATTCTAGCTGGCTGGATCCCAAGGCCCGGATGCCTAATTGCTGGCTTAAATCCTTGGTTTAAATTCCTTCCTCCAGTATTGGCATTTGCTTTACTTTATAGAACCTCTGCCCATCAGGTTACTTATCTGACCTGGTATTATCCTTGCTTGGTAGGGAAACTGCAGGTTTCTCCCAGGAGGTCCATTCCTACTACTGGGGTAATCTTCTGAGCTAACTGAGGCTCACTTTATCTACAGGCAGGCTAGAGTTCCTCACTAGCCTCCTGGTTGTGGCTAGCAGCCAGGGCTATCAAGCTGCATGTCAGGAGGAGGCCATCAGCATATCTCTGGCTGGTGCCTTCTCACTTCTGTCTCCACAGACTCCTGACTATGAACTAACTCCTCCCTGTCTGGGCCTGGACATTTATACTAGGGGCTCCCTATCTCCCTCTAGTGTCTAGGATGTCTAATTACACCCAACTAGGCCTGCTAAGCATTAACACAGGGGAAACATTGCATGTAAAAACACATAGAAAATACCTTAAATGCATAGTTAAATATAAGATCACTGTCCCTTATGAGTAGAAGTAACATGCAAACCAATTGACCCTTGTCTAGTGCCCACGCCTACCTAGTGGGACACTACATACCCCCACGCTATGACGTTGCCCGTCCTCGGCGCAACATGAAGGGCCCTGTCCAGCTGGATACTGCACCTGAAAAAGAGAAAATAATGCAAAGCAGGAAAAATACATCTACATTTGCAAAATACATTATATGTATACATCAGGCAGTTCCACTGGCTTAGGAGCAAGTACGGTGAAAAAGGGGCGTCGTTCTCTTCTCTCAGGATAATGTAAGGGAACAGGGGCGCTGATCTGGTGCAGCGTATCAGTGATACCAGGATAGTCCATAATAATATTCTAAGTGCAAAGTGTCCATAATAGAACAGTAGAAAAATGCAAAACAATTAAAAGTTCTTGGAGGCTCAAAGAACAAACATGAGTCCGTACCCAGGTTCCTTTCTTATTCAAAGCAAATGTTTCAAAAAGTCCAGCACTGATGAAGGTATAAGATCACAGAGGCTCACATACAGTGGAGTCCATCTCTGGGCACATTTCTTTTAAAATAGCAAAATCTCAGAGGCTCATGTGCATTTGAGTCTATCCCTGGGCGCATTTCCTTGAAATTTAAGTTGCACAACAAAATGACAGCACATAAAAAAAATAGCCCACATTATTCCATTGGCATATATACAGGTCCTTTTCAAAAAATTAGCATATTGTGATAAAGTTCATTATTTTCTGTAATGTACTGATAAACATTAGACTTTCATATATTTTAGATTCATTACACACAACTGAAGTAGTTCAAGCCTTTTCTTGTTTTAATATTGATGATTTTGGCATACAGCTCATGAAAACCCAAAATTCCTATCTCAAAAAATTAGCATATTTCATCCGACCAATAAAAGAAAAGTGTTTTTAATACAAAAAAAGTCAACCTTAAAATAATTAAGTTCAGTTATGCACTCAATACTTGGTCGGGAATCCTTTTGCAGAAATGACTGCTTCAATGCGGCGTGGCATGGAGGCAATCAGCCTGTGGCACTGCTGAGGTGTTATGGAGGCCCAGGATGCTTCGATAGCGGCCTTAAGCTCATCCAGAGTGTTGGGTCTTGCGTCTCTCAACTTTCTCTTCCCAATATCCCACAGATTCTCTATGGGGTTCAGGTCAGGAGAGTTGGCAGGCCAATTGAGCACAGTAATACCATGGTCAGTAAACCATTTCCCAGTGGTTTTGGCACTGTGAGCAGGTGCCAGGTCGTGCTGAAAAATGAAATCTTCATCTCCATAAAGCTTTTCAGCAGATGGAAGCATGAAGTGCTCCAAAATCTCCTGATAGCTAGCTGCATTGACCCTGCCCTTGATAAAACACAGTGGACCAACACCAGCAGCTGACATGGCACCCCAGACCATCACTGACTGTGGGTACTTGACACTGGACTTCAGGCATTTTGGCATTTCCCTCTCCCCAGTCTTCCTCCAGACTCTGGCACCTTGATTTACGAATGACGAGCAACAGTCCAGTGCTGCTTCTCTGTAGCCCAGGTCAGGCGCTTCTGCCGCTGTTTCTGGTTCAAAAGTGGCTTGACCTGGGGAATGCGGCACCTGTAGCGCATTTCCTGCACATGCCTGTACACGGTGGCTCTGGATGTTTCTACTCCAGACTCAGTCCACTGCTTCCGCAGGTCCCCCAAGGTCTGGAATCGGTCCTTCTGCACAATCTTCCTCAGGGTCCGGTCACCTCTTCTCGTTGTGCAGCGTTTTCTGCCACACTTTTTCCTTCCCACAGACTTCCCACTGAGGTGCCTTGATACAGCACTCTGGGAACAGCCTATTCGTTCAGAAATTTCTTTCTGTGTCTTACCCTCTTGCTTGAGGGTGTCAATGATGGCCTTCTGGACAGCAGTTAGGTCGGCAGTCTTACCCATGATTGCGGTTTTGAGTAATGAACCAGGCTGGGAGTTTTTAAAAGCCTCAGGAATCTTTTGCAGGTGTTTAGAGTTAATTAGTTGATTCAGATGATTAGGTTAATAGCTCCTTTAGAGAACCTTTTCATGATATGCTAATTTTTTGAGATAGGAATTTGGGGTTTTCATGAGCTGTATGCCAAAATCATCAATATTAAAACAAGAAAAGGCTTGAACTACTTCAGTTGTGTGTAATGAATCTAAAATATATGAAAGTCTAATGTTTATCAGTACATTACAGAAAATAATGAACTTTATCACAATATGCTAATTTTTTGAAAAGGACCTGTATATATACGTAATAAGTACTGCAATACCCTTAATCAACCTGAAAAGGGGGTTAAAAAGGGTTAAAGGTGCAACATAAAAATTAGGCACACCTTGGCTCAAATATTGAAGAAGCAGGCAGGAGGTCCTGTAAACAACATGGCTTTGCTGCAATTGGTATTTCAGTGGGCGACCATACCACTGAGCCTTGGGTAACTGGCAGCAGCAACAAAGGACTCCTGTCCTGGAAGGGTTAAATCCTCTTGAAGTAATCCCTTGGCAAAAGAAATCAAATCAATGGCCTAGCAGGCCAATTCACAGGGGCATGTCATATCCACTTTGCATCACGGTGGTGCTCCCTGGCTCCATTTGCAGATTGGGCCTGTAGTGAGAGTCAACAGGCGGATGTGCCCACAACACAGTATTGGGGGGCAGCTGCAGCATAAAGGGACCCCTAATAGGTATTGGCCCCATAGGCCTAGGGGTGATCACAGTTGCTGACCGCACCGGTGCAGGCATAACAATTGTGGGCTGCTGCACTGGCCTGGGTACCACAGCAGGTTTCAATCTTGCAAGATACTTGGAGGGTATACAACTAATACTTTGCAGTGCAACGCTGCTCTATCCCCTTCAGCTATTCTAGCTGGCTGGATCCCAAGGCCCGGATGCCTAATTGCTGGCTTAAATCCTTGGTGTAAATTCCTTCCTCCAGTATTGGCACTTGCTTTACTTTATAGAACCTCTGCCCATCAGGTTACTTATCTGACCTGGTATTATCCTTGCTTGGTAGGGAAACTGCAGGTTTCTCCCAGGAGGTCCATTCCTACTACTGGGGTAATCTTCTGAGCTAACTGAGGCTCACTTTATCTACAGGCAGGCTAGAGTTCCTCACTAGCCTCCTGGTTGTAGCTAGCAGCCAGAGCTATCAAGCTGCATGTCAGGAGGAGGCCCTCAGCATATCTCTGGCTGGTGCCTTCTCACTTCTGTCTCCACAGACTCCTGACTATGAACTAACTCCTCCCTGTCTGGGCCTGGACATTTATACTAGGGGCTCCCTATCTCCCTCTAGTGTCTAGGATGTCTAATTACACCCAACTAGGCCTGCTAAGCATTAACACAGTGGAAACATTGCATGTAAAAACACATAGAAAATACCTTAAATGCATAGTTAAAGAGGACCTTTCACCAGAATAAAGCATCTAAACTAACTATACAGACGTGTAGAGCGGCGCCCAGGGATCCCCCTGCACTTACTGTTATACCCGGGCGCAGCTCCGTTCGCAAAGTATAGCCTCCGGTATCTTCATAGTTAGGCTCCACCCAGTGGAACCTGCCGCGGTCTCCTTCTCCCATGCTGTAGCGCTGGCCAATCGCAGCACTCAGCTCATAGCCTGAGAGAAAATAAAACCTCTCAGGCTATGAGCTGAGCGCTGTGATTGGCCAGCGCTACAGCATAGGAGAAAGAGACCCCGGCAGGTTCCCCTGGGTGGAGCCTAACTATGAAGATACCGGAGGCTATACCGGGCGAACGGAGCTGCGCCCGGGTATAACAGTAAGTGCAGGGGGATCCCTGGGCGCCGCTCTACACGTCTGTATAGTTAGTTTAGATGCTTTATTCTGGTGAAAGGTCCTCTTTAAATATAAGATCACTGTCCCTTATGAGTAGAAGTAACACGCAAACCAATTGACCCTTGTGTAGTGCCCACGCCTACCTAGTGGGACACTACAACACTATCCCGCCTCTACTTCCCCTCCAACCTTCTTCCCTCCAAATAAAAACACTGACACCTGGATGGAATAAATTGGCCACAGCAGCCTTTTATTAAACAATCATACATATAAAATTAACCCCACATTAACCTAACCCAGGGGGAGGTCCTTGAAGCCCGGAAACCTTGGAAACCATGCCGGGGTGGCCGACCTTACCTCCAGCCGTTGCACCTTAGCTCGGAAGCACCACGGTTGACACACCCCAACAATCCCGCCACAGCCGCCAAGCAACCATGGGAGTCCAGCCCCCACCGTGGGGCCCTCCCATTCTCGTCCTCTGATAAACCCACCGACTCCAAGGACCTCCCACTGCCAACCTAAGCCGCCGTGACAAGAGCCACCCCTTTTCATCCTTCTACTTTTTTTTTATTTTTATAAATGGAACCCTCATTATGTGCAGACCAACACACAAACCAAAATCCCACACTGACGACTATTTTCCATGGGCCCCACCCCCCCTCCCCCTCCCAAAACACAAGGGTGGGTGGGCGGGGGTCAGTACGCACCAAAATGGACCCTCTCTCCTGCCTCGCTCCCCCTTTTAACCCCTCTGGCTCCCCCCCACCTAAATCCAACCCACCAATCCCTAACTATCCACAGGGAGGGGTCTCCTTAAACCACCCCCTGTCATGCTCGCCTCCCCCTATGCTGCGCCTTAAGTCCGGCTCCTTCTTGACAGGGTACTGGTTATTCCCACTCGACCCCCCTTTTTCCTCAGGCTGCCCTCCACACACCATCCCGCCTCTACTTCCTCTCCAACCTTCTTCCCTCCAAATAAAAACACTGACACCTGGATGGAATAAATTGGCCACAGCAGCCTTTTATTAAACAAACATACATATAAAATTAACCCCACATTAACCTAACCCAGGGGGAGGTCCTTGAAGCCCGGAAACCTTGGAAACCATGCCGGGGTGGCCGACCTTACCTCCAGCCGTTGCACCTTAGCTCGGAAGCACCACGGTTGACACACCCCAACAATCCCGCCACAGCCGCCAAGCAACCATGGGAGTCCAGCCCCCACCGTGGGGCCCTCCCATCCTCGTCCTCTGATAAACCCACCGACTCCAAGGACCTCCCACCGCTACTGAAGCCTAGGCTTGACCTCTTAAGCCTTGGCGTCCCTCCACACCCGCAATGCCACCTCCATGCCTTCCTGTAAAGCCAAACACCACATGTCTATACCTAGCGCATTCAGGTGAACCCCATCACTGCGCCAATAACCGCCAACATCCTTCTCCAGCTCCCGGTGCCTGACCGCCAACGCCCCATTCCGGGCCATAAACCTACCTATTGACCTATTTGCCTTCACCCGCGCCTAGTTCACACCCTCAACTGAGCGAGCCCCCCTCCAAGCCATCTGCGGCACCATGTCCGACCAGACCGTCACCATGCCCGGGTAGAGGGACCACAATCTGAGCAGATCAAATTTAACATCCCTCACCAACTCCCGTGAAGGACGCGCACAAAGATCATTGCCCCCCACGTGCAATACAAGTACGTCCGGAGCCCTATCCTGCTTCACAAACCGGTGGAATTCCGGCAACATTCCCTTCCACATGATGCCCCGCCTGCCAATCCACCTTACCACTGCCACTTCCCGCGCAAAACTGAGCTGCTGACCGTCAGGCCGAACTGCTGCCCGGAGTGCTCCCCAGAAACCTAGGAGTGCCCTAGCACCCAAACCAACACCGGACCGGAACCTGCAACGAAAACAAAAACATAACAGAACCACAATCGATTAGCCAACTCCCCCACGTCCTATAGAAAAATTACTTCACGACAAAGTCACCACCCCCAAGCCCATCCAGGCGCACATAAGACCTAAACCGCACTGATTCCCATCTCCCGATCTTCTTGATGACCTCCTCCCCTAAACCCCATCTGGCAGCCTCCGTTGCCGCACCTATCCGAAAGGAATGACTAGCATATCCCGCATCCCCCAAACCCAACTGAACCAAGCACCGTCTGAACACTGCCATGTACTGGAACCTTGACAGAAAAGAACCGTCAGCATGCACCAACAGGGGAGTCACCACCCTACCCCATTCACAACCGTAATCCCGCAAGCAGCGCACAGGACACATCTCACAATCCGGGACACTAAATAACACCACCCGCCTGCCTCTACCCTCCACATCGGTCTTGGACCACCGCAAAACTAGCTCCATCCGATCCGGAAAAACATCCACATCGTCACGCAACAGGCCCCCCAACTTATCCGTTTCCGGGCAGACAAGCTCCCCCAATCTCAATGCACCGAAAAACGCCAGCGAAAACGCCAAGCGGAACAAACGAATCTCCCACAGCGATGTGCACACATCCGCCAAGGTCCTACCTAACCGCAACAATATAAAAAACGACACCGGGCAATGAGAATCCTTCCCCGTACCGCCCCTACGCCACCCCTTTAACGACCTCCTCACCAAAGAAGCCTTTGTAACGTCGACCATGCCCCTTAAACGAAACCCAAAAGCAACTCCCGCGATCCAACTATTCATCTTGGTGACAGACCATCTATCCTCCCTACAGTGCCCAATAAACAACAAGAGGGGAATCTCAAAATCCTCCCGTTCCCCCACGCCCAACCTCGCCTTCCACTCTTCCCACCCCCGCCAAGCTCCGGCATACTTATCCCACGTCTCAGGCGCCAAGGATGAACGAATCAAGCCCATAACTCCGGTTCCAGGGTTTCCCAAATCCCCGCCGGACACTCCAGGCCCACCTCCGCTGCACCAGGAGCCAGCTGACGGAAACGGTCCCACTGCGAATGAGAGAGGGCGTCGGCAATACAGTTATCCACCCCGGGCACATGAACCGCCACAACCCATGCATTAAGTAGCAGGCATTCCAGCACCAACTTCTGTAGAAGCCGCACGACCAATGGTGAAGAAGCCGACAAGCTGTTAATTGCTTGCACGACCCCCAAATTGTCGCAGTGGAACCAAACCGTCTTGTTACGAAACAGGTCCCCCCACAACATCACTGCCACCACAATCGGAAACAGCTCCAATAACGCTAGGTTGCACACCCATCCCTTACTGACCCAACTGTCCGGCCACTTACCCGCACACCACTGGCCCCCCAAATAGACCCCATACCCACAACCCCCCGCCGCATCAGAAAACAATTCAAAATCAAACGAGCTAACATCCTCCATGAACAAGGAACGTCCATTATACTGCTCCAAAAACATACCCCAAACCCTCAGGTCAGCCTTCAACTCCCTCCCCAACCTAACAAAATGATGAGGAGCCCGAACCCCTTCCGTGGCCCCCGCCAGCCTCCTACAGAAAATCCTCCCCATAGGCATTACCCGACATGCAAAATTAAGCTTCCCCAGAAGAGACTGCAATTCCCTCAATTTGATTTTTGACAATCTCCCCGCGCTCGCCACTTCCTGTCTAAGGTCCTCCACCTTGTCCAATGGCAGCCTGCACTCCATACTCCCAGAATCGATTACTATCCCTAAGAAGCTCAATTCCATAGCCGGACCCACCGTTTTCTCCCCCGCCAACGGAACCCCAAACGCCTCAAACAATGCAAATAACGTGTTCAACAAAACTGAACACACCCGGGACTGGGCCAGACCCACACAAAGGAAATCGTCCAGATAGTGGATGACCGACTCACACCCCAACGCGTCCCGAACTGCCCATTCTAAAAAAGAACTAAACGCCTCGAAGTATGCGCACGATAAGGAGCACCTCATCGGTAAACAACGGTCAACGAAAAAAGCCCCGTTCCAAAAACACCCCAACAGATGCAGGCTATCGGGATGTACTGGCAAAAGTCTAAATGCAGCCTCAATGTCGGTCTTCGCCATCAGCGCTCCCCGCCCACACCTCTTCACCAATGCCACTGCCGCGTCAAACGACGTATAGACCACGGAACACATCGCCGGGTCGATACCATCATTGACCGACGTTCCCTTAGGGAAGGACAAATGGTGAATCAGCCGGAATTTATTAACCTCCTTCTTTGGAACCACCCCCAGGGGCGACAAACGCAATGCCGCTAAAGGTGGTTCCAAAAACGGGCCCGCCATCCTGCCTAACATAACTTGTTTTTCCAATTTTTCCGTGACTACCCCCGGGTGCTCCATAGCCGACCGCAAGTTCTTCCTAACCAAAACAGCGTCAGACGAAACAAACGGAATCCGAAAACCCGACGCAAACTCATCTTTCAACAACTCCGCCGCTCCCCTATCCGGATACCTATAGAGGTACGGAACCATCCTTGCTAGCCGCACCGGCGTCTCCCCCTTTTCCAGAGTTATCCCCTCCCCTTTGCTTCCCCCCCTTAAAACATCTCGCAGCTCCATGCGCCCCCCCCCCCGCAAGTTGAGCACTCGTGCTTAAACTTGCACTTTGCCCCGAACTTGCATCCTCCCTCATTAAACAGGAAGCACAGCCCCTTTGCGGATGCTGTCGCGAAACCTGACTGGCCTCCTCCCCCCACCTCTCCCTGAAAGGACTGTCCCCCTCTAACCGGCACCGTAACTTTTAGCCACAAGCCACAACGCAATATCTTTGTGGTCCCATCGGATACCCTGCCGCACCGCCTTGCGCTGCTGGAACTGCTCATCGTAGCGCAGCCAAGCCAGCCCCCCATACATCCGATGAGACTCCCCTATCGCGTCCAAGTAACAAAAAATAGCGGAACAACATTCCGGCTCTTTTTCCCCTATAACACTGGCCAGGATCGCAAACGCCTACAACCAGTTTGCAAACGTGCGCGGTATTAACCGATGTCTCCGCTTTTCCTCCTCCTCTCTTTTTCCCTCATCCTTCCTTACCCTATCAAGATTAAACTTCTCAAGAGGGAGCAGGGAAAAAATATCCACATACTCCCCCTTCCAAATCTGATCCCTCACCTCCTGTTTTAGGTGGGCCCCCAGCGGCCCCTCAAAACAAACATAAACCTCACCTTTTGCCCAGTCATCTAACCGCGACTCCCCCGCCTCCCCCGCTCCGCCGGCCTAAGTCTGCACTGACACGCTGGAAGCCCGCACGTCCGATACTGTACCCCCTCCGCTCTGTACCCCACTGGGACCCCCAAACCGGCAGCGGTGACAGGCCCCCGGCCCCCCAGCTAGCTGCCAGACCCGCCAAACCCCCCAGCAACTGCCCTAATCCTCTACGCAAATCAAGATGGGCCCCCCCGCCCACACCCCCACCCCCAGACAAACTAGCCCCCAACTGTACTAATGGTCCCCAAGGCGTCTCACCTGGCTGCGTGGGTGCTGTGACCCCACCAGCCACAGGTCCTGCATCCGGATGAGCTGTTCTCTAGGCCGATCCTCCAGGGGCATCTTCCTCCAGGCGTCGCACCCCTCCATAAGCTGTGGATCCACTGCTGCTGGCAATTTCTTCAAGGAGGGCCGGCCCCTCCCCCTCTGTTCTGCTATAAGTCGCTGCCTCCTGCCTCGTGGCCTGCAGCAGCTCCGCCATGTTCTCCACCGCTCCCTCGCTGAGAGGCCCCAGTCCCCGCTCCATGGACTGGGCCTGCCGTACCTGGTCCCGCCTCCACACGCCGACCGTCACGCCGGGCAGGCCTGGCACAGCCTGCAGCAGAGCTCCGCCGCTGAACAGGATTCCTCCCACGCCTGGGCGTCCGGGGAGGCACAGGTACCGACGGCCCCAGGCGTGAAGGGTCCCTTGAGGGGCTCCTTTTCCGGCGCTGAGCCCTAGGGGGCGCCATCTCGGGACTGAGGCGCGCCGGCAGTACGGACCGCCGCGGCCGGGACGTCTGAGGCAGAGACAAAGCGGGAGCCTCTGCCACCCCCTGCAGCAGCTCCTGGACCCGACCTTGCAGCCAGTCCGCCGCTGCTCGAAGCTGTGCAATGATCGCCTCCATGATGCGTCCGGATGGCGGTCAGTACGCACCAAAATGGCCCCTATCTCCTGCCTCGCTCCCCCTTTTAACCCCTCTGGCTCCCCCCACCTAAATCCAACCCACCAATCCCTAACTATCCACAGGGAGGGGTCTCCTTAAACCACCCCCTGTCATGCTCGCCTCCCTCTATGCTGCGCCTTAAGTCCGGCTCCTTCTATGCGTTTTTCACGCAGCCCCATTCACTTCTATGGGGCCAGGGCTGCGTGAAAAACGCAGAATATAGAACATGCTGCGATTTTTACGCAACGCAGAACTGATGCGTGAAAAACAACGCTCATGTACACAGACCCATTGAAATAAATGGGTCAGGATTCAGTGCGTGTGCTATGCGTTCACATCACACATTGCACCCGCGCGGAAAACTCGTTCGTGTGAAAGGGGCCTTAGGTCTCTTTCAGACGGGCGTTGCGGGAAAAGGTGCGGGTGCGTAGCGGGAACATGCACGATTTTTCCGCGCGAGTGCAAAACATTGTAATGTGTTTTGCACGCGCGTGAGAAAAATCGCGCATGTTTGGTACCCAAACCCGAACTTCTTCACAGAACTTCGTGCTTGGGATCGGTGTTCTGTAGATTGTATTATTTTCCCTTATAACATGGTTATAAGGGAAAATAATAGCATTCTGAATACAGAATGCATAGTAAAATAGCGCTGGAGGGGTAAAAAAATAAAATAAAATAATTAAACTCACCTTAGTCTACTTGATCGCGCTGCCGACATCTCTTCTGTCTCCTTCTTTGCTGATTGCAGGAACAGGTGCTGTGGTGACATCACTCCGGTCATCACATGATCCATCACCATGGTAAAAGATCATGTGATGGATCATGTGATGACCGGAGTGAAGTCACCACAGGTCCTGTTCCTGCAATCAGCAAAGAAGGAGACAGAAGCGATGCCGGCAGCGCGATCAAGTGGATTAAGGTGAGTTTAATTATTTTTTCCTTTTTTTTAACCCCTCCAGCGCTATTTTACTATACATTCTGTATTCAGAATGCTATTATTTTCCATTATAACCATGTTATAAGGGAAAATAATAATGATCGGGTCTCCATCCCGATCGTCTCCTAGCAACCGTGCGTGAAAATCGTACCACATCCGCACTTGCTTGCGGATGCTTGCAATTTTCAAGCACCCCCATTCATTTCTATGGGGCCTGCGTTACGTGAAAAACGCACAAAATAGAGCATGCTGTGATTTTCACGCAACGCACAAGTGATGCGTGAAAATCACCGCTCATGTGAACAGCCCCATAGAAATGAATGGGTCGGGATTCAGTGTGGGTACAATGCGTTCAACTCACGCATCGCATCCGCGCGGAATACTCGCCCGTGTGAAAGGGGCCTTAGTGTTCTTTTCTCTTTAGAAAAAAAGCTAATTTGAATATTTTTCCCAGAAGCCCAATAGTAAGCAAATTCTCTTTTCTTTATGAAAAAAAACACTGATTGAAAAGTTCGGGGCTACCTCCAGGGGAAAGTCTTAGGCCCCTTTCAGACGAGCAAATTTTCCAAGCGGGTGTAATGCGAATGCATTGCTCCCACACAGAATCCGAACCCATTCATTTCAATGGGTCTGTGTACATGAGTGTTGTTTTTCACGCATCACTTGTGTGTTACGTGAAAATCATAGCATGTTCTATATTCTGCATTTTTCACGCAGCCCTGGCCCCATAGAAGTGTATGGGGCTGCGTGAAAAACGCATCGCATCCGCAAGCAAGTGCGGGTGCGATGCATTTCTCACTGATGGTTGCTAAGAGATGTTTGTAAACCTTCAGTTCTTTATCACGTGCGTAAATAAAACGCATCAATGCGCATTTCACCTGCGCGGAACTGAACAACTGAACACAATCGCAGACAAAACTGACAGAACTTGCTAGCAAAATGGTTACGAGTTTTCCTGAACACACCTTGAACACATCCGGACCTAATCCGTAATGTTCGTGTGCAAGAGGCCTTATTATCAAAAATTAATCAGTTCATTAGAATCCGAACTTTGGGGGAAATTCCAAGTCAGTAGATTAGATTCACTCATCTCTAGTTTCCACTGCTTCAGAGTCCAGTGGCAGCGTGATTTGCACCACTCCATCCCAAGCTTGGAATTGTGATGTAAAGCTATTTATAATTTTAAATTTTTTATATTATTTTAGGATCTCAAAATGTTGACCTCAAATAGTTAGTTTTTTCACTTCTTTACTAAATTAATCCTCTCTGATTCCAATTACGGTAGTGGCCACTAAAGAGCATTCCAAGTCACAGTTTATTTTTGCCAAAGGGGATTGTGAAAGGTGCTCTGCATGGCCTGCAGTCATATACAGATAACTGATTCAATCAGTCCTGAGTCATATGTTTGTCAGCAGCTATATATCGCAGTTGCATTGAGGAGCTCATGTTATTCACAGCAGAGAGGTCTTAGGTAAGAGATGCTTCCATCTATTTATCTGTGGCATGTGGAGTTGACCTTAGTTTATTTTACTTTTACTGTATTTTTATATTACAAGTCCTGTATATAAAAATTTCAAGGCAGCACACCTGGTGAAACAACCAGTAGCAAGGGGTGCCAGCGGTATTGCACCTAACCAAGGTGATAATCAATAAAAAATAAATACACCGCAGCACTTCCAGTAGGTGAAAATAGTGGGATCCTTTTATTCACCCGTGCAACGTTTCGGTCCACTTGCTGGGACCATTTTTAAGCTTGAAAATGGTCCCAGCAAGTGGACCGAAACGTTGCACGGGTGAATAAAAGGATCCCACTATTTTCACCTACTGGAAGTGCTGCGGTGTATTTATTTTTATTATATATATACACTCACCTAAATAATTATTAGAAACACCTGTTCTATTTCTCATTAATGCAATTATCTAGTCAACCAATCACATGGCAGTGGCTTCAATGCATTTATGGGGGTGGTCCTGGTCAAGACAATCTCCTGAGCGCCAAACTGAATGTCAGAATGGGAAAGAAAGGTGATTTAAGCAATTTTGAGCGTGGCATGGTTGTTGGTGCCAGACGGGCCGGTCTGAGTATTTCACAATCTGCTCAGTTACTGGGATTTTCACGCACAACCATTTCTAGGGTTTACAAAGAATGGTGTGAAAAGGGAAAAATATCCAGTATGCGGTAGTCCTGTGGGCAAAAATGCCTTGTGGATGCTAGAGGTCAGAGGAGAATGGGCCGACTGATTCAAGCTGATAGAAGAGCAACGTTGACTGAAATAACCACTCGTTATAACCGAGGTATGCAGCAAAGCATTTGTGAAGCCACAACACGCACAACCTTGAGGCGGATGGGCTACAACAGCAGAAGACCCCACCAGGTACCACTCATCTCCACTACAAATAGGAAAAAGAGGCTACAATTTGCACGAGCTCAGCAAAATTGGACTGTTGAAGACTGGAAAAATGTTGCCTGGTCTGATGAGTCTCGATTTCTGTTGAGACATTCAAATGGTAGAGTCCGAATTTGGCGTAAACAGAATGAGAACATGTATCCATCCTCTGATAGCTACTTCCAGCAGGATAATGCACCATGTCACAAAACTCGAATCATTTGAAATTGGTTTCTTGAACATGACAATGAGTTCACTGTACTAAAATGGCCCCCACAGTCACCAGATCTCAACCCAATAGAGCATCTTTGGGATGTGGTGGAACGGGAGCTTCGTGCCCTGGATGTGCATCCCTCAAATCTCCATCAACTGCAAGATGCTATCCTATCAATATGGGCCAACATTTCTAAAGAATGCTATCAGCACCTTGTTGAATCAATGCCACGTAGAATTAAGGCAGTTCTAAAGGCAAAAGGGGGTCCAACAGCGTATTAGTATGGTGTTCCTAATAATTCTTTAGGTGAGTATATATATATATATATATATATATATGTACAGACATAATTCGTCTCTTTCATATTATAAGTTCCCTTTATACTGTATATAATTTACTTACAGTTCTGAAGACTCAGGGGTGCTGGCTGGCTTAGCCCCTAGCAGCCCCCAGTAGCCTCATAGCAGCCCCCAGTAGCCTCATAGCAGCCCCCAGTAGCTTTCTTAGCAGCCCCCAGTAGCTTTATAGTAACCCCCAGTAGCCTTATAGCAGCCTCCAGTAGTCTCTGCATCAGTCCCCAGTGCATCTCACCAGCCCCCACTGCCTCTCCATCAGCCCCCACTGCCTCTCCATCAGCTCCCAGTGCCTCTCACCAGTGGCCCCCCAGTGCCTCTCCATCAGCCCCCAGGCCCCCCAGTCAGTGCCTCTCCATCAGCCCCCAGTGCCTCTCACCAGCCCCCAGTGCCTCTCACCAGCCCCCAGTGCCTCTCCATCAACCTCCAGTGCCTCTCCATCAACCCCCAGTGCCTCTCCATCGGCCCGCAGTGCCTCTCCATCGGCCCCAGTGCCTCTCCATTGGTCCCCAGTGCCTCTCCATCGGCCCCCAGTGCCTCTCTATCGGCCCCCAGTGCCTCTCTATCGGCCCCCAGTGCCTCTTCGTCATCCCCCAGTGCCTCTCCATCATCCCCCAGTGCCTCTCCATCAGCTTCCAGTGCCTCTCACCAGCGGCCCCCCCAGTGCCTCTCAATCAGCCCCCAGGTCCCCCAGTCAGTGCCTCTCCATCAGCCCCCAGTGCCTCTCACCAGCCCCGAGTACCCTCTCCATCAGTCCCCAGTGCCTCTCCATCAGCCCCCAGTGCGCCCTTCCCCCGGTATTAAAATCATTGGTGGGCAGTGCAGTGTAATGCTGGGGCTCCGATCGGTTACCATGGCTGCCAGGACGCTACTGAAGTCCTGTCTGCCACGGTAAGTTAGTCAGCAGCATACTTACATGCGCTGTAGCCACCCTGCGCTCCTTCTTATAACTCACAGGTTGGTGCGGCGCATTGCTTATGCTTATAGCAATGAGCCGCACAGACCTGTGAGTTACAAGGAGAAGAAGCAACCGGGCGGCCACAGCGCATGTAAGTATATTGCTGCAGAGTAACTGGCGCACTCCCACCAATGATTTTGATACTGGGGGGAGGGCGCACTGCCCACCAATGATTTTAATACTGGAATACTGAAATACCATGGAGGGGGGGTGTAGACAGGACTCGGATTTAGAATATACCATCGGATCTGAGTTTTCTCCAATCCGATGGTATATTTTAACTTCAAGCGTTACCTACAGAGGACCAGGAAGCAGTGAGTACAAAGCCTTCACCGCTTCCTGGTCCTTTTGCCCGGCGTTAAAGACGGGCGGCCTTGAAAGCGAACGGCGTTCCTGCTATGAAAAAAGTGCAGGAACGCCGTTCCCGCAGGACTCGAGCCATATATATATATATTAATATTAGCCCATAAGTTAAAGGGGTTGGCCACTTTCTGGCCACTTGTGCCCAATGTGTTTGTAAGACGATTATACTGCACTTACTTATATAGTCTTTGTGGAAATTCTGCACCATTTTCTATATTTCATAAGGCATTCTCCCTTGTCTGCCAAGTCTTTTGTGCTGTCCACACAGAGGTCATGTCCATAAGATGGCCGCTGATGGAGGGTCATGTGACCAGGCAAATTACCTCCATGTGATGTCCTCTGCATTAAAATACACTGCAACTACACTAAGCTCTTAACAGAACTAGTGCAGATGGCAGGTGCAGTGTATTTGAACAGAAGAGACATCACATAGAGGTGATTTGCCTGGTCACATGACCCTCCATCAGTGGCCATTTTATGGACTTGACCTCTGTGTGGACAGCACAAAAAACTTGGCACACAAGGGAGCACACCTTATGAAATATAGAAAATTGTGCAGAATTTCAACAAAAACTATATTAGTAAGGGCTCATGCACACGACAGTATTTTGCGTTCAGTATACTGGCCGTTTTTTTTAGTTCAGTATGCGGTACATATACTGAATTATTCATTTCAATGGTTCAGCAAAAAAAAACTGAAGTGTCTCCATTTGCATTCCGTTTCAGTATTTCCGTATTTCCGTACCGTGAAAAGATAGAACATGTCCTTTTCTTGTCCGCAAATCACGGTGCTTGGCTCCATTCAAGTCAATAGGTCTGCAAAAAAAACGGAACACATACGGAAATGCATCCGTATGTCTTCCGTATCTGTTCGTTTTTGCTGAACCATCTATTGAAAATGTTATGCCCAGCCCAATTTTTTCTATGTAATTACTGTATACTGTATATGGCATATGGAAAAACGGAACAACAGGTCCGTAAAAAAAACTGACCGCAAAGCACAGAAAAAGCCATACTGTCGTGTGCATGAGTCCTAAGTGCCATATAATCATTGTAATCTATGATGCTGTGCGCTTGATGTATGCCGCTCCGGGACATATGGCCCGCTCACAGACCGTATGTCTCGGAGGGCATATGGTTGTGTGCATGAGGCCTTAGTCAGGAAGAGCTGGAAAGCAGAAGGGAGAGATAGTGTAGGGAGTGAAATAGGAATATTTTAGCTTCTATACTTGTTATAGACCCAAAAGTCCTTTTAAGGACTATTGTGTTTGGCAGCAATATATATTTTTAGTGAAACCTGCACAAAATTGCTAAAACTTGTTAGAGACCCAAAAGTCCTTTTAAGGACTATAGTTGTATCTGGCAGCCATATATATTTTTAGCGCAACCTGCGTTAAATAGCTTGTAATTGTTTGGCCGCTGCAGACAGCGACATTATCTGCGCTACATCTCCTGACTAACGCGTGCGCAGCCTAAAAATATCTGTGACATCCAGTGTACTTTTTCCGTAGATGGTGTCTGCTGCGGACAGTTACATTACCTGCGCTATATCTCCTGTATTACGTTTGCGTATCCGAAATATCAGTGACATTCAATCAAATTTTTTTGCTGCTGGTGGCAGCGACATTACCTGCGCTACATTTCCAGTATAACGTTAGCGCATCCGAAATATCAGTGACATTCAGTGCAATTTTTTTAGCAGCTGGTGACAGCGACATTATATGCGCTACATCTCCTGTGTAACGTGTCCGCAGCCTAAAAATATATGTGACATCCAGTGTACTTTTTCCGTAGACGGTGTCCGCTGCAGACAGTTACATTACCTGCGCTACATCTCCTGTATAACGTTTGCGTATCCGAAATATCAGTGACATTCAGTCTAATTCTTTCGCTGCTGGTGGCAGCGACATTACCTGTGCTACATCTCCTGTATAACGTTTTCCCATCTTAAATAGCAGTGACATTAATTCAGTGTAATTTTTTATTAGCTGCTGGTGACAGCGACATTACTAGCGCTATACCTCCTGTTTAACGTGTGCGCATCCTAGAGGCGTAGCGGCATGACGTGAGAAGACGTGTGTGCGGCGGCCCTCCCCCCTCCCCGTGGTGCCGGCTTCGGCTCCCGCTCTCGCTGCTACCTCGCCACTTCGCCGCTACTTCGCGCTGTTATCTGGGCGATGACGCCGACATGACCCGACCAGACATGAGGAATCACCTGCCCCCTGGCTAAGGGTCTGAAGCCGAGGCTTAACCTCGCCGCCGTGTCTGCTGGTCTGCTGCTGGTCCGCTGGCTCGTCCCTGCGCTGTGGAGCGTTGCTGCCCCCCCGTGCCTGCCTGTGAAGTCGGATGTTTGGGGCCCTCTCTGCTGCAGGCTGTTTAGTGTCGGCCCGCGATGTGGCCACGCCGCTGGAGAATGGAGGTTCCGTGTGTGTCTGGAGTTCGGGAGGTGTGAGTAGATGCCCCCTAAGCTCTTGGTTGTCTGTGGGTGCCTTGGTCGCAAGGCGATGTCAGCCAGGAGTGGTTGTCTGTAGCCCTGCTGTGCTGGCTGCCCTTCGTTGCGCTCCGCTACACGTTGCCTCACCTACCTGCTGCCTCATTGAATAGCTGCTGGGCTTAAACAGTTTAAACACCCCCCTCCGCATTACTTCATGGTAAACGGCATCTATACATTTATATACCTCTGCCACGCTGCTGGACTCTGTAACACTTTGCGGCAGATTGTTCACTGTTACCTCCCAATCCTCAACATCCGGAATATACCACCTTTAGTACCGGGACATATTTAATTAAGGGGCTCTCCTTGACGCAGTAGCCCGGGGTTGTTCATATGCAACATCTTTGGCTTATTCCACTCTCCTCGGTAGACATAAGCTTCCCTCGGTGGTGCTAAGAAAGAATAATGAGATCGGCGTAAAGTCAACTCTGACACTACTGAACAAGGGGGGGAAAGAAAAAGAAAAAAAAAAAGAAAAAAAAAAAAGGAAAAAAAATAAATAAATAATAATATAAAAAAAAATTAAAATTAAAATAAAAAAAATGGCCCCAAAACTGCAAAATAGAAAGTCGGTAGGAACCTCTTCACCCAAAGGTGGCGCGGTAAGGACACCCCTTGATAAATATCTTAAAACCCCACCTTCATTGCCCAAGACAAGAGGCAACCAAAAACAAATAACACAGACTGGGGACTATGAAGAAAATGGAAATCCCCTAAACAAGGGGGGTGAAAACCGGGTAGCAGAAGCAGATAATCAGATGAGCAACATTGATCATAAACTCGCAGGCATACTGGACGCAGTTAAAACAACCAACCAATCATTAAGCACCCTAACGATGACAGTGGCTGCAGTACAGACTGATATCTCGGCAATTCGAGACGAGGTAAATAAAATGAGGCAGCGAGTTATAGAATATGAAACCCTGACTGTGGAGTTGCAAAAAGAATCAAGCCAGATAAAAAAAAGGATGGCAATAGTGGAAAGTGACAACAAGGCACTGAAGGAAAAAATGGCCAACTTAGAAGACAGATCGCGGAGAGACAACCTCAAATTAGTTGGTTTCCCTGAAGGAGTGGAAAAAGACGATCCCACAGAATTTATACAAAAATGGCTGTCAGAAAACTTAACAGCTACAGGATCGGTCTTGGGGCCTACAGTGGAGAGAGCACACCGCATTCCAACAAGAAAACCTCCACCAGGATCAGCACCAAGGCCTTTCTTAATCAAAATGTTCTCTTCAAGGGAGCGTGATAACATCCTTAAATGGAAGAGAGAAACCCTAATGGCGAAATATGACGAGGTCAATATTGAGATATACCCGGACTTTTCGAAATTCACCCAAGATAAAAGAAGAGAATACAGGGATGTTAAAAAAAGACTGACACAAGCTCAAATAAAATACTCCATGATGTACCCTGCGAAGCTTTGGGTTATCTACAAGGAAACCGTCCAATTCTTCACTAACCCAGGCGATGTAGTGGACTGGATGGATGTCCAGGGGATTAAATAAATAATTTGCTTACGGTGGCGGTGGGGGGCGGGGCCGGGGGGGTTTGCTGCAGGGGGGGGGGAGGGGGGATAGCCTATAGTTAGAGACCTATGAGCCGCAAGCAGCGACTCGCAGGTCAGAATGGGAGAGGGGTTAGGGGGGTTGGGGGAGGGGGTTTCTTTCCGCGGAGGGCTATCGTGTTGTTGAGAGTAGACAGTTGGGGGTTCCCCTGCCCTTCTGCTCAGTGCTGCCCTACCATTTCACAATGTCTAGCATACTGACATGGAACATCCGCGGTTTTATGGATAAAATTAAGAGATGCGCAGTGTTTGATTTAGTCTCTAGACACCTACCAGCAATAGTGGCCCTGTTAGAAACACACCTTACAGGTGAGAAAGTTGCAGCATTGGGCAGAAGGAGATGGGCCTCTCATGAATACCATTCTTGTTACTCTATATACTCCAGGGGAATCAGTGTCTATATTCATAGACTGGTAGATTATGTTCCAATAGATCAGTTGGTTGATCAAGAGGGCCGGTACATTTTTTTACACTGTCATTGGCAGGGGCAAAGGAGAATTATTGCGTTCATTTATATACCACCCCCCTTCACAACCTCCGTACTGTGTAAGTTGATGGAGTATATTGCAGCACGAGAGGAGTGCCCGGTGCTGGTGATGGGCGACTTCAACTCGGTCATGGACATTAAAAAAGATAGGATTTCCACCATATCCAATTACGAACCGACTTTAGGTTCAAGTACAGTACTTTCTAGAATTTGTACCGAGATGGCACTGGTTGATATATGGCGTTCTATTTATGGGAACAAGCAAGCATTTTCATGCTTTAGTAACACATACAGGTCCATGTCCCGAGTTGATCTGGCCCTCGCCAGCCCCGGGCTGATCAACAGAGTTAAAAAAATGAAGTATGAATGTCATGGTATTTCCGACCATAGTCCGGTCATGGTTGTACTGGATAGTTCGATAAAATCAAGTCCCAATAGAATTTTTAAACTTAATCCGCACTGGTTGACATTGATAGGGGATCTAGGAAAAATTGATGAGGAAATTAAAGATTTTTGGAGGGTTAATGTCACTTCATCACATATCCATATGGTTTGGGATTCACTTAAGGCATTTCTCCGGGGTACATACTCACATGAAATTAGGAAAAAGAAAAATCTCTTTGCCCAAACCCAAAAAGAAATAGAAGGGACAATGGCTCAGATATTGAATGAGATCAGATATGTAAATACCCCGGAAAAACAACTTCAACTTAAAAAAGCACAAGACGAATATAAAAAATATTTATATAAAATAGCACAAAATAAAATGTTCTTTTCAGGGTTGAGGACCTTTAATGAGTCCGGTAAGCCAAGTAGATTACTGTCGATCATAGTAAGAAATCAAAGGGCTGGTACCAATATTACGGGAATTAAGACAGAGGCAGGAGATATCCTCCGAGACACCGACGATATCTTAAAGGAATTTGCCAGATATTTTTCGACGCTATATCAATCCGGATCCCACAATCAGGGGGGGGAAATAGATCAATACCTGGAAAATATCAAGATCCCTGAGTTTAGTCAACAAGATATTGACTGGTTGAATAGACCTATTCAACAGATCGAGCTACAGAGTACGTTGCATTCCATCAAGGGCAATACATCTCCAGGGGTGGATGGTTTTCCATTTGAACTATACCGGAAACATGAGGGAACCATTCTCCCTCAAATGCTGGAGGTGTTAAATCAATCTTGGACAGAGGGTTCCCTTCCACCCTCATGGATGGAGGCCACCATCACACTGATCCCCAAGAGGGGGAAGGATCCACTGTTGGTCACTTCTTATCGCCCCATCTCTCTGTTGAATACAGACTATAAAATCCTTGCAAAATTGCTAGCCAACAGACTGAAAACCGTCATTCACAAAGTCGTTCATGCGGACCAAACCGGGTTTATCCCCAAAAGGAATATACAGGATAATATAAGGCGGGCCTTCTTGAACATTCAGCTTGGGGAGGGGGAGGACTGCTCCATCCTGTCATTGGATGCCGCTAAGGCCTTTGACAGGGTGGAGTGGCCCTTCCTTTGGAGGGTGATGTCCCGGGTCAAGATAGGCGAATATTTTTCCAGATGGGTGCGCATCCTGTATCAAACCCCGGTATCCAGGGTCCGAGTTAATGGTGAATACTCTGCCCCTTTTTCTCTTACCCGAGGAACACGTCAGGGCTGCCCCCTCTCCCCCTTGCTCTTCTCACTGTTCCTGGAGCCAATAGCATGCAAAATTAGATCAGATGTGGAAATATTTGGCTTCGGGTGCGAGGGAGAAGCTGACAAAATTAGTCTTTATGCGGACGATATGTTGCTTTTTTTGGGGAAGGGGTACACAAATTTACCCAGAGTTATGGAAAGTCTGGATGAGTTTGGATGCCTGTCTGGTTACGACATAAACTGGGAAAAATCTAAATTTCTCCCACTGAGACGTCCGGTTCCACAGGGTCATAACGTTCCGGTCAGTATACTGACCCCAGAGGACTCCCTACTCTACTTGGGAATTCAGATAGGGACTAAGTTGGAACACTATAAGAAATTGAATATACTTCCAATAATAGACAAAGTTAGTGAAAAAATTTGAATATGGCTTAAACTTCCCCTGTCACAAATTAATCGAATAGCCCTCATCAAAATGACATTACTACCAATGTTACTATACGTTTTCAACGCCAGTCCAATCACGATAGAAGATAAATTCTTTAATAAATTAGAGAGCCTATTTAACGAACTGATTTGGGGCCGGAAACGAGTTAGAATCAAGATACGGTATTTGTATAAAGAAGGGGGTGGATTGTCCATCCCGTTCATAAAAGGATATTATCTTTCTGCTCAACTGAGATGGTGCGTGGGGAATCGAGGGAACAAATGCATTCGGCTCCTTTTTGGGGAACATTGTAGACCATGGTCGGACCTCTTTCACATTCTTGAAACCGGTATCCTTAAGAAAAAAACTATAACAAATCCGTTCAGTAGAATGCTCGGTTATATCTGGCAACAGACCAGAGATATCGTAGGTGTATCTGAAGCAGTTCAGTTCACCCCACTGTGGGGCAATGCACTTTTGCCACAAGTTATGCAACTGGGTCAAGCTGAACACTGGGAAAAATATGGGATACACTTAGTAACACAAGTTTTTCATAAGGGACAGATTAAACCCCTAAATGAAATACTACTAGACACTAAACCAGGATTTATGGATAAATTTAGATATGCACAATTACGTCACGCTATACACTACATGGATAATAAGAATTACTTGAATATAGTAAAAAAACACCTTTTTAGATGATTGCTACGATATGACTTCCAACACGTCCACATCACATATCTATGTTAAGTTAAAACATGAATACACTAAAACCATCACTTTCAAAGGTGAGGATAAATGGGAAAGAGATTTACAGAAGGGGGAACCCATCTCCTGGAATATTGTTTATAGAAATATTAAAAGATCGACTGTGTCGCCCGCTCATGCATGGATTTTGTTGAAAATCATACACCGTCTTTATTACACACCGGCATTGCTCCACACTATTTATAAAGATAGGAAGTCGAACTGTTACAAATGCAACAAAGACAGAGGGGATCATAAACACCTGCTGTGGGAATGCTCTGGGATAAATCAATACTGGATTAAAATATTTCGGAAATTGCAGGATTGTTCCCCGATGAAGTACGAGGCCTGTATTGATTATGCCATTCTGGGGATTTTTCCAGAGACAGATCAAAATAAAACCGAGCAGATACTCTGGTTACGGGGCACAGCACTAGCCAAAATAATAATTGTTAAACATTGGGGCACTACGAAATACCCGAGTTTTCGGGAGTGGATGGAGTGGATGAATAGGGTTAGACAGTTTGAACATATACTAGCCCAAACAGCCCGGAAAAAGGTACTCTGGCAGCGGATCTGGGGTAACTGGAAACAATGATAGCTGATGTAGGTACTGAACAGAAAAGGGACAACTCGAAATAATAACGAATTCATAATCAATGTAGACACGGTAGCTCCGCGGAAAGAGAAGGGGGGGAAGGAGGGTGGGATAGGGGGGGATGATTAGTATAAAAAAAAGAAAAAGAAAAAGAAAAAGAGAAATTAATATAGGATGAATTTATTACATTGATTTTATTATTATGGTCACTGAAGTGGAGGACTATTGTTCATTCTCCGTGTTCTTGTATTTTGGAAAATAAAACATATTTAAAAAAAAAAAAAAAAAAAAAACGTGTGCGCATCCTAAATATCAGTGACATTCATTCAGTGTAATTTTTTATTAGCCGCTGGTGACAGCGACATTACTTGCGCTATACCTCCTGTTTAACGTGTGCGCATCCTAAATATCAGTGGCATTCTGTGTACTTTATTTGTGCATACACTTACAAAACCTGCGCTACTGTACGTGTGACATACTTGCAAGCATATATACCATTTAATATACGCAAGGCGAGCAGTAAGGGACGGGGAAGTGGCCATGCTGCTGATGGTGCACGCAGAGGCTGTGGCCCTGGGCGCGGTGAAACTGTGCCTGCTGCCAGTGCACAAGAAACACACTCATCCACGATACCTAGCTTCATGTCCCAGTTTGCAGGGCGGCGCTGGACACCACTCTCAAAGTCAGACCAGTGAGACCAGGTGGTCGGTTGGATTGCAGCAGATAATGCTTCCAGTCGGTTAAGCACCACCCTGTCTTCCACAAAGTCCAGTCTCAGTAGTTAAGAGTCTGGCCAACAGAATTCTCACCCTGATACTCCTTCCACCCACCATGGAGAGTCTTGGCAAACAAGTGATCCCACACTCGTATATTCCGAGGAGCTGTTTTCATCACCATTCCTTAATTTGGGCCTCTCGCCAAGCCTGCTTGAAGAGAGACATGAGGAGATCTTGTGCCCTGATTCCCAAACACTGCAGCATCCACAGTCAGAAGAAGATGTGCAATGGCCAGGATACGGGTTGTTAAAGTTCTGTATTTGTCGTGACGCCAATTGCAGCGTGCGCAGGGTACTACCCCAGGGTCCTTCCAAGATGTTATAACGCACGTCCCAGATTAGGAATGCCAGAGTGGTGTAATGGCTTATAATGTCTCTATAGGATGGTGATAATTGTGTCAACGGTGTCTCCTACCTGGGTACGGCTGGACTCCTGGCTCACTTGCAATAAATTTGAGTGAATTATGATCTTGCAGCAATAAATTTGAGTGTAGTGATAGTAGGAGTAATAGAGGAATTTTGCAGCAGAAATGATGTCCAGACCTTTAGATGAAGTTCAAACATTTCTTTACTGAAGATAACTTGTATCCAAGCAGTATACAGCTTTGGTCTCTGGTCCCAGTAGATTTTAGCAATCATTGGCAGGAATAAATACTTCTGCACTTTAAATGTGAGCTTGCAGGATAATTTGTCTGCTTGGTAGCTCTGTAATTGTGGCAGGAACTAATCTTCTGCGCTTTTCTATAACTTCTGCTTTGTGGGGACAGACTAGCTGAGGAGGAATGGCTTCTCCTAGGTCTCTGGACTTATCTCTAAGATGATATATCTCAGGGGATGCTTTCTTCCTGGAACGCTGGAGGTTGTCTGTAGTTTTCTGCTCCTTCCTCCAGCTGAGGCTGAAGGAGCTCAGACTGGAAATATGACTGTCTCAGACCGAGACTTGGTCCTTGCTGTCTCCCCTATCCAGGGGGTAACTAACTCTGGGTCTAACTGCTTTTTTTCTCTGCCTTGCTGCAGGAAGACTGAATCCTCCACTTCTCTTCAGCAGGGGGGCAGAATAGAACAGGATCGTTCCACTCTGAACTGCCATAACATTAAAACTATCTCTACCAATGATGCTGCCACCTGCTGGTATAGAAAATGACTTGAACAATGGTATTTAACATGGTTTTAAATTCACATTTGTGGAGAACATAAGCAAAATCACATCAGATGACAGTGTGAAAGCTCTTAGAAGATAGTAGCGGGGTAGAGGCGTGTAGTAACACAACTCTGACGGTGGGGAACGGCAATTAGTGTTTCACGAGGTGGATGATGATGATGAGAAACAGTTGCCAATAAGTCAATTGCATTTAGTGTCTCAAGAGGTTCATGTTGAGGATGAGACACAGCTGTCAATAACTGAGGTTGTTGTTAGGTCAACAAGTCAGAAGAATGACCAGAGTGAGGAAGTGGAACAGGAGGTGCTGGACTATGAAGTCACTGACCCAACCTGGAAATGTGGCAAGCCAAGCGAGGACAGAAGTACAGAAGGGGAGGGATCCGCAGCACCGCAACAGGCTGGAAGAGTCAGTGGGGTGGCAAAAGGGAGAAGGTGGGCCACACCAAACAGGCCCGCAACTGTTCCCTGGAGCACCCCCTTGCGGCAATCTCCATTTCCAAGGGGTAGGTGTTCCGCAGTCTGAGGAAACTGCGGACGATAAAAGAATTTGCAACCTGTGCAGTACTAAAATGAGAAGGGTCGTGAACACTAGCAACCTCACCACCACCAGCATGATCCGCCACATGGCATCAAAGCACCCTAATAGGTAGGCCGAACGCCTGGGTCCACAACCAGTGTCTGCGGGTCACACCACTGCCTCCTCTTCCCCTGTGTTACGTGCTGGCAAATCCCCTGTCCAAGACGCAGGCCTGGATGCCTCCCGCCATGCACGTGGACCTTCGCAAGCCCCATCAGCTAGCACATCCACTTCTGTGTCCCAGCACCTTTGAACGAAAAAGAAAATACCCAGCCACCCACCCACAGACCAAAGCACTAAATGCACACCTTTCCAAATTGCTGGCCCTGGAAATGTTGCCATTTAGGCTTGTGGACACTGAGGCTTTCCACAGCCTGATAGCGGTGGCTGTCCCGCGGTACTCTGTCCCCAGCCACCAATATTTTTCATGGTGTGCAGTCCCAGCCTTACACCAGCATGTGTCCCATAACATCTCACGTGCACTGACCAACGCAGTTATTGGGAAGGTCCACTTAACGACTGACACATGGACAAGTGCTTTTGGCCAGGGACGCTACATTTCCCTGACGGCACACTGGGTGAATGTTGTGGAGGCCGGGAGCGAGTCGTAGGTGCACAGGTGCTATCAACACAAAGGATTGTGGGCCCTACTTTCATCAGGGTTTCCACCACCACCTACATTAGTGGCTGCAACCCCCCCCCCCCCCCCCCCCATTCTCCTCCCCCGCCTCCTCCTCCTCCTCCACTTCCACCTTTGAATTATGATCTTGCAGCACCAGTCAGACATCAGTCAGTAGCTGGAAGCAGTGTAGCACTGCAGTGGGGAAGCGGCAACAGGCTGTGCTTAAACTGATCTGCTTAGGTGACAAACAGCACACCGCCGCATAGCTGTGGCAGGGGATAAGGGACCAGACTGAGCTGTGGCTCTTGCCACTCAACCTAGAACCAGGCATGGTTGTGTCTGATAATGGCCACCACCTCCGTACCCTTCATTCTCTATTAGGTATGTTTATCATATATTTGAGTTTGGTCATTGGTATATGAAATGAGCATGTGTCTTGTCACCCATCAGAGCGATACTAGGTGAGCCCAGAGCATACTAGGGAGTGCTGGTTGCATCCAATTTTGTAGCTGCGGACATGGTCTGCTTAGGGTTATGATTAGTGTGAAGGAAAGCCCTTTATTATGCCCTCCATCATGAACACTGTTTGACTCTTGTTCACAGTTTTACCACAGCCAACTAAGGATGCGGCACATAGGGAGGGGGTTTGGCTTATGTTGTCACTCAATTATCTCCCAGGAGATATGTGCACTGTATAAACTTGATATCTGTGTGTCAATAAAGTTCAGTTCATGATTTACCCAGCAATAACCCTCAGCTGATGTGTGGGATGATTTCATGCCTGAGGGAGTACGCCTGACAGGATTATTTACGATCCGGTTAGGAAAAGGGGGACCCGTGACGTTGGGAGTTGACCAGACCGCCACATTTTGTCTGGCAGCGGTGGGATCGTCCCTTTTGCATGGCTTCATAATCTGAGGCAGGAACCGGAGCAGCTTGCATGGAAGGCTGCTACAACCAGCTCAAGCGCAACACGTTGAAAGAACTACTGGAAGTACGTGGAGGTAGTGGCAGCAATAAAGCCAAGAATCTTATTATCAGCGAGCTAATGGAGCTGGATAAGGAGCGCATGGCCGCTGCTACCCCGGCTGTGCTTACAGAGGAAAGTGAAGTGGCAAGAGGCAGTCAGGATGGCCGATGAATACACGGATGCCCGGAAGCCAGAACGACCTCCCCTCAAACCCCAACTACTTCGGGTCGAGGCCCCAACACAACCACCAGGAGGGAGTCGTCAACCACCCCAGCGACCTGCAGCAGCGGGCTATCAACCGCCACAGACTACTAGACCTCGCTGTTTCCGATGCAAGCAAGTGGGACACTACCGTAGGGACTGCCCGCTGGAACAACCCTGACCTAACTGGAACCGTCCGTCAGATGCCAGCACCAGGGCAGCAGTCCACTCACTTGATTAACCGGTTCCAACTACTGGGGAGGCCCGGGAGTTATCTGGAGAAGAACCCCTGGGGTTACTTCATGAAGCCAATCCAGTACAGGCGGCCAGTGAGGATAACTGACAACACCACCGTCAACTGGTGATGGTTAATGGCCAAACTGCCCAAGGCCTCCGGGATACAGGGGCCACCATCACGCTGATTCAGAGACATTTGCTCAATAACAACAAGGAGCTGACAGGCAAATATATTGCTGTTTGGGTGGCAGGGGGAGCCGTCTATAGAATCCCCACTGCCCAGGTTCATTTGGATTGGGGTGTGTGGTCTGGAACAGTAAAGGTAGGGGTCATGAAGGATTTGCCCGCCGATGTGATAATCAGCAATGATTTGGGTACTCTTACGTCTGCCTTTATGCCTACACCCAACCAGGAGGTGCACACTGTAATTACCAGAGCCCAGAGTTGTGCTGCAGAAGGCAACTCACAAAATCCAGGGACCCAGGTAATATCCACTTTCCCGACAGCGACAGTGGAGCCCCTATCCTGGGACACCCCTAAGGATTTTGGGAAAGAGGTAGCGGGAGACCCCACCCTACTAAAGTACTGGGGAAAATCAGTAACTGATCAAGGGGGACTGGATGGGGAGCAGTATGTATGGAAAGGTAGCAGATTGTATAGACTAACCGATTCTAGGACAAATGCCTCATGGCCCAAGCAGAAATGTCAGCTAGTCGTTCCCCAAACGTAAAGGCAGGAGCTGTTGAGAATTGGGCATGACATCCCCTTAGCTGGGCATTTGGGCATCCAGCGGACGTCATACCGTGTAACCCAACATTTTTCCTGACCAGGAATCTCCAATGATGTCTGACAGTATTGTCAAACTTGTGAAGTATGCCAACCGGTGGGCAAGAGAGGTGACCACCCTACGGCCAAAATGATCCCCATGCCCATAATTGAAGAACCCTTTAGTCGGGTAGCGGTGGATTTAATAGGGCCCCTGGCTCAACCTAGCCGCTCCGGTAAACGTTACATCCTGACCATAGTGGATTACGCCACTAGGTACCCCGAAGCGGTAGCGGTGCCCAATATTGAGACTGAAACAGTAGCAGATGCCCTGGTCAAGGTATTCTCAAGAGTAGGATTTCCCCAAGAAATTCTATCTAACCAGGGTACCCAATTCACAGTGTCTGTAACACATCAGCTATGGAAGATCTGTGGGATAAAACGCCTGATGAGCTCCCCGTATCACCCCCAGACAAACGGTCTCTGTGAGCAATTTAATGGAACTCTGAAGCAAATGCTAAAGACGTTCACGGCCACTTACAGAGACTGGGAAAGGTTCCTGCCTCACCTCCTCTTTGCTTATAGGGAGGCGCTGCAGGAATAGACGGGATTCTCGCCCTTCGAGCTGCTATACGGGAGGCAAGTGAGGGGACCCCTAGATCTAATTAAGGAGCATTGGGAGGGGGCAACAGAATAGACAGGAACCCCGGTGGTACCATATGTGCTGGAATTGAGGAACCGAATGGAGGCATTGATGCAGATGGTACATGAGAACCTTCAGGCGGCCCAGCGGCGCCAGCGGGTATGGTATGGCCGGAAGGCCCGACATTGTAGTTTTCAACTGGGACAGAAGGTTATGGTACTTAAACCAGTCTGGCATGACAAACTACAGGTTGCCTGGCAGGGACCATACCAGATTATTGGGAAGATATGTGACACTACGTACACTGCCAGCTGTGAGAACGAGGATGTGAAGTGCACATTTCACATCAGCATGCTCAAGGACTACAAAGGGAGAGAGGAAGAAATGACGGCCGTATGTGCCCCAGCATCTGAGGATATGGATAACTCCCCACTCCCCGTACCAAGACACAAGTTATGGCTTTTTTAGGGACAGCCGGTTACTATAGACACTTTGTCCCTGAATATAGCGCCCTGGCTAAACCCTTGTCAGACCTGACGAAGAAAAACTTGCCCCGACAGGTCCTGTGGTCCCCGGAGTGTGAGACAGCTTTCCAAACCCTGAAGCAAGCTCTTGTAAATGCACCTGTTCTCGCCGCCCCTGATCCTAATAAACAATTTATCGTTCACACAGATGCTTCCATGTTTGGACTGGGGGCAGTGTTTAGCCAGGTCAGAGAGGACGGAGGGGAGCACCCAGTAGCCTATCTGAGCTGGAAACTATTGCCCAGGGAGGTCAGTTATGCAGCTATCAAAAAAGAGTGCCTAGCTCTCGTCTGGGCACTGAAAAAACTGATACCTTATCGCTATGGCCGTGCATTCACCCTCATCACTGACCACAATCCCCTAGTCTGGCTCAACCGGGTTGCAGGGGATAACGCCCGTCTTCTCAGGTGGAGTCTAGCCCTACAACCATACGACTTCACTATACACTACCGGCCTGGCAAGTTGAACGTTAATGCGAATAGCCTGTCTAGGCAAACAGAGTTGGTAGCTTAAGTATCTCAGTGGCTACCCAGACAGCCCCAAGTCGACCTGAAAAGGGTCCATCTATGTCTGCCGGAGCTCTCAGCAAGGAGGGAGCAGTGTGAAGGAAAGCCCTTTATTATGCCCTCCATCATGAACACTGTTTGACTCTTGTTCACATGTGGAAGGGGGTTGGCTTATGTTGTCACTCAATTATCTCCCAGGATACTGGGGGAGGAGTTATGTGCACTGTATAAACTTGATGTGTGTGTGTCAATTAAGTTCAGTTCATGATTTACCCAGTAATAGGCCTCAGCTGATGTGTGGGATGATTTCATGCCTGAGGGAGTACGCCTGACAGGATTATTTACGACCCGTGACGGTGGGAGTTGACCAAACCATCACGATTAGTATTTGGAACTGCACCAGAGGAAAGCGGTTGAACATAAAGGCATTCAATTTTATTGAATACTCTGTATTCCCATGGGTATATGGTTCAATCTCCCTTTTCTCGTCTTCCTCCTCCATCATATCAATATGCTTATTAGGCTGCCCTCGCTCCTAATGTTTTAGAGGGTCAGATCAGCAGCAGGTCCTCGCCCCTAATGTTTTAAAAGGTCAGATCAGCAGCAGGTCCTCGCCCCTAATGTTTTAAAAGGTCAGATCAGCAGCAGGCACTCGCCCCTAATGTTTTACAGGGTTAGCTCAGCAGCAGACCCTCACCCCCAAAGTTTTAGATGGTCACATCAGCAGCAGGCCCTCGCCGCTTATGTTTTAGATGGTCAGCTCAGCAGCAAGCTCTCGCCCCTAATGTTTTAGAAGGTTAGATCAGCAGGCCCTTGCTCCAATGGTTTTTGAGGGGTCACCAGCAGGCCATCAATCATAATTTTTCAAGGGTGTGTATGATGCCCTCCTATATGTGTAATAAAGGGTGTATTGTAGTGCCGGGTCCTTGTAATTTTTGGCAGCCCTTTCACTTAGTGCATAGGCTTTATGAGTGTAGGAGTCCCACTACCTGAACAATTGTACCACAATGTGAATGAGGCCCTCATTTATGTGATATACAGGTTGTATCGGAGTGTGTCTTCTTTGTAATTTTTGGCAGCACTTGCACTTTATATACAAGTAAATATACAGGAAAGAATGTTTCTAACAATTTTTCCTCTGAAACCGATTTTATCTTCGGTTTTGTGCGTATTATTGTCAGTCTGTAAAATTGGCGTCTTCATAATATTAAAACCGCGCTGCTCACCAGAGAATCCACTCAGACCACTTCAGCTTGCGTCGACATTAATCAATACGCAGGGTCGGTGCAAGGATTTTTGTCAACACAAGCAAAGCTGCATTTTGGCGCCCCCCTCCCCCATCCCCACCCGAACTCTGTGGAGGTTATGTGAAAAGGAGGGGGTGTAACATGAAGGGGGAGAAAAGTGACATGGGGTGGGATGAGAAATGTGACATGGAGGGGGGAGAAATGTGACATGGAGGGGGTGCCATGGGGGGGGAAGAAATGTAACACAAAGGGGGTGATGTAAAAAGGAGGGGGAGAAATGTGACATGGAGGGGGAGAAATGTCACATTTCTCCCCCCCATGTCACATTTCTCCTCCCCATGTCATATTTCTCCCCCCATGTCATATTTCTCCCCCTCCATGTCACATTTCTCCTCCTCCATGTCACATTTCTCCCCCATGTCACATTTCTCCCACCCATGTCACATTTCTCCCCCTCCAATCCATCCATGTCACATTTCTCCCCCTCCATCCATGTCACATTTCTCCCCCTCCAATCCATTCATGTCACGTTTCTCCCCCTCCATCATGTCCATTTAACCACACACACCCATGTGACATTTCTCCCCCTGCTTCATCCATGATGTCACATTTCTCCCCCTCCATCCATATTACATTTCTCCCCCCTCAAAGCTCAATGATCATCTACCAGTGCCACCGGCAGTCGGCAGTCCATCTGGTCTGGGCCTGGCTGTGTGAGTCACTGTCTGTCACTGTCACAGACTCACACAGTCACCAACAGCTCTGCTCCAGTCTGGCTCCAGTCTTCAGGCCTCCGCTCCAGTTGCTACCGCCCACCGCCACGGCGTCACTCGCCAGTCACACCTTCCTTGACCCCGTGACCGTGTTGCTGTGCTGTGTGCTCTGTGAGTTAGAGCCAGGGCCGCACGGCACACACGCAGGCTGGGGCGGGCGGCCGGTGGCGCAAGTTCGCCTGTTGTTTATTAAAAAATGTATATATATTTTCCACCCCTAGTGAATAGTGAATTGTATCTTTTTTTTTTTTTATGTGCAATAGTGAGGAAAAAACTAAGCAATCCTATGCTATTGTTTTGATGGTTTAGTTTTTACAGTGTTCACTACTTAGTAATAATGACATTTTTCATTTTATTCTGTGGGTCAGGATGATTATGGATGTGCCAAATTTGTATAGTTTTTTTGAAGTTTTAATACTTTTAACCCTGTCACCACCAGATGCGACTGGACATTTTGCACCTCTGGTAGCCAGAGCAATTTTCAGTTTTCACATGTACAAATGAAAAAATCATACAAATCCCCCATACCAATATATTTTGTGAAAGTGAACAGCCGGCAGAATGTCACTCAGCATTTTATACTTTTAGACACCTTCATGCAACTTTGTGTTAGTCTAATGTTTCATAAAAATTGCCAAAAAAATTGATATATTAAAAAAGCGTGACTCAAGCAGAATTAATATGGACCACAACTTTTAAAAGTAAACTATCATCATGTGCACAGTTTATACATACCACTTAAACCTCATTCACATGTCAGTGTTCCACGGACAATACACGTCCCAATTCATTTTAGGGCTCATGCACACAAACGTTTTTTGCGTTCAGTATATTGGCCGCAAAAAAACCTAAAGTGTCTCTGTGTGCATTTTGTGTCTGTATTTCCGTTTTTCCATTCCGTTAAAAGATAAAACATGTCTAGAGTTGAGCTGACACCTGGATGTTCGGGTTCGGATGAATTTCACAAAAAAGTTTGTGTTCGGGACCCGAACTTGACCCCGAACCCGAACCCCATTGAAGTCAATGGGGACCCGAACTTTGAAGCAGCTTTGGAGCACTAAAATGGCTCTCAAAAGTCATGGAAAGGGGTGAAAATGGCAGCGAAATGTGGTTAAGAACATGGCAAGTGCTCTGCAAACAAATGTGGATAGTGAAATGACTTAAAATAACAACTAGTAATACAGACCAGCGGCTCAACCTATAGGCCGAACGGAAGTGGGTACTCACCTCTCGGTCCACCCAGACTGCACGGTAGACAAAAAATAGTAATAGAAATGAGGGGCACTCCGTATAAGGGAACAGGAGACGGTAGTGAAGGATTAGAATTTAATTAAAAATAACACACTACACATCAAATGGTCATACATAAAAACATCATATCATATCACAATAAAATCAATCAATGAGAGCAGGGCCCTAGAAATAACCAGATGGTGATAAAAGTCAAGGGTTCATGAGGCACTCCTGTTCCCTTATACGGAGTGCCCCTCATTTCTATTACTAAAATAACAACTCCTTAAGGACACAGCCATATTTCACCCTAAAGGGAACCTGTCATGTGGATATTTGATTAAAATCTAACTAATTATATACAATCATTAACTACTAAAAAGTACCTTAGATGTATTCACTTACTGGTGTGACAGATGGTTACCTCATAATATACACACAAAGATGCCACATGCCGCATGCTAATGAGCTGATTTGAGTCCAGCGTGATGTTGTCACGAGGGTGTCAAGAGCCACGTCTGACTCCGTTATACCCGGGGTCAGGAAGTCGCAGCGGGTGGCTGCGCGTTCGATGTACAAAGACAGTGCTGTTTCGTAATGGTAGCTTTCTGGGTTTGCCTTGCAGTCTTTTTGGCTCACTCAGGGATCCATAGCTTCTCCTCCTCAGCTGTTTCTTGTCCAGCAATCCCAACCTCCTTATATTCCCATCTCCCACTTCTCTGGTTGCCAGGACTTCTATACTGACCCACTGGAGCTGAGTAGCTGAGATCCCTGGTTGTCGTTCCAGAGTGTTACCCTCCGGATCCCTGTTGGGCCTTTGTGGTCTGCTGTTGTCGCCCACCTGGGATTATATGTTTGTCTGTATTGTCTGTCCTCTCCTTGGTGTTTTCCTCTTAGTGTCAGTGGTGCGAACTAGGGATCCCACAGCCCTGTTCACTACACAGGGCTCATCTTAGGGAAAGCCAGGGTTTAGGCATGTGATCGGCGTACGGGTGAGGAACCCGTCTAGGTGAGTCAGGGGTCACCACCTTTCCCTCTCCCTTGGACAGGGCCTTCCCATTTCCCTCCCTTTGCGTGACGCCGGTCATTACAGATGTCGATAAAGAAAATAGAAGAAATGCTCCAGCACCACGATGGATAGTGTGATAATCCCGGTCTTTATTGTCACCAAAATTCAGGTAAATACAGCAGTCAGAAGAAAAAAACTGGTGCCCACCGCTTCCCCGGATCTACGCGTTTCGAACTGTCGTGTTCTTAGTCATGATCCTAAGTGTCTCATATGTTTCCAGCTAAAATACTGTCCACCTCCATCATCCCCGCCCAGTCTGGGAGGGATATAGTGGACTAGGGCGGGCAGTAAAATCAACCAGGTCCATATGAGACACCTGTGCAAACCCCATCGCAGGTTACATAGTTTAAATCCCAATAGTGCTAGTCATTGAGTCCAGCGTTTATTTAATTCAGAGATATAGCCACTCCCATTCCCACCTGCAGCAGACATGTTAAAAACATGGACCGGTGATTGCTGTTGAGCATATTACTTTAAGGATATAATTAGACTGCGCACACAAGATATTCCCAAAATCGGGGTCTGTATATTCTCAGTTACCTGTTTCTCCTATTTGGATTAGGATTTATATAAGTCTTCTTAGTGCGGCAGTAAAATTAATCCAAAAAAAGAATCATAATCACAAAACAACTGACCAGTATTGTTACCGTATATATGGTATATAGGTCATTGTATGTCTATCCATACTATTCACAAATACTAACATAAAAGTTATTATTACATATAGCACATTGTGTATTTGTCCTAAACTGTTCACATACACTGGAGATCCATAAATGAAATACAATATATACCATATTCCTCATCCGATCATGTTACTGTTAAAAAATGGACAGAGATTCTTTATATAAATCTTGAGCGGCAGATATCAATGTCTTAAAGCGCATATGCGTTTATAGTGTGCTACATATCTCTCACGTACTCCAGGGACCAGCATACAATATATATATGTTCAACAATCATCGTCCCTGTATTCCAATATAAGAGGGTAGACAAAATCTATACCCCCTCACACTGTATAACTGGTGGATATAAGCACTATATATCGCACATGCGTTTTTGACTCAAACATTGGTGTCTCCTAATTAATGGAAACATGCCCGTGGGGAAAAGAAGAAAAAGGAAAACTATGGAATAAAAATAAACATATATAATATGTTAATAATAAAAACATATGGCGAAACCACAGTAGTGCTGCAGGTCAATCTTAATATAGATACATCAGTTCCTTTTTGAGATTGAGCCCCAAAGGATGTCTGGTACTCAATCTCCAGATCCAGAAGGCTTCTCTGAGAAGAATTTTTTGCTTTAAATTCCCACCCCTTTTTGGCAATGTAACACGCTCAAAGGCAAACGTACTGAAAGTATCCACATTACGTCCATGCACACTTATGAAATGGTTGGCTGCATTCGATATTCCTGTTGCTGCTGGATTGCAAATATAGTTTAGATGTTCTCGCAATCTATCTTTGAATTTTCTACTTGTGCAGCCAACATATATTAGATCACACAGTGTGCATGTAATAATGTAGATAACTCCAATTGTGCTACAATTGATATAGCCCTTGATGGGGAAACTGAGTGAGATGAATTAAAAAATTCTTTGGTGTTATTAGTAAAATTGCATGTTTTACATCTTTGGCCCCCACATTTCGAAAAGCCTGTGTATTTTAGCCACGTAGGTGGATCCTTTGCATGGATTGGACTATACATAGAGGGTGAGAGTGTCCGGCCTAGAGTATTAGGTCTCCTTGATACCACACGGCATCCATCTTGTAGGACTTCTCTCAAGATCTCGTCCTCATATAATATGGGGATACATTTTTGAATGATTTTCTTGATTTCCGAAAATTGTCTACTGTAAGTCAAAACCAATGTCGGTATCGGCTTGTTGGTTTGAGCCTTTTCTGATACAGTACATCTGTTATTAATGCCGATATCTTTCCTATTATTTAGGGGATAATTATTCCCGGTTGGTGATTTTATTTTGGTATTGGTTTTAAACCCCAGTAGATTTAATCTCGATTTATTTTTTGCTATTTTGAAGCCCCTATGTAGCATCCATAGTGGGTAACCTCGCTTTTTGAGGCGTCCCCAGATATTTGCACATTCCCCGTAAAAGGCTACCTCTGTGCTGCAATTTCTTTTTGCTCTTATAAATTCACCTACTGGAATACTTTTTATTGTGTGTAATGGGTGGTGACTGTTTGCTTTTAAGATAGTATTGCCAGATATCTCCTTGCGGTATGTCTCAGTTAACACCATCTGACCTGGTTTTCCAGTCAGTTTCAGATCTAAAAAATTTATATTTTCAGAATGATGAGAACAAGTGAATCTCAAATTGTACTGGTTCTGGTTCAAATAAGCAGTGAGGTCTGGTATGGCAGACACATCTCCTCTCCAAATAAGGAGCAAATCGTCGATGTATCTGCCATACCAGACAAGACACCCAGAGAAGGGGTTGTCAACTGAATATATATACTTTTCCTCCCAGAAGGCCATCGATAGGTTGGCCAAAGATGGGGAAAATTTGGCCCCCATCGAGACCCCTGAGATCTGGACATAAAAAGTTTCATCAAATATGAAATAAATGTGTGTTAGGAGATAGGAAGTGATCTCCAACACATAATCAATGAACATATTTGAGAAACTGCTGTACTTGTGCAGATTATATTCCAAGGCTAGGAGAGCAAAAGAGTGGGGAATGGAGGGATACAGTGCTACAACATCCAGTGTGACCCAAGTATATTGATCTGACCACATGCAATTGTGCATATATCGTAAAACATCTGTGGTATCCTTGATGTATCCTGGTAATCTTTTCACCAGAGGTTGCAGCACTGAATCCAGCCATTCACCCAATTTCTCATTAAGAGATCCGATACCCGATACTATCGGTCGTAGAGGAGGGGGATTAACTCCCTTATGTATCTTTGGGAGAGCGTGGATTATAGGGGTTATAGGATGTTGTACATTTAAGAAGTCCACCTGTTTTTGTGTTATATAACCCTTCTCCAAACCCTTATTCAGAATGAGGGACAGTTTTTGTTTATAAATTACAAGAGGGTTGCCCTTAAGGATATTATAAGTGGTGGTATCAGACAAAACCCCAAGCATCTGGGAATGATAGCATACTTTGTCAAGTACCACCACAGAACCTCCTTTGTCTGCCATTTTAAAAATGAGATCTTTTTTGTCTTCCAACTCTTTTAATGCAGTTTTCTGTACAATATTTAAGTTACACTCTCTAGCTGAAAAAAATCGCACCCTGCACCTTAAGTAATTCACCTTCGACTATCTCTTGAAACATATCCATACTATTTATACGGTATTTAATTGGATAGTAATTACTATTGGAAGTCACAAAGTTATGATGTATAATTTGTTCACACGGTTCCTCATTAGCCACCTGGAGATCCGTGAGGCATAAAAGAGACTGCTGTTCTTTAAATGACAAATCCCTAAAAAGGTTGTCATAAATTAATCCATGTCTATTAGTAACCGGATCTCCCTGTGGCAAGGAGGAATCATGAAAGCATCTCCTCAAAGTGAGATTCCTAACAAATTTGTTAACCTGTAAAATAGTAGAAAAAGGGTCAAAGTTAGTACTAGGTACAAAGTTTAAACCTAGAGAGAGTACATCAATCTGTTCAATAGTTAATTCCTGGCTGGACAAATTCACCACATCCAAAATTTGCATATTATTACCATATCCTGCACTCATTTGGTCTGCAATCGAGTAGACATCTGGTGGGGTCTTTTTGTGCTTGCGGCCCCCCCTTCTGTATCGTTTTTTGACTGTCCCGGTTTGTCCCTGTTGTTTCTGTTTCTTTGATAATAAGAAGGTTTCACTTGCTGTGAATTCTGGATACATGGATCCTCATTAACTTCTTCCCCCACTGAATCACAGGATTCTGAGATTTCTAATTCAGAGTTGCTGAAGCTCACTCTACGTGAAGAATCCTGTTTATTTGCTTTCTTATTTCTTGCATATTTTTTGTTGTTATATTTCTTTTTGAGGATAGATTTAGGTGTGCTGTACGGGTTGTCTCTCCTTCCCCACTCATACACTTGATTATTTTTGTAGTCATGGAGGTCCCTTTGAAATTTACGGTGTTTCATATCCATTATACTGTCCTCCATGGTTTTAATGGACCTCGCAATTTCCTCCTCCCTTTTGGAAAAATCTTCTGATGATCTATATTTGTCCAGAGCATCCTTACACATATCAATCTCTGTATGTATGCTGACAAGTTTTTCACCTTCATGCTCGATAATTAGAGACATGAGTTGTAGTGAGCAGGTGCTCAATATTTTATTCCAGCTGAAGACAAATGAATCGGAGAAAACAGTGGTTGGGACCTTCTTTAATCTTAATCCCCGTGGTATCATCGCTTTTTCCACATATTTTATCAGGGTCGTATGGTCCCACCAGATTTTGGTCTCATGTGTTAGAAGTCTCTCCAATTCCTGCAGCTGGGAATTAACACGCTCTCATCAGTTGATGTAAAATCATGTGCTGAAAAAACTTGGTCCGCTTTAAGTTTGCGATCAGAACATGCAGCAAAAGCCATGGTTGGCTAGGGGTACCGTGGGCCAGTGTTGACGCTGTGTACGGGAAATGTATAGTCCATATACAATCAAAATGACGAAATAGTCAGGACTCAGTGAGCACGAGCACTTGAATAATATAGCATGGAAAGGGTTACAGCCAGCTCACCTCAACGTCCTGCACAGCGGTGCACGGAGCGGACTCAAGCCAGTCCTGGTTGTAGATAAAGAAAATAGAAGAAATGCTCCAGCACCACGATGGATAGTGTGATAATCCCGGTCTTTATTGTCACCAAAATTCAGGTAAATACAGCAGTCAGAAGAAAAAAACTGGTGCCCACCGGTTCCCCGGATCTACGCGTTTCGAACTGTCGTGTTCTTAGTCATGATCCTAAGTGTCTCATATGTTTCCAGCTAAAATACTGTCCACCTCCATCATCCCCGCCCAGTTTGGGAGGGATATAGTGGACTAGGGCGGGCAGTAAAATCAACCAGGTCCATATGAGACACCTGTGCAAACCCCATCGCAGGTTACATAGTTTAAATCCCAATAGTGCTAGTCATTGAGTCCAGCGTTTATTTAATTCAGAGATATAGCCACTCCCATTCCCACCTGCTGCTGATTCATATGGAAAAAAACTGTCAATCAGCAGCAGGTAGGCGGGGAGAGTCAGGAGCTCATAAATATTCATGACTCATCATTATGAGCTGGAGCTTTTCAATACAAGATGTTGGCAGATTGACTGGGTCAATTAAAGAAAGTGACCAAGCATTTTGCTAAGAGAATCAGTCACTTATTTATGTTGCCCTTAGTTAGGACACCATAAAACTGGTGACAGGTTCCCTTTAAGGACCAGGCCATTTTTTGCAAATCTGACCAGTGTCACTTTATGTGTGAATAACTTTAAAACGCTTTGACTTATCCAGGCCATTCTGAGATAGTTTTTTCTTCACATATTGTACTTCATGACACTGGTAAAATGGAGTAAAAAAAAAATCATTTTTATTTATAAGAAAATACCAAATTTGCAAAAATTAGCAAATTTCCACGTTTCAATTTCTCTACTTCTATAATACATAGTGTAAGGGATTAGGTAGCGGGGCTGTCGTCTCCTGGGTAGACAGGCACAGTTTAGCAGGCACACCGAAGCAGTTACAGTCCACACAGCAGGAACTTCGTTTAACTGACCTCAGCCAGTTTTATTGTCAGGTTGAGGTACAGAACATAAAATATAACAAACAAAAATCCTAAGCCTGTCCGGCTCTAACTATACAGCATGAAACCTCCCTGACCAAGTGCCAGCCTAATACCAAGCACCCAAACAAAATAGCAAAGTCCGTACCTCTTGAAGTGCTCTCACAGGCTCCATGCAGGTAACCTGTTCCCAGGCTGAGAGAGCTGTGTCTGCATTCTCAGCCTTATATCAGGCTAACACACCTGAGGAGTAATTACCTGACAGCCCAAAACCCGGACTGTCCGGATGGAGTGGGGCCCACCCTTCTCTCCCCACTCCAGCAACACAGGCCCTAAAAACAGGTTTTATGCAAACCCGAATTGCAGAGACCTCTCCTGAACATTTCCCTGGTTGCTTTTAAATGACAGAAGTGAGGAATCTTGGGCACACATAGACCCCGTCCACTACTTCTCCAGACACTCTGTCACAATAGTAATACCTACAAAAATAGTTATTACTTTACATTCCCCATATGTCTACTTCATGTTAGGATCATTTTGGGAATGACATTTTATTTTTGGGGGACGTTACAAGGCTTAGAAGTTTAGAAGCAAATCTTGAAATTTCTCAGAAACTTTCAAAAACCAACTTATAAGGACCGTTCAGGTCTGAAGTCACTTTGTGAGGCTTACATAATAGAAACCACCCAAAAATGACCCCATTCTAGAAACTACACCCCTCAAGGTATTCAAAACTGATTTTACAAACTTTGTTAACCCTTTAGGTGTTCCACAAGATCTAATGAAAAATAGAGATACAATTTCCAAATTTCACTTTTTTGGCAGATTTTCCATTTTAATAATTTTTTTTCCAGTTACAAAGCAAGGGTTAACAGCCAAACAAAACCTAATATTTATGGCTCTGATTCTGTAGTTTACAGAAACACCCCATATATGGTTGTAAACCGCTGTACGGGCACACAACAAGGCACAGAAGGAAAGAAATGCCATACGGTTTTTGGCAGGCAGATTTTGCTGGACTGTTTTTTTGACACCATGTCCCATTTGAAGCCCCCCTGATGCACCCATAGAGTAGAAATGCAGTAAGCTGGATTGGGGCAGATGCACACTGGCACAATATTAATAGTTCTTAGTTCGTGACGCCAATTGCAGCTTGCGCAGGTACTGTAGCAGGGCCCTTTAAGATGTAATAGCTCACGTACCAGGTGAGGAATGAGGGGGATAATGTCTCTGTATAGTAGGTATAGTAGTGTCAACGGTGTCTCCTACCTTGGTACGGCTGGACTCCTGGATCCTGGCTCACATGCAATAAATTGAGTGCTGCTAGTAGGAGTAATTGAGGAATGAATGTAATCCAGACAGGAAATATAATCCAACTCGTCTTTACTTAATGGGTGCAGCATAAATCCATACAAGTTACAGCAATAGTCCTTTAGGTCCCAGCAGGTATTGGCAATATGTGGCAGGAATCAATATCTATTCTGCTTCTATTCATATGCCTAGTAGATCTGGCAGGTATTTATCTTCTGCTCTGTCCGTGGTCTGCTTGGTGTGGGCCTGACTAGCTGAAGGAGGAATTTGGCTTCTCCTGGTCTTTGGATTAAACACTCACAGTTCTGCTTGCAGGGAATGGCTTCCTGGAGATCTGTAGATCTGGAGGTGGCTGCTTGCTTGTCAACTAGCTGAGGAAGATGACTCAGGCTGGGAAGAGGGATCCTGGGGCCTCAGCCGAGGCTTGGATCCTAGGTTGGGATCCCTGTTTCTGGGAGCTCCTACCAACACAGCCTTCCCCAAGAAGGGGGCTGGTGCACACTGGATCTAACTGGTTTCTTCCCTCTCTATGAGGCAGGATGTGGGACTTCCACCCCTCCTCAAAGAGGGGGGAGCTAGGTTGGAATGAACTATTCCAATCTAGCAATACTAAACTGGCTAAGATCCTGTTACATACTGCTGCCACCTGCTGGTGTACATAGAAATTACAGCAAATACATAATACAGGCCTGGAAAGTACATATGATGAAAATGCACAGTTAAATCACACCTGATGACAATACATAAACACCTAACATGTTGTAGCAGGGGGAAAGAGTTTAGTGACATACTCTGGGATGTTACATACCCCTTAACTTTAAGTTAAGTCGTCCTCGGCGCAAGACAGGCGGGTGAGGAGTAAGCTCTGGGTACCCAATAAAATACAGAGTGCTGCATGAATATACATATAAGACATTACATAGACAAAACATGAAACGGTTTTCTCGAGGTTCCTGCCCACTAGAGTAAGGTGTCCAACACACAGTTTCCTTCTCTTGGTATAACCAGGTAACCTAATACTGCACAAAGCAAAACCTTTACTGACTGACTTTGTATGTTCTGGATCCTTTAAACATCAAAGAAAGCATGGGGGTGTCTTTACTCCGTAATCCCGCCATTATGTAATGGAATGCCCGCAAATGAAAGGGTGGCTTTATCCTGTATTCCCTTCCCTGCACCATAGCCTGAAGAAATTTGGCTTAAAGCACAATCACTATGATGACTAAGAGGAAGCTAAAGTTGTGGCTCTAAGGTTTGAGGCGCCTTACCTTAGGCAAAAGCTCAGAAGGGGAGGTATTCGTCGTCTCCGTGTCTTCTGGCTAGTCACAGGAGGAGGGCAGTACTTTCTCATGGATCTCCTGCAAATGAGACACCTCCGGATGGGAACAATTCGGAACATAAAACAAGCGGGAAGGAGCAGCCTAGGGCTTCTAACGATTCCTGAAGCAGCAGGGGTACCTGTGAAGTTACTGGATCTGTCTGGACTTACCACTTGGTCCTACCCTGGGTACCTATGGGTATATATCACCGGGTGTAGGCCATTAGTATTCAGCGTCCGTATGAAGACAGTCCGTATAAAGGGGGGAGAGAACAAGAGCTGTAAAAAAGGCACACTTAAGTAAGTTCATGCAGAAGGAGAAAAATACTGAACCTTTTCGATGGCGCTGTCAGCAGGAATCAGATAACAGGTAGGTGTTGATAAATACAATGCTTTTTATTTTCAGACTGAAAATAAAAAACATTGTATTTATCAACACCTACCTGTTATCTGATTCCTGCTGACAGCGCCATCGAAAAGGTTCAGTATTTTTCTCCTTCTGCATGGATATCTCTACCCGACGAATGCTCTCACAAGCACGGGCTGGAACCTAGGCAGCAGCGCAGGCACCCCGCATGCCGATCGGGCAAATCGGCACAAGCTTCTAATGGTGTTGTCACTTCTTCACAACACAATCTGGTAAGAGTTTTCTACATATCTCCTATCAATTCACTGTACAACACCACACATGAGGCGCTGCCTCCTGTCTCTCTTTTATCTTCACTTAAGTAAGTTGCTACATTTTCTGTTAAGTGCAATGGTTAAGTGCAATCATCATAAACAGTGCATAAAGTTCACATTGCGGCACCTAGGAGAGAATACACACAATGGGCATGTTATCTTAAATGGTGCATAACCTGTAACTGGAAAAATTAGTGCAAAAACATTATGCAAATATCTGTGTAATAAATACGCTCAAATATCACTTGAGTCCTTTTTCTTTAAATGCTTGACTGTGGACAGGAACAATAACAGTTACTTGCAATCCACACAAGGTAGTGGGTAATTTGCACAATGGGTAGTTTTCCTCACAGGAAAGTCTGGAAATCTTCCTCCTGGGTCCCATATTTGAGGAGGCAAAAGTTCTTCTTTAACCTGGGTGCTCTCAGCGACTGTAATTCCTGCAGAAGCTTCATCTACAATCTGCTGGTGGCTTTCTGTGGCAGAATTTGGAATTGCAGGATCACCTTTCTCTGGAAAATCCTCTGTAAGCCTTGGCTTTTTCCTGGCAGGTGACAGGTTCTCAGGATAGCAATAAAGGATAGGGCCTTGGTCTTTCATAGCAAGAAGCTCTGAATTCTGTGGTGATTCCGGAGTACATGGAGCAGTATCAGTGGATTCCTCCTTATCCTCACACACCTCAGGGCAGTGCTCCTGTTTGGTGGGTTCAGACTGTACAGTAACAGTAATAGTAGTAGGCCCAGAGATTTCTGCAGTGGCAGTGATAATAGTTACAGACTGGCTCTTTTCTGGCTCTGCTATAGTAGTCAGGGGCAACAGTGGTAAAATCCGCCTGGCAGATGATCTGCTGCTGCCTACAGGAGGGACTGGGAGTCTTCTTTGCTGTGGTTGCAGCGGTTGAAAGTCTCTAGGGGCAATGACAATGTCCACACGGCAGTCCTTCTCTGACTCCATTATGGCAGTAGTTAGAGGCATGATGTAGGTGGCTGCAGCTGCTGTGATGGAGCTTTGCTGACCTCTTGTGGCAGTTCCTGGTACTGCCTTGGTAGTGAGGCTGGTTATCTCTAGCGGGATCTCTGGGTGAAGGTGGCTTGGCCTGGGGCTGTCTCTTCTGGGCGGCGGAGTGGGAGCTCCGGCCGCCTCCGCCGCACCAGTAAGTGTCCTTGGCGGAGCAGGCCTAGGCCTGTTAGAGGTATCGGGACCCTCAGGGAGCGGTGCAGGGGCAAGTACGGACCGTGCCTGGGCCTCAGGGAGCGCGTCTGCTCCTACCTGATGTCGCGGCCGGGCGGCCAGTTCCGGTGCCTCCTGGTGGTCATCGCGGTGTCCAATCGCCGTCTGCGGTGCAGGCTGGTCCATAGCCTGGGCGACTGTGCCGGCGGCGTCCTTCGCAGGAGCAGGCTTAGCGTCGGCGGCCATCTTGGTTTTCGGGTTGGTGGCCATCTTCTTTTCCGTCATGGTGCATGCATGAAGTAAGGGTTGAGCCCAGAGGGAGGAGTCTGCACTCCCTTGGCTTGCATGGTAAAGTTCGTGGTGGGCAGCCTTTAGTTTTCCCGCTTCCAGGGGGGCATATTCGGCAATTTCGCGCTCCTGAGAGGGCGTTCTTGTCTTTTCCCGCTTCTGAGAAGGAAGAAGAAGCGCTATTTTAACGAATATGGCAAATTAACTCTTGGAATGCTGGAGCACACGTTTAGCGCTTTCTGGCATAGCAATACAGCAATAAAGTCACTTTTCAGGGTCTTTGCACAAGCGGCAGCGTTTGCAGTACTGTGAAACATGTGATCCGGTCCGTTTTAACACACAAATGGATCCGGTTCTGTTGGACAGGGGTGGCACACAATTCAATCCGATCCTGTTTGTGACGCCAAAATATGCAGTAAGCCGGATTGGGTCAGATGCACACTGGCGCAATATTAATAGTTCTTAGTTCGTGACGCCAATTGCAGCTTGCGCAGGTACTGTAGCAGGGCCCTTTAAGATGTAATAGCTCACGTACCAGGTGAGGAATGCCAGAGGGGGATAATGTATCTGTATAGTAGGTATAGTAGTAACAACGGTGTCTCCTACCTTGGTACGGCTGGACTCCTGCATCCTGGCTCACATGCAATAAATTGAGTGCTGTTAGTAGGAGTAATTGAGGAATGAATGTAATCCAGACAGGAAATATAATCCAACTCGTCTTTACTTAATGGGTGCAGCATAAATCCATACAAGTTACAGCAATAGTCCTTTAGGTCCCAGCAGGTATTGGCAATATGTGGCAGGAATCAATATCTATTCTGCTTCTATTCATATGCCTAGTAGATCTGGCAGGTATTTATCTTCTGCTCTGTCCGTGGTCTGCTTGGTGTGGGCCTGACTAGCTGAAGGAGGAATTTGGCTTCTCCTGGTCTTTGGATTAAACACTCACAGTTCTGCTCGCAGGGAATGGCTTCCTGGAGATCTGTAGATCTGGAGGTGGCTGCTTGCTTGTCAACCAGCTGAGGAACATGACTCAGGCTGGGAAGAGGGATCCTGGGGCCTCAGCCGAGGCTTGGATCCTAGGTTAGGATCCCTGTTTCTGGGAGCTCCTACCAACACAGCCTTCCCCAAGAGGGGGGCTGGTGCACACTGGATCTAACTGGTTTCTTCCCTCTCTATGAGGCAGGATGTGGAAACATTCCACCCCTCCTCAAAGAGGGGGGAGCTAGGTTGGAATGAACTATTCCAATCTAGCAATACTAAACTGGCTAAGATCCTTTTACATACTGCTGCCACCTGCTGGTGTACATATAAATTACAGCAAATACATAATACAGGCCTGGAAAGTACATATGATGAAAATGCACAGTTAAATCACACCTGATGACAATACATAAAGACCTAACATGTTGTAGCAGGGGTAAAGAGTTTAGTGACATACTCTGGGATGTTACAGAAACTCCAAAAAAGTGACCCCATTTTAGAAACTACACCCCTCAAGGTATTCAAAACTGGTTTTACAAACTTTGTTAACCCTTTAGGTGTTCCTCAAGAATTTATGGGAAATAGAGATACAATTTCAAAATTTCACTTTTTTGGCAGATTTTCCATTTTAATAATTTTTTTCCAGTTACAAAGCAAGGCTTAACAGCCAAACAAAACTCAATATTTATGGCTCTGATTCTGTAGTTTACAGAAACACCCCATATGTGGTCGTAAACCGCTGTACGGGCACACGGCAGGGCGCAGAAGGAAAGGAATGCCATACGGTTTTTGGAAGGCAGATTTTGCTGGACTGGTTTTTTGACACCATGTCCCATTTGAAGCCCCACTGATGCACCCCTAGAGTAGAAACACAATAAAAGTGACCCCATTTTAGAAACTACAGGATAGGGTGGCAGTTTTGTTGGTACTAGTTTAGGGTACATATGATTTTTGGTTGCTCTATATTACACTTTTTGTGAGGCAAGGTAACAAGAAATAGCAGGTTTTTTTTTGTTGTTATTTACAACATTTATCTGACAGGTTAGATCATGTGGTATTTTTATAGAGCAGGTTGCCATGGACGCGGCGATACCTAACGAAGGCACGCCGAAACGCGCGTTGGGGTAGCGCCATCCTGGTTGGTTTCCTCCTGGTCTGATCCGGTGAGTCCTGTCTTTATTTCCTTCATCCCGGCCTCTTTCTATTTGGTTCTTTACTTATTGTCAGATATTTACCTGCAGGCCGGGTATAATTGCTCATGCTTTGGACTCACCGCTTCTACTATATTCAATGTGTATCGCAGTCGAATTATTCTCATACATGTATTTATTCTGCTGATTACACACACCATTACCTCTGACCGGAGTGTTCCTTCCAGGGTGGTGCCGTTTTTCTCATTCCCCTGCTCCTTTTTTGTTCTCTGTCCTACTGCATTTTTCGTATGTATTTTTTATGTTTATTTATGTCTCAATAAAATATCTGCTATATTTATTTATTTGGCTTTATGAGCTCCTTTTTTCCCCTTTGTTCTGATATCGTGCTCGGGAGCTTCAGCCGAGTTATTTTTACAGGGGTGTCATTGTGGGGCATTGAGTGAGCATTAGCCCCTCTCTTAGTATTACTATTATCTTCATTTCCCCTCTCTTTGACGCCACTGGGGTCATCCCCCTTTTCTTCTTGTCTAATATGTATACAATTTTTTTTGTTTATGTAAGTTTTACACAATGATTTCATTTTTTAAACAAAAAAAATAATGTTTTATTGTCTCCATAGTCTAAGAGCCATAGTTTTTTCAGTTTTTGGGTGATTATCTTAGGTAGGGTCTCATTTTTTGTGAGATGAGATGACGGCTTGATTGGCACTATTTTGGGGTGCATATGACTTTTTGATCGCTTGCTATTACACTTTCTGTGATGCAAAGTGACAAAAAATTGCTTTTTTTTTTACACTTTTTTTTTTTTTTACGGTGTTCACCTGAGGGGTTAGGTCATGTGATATTTTTATAGAGCAAGTTATTACGGATGTGGCGATACCTAATTTGTATACTTTTTTTTCATGTAAGTGTTACACAATGATTTCATTTTTGAAACAAAAAAAATCATGTTTTAGTGTTTCCATAGTCTGAGAGCCAGGGGCGTAACGATCGCGGTCGCAGGGAGTGCGACTGCGACCGGGCCCGGCGGGGGGAGGGGGCCCGCTGTACTAACATGTAATGAAGCGCTGTGAAGGGGCCCGGCATGAAGTACAGTGACAATGTCGGGCCCCGTCAGGGCGCTCCATTACATGTTTAATATGAGGCAAGGTGGGGGAGGTTTGCGCAGAGGGGGTGGGAGGAAGAGAGAGGACGCGCGCACTCACTCACATACACTCGGCCCGGCAGTTCTTGTCACTGCCGGGCTGTCTCCAGATCATCAGTGAAGCAGGAGCTCTAGCGCTCCCTCTGCTGGCCGCACATCGGGCTGCTGGCTGTGGGAGGAGCTCTGAAGGCCCGGGAAACTGCCTTTAGTACAGCCAGCAGTGCGATGTCAGTGTGGCAGCGCAACATCAGGGAAGAGGGTAAGTATGTGTTTTTTTTTTATTTTCCTAACACTGCAGACTGGGGGCAAAGGGGAAGGGGGGGGGTTGATGGGCACAACTAGAGTGAGGGGGCACAAAAGTGGGCATCTCTACTGAGGGGGCACCTAATCTGCCATAACTACTGTGAGGGGGGCACATAATCTGGCATAACCACTGTGAGGGGCACATATGTGGGCATATCTAATGTGAGGGGCACATAATCTGGCATAACCACTGTAGGGGGGCACATATCTGGCATAACTACTGTGAGTGGGGCACATATAAAGGCATAACTATGAGATGGCACATATGAAGGCATAACTACTGTGAGGGGGGCACATAATCTGGCATAACCACTGTGAGGGGCACATATGTGGGCATATTTAATGTGAGGGGCACATAATATGGCATAACCACTGTAGGGGGCACATATCTGGTCATAACTACTGTGAGGGGCACATAGTCTGGCATAACTACTGTGAGGGGGAACATATCTGGCCATATCCACTGTGAGGGGCACATATCTGGGCATAACTACTGTGAGTGGGCACATATCTGGGCATAACCACTGTGAGCGGGCACATATCTGGGCATATCCACTGTGAGGGGCACATATCTGGGCATATCCACTGTGAGGGGCACATATCTGGCATAAATACCGTGAGGGGGCATATATTTGGCATAACTACTGTTAGGGGGCACATATTTGGCATAACTACTGTGAGGGCATATATCTGGGCATAACTACTGTGACAGGAACAAAGGTGGGCATAACTGCTGTGAGGGGCCACAAGAAGGACATAACTTTTGTGAAGGGACCACAAGGTGGGCTTAATTACTGTGAAAGGCCACAAGATGGGCATTAGTACTGTGAGGGGCCACAATGTGGACATTAGTACTGTGTGGTAGCACTTAGGGGAAATGTCCTAAATTACCCTGCTATACATTGGCATAGCTCAGTCTACCAGGCCAGCACAGCGCCCCCAGCTGGTAGTTTCACAGGGGCAGTCACCATCCCTTCCTTATGTGATTATTCTTTTTTTCTCTATCACCACAGGGACCTTGTTCTGGATCCAGCGGACATCACACCGACGCCAGCGACACCCTGGATGAGGTAGGACCAGATTTTATTAGGACTGGGTGAGTGTAGCCATGCATTGGGCTCTTTCACACGAGCGGATCCCGTGTGGCTAATCTGCTGTGTGAAAGAGAGCCAAGCCCCGCTCCGGACAGCAGAGACACCGAGCAGTAACATGATTGATAATGCTCCATGCCTCTCTATGATCGTTTTGCTCTAAAATCACGGTGACCACTTTATCTCACTGTGATTTTTTTGTAAAAAGGTCACAGAGAGGCACGGAACATTATCAATCATGTTACTGCTCCGTGTCTCTGCTGTCCAGAATGGGGCTTGGCCCTCATTCACGCAGCGGACTAGCCACACGGGAAAGCCATTAGTAAGAAAATCTGCCGCTTCTTTGTAAAAATCGGGGGGTAGGGGGGCCCCGATACAAAGTTTGCACTGGGGCCCATAACACTCTAGTTACGCCACTGCTGAGAGCCATAGTTTTTTCATTTTTTGGGCGATTATCGTGGGTAGGGTATGATTTTTGCGAGATGAGATGACGGTTTGATTGGCACTATTTTGGGGTGCGTGTGACTTTTTGATCGCTTGATATTACACTTTTTGTGATATAAGGTGACGAAAAATGGCACCGCGGCGATACCTAATATGTATACTTTTTTTTATTTATGTAAGTTTTACACAATAATATCATTTTTGAAACAAAAAAAATTCATGTTTTAGTTATTTTTTGGGCCATTGTCTCATGTAGGGGCTCATTTTTTGCGGGATGAGGTGACGGCTTGATTGGTACTATTTTGGCGTACATACGACTTTTTTGATCACTTTTATTACCTTTTTTGGGAAGTAAGGTGGGCAAAATTTCAATTTCATAATAGTTTTTATTTTTTATGGCGTTCACCGTGCGCGGAAAGTAACATCACCGTTTTATAGATCAGGTCGTTACGGACGCTTTGATATCAAACATGTGTAGGGAATTTTATTTTTATTTTTAATCAGTGATAAATGTGTTTTTTAATTTAAACTTTTTTTTCACTTTTAGCAGAAGTCTGGACAGCCTCTGATCAGCATAATGGACAGCCGAATGCCATGGTATCCATCACTCGCTGCCACAGCAGAGCAGTGGGTGATGGGGAGGGAGCGGGCCCCCTCCCTCTCCCATCGGGGCTGAAAAGGCACAGCAGCCCCCGATGAGAGAGGGAGGGAGCTCCCTCCCTGTTAACCTCTTCCATACAGCGGTCCCTACGGACCTCAGCATGGAAGGGGTTAAACGCCTGACACAGGGTTTCAATCAAGCAGAGTGTCATCAATGTGCTGACACTCTGCAAACCGCTCGGCCATCCTGAGAGAGGGGCGCGCCCCCCCCTTCCCCCACAGCACCGCCCTGATGATCGCGGCCCTCCCGCCCGCACTGCCGCCCCGGACCCCCTTCCCCGCTGCGCCCGCCGGCACATAAGACAGAGGGGGGTTAAACATAAAATAAAGGCATTTGTTAAGTTTCTGATCCCCGTGGTCGATCAGAAACCTCCCGAGAGCGCTGCAAACCGCAGGTCTGAATTGACCTGCGGTTTGCAGCGATGGCCGATATGGGATGGTCACGGGACCACCCTGGGCATTGACCCTGGGTGCCTGCCGAGCGGCGGTAATCGGAAATACATAGGACGTACCGGTATGCCCTGTGTCCTTAAGGACTCGGACATCAGTACGCCCTGATACGCCCTATGTCCGGAATAGGTTAAAATCCGTAAAAGTAAAAATAGTAATCTTGATCTAGGAGGAGGAGTTCCATATGGAGTAGGAGGTTGAGGAGGCGGTGGATGTGGCGGTGTAGGTGGAAGCGGCGGTGGAGGAGGAGGAGGAAGTAGCCAACACTGGTTTTTGGTTTTATTTTTTATTTTATTATTTATTTAGTTTTTGTTTAAATTTGGGTAGACCCCAAAACATTGGGAAATATAAAAAATAAAACAAAGAGAAAGTGCGCTGGAGTACAACAATGGCTGGGTGTGGCGGGTATACATGTCTATTCTGCACAAGGTACGGACAAGTCCTGTGGGATATCTGCCTGGTTCATTTTAATGAACGTGAGCTTGTCCACATTGGCTGTGGATAGGCGGCTGCGCTTGTCTGTGATAACCCCCTCCTGCTGTGCTAAACAAACGTTTAGACAATACACTGGCTGCAGGGCAGGCCAGCACCTCCAAGGCTTAAAGGGCAAGCTCAGGCCATGTGCCCAATTTGGAGACCCAGAAGTTGAAGGGGGCAGACCAATCAGTCAGTACGTGTAGGCGTGTGCACACATACTGCTCAACCATGTCGCACGTCCACGTGATGGCCTTGATCCAATTGGATATCTTCCCTATCAACTATCGATGTTCTTTTATGCACCTACCATGGTAATCACGGGTAACGGGGAATCAGGGTTCCATGCCGGAGATGGAGCCTGAGAAAGGGATATCACATCCAAGAGAGGTCAATGGAGGAAATTAAATGTGATCGAGCGGAAATGTGGGACAAATTATTGAAGCCGAAGCTTCCAAGTAAAGGACGGAGGCGCGGGGCAATTACCCACTCCCAACTCGGGGAGGTAGTGACGATAAATAACAATACAGGACTCTTAAGATGCCCTGTTATTGGAATGATTAATAAAAGAGGAGAGGCCCTGCTGGCGCTCTGATGCTAGATAACTTCTGCCTGATTGCACGTCCCCATGACGTACACGATCCAATTGGTTTATCTTCTCTATCAACTTTCGATGTTCTTTTCTGCGCCTACCATGCTGATCACGGGTAGCAGGGAATCAGGTTTCCACGCCGGAGAGGTAGCGTGAGAAAGGGATACCACATCCAAGGAAGGTCAATGTCTGAAATGTGATAGAGCGGAAATGTGGGACAAGTTATTTAAGCGGAATGATCAAATAAAAGGAGGGGGCGCGCGTCAATTAACCGCCTCCCGACCGCCTAACGCAGGGATGCGTCCTGCGGGCGGCCGGGTTATTCCTCGTTGACGCTTTGGCGCGTCATCTCGCGAGACGCAAGATTTCCTGTGAACGCGCACTCACAGGAGCGCGCGTTCACAGGATCGGGAGGTAAACGAGTTGATCTACAGCCTGCCAGCAGCGATCATTCGCTGGCAGGCTGTAGATGCGATTTTTTTTTACATCAGAAAAGTATATCAGACACTGTTTTGTTAACAGCGTCTGATATACCTGCTACCTGGTCCTCTGGTGGTCCCTTTTGCTTGGATCGACCACCAGAGGACATAGGCAGCTCTGTAAGTAGCACCACACTACACTACACCCCCTCTGTCACTTATTAACCCATTATTAACCCCTGATCACCCCATATAAACTCCCTGATTACCCCCCTGTCATTGATCACCCCTCTGTAAGGCTCCATTCAGATGTCCGTATGTGTTTTGCGGATCCGCGGATCCGCAAAACACGGATACCGGCAATGTGCTTTCCGCATTTCGCAGATCCGCACATTCCCAGAACTATATAGAAAATGCCTTTTCTTGTCCTCAATTGCGGACAAGAATAGGACATGTTCTATATTTTTGCGGAACAGAAGTGCGGACCCGGAAGTGCAGATCCGCAATTCCGGATCCGAGCGGGACAAAGTCTGTCCCCATAGAAATGAATGGGTCCGCAATTCCGTTTCACAAAATGCGGAACAGATTTGCGGATGTGTGAATGGGGCCTAAGGGTCCCTTATCACCGCCAGTTAGCCACTTGTTAGGTAGTTAGCGCCCACCGCACCGCAGTCACTGATTAGTCGCTGATTAGCGTCATCGCTGTCGCTAATCAGCACTAGTACTATATAGTATCTGTAAGTGATCAAGACTGATCGCAATCAGATCTATATCAGTACATTAGGGTCACCTTAGGCTCTACAAAAAATGCAGTGTTCGCCCGATCAGGCCTGATCTTGTGCGCACACTTGCGTTCAGTCCGCCCCACCGCAGTGACAGAAATGTTTTTTTTCTGATCACTGCAAAAACACTGTAAAATCGCTGCGGCGCTATGAAGATCATTTTTTAGCTTTTTGGATCTTTAGTAGGGATCGCAGCTTCTTCTTTTTTTTTGCACATTTTTTGGCAGAGATTTTTTCATCCACATTGATCGATGCGAATGAAGAAATCTGTGCCGTTCATTTTCAGCCCAGAGGCTTTACGGAAAAAAAATCTCATTACCCGTATGCTCAAAATAAGGCCTCATGCACACGACCGTACCGTTTTTTGCGGTCCGCAAACCGCGGATGCGCAAAAAACGGAAGGCGCCCGTGTTGACTTCCGCAATTTACGGAACGGGCGCCGGCAATATAAATGCCTATTCTTGTCCGCAAAGCGCGGACAAGAATAGGACATGTTACAGTCAAGTCCATAAATATTGGGACGTCGACAAAATTCGAACATTTTTGGCTCTATACACAACCACAATGGATTTGAAATGAAACGAGCAAGATGTGCTTTAACTTCAGACTGTCAGCTTTAATTTGAGGGTATTTACATCCAAATCAGGTGAACAGTGTAGGAATTACAATAGTTTGCATATGTGCCTCCCACTTGTTAAGGGACCAAAAGTCAGAATAATAATCATAAATCAAACTTTCACTTTTTAATACTTGGTTGCAAATCCTTTGTAGTCAATTACAGCCTGAAGACTGGAACGCATAGACATCACCAGACGCTGGGTTTCATCCCTGATGATGCTCTGCCAGGCCTCTACTGCAACTGTCTTCAGTTCCTGCTTGTTCTTGGGGTATTTTCCCTTCAGTTTTGTCTTCAGCAAGTGAAATGCATGCTCAATCGGATTCAGGTCAGGCGATTGACTTGGCCGTTGCATAACATTCCACTTCTTTCCCTTAAAAAACTCTTTGGTTGCTTTTACAATATGCTTTGGGTCATTGTCCATCTGCACTGTGAAGTGCCGTCCAATGAGTTCTGAAGCATTTGGCTGAATATGAGCAGATAATATTGCCCTAAACACTTCAGAATTCATCCACAGTCACATCATCAATAAATACAAGAGAACAAGTTCCATTGGCAGCCATACTTGCCCCACACCATGACACTGCCACCACCATGCTTCACTGATGAGGTGGTATGCTTAGGATCATGAGCAGTTCCTTTCCTTCTCCATACTCTTCTCTTCCCATCACTCTGGTACAAGTTGATCTTGGTCTCATCTGTCCATAGGATATTGTTCCAGAACTGTGAAGGCTTTTTAAGATGTTGTTTTGCAAACTCTAATCTGGCCTTCCTGTTTTTGAGGCCCACCAATGGTTTACATCTTGTGGTGAACCCTCTATATTCACTCTGGTGAAGTCTTCTCTTGATTGTTGACTTTGACACACATACACCTACCTCCTGGAGAGTGTTCTTGATCTGGCCAACTGTTGTGAAGGGTGTTTTCTTCACCAGGGAAAGAATTCTTCGGTCATCCACCACAGTTGTTTTCCATGGTCTTCCGGGTCTTTTGGTGTTGCTGAGCTTACTGATGCATTCCTTCTTTTTAAGGATGTTCCAAACAGTTGTTTGGGTCATGCCTAATGTTTTTGCTATCTCTCTGATGGGTTTGTTTTTTTCAGCCTAATGATGGCTTGCTTCACTGATAGTGACAGTTCTTTGGATCTCATCTTGAGAGTTGACAGCAACAGATTCCAAATGCAAATAGCACACTTGAAATGAACTCTGGACCTTTTATCTGCTCATTGTAATTGGGATAATGAGGGAATAACACACACCTGGCCATGGAACAGCTGAGAAGCCAATTGTCCCATTACTTTTGGTCCCTTAACAAATGGGAGGCACATATACAAACTGTTGTAATTCCTACACCGTTCACCTGATTTGGATGTAAATACCCTCATATTAAAGCTAACAGTCTGCAGTTAAAGCACATCTTGTTTGTTTCATTTCAAATCCATTGTGGTGGTGTATAGAGCCAAAAATGTTAGAATTGTGTTGATGGCCCAATATTTATAGACCTGACTGTATATTTTTTTAGCGGGGCCGCGGAACGGAGCCACGGAGTGCTGTCCGCATCTTTTGCGGCGCCATTGAAATGAATGGGTCCGCATCCGAGTCGCCAAAACGGCGGCCCGGATGCGGACCCAAACAACGGTCGTGTGCATGAGGCCTAAGGAGAATAGCAGAAACTCCTAATGCTGGCCATACATGTAATGATTGCGGAGACCCTCAAATGCCAGGGGAGTACAAACACCCCACAAATGACCCCATTTTGGAAAGAAGACACCCCAAGGTATTCGCTGAGGGGCATATTGAGTCCATGAAAGATTGAACTTTTTGTCACAAGTTAGCGGAAAGGGAGACTTTGTGAGAAAAAAACCAAAAAAAAATCAATTTCCGCTAACTTGTGGCAAAAAAAAAAAATCTTCTATGAACTCGCCATGCCCCTTACGGAATACCTTGGGGTGTCTTCTTTCCAAAATGGAGTCACATGTGGTGTATTTATACTGCCCTGGCATTTTAGGGGCCCTAAAGCGTGAGAAGAAGTCTGGAATCCAAATGCCTAAAAATGCCCTCCTAAAAGGTACTCGTTGGACTTTCGGCCCATTTGCGCATCTTGGATGCAAAAAAGTGTCACACATGTGGTATCGCCGTACTCAGGAGAAGAATGGGAAATGTGTTTTGGGGTGTCTTTTTACATATACCCATGCTGGGTGAGAGAAATATCTCTGTAAATTGACAACTTTGTATAAAAAAAATGGAAAAGTTGTCATTTACAGAGATATTTCTCTCACCCAGCATGGGTATATGTAAAAATTCACTCCAAAACACATTTCCCTACTTCTCCTGAGTACGGCGATACCACATGTGTGACACTTTTTTGCAGCCTAGGTGTGCAAAGGGGCCCAAATTCCAATGAGTACTTTTAGGATTTCACAGGGCACTTTTTACGCATTTGGATTCCAAACTACTTCTCACGCTTTAGGGCCAATAAAATACCAGGGCAGTATAAATACCCCACAAGTGACCCCATTTTGGAAAGAAGACACCCCAAGGTATTTTGTGAGGGGTATGGCAAGTTCATGTAAAATTTTATTTTTTGTCACAAGTTAGTGGAATATGAGACTTTGTAAGAGAAAAAAAATTATATATATATCATTTTCCGCTAACTTGTGCCAAAAAAATATATTCTAGGAACTCGCCATGCCCCTCACGGAATACCTTGGAGTGTCTTATTTCCAAAATGGGGTCACTTGTGGGGTATTTATACTGGTATTTTAGGGGCCCTAAAGCGTGAGAAGTAGTTTGGAATCCAAATGCGTAAAAAATGCCCTGTGAAATCCTAAAGGTACTCATTGGAATTTGGGCCCCTTTGTGCACCTAGGCTGCAAAAAAGTGTCACATATGTGGTATCGCCGTACTCAGGAGAAGTAGGGCAATGTGTTTTGGGGTGTATTTTTATATATACCCATACTGTGTGTGAGAAATATCTGTGTAAATGACAACTTTTAAAAATTTTTTATACAAAGTTGTCAATGTACAGAGATATTTCTCTCACCCAGCATGGGTATATGTAAAAATAAACCCAAAAACACATTGCCCTACTTCTCCTGAGTACGGCAATACCACATGTGTGACACTTTTTTGCAGCCTAGGTGCGTAAAGGGGCCGAAAGTCCAACGAGTACCTTTAGGCTTTACAGGGTTGCTCACAATTAGCCCCGCCCAAAATACCAGAACAGTAAACACACCCCACAAATGACCCCATTTTGGAAAGTAGACACCCCAAGGTATTCACTGAGGGGCATAGTGAGTCCATGGGAGATTTTTAATTTTTTTGCCAGAAGTTAGCAGAAATGGAAACTTTATTTTTTATTTATTTTTCTCAGAAAGTGTCGTTTTCCGCTAACTTGTGAAAAAAAATTAAATCATACATGAACTCACCATGCCCCTCCGCGAATACTTTGGGGTGTCTTCTTTCTAAAATGGGGTCATTTGGGGGGTATTTATACTATCCTGGCATTCTAGCACCTCAAGAAACATGACAGGTGCTCAGAAAGTCAGAGCTGCTTCAAAATGCGGAAATTCACATTTTTGTACCATAGTTTGTAAATGCTATAACTTTTGCGCAAACCAATAAATATACACTTATTGGATTTTTTTTTATCAAAGACATGTAGCACAATAAATTCTGACACAAACTTGTATAGAAATGTAATTATATTTGAACAATTTAACCAGCAAAAGTTAAAAATACACTTTTTTTTGAGAAAATTGCGGCCTATTAATATCGGAAAAACGAAAAATCTTAGCAGCAATCAAATACCACCAAAAGAAAGCTGTATTTGTGAGAAGAAAAGGAGGTAAAATTCATTTGGGTGGTAAGTTGTATGACCGAGCAATAAACCGTGAAAGTAGTGTAGTGCAGAATTGTAAAAAGTGGTCTGGTCATTAAGGGGGTTTAAGCTAGGGGAGCTGAGGTGGTTAAAGATGAATTTTAGAAATTTAAGTCCCTGTCACCTATGCAGAGCAGGGGTTTTTCATCGGCAAAAATGGGTTAATGTCACCCACCAATGTAACAGACAAATTAGTGAAATGACTTAAAATAACATAAAATACTTAAAAATAAAAAATTATAATCTTGATCTAGGAGGTGGAGGTCCATATGGAGTAGGAGTTTGAGGAGGTGGTGGACGTAGCGGTGTAGGTGAAAGCGGCGGTGGAGGAGGAGGTAGCAAACACTGGTTTTTGGTTTTATTTTTTTATTTTATTATTATTATTATTATTATTAAATCTTTTTGTTTAAATCAGGGTACACCCCAAAACTGTGGTAAATATCAAAAATACAACAATGAGAAAGTGCGCTGGAGTATAGCTATGGCTGGGTAAGGCCGGTATACATGTCTATTCTGCACAAGGTACGGACAAGCCCTGTGGGATCCATGCCTGGTTCATTTTAATGAACGTGAGCTTGTCCACATTGGCTGTGGACAGGCGGCTGCGCTTGTCTGTGAACCCACCCCTAAAGCCACTTGTGAATGACTGGCCTGAAACCCTTGGAAATGATCACTCTTTCTCCTGCTCCTGTGCCACATCGTCTTCCATCATCGCCCGAAGCGTTCTTTCAAGGAGGCATAGAAGTGGGATAGTAACGCTGAGAACGGCGTCATCGGCACTGGCCATGTTGGTAGAGTACTCAAAACAGCGCAACAAGTCACACAGGTCTCGCATGGATGCCCACTCATTGGTGGTGAAGTGGTGCTGTACCGCAGAGCGACTCACCCGTGCGTGCTGCAGCTGAAACTCCACTATCGCCTGCTGCTGCTCGCACAGTCTGGCCAGCATGTGCAAGGTGGAGTTCCACCTTGTGATAACGTCGCATATGAGGCGGTGACCGGGAAGGCCAAAGTTACGCTGCAGTGCTGACAGGCGAGCAGAAGCAGGGTGAGAACGCCGAAAGCTCGCATAGACGGCTCGCATTTTCTGCAGCAGCTCTGACATATCAGGGTAATTTTTAAGGAATTTCTGCACCACCAAATTCAGCACATGCGCCAGGCAAGGGATGTGCGTCAAACCGGCTAGGCCCAGAGTTGCTACGAGATTTCGCCTATTATCGCACACGACCAGGCCGGGCTTGAGGCTCACTGGCACCAACTACTCATCGGTCTGTTGTTGCATGCCCGTCCACAGCTCCTGCGCAGTGTGGGGTTTGTCCCCCAAACAGATAAGTTTTAAAACTGCCTGCTGTTGTTAACCCCTGACTGTGTTGAAGTTGGTGGTGAAGGTGTTACGCTGACCGGATGAGGAGCCGGTAGAGGATGAGGAAGCAGAGTAGGAGGAGGACGCAACAGGAGGCAAAGAGAAGCACCCTGCAATCCTCGGTGGTGGAAGGACATGCGCCAAACTGCTATCCGCCTCAGGCCCAGCCGCCACTGCATTTACCAAGTGTGCTGTTAGGGAGATATAACGTCCCTGACCATGCTTACTGATCCACGTATCCGTAGTTAGGTGGACCTTGCCACAGATGGCGTTGCGCAGTTCACACCTGATTTTGTCCCCCACTTGGTTGTGCAGGGAAGGGATGACTCGCCTGGAAAAGTAGTGGCGGCTGGGCACGACATACTGTGGGACAGCCACCGCCATAAGGCTTTTAAAACTCTCCGTCTCCACCAGACAGAATGACAGCATTTCAAAGGCCAGGAATTTTGAAATGCTGGCATTCAGAGCCATGGATCGCGGGTGAGTAGGGGGTACTTCCTCTTTTGCTTTAGTGTTTAGGAGATAGACAGCTGAATACTTCTATGGGACATTGTGGAGATGCTTGGTGACCCAGGTGGTGGCGTTGCTGGCAGATCCTCTGTTTGCAGGGTGGCAGGTGCCACTGTTAGTCCAGAGGGGGATGGAGAGGCTGAGACTGCAGCAGAAGAGGAAGCAGGAGGAGCCAGAGACCTTTCGTGATTTTTGAGGTGTCTACTCCACTGCAGCTCGTGCTTTGCACTTAGATGCCTGGTCATGCAGGTTGTGCTTAGGTTGAGAACGTTTATGCCTTGCTTCAGGCTCTGATTGCACAGCGTGCAAACCACTCGTGTCTTGTCGTCAACACATTGTCTGAAGAAGTGCCAAGCCAGAGAACTCATTGGGGCTGGCTTTGGTGTGCTCGGTCCCTTGGTGCAGTGGCCAGTAGCAGGCATACTGTCTAGGGGACGGCCGCTCCGCTTTTGCACACTGCTCCCTCTTCTGCTGTGCTGGTGGCTCTGTGCGACCACCTCCTCTTCCTCCTAACTAGACAGGTCACTCGCATGACCTTGATTCCATGTGGGGTCGAGGACCTCATCATCCTCCACATCACCTTCCACCCAGTCTTCACCCCTGCCCTCCATGTCAGTCTGCACACTGCAGAAAGCCACAGCAGTTGGCACCTGTGTTTCGTCATCATCCGAGACGTGCTGCGGTGGTTCTCCCATGTACTCATCCTGAAACATAAGTGGTTGGGCATCGGTGCACTCAATCTCTTCCACTTCTGGGGCAGGGCTATGTGGATGGCCCTGGGAAACCCTGCTAGCAGAGTCATCAAAAATCAGAAGAGACTGCTGCATGACGGGGCTCAGACTGCTTGGCTGATTTGCAAGGGGGTGAGGTGAAAGACTGATGGCCATGGGCTGCAGGTGCCAACTCTGATCTTTCAGCAGGAGACTGGGTGGGAGACAATGTGAAGGAACTGGAGGCACTGTCAGCCACCCAATCTACTATCGTCTGTACTTGTTCTGGCCTCGCCATTCGTAGAGCCGCATTAGGCCCGACCAAATAACGCTGAAGGTTCTGTCGCCTACTCGCACCTGAGGAAGGTGTTTCACTTGTGTGTGTAGCTGGCACAGATCGACCACGTCCTCTCCCTGCAACAGAAGCTCCACCAACACCAGCAGCACCACGATCAGGGCCACCTCCCTTATTTCACGCTCTCCTCATTCTTTGCGTTCACCAACCAAACTAACAGATGGTTTAAGTCAGGCGACTATGTAACTGCCAATTGTCAACAATTAAGTTCACTGACAGTAAGGCAGTGCCGGTGTCATAAAGAGGAAAAATTTCTTGAGGTCACACAACAGTGTGATAGGCGAATTTTATACAATTACTTCACGGTCATAATTTTTTTTTATTTTTCAACCAACAATATAACAGCAATATTTAACGCTTGTATTGGACTCTCAGAAATGCAGCAAAGGCCCCAAATTTAGTGTCTTGCACAAAATGGGTGTTTTTTAAACCCAGTATATAATTGCAGTATTTATACTTTACAGAAAAAAAATGTGTATATGTAACCCCCTGGGTCCCTAAACTCATAGAACGATTCCTTTTATTATTATACCTTCCCCTGGCACATATGAAGTGCAGGTGCACTTAAAAAATGGGTATATGTTGCCCACTGAACTAAAAGAACAGGGTTAAATTATTGTCCCTGGCACATATGCTGTACTGGTGCACTGAACTTGCATAAAATGGCCGCCGACGCCCACCTAACTAACAGGCGGATAAAAGTTATTTTTCTGTGTCACTGGGCTCAGGACAGGGTACAAAGATTTTGCACTGCACCCACAAAACAAAATCGCTGTAGATCACTGAGTTAACAAGTTCTGATAACAGATAGATTCTTTCCTATTCTCTCCCTCACAGCAGCAGCAGCATCCTATCCCTACACTAGTAAGAGCAGAATGACGTGCAGCGCTACGTGACTCCAGCATATATAGAGGCTGGGTCACATGAGCCATTAAATCCCCGAACACCGAGCTCAAACCCGAACTTTTACTGAAAAGTTCGGGTCCGGGGTCTAAAAATCCTAAAGTTCGGTACGAACCCGAACTTTACAGTTCAGGTTCGCTCAACCCTAAACATGTCCTATTGCCTGCAAATCACGTTCCGTGGCTCCATTCAAGTCAATGGGTCTGCAAAAAAAACGGAACACATACGGAATGTACTCGTATGTCTTCCGCATCCATTCCGTTTTTGCGGAACCATCTATTGGAAATTTTATGCTCAGCCCAATTTTTTCTATGTAATTACTGTATACTGTATATTGCAAGAAGATTTAGACTAGAACCTTCAGAATCACAGGTGCATATCCATGAAGCAAAAATAATACAAAAAACTAAATGGCTGCACACCGTTATATATACAAACAATAGAGCTAAGAAATGGGGGTCATTCAAGATAAAAGTGGTACAATACCGACTATGGATATGCACCTGTGATTCTGAAGGTTCTAGTCTAAATCTTCTTGCAATATATTGAGGGTAGCACCTCTTTTAGACTGAACACGCCCATCTTCCTGGGACTTCTTAGCAGAGTACGTTGTAGCTGGTTCCTACACTGCCCTGAATATTGTAGGCTTAAGTATGTCCAAAGTGAGGCAGTATATTTAGTGTTAGGGACCCATCTGCGGAAGCCACCTTGACGCCTGGTAGATGGGCCCGACACGTATGTGCGCTAAGAGCTTCCATTACTCATTTATAGTCGGTATTGTACCACTTTTATCTAGAATGACCTCCATTTCTTAGCTCTATTGTTTGCAGGGCCAGCACTTCCATAGAGGCAAGGGGGGTAATTGAACCCCGGGCCCTCGAGTCCTTAGGGGCCCCCCCCCCCCGCGCCGGCCCACAACTAACTATAGGCAGGACAGTCAGTCAGTGTCAAACGGAGATAAGTTCTTCCATTGTGGAAGCGCTCATCTCCAGTCATCTGTATCGCCGTCCTCAGGACAGCGATACAGATGGCTGTGCAGCAGGGCAGGGGAGGGAGAGGTGTGTCCCTTCCCCTTCCTCTGATAGGCTGCAGGCACTAGGCCGGCAGCCTATCAGAGGCCGGCGCGATGAAGTCATCGCGCCGCCTGAGCCCTGAGCCGTACAGCGCGGGACACAGGCTGGAAGAGGCCTGCATCGCATCGCTGCCAAGGAGGTAAGTATAAGTGTTTTTTTTTTTCATGATGGGGGGGCTCTGGCTACTGGCACATGATAGGGGGGGCTCTGGCTACTGGCACATGATAGGGGGGCTCTGGCTACTGGCACATGATGGGGGGGCTCTGGCTATTGGCACATGATATAGGGGGGCTCTGGCTACTGGCACATGATAGGGGGGGCTCTGGCTATTGGCACATGATATAGGGGGGGCTCTGGCTACTAGCACATGATATAGGGGGGGCTCTGGCTACTGACACATGATATAGGGGGCTCTGGCTACTGGCACATGATATAGGGGAGGCTCTGGCTACTGGCACATGATATAGGGGGGCTCTGGCTACTGGCACATGATAGGGGGGGCTCTGGCTATTGGCACATGATATAGGGGGGCTCTGGCTACTGGCACATGATAGGGGGGGCTCTGGCTATTGGCACATGATATAGGTGGGGGCTCTGGCTACTGGCACATGATATAGGGGGGGCTCTGGCTACTGGCACATGATATAGGGGGGGCTCTGGCTACTGGCACATGATATAGGGGGGCTCTGGCTACTGGCACATGATGGGGGGGTCCTCTGGCTATGGGCCCATGATATGGGGGGGGGCTCTTGTTACTGACACATGATGGTGGGGGGGCTCTTTTACTGGCACATGATTGGGGGGCATCTATGAGGGCACATTTTACTGGCACATTATTGGGGGACATCTATGGGGGCACTTATTACCGGCACATTGGGGGCACTTATTACTGGCACATTATTGGGTGGCACTATACTGGAACACATTATGGTGGGTACTATGGGGAAGGTGGGAGAGGAGTACTATGCGGTCATCTACGGGGGCACTGAGAAGGGGTATTTTATACTTACAAATTATGGCGGACACTGAGGGCATCTACTGGGGCACTATATATGGGGCATTTTAAACTGCTACATTATGGGGAGCACTAGGAGGGAGGGGGGAGAGGAGCACTATGGGGGCATTTACTGGGGGCACTATATAGGGGTATTTTATACTGGCACATTATGGGGGCACTATGGGGACATTAGCTCAACTGGGGGCATTACAAGGGCGTATTTTTTGCACTGTCACATTGTAAGGAGAATTATTTCTACTGAGGGGGCATTATGGTGGGCTTTATTACTCCCCCATGGTATGACCTCCTAGTAGCAGCACCAGCCTCTCCCTGCTCTGCTATCCCTCTGCCCATTCTCCAAATGCTTATTATGAAATCTTTCTCATTAGGATAAAACACATCAGCTCCACCGAGCCCCCGACCAAAGTGTTGAAGTGGTGTCCGAGATCCCCAAGGGTCAAGCCAGGTAATTGAAAGTTTTCATATGAAATATGTTTGTTATACACATATAGCATACAACGTGCCCCACAATATACAGTTTCTTCTGTAAAAGTCATCAAGTGTCATGGGGGAGGGGCCCCTTATAGTTTTTTGCCCCAGGGCCCCATTTCACCTAGCACCGCCCTGATTGTTTGTATATATAACGGTGTGCAGCCATTTTGTTTTTTGTATTATGTTTGCTTCATAGATATGCACCTGTGATTCTGAAGGTTCTAGTCTAAATCTTCTTGCAATATATTGAGGGTAGCACCTCTTTTAGACTGAACACGCCCATCTACCTGGGACTTCTGAGCAGAGTACGTTTGTAGCTGGTTCCTACACTGCCCTGAATATTGTAGGCTTAAGTATGTCCAAAGTGAGGCAGTATATTTAGTGTTAGGGACCCATCTGCGGAAGCCACCTTGACGCCTGGTAGATGGGCCCGACACGTATGTGCGCTAAGAGCTTCCATTACTCATTTACAGTCGGTATTGTACCACTTTTATTTAGAATGACCCCCATTTCTTAGCTCTATTGTTTGTATATATAACGGTGTGCAGCCATTTTGTTTATTGTATACTGTATATGCCATACAGAAAAACGGAACGGAAAAACGGAACCGGAAACACTACTGAAACAAAAAACTGATAAACGGATTCGTTAAAAACGGCCCGCAAAACACTGAAAAAGCCATACTGTCGTGTGTATGAACCATTAATGTGTGTATGCACATATCATTGTTTTAGCAAGGTCCGTGTTTTTAGCACGGATGCATGCACTATATTTTCCGTGTTTATGTATTCTTCACGGCCATTATAGTCTATGGGTCCGTGAAAACCACGGATGCAACACGGATGCCATCCGTGTTTCGTGGATCATTAGGAAGAGATGCTTTGAAAATTATTTTTCAGCTGCGCAGTATCAGTGAAACACAGATGACACACTGGCAGCAAAAAACGGACACACGGACCCAACACGTATTCATCACGGAGGCATCACTGACCAGCTTTTAATTGATTTTAGCACGGACACAGATGTGTGAATGAGGCTGAGGCTTTAGTCTGAGTTCACACTTCAGTTATTTGGTCAGTTATTTCAATCAGTTATTGTGAGCCAAAGCCAGTCGGGTCAAAAACACAGAACAGGTTGTGAGATAGTGACAGATCTCACAGAGGTGAGAGGCAAGGAAGGGGTGGATAGTGCGGTCCACACCCCTATTCCACCACAGGTGAGACCAGCTGGAGGTGCTGGGGCTGGCATAAAGCACCTCCCAGGGTGTCAATCTAGGGGAAGGAGATTCATTATGCAACAGGGTCCTGCTGGAGGCTCTGTATTAGTGGTCTCAGCCGAGCTAGCTGAGGGACCACAGGGCTAGATGCTAGCCGGAGTATTGGGGGACGCTGTGACGCCTGGGCGCAAGGGTCACGAGGCCAGAGTCAGAGGGACTACTGGGCCACACTCCCCCATAAAGGTACTGGATGTTGTTTCATGTGATGTAAATAAACACAGCACGCGGGATTACTGCACAGGAGCCATGTTGGTAACATAACATAAAGACAGGAGCAACTGCCACAAATGGAAAACAGGAAACAGGAAGTGGTGCACCAACATTACATCCATAACATCTCCCCCTTTTTAGTGTTAATAAATGAACATTTTAAGTTTTGAAGAGAGATAACAATAACGCATTTGATACTCTATAGCAGGGGTACTCAACTAGTTTTATTAAAGGTCCACATACCTGGGTCTGCAGTCAGGTGTAGGTCCAAGCTGAACGCCAACAGTAAAGATGTCATCTTTTTAATGTCTTGCAAACTTTGTAGAACTATTTACATTCAGATTTATAATTATTTTTAGTGTGAAAATTGGCATTTTTTCTCTTTCACCAGCCCTTTGAAATTCGGTACAAAGGGGGTGACTGCCATTCGAACACAATGGTGCAAATGCTCATCTGTGATCTGAGTGCGGTATCTGTTCTTCACCAGATTCATAGTGGAGAATGCAGATTTACAAGTGTATGTAGAACCATAGTAATGACATGGATTGCTATTTTTTGTATAAGTGGATATTTAGCTGGAATAACCAGTTTTGTCCAGAAGAAAACGGGGTCACAATCATTCAACTGAACTTTTAAAACAGCATCTTCTTGCAGATCAATTAGCTCCATCTGTAGGGTAGCAGAATTTGCCCATGTAAAAGCATGATGGGCCTCAGTAGCAAAACGCCCAATGTTTTTTTACCAGATATGGATTTTTAATACATAGCAAAACTTCTTGGCCAATTGTGAAGTCTTGGAAGCGACTTTTAAAATTGTCAATTAGGCCTTGCATGAAGTCCCCATGGTTGGAGAATACACTTTCTTTGGTATTTTCTTGTTGGCTATATTAATCAAGCTTTGGAAAATGAAGCAAGTTCTCTTTTAGATCACTCTGAAAAACCTCTAATTTCTTCTGAAAAGCCCTCATTGCTTCCACAAGGTTAAAAATATTTAGATTTTTGTCTTGCAGTTTCATATTTAAAGCATTTAAATGACTTGTAATATCTGCCAGGAAAGCAACGATTTCCATTTTGTCTTTGTTACTCAAAAATGCTTTTGCTTTTTCTGTCTTCTGTTCAGCTAAAAACTTTTCCAGCTCTTTCCTTAAAACTCTGCCCTTACTAAGCCACCTTACATTGTTGTGGACAAGTAGGTCACTGAAGGACGCTACTAAAGTCCCGGCTGCCATGGTAAAGTAGTGGGGAGCCGGGGGAGAAGATACTTACCGTCCGTGCCGCTCCCGGGGTGCTCCACAATGACGTCACAGCGCCCCTACGTCGCACGGATCACGTGATCCATGCGATCATGTGATCCATGCGCGTGGGGCGCTCTGACGTTATAGTGGAGCGCCCGGGTAAGTCCCAGAATTAGTAATGGCCACATTAGTGCCCCAGTAAGAATAATGCCCCCAGTAAGAATAATGTCCCCATTAGTGCCCCCAGTAAGAGTAATGCCCCCATTAGTGCCCCCCTTCTCTGCTTTTGCAAAAAAAATAAAAAAAAAATTTGCATTCACCTGGCTGCGGTGAACATTCGCTGCTGACTGCAAGCTCAGGACCGGTGCTCCAACGTGATGACGTCTTGTAGGTCCTGTCCTGAGCTTCTAGTCAGCAGGGAGTGTTCTCCAAAGCGTGAGCAAATGGAGGTGGAGGTACCGTAATTTTATTAATTTTTTTACTAGCACAAGTAGCGGTGGAGGTAAAGGCTGTACTAATGGGCGTTCCATGATGGAAGCGCTCATTAGTAAGGGTACTTTCACACTTGCAGCAGGACGGATCCGACAGGCTGCTCACCCTGTCAGATCCATCTTGTCACTACTTTGCCGTGCCGCTGCTCTGTGCCCATCGACTATAATGGGGATGGGGGCAGAGCTACAGCGCAGCACCGTGAGAGGCCGCCAGGCTAAAAGTACTAAATGTCAGACTTTTTCGTCTGGCGGCCTCACGCTGTGCACTGCCATGCTGCGCCGTAGCTCCACTCCCGCTATAGTCAATGGGGAGTGGCAGTCCGGCGAATTAGCGGCAGGACGGATCTGACAGTGTGAACAGCCTGTCGGATCCGTCCTGCCGCAAGTGTGAAAGTACCCTAACAGTCCTTACAGGAAAATTCTGGCACTGGCAAGGGAACTAAAATACCAGCCTTGCTGGTGAACTACTGGCCGGGTGGCAACCCAAGCCACAGAACAGACATATGATAGTTTTGTTCCTGGGGCAGGAAGAAGTGCGCAGGTAAGCTCCTCCTCCTGCACGTACCAGAGTGTGCAGGAGAGAAGGAGCGCTACATGTGGAGGGAGCCCTGTCTCACTGCGCTCTGGGACAGGAGGAAGTGCGCCGGTAAGCTCCTCCTCCTGCACGGTACAGTGTGCAAGAGAGGAGGAGCGCTCTGAAGGATGGCCGGGGTCCGGACAACTGGCAGCCGCGGTCCGTATTTGTACCGCGGTCCACCAGTTGAGTACCCCTGCTCTATAGGTTAAGTCTCATAGGTGGTTTTGAACATCCTCTTACTGGCATGTCCTGTGCGTGGCTGCTGGTAGATGTACTAGCTTGCTCAGGATTGCCAGTACCAATGGTCTGTTGCCCCACCTCTGTACATTCCTCACAGTCAATGGGCACACGTGTCCCTGTTATACCAAGCGAGACTGGCTTATCAATGAGATATTGCGACGTAGGTTTTTCTGCCACTCGTAAATCCACACGATTGCGACGAAAGAGAGTTCCGTCAACGTCCACTAGATATGAGCGTGGTGCAACTTTTTTCAAATAAGTACCCATTCTCCAACGACCTGTTCGATTCCCAGGTAAGGGTTTCATATGGATTTGTTCTCAAATAATCAACACTGGCAGATCCCTGGCCGATGTATCATATTGAGCCTCTTAAACTTTAACTTTTCTGTAACACCTTGTACCACACAATGTTCCAGAAGCTTATTCACTGCCGGTAAGGAAGTCTTCAGCCTCCTTGATATCAGTCTTTGTCCCGGACCACTATCCATGCCTTCTGTTGGAGTGTTTTTCCAATGCAAAAGGGCCTTCCACGAGTCTTTACCATCACTGTGTCCTCTTTTGCATAAGTTCTTAACAATCTTTACAGCTGCTTCAGTTTTGCCATTCACTTGTGGATGACGTGGTAAGGAAGTAACATGCTCAAACTCCCATTCCATTGCAAATCTTCTAAATTGCAAGCTTGAAAACTGAGGGCCATTATCAGAGATCACTTTATCTGGTTGGCAATAACGGGCAAACTGAGCTTAATTGTGATTTCAGTGGACAAATCAGGAAGAAGGTCGATTTCCCAAAAGTCCGAATTGTGGTCAACTAATATCAGGTATTCTTTGCCTGCGTAGTTGAATAAGTCCATACTGATGATCTGCCATGGACGTGTCGGTATCTCGTGCGACATCATAGTTTCCTTTTGTTGGAAGTGGGCATATTCTTTGCAGATGGGACAATTACTGACAAAATCTTTGATTTCACTGCAAGTATCCTTTCCTTCTCAATGCACCTTAATTCCTTTCTTTGTCCCCGAAGACAGGCCTGGAGAACTATCAATGACACACACAGTATGATGTCAAAAACAGCTCTGTTTTAATCTTGACCATATGGGCCTTTTATACATCCATACATACATACAAGAAACAGCTGCGGCTCACATTTCAATAGTGCTGACTAGAAACAGTTCCTTATACAGACAGAAGGTCAATGTAAATATATTTACCCTCTAGTATGATGTCACCCAACCTCCTGTCCTTCATACAGTTCATATAGCTTATTCTATTTAACCCTTCAATCCCCTCTTAAGTCATGAATATGACTTATCTTTTTTCTCTCATAGAGAGGTAAGTAGCATATGATTGTCCAGGGTCTGTGGGTTTTGGACACATTACACAAAACATCTGTATGAGGGAAGGGATACATTGGATACAACAACATATGACAATTAAGGAAGCAATTATAATTATAATACTGATCAATAATGTTCTTAACCAACTCAAATCCGGCAGCCAGCTCAATAACCAGTCCCACCAAGAGGATGAATCAACATCTTTCTTGATATTATTAGCAATTTCATGTAACGCTTGAATATGGGACTGGATTGATCTGGAATGGTCAGATAAATTAAAGCAACACATTCCTTTAAAATCTTGACATCCTATATTATGTTTAAGTAACAGATAATCCACAGCAAATCTAGTTTCTAGCACTGCTCCTCTTACGCCTTGTAGATCTAAAAGCATGTCTGATAAGGCGATAGAGGTATGATTCAGAGATTTAGCCAAGTCACATGCAATATAATTTATAGTACGAGTATTATATATAGCCAGTCCAGGCACTCCTAATATAGAGGCGCCCAAACTTGTATATTCTGTACGGCTGAGAAGGGGTAAAGTAGAGTCACAGTCTTCTGATAAAGTCTTGGTAACTGATCTGTAAGCTCTCCTGATAGGGGGTTGACTGGGAAGGGCCAAAGTCAGCCTGGATAACTCATAGGGACCTCCAATAGCATTAGCAGGAATGTAATTGTAAGTGTTGTTACCACAAGACAAAAAACATCCCTTAGGGAGCATTATATTATAGATAAAACTGGGAGTCACAATGGTCTTATTACAACTCATGGAATTATCCAGGGAGCTAGCAAGCCTACTATCCTTTTTACAAGTGTCGTCAATATAATCATATACATTATTTTTAGGTAATCCACTTTTTATGTCTCTATTATCACAATATAAAGTCATATCCTGGGAAAAGGTAAAACAAGTCTCTGCTGCAGTCACGTTAATAGTATTCTAATATTATCCCTGCTATTTCCTAATTTCTGACACTCCCCACAGAAGTCATACAAGGGAATAAAAGATTGTGTATTGTTAGCCATCGACCAGACTTCAAGCAGGGATTCATCGGGTGTAGGCACAGCAATAACACATGTTTGTATAAGATCCCGTGGGCTCTGTAAGTCTTTAAGGCACAATGAACTAACATTTAGGGCATTTGCCATCCTGATTATACTATTGTGTTCAGAATAAAAGGGGACGGGAGCAAAGGGATCTTTTATATACTGACTGAATATTTGGTGCACCGCAGAAGAAACTCATCTCCTCTGATTGATAAATACATGTAGTAATAAACCAGACTGGCAAGAAAACACAAAGATTAATAATTATCTGCAGACAAAAAATCTCCCAGACTATTGTGGGGTCATCATCTTCAGCCTGTGGCAAGACACTTTTCAGGGAAACTTCTTCTGAGCTCCCCTCTTTGTTCAGGGATTTCACACCTGCTTCACCCTCTTTGTCTTTGTCCGTCACCGGAGAAGAAGCCTCAGGGACCCTTTACACTCTGCTTGCGTGAATCCAGATTGGAGCCTCTTCAGTGAGAATCGCTGTTCTGGTGACCGCTACCACTCGGGTGGGTGGTCCAAACGGGAACTCAGTCTGTTTTCGTCCTTTTGCCAGGCGCTGGACTATCACCACGTCTCCTGGTTGGAAAGGATGCGTAGGTTCCTGTGGAGAAAAAGGAGAGGCACGAGCAACATCTTGTTAAAATTGATCTAAGACCTGGTATAAAAAAATATCTCTGAATGAGGTCAGTGGTTGCCTGTGCTCCCCTATGGCCAAGACCATGATATTGTGCAATTAAAATCGGGGCGCTTGCAACTGGAATACATGGTTCCCCCTCTTTGCAGATAAGACCCGTATTAGGGTCTTGTACTGCACCTACCGACTGCCATTCTATTTTGTCACTACTGGTAGCCTACTGACATATGTTGCGTATGTATGTTCCTCAATAGGGCCTGAACTTTGTGTGAGGTATGTAGAGTAGTGGGATGACCTAGGGTGATAGGCGTGGCCATCTCAGCGACCATAGCACAGGCTGCCAAACTCCTGAGACACGCAGGCATGCCCTGAACCTGTACGGGGACCAAGCAAAAGCAACAGGGTGGAATTAACCTCCATAATCTTGCGCCAGGACTCCCGCCATGGTTTTACAATTGTCCCTGGCAAATAAGTAAAACATCACGCCATAGTCGAGTAGGCCCAAACCAGGACTTGAAACTATTGCACATTTCAAATGACTAAAAGCTTGTAACATTTCATCAGACCAGTTAATGAAGTCAGGCATCTCAGTATTAGTGGCTTGTCTCAGAATATTATCATAGTAGGAACAATCAGCAATCCATTGGTGGCAGTAACCAATCATGCCAAGAAAGGTCAACATGTCTTTCTTGGTTTGTGGGCGGGGCTGACCCAGTACAGCGGTAATTCTGGCATGGCTGATTTTCCTCTCACATTTACTGAGAACAAAGCCCAAATACTCAACACTTTCCATACACCATTGTAATTTCTTCCTAGAAACTTTGTGACCACTTTCACATAACCACAGGAATAAACTAACACAGTCTGCATGGCAGGCCTCCCGAGTAGAACTACATATGAGGAGATCGTCCACATATTGTAGAAGGACAGAACCATGAGGGGCAGTCCAAGGGCGCAGTGTAACTTGGAGGACAATGGAGTAGACTACTGGGGAGTCTACATAACCCTGAGGTATTCTACACCAAGTATACTGGCGAAATTTAAATGTGAAGCCAAAAGGTGGCCGTGTCTCTTTGTCAACTGGGACAGAAAAAAATGCATTCTTTAAATCAATAACAGAGAAAAACTCTGCATGGGCAGGAATAGCTGATAGCAGAGATGGTACTTCTGGAACCACAGGGGCTATGGGTATGATAACAATCGTATTAATATCATCTACTTCAATAGGTTTCTTTAACAAGGTGTCCCTTACAGTCATAAAAGGGAACTGTTCCTCAAGGTCACTGTCCTCATCATGATGATGTATATGTTCAGGTTTGGGAAAAGACTTTTGTGATCTCAGGCGCATGGGAGCTATGACATCCCCAGCACCAACAGCACCAGCCGCTGGATCCTGACCACTCTGATCAGGCATAGGTTGTGGTAACTGTAGAGGGGGCTGCGGGAGCTGGGGAGCTGTAGGTGGTTGGATATTGGTAGCAGTATATGCAGCCAGTAAATCTAAGTCATCTTTTGAAAGGGATGGATATATCTGTGGGATATTTCCTAAATAGGGAGGAGGGGGCTTCTGGAGTGAACCCCTTGTCAATTCTTTTTCTAACTCATGTTTCTTTTTATATCCCTCCTGATTTTCTGCCTTCTGTTTGTTAACCTTTTTTATTTGGTCTATCATACCAATATGGTGCATAAGTAAGCCTATTTTCCCCTCCCGACTTCATATACTGCATGTCCCACTGGAGGTCTGGACCATAATATGGGTAAGCTTCAGTGTCACCCAAACATAACCCTTTTACCATATCCATATGGAAGGTGTCATTAGCCCCTTCCCGAGGGAACGAATTTATACTCTTCATCCCCTCTGTCCATCCTGCCATATTATCCACCAAGGGAGTAACTAAATAATAATAATCAGTCCCACAGACCCGGGCTACATAATCCTTACATGTTTCTCCTACATTCGGAGGGGGTGGAGAGACCTTTCCTTGCTTTGCACCCATTTCTTATAACTTAATTGAGACGGAGGCAGAGCAAAACTCTCCCCAGGACTGGCTGTACTGAATCGTAAAGGTTCCGACAATTCCTGTCAAATGGGTCAGAGGACTTATGTCTATGCTCAACTTCCTTCTCAACTGTCTATTAGTATTATCCCTTAAAACTGTCACTTGCGTTTACCAGTTTCTGGGTTAGTGGGTTTATCCAGGACACACACAATAAAGTTAGTACAGTTTTCACAGTATCATTTGCTGCTTACCTTCAGCATAAAAATTACTTAATGCTTCATAACATAACAAAAAGCAGAAGAAAGTGACAGATAAGAAGCATTAGAAATTGGGTGACAAGAGAAATCAAGGTGCAGACACTATTTGAATTCTTTCCAAAATAATTCCTCTTTTAAATCCTTACCTAAAGAATTTATCTGTTAGACTTGGCCAGTAGTCTATTTATAGTCTATCTTGCCTAAAGATAGATACTATTCCTTTCAGTGTGTCTAAAGTAGATTCAAAATAGAAGCAACAGAAAATTTTTCGGAAAACATCGGAATGTCCCCAGTCCTTAAAGACAGGAATGTTCCGTACTTACCGAATTCCTGTGTACTCTATTCCGGACAGAGCCCCCAGCTGAAAGTATCCTTTCCTTCTCAATGCACCTTGATTCCTTTCTTTGTCCCCGAAGACAGGCCTGGAGAACTATCAATGACACACACAGTATGATGTCAAAAACAGCTCTGTTTTAATCTTGACCATACGGGCCTTCTATACATCCATACATACATACAAGAAACAGCTGTGGCTCACATCTCAATAGTGCTGACTAGAAACAGTTCCTTATACAGACAGAAGGTCAATGTAAATATATTCACCCTCTGGTATGATGTCACCCAACCTCCTGTCCTTCATACAGATCATATAGCTTATTCTATTTAACCCTTCATTCACCTTGCATGTTAGGCCAGTAAAGAGTATCACAAGCTTGTCTGTAGCATGCTTCACCTCCAATATGGCTAGAGTGTATTCGTGATAACATCTCCGCTCTCAGCGATTTAGGCACTATGACCCTTTCTGATCTCATCTCTGAAGGACCAATATTCCCGTAGAGTTGCAGGAATTGCTACTTTCTCATCTGGCCATCCACTCAAGACAACAGATTTCAGAGTTTGTAACGTTGCGTCACCGTCAGTGTGTTGTATGAGTTGCTGCAGACGCTGAGCAGTGACATTAAGATAGTTGGCTTGATTGATTCCACGAAGCCCACTCAATAGTTCATGTTGTTTACGCTGGTAGACCTCTGGTGCCACGGAAACCCCAAATGGAAGTTTAAGCCATCTCTTTCTGCCCCAAGGAGTCCAGAAAGTGGTCATGTAACTGCTTTTTTCAGCTAGTTTGCACTGTAAAAAGGCATCTCTTGCATCGACTAGTGTGAAAATACGCGCTTTTGGAAGTTTGTACAGAATGTCATTGAGCGTCGGCATTAGGTAGTGTGACCGCTTCAGGGCCATATTCAGGAACTTGGGATCGATACAGATTCTGATCTTTTCAGGCTTTCTGATAATCGCCATGTTGCTTATCCAATCCGTGGGTTCTGATACTGAGGGTAGATGTCCCTCAGCTTCATACTTGTCCAGTTGTGCTTTGACCTGTGGCTTAATAGGTATTGGTACATTCCGTGGGGCACATTGAACTGGTTGAATAGCAGGGTCAAGTTCAAAGCGTACCTCCCCTGGAACAAATACTACCGGGCCCTCAAATACATCACTGTAGGCATGAAGAGTTTGCTGTTTTGTCAGCGGCCTCGTCAGAGATTTCGCTGGCTGATTATCAACATAGTGCAGCTCAGCAGGAATAGTGAACTGCAGCAGTCCCAGGCGCTCACATGTTGAACCAGATAATAACGGTTTCTGATCAGCTTCCACAATCTCAAAGTGCAATTTGTGTACACAATCTTGTATGCTGCATGGAGGCAAATGACCCCTTTCAGACTTAATAACTGAACCATAGTAATTAATAAATAATGACATGACACCTTGTGTTGGAATAAAAATGGCCGCAATGCTTTATTAAGGGTAAATAAATTAATAAATAATTAAAACTTAAAATTCATTAAATAAATAACCATAAAAAAATCCAATAATTACCGAAATCCACTCAGCAATAGCTGAGTGATACAGCCCCTCTAATAAAGCAAAGCGACATAAAGCATAAGAATAGGGAAGGAGGGCGGGGCGACGATCCGGTCTTGATAAAACTGGTCCAGAAGCGCCGCCGAAACCCTCTTTTTAAGGACCATACTTTCCCGCCGCTGGCATCCACACCAATCAGCTGTCCGGAAATCTCCCCCAGCAACCAGCTGCACAATCAGAAGATCCTTGCTTGTCGTCCAAAACCAGCTGATTCTGACAGAACTTAACCATTTCATGAAAACCTGAAATAAAAGAGCGGAAAGCAAGAAAAGGAAGGGGGGGAGAGAAAAAAAGAGCAAAACCATACCAAAATACACAAATGAATGGTGTCATTGCCCCCATGTGTCCCCCAAGCGAAACGCTCTGGGGGGCCTGAACATTTTGTTTGGAAAAGTCCCAATTATTCCAATATTTCCCCTAAATACAGCTTTAATATAGTGCTGCTAGGCTGAATGGGTGTTTTTAGTGCTAGTTTCATTTTGTCATTTAAACTCATTACATCACATGTTGCACCTGAATCCAGCTGACAAGGTTGGATTATATTATTTAAATTGAGGTTTACAAACCATTTCTTGCCTTTTGTGTTTACAGCACCAATGCATTCTGAGGAGTAAAGCATATCAGTGCTAAACAGTTGTGCTTCCTCAGAATCAGGCCCTTGCTGAATTGTGTGTAGCTTCCTTACTTTCATGTCATGGGAGAGACACACCCTTGCAAAGTGATTTGGCTTACAGCATGCAGTACAGAATTTCCCCTTTTCTTTCACACGTAAATGCAAACTGCCACAATACTGTACTTGCATGATCCAGGCTTCTGCTCAGGCTAGTTGTGTGAGCGACTCTTGTGTTGAAACTTGTGCTGCTGTGAAGAGGCTATATTGATATTGATCTTGTCAGTCGAGTTAACGCCACAGCATATAGCGAGGGCGTTTTTGACTGCAGATACTGTGGGCAGCTCACGGGTTAAATCCCTCATGTCTTCTGCCAGCATTCTGGTTTCTCCGGAAGGGGGGGGGGGGGGGGGTTATTCCTTTAGCACTGTGTATGCCTGTATGAGTATTTGGTTTTCTCCCTTATTCCCCCCCCCCCCCCTTCCCCTGGTTCAGATTTATGGTCTCTCCTGTCCCTCACCTTAGAGTTAATAAATAGGAGGGCTTATCACAGCTCGGTCTCTTTTCACCGGCACCTTCAACAGGAACTTTCCCACCCTCCCACCCTTTGATTGTTTTTCTCTATGATGTTTTGTCTTACATATCTTTCTGTTACAGTTGTCATGGTTTAAGTCACAGCTGAAATAAATTACTAAGACCGGAGGAGAAGGCGGACTTGCCCACTGTGGTTTCCATGGGGCATATCGCTTCTCATACTCCTGGAAGTGGTTTCTCGTGATAAGAGTTTGGTAGTTTTGGTAAAAAAAAAGAGATTTAAAAGATAAATAAAGCTGTGACCGAACCTCACTCCACAAAACATGTTCCTCTGTCGTTATTTGGTTTAGGCGGGGAAGACATGCGTTAAGCAGTTGGGTTTTTAGTCATCTGCAGTCTTTTTATCCTGCTCCATATGCTTGTCAGTAAGTTCTACAGTGTGAAATATCTCAAGCGCTGTTTGCAAATCCGTGTTTCCTCAACTAGTGGCGGCTTGTGTGTTTTCATTGATGATACCCAGAACCAGTTTATCACGAATAAATTCATCTCTCAAAGAGCCATACTCACAGCTTGCAGATTTTTCTCTAAGCCGTGTGACAAACTTGTTTATCGATTCACCGTTTTCTTGCTTGCAGCAGCCAAATCTATATCTTTCTTATATGACATTTTTAGAAGGCATGAAGAAAGTTTCTAATACATCCAGGATGGCTTTGGTGTCATTATTTTGCTCCTCTGTAAGGTTCAGATTATGCTTGTAAACATGGAGGCATTTACTGCCCGTCACCCTCCTCAGAGTGGCTCCCTGTGGCGAGGCAGTAGTCACCAAACTCAGTTTTGAAGGTGTCACAGTTATCACAAACGTTGCCGCTTACCCTCATCGGCTCAGGCAGCGGAATGCTGTTAGCCGCCATGATGCTGCTATTGCTTGCGTCGAATGCTCAAATCCACGGACAGGAGATAGGAGACACGATCACGCTGTCAGGCTCTCAGCGGCAAATGTGCAGAAGTAGCGCAGATCCAGATACTTCTGACATCATATTTCATGTGATGTAAATGAACACAGCACGCGGGATTACTGCACAGGAACCATGTTGGTAACATAACATAAAGACAGGAGCAACTGCCACAAACGGAAAACAGGAAACAGGAAGTGGTGCACCAACATTACATCCATAACAGATGTGAGACCGTGTGTGAACAGGGCTCTGTACAGCCAGGCGACTGAGACACTGGGCTGGGAAAGCCGCTTGTAATTACCATGTGCAAATGGTGCTTTAAAGGGAACCTGTCACCAGGATTTTGTGCATAGAGCTGGGGACATGGGCTGCTAGATGGCCGCTAGCACATCTGCAATACCCATCTGCAATGGAGCGCGAGATTTCGGCGCTCCAGCTCTGTGACGTCAGCCAGCAAGGAGGAGATTCGGAGGACACGGGGCGGTGCTGGGCTCCTTTCCGCTGGTCTCATCTTCGGACACAGGACAATTATCAGGTTCATTTGCATATTGATCAAAACGGTTTTTTAACACAATAAAAGCGCAGAGAGCTGTGGGGACTGGGTATTGCAGATGTGCTAGTGGCCATCTAGCAGCCCATGTCCCCAGCTCTATGCACAAAATCCTGGTGACAGGTTTCCTTTAACCTCCTCAGGACCGCCGTACGCAGGATTGCGTCTTTGCGGCGGCCCTGCTCTTCTGGGTGGACGCGCCGGCGCGTCCTCTCGCGAGACGCGAGATTTCCTGTGAACGCGCGCACACAGGCGCGCGCGTTCACAGGAACGGAAGGTAAGAGAGTGGATCTCCAGCCTGCCAGCGGCGATCGTTCGCTGGCAGGCTGGAGATGTGTTTTTTTTAACCCCTAACAGGTATATTAGACGCTGTTTTGATAACAGCGTCTAATATACCTGCTACCTGGTCCTCTGGTGGTCCCCTTTGTTTGGATCGACCACCAGAGGACACAGGTAGCTCAGTAATATGTTGCACCAAGCACCACTACACTACACCCCCCCCTGTCACTTATTAACCCCTTGATCACCCTTGATCACCCCTGATCACCCCATATAGACTCCCTGATCACCCCCCTGTCATTGATTACCCCCCTGTCATTGATCAACCCCCTGTAAAGCTCCATTCAGATGTCCGCATGATTTTTACGGATCCACTGATAGATGGATCGGATCCGCAAAACGCATACGGACGTCTGAATGGAGCCTTACAGGGGCGTGATCAATGACTGTGGTGATCACCCCATATAGACTCCCTCATCACCCCCCTGTCATTGATTACCCCCCTGTCATTGATCACACCCCTGTAAAGCTCCATTCAGACGTCCGCATGATTTTTACGGATCCACTGATGGATGGATCGGATCCGCAAAACGCATACGGACTTCTGAATGGAGCCTTACAGGGGCGTGATCAATGACTGTGGTGATCACCCCATATAGACTCCCTCATCACCCCCTGTCATTGATCACACCCCTGTAAAGCTCCATTCAGACGTCCGCATGATTTTTACGGATCCACTGATAGATGGATCGGATCCGCAAAACGCATACGGACGTCTGAATGGAGCCTTACAGGGGCGTGATCAATGACTGTGGTGATCACCCCATATAGACTCCCTGATCACCCCCCTGTCATTGATTACCCCCCTGTCATTGATCACACCCCTGTAAAGCTCCATTCAGATGTCCGCATAATTTTTACGGATCCACTGATAGATGGATCGGATCCGCAAAACGCATACGGACGTCTGAATGGAGCCTTACAGAGGCGTGATCAATGACTGTGGTGATCACCCCATATAGACTCCCTCATCACCCCCCTGTCATTGATTACCCCCCTGTCATTGATCAAACCCCTGTAAAGCTCCATTCAGACGTCCGCATGATTTTTACGGATCCACTGATAGATGGATCGGATCCGCAAAACGCATACGGACGTCTGAATGGAGCCTTACAGAGGCGTGATCAATGACTGTGGTGATCACCCCATATAGACTCCCTCATCACCCCCCCTGTCATTGATTACCCCCCTGTCATTGATCACACCCCTGTAAAGCTCCATTCAGATGTCCGCATGATTTTTACGGATCCACTGATAGATGGATCGGATTCGCAAAACGCATACGGACGTCTGAATGGAGCCTTACAGAGGCGTGATCAATGACTGTGGTGATCACCCCATATAGACTCCCTGATCACCCCCCTGTCATTGATTACCCCCCTGTCATTGATCACACCCCTGTAAAGCTCCATTCAGATGTCCGCATGATTTTTACGGATCCACTGATAGATGGATCGGATCCGCAAAACACATACAGGCGTCTCCCTGGAGCCTTCCAGGGGGGGTGATCACCCCATATAGACTCCCTGATCACCCCCCCTGTCATTGATCACCCCCCCTGTCATTGATCACCCCCCCTGTCAGGCTGCATTCAGATGTCCGTATGATTTTTACGGATCCACGGATACATGGATCGGATCCGCAAAACACATACGGACATCTGAATGGAGCCTTACAGGGGGGTGATCAATGACAGGGGGGGTGATCAATGACAGGGGGGGTGATCACCCCATATAGACTCTCTGATCACCCCACTGTCATTGATCACCCCCCTGTCATTGATCACCCCCCTGTAAGGCTCCATTCAGACATTTTTTTGGCCCAAGTTAGCGGAAATTCTTTTATTTTTTCTTACAAAGTCTCATATTCCACTAACTTGTGTCAAAAAATAAAATCTCACATGAACTCCCCATACCCCTCACGGAATCCAAATGCGTAAAAATTTTTAGACATTTATATTCCAGACTTCTTCTCACGCTTTAGGGCCCCTGGGTGAGATAAATATCTTGGTCAAATGCCAACTTTGTATAAAAAAATGGGAAAATTTGTCTTTTGCCGAGATATTTCTTTCACCCAGCATGGGTATATGTAAAAAGACACCCCAAAACACATTGCCCAACTTCTCCTGAATACGGCGATACCACATGTGTGACACTTTTTTGCAGCCTAGGTGGGCAAAGGGGCCCACATTCCAAAGAGCACCTTTAGGATTTCACAGGTCATTTACCTACTTACCACACATTAGGGCCCCTGGAAAATGCCAGGGCAGTATAACTACCCCACAAGTGACCCCATTTTGGAAAGAAGACACCCCAAGGTATTCCGTGAGGGGCATGGCGAGTTCCTAGAATTTTATATTTTTTGTCACAAGTTAGCGGAATATGATGATTTTTTTATTTTTATTTTTTTCCCTTACAAAGTCTCATATTCCACTAACTTGTGACAAAAAATAAAAACTTCCATGAACTCACTATGCCCATCAGCGAATACCTTGGGGTGTCTTCTTTCCAAAATGGGGTCACTTGTGGGGTAGTTATACTGCCCTGGCATTCTAGGGGCCCAAATGTGTGGTAAGAAGTGTGAAATCAAATTCTGTAAAAAATGACCGGTGAAATCCGAAAGGTGTTCTATGAACTCACTATGCCCATCAGCGAATACCTTAGGGTGTGTACTTTCCGAAATGGGGTCATTTGTGGGGTGTTTGTACTGTCTGGCCATTGTAGAACCTCAGGAAACATGACAGGTGCTCAGAAAGTCAGAGCTGCTTCAAAAAGCGGAAATTCACATTTTTGTACCATAGTTTGTAAACGCTATAACTTTTACCCAAACCTTTTTTTTTTTACCCAAACATATTTTTTTTATCAAAGACATGTAGAACAATAAATTTAGAGCAAAATTTATATATGGATCTCGTTTTTTTTTGCAAAATTTTACAACTGAAAGTGAAAAATGTCATTTTTTTGCAAAAAAAATCGTTAAATTTCGATTAATAACAAAAAAAGTAAAAATGTCAGCAGCAATGAAATACCACCAAATGAAAGCTCTATTAGTGAGAAGAAAAGGAGGTAAAATTCATTTGGGTGGTAAGTTGCATGACCGAGCAATAAACGGTGAAAGTAGGGTAGGTCAGAAGTGTAAAAAGTGGCCTGGTCTTTCAGGGTGTTTAAGCACTGGGGGCTGAGGTGGTTAAGTAAGGTAGGAAGATACGTTGTTTAGTTAGAGCCCCGCCGGGCAGGTGTTTATTTTGTATGATTTGTATGTTTGTTTTGCTGAGGTGCCAAATAAAAGCGATGTTTAGACCTTAAACTTTGTGTCTGGCGAAGATGCTTGTGTGAATGACCCCCGGAGTGGAGCTAACTGCCCAAGAGGTGCAAATCAGATCATTACACCTGAGTAGGCTTTACTGCTGGTTTTGGCTCACAATAAGGCCTCATGCACACGACCGTATGTATTTTGCGGTCTGCAAAAAATGGATCAGCAAATAATACGGATGACGTCCGTGTGCATTCCGTATTTTGCGAAACGGAACAGCTTGCCCCTAATAGAACAGTACTATCCTTGTCCGTAACAATAATAGGACATGTTCTATTTTTTTGCAGAATGGAAATACGGACATACGTAAACGGAATGCACACGGAGTAACTTAGTTTTTTTTTGCGGACCCATTGAAATAAATGGTTTTGTATACGGTCTGCAAAAAAAACGGAACGGACACGGAAATAAAATACGTTCGTGTGCATGAGGCCTAACTGATGGAAATAACTAGTGTTGATCGAGCACCATAGTGCTCGGGGGCTCGGGCCGAACGCATCGGGATGCTCAGGTGCTCTACTGAGCACCCGAGTATAATGGAAGTCAATGGGAGAACCCGAGCATTAAACCAGACACCTCCTGCTCTGAAGAGGGGAGGGTGCCTGGTTCATAAGAAAAGGTCAGAAAATTATGGAAACACCACCTAAATGGTTCGGGAACAGCATGGGGAGGATGTCTGGATGCATCTTGAAATCCCAGGTCGCTGCTGGGAACGATGTTGTCCGAGTAGTACGCCGCTTTTACAGACTGACAATAATACGCACAAATCCGAAGATAAAATCGATTTTAGAGGAAAAATTGTTAGGAAACATTCTTTCCTGTATATTTACTTGTATATAAAGTGCAAGTGCTGCCAAAAATTACAAGGAAGAGGCACTCCGATACAACCTGTATATCACATAAAGGAGGGCCTCATTCCCATTGTGGTACAATTGTTCATGTAGTGGGACTCCTACACTCATAAAGCATATGCACTAAGTGAAAGGGCTGCCAAAAATTACAAGGAACCGGCACTCTAATACACCCTTTGTTACATATAAAGGAGGGCATCATACACAGCCTTGAAAAATTATAATTGATGGCTTGCTGGTGACCCTCAAAAACATTTGGAGCAAGCGCCTGCTGATCTGACCATCTAAAATATTATGGGCCAGGGCCTGCTGCCGTTTTGGTGACTCTAGATAAGCTGAGGCCAATCGCACGTCCCCGTGACGGCAACAATCTATTCGGATGTCTGCCCTATCAACTTTCGATGTTATTTTCAGCGCCAACTACGGTGACCATGGGTAAGGGGGAAATCAGTGTTCGATTCTGGAGAGGGAGCCTGAGAAACAGCTACGGCTACCACATCCAAGCAAGACAGCATGCGCACATATTACCTATTAGGTATAATTAGGTGAGGGCCTGCAGGTGAGCTGACCCTCTAATAAATTATATGCGAGGGCCTGCTGCTGAGCTGACCATTTAAAAAAATTATGGGAGAGTGCCTGCTGCTTAGCTGACCTTTGAAAAAATGTACGGTGTTCAAAGCAGGCTAGGTCGCCTGAATACTTTAGCTAGAAATAATGAAATAGAACTTCGGTTCTATTTTGTTGGTTTTCGGAACTGAGGCCATGATTAAGAGGGACGGCTGGGGGCATACATATTGCGCCATTAAAGGTGAAATTCTTGGACCGGCGCAAGACGAACTAAAAGTGTAAGCATTTGCCAAGAATTTTTTCATTAATCAAAAATGACAGTCAGAGGTTTGAAAACGATCCGATACTGTCGTAGTCCGACCATAAACGATGACGACCGGCGATCCGGCGGCATTATTCCCATGACCCGCCGAGCTGCTTCCGGGTGGAGTATGGTTTGAAAGCTGACAAAGATACATTTTTGAAGTGCACACATTACACTGCAGATGTGGCCCTGGTAAGGTCACTGTCAGAAGCGGACAACATCTATGGAAAAAGTACACTGGAAGTCACTGATATTTTAGGGATGCGCACACTTTACACAGGAGATGTGGTGCAGCTAATCTCACTGTCCGCAGCAGACACCGTCTATTGAAGAAGTACACTGGATGTCACAGATATTATTGGGATGCGCACACTTTACACAGGAGATGTGGCACAGATAATTTAACTGTACAGAGCGGACACCGTCTACGGAAAAAGTACACTGGATGTCACTGATATTTTAGGGATGTGCACACTTTACACAGGAGATGTGGTGCGAATAATTTAACTGTCCGCAGCAGCCTATTAAACGGTATTTAGCGCAGGATACGCTAAAAATAAATATTGGTGCCTTCACACACAATAATCCTTGGGTCTCTGAAAAGTTTTTTTTGTATAAAAATCTTCCTATTACACTCCCGACACTGTCTGTCCCTTCCTATACACAGCTCTCCCTAGCACTGAGCAATTTAGCGCAGGTTGCGCTACAAACATATATTGCTGCTGTCACACACAATAGTCCTTACAAGGTCTATTGATCTCTGAAACGTTTTTGTACAAAATAAATATTCAATTACACTCCCTACACTCTCTGTCCCTTCCGATGCTCATCTCTCCCTGACTACGAATGAGTCGGACATGCGTCATCGGGTGCTATATAGCACCCGATGACGCGTTCCGGACAGCCAATCACAGTAATGCCAGTAGACAACATGGCTACTGGCATTACAGTGAGGGCAGTACTTACCTGCACGTTTATTGGCTGCGTAGCACCAAAGAAACCTGCAGGGAGGAGACTCGAGCATGGAGCTGAGCATGCTCGATAATCATTAGAAATAACTAATCAAATAACTAAAGTGTAAACTCAGCCTTAGGCCTCATGCACACGACCGTTGTGTGCATCCGTGTCCGTTGTTCCGTTTTCCGTGATTTTCTGCGGACCCATTGACTTTCTGTTGAAAACTCGGAAAATGCACCGTTTGTCATCCGCGTCCGTGATCCGTGTTTCCAGTCCGTCCAAAAAATACGACCTGTCCTATTTTTTTGACGGACAACGGTTCGCGGACCCATTCAAGTCAATGGGTCCTCGAAAAAAATGCGGAAGCACATCCGATTGTCATCTGCGTCCGATTGTCTCTTATTTGCCATGGCAAAACTGTCTGCCAGAACTTGTGCCAATAAAATAAAAAAAAATCAGATACAAGAAGTTTATTGTCACAGGATATGCAAATTGCTAGGCACCTGTGGTGAAATTCCAGAGTGGTGAGGCATTACTGTCCGGCTATTCAGATTTTTGTCTGGCTATATTCTGTTTGGAGGCCAAAAATATGCCACGCTGGAATGTGGAGAAATTAATTTGTTTGGTGCAGGAGAGGCCTGAACTATGGGACACCCGGTCCAGGGATTATCAGGACCGTGTCCGCAAAGATGCAGCTTGGGAGCAAGTGGCCCGTAATATGAGGCGGCAAGAATGGGCCAAAGCTGATGGACGTGGCTGTGCAGCTTTAGGTAAGTGCATCAATGTCGTTGTACTGTCCTTGCCCAGTCTGTCCCTATAAAATGATGTAGCTATAAATTCCATGCGGTCAGAAGAATGTATATTTAGTGGTCCAGCTTCATTTGGCATAAAACCTGCACATGGTTTTGGGAACAGTCGTGCACTAAATACTATACCCCATTTGTTTTCTGAAAAATGGCTGAGCCTCCCTTTGCTCTAGCAAACAGTACTCATGTCACAAACCTGTATGTGCACTTGTTATTTCCTCACACGTGTCCCTTTTGTAATTGAGCATCCTATATAGTTGTCTCCATGTCATATTATAAATTCATTAAGGCCAAATGGCTTGCACGACTAATCTCCTCCTTCCTGAACTTATTGTACATGAGTATCCCCACACCTGCAGTACTGTACCATGTGCTGTATAATCCGGCCTATTCATACATTTATCTGAATTGGCAACTTGATTTTTAATAATTTTTGCCCTTTACTATTTCTACTGATATATTTTTATTGTTTAGACTGACATTTGTTTACAATAAATGACAAATTTCATTTCTTTTCAGTCAAGCAGACCAAAACGAGGTGGAACAGCTGCCGGGACCAATTTCGCAGGGAGCTGAATGCTCAAGGCCGGAGTGGTGAAGGCAGCTCCAAAAAACGCCCTTGCATCTACACTGCTCAATTGCAGTTTCTGCGTCCGGTGATGGATTTGAGGCCGTAAGTTTTTTTTGTTGTTAAAAAAAACGTTTATCATGGTAATTATTAGTTCCAAATTTTGGATTATGCCATAGTGGTCTACAATGAAACGAGTTGTGTGGCGTTGCAGGGGCGTAGCTAACGGCTCGTGGGCCCTGGTGCAAGAGTTCAGCTTGGGCCCCCCTTCCCTCAGTGCATTGTGTGTCTTCTTATGTGGCACAAGGGTCTTTGGGCCCCCTCAGGCTGGGTTCACACTTGAGCGTTTTACAGCGCGTTCAAACGCGCTGTAAAACGCTCAACACATGAAAACCAATGCTTCCCTATGGCCCTGGTTCTCACTTGAGCGTTTTACAGCGCTGAAAAACGCGCTGTAAAACGCCCTACGCTCAAACAAGTACTTGAGCTTCTTTGGGGCGTTTTGACGTGCGTTTGTGGCCATAGGACATTGCAGTCAATCACACAAACGCGCGTCAAACGCGCGTTTACTATTGCAAAAAACGCTCGTCAAAAACGCGCGTCAAAAACGCGCGTTAAACGCGCATATCAAAGACGCTCAGGTCTGAACCCAGCCTTAGGCTCCTGGGCCCGGTAGCGACTGCTACCTCTGCACCCCCTAGAGCAACGCCCATGGGCGTTGAACAATTGTTGAACTATCCTTTGTGTCGGTGAACCAAATCATTTTTGGGGGTTACTAACACGGGCCACCACCGATGATGAGCAGTATGATGACACGACACGTGCAGAGCGCACATGCCGCCTCCTGTATCTTTTTATTCCCTGACTGGCACTATTTTCATGAACAAGTCACATAGATCTCAGCAATTAGAGCAGGAATCGAGAAGGGAGATGGCCCGTGCGCACTGCACGCATTGTCTCCTCATACAGTTGATCGTCATGGTGGTTGGCTGTTGTTCTTCGGCCAATATGATCTTGTGTACTTATCCTGTGTATAAATAATAAATGTGAAAATTTCTAGAAAAGCCTGTTTCCTTTTTGTGGCCCTGAATAGCGTACCCATTTTGGAAAGTTTGGTTAAGTTCATAATTGTTGGAACATACACGCTAATTTTATTATGGTGGTTTTAGGTTTCGGTACCTCTTCTGTACTGTAATTGACATTTACATAGTTTAAATGATTTTTTATAAACCTCAACATAGAGTCCTCTAAAATCAACTTTTATTTTAAAAATGACACATACATAATACACTTTATTAAATAGAGTATACTGATGCTCCAACAGTGTCCGTACAGCTGAATAGTAACTACTACTACCAACATGGCCTTGTGATGCGTGCACCATGTTATTTTTTAGGAATTTATGTTATTTTTGATTTACATTACATATGGATGGTAGGAAATTCAAAGCAGTCCAGATATAGAAGAGACGGACAGAATTTCTGCACTGCTTTTGGTCCATGAATGTGTATACCTCGTTTTGTGCTTCACAGATTCAAAAGGCAATCATATTTTTAAGTAGTTTTATATTTTGCGTTGTGAGTAGGGATGAGCGTACCCGAACTGTATGTATTTTCGTAAAAGTCCGGGTTCGGTGTTCGGCGCTTTCTTGGCGCTTTTTGAAAGGCTGCAAAGCAGCCAATCAACAAGCGTCATACTACTTGCCCCAAGAGGCCATCACAGCCTTGCCTACTATTGGCATGGCTGTGATTGGCCAGTGCAGCATGTAACCCAGCCTCTATATAAGCTTGGGTCACGTAGCGCTGCACGTCACTCTGCTGATTGAAGCATAGGGAGAGGTTGCAGCTGCGACGTTAGGGCGAGATTAGGCAGATTAACTCCTCCAAAAGACTTCATTCTGTGATCGATCTGCAGCTGTGGATCATTAAAGTGCTAATATTGACTTGCTCACTTTTTTGAGGCTGCCCAGAGCGTTTTTAGATCACTTTTTTTCTGGGGTGATCGGCGGCCATTTTGTGACTTGTGGTGCGCCAGCACAAGCTATCACCTAGTGTATTTAACCATCAATAGTGTGGTTATTTTGTGCTATATCCTACATCAGCTGCAAGCTGAGCCTGTGTCACCGAAGTGCATTTAACCATCAACAGTCTGGTTATTTTTTGGCCATATACTACATCAGCTGCAGGCTGAGCCTGTGTCACCCAAGTGCATTTAACCATCAACAGTGTGGTTATTTTTTGGCCATATACTACATCAGGGGCAAGTTGAGCCTGTCACCCAGCGCCTAAAAAATAGACCTGACATTTCTATTCAACCAAATCTGTACTGTTTTAGCTGGTCAAGTTATTTGTAGTGACCGTAAAAGCACACTTTTTGTTCTGGGTTGAAAAACTATTCCCAAATTTGCCATTCTCAAAATAACTAGTTTCTGCTATATGAGGCCTACTTGAAATCTATCCCAAAAAGGATATCTTACATTGAAGGTGCTGATAGTGTCATTCAGAAAAACCTAAGACACACGCTAGCGTGCAGATAGAAGTCTGATTCTGTGATTAAACCTATACCTGTCACACAGCGCAAAAAAAAACAGGCCTCACATCTCTATTCAACCAAATCTGTACTGTTTTAGCTGGTCAAGTTATTTGTAGTGACCGTAAAAGCACACTTTTTTTTCTGGGTTGAAAAACTATTCCCAAATTTGCCATTCTCAAAATAACTAGTTTGTGGTATTTGAGGCCTACTTGAAATCTATCCCAAAAAGGATATCTTACATTGAAGGTACTGATAGTGTCATTCAGAAAAACCTAAGACACACGCTAGCGTGCAGATAGAAGTCTGATTCTGTGATTAAACCTATACCTGTCACACAGCGCAAAAAAAAACAGGCCTCACATCTCTATTCAACCAAATCTGTACTGTTTTAGCTGGTCAAGTTATTTGTAGTGACCGTAAAAGCACTTTTTATTTTCTGGATTGAAAAACTATTCCCAAATTTGCCATTCTCAAAATAACTAGTTTCTGGTATTTGAGGCCTACTTGAAATCTATCCCAAAAAGGATATCTTACATTGAAGGTACTGATAGTGTCATTCAGAAAAACCTAAGACACACGCTAGCGTGCAGATAGAAGTCTGATTCTGTGATTAAACCTATACCTGTCACACAGCGCAAAAAAAAACAGGCCTCACATCTCTATTCAACCAAATCTGTACTGTTTTAGCTGGTCAAGTTATTTGTAGTGACCGTAAAAGCACTTTTTATTTTCTGGATTGAAAAACTATTCCCAAATTTGCCATTCTCAAAATAACTAGTTTGTGGTATTTGAGGCCTACTTGAAATCTATCCCAAAAAGGATATCTTACATTGAAGGTACTGATAGTGTCATTCAGAAAAACCTAAGACACACGCTAGCGTGCAGATAGAAGTCTGATTCTGTGATTAAACCTATACCTGTCACACAGCGCAAAAATAAACAGGCCTCACATCTCTATTCAACCAAATCTGTACTGTTTTAGCTGGTCAAGTTATTTGTAGTGACCGTAAAAGCACTTTTTATTTTCTGGATTGAAAAACTATTCCCAAATTTGCCATTCTCAAAATAACTAGTTTCTGGTATTTGAGGCCTACTTGAAATCTATCCCAAAAAGGATATCTTACATTGAAGGTACTGATAGTGTCATTCAGAAAAACCTAAGACACACGCTAGCGTGCAGATAGAAGTCTGATTCTGTGATTAAACCTATACCTGTCACACAGCGCAAAAAAAAACAGGCCTCACATCTCTATTCAACCAAATCTGTACTGTTTTAGCTGGTCAAGTTATTTGTAGTGACCGTAAAAGCACTTTTTATTTTCTGGATTGAAAAACTATTCCCAAATTTGCCATTCTCAAAATAACTAGTTTGTGGTATTTGAGGCCTACTTGAAATCTATCCCAAAAAGGATATCTTACATTGAAGGTACTGATAGTGTCATTCAGAAAAACCTAAGACACACGCTAGCGTGCAGATAGAAGTCTGATTCTGTGATTAAACCTATACCTGTCACACAGCGCAAAAAAAAACAGGCCTCACATCTCTATTCAACCAAATCTGTACTGTTTTAGCTGGTCAAGTTATTTGTAGTGACCGTAAAAGCACACTTTTTGTTCTGGGTTGAAAAACTATTCCCAAATTTGCGATTCTCAAAATTGTGGTGAACGGGAACAATGAGGAAAACATCTAATAAGGGACGCGGACGCGGACGTGGACATGGTCGTGGTGGTGTTAGTGGACCCTCTGGTGCTGGGAGAGGACGTGGCCGTTCTGCCACAGCCACACGTCCTAGTGTACCAACTATCTCAGGTCCCAGTAGCCGCCAGAATTTACAGGGATATTTGGTGGGGCCCAATGCCGTTCTAAGGATGGTAAGGCCTGAGCAGGTACAGGCATTAGTCAATTGGGTGGCCGACAGTGCATCCAGCACGTTCACATTATCTCCCACCCAGTCTTCTGCAGAAAGCGCACAGATGGCGCATGAAAACCAAGCCCATCAGTCTGTCACATCACCCCCATGCATATCAGGGAAACTGTCTGAGCCTCAAGTTATGCAGCAGTCTCTTATGCTGTTTGAAGACTCTGCTGCCAGGGTTTCCCAAGGGCATCCACCTAGCCCTTCACCAGGGGTGGAAGAGATAGAATGCACTAACGCACAACCACTTATGTTTCCTGATGATGAGGACATGGGAATACCACCTCAGCACGTCTGTGATGATGACGAAACACAGGTGCCAACTGCTGCGTCTTTCTGCAGTGTGCAGACTGAACAGGAGGTCAGGGGTCAAGACTGGGTGGAAGACGATGCAGGGGACGATGAGGTCCTAGACACCACATGGAATGAAGGTCGTGCCACTGACTTTCAGAGTTCGGAGGAAGAGGCAATGGTGAGACCGAGCCAACAGCGTAGCAAAAGAGGGAGCAGTGGGCAAAATCAGAACACCCGCCGCCAAGAGACTCCGCCTGCTACTGACCGCCGCCATCTGGGACCGAGCACCCCAAAGGCAGCTTCAAGGAGTTCCCTGGCATGGCCCTTCTTCAAACAATGTGCTGACGACAAGACCCGAGTGGTTTGCACGCTGTGCCATCAGAGCCTGAAGCGAGGCATTAACGTTCTGAACCTTAGCACAACCTGCATGACCAGGCACCTGCATGCAAAGCATGAACTGCAGTGGAGTAAACACCTTAAAAACAAGGAAGTCACTCAGGCTCCCCCTGCTTCCTCTTCTGCTGCTGCCGCCTCGGCCTCTTCTGCTGCTGCCGCCGCCTCGGCCTCTTCTGCTGCTGCTGCCGCCGCCTCGGCCTCTTCTGCTGCTGCTGCCGCCGCCTCGGCCTCTTCCTCTGCCTCTGGAGGAACGTTGGCACCTGCCGCCCAGCAAACATGGGATGTACCACCAACACCACCACCTGCGTCACCAAGCATCTCAACCATGTCACACGGCAGCGTTCAGCTCTCCATCTCACAAACATTTGAGAGAAAGCGTAAATTCCCACCTATCCACCCTCGATCCCTGGCCCTGAATGCCAGCATTTCTAAACTACTGGCCTATGAAATGCTGTCATTTAGGCTGGTGGACACACACAGCTTCAAACAGCTCATGTCACTTGCTGTCCCACAGTATGTTGTTCCCAGCCGCCACTACTTCTCCAAGAGAGCCGTGCCTTCCCTGCACAAACAAGTGTCCGATAAAATCAAGTGTGCACTGCGCAACGCCATCTGTGGCAAGGTCCACCTAAACACAGATATGTGGACCAGTAAGCACGGCCAGGGACGCTATATCTCCCTAACTGCACACTGGGTAAATGTAGTGGCGGCTGGGCCCGAGGCGGAGAGCTGTTTGGCGCACAACCTTCCGCCGCCAAGGATCGCAGGGCAACATTCTTTGCCTCCTGTCTCCTCCTCCTCCTACTCAGCTTCCTCCTCCTCTTCTTCCACCTGCTCATCCAGTCAGCCACACACCTTCACCACCAACTTCAGCACAGCACGGGGTAAACGTCATTAGGCCATTCTGAAACTCATATGTTTGGGGGATAGGCCCCACACCGCACAGGAGTTGTGGCGGGGTATAGAACAACAGACCGATGAGTGGTTGCTGCCGGTGAGCCTCAAGCCCGGCCTGGTGGTGTGCGATAATGGGCGAAATCTCGTTGCAGCTCTGGGACTAGCCGGTTTGACGCACATCCCTTGCCTGGCGCATGTGCTGAATTTGGTGGTGCAGAAGTTCATTCGCAACTACCCCGACATGTCAGAGCTGCTGCATAAAGTGCGGGCCGTCTGTTCGCGCTTCCGGCGTTCACACCCTGCCGCTGCTCGCCTGTCTGCGCTACAGCGTAACTTCGGCCTTCCCGCTCACCGCCTCATATGCGACGTACCCACCAGGTGGAACTCCACCTTGCATATGCTGGACAGACTGTGCGAGCAGCAGCAGGCCATAGTGGAGTTTCAGCTGCAGCACGCACGGGTCAGTCGCACTGTGGATCAGACACACTTCACCACCAATGACTGGGCCTCCATGCGAGACCTGTGTGCCCTGTTGCGCTGTTTCGAGTACTCCACCAACATGGCCAGTGGCGATGACGCCGTTATCAGCGTTACAATACCACTTCTATGTCTCCTTGGGAAAACACTTAGGGCGATGGTGGAAGAGGAGGTGGCCCAGGAGGAAGAGGGGTCATTTTTAGCACTTTTAGGCCAGTCTCTTCGAAGTGACTCAGAGGGAGGTTTTTTGCAACACCAGAGGCCAGGTACAAATGTGGCCAGACAGGGCCCACTACTGGAGGACGAGGAGGACGAGGATGAGGTGGAGGAGGATGAGGATGAAGCATGTTCACAGCGGGGTGGCACCCAAAGCAGCTCGGGCCCATCACTGGTGCGTGGCTGGGGGGAAACACAGGACGATGACGATACGCCTCCCACAGAGGACAGCTTGTCCTTACCTCTGGGCAGCCTGGCACACATGAGCGACTACATGCTGCAGTGCCTGCGCAACGACAGCAGAGTTGCCCACATTTTAACGTGTGCGGACTACTGGGTTGCCACCCTGCTGGATCCCCGGTACAAAGACAATGTGCCCACCTTACTTCCTACACTGGAGCGTGATAGGAAGATGCGCGAGTACAAGCGCACGTTGGTAGACGCGCTACTGAGAGCATTCCCAAATGTCACAGGGGAACCAGTGGAAGCCCAAGGCGAAGGCAGAGGAGGAGCAAGAGGTCGCCAACGCAGCTGTGTCACGCCCAGCTCCTCTGAGGGCAGGGTTAGCATGGCAGAGATGTGGAAAAGTTTTGTCAACATGCCACAGCTAACTGCACCACCACCTGATACGGAACGTGTTAGCAGGAGGCAACATTTCACTAACATGGTGGAACAGTACCTGTGCACACCCCTCCACGTACTGACTGATGGTTCGGCCCCATTCAACTTCTGGGTCTCCAAATTGTCCACGTGGCCAGAGCTAGCCTTTTATGCCTTGGAGGTGCTGGCCTGCCCGGCGGCCAGCGTTTTGTCTGAATGTGTATTCAGCACGGCAGGGGGCGTCATTACAGACAAACGCAGCCGTCTGTCTACAGCCAATGTGGACAAGCTGACGTTCATAAAAATGAACCAGGCATGGATCCCACAGGACCTGTCCATCCCTTGTGCAGATTAGATATTAACTACCTCCCCTTAACAATATATTATTCTACTCCAGGGCACTTCCTCATTCAATACTATTTTTTATTTCATTTTACCATTATATTGCGGGGCAACCCAAAGTTGAATGAACCTCTCCTCTGTCTGGGTGCCGGGGCCTAAATGTGTGACAGTGGCCTGTTCCAGTGGTGGGTGACGTGAAGCCTGATTCTCTGCTATGACATGAAGACTTATTCTGTGCTGACATGAAGCCAGATTCTCTGTTAAGCGACCTCTCTCCTCTGCCTGGGTGCCTGGGCCTAAATATGTGACAGTGGCCTGTTCCAGTGGTGGGTGACGTGAAGCCTGATTCTCTGCTATGACATGAAGACTTATTCTGTGCTGACATGAAGCCAGATTCTCTGTTACGCGACCTCTCTCCTCTGCCTGGGTGCCTGGGCCTAAATATGTGACAGTGGCCTGTTCCAGTGGTGGGTGACGTGAAGCCTGATTCTCTGCTATGACATGAAGACTGATTCTGCGCTGACATAAGGCCAGATTCTCTGTTACAGGACCTCTCTCCTCTGTCTGGGTGCCGGGGCCTAAATGTGTGACAGTGGCCTGTTCCAGTGGTGGGTGACGTGAAGCCTGATTCTCTGCTATGACATGAAGACTGATTCTGCGCTGACATAAGGCCAGATTCTCTGTTACGGGACCTCTCTCCTCTGCCTGGGTGCCTGGGCCTAAATGTGTGACGGTGGCCTGTTCCAGTGGTGGGTGACGTGATGCCTGATTCTCTGCTATGACATGAAGACAGATTCTGTGCTGACATAAGGCCAGATTCTCTGTTACAGGACCTCTCTCCTCTGTCTGGGTGCCGGGGCCTAAATGTGTGACAGTGGCCTGTTCCAGTGGTGGGTGACGTGAAGCTTGATTCTCTGCTATGACATGAAGACAGATTCTGCGCTGACATAAGGCCAGATTCTCTGTTACGGGACCGCTCTCCTCTGTCTGGGTGTCGGGGCCTAAATGTGTGACAGTGGCCTGTTCCAGTGGTGGGTGACGTGAAGCCTGATTCTCTGCTATGACATGAAGACTGATTCTGTGCTGACATGAAGCCAGATTCTCTGCTATGGCATGAAGAGACTGATTCTGTGCTGACATGAAGCCAGATTCTTTGCTATGGCATGAAGAGACTGATTCTCTGCTGACGTGAAGCCAGATTCTCTGCTATGGGACCTCTGTCCAATTGATATTGGGTCATTTTTATTTTTTTTATTTTTATTTTAATTCATTTCCCTATCCACATTTGTTTGCAGGGGATTTACCTACATGTTGCTGCCTTTTGCAGCCCTCTAGCTCTTTCCTGGGCTGTTTTACAGCCTTTTTAGTGCCCAAAAGTTCGGGTCCCCATTGACTTCAATGGGGTTCGGGTTCGGGACGAAGTTCGGTTCGGGTTCGGATCCCGAACCCGAACATTTCCGTAAAGTTCGGCCGAACTTCTCGAACCCGAACATCCAGGTGTTCGCTCAACTCTAGTTGTGAGCTAATTTACCTTGAAAAATATATTTATTCTAATTTAACAATTTCACAATCATTAAATGAAAAAATTGTCAATTATGAAAAAATCTGTGATTATTCATGCTCAACGTATATGTAGTTCACACACGGTTGTGTTTATTTTTAAAACATTAGCTACATTTGAACTGTTGTAGACAAATGATGTAATATATGTTTTCATGTCATTTTCCTATACAGTACTGTGGACAGTCTGGATGAGCCAGAAGAGTCAGAGGGCGCATTAAGTGACTCGTCGGCAGTTTTTTCGCCAGCTACTAGTCCTGCCCCAATGCCCGCTGAGGAGCCGGACCAGCCATCCCAGGCTGAGGCCTCCAGATCTCCGAGGAGCCCTTCACCTGTCCAGCAGCCGCAGCCCAGGCGTTGCCGCAATGTCCCTCAATCTTCCTTGGGGCAAGCAACTTGGGAGGCTATAGATGCCCGAGTCATTGAATTCCTTGCCCAGAGGAGGAGTGACGGCATTGAGGAGTCGACGCTGAGGGGCATTGCGAGTTTATTAAAACAAGTGCCCGTTGCCAAACATCCTGAATTCGTAGCTTTTATAGCACTGGTAATTCAAATGTATGCCTCCACTTACCAGGGAGACATGCACTCCCAAATAAATGAACTGCGCAAACAGATATTAAATATCCCCCCACATGTACCTGTCCCCGGCTATTACCAGCCTCAAGCCCCACCTCAAGGGCCATCTCCCCCCCCCCCCCCCATCCCACTTGCCAACGCTTTCAAGACCCGACACCAACCAGTTTTCCCCAAAGGATGGCAACTCGGGCCACTGATCCTGGCCAGGTACGGCCACAAACAGCTTTTCAGCCTGGCTCGTTTACACGAGACCTTTTTGAGCTTTAATGTATTATGTTGTTAAAATTTTATTTCTTTTATTTGTTCTTGTTTGTATATTATTTATTTTAAGATAATTAAAAAATATATATATATATTTTTGAACAGAAAATTTATATTTCCTTGTGTGATTTTTATTAAACAAACAAATATTTACAGTTCATAAACACATTTCATAAACACATATGATGTTAATGTTGGTGACATTTTCATTAAAACATCATTAGTATGAATATGTACTTTTAAAAATATGCTGGCCAAAAAACCTCAGCCCGCAAGCCCACGTCAAGGGTCCTCAGTCTCTTACGAGTACCTACACTCAACTACCACAATCAATTTAAATAAACTATCTACAAAATAATAAACAACTAAAGAGCCCAGAAGATTTCAAAAACTGCCACGAATAGCGTCCCTCTGCCATGGCAAGGACCCCTCTGGGCTGTAAAAGTAGTCTGCATAGAGTTCCCGAACTGCAATGCCTGCAGTCCCAGGTCGTCTATGCAGGATCCTTTCCAAACCCAAATCTGATGACGTAGGAAGATCTTCCAGGTCAACAGAAGAGGAAGCCTCGTGAATCCTGGTGAAGTTGTGTAGAACAACACAAGCTTGAATCACCAGGGTAGCATTTTCCGGATCCATTTGTATGGATGACAAAAACACCCTCCACTTGCTAGAGAGTATCCCGAAAGCGCACTCAACATACTGACGGGCACGAGTCAACCGGTAGTTGAAAATACGCCTTCAGACATCCAAAGCACGCTTTGGAAAGGGCCGCATAACATGGGGAGTCAATGCAAACCCTTCATCCGCCACGATGACAAATGGAGCCGGTGGACCTGCATATCCGGGCAGTTTTCTGGACTCGGGCAGGGTAAGCTGGTTGGCACGAAGCCGCTCACCTATTCTAGAAGCATCCGCAGTGCTTCCATAGGCCCCGATATGAACCATTATAAACCGGTAGTTACTGTCAGCAACAGCCATCAGCACTACCGAAAAATAATGTTTATAATTGAAGAATCGGGACCCTGAGTGAGGAGGCTTCTTCACACGGATGTGCTTGCCATCCATTGCCCCGATGCAGTTTGGAAACTGCGCTGAAATATTGAAGCCCTCAGCAATGCGAATCCAATCGTCCGTCTTGAGCTGCGGCATCACCTTCTCTCGGAGTTGCTGCCAGATGACCTGGCAAGTGTGATGTACAATCCGAGAAATCGTCGAGGTTCCTAAAAGAAACTCAAAATGCAGGGATGCAAAAGAGTTCCCCGTTGCAAGGAATCTGTAGGAAAAAGAAAAAAAAAACAGTAAGCGGAAACTAAAAGGGAACATCAGATACTTTATGCGCCTATAATGTTGTATACAAGACATGATTTAAAACTATCTATGTCCATTGTTGACTAAACATAATTTTAAAAAGTAATTTTGGGTGTATGAACCAAACACTACCAGCTATTGGGGTGTGGGCATTACTACCACAACTAAGTTACAACTGTGTTTAGACCCTTTACATGCAGAAGGTTATGGGCGCCTTAAGAATGATGTGAACATTATGCATGATGATGAAGATAGCTGAACATAAATTGCAAACCTCCTAAAAAGAACCGACAAGCTTAAATATTGCCAGGTAATGTGTCAGGGATTAAAGTAAAAAAAAAAAAAAGAACATAACAATTGTCGTTAAAAATTATGGGCATTTTGTAACACATGTTGCTCCTGACAGAAGCAGTGCACATTACTGTTCAAACTATAAATGTAAAATATTGCTTAGGCTACTTTCACACTTGCGTTAGGAGCGGATCCGTCTGGTGTCTGCACAGACGGATCCGCTCCTATAATGCAAACGCTTGCATCCGTTCAGAACGGATCCGTTTGCATAACCATGAACAAAAAAAAAAAAAAAAAAAATTTTTTTTTTGTTCATGATAATGCAAACGGATCCGTTTTGACTTTACATTGAAAGTCAATGGGGGACGGATCCGTTTGAAAATTGAGCCATACTGTGTCATCTTCAAACGGATCCGTCCCCATTGACTTCCATTATAAGTCTGGACGGATCCGTTCGCCTCCGCACGGCCAGGCGGACACCCGAACGCTGCAAGCAGCGTTCAGGTGTCCGCTCACTGAGCGGAGCGGAGGCTGAGCGCTGGCAGGCGGATGCATTCTCAGTGGATCCGCCTCCATTGAGAATGCATCAGGGCTGGACGGCTGCGTTCGGGACCGCTCGTGAGCCCCTTCAAACGGAGCTCACGAGCGGACACCTGAACGCAGGTGTGAAAGTAGCCTTACCTCAACATGACAATGAGCCTTTCCTCTGGAGAAATGCTGCGCCTCATATTGGTGTCCATGAAGGTAAGGACAGTACGTAGAGACGACAGCAAGCGATCAAATGTAGGCACTGACATCCGAAAAAACTTCTCTGGATGATGCCGAAGATCTTGGTAGAGAGTATGAAAGTGTCCTTTCCGGTAGCGTTGTGAAACTATCGGATGGACCCAAAATCGCCGCCTTCTACTAGGTTCCTCATCCAACAAACGAGTGCGCTGTCCCCATCGCCGAGAAACAAGCCAATGCAGTAAGACATCTTCCTCAGAGTCATCCGCCATGGTGAAACAGCAAAGACAAGCAACCAAAAGAACCTCTGTACCCTGTGAAGACTACAGAAAATGCCCACAAAACCACACTCAGGTGACCTGCATATATACCAGTATCCTGGGTGGAGTTATTAAAATTAAATTTTTTTCACCATTCCTTGTTTTCTGACGGTCCGCAAAAAAAACGGACACACGGAAGCACAACGGAAGAAAAAACGGACACGGATCACGGAACAACGGAACCCCGTTTTGCGGACCGTGAAATAATACTGTCGTGTGCATGAGGCCTTAGGGTACTTTCACACTTGCGGCAGAACGGATCCGACAGGCTTTTCACCCTGTCGGATCAGTCCTTCCACTATTTCGCCGTGCCGCCGGAGCTCCGCCCCGTCCCCATTATAGTCAATGGGGACAGAGCGGCGGTCCGGCGGCACGGCAAAATAGCGGAAGGACGGATCCGACAGGGTGAACAGCCTGTCGGATCCGTCCTGCCGCAAGTGTGAAAGTACCCTAAGGCCGTTGTGCGGCCGTTCAATGCATTGGGGACCGCATCCGGGTGGCGGCCGGGTCGGATCGAGACCCATGTAACTTGAATGGGTCTGTGATCCGTCCGCACCGTAAAAAAATAGAACATTCTATTTTTTTGCAGTGCGGAGGCAAGAAGAGTAACACTTCGTAGTGCTTCCGTGGGGTTCCGTGCCTCCGTTCTGCATCGCAGCTCCGGATTGCGGACCCATTCAAGTGAATGGGTCCGCATCCGTGATGCGGGTAACACAGGCCGGTGCCCGCATACTGCATGCGTGTGCATGCGGCCTTAGACCTAAATTTACATGCACATATGTTCAAAAAAAGACCAGATGTCCTGTAATATAACGACCACCGCTGCTGGACTGCAGGGTGGCCGTAACCATGGAAACGAGCAGTGTATAAATGTGATGGAAAAATGTATCTAGCCAGGCAATATGGACAATCACAATACATTAGTAAGTGCCTTGTATTAACTTTGTCTAAATGAAACATGCCTTTTACTGAAGTGAGACAAACCCTTTAAGATGGATTTAGACAGGGCGATATTCGGGCAGATCATCAGGAAATAACATTCCTGGGAACGCTCGTTCCCGACAGTCTGCTTATCTAAAAGTACAGCTGATCACCCAATGAATGAGCGAACTGTTCATTCATTCGGTGAAACTGTTGTTTGTGTAGGGACCTAAATCATTGTTTCTGGGCAACAGATCATGTTATTTAGCCCAGAAACAATGCAGCTGTATGACCTTCGGATGACCTTATCATCAGGATGTTACAAGGAGAAGGAGATATAAGAGAACTACAACTCCCAGCATGTCTAATCTATTAGGTGATATCAGAGGGTTTTGCAGGGAGGTGGTATAAGGGGAAAGAACTACAACTCCTAGCATTTCTCTAGCTCTCACACTGAATCCATCATCCCCCACCAGCTTCCCCAATGTCACATGACATTCCTATTTCTGCTCTTCATGGCTCAGCTTCATCCAGTTCTGCCCTGATCAGAAGTCCTTCCTCATCACTGCTGAGCTCCGCCCCTTTCTGATGCCATCACAGGTCCTTTACCACAATTTCTGATCATCGCTCCAGAGTGCCCCCCTCTTCTGCACTGGTCGCATGACAGTGACATCGACACAGGTACTTCACCAGCCCTTCTACTGTACACTATTTAGCCCCATCTACTTGTGATGTCATTGCAGGTCCTATAGTTTTTCCTCTGAAGGGGGAAGTACGTGCCCTCTGGTGCCTCATTATAACTACAGCCCTTTCTGTGATGTAACCCCATCATGTGAATGCTTGGCCCCTTACATCACACAAAATCCCCCCCCCCCCCCCCCAAAACAGCATGATCTGAAAGTGAAGACTAGGGTTGCCACCTTTCCCAACAAAAAATACAAGCCAAGTTAAGCCACACCCTAAAGGGGTTAAGATTGTGTGGGCGTGGCTTAACACTTGATGTCATTTTTACCTTCAAATATAGCCCTGCAGCAAGTCTCATAAAACGTTCCATCTGTAATAATTGGGACATTTTGAAAAAAGAAGAAGGCCTGGAGGTAGTGGCAAACAGGCCACTCATAGCCTTTAGGAAAGTCATACAATAAAAGACCAAATTGTAAAGAGTAGGTTCAAGAAAAGAATAAAGCAATTGGCTGTCATCAAGGAGACACAGGGGCAATCTCAAGTGTGGGAATTGGTCCTTCTGCAATTATAATAACCAGAAGAAATATTTGTCTTTTGGGGGGGGGGGGGGGTTCGCATCCTGTTACACAATTTATTACTTGCAGAAGTAATTATGTGGTCAACTTGATCACTTGCCAATGTGCCCTCTATTTGAGAGTTTTAGAGAGCATCTAAATTCTCTCAAAACATGCAAGGGTTGTACTAGGCTCATTGAGCATGTTCGTAATGAACATGGAGGCAGTCCGCAGTGCCTCTCCTTTGCAGGGATAGAGCAGGTGCCATTTAGGTCCCGAGGTGGGGACAGACACCGTGCACTCCTGTAGAGAGAATCCACGTGGATCATAAGAGCTGATGCCATAGGTCCTTTGGGACTCAATGATAGAAATGATCTAAGTGTGTTCATTTAACCTTCAGTTCTGCCGCTGTAAAGATGTTATTGTATTCAGCTGGGATCGATCGTATGGGCAGCTGCAGAGAAGTCTAAGGGTCCTGGTTGCCGTGACAACCAGACGCAGTGACGAATATAAGATGCGCCTTCGAGCGCTATTCAGTCACTGGCCTGACGATGAGCAAGTTAGCGCGAAACGGCCGTCGGCGCTGACTTCAGCTGTGCCTTACCGCACCATACGCTCCAGCCCGAAGTGTTCATCTTTTAAACTTTTATACGAATAAGGAAACCATCTATCAATGCTGGTGAGTGCCGCCTGTTCTATCATTCTCTATATCCTCACATATGTGCTGTCAAGGCTGTGCACCACCGAAAGTGTTAAAGAGACAGGTAGTTGGGGACCGGGTAATTATTACATATGTAACGTTTGGCAGTGCCGCCTATCTCTCTTTCCTTCATACCTCACATTATGTCATAATGTGGCTCCCAGTATTAACAATGCCCCCATTAGTGCTCCCCAGTAATATTGGTGCCTCCATTAGTGCCCCTCAGAATGGATAATGCCGCCCCCCCTTAGTGTTCCCGGTAATAGTAATGCCTCCATTAGTGACCAGTGGAATCAATAAGGCCCCCATTAGTGCCCCCCAGTAAAATTAATGCCTCCATTAGTGCCCCCCAGAATGGATAATACCCCCCCTTAGTGTCACCGGTAATAGTAATGCCTCCATTAGCATCCTGCAGAATTAATAATGCCCCCATTAGTGCCCCCAGTAATAGTAATGCCGCTCATTAAAGCCTTTAGATGCCATGATCAAGTAAAATCACGAAATCTAAAGGGTGAAAAACCTGGAAGATCACGCTTTCAGGCTTCTTACCAGCATCCTTTCCAGCCAATGAAGATGCTGGTAATTGATTTCAATGCCCTGGGTCTCGGTGTAGAGACCCAGGGCATTTAAGCAGTATTTCTTATTTTAGCCAGCAGATGGCAGGCCAACATAAGAAATTAGCAATTCTGAACAATTAAGCCTCATTCACACGTCCATGTCAGTGATCAAATCCGTGAGAAGGTGGTCAGTGATGCATCCGTGAAGCTGTCCATGAAGGATCCGTGTTGGGTCCGTGTGTCAGTTTTTTGCTGTCCGTGTTGCATCCGTGTTTCACTGAAACTGAACAGCTGAAATTTTTTTTTCAAAGAATTTCTTCTTAATGACCAGTGAAACACAAATGCAACACGGATGGCATCCATGGTTTTAACAGACCCATAGACTATAATGGACGTGATGGATCCATGAACATGGACAAAATAGAGCATGCATCCGTGCTAAAAACACTGACCCACGGACAGTGTTAAAACACTGATGTCTGAATACAAACATTAAAGTGAATAGAGATGTGTGCTGTCCGTGAAACACTGACGTGTGAATGAGGCTTTAATGGATCTAAAAAATCCATTATTGTTTAGAATTTTTTTTTTTAATGGATTTTATAGGCTAAAATACGAACTTCAAAATCAGTAAAAAAAATACTTATAAAAAATATATTAAAAAATGTAAAAAATAAAAGTTTAAATAATCCCCCCTTTCCATAGAATAAAAAAATAAATACATAAATAACAAAAAATATAACCATCATGGGTATCACTGCGACCGAAAACTCCTGTACTATTAAAATATCAAAATATTTTTCCGATACAGCGAATGGCGTGATGGAAAAAGGGTCAAAATTGCCAATTTGCTTCTCTTACCCAAATTCTTTTTGTAAAATGCGATTTAAAAAGTCAAACACAAAATGGCATCAATAAAAACTACAGATTGTCCTGCATAAAATGAGCCCCCACACAGCTCAGTAGATATAACTATAAAAAAGTTATGGGGGTCAGAATAAAGTGATGCAAAAAAAATAAAAAATCTCAAAGTTTACATTTATTTTTACACTATTTAGACATAAAAACCTATACATATGTGGTATTGTAAATGAAGGGCACAGGTCAATTTTGCCAGAGAGGGAAGGCCATGGGGACAAAACCCGTAAAATGGTGGAATTGCGTTCTTTTCCAATTCCACCCCATTTGGAATTGTTTTACCGCTTCCCACTACATTGTATGCTATATTAAATGGTGGCATTGGAAAGTAAAACTTGTCACGCAAAAAATAAGCCCTCATACAACTATGTGAACAGAAAAATAAAAAAAAGTTATGGCTCTAGGAAGATAGGGAAGAAAAATGAAAACGAAAAAACCTCTGGTATCCTAAGGGTTAATAATGTCTCTATTAGTGCCCCCCAGAATTAATAATTCCCCCATTAGCGCCCCCCAGAATTAATGCCCCCATTAGCATCCCCCAGAATTAATATTACTCCCATTAGTGCCCCCCAATAATATTAATGTTCTTATTAGTGACCTCCAGAAAAAATACCCACATTAGCACCCCAGTAATAGTAATACCCCCATTAATGCCCCCCCAGTAATAGTAATGCCCCCATTAGTGCCCCCTAGTATTAATAATACCCTCTTCTCTTCTCTGTGTAAAAAAAAGATCTCATCCATTTGATCGCGCTGCGGTGATGATTTGCTGCCCACTGGAAGTTCAGGACAGGACCTGCGCTCCAGCGTGATGACATCTCGCAGGTCCTGTCCTGCACATCCAGTCAGAAGCGAGTATTCACCTCGACGCGATCAAATGGAGGAGGTGAGTTCTTTTTTTATTTTGTTCTTAACACAAGTGGGGAAGGGTGGGAGTTAAAGGCTGTTCTAATGAGCGCTCCACAATCGATATAGGAAAATTGCCTGTAGAAAAAAATTACCGGCACGGGTACTAAAGTTACCGGCTTGGCGAGTGAGATACCGGCCGGGTGGCAACCCTAGTGCAGACACACCAATAACATGGCTCTGACAGGAGAGAAAAGGGTGTGATTTGGACAATACTGCAGAGCGAAATTCATGTCAATAAAAAGTTTGCACTGTAAGGCAAACATAGAACCTGCCTGCAGTTCACACATTGCTGTTCTGGCTGGAGAAGAAAGGAAGGAGGTCATTCAGGTGGTGTGGCTTACAGCTTCAGTACTTTCTCAATAACTTCTGATTGATGATAGTATGTAATTGGTTAGTTTGACTGACTGATATTTCTCACAGAATGACATAGAATTCTACAAAATTAATTTTGGAATAATTTATTATCCAGAAATATGCCTATATTAGGCGTATTTTTGGGGAGTTTGCGACGCAAAGGTTATATCTGCGACTTTTCCCTGCTCACATCAGGTCTAAAAAAGTGGGAGTGGGGGGAAGGGGACAGGCCAGCATGTATCTCTCATTCATCATTTTCTACACCTGTTTTAGGCATAGAAAATGGTCTAAATGTAAGCCAGCTAGGAAGCCGTCTTACATTTAGCCTGGCATTGGATGCACTGAAGTTATGTAGGCGGATCCACCGCCAGATATAGGGGTTATTAAGACCAGCGTCTTAAACTCCGTTCTTAATAAATGACCCCCTTTGTCCATAAAAAAATAACTGTGAAAAAATGTGCACCGGTGCAGAACAGAGGCACGGATCAGAAGCCCATGGAAGCACTACAGAGTGCTTCTGTGGGTTTTCTGTTTGTGTCTCTGCACAACAAAAAAGTAGGGTATGCACTGCTTTTTTGCGGTGCGGACCGTCGGATATGGATCGTGGACCCCATTCACAAGCGTGCATTGCGAACTGAAATTTGCGGTCCGCAGCACAGGCATGTCAAGCACACGGTCGTATGCATGAGGCTTTATAGTGACTATACTCATAGCTCCATATGCATAAAAATAAAAACGTTATGGGGTCAGAATATGGCGATGCAAAGAAAAAAAAATGGTTTTGCCAAAGTTTTTATTTTTCTCCGCAGTAAAAGATAAGAAAAAATATACATACGTGGTATCATTGTAATCATACTGACCCAGAGAATGGATGTAACAGGTCATTTTACTGCATAGAAAACATTGAAAAAACAAAAGACATAAAACTGTGGCGGAATGGTTTGTTAATTTATAATTCCACCCAATTTGGAATTTGTTTCCTGCTTCCCACTACACTGTATGGCACCATAAATGGTGCCATTAGAAAGTACAACTTGTCCTGCAAAAAATAAGTCCTCATACAGCTATGTGAACCAAAAAATAACAGTTATGGCTTTGAGGAGGCTAGGCTAGGCACATGACATAGTTTCAGTCCGCATTCAATCTGCATTTTTTGCACATCGGATGCGGACCCATTCATTTCACCATGTGCTTTCTGCATCCATATGTCCATTTCACTGTCCCAACAGAAAAAAAATGCACCAAACAGATATGCCACTGACTATACTGGCTAGTCATACAAATAGATATTAAAAGCTGAGACTTTTGCCAATATATTCCTGTCAGGAAAATATCGGAGCCCATCATGCACCACGTCACGGTCACTCAGCATGGCAAAGGGTCCTACCACTGCGCTAACTGTGGTGTAAACAAGGTCTGAAGATGATGAAATCCAGCTCACAGCCAGGCTTCCACACAAACGCATAGCAGGACAACTAATGCAATGTGAACAAAGCAAGGCTGTAAGCCACACCCATATCAGACCATGTGATGGAGGTTACCAGGTGCAAAAGAGTGTTTGAATGCCAGGTAAAGGCACATACACTACATATAAAACAAAATCACAGAAATATAGTGGCAAATATGGGGGAACTGCTCAAACCCCAAACACTGTAGCGTGTTTTTCATTGGGGGAGCAGTCCCACCGCATGTGGACCGCAGCAAATGACCATCCCCAGCAAAAAAATGCATATAATAGAGGATGCCGGCGCGGTCCACATGCACCACAAAGGCATCCTACACAAAATGAAGCATTGTGCGGATGAAAATATAATTATATAACACAGAAAAAAATGCACCAAACGGATATGCCACTGACTATACTGGCTAGTCATACAGATATTAAAAGCTGAGACTTTTGCCAATATATTCCTGTCACTGTCCCAACAGAAAAGAGGGACAGCCATTGGGAATCCATGATCACAGCAATGCTGTTACAGTGGAGGCCAGTGGCCTCTGCTGTTCTGGTCCCTGGAGGAGCAGTCCTGCTTCCCTTCTTCCTGGCTGATCGGGCTGCTGGGGGACGTCTTTGATTCCCCACACGCTATGGCCTGCTGGCTAGGCCTCCCTCACTCTGCCCATAGGGGTCACGCTCCCTCCAGCTCTTAAAGGTTCAGTGTGCAGGCACCTAATTCTTACCCAGCCTATAACTGGTCACCCAGTGGTACTTAAGGCGCTTTCCCATGTGGGAGGGTGCCTAAGCAATACATTCTAGTCCCCTAATGTTCTGCAAAAGTGTGCTGGTCTACATTTTTCTGCCCCTGTACCAACTTCTGCCTGTTTTCCGGATTGGACTTTTTCTGCCTGACCTGACATCTTTCTGATCTCTGTTCTGACCCTGAGTTGCCTCCCCTGACCTCAGATTGTTTAGCCAATCGCACAATTGGCCCTGACATTGGCCTGTTCCCTGACTGCAGTTTTGCCTGATTCCTCTGTGCTCTGCATCAGTGTCCCTCTGTGCATCAGCTATCACTTATAAGTAGCCCCAAGCTAAATCTGTTCAAGTAGCCCACTGAATCCACATCCACTTCATACCAAACATTATAGGATCTGACATTGACATCCTGTTGGTCTCTAGACAGCAGACAGGGGATCTGATGATCTGACAACTGTGTATGCATTCGAGATGTTGTGCCTGACACAACAGCCTCAGGTGAGTAGAATACCTACTACTATTCTGTAGTTTTATTGCTCCCTGTTTTTTTTTTAATGATACAGGCATGCATTCCTCTATGCTCACCTCAAAAAGCCAACTTGAAATGGTGCACCTAAATTAAGGTTATACATAACTGTGAAACAAAAAGGGTCGTTTTGGTAATCCATCTACTTAACTTTAAAATAAAAAAAAGAAACATTCATGCCTTGTAAAAATGTCCGAAATTACTCTGACAGACATATGCATGTAGATTTATGTTAATTTTAATTAATACTATTTAATGTTTATTGAAAATAAAGGAAATTTTTTTTATTTATTCATTTGATAGATTTTTACATTAAAACTGCAACAGCGAAAGCACACATCATCATGGCAGTCCAACTGTTCAAGAAGATGGCATTTTCTTCAGTATATCAAAAATATATGGTTCCGGTCTCCAACGAAGTCATTAATATTCTTTTGTCCTATGTGAAAGCAAAAGTAAGTAGACATGTTATTCAGTGACTGTTCCAATACTATTCATATGTACAGTAGACCTGTCATCTTTAGGCACGTCTGTTTAAAGGGGCACATCTACTTCCTTGACAAAGGAATTCATCAAAAGCAATTCTTTTTTAAAAAATTGGCAGCACTATGCCATTGAAAATTAAATGCAAAATACTGTAGCAGTAATCTGAGAGAGATAAAACTCCTGAATAGGAGAGCAGAGTAATCTCAGTTTACAATGTTACTGAATAGGGAAGGGTTATGGGCAAGGTAATCCTTGCACACATCTCCCACATTTGGATTATTAATTTGTCACTGAACATATACCAAAACAAAAATCACAAAGAAGGTAAAAAAAAATCCTGCACAATGTAATAAATGAATATGCGGATGTACATGGCTACATTTAATAATTGGACATTAATTACAGTCTTGTAAATATTAAACTCATTTTTACTTACATTGAAGAATCTACTCCCCACAGGAATAATTCGCTACATGATCACATGCTAGAACACCTGTCTGGCTCTTTCTATTTCTGCCTACACTATCTAAGGCCACTTTCAGACTGTAGTAATTTGTCAGCTATTTGCATCAGTATTTGTCAGCAAAACATGAAAAAGGTACAAATTAGAGATGAGGGAACTTCTTGAAGTTTGTTGTGTTTGATTTGATTCGGGTCAGAATCACCCGGTCTGTGGTATACAATAGTCTCCTCTGAGTCTCCTCTCTTCTATTTCTTTTTTTTATTAATTTTTTCACATGTTTGCTCCCCCTTCCTTTATTCTCTTGAACGCAATGAAAGCAATAGCAAATAATGTCAGATTGAGACTGACATATACAGCTATGGGTAAATGCATGGTCAAAACTTGATGGTGTTCACAAAAACAGGCAGATTTAACATAACTTCATTCCAGAATTCTGGCTTAAAAAAGTCACAAAATAGGGTTTTTGCAACCATTTGCACTTGCTTGCATTCTTACACCCCTAATTCCAGTGTTGGAACATGAGTGGAAAAATGAGTGTGGTTAGCTCACTTAGATCACTCCAAATTTATCAATGCGACTTTTAAAAAAAAAAAAAAAAAAAAAAATTGCATCCAGTAGGAGGGTGGAGTAGTAAAACTGGAGTAGTTTTTTCTACACAAAAGTGTTAGGTTTAAGGATAAGACAAATTTATTAAACAACATGTGCAATAGAGCCGGATCGTAGGTATGCACTCTGACGCCAAATTATGCAGTGGGTCAGGATATGGGTATAAAAGTCTATAGTTTTGTTTGTGATGCCAATTGCAGCGTGCGCAGGGTACTAACACAGGGCCCTTTAAGGTGTTGTAATTCACGTACCAGGTTAGGAATGCCAGAGTGGTGTAATGTCTCTGTGTGGTATTTGCAATAGTGTCAACGGTGGCTCCTACCTGGGTACGCCTAGACTCCTGGATCCTGGCTCACTTGCAATAAAATGAGTGTGTTGCTAGTAGGAGTAATTGAGGAACTTGCAGCAGTAATTGAGATCCAGACTTTTGGTAAAGTTCAAACTTGTCTTTACTAGATGCAGCTTTCATCCAAGTGAGATACAGCATTAGTCTGAAGTCCCAGCAGGTATCGGCAATGTGTGGCAGGAATATGTCTTCTGCGCTATCATGTGCCTGGAGCTTTTGCAGGAAAAGGACGTCTGCTTAGTAGCTCTGTAATGTGGCAGGAATATATCTTCTGAACTATCTATCATCTGCTGTCTTGGAAACTGACTTGCTGAGGAGGAATTTGGCTTCTCCTGGTCTCTGGACGGTACTCACAGTTAATTTCACAGGGTATGCTTCTTCCTGGAATACTTGAGGTGTCTGCTTGCTTCTACCAGCTGAGGCTGCAAGGCTCAGGCTGGGGATGATGATCAATTGTCTCAGCCGAGACAAGATCCTGGCTTTGGATCCCTAAATCTGGGAGCTCCTAACATGCACACCCTACCCCTAGCAGGGGTGGGATACACACTGACTCTAACTTTCTTCTCTCCCCATGAGGCAGGATGTGGGCGCAGCCCACATTGCTCATAGAAGGGGGGGTGAACTGGAATGAACTATTCCAGTTCAGAAACACTAAACTGTAGCTAAGTCCTTGCTGAACACATTGCTGCCACCTGCTGGTGAACATAGAAATTACAGCAATATACATGTAACAAGGATTTGAATGCACATTTGTAAGGAAATTACATGAAATTACACAAGATGACAATGTGAATACACTTAAGAGAATGTAGCGGGGTAAAAGAGTTTCGTAACATAACTCTGGGGTGCTACACTTACAACCTTTGATAAATGTGGCATAAAGAAACCAACAAAGACTCAAGCAAAACTGACTACAAATATTCCCTTCATGATGGATTTCCCTCAATCGACATAGCATTTGGCTGGACAAGACAGTACAACGAGAGAAAATTGGGACTTTTCTGGCCACTTACATTCCAACCTGTATGCCCAGAAGTCCATGGGTTCAGGGAACAGTGTATGTGCCAGGGAAGGGTCAGTATGATGTAGAAAACTAGACCATTTTAAACCATGTTAAAAATAGGCAACTGTCATACAGCAGAATAAAACTTTGGTGAAGGTGCAGAACTGCACCACATTACCAGAACAACAAGACAATTTTTACAGACAGCTGGCTTGAGCTATTAATAAATGCCTGCTGAATTCGATTTAGGTGAAGATGGAGAAGTGCACTACATTTGGAGAACGACTAGACACATTTTATGGACAGCTGGCCAGTGGAAGTAAATGCCTACTGATTAAAATTTTGGATAAGATGCGGAGCTGCACCACAGTTGCCACGACTTAGTTGTATGGCAACAACAGCACCGCCAGCAATTTGGCTGTATTCTGACTCAGATTGTTGTAATAGCGATTTATCCCTAGTGAGACCTCTATGCCTGGCCTGTATAAGCAGATAATCACTGTGGACAATACTTATCAGATAGCTTGAACTCACCAACACCGAGTTTATCCGTGAAGTTGCGTTATTCTGTAAGCCAGATAACAGAGTACAGCAGAACAGACAGATTCCGATATTGTGCGGTGTTGGGCGGTCAAAGGATGATGCTTTTGCAAGCTTGCGTGAGAATACATGTATACCTGTTAAATCCCTGGAGCAGAATGAATATACAGGAAGTGATGTACACAGAAGAAGGGGTGGAGCAATGAAATGAATGTCATATATCACAGATATAACAGAAAAACAAATGCAATACTAAAAACGACCACTAGATGGGAGTATATGACCAAATATAGAATATATGAATGGTTCAACGAATTAAACTATATAGATTTAACTGCGTAGCAGCACACTCCCCGCCTGCCATTGAAAATGGCACTATATAACGGTAGTTATATAGTGCAAATAAACAACAGTAATTTGCTTGATGTCCGAGGACCAGAAAAACATAAAAAGAACAGGCATATAATGCAACAACTAAAATGTAAGACTTCAAATGTAACAAGTAAAGTTCAAACACTTCTTGCTTGAAGTTTCAGGTAGGATTCAGCAGCCTAGGCAATAAGTTCATTCTCCAAAGGGCAAGATCAGAACAAGTTCCGTGATAGGCCTGATGAAAGTCTTTACAGTCCCTTGTCTCGCAACTTTCACCTCCACCTTGCGTACCTTACCGTCGTCACTAGGAACGCTCTTAACAATAAGTCCCATAGGCCACTCGATTCTTTCTGCTTACTGGTCATTGAGCAGAATGAGATCTCCAACTTTTATGTTAGGGTACTGTCGGTGCCATTTCCTGCATCCTTGCAGAGTGGAAAGATACTCCATCTTCCAACGATTCCAGAATCGATTGGCAAGGTTCTGTACTCACTTCCATTGATCAAAGCACAGATTTCCATATTTAAAGTTTCCAGGTGGAACAGGAACAGACCCAAGCTTCTGGGTAAGCAGGGTAGCTGGGGTAAGGATAGTTGGGTTCTCTGGATCTTTGTCAGGTTCTAGAAGACCGAAGACGTCAGCTGTGGTCTCTTCTGTGTGATCCAGCAGGAATTCAGGACCTGTTAACCAGGAAGAATTTGCAAATGCACTTGCAGACACTGGCCTAGTAGCATGATCTGCAGGATTAATTTCAGATGGGACATAATGTCATTGTTCAGGTTTAGATGATTTCCTGATTCTTTCTACATGGTTGCTGACGTAGACATAGAAACGTTTAGTCTGGTTGTATATGTAGCCCAGAACAACCTTTCTGTCTGTGTAGAATTTGGTGTCATCTATCTGAATGTCTAGCTCGCATAATATGAAATCTGCAATTTCTACAGCTAGCACAGTCCAACAAAGTTCAAGCCTAGGAATTGTGTGCTCAGGCTTAGGTGCTAACTTAGCTTTCCCAAACAGAAACCCTATGTGGGTTTGATTAAAAGAGTCTCTCACCTTGAGGTAGGCAACAGCCGCTATGGCTTCAGTAGATGCGGCTGAGAAGATGTGAAGCTCTTTTCTCCGGATCGTAGCAAGGGAAGCTGAGGTGTAGCAGCGTGGTATATAGATACCATCTAAGGCGTGTAGAGATTGCTTCCAGGACTCCCACTTTGAAAGCTTGTCAGATGGCAGTGGAGCATCCCAATCTTTAATAGACTCTGAGAGCTGTCTAAGTAAGGCTTTACCATGTATGGTAAAAGGAGCCACAAATCCCATTGGATCATATAGGCAGTTTACCACTGACAGAACACCACGCTTGGTAAATGGCTTGTCTGTAGAGCTGACTTGAAAGCTGAAAGTGTCCTTTAATAAGTACCACCGTAGGCCCAGACTTCTCTGTATAGGTGGCATATCCATTCCCAGATTTAAGTCCTTAAACCCTGTGGCATGATCACCAGGTTGAAAGGCTTTCATAACAGCAACACTATTTGAGGCAATTTTGTGTAGTCTGAGGTTGCCTCAGAAAGCATACCTTGTGTCCTTTGGAGCAGGTCTATGGCTTCTTCGTCTGTAGGTAAAGACTTAAGTCCATCGTCAACATAAAAGTCTCTCTCAACGAAGTGTCGAGCATCCGCGCCATAATCATTTTCTCCATCAATGGCAGTCCATCGTAAACCATATGTTGCAACAGCGGGTGAGGGACTATTTCCGAAAACATGTAACTTCATGCGGTATTCAATAATCTCATTGTCCATGTTGTTGTCACGGTGCCACAGAAACCTTAGTAAGTTCCTATGGTCTTCACGTACAATGAAGCAATGAAACATCTGTTCAATATCAGCAGTTATGGCAACTGGTTCTCTTCTAAATCTCAGAAGTATGACTACAAGGTTGTTGGTTAGATTCGGGCCAGTGAGAAGAACATCGTTTAGGGATACACCTTGATGCTTGGCACTGGAGTCAAATACTATCCTGATTTGTTTTGACTTATGTGGATGATACACTCCGAAGAAAGGTAGATACCAGCACTCATCGTGTCTTTGAAATGGTGGCGCTAGTTCGACGTGATCATTGTCAAAGATCCTTTTCATAAAGGCGATGAAATGGTCCTTCATTTCAGGCCTGATCCTTAGTGTTCGTTGAAGTGAGTTGAATCTGGATAAAGGTTGTTCATGATTGGTTGGGAGTTTGGCCCTTGTAGCACGAAGAGGTGATGGTGCAACCCAACTGTTAGACTCATCCTGAAAGAATTCCTTATCCATTACTTTGATAAATTCTCTGTCTTCAACTGACAAGGCTATTTTGTTGTCCTCCCTTGTAGTACAAAACACTGTAGTACCTAGGTTGTCATCACAAAGGACAGGAGTAACATCAGGTACTTGGATGATGTCAAGAAGCTTCTCCTTTGATTATTGTGACGCTCAGAAGGATGAGAAGGTGAAATTATCTAGATTATATGCTAAACTCCGAATGGCACTGGCAACTGTAACACCTTTTAAAAGCCCAAGTAAATGGGAGCAAGAGTTGAATTGCCCTCCTTTACAGTGGCCCACTATCTATAGGAACGTGAGAAAGGCGACAGTCTCCAGTGCTCATAGATTAATTCAATTTAAGATCCTCCATAGACTGTACTATACGCCCAAAACCCAAGGAAAATTCCCCCAAAATAGGGACCGGGACTGTTGTTGCCCTAAATGTGGATATGTGAATGCGAACTATGTCCATTTGCTTTGGAGTTGCAGCAAAATAAGAAAATATTGGGATGAGGTTTTTTCTGCCCTACAAAAGGAATCCTCAATGAACTATACACCGGGGATCTTGATAGTGATCTTTGGAGATTATGGTTCAGAAACGGAAGTCCCCCCCCAGGTTAGACGGATCTGGATGAGAGGATTGATGGTAGCGAAAGCTATATTGGTCAAGCACTGGGGCTCTGTCTCCCAGCCCTCGTCAAGGGAGTGGGGTCTATACCTTCAACAAATTAAAATATATGAGGATATTGAAAGGAATTGGAGAGTTGCACGCAGAACCACGTAGAAATAACTAATGTATTTGTTGTATGTTGTACTTGATTGAACTGAGGGGAACGACAGCCAATGGGGGGGGGGGGGAGGGTTATAAGGATGTTTATGATTCCTATATTATATACACGGATGTGATGGATATGTTATATACTGCTATATTATATACACTAATGTGATTGATATTGGTCTATGTACTAATTTTATGTTTTTCTAAAATAAAAATAAAGATAAATTCAAAAAAAAAGAAGAAGCTTCTCCTTTGCTTCATAATGGTGAGGGCCCTGTTTGAAGTGGGATACACGTCCATTTTCCAACATGTAAGTCTTAAAGGAGTGGATCTCATATACCGTACACATCCTGTTCAAGCATACATCGCCCACGATTACCCAGCCTAGGTCAAGTCTTTGTGCATAAGGGGCGTTGTCAGGCCCATCGCACTGATCTCGTACTTTATGTACTCTGAGAATGTCCCTTCCTAACAGGACTAAGATTTCAGCATTCTTGTCCATTGCAGGAATCTCATCTACAAGGTGCCTTAAATGAGAATCTTGATATGCAGCTTCTGGAGTGGAAATTTCTTCCCTTTTGTCTGGTATCTGGTCGCACTCGACTAACGTTGGTAGGGGTATGCTTCCTCGTTGATATGAGAGACCATGAATTCATCAACCCTTCTGCCGAAGGTCTCTACATGACCAGAACAGGATCTGAGAGTATATTGTGTTGCGTGACCCTCTATGCCAAAGATCTCAAAGAATTTAGGCTTAACCAGGGATCTGTTGCTCTGTTCATCTATTATGGCATACATCCTAGCAGCTTTCTCAGGATGATCCCTTGGATATATCTTGACTAGGCATATCTTGGCACAGCATTTGTGGTCCTTTCCTTCTCCACAGACTTCTGTACATGAAGAAGAGACATTGTCTTTGGTTGGAGCATGACTTTGTTGCTCCCCGCCATTATTTGAGATGGGAGTGGAGGAAGGAACTGCTGTGGGTTGTCTGGAAGTGGAGTAGGATGCATGGCTGTAAAGTGTCTGTCGCTACCGCATTCTGTGCACTTGATGACAACTTTACAGTCTTTAGCAAAATGGCTATAAGAAGCACAGCACTTGTAGCATATGCCAAGTTTCCGGAGAATCTCCCTGCGCTCTTGTAAAGTCTTTGCCCTAAGCCCACGACATTTCTTAAGAGGGTGAGGCTTCTTGTGAATAGGACACTGTCAATTAGGGTCTTTATCTCTTTCATCCACAACACCCCGATCAGTAGGTGAGGTTGTGGAGGGTGAGATGTCTGTCCTTTTAACAGATATAGCTCTATTTAAGTCTCTAAGTTTAGCTGCTGTATTATCATACTTTGATGATGGTGAGGATGAAGCAGGCAGGTTGGATTCACTGAAGCTGAAGCTGGGATCATTTCTCATCTAGGCTTGATCACTGATGAACCTGCAGAAATATGAGAATGGAGGAAAGGATACATTATAGTCCATGTTGTATCTTGAGCCCTGTTGTGGCCATTTCTCTTGTAGGCAGTTTAGACACCACTGGGTTGACACCATGAGCGGTGTCCAGGAAGCTTAGTCCAGGTAGACATGGGTCAGTCTTTGCCAACTCTAGCTCCATGAGGCGGTCACTTAGATCTTGGAGCTTGTGGTAGTCTTTGTTTCCTATTTTTGGGAAGTTTTGCAGTCTCTTGAATAGAGCGCTTTCTATGGCTTCAGAGCTACCATAGGCTTGCTCAAGTCTTGCCCATGCAGCAACAAGACCTGCATCTGGGTGATCAACATCTACTGTTCTGAGTCTTTTAACATGACCTGCAGATTCTGGTCCCAGCCACTTTATGAGCAAATCAAGTTCTTCCTTAGCAGTAAGGTTAAGACCGGAAATAGTACCCTTGAAGGTTGATCTCCAGGCCCTGTAGCTCTCTGGACAGTCATCAAACCTTGAGAGGCTGGTGTTAATGAGCTCATGGCGTACCATATATCTGGCAAAGTCATTCATGTCTGGTCTCTTACTCCTTGGTGTCAAAGTAACTTGTGGAACCCCTTGGGTGTAAAAGTTCTCTGGTGAGGTAGGGCGAGGTTTACCAGGGTAAAATGATATTGTATGAGCGTTTAACTGTGGTGTAGTCTCTGAAGCTTGTGCTGGCTTTGGTTTGAGCTGCGGCTTATCACTGGAATTCACCTTGTTGACATGAGTTGATCCAGTTTTCTGCATAGATGTACTTGCGTTGTAGACTTGAAGAGGCTCAGGCATATAGAGCTGAGAGGTCTCTGTGTTGGGAGTCAGAACAGTGTCATTAGTAGGAGGTACAGGAGATGTCTCTGTATCTTTGCAGATGTTATGCTTTAGAACGTATTCACTGGTGCGTTCAGCTGGATCTTCCAGTTCAGCTGGGATAAGACAGTCTGAATTAGTACTTTGTCCCACTGCTTGTTCAAGGACTTTCAACCTTGCTAGGGAAGCCACTTCCTCCCCTTCCATTTGCAGAATCTTTATTTGTGAATCTGCCTCTGCTTGGAGAGCTTTGCTTTGAGCTTCCATCTTGGCTTGATGAGCTGCCCTTTGAGCTTCCATCTCTGCTTGATGAGCTGCCATCTTTGCTTGTTGAGCTGCCCTTTGAGCTTCCATCTCTGCTTGCTTTCTAGTAAAGGAGCTTTGCGCCCTTTTTGATTCGGCATCAGCGCAGGCCTCTATTAACTTGTCGCTTAATGTTGACCTTCTGGAACGAGAGAATCTGGAAGAAAGTGCAGTGCACTTGGTTGTGGTGGATCCTTGAGATCTGGTCTCCTGCAGTTGAGTTCTGCCTTAAAGGGGTATTATCGTCTTAATTAGAATCTTTTGCCCCCACTGAAAACTTTTTCCTATACAGGTCATTAAAAATAACCAACCTTTCGATTTAAAATTTATTTTTTGTATCAGTGTTGTTTATTGGCGCTGCCCATGGATACGGCCACATCTCGCCTGCCGCATCCATGGGCCGCGCCTGCGCACTTCATCATCTGCGATCCTGCGTACGGCCTGTTTATTTACTTGTGAGTGCGTCTTTATCTCTTTCAGGCGGCCGCGCATGTGCAGAATATCCATCGCGTCTGAGATAGAGCTGCAATGAGCAGGACCGTGGTACGGTTACACGGACGCCAATTATGCAGTGGGTCAGGATATGGGTATAATAGTCTATGGTTTGTTCGTGACGCCAATTGCAGCGTGCGCAGGGTACAGTCTCAGGGCCCTTTAAGGTGTTGCAACTCATGTACCAGGTTAGGAATGCCAGAGTGGTGTAATGTCTCTGTGTAGCATAGGTATAGTGTCAACGGTGTCTCCTACCTGGGTACGGCTGGACTCCTGGATCCTGGCTCACTTGCAATAAATGAGTGTGTTGCTAGTAGGAGTAATTGAGGGATTTTGGTAGCAATGAATGAGATCCAGACTTGTAATAAAGTTCAACTTGTCTTTACTGGAGGCAGCATTAATCCATATGAGGTACAGCAATAGTCTTTGGGTCCCAGCAGGTATTGGTAATGTATGGCAGGGATTACTATCTCTTCTGCTTCTATCATGTGCCTGGAGAATATGGCAGGAATCTGTCTTCTGCTCTATCTTCTGCTTGGTAGGGGACTGACTAGCTGAGGAGGAATTTGGCTTCTCCTGGTCTCTGGATGTTACTCACAGTTATGCTCACAGGGATTGGTTTGTCCTGGAGGTCTGGAGATGGCTGCTTGCTTGTCACCAGTTGAGGCTGAAGGGCTCAGACTGGGGATGAAGATCTTTGGTCTCAACCGAGACAAGATCCTGGTTTGGGATCCCTAGAACTGGGGGCTCCTACCAGCACAGCCTTCCCCTAGCAGGGGTGGCTGGCACACACTCTAACTTCCTTTCCTCCCAATGAGGCAGGAAGTGGGAACATTCCACACCTCCTCGAAGAGGGGGGAGCTAAACTGGAATGTACTATTCCAGTCTAGATATGCTAAACTGTTACTAAGGTCCTGCTGACACATTGCTGCCACCTGCTGGTGTACATGGAAATTACAGCAAATACATGTAACAGGCTTAGAAAATGCACATTTGTGAGGAATATTATATAAAATCACATTAGATGACAAGGCACCCGTTACCAACAAATAGTAGCGGGAAAAAGAGTTTAGTAACATAACTCTGGGATGTTACAGAGCCACACATGCGCGGCCATCCGAACAGTTCGGGTGAGGCAGCGGAGTGTGCGGACGGACGTCGGAGGACCGGGATACTATTTCCTAATAGGTAAGTATAATTTCTACTCGCCCCACTAAATCCACCAACGATTATTGAATATGTGCCAATAAAGGGGTTCATTCTGAGTTCAAAGGGGACAGAAAACACTATTATTTTGAACAAAGGGGACACATTTATGTAATGCAATGACACAGAGGGGCAGACAATTTTGAATAGGAGTGGCATAGGGGACAACTATATGGAATGTAGGGACACAGGGGGCAACTGTATGGAATGTAGGGACACAGGGGGCAGATGTAGCAGAGCTGAATATTGGTACAAATGGTGAAGGAAATAGACAGATATAGCAGAGCTGTATATGAGACTGTTCAGCCACAGTGCTAGTGGGGGAGTAGAATAAAGATGTAGCAGAGCTGTAGAGGAAGCCATTCAGCCAAAGTGATGTTAGGGGACTGGAGTAGCTACATGTAGCTGAGCTGTATATGCATCTATACAGATACATAGTTCAGGGCCGGCGCCACCCATAAGCAGAGTAGGCCACCGCGTAGAGCGCACTCTGCCTGGGGGCGCCGGAACTCTGGAGTCCGAATCGCCGCCTGCTCCCCGCCCCCTACTTGTGATCCATCTGACATCATCTCCTTGACGCCTTCTGTTTCTGTACTTGCCGGCCGGATGCCCTGCGAGTGCGAGCCTGAGTTTGTTCAGTCACTTCGGGCAGAGTGAGCAGCACGCAGCTGACACACAGCTACGAGACCCTGGTGTATTTAAATCTCATTTAGCCTATCTTTCAGAAAAGTTTCTACTGGGATTTGAACTCACGACCTTTCACGTCAGAGGCAATTTACCCACACAGCTATGAGAGCTGTATAGCCAGTTACTTAAAAAAATTTAAAAATGAAAATAAGACTTCTACTGTAGATAACTTTGATACCTAGTGTACATTCATACACATGACAGCTGCCCCAACACACCCAGCTCTGCTACATCCATACACAGTGTACTGGGGCAGCTGTCATGTGTATGGATGTACACTAGGTATCAAAGTTATCTACAGTAGAAGTCTTATATATATATATATTTTTTTTTTTAAGTAACTGGCTATACAGCTCTCATAGCTGTGTGGGTAAATGCCTTTCCTCTGATGTGAAAGGTCGTGAGTTCGAATCCCAGGAGAAACTTTTCTGAAAGACAGGCTAAATAAGAACACGAGCACCAAATCTTCAACACAAGAGGCTGGTGGGAACACAGGCCGAAAGAGGCCGGAAGAGGCCTGCATCGCATCGCTGACATGGAGGTAAGTATAAAAGTATTTTATTTACTTTTTTAAAATACCGGACTGTTACTTTACTGCCACGGGGGATGGGGGGCTATTGGCGCCATGATACTGGCACATGGAGTGGGGAGGAGAGAGGCACTTGATACTGGCACATTAGGGGGCAGGGGGAGAGGATGGCACTATGATATGGGGGGGGCAAGAAATGGACATGAATCATGAGGGGCAGAAATGTGAAATGATGGGGGGAGGCAAGAAATGGACATGAATCATGAGGGGCAGAAATGTGGCAAAAATGTAGATTTGCTTGTGTTGACAAAAATCCTTGCACCGGCCCTGACTTCGGGCGCGCAATCCCGCGAGACCAGTGACCTCCAGGAGGTGGGTCTCGCGGAATCACGCGCCGAAGACACATGATCTTGGCAAGAGCCAAGGCAATGTGGACCTGGAGCACAGCGAGGAGCAGAACCTGGTGAGCACCCCTGGCAACCGCACTCTGACAACCTGCACTAGGGTGTCAGAGACTGCAGGACAGTGACTGGCAGCAGGGTGGCACACACTTGTGTACAGGGGTCAGGGCACACCTGCTGCTTGACTAGGGGCCATAGATTCTGACTGGCACAGGGTGCCCAGCAGTGGCACATGGAGCCTAATAGGTGGCACAGACTGTCTAAAGGGCTATGAATGGTACAGGGTGCAGGACAGTGCCAGACTGGCAGAGTGCACAAGGCAGCATACTGTTTTATGTTGCCCTGGTGGCACAGGATTTCAGACAGTGGCTGAATGGCGCGTGGCAGTGAATAGGTGGCACTGCTCGTGTTTGGTGTGCCAACCTGCTGAACAGCGCAGAGTGATTGGCATCACTGGGATGGTACTAGGTGGCAGACAATGGCTGGATATTATATATACATGACCATAGTCAGACTGGAACAGGGTACGCGACCATAGTCAGACTGGCACAGGGTACGCGACCATAGACTGGCACAGGGTACACGACCATAGTTAAATGTTGCATGCAATAGGTGGCTGAAAAAGGGGCGGGTAAAAGGATGTGGTCAATGGGCGGAGTCAAGGGGGCTGCAAAATTAGCTTTTGCCTAGGGTGGCAAAAATCCTTGCACCAGCCCTGGTAAGGTTTATACACAACTGGAGTACAGCTGTAATGGAAACAAATCTGCATCAGTGCTGGGGGGTGGGGGATGGTCGTGTTTTATGGGAGACAAAAGCACAGATTAGAACTCTACTAGCTGACAATCTTTTGAGCTAATGTATAATATGGAATTATATTTTTTGATAAACAAAATGGGTTTGTAAGAGATCAGATAGAGATTTTGTGTGTAAAACTGCAGAACAGCCACATGTTCCTGTACACTGAGCTCACTTATCACAGCTCTCTGAATCCCCAGCAGGGGAGGGGACTCACACATACTGCAGGCTGCCAGACTGATGACTCATAGTCTTCACATGATCTAGCACGCAAGGACTGAGTTCTCAGTGTGATGTCATAAGGAGGCGTGGCCGGCCTTCACTCTAGCTGCCTAAGCCCGCCCAGCCTTAGCTGAAGAAAACCAGGAAGTGAACAGCAGAGTGACTGCAGGTGAGGACGAATTTGCAAGATGAGAATACCCCTTTAAAATTAGCATTTTGCACTGCGAGATCCCTTTGTTGGTTCAGTGCATCAGTCCTGGTCAGTTCTGCTGAAGAATCCTCTATATTAGAGTCCTGCAAGAAGGCTGAGTATTTTGCAGACAGCTGCTGGTAGCGTACATACATAGCAAATATGTGATTAATAGAGTCTCTTATTTCAGCTGGTTGATCATTAGAGTGTGACAAAACTGACAATTTTTACGGTTTTGCGAAAAATTGTACTTTCTCTTTAAGAAGACAAACAGTGAAAAATGGAACTGTCTTTTTAAGAAGACAAACAGCAGCTTAGACAGGTGAGGTAACACAGTGCAATGTAGAGAAACCGTTATCAACAGTCATTTGAAGTGCAGTAAGCTTGTGCGACCATGTGCTTTCACAAGATGGCTGATGGCACTGAGCTTGATTGCAGATTAGGCACACACATATACACAACATGCATCTTTTGACTATTCTGACTCAGATTGTTGTAATAGCGATTTATCCCTAGTGAGACCTCTATGCCTGGCCTTTATAAGCAGATATAAACACTGCGGACAATCCTTATCAGATAGCTTGAACTCACCAACACCGAGTTTATCCTTGAAGTTGCTTTATTCTGTAAGCCAGATAATAGAGTACAGATAGAACAGATAGATTCCGATATTGTGCGGTGTTGTGCGGTCAAAGGATGATGCTTTTGCAAGCTTGCATCAGAATACATGTGTACCTGTTGAATCCCTGAAGCAGAATGAATATACAGGAAGTGATGTACACAGAAGAAGGGGTGGAGCAATGAAATGAATGACATATATCACAGATTTAACAGAAAAACAAATGCAATACCAAAAACGACCAGTAGATGGAAGAATATGACCAAATATAGAATATATGAATGGTTCAACGAATTAAACTATATAGATTTAACTGCGTAGCAGCACAGGCTAAGAGAAAGTTCCGCTGCTCACAAGCTAATTTCTGGTCACCAATAGCTTTCTTGTAACCACACATTCCATTATGGATGTCTCAAAATGGAGGATACTTCTTTGTGGATGCAGCCTAGCCACCACCCTCCTCCTATGATTTTATCACCTCCTCAGCATCTCGATCCAGCTCCCAGGTCCTGTCCAACACATAACCATCATCATAGTCCTCCCACCACTTTTAACAGACTGAAACCGTCTCTTTGTGGCCTACTTGGCACCTCTTCCAATTCCCTTCTCTGTAGTTGCCCCTGTTACCACAGCTACTACTGCCCTTATTGCCACCAATGTGGCTACAAGTGCCACAACTATCACCGCCATTAACAAAGCTATGAATTTGGGTCCCTCGCCTCTGCCTCATGGGTCTGCCTTGAGTGTCTGTCATAACACGTAGTGCATTGTTGCCTCTTACGAAAAAAAGAAGGCAGCCACTAGGAGGGGGGTAGTGAAAACTAAGATGATGCAAATGAAAGGCTTCTCTGGTGCCACAAAGAGGAGCAGAAGGGATGTGCTGAGCCCTGGCCCAAAGACACGGTATCAGACTCCTATGTGACATCGACATCATTCTGCTGTGACTGGCAGGATAAATAACTAACAGGTTAAATCAGTGTAAAAAGTAGACGTTCACAATTGTCATTAATTCTCAGCCTGGTAACGAACGTTAAAATAAAACAAAGACTAACTTTATTGTGGATTCAATACTAAAATCTGTGGCAAAACAAACCAACTAAAGCTTCAAATGCAGGCTAGGGTGCAATAGTTAATCAGAGGTATGTCTATAAATATTCCCCTCAATCCTATTGCTTCCCATAAGGTGTAAGTGTCACGGGTAGAGTCACGGGAATCAAGATAGAGCGGAGGTGCACCCCCTGAGCTGACACCCGGTCCCCTGTCCCTGCCTACTTGCACCACCCGCCCTAGGTGACAGAGCGCTACTGGGCGACAGTCCCTAACCTACTAAGTGCAAGCAGATAGAAAGAGACAGCAGGGAAGAGGACAGCCACTGAGAAGTAACAATAAGCGGACAAGAGGTAGAACAAAAACGGAAAGTGAGGTGGGTCAACTAGCCTAGGTCAGTCCAGGACATGGAGGTCACGTCAGAACAAGGGAAGAGGCAAAGACAAATCCGTAAACAAGCCGAGGTCAAAATCCGAAAGGTAGCGTCAAGGTACAGGGAGCAGGCAGAAGAGGTGTCAAGAGGCGGATCGAGGTTCAATTCCAGAGGTAGATTAATAACAATAAAGTACACAGCCTATAGGACGAAAATCACAGGCAACCTGTAGCCAGCAGGCCGCCTGTATTTATAGTGGGGAGTGAGGGTCATGTGACGTGGCCAGCGTCACATGACCGACAGACAGACAAGTCGCGCACCGAGTGATCAGCTCGGCGCTCAATGCAGACCTAGGAGCAGGGAGCCTCCCAGCTAGCAAAGCCGCCCTGGGAACGAGGCCAAACACAGATCCTCGCTCCCAAAGCTAAGCAGCAGGTCTGCGGCTGATGGAAGACCGAGTGCGCCTTTGGCGCCCCGTTACAGTACCCCCCCCTTTTACGAGGGGCCACCGGACCCAAGCATTGTGGACGAGGTTTCTCAGGGTGTTCCCGGTGAAATTCAGTAATTAACCTGGAAGCATGCATCCTAGACATAGGTATCCAGGACCTATCCTCAGGTCCAAAACCTTTCCAGTGGACCACGTTGTCACGGCAGGGAGTGAGGAAAAACCCCCACCGTGCAGTGTCAGAGGGTAAAGGGGATCAGCCTGGCCAAAAGGAGTAATAAGGTAGCAGGTCACCTCCTACCGCGTCCCTAATCCTCTCCCTGACTCCTCACTATATGAGCGGACCCCGATGGTAGGACGACTCATACTCAGGATTCCTAGAAACCCTAAGTCGCCCTGGTAATCCCTCACATAGGAGCAGGGGAGAGACAACCTGTTCATCTCATTAATGGAGGAACAGGAGTCTCTATCTGAGGCCAGGCTGCAAGGAGATGGGAACACATACAGCTATAAGGAGATGGCAGGTAAGTGAAACCAGTAACACACCTACCTACCACAGACACACTGACTGGAACCCGTGCACAAGTGCTGATGTCCACACCAACATAAAAGGACACAGCACACACCACAAACCACACAGGAACCCAGGACACCATAGCTGCAATAACGTGAGACACCACAAGAACATCTACTATCTTCTATGACCACAAGGGTGGCCCTCACTGGACAGATGGCATATGAAGACCAGGAGGATAACTCCAGCATACACCATAGCTGGAGTACCCCCCAGCTTCAGGCATCCAGCAGAGGCTAAATAGCCCAAGCAGCCACACCCACACACACATAAACCCAGTGCTAAAACACTAGGAAGGGAATTAACCCTTCCAACACCAGACAAGGGGAGGAAGCCACTTAAAGGGGAAGTGCACACACAAACATAGGAAAGCTACACGTTGCCGCAGGCAACAACATGCGTGGCAACCATGTCACAGCAATCACCCAGAAGGCTGAGACACTGCCACCGCATGCACACACAGCAACACGTAGCCGCGGGCAACTGCAAGTGTAGCAACAGTGTCACAGCGCACACCATAGGCCGCGACACACGTATTGAAAGGAATTTCTAATCTTACTGACATCTATTATTTTAGAAATAATGAATTCCTCCTGACCCTCAACCTCCACAGGTGGAGGAGGTTTTTTAACCGGAACCACTGGTGACAGATTTCTTAAGTAACGACTTATGGAACACATCATGTATACGGAGAGAGTCGGGTAGATACTGGGTTAATAACGACTTATGGAACACATCATGTATACGGAGGGAGTCGGGTAGATACTGGGTTAATAAGCTCAATAATATTGTATGGTCCAATGAAACGCGCTGAGAATTTCTTAGAACATTGTTTCAAAGCAAGATTTTTAGTCGACGACCACACCTTATCGGCGAGTACAAAATTTACCCCCTTGGAACGTCTCTTATTGGCATGTTTACACTGGGTTTCCTGGGCCTTTTGCAGGTTCGATTCAACCTGTGCCCAGACTGTGCACAGTCTAGAGGTAAAAGAATCTGCCTGCGGGTTGAGTGAGGATACAGAGGGATTAGAACTAAAGCAAGGATGTAAACCACTGTTACAAAAAAAAGGACACCCCCGTGGAAGAATTAACCCGATTGTTGATGGCGAATTCGGCCAACGGGAGGTATCTCACCCATAGGAATTGATTATGCGATACATAGCACCTTAGAAAAAGCTCCACTGCCTGATTTAACCGTTCCGTCTGCCCATTGGTCTGTGGATGGAAAGCAGACGAAAAGGACAAAGAGATGTTGCATCTTCTACAAAAAGCCCTCCAAAAGCTAGAAACAAACTGAACGCCTCTATCAGAGACGATATTCTCAGGGACACCATGCAGATGTACCACATGTTCAATGAACAAGGATGCTAAGGTCTTTGCATCAGGGAGCTTACTTAAAGGAACAAAGTGCACCATCTTGCTAAAACGGTAAACCACTACCCACACCACTGACTTCCCCTCAGAGAGGGGCAGATCAGAAAAAAAAATCCATGGAGATGTGAGACCATGGCTTGCAGTGAATGGGTAGTGGTTGTAGTTCACCAGCGGGATGTGTTCTTGGGGTCTTAGACCGGGCACAAACATCGCAAGCTAAAACATAAGACCGTACATCTTTAGACAAAGTGGGCCACCAGAAAGACCTCAGCAGCAATTCCTTAGTGGCAGCAATACCTGGATGACCACAGAGCACGGAGTCATGACATTCACCCAATAATTGAACACGAAAGCATTCAGGAACAAACAACTTATCTGCTGGTGTTTGTGGAGGATCAAGTTGCTGAGCCTGTTGAATCTCAGAGGAAAGATCCGCAGAAACTGCTGCCACAAAGATGTTTGTTGGCAAGATCGGTTCCGGGGGGGTATCAGGAGGTTGGACAGCATTAAAACTCCGGGACAAGGCATCTGCCTTAACATTTTTACTTCCTGGTCTGAAAGTAACATAAAAGTTAAAACGAGTAAAAAACAGGGCCCATCTGGCTTGTCTAGGATTAAGGCGTTTGGCTGCCTCAAGAAGCACTAAGTTCTTATATCTGTGAAGATTCTCATTTATCCAGGTCATGGTATATCTGTAAATAATAAATCAAGGCAACTGGACGTACTGTAGAATTCTTGAAAACGTTTCACTCGTTCTTCCAACGAGCATTCTCAATTCTGAGTGACTGTACAAGAATTCTCTGGGAATAAATATGTAACTGAATCAACATCTGGTAATTATACCCACCATGGGGTCAGAGGTCATTATACCCAGCATGGGGTCAAATGTGTTGATTCCATTATCCTAATTGGAGTCAGTAGGTGATAAAGACTTCCCAGAAAAAGGTGTCAAGACAACATTGTATGTGGCAGACAATAGATGTCTAACCACCCCCGCCTCTATTCAAGCTTGGCTTCTCCATTTTTACGTAGATGGCCTCCTTCACACCTCGTTTGTACCAATCGGCCTCCTTATCCAAAACACGTACTTGACTGTCTTCAAAGGTGTGACCTGTTTCTTTTAGATGTAAGTACACGGCTGAATATACGCTGATGTACAGTCGTGGCCAAAAGTTTTGAGAATGACACAAATATTAGTTTTCACAAAGTTTGCTGCTAAACTGCTTTTAGATCTTTGTTTCAATTGTTTCTGTGATGTAGTGAAATATAATTACACGCACTTCATACGTTTCAAAGGCTTTTATCGACAATTACATGACATTTATGCAAAGAGTCAGTATTTGCAGTGTTGGCCCTTCTTTTTCAGGACCTCTGCAATTCGACTGGGCATGCTCTCAATCAACTTCTGGGCCAATTCCTGACTGATAGCAACCCATTCTTTCATAATCACTTCTTTGAGTTTGTCAGAATTAGTGGGTTTTTGTTTGTCCACCCGCCTCTTGAGGATTGACCACAAGTTCTCAATGGGATTAAGATCTGGGGAGTTTCCAGGCCATGGACCCAAAATGTCAATGTTTTGGTCCCCGAGCCACTTAGTTATCACTTTTGCCTTATGGCACAGTGCTCCATCGTGCTGGAAAATGCATTGTTCTTCACCAAACTGTTGTTGGATTGTTGGAAGAAGTTGCTGTTTTGGTACCATTCTTTATTCATGGATGTGTTTTTGGGCAAAATTGTGAGTGAGCCCACTCCCTTGGATGAGAAGCAACCCCACACATGAATGGTCTCAGGATGCTTTACTGTTGGCATGATACAGGACTGATGGTAGCGCTCACCTTTTCTTCTCCGGACAAGCCTTTTTCCAGATGCCCCAAACAATCGGATAGAGGCTTCATCGGAGAATATGACTTTGCCCCAGTCCTCAGCAGTCCATTCACCATACTTTCTGCAGAAGATCAATCTGTTCCTGATGGGTTTTTTTGGAGAGAAGTGGCTTCTTTGCTGCTTTTCTTGACATCAGGCCATCTTCTAAAAGTCTTCCTGAGCAAGCTCTGCACTGGTGGCACTCCGATCCCGCAGCTGAATCCTCTTTAGGAGACTATCTTGGCGCTTGCTGTACTTTCTTGGACGCCCTGAAGCTTTCTTAACAAGAATTGAACCTCTTTCCTTGAAGTTCTTGATGATCCTATAAATTGTTGATTGAGGTGCAATCTTAGTAGCCACAATATCCTTGCCTGTGAAGCCATTTTTATGCAACGCAATGATGGCTGCATGCGTTTCTTTGCAGGTCACCATGGTTAACAATGGAAGAACAATGATTTCAAGCATCACCCTCCTTTTAACATGTCAAGTGTGCCATTTTAACCCAATCAGCCTGACATAATGATCTCCAGCCTTGTGCTCGTCAACATTCTCACCTGAGTTAACAAGACGATTACTGAAATGATCTCAGCAGGTCCTTTAATGACAGCAATGAAATGCAGTGTAAAGTTTTTTTTGGGATTAAGTTAATTTTCATGGCAAAGAAGGACTATGCAATTCATCTGATCACTCTTCATAACATTCTGGAGTATATTGAAATTGCTATTATAAAAACTTAAGCAGCAACTTTTCCAATTTCCAACATTTATGTAATTCTCAAAACTTTTGGCCATGACTGTAGTTGTTGTTTTGTAAACACAGGATGGACAACATTGTGTACGCAGTCCAGTGCAAAGAGGAATGCTCAGAACTGTATATCGGCGAAACAAAACAACAACTACATCAGCGTATGGCTCAGCATAGAAGAGCCAAAACCTCTGGTCAAGATTCAGTCTTGTACTTACATCTAAAAGAAATAGGTCACACATTTGAAGACAGTTAAGTATGTGTTTTGGATAAGGAGGCCGATTGGTACAAACGAGGTGTGAAGGAGGCCATCTACGTAAAAATGGAGAAGCCAAGCTTGAATAGAGGCGGGGGGATGCTAGACATCTATTGTTTGCCACATACAATGCTGTCTTGACACCTTTTTCTGGGAAGTCTTTCTCACCTACTGACTCCAATTAGGATAATGGAATCAACACCTTTGACCCCATGCTAAGTATAATAACCTCTGACCCCATGCTGGGTATAATTACCAGATGTTGATTCAGTTACATATTTATTCCCAGAGAATTCTTGTACAGTCACTCAGAATTGAGAAAGCTCGTTGGAAGAACGAGTAAAAAATGTTTTCAAGAAATCTACAGTACGTCCAGTTGCCTTGATTTATTCTTTACAGATATACTAAGTTCTTATGATCAGTGAAAACAGTAATATGGTGTCTAGCCCCTTCTAAAAAATGCCTCCACTTCTCAAATGCCCATTTAATGGCCAGTAACTAGCGGTTTCCAATATCGTAATTTCTCTCCGAAGGAGAGAACTTGCGAGAGAAGAAGGCGTATGGCCTTAAATTAGTGAGGTTAGAGGACCCCTGTGAAAGGACGGCCCCCACACCATCCTCTGAGGCATCAACCTCCACCACAAAAGGTTCCTCGGTTTCGGGATGAACCAAGACTGGAGCCATTTGGAAACAATTTATTAGGGTATCAAAGGCTCGACAGGCCTCCAACGACCAGTTAACCAGATCCGAACCTTTTTTAGTTAGATCCGTGAGGGGTTTGGCAATAACAGAAAAATTCTTTATGAATTTACGGTAAAAATTGATGAATCCTAAAAAACGTTGGAGTGCCTTTAAGGAGGATGGTCTTACCCAGTCTTGGATAGCCTGAACCTTACTGGGATCCATTTTAAATAAATGAGGAGTAAGAATATTGCCAAGATAGGGGATCTCTTGAACTCCAAATACACATTTCTCTAATTTAACAGACAAATGGTTCTTCCTGAGGATCTTAAGAACCAGTCTGATGTGAGACACATGAGAATCCCTGTCAGGTGAAAAGACAAGAATATCATCGAGATAAACAATCATAACTTTGCCAATAAGTTATCTAAAAATATCATTCATGAAATTCTGAAACACAGCTGGGGCATTGCAAATACCGAATGGCATAACCAGATACTCAAAGTGTCCCTCTGGAGTATTAAAAGCCGTTTTCCACTCATCTCCCTCCTTAATACGAACTAGGTTATAAACTCCTCTCAAATCAAATTTAGAAAACCGGCAGCAATAGTTTACTTCTTACCACCTCCGGGAGTACCTTGTCCTTGAATCCCTCAGACTTGGATGATTTTCCAGAAGGCGGAGCTTTAGGACACTGACGGATTCAGTGTTCGGGATCCCCACAATAAAAACAAGAGCCGCGACGACGACGTAGTTCTCTTCGCGTCATCCCGAGTTGCATGGGCTCGTCCGAGTGAGCTTCCATCCTGGGTTCAAGCTGGGGAGTCTCAGGTGGAAGAAGGGTATGAGGAGAAAGCAAATGCTCCCGCTGTCTCTCTCTGATCCGTCTACCTAGTCTCATGGCTAGCGTCATGGTCTCCTCTAAAGAGTCAGGACAGGGATAACAAACCAACATATCCTTTAACTTTTCAGTCAAGCCTGCCCTAAATTGACATTTGAGCGCTGGTTCGTTCCAGCCCGAAGGAACACACCACTTGCGAAACTGCATACAATAATCCTCCACGGGACGATTTTCCTGAGTGAGGGCCTTAAGATTGGATTCTGCCACAGAGGCTTGGTCAGGTTCATCATAAAGAACCCTTAACGCCTGGAAAAAGACGTCCACAGAGCTAAGACAAGGGGAATCTCGTGGTAAAGAAAAGGACCTTTCCTTGGGGTCCCCTTGAAGCAAGGAAATGATAATACCAACCCTCTGTGGGTCAGGGCCGGAGAAGTGGGGTCATAGTCAAAAATAAAGTTTACAGCTTTCCTTGAAAGCTAAAAAACTTCGGCGGTCACCCAAAAACCGATCGGGCAATTTAATGTGAGGTTCCACCTAAACGGTGGCGGGAGCAAGAATAGGGGGGTTCGGACGGTCTTTTGAACTTGTAGTCTCTCCCCAAGCTCCTGTACTATTTGAGCAAGACCCTGCACATGTTCGGTGAGGCTCTGTATAGAGTCCATGCTGAATTTGGGCCTGTGATTCTGTCACGGGTAGAGTCACGGGAATCAAGATAGAGCGGAGGTGCACCCCCTGAGCTGACACCCGGTCCCCTGTCCCTGCCTACTTGCACCACCCGCCCTAGGTGACCGAGCGCAACTGGGCGACAGTCCCTAACCTACTAAGTGCAAGCAGATAGAAAGAGACAGCAGGGAAGAGGACTGAGAAGTGACAATAAGCGGACAAGAGGTAGAACAAAAATGGAAGGCGAGGCGGGTCAACTAGCCGAGGTCAGTCCAGGAGGTCACGTCAGAACAAGGGAAAGACAAATCCGTAAACAATAGAAAAACAGTTGTGGTGGTGGCTCACTCCCAATTACCTATGGTATGGTGCTACCAACCCAATGGAAAGGACACCCTACCTCTCAAGGGAAAATAGGAAATAAAGATGTATATTGGGCGAGCACTCTAACATAAAGCACACATTTAATCAAGATAAAATATCAATCACAATAAAAACAGATACATAAAATAAATAAAAATACATCAATAAATTAGCAATAACCACAATGGGGCAGCTAGTACATATTTAGGTGAATATTCACAATGCAGATAAGGGGCTATTCTGGCATATGGCAATTAGGATTCCTTATAAGGCCTGATGTTGTATCCTTGGCCTAATCAGCAAAAAATTTGGCAAGAAACCGCAGTTGTGGATGTTATTTGCTTTTTTTGAGTGCCTTTATAAGGCTAAAAAAGTTGGTCTGTAATCCTCAAGTGGCAATTACAGTCGACTTTATATGGTGGTATTATTTGTGCAAAGTACTCAAATCCGATAGTGTTCTTTGTGAATATAATCGATATTATTCAAGTACAGTCCGGAGGTTCTTATCAAGATATAGATAATGTTCAGTCTGATAATGATTAGCGGTAATCTCGGCTGTTCAGCCGCTTACCTCCTCCTTCCCGGGGTGGTCCACGTGTGTCCGCTGGTGTTTGTCGAGGGGCGAGTGATGCGGGAAGCTCCGGCGTCTTGTGTGGCACTTCTCGATAGCCGTACTTACAAGCTCTCGCGGGATCACACTCACGTGACTTCCTCTTTCGTCCGGCGATGACGTCTCTACTGTGTCGATTCAGAGAATTCGATCTTCCAGATATTATAATAGTGTCTGCATGGCCATGCGACTAGAAGTATTTCGACAGGTGTATGGCGTTTACCAGACGCGTTTCGGGAAATATAACTATCCCTTACTCAGTGGTTACGCTACACCTGTCTGTATCCGCCTTATATACTCTGTAGAGCTGTCATCAAAACATGGAAGCCGGATCCCGAATCCAGACTTTAAAATTTAAAATTCGGTACTTCCGATTTTTATGGCTTGTATTGCTTACAAACTTCCGATTTTTGATTCGTGAATCTTCCGATTTTCAGGCTTCCGATTTTTTGGACTTCTGATTATTTGTTTTTTTAGAAAGTATTGATTTTTTAGAAGCTTTTGATTTTTTCAAACTTGTGATATTTTTCTTTATTATAATTTTCTCACGGTTTTGTTAAAAAGTGAGACATTAAAAAGGGAAAGAAAGCATTCATTCACCAGGTGCTTCATGTGTTGCCCCAGCGGTTTTTCCAACAATTCTGATGTTTAAAAGATTATTCAAACAATATTACACCAATATTAAAACACAATTAATAGTGGATGTGGATTGCTTCTTACAATATCAACATGGGGTAATGATGGGTCATATCTCAGAACGAAAGAACGTATCCCCTGGTTAAGGGAAATGATCTTTCCCATATCTTTTGTGTGAGGTGGTGGAATCAGGAATGTGGCTCAGTGATGAGAGAGGCGGGGGCCCCAGGCCGAGGGAGGGTTGCAGTGCCAATACACAGCCAGACATGCGACCCCCCATCGGGCCGGGGGCACCCACCTACAGGAATCCAAAGAGTTCCAGTTCCGAATTCAGCCCTGCTGGTAACAGACTCCCAAACTCATAGATTCGTCGGGATTCCTTCTTGGACATCTGTTTAATAAAGTTCCCTCCTCTCCAGTGCCGATCTACCTTTTCCAGTGCCGTAAAGACGAGACTGGCTGGGTCACTATTGTGGACCTCTTTATAGTGTTTGGACAGGGAGTGTTTCTCATATCCTTTTTTGATGTTAGCTATATGCTCAGCCAATCTCGTCTTTAGTAATCGTTTGGTTCTGCCAATGTACTGTCTATTGCATGGGCCCTGGATCAGGTAGATCACGCCGGTGGAGTTACACGTGAGGCAATCCTTAATGTGCCAAACAAATGTATTCTGTGTGGAAGTGACTGTGATAGTCTTGCGTGGTTTGTTATTAATTTTACATGCAATACACTTTCCACATTTGAAGAACCCCTTGAGGTCCATCCAAGTCCCCAAAAGGGATCTCTTCTTGTTTCTGGATTTGACAGAAGGGGCTATTTTAATGCCAAAGTTGGGTGCCTTAGTGAACGTGACCTTTGAGGATGTAGGTAAGAGATGACCTATCACCCTATCGTTTAGTATATGGTGCCAATGTGTTTTTACTATTTTTTGTATTTTTCTATAATCATCATTGAAGGGAAGAATAATCCTACTGTTTATCTCTTCAGTTGTCTGGGATTTTTTCTCCGCTCCCACCTGATTATCAAAAAAATTTCTAACCTTTTCTAAGGCCTTCCCTAATACTTCATCCGGATATTCTTTCTCCAGGAACAGCTTCCGCATTCCAGCCGCCTCCTCCTCAAAGAGGTGGTCTTCCGTACAATTCTTTCTGATCCTACAGAACTGACCAACCGGGATGTTACTCAACCATCTTGGGAGGTGGCAGCTGGAATATTGGATGAAGCTGTTCCTACTTGTTGGTTTATGGAATGTGTTGCAAACAAACCTACTGTTCAATTTTTTGATGATTAAATCAAGGAATTCAGTTTCTTCTTTAATAGTGGAACTGAATACCAGATTCAAATGGTTATCGTTGATCTCCTTCAGGAAAAGATCAAAATTTCCCCTATCGCCCTTCCAAATAAAGATCACATCGTCAATGTAACGACGCCATAGGGCCAGATCCGCCCCCAGTTTCGGCTTGATGTACTGATGTTCTCATTCTGCCAGAAATAGATTTGCATAGCTGGGGGCGAATCTGGTCCCCATGGCAGTCCCACATTTCTGCAGGTAATGTGCACCCTCAAAATAAAAATAATTATGGTTGAGGGTGTAGTCTATGCCGTCTACGATAAACTCGGCGTGAGCATCCTCAATTGTCCCTTCCCTTTTTATTTGCTGCCTCACCGCCGCCATCCCCTGTTGGTGGTCAATTGCTGTATAGAGGGATTGTATATCCAGGGTCCCCATAATCCATTCCAGTTGGCTGTCCATACTCTCTAAAGCCTGAATGAATGGTACCTCCTGACTGAATGGTACCTCCTGACGAAGCCTACGTGGCGAAACACGTGTTAAGGTTGAGGCATTTGGGGATCCATTGTCATCGCGAGCAGCAGCAATATGTGTATGTAGACTTAGTTGATGTCTTGACTGATGGTACCACCCAGTGTCAAGTAGTTACCATGATTACAGGCTTTGTCCACCAGTCACATTATTAGATATTGCCGTAGTCTGACATTCAACCTGAGTCCTAGACTGAGGAGGGTGAAAGGATTTTTTGGATAATCATGTAAGAGGTCTGATGTGATATGTCATTATCATTGTTATCCATTATCAATTTGATTGTCACCCGACTCTTTATTATTTTGGTAACTGTGGCTGCTCAAGGTGCAATTTTCCTCCAATGCGTTTCTCCGCATTGTTGAGGCTATTTTTTAGAGACTCGCTTCTCTACATCCCATCCCTTTTGACTACAAGTGATATTTATTGTCTGATGCAATTCAATAAAATTATTCATTTTTATACTAACAGTATCCTCGTTTTTGGTGTTTACTTTATGTTTATTTCTGAGGATTGATGTGTTGCTATTGTGGGTTGTTGTAGGTTTAATTACTAGGTTGCTGAAGCCTTGTTTTGTGAGCTGGCCGGGAGAAGCCTTCCAGCGGATAGATAGGAACCTTTGATGTTTAGTAAGTGCCGGACAGGCAAGATTTTTCTTTTGTTATTCTATTTTATTTTATGCAACCTGCTCAATAAACCTGGCTCCAGGCCAGCTGAAAACGTATACATTTGTGGCTGGTCGGAATTGTATGAAATATACAAGTGTCCTTTGACCCCAGAAAAGTCGATCCCGAGCTTAAACCCCACAAGATATAGATATATTCATACAATCTTAATCATAATTGATCTCGTCGGCGTCATTGAGATTATTGCCATCGTTGCCATTATTGCTACCATTACCATTATTTTTATTATTATCATGACTTTTATCATCGTCATTATTATTATTATTATTGTTATAATCCTGTTTAACACTGGATATTGACCATGTTCAATCAGCGATACTAGTAGTCTAATCATGAATTCACTGGTCCTCAAAATTTATCATCCCCCTTCAGATTGGGGTCCAGTTTTGTATCAAGGCCACCAATTTTAACTGTATTTTTTATATCATTATTGTAACGGTCGCGTACACACACACACAGGGGGGAGGGAAGTGACCACTGCGCTCCACCCTTACCCCTGGCCCTGCCTACTTGCCTCGCGAGTCCTAATGACAGGGGACAACTGGACGGCAATCCCTAACTTTGAGTAAGTGCAGGGATGACAGACAGACAAACAACAGGACGTGAACGGACCGAGTCAATACCAGGAAAGCTGCAAAGTACAAATGGAGCAAGCAGAGAATTGTCAGGAGAAGCCGGGGTCATAAATACCAGGAGAGCAGAGAAGTACAAGAGGAGTCCTAAGAGAGTAGTCAGGTGGGAGCCGAGGTCACAATACCAGGACGGAAACGCAGTACAGGAGGAGCAGGCAAAAGGATGGTCAGGGAACAGGATCAGGTAAGTATTCAGCAGTCCAACAAATAGCCAGGAACCTAGAAATTAACAGGCAACCTGTAGCCAGCAGGCTGCCTGTATTTATAGTGGGGAGTGAGGGTCATGTGACGTGGCCAGCGTCACATGACCGACAGACCAACCAGTCGAGCACCGAGTGATCAGCTCGGCGCTCAAGGCAGACTAGGAGCAGGGAGCCACCCAGCTAGTAAAGCCGCCATGGGAATGAGGTCAAACACAGAAACTCATTCCAAAAGCTAAGCAACAGTTCTGCGGGCAATGGGGGACCGAGTGCACCTTCGGAACCCCATGACAGTACCCCCCCCCTTTTACGAGGGGCCACCGGACCCAAGACTTCAGGCGATGGCTTTTCAGGGTGTTCTAAATGAAATTTACGAACAAGTCTAGGAGCATGAACCTCCCTGGCAGGTACCCAAGATCTCTCTTCAGGTCCATACCCCTTCCAGTGAATCAGGTACTGCAAGGAATTACGCACCTTCCTGACATCCACTATTTTAGACACCACATACTCGACAGCATCATTAACAAGAACCGGCGGAGGCGAGGCTTTTGATGGTACTACCGGTTCAAAATATTTTTTAAGCAGAGATTTATGGAACACATTATGAATGTGGAATGACTCAGGAAGCTCCAACCTAAAAGATACCGGGTTAATCACTTCCGTGATCTTATATGGTCCAATAAAACGAGGAGCAAATTTTTTAGAAGTTACCTTGAGAGATAGATTCTTGGAGGACAACCATACTTTATCCCCAACCTGAAAGTTTACCCCCCTTGAACGTCTCCTATCGGCCTTGAGTTTTTGAGAACATTGAGCCTTTTCTAGGTTCGATTGAACCCGGGCCCAAACTGTGCACAGTTCGGAGGAGAGTTTATCCGCTTCAGGGTTAGAGGAGGAGACGGACGACCCAGAATGAAAACGGGGATGAAAACCATGGTTACAAAAGAAAGGGTAGACCCCAGCAGAATAATTGACACGGTTATTCAAAGCAAATTCAGCCAACGGAAGGAATTTGACCCATAATTGCTGGTCATCAGCAACATACAACCTCAAGAATTGTTCCACAGACTGATTAAGGCGTTCAGTCTGCCCATTACTCTCAGGATGGTAGGCGGAAGAAAAAGACAATGACATTTTACATCTTTGACAGAAGGCCCTCCAGAATTTGGACACAAACTGCACACCCCTGTCAGAAACAATATTTTCCGGGATGCCATGTAAACGAACAATCTCTCTCACAAAAATAGACGCCAGGGTTTTAGCATTCGGAAGTTTAGACAGGGGAATGAAATGAACCATCTTGCTAAACCTATCGACCACTACCCAAACCACAGTCTTACCCTCCGCCAGCGGTAGGTCAGTTATAAAGTCCATCGAGATATGGGACCAGGGTCTACTGGGAATGGGTAGGGGTCGTAGGTTACCAGCAGGGCGAGTCCTAGGTGTCTTGGACCTGGCACAAACCTCACAGGCTGACACGTAGGACTTGACATCCCTAGTTAGTGTGGGCCACCAATAAGATCTAGAAACCAGATCCTTAGTGCCCTCAACACCCGGATGTCCACAAAAGGCAGAATCGTGACACTCACCCAACAGCTGGAGACGAAATTGTACGGGAACAAACAACTTATCTGTTGGGGTGGATACCGGTGCCAGATGTTGTTCAGACCTAATGCGAGCCGAGATATCCTGGGTAAGAGCTGCTAAGAAGATTTTTGCTGGTAGGATGGATTCAGGTGGTACCTCAGTAGGTTGAAAAGCCTGGAAGCTCCGAGATAATGCGTCCGCCTTCACATTTTTACTTCCCGGCCTGAACGTGAGGGAAAAATCAAAACGAGTAAAAAACAGAGCCCATCTGGCTTGAAGGGGATTCAACCTCTTAGCAGACTCGAGAAACATAAGGTTTTTATGGTCAGTGACAACAGTTACACAATGTCTTGCCCCCTCCAGGAAATGCCTCCACTCCTCAAATGCCCATTTAATGGCCAGCAGCTCCCTATTCCCTATGTCGTAGTTTCTCTCCGTGGGAGAGAATTTCCTGGAGAAGAAGGCACATGGTCTCAGATTTGTGAGGCTAGCAGGACCTTGTGAAAGGACTGCTCCTACGCCGTCCTCGGATGCATCCACCTCCACAATAAAAGGTTTCTCCTGATCAGGCTGGATCAGAATGGGAGCGCTACTAAATGCCTTTTTTAATTTTTCAAATGAAGAAATGGCCTCAGTAGACCAATTCTCCAAATCCGCCCCTTTCTTAGTAATGTCGGTCAACGGTTTAGCAATTACGGAAAAATTCATAATAAATTTACGATAGTAATTGGCGAAACCTAAGAACCGTTGTAAGGCCTTTAAGGATGAAGGTCTTACCCATTCCTTAATTGCTAGTACCTTACCAGGATCCATCTTGAAGGCGTGAGGAGTCAGAACATGCCCTAGAAACAGAATCTCCTGTACACCAAAGACACATTTCTCTTGTTTAGCGGATAGCTGATTCTCCCTCAACACCTCTAATACTTGTTTAACATGAGACACATGGGATTCGAAGTCAGGAGAGAATATCAAAATGTCGTCAAGATAGACAATAACAAATTTACCTAAGTACTCCCTAAGAATGTCATTCATGAAGTTTTGGAACACAGCTGGGGCATTGCTGAGTCCAAAAGGCATCACTTGATATTCAAAGTGTCCTACCGGAGTATTGAACGCCGTCTTCCATTCGTCTCCCTCCTTGATTCGGATTAGATTGTATGCCCCTTTCAGGTCAATTTTGGAAAACCAGGTTGCCCCCAGAACCTGGTTAAATAAATCCGGAATCAATGGGAGGGAGTATCTATTCTGGACAGTGATTTTATTTAATCTCCGGTAATCGATACATGGCCTAAGACCACCATCTTTTTTCTTAACGAAGAAAAACCCCGCCCCCATAGGAGAGACAGAAGGTCTAATATGCCCTTTACCAAGGCTCTCCTTAATATAATCTTCCATGGCATTGCGTTCGGGCATAGAAAGATTATAAATTCGTCCTTTAGGAAACTTGGCCCCCTCTACTAGCTCTATGGTACAATCATAAGGTCTATGGGGGGGTAGAACCTCTGGGGTTGGTGATGAGAATACATCAGAATATTCTCTAACAACAGAGGGTAAAGTATCAGATTTTACTGAGACCCCAGCCTGTACCACGGACAAGCACGAGTCACACTTAGGCCCCCATCTCACCAACTCCCCACTGGACCAATCTATAGTGGGGTTATGTAGTCGGAGCCAAGGCAACCCTAGTACCACCTCAGCAGGTAGGTTTTCCAGGACTAGAAGCGAACATCTCTCTGAGTGGCACACACCCACGGTTAGAGAAATCTCTGAGGTACATAAGCTCACCGTACCACCAATAAGAGGAGTAGCATCAATAGCCATGACATGGATAGGAGTTGGTAAGGCAAACATAGGAATACCCAATCTTACAGCATACTCAGAGTCAATAAAGCTAGCCGCTGAGCCAGAATCAATAAAGGCCTTACCTGGCCATTTATCTACTCCCAGAGAAATCGTAATGGGTACCGAAAGCTTACATTTAGAAAATTCAGGGTGTACCTGGTCTTTAGATTGCCTTGTCTTAGGAGACTTGACAGAGAGGACCTTCTTAGGACACTGGTTGATCCAATGGTCAGGATCTCCACAGTAAAAGCATTCTCCACGTCTGCGGCGAAGATTCACTCGGGTCATGCCAACCTGCATGGGTTCCTCGGTGGAGACCTCAGCATTGTCTCTGGGATAGGCCTCTGGCTGGACCACCATCTGGGAAGAGAACTGTTTTTCCTGTCGTCTCTCTCTAACCCGTCGGTCAAGTCGGACAACAAGGGTCATCATCTCCTCTAAGGTCTCTGGAAGTTGATAACTGACCAGAAGATCCTTTAATTTATCAGACAGACCTGACCTGAACTGACTCTTCAGGGCTGGTTCGTTCCATCCTGAGGGGACACACCACCTTCTGAATTGGGTGCAATAATCCTCCGCTGGTAAATTGCCCTGAACCAGTGCCTTTAGAGCCGTCTCGGCTACTAGAGCCCTGTCTGGTTCATCATAGAGGGTACCCAAGGCCTGAAAGAACCCCTCCACAGAATATAAACAACTGGTGCCAGCAGGTAAAGAGAACGCCCAGTCCTGGGGATCACCCTGTAATCGGGAAATTATAATGCCCACGCGTTGACTCTCGGGGCCAGAGGACACGGGGCGCAAACGGAAGTAAAGTTTGCAACTCTCCTTAAAAGAGAGAAACTTCCTCCGGTCTCCAGAAAAGGGTTCTGGGAGCTTAATCTGGGGCTCAAAATGCGGACTGGAGGCCTGAGGAGTGGAAGAACCTTGCCCTAACTCAAAAGAACTGAGTTTTTCTCCTAACTCCTGCACCCTCTGCGTCAGATTAGAGACATGGTCAGTCAGGGTCACCAGAGGATTCATAATACAGTGGTTATTGGGCCTGTTAATCCGTAACGGTCGCGTACACACACACACAGGGGGTAGGGAAGTGACCACTGCGCTCCACCCTTACCCCTGGCCCTGCCTACTTGCCTCGCGAGTCCTAATGACAGGGGACAACTGGATGGCAATCCCTAACTTGGAGTAAGTGCAGGGATGACAGACAGACAAACAACAGGACGTGAACGGACCGAGTCAATACCAGGAAAGCTGCAAAGTACAAATGGAGCAAGCAGAGAATTGTCAGGAGAAGCCGGGGTCATAAATACCAGGAGAGCAGAGAAGTACAAGAGGAGTCCTAAGAGAGTAGTCAGGTAGGAGCCGAGGTCACAATACCAGGACGGAAACGCAGTACAGGAGGAGCAGGCAAAAGGATGGTCAGGGAACAGGATCAGGTAAGTATTCAGCAGTCCAACAAATAGCCAGGAACCTTGAAATTAACAAGCAACCTGTAGCCAGCAGGCTGCCTGTATTTATAGTGGGGAGTGAGGGTCATGTGACGTGGCCAGCGTCACATGACCGACAGACCAACCAGTCGAGCACCGAGTGATCAGCTCGGCGCTCAAGGCAGACTAGGAGCAGGGAGCCACCCAGCTAGTAAAGCCGCCCTGGGAATGAGGTCAAACACAGAACCTCATTCCAAAAGCTAAGCAACAGTTCTGCGGGCAATGGGGGACCGAGTGCACCTTCGGAACCCTGTGACAATTATTATCGCCATTATATTTATAATGTTATTATTAATGTTAATATGTCCCCAATGGCGAAGAAAATTCTAATCACTATATGGATCATTTTGACAATGTTCTCTACATTTATGTTAGTATTGTATCGTCTATCGCCCTCGCACCTTTCTTATGAATTATACAAGTCTATTTGTTTTATATTATTTTATTTATTTATTTTATTCCCTTGCACTATTATATGTCATACTATATATCTTTTAGACTTGAAAAAGGATTACCTCTACTCCAAAACGCGAGGTATCATATTGTGTACAACCCCAGTACACAGCTTCTTACAAAATATAAAGATGGACATGATGGAGCACAGACAATGCACAAATACACAAACTTACATTGTATGATTTTTTTGGGTAGCTTGACTTCTGTATATTCAATTACTTATTGCCTTGCTTGCGTTTAAATACCCTTCTTGCCCCAGATACTAATGATTAAAACTTAATTTTTATTAGTTGTTTATTGTATAAAACGAGAATAGCTAAGGTGCATAATTATAGTACAGTGCTATGAGATTTTGCTCGGTTAAAACTAGCAGAGTGAAGACCGGAAAGTAAGAAGGGAGGATGTACACTGCACCTCTGCTGAGCTTAGCGGGTGGGGAACAAAGTTTCTGACTCCTTTTGGGACTTTAATCTACCTGTAAGAGCTATGCCAACAATTAATGAAGTAGGCATTAGGAAGCATTGTATTGGTAACCGCAACATATGCGGCTTTATAAGGAAATTACCCCCCCCCCCCCTCATCTGACATTAGGTGGTGCTGTAGGCAGTTGCCTACCTCTGCAAACCCTTCATTCTGGCCCTACCCTACCTTGATACATAGGGCGGTACTAGCTTTTTGGTCCGGTGTGACTCACACCGGCCTCCAGCCCACTGACATTCCCTCGATGGATATACCCAGGCTGAACTGTTATATAACAGGTCTCCAGACGACGCAACCACACTCTGCCCTTTAGCACCAAACCATAATTTGTTTATGTAACATCCCAGAGTTATGTTACTAAACTCTTTTACCCCGCTACAACTTGTTAAGTGTATTTGCATTGTCATCCTGTGTAATTTAACATCACATTCTCACAAATGTGCATATTCTAAGCCTGTTACATGTAATTTGCTGTAATTTCCATGTACACCAGCAGGTGGCAGCAATGTGTTACCAGGAACTTAGACAGTTTAGCATTTCTAGACTGGAATAGTACATTCCAGTTTAGCTCCCCCCTCTTTGAGGAGGTGTGGAATGTTCCCACATCCTGCCTCATGGGGAGGAAAGGAAGTTAGAGTTAGTGTACCAGCCACCCCGGCTAGGGAAAGGCTGTGCAAGTAGGAGCTCCCAGAAATAGGGAACCCAACCCAGGATCTTGTCTCGGTTGAGACCAAAGATCACCATTCCCAGTCTGAGCCTTCAGCCTCAGCTGGTGACAAGCAAGCAGCCACCTCCAGAACTCCAGGAAGAACCATTCCCTGTGAGCACAACTGTGAGTGCCATCCAGAGACCAGGAGAAGCCAAATTCCTCCTCAGCTAGTCAGTCTCATACACAGCAGAAGATAGACAGAGCAGAAGATATAGATTCCTGCCATATTTTCCAGGCATATGATAGCAGCAGAAGAGATAGTAATCCCTGCCACATATTGCCGATACCTGCTGGGACCCAAGACTATTGCTGTATCTCATGTGGATACATGCTGCTACAGTAAAGACAAGTTGAATTATATTCCAAGTCTGGATCTCATTCATTGCTACCAAGTTCCTCAATTACTCCTACTAGCAACACTCATTAATTGCAAGTGAGCCAGGATCCAGGAGCCCAGCTGTACCAAGGTAGGAGACACCGTTGACACTATTGCCATTAGCACACAGAGACATTACACCACTCTGGCATTCCTAACCTGGTACGTGAGTTGCAACACCTTAAAGGGCCCTGAGACTGTACCCTGCGCACGCTGCAATTGGCGTCACGAACAAAAACTCTTAACTATCATTTACACCTGACCCAGTCATTGCATATTATAGCGTCAGTGTGTATAACCCCAATCCGGCTTACTGCATTTACTCCTCTAAACCCCTCCTATCAGCGTTGTGGTGCCACAACACACAAACCTACTTTAGTAGAAGCCCCCAGTTCTAGGGATCCCAAACCAGGATCTTGTCTCGGTTGACACCAAAGATCTTCATCCCCAGTCTGAGCCCTTCAGCCTCAACTGGTGACAAGCAAGCAGCCATCTCCAGACCTCCAGGACGAACCAATCCCTGTGAGCATAACTGTGAGTAACATCCAGAGACCAGGAGAAGCCAAATTCCTCCTCAGCTAGTCAGTCCCCTACCAAGCAGAAGATAGAGCAGAAGACAGATTCCTGCCATATTCTCCAGGCACATGATAGAAGCAGAAGAGATAGTAATCCCTGCCATACATTACCAATACCTGCTGGGACCCAAAGACTATTGCTGTACCTCATATGGATTAATGCTGCCTCCAGTAAAGACAAGTTGAACTTTATTACAAGTCTGGATCTCATTCATTGCTACCAAAATCCCTCAATTACTCCTACTAGCAACACACTCATTTATTGCAAGTGAGCCAGGATCCAGGAGTCCAGCCGTACCAAGGTAGGAGACACCGTTGACACTATTGCCATTAGCACACAGAGACATTACCCCACTGTGGCATTCCTAACCTGGTACGTGAGTTGCAACACCTTAAAGGGCCCTGAGACTGTACCCTGCACACGCTGCAATTGGCGTCACGAACAAAAACTGTTAACTATCATTTACACCTGACCCAGTCATTGCATATTATAGCATCAGTGTGCATAACCCCAATCCGGCTTACTGCATTTACTCCTCTAAACCCCTCCTATCAGCGTTGTGGTGCCACAACACAAAAACCTACTTTAGTGCCAGGCTCTTCCTGTGCCTACACTGATACTGGCACCTCCTCCTGTAGCTGACGGTTAGGAAACTATCATTCATGACATCAACCGTTGTGATAGGACATGGCAAAACTGCCTAACATCACCGTCCACTAGCCCATAGTGCAGCAAACCATGAAAGTACAGCATGTCTGATGACAGTTGAGCAGGAAGCAATGAGGAGGCAATTGTGCAGCAGAACACTTCTTAACTGAAGAATTCAAATGTAAGCAGATCAGGACAGTTCTTAGCTTGTGATGGCCCTGTAGTTGGTACACAAAATGCACTTTCCACTGATGCTACAGGTTTCACAGCTGCACAGGTAGTAAATGGAACAAAGTGTCTCTTTAAAGAGGACCTTTCACCGATTCTTACCCTATGAACTAACTATACAGACATGGAGAGCGGCGCCCGGGGATCTCACTGCACTTACTGTTATCCCCGGGCGCCGCTCCGTTCTGCCGCTATGCCCTCCGGTATCTCCGTTCCCTAAGTTATGGTAGGCGGAGTCTGCCCTTGTTCTTCTGTAGCGCTGGCCAATCGCATTGCATAGCTCACAGCCTGGGAGAAAATAACCTCCCAGGCTGTGAGCTCTGCGCTGCGATTGGCCAGCGCTAGGGCAGACTCCGCCTACCATAACTTAGGGACTGGTATCTCCGCCTACTATAACTTAGGGAACGGAGATACCGGAGGACATAGCAGGAGAACGGAGCGGCGCCCGGGGATAATAGTAAGTGCAGTGAGATCCCCGGGCGCCGCTCCACATGTCTGTATAGTTAGTTCATAGGGTAAGAATCGGTGAAAGGTCCTCTTTAAAGTAGTTTTCCTTACGCTGCACTTGACTAGATTATGTATGCACATAAGTATCCAGGCACAGGGTGTACACTTTTCTTTAGGCCAGTGATGGTTCACCAAATATACAACCACACACATATACTATAGCTTCATTCTTTATTGTTTAAAAAAAACTAAATATATATATATAAATACATAATTGTGGACAGATTACATTTAATGGCAGTGACTACAGGACAATACTGCGACAAAAAAGGTTCCCCCCTCACACCACTCCCACTGGTGACAGTACAATGTTTAAAAGATCTGTGCACAATATCCATAGCACTATTGTACAGTCACTAATAACAGGTAAGTCCGGACTACAGATAATCAGCTGTGCTAGTCAAAGTGCGTATTCATGCTTTGGCCGGTCGTACAGGTCAATGTCAAGAATCGACTGAGCCTTCGCAAATGGGGCTATGTCTGATCAAGTTGTGAAGATGAAATATGAATTGCACGAAATCTCTGGCCATTCTCCGGTTCTGCTTCTGCTCAGGGGGGCGGGGTTAAATACGCGTCCCAATAGAGCCTTTAGACTGAATCCTTATTGGCTGGAGGTTATTGGTGAGCGGGATTTGATCAATGAGGAGATCCTGGAATTTTGGCATCGTAATGAGGGCTCCACCCATATCCATTTTGTATGGGACGCTTTGAAGGCCTATATTAGGGGCCTCTATTGTAATAAAATGAAAAGACAACGAGCGGAGTTCCATAAACAGGAAAATGCAATGAGGAAGACAGTTAGGAGGTTGCAGGGAGCGTTGACTAAATACGGCACGGATTCACTTCGCACTACAATACAGGTCTTTTATGGTAAACAAGGCCCAACACAAACTTTTTTTTCAAGGACAAAGACGTTTTAGGGAGGAGGGGAAAACAGGTAAATTGTTAGCCGCATTGGTTGCCAACCAAAGGGGTGAAACCAAAATTAGGTATATCAGAAATACTCGGGGCCAGATAGCGAAGGATCCGGATCTGGTTAGACAGGAATTTGTCAACTATTACTCTACTATATATAGATCCGAAACGGCATGTAGTTCTAATATCTTTGACTATTTGGACCAATTAGAAATGCCCTTCCTTTCACCTCAGGAAACTGGAATGCTTGATCACCCTCTACAACAGGCAGAATTGGAAGATGGTCTTCGGTAGCTTAAACATAACTCATCCCCTGGGGCCGACGGTTTGCCATTCGAACTATATAGATATCACGCTAAAGTACTTCTCCCTATTTTGTTGCAGGTGTTAAGTGAATCTTACAGATATGGTTCTCTCCCTCCATCTTTTAGGGAGGCAATCATCATCTTAATAAAAAAAAAAAGATAAGGATGATAGTGAGATTGGGTCTTACAGGCCCATATCACTCCTTAATACAGACTATAAGATCTTTGCAAAGTCGTTAGCAAATCGTCTGAAACGGGTGATTGCAGCCCTGGTTCATCCTAATCAAACAGGATTTATACCTGGGAGACAGATTCAGGAGAATCTGTATGAGACGTACTTGAACCTATCGGTAAAGGGGGGGGGGGGGGGTTCTCCGGACCACTCTATCCTGTCCCTGGACTCTGCTAAAGCGTTTGACAGGATAGAGTGGTCCTTCCTGTGGCGGACTATGGCACACTTTCGATTGGGGTCTACCTTCATTGCAATGACTCAATTGTTATACACCCAACCAATCGCCAGAGATAATATTGATGGGGTTAATTCCTCCATTATTGAGCTTCAACGTGGCACGAGACAGGGATGCCCCCTCTCTCCCTTATTATTTGCGCTATTTATGGAGCCGCTGGCTTGCAGGATTCGTCTGGATGGTCAGATTCGGGGGTTCGGGGTAGCGGGAGAGAGTGATAAAATCAGGCTCTATGCAGATGATGTCATTCTCTTTTTGGATCAGGGTTGGAAGGCTGTCCCCTACATTATGCAGGTGATAGAGGAGTTTAGTGAACTGTCCAGTTATTTAATTAACTGGATTAAGTCCTCACTCCTCCCGCTAAATCGAAAGGCCCCCGACGGAGGCTCCCGGGTTCGGATTTTGTTTAGGGATGATTCCCTGGAATATCTGGGGATAAGGATAGGTGTTCCCATAGGTAGGTTTTATGAGTTAAATCTTTCTCCGGTAATAGATAAAGTAAAGGGGAAAATTAGAGCCTAGCAAAAATTAGTAATATCGCAAACTGATCGTCTGGCATTAATAAAAATTATCATATTACCGTTGGTTCTGTATCCGATCTGTGCTTCCCCCATCTGGATAGAAGATGCTTTTTTTTATAGATTGGAAGTTTTAATAAATGACTTAATTTGGGGGAGGAAGAGGGTCCGCATAAAGCAGAGGTATCTGTGGCTGGCCGAGTCAGATGGAGAATTATCACTCCCTTTCTTTCAAGGTTATTTTTTTTCTGCGCAGATACAAAGATGCTGTAATGCCAGCGAGAATGCACTAGGGCAGTATTTAAATAGGGTTTCAGGTAGGTCACTTGACAATATTTTTATGCATTTAGAAACTGCACACTTTCTTACTTTGGATACTAGATGTTTAATTGCGAGAACACTACAGAGGGTTTGGGACACATTGAAAACGATTTTGCAGGTGCGACACGTTTTTCATTTTACCCCGCTGTGGGAGAACCGAAATTTAGGGGAATTTTCGAAAATAACTGATTACACTTATTGGAGTTGTAAAGGCATCACTAGAGTGGCCCATCTGTTTGTTGCAGATCGTTTCAAAGTTTTAGGGGACTTTAATTTCACAAACACCTTCTTAGATCAATTTATGTATGCACGTTTAAAACATGCCTATGATGCTACACTTAATAAAACATATATGATCACTGAACAACAATTATTCTTTGATTACATTTTTCTTCACGCAGGGAAAAAGATTAAAATGGCACAGATTTACTCGAAAATGCGACCTTAAAAGCACATTTAAATGGGAACAGGAATTAAAAACCTCCCCCCTTCCCTGGCCACAGATTTTCAAAAATATAAAAAAAGGTATCATTGGCAGCCAGCTATAGATTGATCCAGTTTAAGATTTTACACAGGCTATACTATACACCACAAATGCAGGCTAAGTTTGTTAAAAAACGAGGACGTGATTTTCCCTGTCGAAAGTGCGGCAGACCTAATGTTGGATATATCCATCTTTTATGGGAATGCAGTGTGATAAAGCGCTTTTGGGAGCAGGTATTTATAGCATTGCAGGCGGATTTTCCCCAAGCTTGTGTACCAGATATGATTTCCGTAATTTTGGGCTATTATATACCTGACAATCCTAATCCTTCTGATCATCGATTAGCCTGGTTGAAGGGCTGTTTGATAGCAAAGGTTCTGATAGTCAAGAGATGGGGTTCCCCCATTTCTCTGGTATTTGAGGAGTGGAGACGGATCATGTCCCAAATAAAGCTGTATGAGGAGGTTGAGAGGCGAAGTAGGTGAGGTACGCATTATTATGCTGCTTTGCAGAAGTGAGGTGTATTGACTAGCTTAGCTCGAATGGTGGAGTAGACGGACGGGTACGGGGGGGGGGGTACGGGGTCAAGGCTATCAGTGACAGCAGCTAAGGGTAAGAGGGGGAATAGCGGGGTTTAACTGCCTCCGGACCGCCTAACGCAGGATCGCGTTTCGGAGGCGGCAGCATTTTTTTTTTTTTTTCTTACAAAGTCTCATATTCCACTAACTTGTGTCAAAAAATAAAATATCTCACATGAACTCACCATACCCCTCACGGAATCCAAATGCATAAAAATTTTTAGACCTTTATATTCCAGACTTCTTCTCACGCTTTAGGGCCCCTAAAATGCCAGGGCAGTATAAATACCCCACATGTGACCCCATTTCGGAAAGAAGACACCCCAAGGTATTCCGTGAGGGGCATATTAAGTCCATGAAAGATTGAAATTTTTGTCCCAAGTTAGCGGAAAGGGAGACTTTGTGAGAAAAAAAAATTTCCGCTAACTTGTGCCAAAAAAATATAAAAATTCGATGAACTCGCCATGCCCCTCATTGAATACCTTCGGGTGTCTTCTTTCCAAAATGGAAATGGGGTATTTATACATGTGGGGTATTTATACTGCCTTGGCATTTTAGGGGCCCTAAAGCGTGAGAAGAAGTCTGGGATCCAAATGTCTAAAAATGCCCTCATAAAAGGAATGTGGGCCCCTTTGCGCATCTAGGCTGCAAAAAAGTGTCACACATCTGGTATCGCCGTACTCAGGAGAAGTTGGGCAATGTGTTTTGCGGTGTCATTTTACATATACCCATGCTGGGTGAGATAAATATCTTGGTCAAATGCCAACTTTGTATAAAAAATGGGAAAAGTTGTCTTTTGCCGAGATATTTCTCTCACCCAGCATGAGTATATGTAAAAAGACACCCCAAAACACATTGCCCAACTTCTCCTGAGTACGGCGATACCACATGTGTGACACTTTTTTGCAGCCTAGGTGGGCAAAGGGGCCCACATTCCAAAGAGCACCTTTAGGATTTCACAGGTCATTTTTTACACATTTTGATTTCAAACTACTTACCACACATTAGGGCCCCTAGAATGCCAGGGCAGTATAACTACCCCACAAGTGATCCCATGTTGGAAAGAAGACACCCAAGGTATTCCGTGAGGGGCATGGCGAGTTCCTAGAATTTTTATTTTTTGTCACAAGTTAGCGGAAAATTATGATTTATTATTTTTTTATTACAAAGTCTCATATTCCACTAACTTGTGACAAAAAATAAAAACTTCCATGAACTCACTATGCCCATCACGAAATACCTTGGGGTGTCTTCTTTCCAAAATGGGGTCACTTGTGGGGTAGTTATACTGCCCTGGCATTTTAGGGGCCCGAATGCGTGAGAAGTGGTTTGAAATCAAAATCTGTAATAAATGGCCGGTGAAATCCGAAAGGTGCTCTTTGGAATGTTGGCCCCTTTGCCCACCTAGGCTGCAAAAAAGTGTCACACATCTGGTATCACCGTACTCAGGAGAAGTTGGGCAATGTGTTTTGGGGTGTCTTTTTACATATACCCATGCTGGGTGAGAGAAATATCTTGGCAAAAGTCAACTTTTCTCATTTTTTATACAAAGTTGGCATTTGACCGAAATATTTATCTCACCCAGCATGGGTATATGTAAAATGACACCCCAAAACACATTGTCCAACTTCTCCTGAGTACGGCAATACCAGATGTGTGACACTTTTTTGCAGCCTAGGTGGGCAAAGGGGCCCACATTCCAAAGAGCACCTTTCGGATTTCACCGGCCATTTTTTACAGATTTTGATTTCAAACTACTACTCACGCATTCGGGCCCCTAAAATGCCAGGGTAGTATAACTACCCCACAAGTAACCCCATTTTGGAAAGAAGACACCCCCGGGTATTTCGTGATGGGCATAGTGAGTTCATGAAACCATTTTTTTTTTTTTACCCAAACATTTTTTTTTATCAAAGACATGTAGAACAATAAATTTAGAGAAAAATTTATATATGGATGTGAAAAGTGAAAAATGTCATTTTTTTGCAAAAAAATCGTTAAATTTCGATTAATAACAAAAAAAGTAAAAATGGCAGCAGCAATGAAATACCACCAAATGAAAGCTCTATTCGTGAGAAGAAAAGGAGGTAAAATTCATTTGGGTGGTAAGTTGCATGACCGAGCAATAAACTGTGAAATTAGTGTAGTGCAGAAGTGTAAAAAGTGGCCTGGTCATTAAGCGTGTTTAAGCTATGGGGGCTGAGGTGGTTAAAGGTACTATGCTTGTGTCTACAGTGTTGGACTTAATGCTATCGTCTATGTTAATGTGGACATTATAGTATCATCTATGGCATATGTCTATAAGCTGTGTTTACTTTTCTGTGTTTTTGGCTTATTTTTGCTTTTTCAGCGCTGTTTAATTGTTTTTTTTTGTAAGATAAGAGTTTTCTTTATTTTCATGACTATGAAAATTGTAGATTCACACTGAAGGCATCAAAAACTATGAATTAACACATGTGGAATTATATTCATAACAAACAAGTGTGAAACAACTGAAAATATGTCATATTCTAGGATCTTCAAAGTAGCCACCTTTTGCTTTGATTACTGCTTTGCACACTCTTGGCATTCTCTTGATGAGCTTCAAGAGGTAGTCCCCTGAAATGGTTTTCACTTCACAGGTGTGCCCTGTCAGGTTTAATAAGTGGGATTTCTTGCCTTATAAATGGGGTTGGGACCATCAGTTGCGTTGAGGAGAAGTCAGGTGGATACACAGCTGATAGTCCTACTGAATAGACTGTTAGAATTTGTATTATGGCAAGAAAAAAGCAGCTAAGTAAAGAAAAATGAGTGGCCATCATTACTTTAAGAAATAAAGGTCAGTCAGTCAGCCGAAAAATTGGGAAAACTTTGAAAGTAAGGGCTATTTGACCATGAAGGAGAGTGATGGGTGCTGTGCCAGATGACCTGGCCTCCACAGTCACCGGACCTGAACCCAATCGAGATGGTTTGGGGTGAGCTGGACCGCAGAGTGAAGGCAAAAGGGCCAACAAGTGCTAAGCATCTCTGGGAACTCCTTCAAGACTGTTGGAAGACCATTTCAGGGGACTACCTCTTGAAGCTCATCAAGAGAATGCCAAGAGTGTGCAAAGCAGTAATCAAAGCAAAAGGTGGCTACTTTGAAGAACCTAGAATATGACATATTTTCAGTTGTTTCACACTTGTTTGTTATGTATATAATTCCACATGTGTTAATTCATAGTTTTGATGCCTTCATAGTCATGAAATCTATTTAAAAAAAAAAAAAAAAAGTATCCAGGCACCAAATATACAACCACACACATATACTATAACTTCATTCTTTATTGTTTAAAAAAAAAATATATATATATATATACAGTACAGACCAAAAGTTTGGACACACCTTCTCATTCAAAGAGTTTTCTTTATTTTCATGACTATGAAAATTGTAGATTCACACTGAAGGCATCAAAACTATGAATTAACACATGTGGAATTATATTCATAACAAACAAGTGTGAAACAACTGAAAATATGTCATATTCTAGGATCTTCAAAGTAGCCACCTTTTGCTTTGATTACTGCTTTGCACACTCTTGGCATTCTCTTGATGAGCTTCAAGAGGTAGTCCCCTGAAATGGTTTTCACTTCACAGGTGTGCCCTGTCAGGTTTAATAAGTGGGATTTCTTGCCTTATAAATGGGGTTGGGACCATCAGTTGCGTTGAGGAGAAGTCAGGTGGATACACAGCTGATAGTCCTACTGAATAGACTGTTAGAATTTGTATTATGGCAAGAAAAAAGCAGCTAAGTAAAGAAAAACGAGTGGCCATCATTACTTTAAGAAATAAAGGTCAGTCAGTCAGTCAGCCGAAAAATTGGGAAAATTTTGAAAGTAAGGGCTATTTGACCATGAAGGAGAGTGATGGGTGCTGTGCCAAATGACCTGGCCTCCACAGTCACCGGACCTGAACCCAATCGAGATGGTTTGGGGTGAGCTGGACCGCAGAGTGAAGGCAAAAGGGCCAACAAGTGCTAAGCATCTCTGGGAACTCCTTCAAGACTGTTGGAAGACCATTTCAGGGGACTACCTCTTGAAGCTCATCAAGAGAATGCCAAGAGTGTGCAAAGCAGTAATCAAAGCAAAAGGTGGCTACTTTGAAGAACCTAGAATATGACATATTTTCAGTTGTTTCACACTTGTTTGTTATGTATATAATTCCACATGTGTTAATTCATAGTTTTGATGCCTTCATAGTCATGAAAATAAAGAAAACTCTTTGAATGACAAGGTGTGTCCAAACTTTTGGTCTGTACTATATACACATATATATATATATATATATATATATATATATATACACACTGCTCAAAAAAATAAAGAAAACACTTAAACAACACTATGTAACTCCAAGTCAATCACACTTCTGTGAAATCAAACTGTCCCCTTAGGAAGCAACACTGAGTGACAATCAATTTCACATGCTGTTATGCAAATGGGATAGACAACAGGTGGAAATTATAGGCAATTAGCAAGACACCCCCAATAAAAGAGTGGTTCTGCAGGTGGTGACCACAGACCACTTCTCAGTTCCTATGCTTCCTGGCTGATGTTTTGGTCACTTTTGAATGCTGGCGGTGCTTTCACTCTAGTGGTAGCATGAGACGGAGTCTACAACCCACACAAGTGGCTCAGGTAGTGCAGCTTATCCAGGATGGCACATCAATGCGAGCTGTGGCAAGAAAGTTTGCTGTGTCTATCAGTGTAGTGTCCAGTGCACGGAGGCGCTACCAGGAGACAGGCCAGTACATCAGGAGACGTGGAGGAGGCCGTAGGAGGGCAACAACCCAGCAGCAGGACCGCTACCTCCGCCTTTGTGCAAAGAGGAACAGGAGGAGCACTGCCAGAGCCCTACAAAATGACCTCCAGCAGGCCACAAATGTGCATGTGTCTGCTCAAACGGTCAGAAACAGACTCCATGACGGTAATATGAGGGCCTGACGTCCACCGGTGGGGGTTGTGCTTACAGCCCAACACCGTGCAGGACGTTTGGCATTTGCCAGAGAACACCAAGATTGGCAAATTCGCCACTGGCGCCCTGTGCTCTTCACAGATGAAAGCAGGTTCAGACTGAGCACATGTGACAGACGTGACAATGTCTTGAGACGCCGTGGAGAACGTTCTGCTGCCTTCAACATCCTCCAGCATGACCGGTTTGGCATTAAGTCAGTAATGGTGTGGGGTGGCATTTCTTTGGCGGGCCGCACAGCCCTCCATGTGCTCGCCAGAGGTAGCCTGACTGCCATTAGGTACCGAGATGAGAGCCTCAGACCCCTTGTGAGACCATATGCTGGTGCGGTTGGCCCTGGGTTCCTCCTAATGCAAGACAATGCTAGACCTCATGTGGCTGGAGTGTGTCAGCAGTTCCTGCAAGACGAAGGCATTGATGCTATGGACTGGCCCGCCCGTTCCCCAGATCTGAATCCAATTGAGCACATCTGGGATATCATGTCTCGCTCTATCCACCAACGTCACGTTGCACCACAGACTGTCCAGGAGTTGGCAGATGCTATAGTCCAGGTCTGGGAGGAGATCCCTCAGGAGATCGTCTGCCACCTCATCAGGAGCATGCACAGGCGTTGTAGGGAGGTCATACAGGCACGTAGAGGCCACACACACTACTGAGCCTCATTTTGACTTGTTTTAAGGACATTACATCAAAGTTGGATCAGCCTGTAGTGTGTTTTTCCACTTTAATTTTGAGTGTGACTCCAAATCCAGACCTCCATGGGTTGAAAAATTTGATTTCCATTTTTTTTATTTTTGTGTGATTTTGTTGTCAGCACATTCAACTATGTAACTGAACTGAACAAAGTATTTCAGAAGAATATTTAATTAATTCAGATCTAGGATGTGTTATTGTTGTGTTCCCTTTATTTTTTTGAGCAGTGTACATAATTGTGGACAGATTACATTTAATGGCAGTGACTACAGGACAATACTGTGACAAAAAAGGTTCCCCCCTCACACCACTCCCACTGGTGACCGTACAATGTTTAAAGGTCACCCCACTAAACTTTTCTTTTTTTTTTTTGTGTACTTATAATCCCTATCCTGCGATATTGCTATACCTTATGTTATTAATCATTTTCGTTCAGTAGATTTTGCAAAAAACTTACTTTTATGATATGCTAATTACCTTTCTACCAGCAAGTAGGAAATCTACTTGCTGGTAGCAGCCGCAGAAAACCACCCCCTCCTGTTGATTGACAGGGCCAGCCGGGATCTCCTCCTCCGGCCAGCCCTGTCAGCATTTCAAAAATCGCGTGCCTGTGTTGATTCGGCGCAGGCGCTCTGAGATAAGGAGGCTCGCCTCCTCAGCACTCTCTCAGTGCGCCTGCGCCGATGACGTCTTCTCTTTCGGTGACGTCATCGGTGCAGGCGCACTGAGGGAGTGCTGAGGAGCCGCACTGTCAGTATAGCAATGACCGTAAAATACATTGTACTCCATGACTCAGTGAAATAAACTGCAAAAATATAAAATCTCCTCCGCATACAGTATTTGCTATTGCCGTGTCTGCAAATATTTTACCCTGTGCGATGAAAAACTGTTATATACCTAAAATGATACCAATGAAAAGCAGCAAAATGTATAACAAAAACTCAGAGGCATTATTGCAGTTTTTTTTCCCATCCCAGTTCCAGAATGAGTTAATAAACGTTAATCGGTAAGTCATGTGTACACCTCCAAAAGGACACCATTAAAAACAACTTGTCCTGAAAAAAAAGAAGCCCTCATATTGCTAAATCGATGGAAAAATAAAAAAGTTATGGCTCTTAGAATGCAGTGATAAAAATTTTTAAAATAAAATCACTTGGCCATTAAGGGTTAGTGATCTGTAAACAGGCAATACTTTAGAAATGTGCCTGAGTGTTCTCAAGTGCATATACTATGTATGTAAATGGACAACCTCCCCCCTCCTGCGGGAAATTAGATGATTACTATATGTATCATTTACAGCTGGCAGTATAGTAAACATAATAGGGGAGATTTACCCACACAAAATGACAAACAAAATGGTGTGCCTACTTTGCATAGTTTATTAATGGTTTTGTCCAAGTTCAGTTGCCAGCAGTAACCAATGTGACAAAATAACAAAAGGAAGTTCTCAACGCTTTTTCTTCCCTGCCACCTCCAGCGTGTAGGATTAGAGCGCATTGTTGAAGTCATCTTCCTGGCTGCATGGGAAATCACCACGTTAGTAATCACTCATCTCAACAGAATGCTACACATGAGTGCTGAGGCCACTGACTGGCTGCAGTGGTGAGTATGGGACTTCACCTCTGCACTGAGGTAAACAATTGCCAACAGAGAGGATTGGAACATGGTGCAGGAAGCTGTAGGGGTGAAAATGGTAATCATCGCTTCTTTTGATTTAACACATTTATTGTTGCTGGCAAAAAATGTATTGAACTTGGACAACCCAGTTTGTTTGATGCAGCGTGGCTTACCTGGGCAGGGGTGTGGCCTGCCAGAAAGTAGAGTGGATTGGACCATGCCAATGTGCACCAAAAATGTGCCAAATTTGTTCTGCAAAATTCAGTTATGGAGTAAGCTAATAGGTGGTATAGGTGAGTCATTCATCAGCTCACATAAATGGGAAAAACTAGTGGATTTTCAGGTCATCAAGTCTAAGATTACACTGTCTCAAAATTACACAAGAATCGTAAAACTACCCAAATGTCTTTATAAAGAACATCAGCTTTACTTTACTATGTTCTTCTCTATAGACAAATGAGCAGCCTCTTGAAATGCTGGTGGATGTTGGCTGTGGGACTGGACGCTACACTTTACCTCTAGCTCCTCACTTCAAGAAGGTCCTGGGAATAGACATGAGTGAATCCCAAATAAATGTGGCTAAACAAAATACGTTGGCAAACAATGTGTCATACATGTGAGTACTGCGCTGGAATTACTAGTTCTGCTAATATAATGAGAGGATTAGATGGCCTCAGGTTATTCTGGGAATCTCTCTTCTGTCTATAGGGTGGCTTCAGCAGAGAAGATACCTGTGAAGAATGATTCTGTGGACCTGGTGCATGCCGGACTTGCTGCACATTGGTTCACAATAGATAAGTTTCTGAATGAGTCAGTTTGAGTACTGAAGACAAATGGATGCCTGGCTTTACAAGCTTTTTATCCGACCCCTGAGATTGAATACAAGGATTTGTCACATGATCTGAACGCAGCAATGTAACATGCTGATGAAGATTAGTGACAATGCAGATACAATGTATACATTTTTATTGTGTATAGTAGAATTCTGCTGTGTTGCATTTGCATACGAACTGAGGTTTTTTGGGCCCACCAGAGAAATTGATTCTGAAGGACCAATCTCTATCTATACAGAACCAGGGCCGTCTTTAATATTGATTGGACCCTGGGCAAGGATTTCCTTGGGCCCCCTTCCCACACCCTAGCATGCAATCACGCCCTCCACCACAACATATTATATGTGCACATTGAGCAGCAGTAGTGTATGGTTGCTAATCACTGCAGTATTATTTATTTAGGGACTGTAAGGCCTCATGCACACAACTGTGCCGTTTTTTGCGGTCCGCAAAAAACATAAGCCGCACGTGTGCCTTCCACAATTTGCGTAACGGAACGGGCATCCCATTGTAGACATGCCTATTCTTGTCCGCAAAACGGACAAGAATAGGACATGTTCTATTTTTTTGGGCGGGGCCAGGGAACGGAGCAACGGATGCGGACCCAAACAACGGCGGTGTGCATGAGGCCTAAGCACATGCAGTCTCAGGAGTGGTCCACACCACACCCCTGCCTTGCAGCCTCACAGGACCAGTATCTGCACACGTATGTATGGCATAATTGGGATGCACATCACACATGACATGACACAGGTCTTTACCAGACACATTATTATTGCCACATGTGTCACATGCCACTACCGACTGTACAGCCGTTCAGAGTTCAGACAGTTCAGAGTTCCACTTCCTTCAGAAAAGCGAGCTGTGCACTCCAGCGACTTACAGATAGAGGCAGTGGCGTTGCTATGGCTGGTGTCACCCTTTGCTCAGGGGGGCCCTCATGGTGTGGACTTGTCATTTTTTTCTAAGGAATATAGTTTAACCGTTTATGTTCAAAAGAGAAAAAAAGAGGTCACTAAGTCAGCTCCAATCAGATATCTGCATAGACCCAGAGTCTTGGTCTATGTGCAGATATCTGATTGGAGCTGACTTCTTATTTTCTCTTTTGCACATAAATGGTTAAACTATATTCCTTAGTGAAAATGACCAGTCCAGTCCACACCATGAGGGGCCCCCAGGCCCCCCCTGAGCAAAGATTAGTAAATGTGGCAGGTGGTGGCCCCAGGCCACAGTTCAGCAGACAGAGAGAACCCAACCCCTTTGTCTCCCAACTCTATAATAATCCCCCACTAATGGGGTTATTTAAATTACTGGTGGATTATTATAGAGATGGGAGACAAAGGAGTTGGGTTCTCTCTGTCTGCTGAACTGTGGCCTGGGGCCGGCCGGCCACATTTACTAATCTTTTCTCAGGGGGGGCCCTCATGGTGTGGACTTGTCATTTTTTCTAAGGAATATAGTTTAACCGTTTATGTGCAAAAGAGAAAAAAAGAGGTCACTAAGTCAGCTCCAATCAGATATCTGCACATAGACCAAGACTCTTGGTCTATGTGCAGATATCTGATTGGAGCTGACTTCTTATTTTCTCTTTTGCACATAAATGGTTAAACTATTCCTTAGTGAAAATGACCAGTCCAGTCCACACCATGATGGCCCCCCTGGCCACAGTTCAGCAGCAGAGTCAGACAGAGAGAAGAACCCAACCCCTGCCCTTGTCACCTGGGGCTCTCTATAATAATCCCCCACAAATTTATGAATGGTCGGATCTGGTGACCTGACCGGTTTCTTCTAATATAAAATAAAGTCAATCAGTGGCGTAACTAGAACTGCCTGGGCCCCACACCAAATTATTGAATGGGCCCCAGTCCTGCAGCTAGTCAAAATCACTCACTCAGACCAGGCCCTGCTGCTGTCACGACTGCTATCCCAGCAGCAGTCGTGTCGCACCAGACGGAGGGGAAGGGGGACCCTTATCTACGGATGGGAATAGAATGGCCACCCCTGACTAACCCTAAGCTGGCACCTGTCTGCCCTGATACCCTAGACGGGGTGTGAACCCGTGCGGCGAGCTGGAAGCCTAAACCCTCAGTCACCCTTACAAGCCTAGAGTGGGGAAAGGCCGATGGGAGCACTAGTCACCATCACTCATGTCTAGGAGAACAGCAGGGGAAGACAGCAACAAACAAACTATAGCAGAGATAGACTTATCCAGTCACGAGCAGAGAAGGCGATCCCAATCACGACAGTCCACACCGGACAAGAGGCTCCACAGCAACACCATCAAACGATCTCCTTCAATGGTCAGAATAGAACTGGAAGTAAGGACTATATCTGGCAATGACTGCAAGTGAAACTGAAACTAATATAGTAGCTGGGAGTGGCAGACAGGACTCACCTGAGAAGGATGCCTACAAACTCCCAGTTAGGACAAAAAGGTTCACAAGGCAAAACCCAGATGACATACCCTGAACCACGAGCAAACTCACAAGCTATCGCGAGTAGCAAGTCGCTGCGACCTTCTCATCCCAGACCTGTCTGGATCAGTCACAGTCGTGACAGTACCCCCCTTTCTAAGAGGGGCCCCTGGACCCTCAAGACCAGGCCTCTCCGGATGGGAGCTATGAAAAGCCCGAATGAGTATGTCCGCTTTTATCTCTGATGCTGGAACCCACATTCTCTCTTCGGAACCATAACCTTTCCAGTGCACCAGGTACTGAAGAGAGCGGCGAACATATCGTGAATCAACAATCTTTTCTACCTGAAACTCAAGACTGCCATCAACAACCACCGGTGGAGGCGGTAATGGCAATGGTTCAGGAGGTTCTACATATCTCTTAAGCAGAGATCTTTAGAAGACATTATGGATCCTTAGAGTCTGAGGTAGCTCCAGACGAAAAGCCACCGGGTTAATGATCTTAATTACCCTATAAGGACCAATAAATCTCGGACATAATTTCCACGAGGGAACCTTCAACTTGATATTTCTGGTAGACAACCACACCAAGTCATTCACCCCAAGGTCCGGACCTTCAGAGCGCTTCCTATCAGCCGCACGTTTGTATCTACCACCAATTCTCTTCAAACTTTCTTGCACACTCTGCCACACTGAAGAAAGTGAAGACGCAAATCGTTCCTCCTCGGGAATCCCAGACGGCCCCCCCTCACTAAACATACAAAACTGAGAATGGAAACCATACGCACCAAAAAATGGTGACTTATCGGTGGATTCTTGACGACGATTATTAATGGCAAACTCGGCTAACGGTAAATAAGATGACCATTCCTCCTGATTTTCGGAAACAAAGCATCTCAAATATGTCTCTAGGTTTTAATTGGTACGTTCAGTCTGACCGTTGGACTGTGGATGGAAAGATGAAGAAAACGACAGATGAACCCCTAATTGAGAACAAAAAGCTTTCCAAAATTTAAAAACGAATTGGGTACCACGATCCGAAACAATATCGGAAGGGACCCCGTGAAGCTTCACGATGTGGTCAATAAAAACCTGAGCCAGTGTGTTAGCATTAGGCAATGCGGCAAGAGCAATAAAGTGCACCATTTTACTGAATCTGTCAACAACTACAAGAATAACAGTCTTCCCCGCTGATACTGGTAGATCCGTAATGAAATCCATTGACAGGTGCGTCCAAGGCCTGTTGGGGATGGCCAGAGGTAAAAGACGCCCTGCCGGACGAGTATGATCTACCTTAGAACGAGCACAGGTAGCACATGCAGACACAAAATTCAACACCTCCTGGCGCCATTTAGGCCACCAGAACCGACGAGACACTAACTCAGAGGTTGCCCTACTACCTGGGTGTCCTGCCAGTGTGGAGTTATGGTGTTCTTTTAGTATCTCCAGTCGTAAATTTTCTGGCACAAACAGTTTACCCGAGGGGCAGGAGGCCGGGGCGTCCCCCTGAGCTTCCAACACCCTCCCCTCCAAACCTGAGTGTAATGCAGAGACCACCACCCCCTTTTGCAAAGTGGGCTCTGGTACCTCAACATCACCCCCTCCAGGAAAACTTCGAGACAATGTATCCGCCTTAGTATTTTTTGCCCCCGGGCGATAGGTTATTACAAAATTAAACCTAGTAAAAAATAACGACCACCGAGCCTGTCTAGGGGTGAGACGTTTAGCAGACTCCAGATATAATAAGTTTTTGTGATCAGTAATCACCGTGACGGGATGAACCGCCCCCTCCAAAAAATGACGCCACTCCTCAAAAGCCAACTTAATAGCCAAAAGTTCCCTGTTGCCAATATCATAGTTCCTTTCTGCAGTAGACAATTTCTTCGAAAATAAAGCACACGAACGCCATTCACCAGGGGACGGGCCCTGAGATAGTACCGCTCCCACCCCCACCTCTGATGCGTCAACCTCTACAATAAAAGGAAGCGAAACATCTGGCTGTACGAGAATAGGGGCCGAGGTGAATCTCTCCTTCAGAGATGCAAAGGCAGTTTTGGCTGCATGTGACCATTTGGAAAAATCGGATCCCTTACGGGTCATGTCCGTCAGTGGTTTGACCACCAAGGAATAGTTCTTTATAAACTTTCTATAAAAATTGGCAAACCCCAGGAAGCGTTGCAATGCCTTCAGGTTCTCAGGCAGATCCCAGTCTATAATCGCCCGGACTTTCTCTGGATCCATGCGGAAACCTGAATCTGACAACACATACCCCAGAAATGGCAGTTCTTTTACGGCGAACACACATTTTTCTAACTTAGCAAACAATTTGTTGGCACTTAATATCTGCAGCACTTGTCTCACATGGATCTTATGTGTATCCAGATCCGGGGAATAGACCAGGATGTCATCAAGATATATCACAACAAATCTCCCGATAAGGTGACTAAAAATATCGTTGACAAAATGTTGGAATACCGCAGGCGCATTAGTAAGACCAAATGGCATGACCAGATTTTCATAATGCCCTTCCGGAGTATTAAAAGCCGTCTTCCACTCATCCCCCTCTTTGATGCGAACCAGGTTATAGGCTCCTCTGAGATCCATTTTGGAGAACCATTTAGCACCAGCAACCTGATTAAAGAGGTCGGGAATGAGAGGAAGAGGATAGGGATCTCGGATAGTTATCCGGTTTAATTCCCGGAAATCCAGGCAAGGACGTAGGCCCCCATCTTTCTTTTTAACGAAAAAGAACCCTGCAGCCACAGGTGAAGAAGAGGGTCTGATGTGTCCCTTAGCCAAACTCTCCAAAATATAATCTTTCATAGCCTTCCTCTCCGGGCCGGAAAGATTGTATAACCGGGTTTTAGGTAGTTTTGCCCCAGGTAATAGATTAATCGGGCAATCATATGGACGATGAGGTGGTAACCCCTGACAACCCTTCTCAGAGAACACATCCATAAAATCTGACAGAAAGGCAGGTAAAGATGTTACAGAGAATGTAGAGCACCTACTACTCAAGCAGTTGTCCTTACAATGTTCACTCCACTCCACAATCTCCCCGGCCTGCCAATCCACCACTGGATTGTGAGTCACCAGCCAGGGAAGCCCCAATACCATAGGAGCCGGAAGACCGTCCAGGACATAACAAGAGATATGCTCTTTATGGAGGTCCCCTACCTGCAGATGGATATTATGGATGATCTGAGTTAACTCTCTCTGAGTAAGAGGGGAGGAGTCGATGGCAAAAACAGGAATAGTTCTGCATACCGCTTCCGGAGTAAAACCCAGAGCCTGAGCAAACCGTGAATCCACCAAGTTGACCCCCGCCCCACTGTCCAAAAAGACGGAACAGATCTCAGTTTTATTGCCCGCCTCAACGGTAGCGGACAACAAAAACTGAGACATGCGTATGGAGGAAACGAATATGCCCAGACTGTTCTCTTCCGCACAATCTGGGGACTCTAGTTTTTCAGGCGGCTCCTTTGTTTGTGGTCTCTTGGGTTCTGAGGGACAAACCTTTACAAAATGACCCCTCCCCCCACAACGAAAACAAACCTCTGACCTACGGCGGAAATTAGGAGGATTCACCCGTCTAGTGGCGCCCCCTATTTGCATTGGTTCGACTGGACCATAACAGACCGATCCCTGCCCTATAGAGGCCTCTGTAAAATTTAATAGTCTCTCCCTGAATCGTCTGTCGATTCTTATGGACAGAGACATAGCAGCCTCAAGAGACCCAGGGACCTCGTATACCGCCAGCGCATCTTTTAATTTTTCAGACAACCCCTGGCAGAACTGACTCCTAAGGGCCGAGTCGTTCCATAACGTATCAGTAGCCCACCTACGGAATTCGGAACAATATAGTTCAGCAGACCGGTTCTCTTGCCGAAGTCTACGTAGCTTAGACTCAGCCAGTGAGACCCTGTCCGGGTCATCATATACGAGACCCAGGGCTTCAAAAAACTCCTCCACTGATCGTAAAGCCGGAGAGTCTGATGGTAGGGAGAAAGCCCAAGCCTGCGGATCTCCTTGCAGGAGAGAAAATACAATGCCCACCCGTTGTTCCTCACCGCCGGAGGATCTAGGGCATAACCTGAAGAACAATTTGCAAGCTTCTCTGAAGGTTACAAATTGGTCTCTCCCTCCTGAGAACCTATCAGGTAAAGCCACTTTTGGCTCAGGAGTACCTTGGTTTCCCGTAGCAACGGTGGAACCCAAGGATTGCTGCTGCAGCACTGTTGCTTTTAATCCTGCCACTTCAAGGGATATCCCCTGTAATTGTTTCGCCAAAACCGAAACCGGATCCATAGTGGAACAGACAAAATACAAAGCAAAACAGCAAGCAGGAAAAAAAAAAAAAAAAAGAAATGTCCCTTTTTATTTTATTTTAAAAGGCCAGATATACTGTCACGACTGCTATCCCAGCAGCAGTCGTGTCGCACCAGACGGAGGGGAAGGGGGACCCTTATCTACGGATGGGAATAGAATGGCCACCCCTGACTAACCCTAAGCTGGCACCTGTCTGCCCTGATACCCTAGATGGGGTGTGAACCCGTGCGGCGAGCTGGAAGCCTAAACCCTCAGTCACCCTAACAAGCCTAGAGTGGGGAAAGGCCGATGGGAGCACTAGTCACCATCACTCATGTCTAGGAGAACAGCAGGGGAAGACAGCATCAAACAAACTATAGCAGAGATAGACTTATCCAGTCACGAGCAGAGAAGGCGATCCCAATCACGACAGTCCACGCCGGACAAGAGGCTCCACAGCAACACCATCAAACGATCTCCTTCAATGGTCAGAATAGAACTGGAAGTAAGGACTATATCTGGCAATGACTGCAAGTGAAACTGAAACTAATATAGTAGCTGGGAGTGGCAGACAGGACTCACCTGAGAAGGATGCCTACAAACTCCCAGTTAGGACAAAAAGGTTCACAAGGCAAAACCCAGATGACATACCCTGAACCACGAGCAAACTCACAAGCTATCGCGAGTAGCAAGTCGCTGCGACCTTCTCCTCCCAGACCTGTCTGGATCAGTCACAGTCGTGACAGCTGCGACTTCGTCCGTTTCCCACACATATACTGCATATCATGTCACTGTATATAATACTATTGTGGGGGCCCTTTTACAATTTAGTCCTCATCTCAGGTAGGCCCCTTTTGAGTTCAGGCCCCGCAGTAGCTGCGTCCCCTGCTTCCACTATAGGTACGCTCCTGCCTTTCACAATATTACAGCTATACACACTATACAATGCCAATAAATATAATTAGGGAGAGTTTACATTTCCGTTTCATTTTCCGTTCTTCTGATGTGTCAGAAGAACGGGAAAAAAATAAAAAACTGGATGTATCTTGTAATAAAAAATAAAAAAAAGGATCCTGTAAACAAATGGATCCTGTTGCATCCATTATGCACATTTGGCATCCGTTTGAGCCATTTCTGAGATCTGTTCTATCAGACGGAAAAAAGTACTGCGTACAGGAGTTTTCTTTCTGTCAAAAAAACGGATCTCAGGTAGAAATGGCTCAAACGGATGCCAAATGTGCATAACGGATGCAACAGGATCCATTTGTTTACAGGATCCTTTTTTCTGTTCTTCTGACGGATCAGAAGAACCGAAAACGAAATGGAGATGTGAACTCTTGCTTACTTGAATACACAGAAAAAAAATAGCATAACCAATTTCAAGCAAGTACAGGAATAGCATCCACTGGGCAGTGAATTTCCCCTATGCATCCTCAGTATGGGGCTGAATTTATAAATATACACAGACATTCATTATATAGTTTTAGTTTCTCATTTCACATATGCATTTTATGCATTGAAATTTCCACCAAATGTCTCCACTGGTGAGATAAGTAGGTTCTGTTACATATATATACAGTATAATAGATAAATAGGAGATAGATAGATAGATAATCACATACATACACTTGCCTTTTATGCAGGCTAGATGAATTTGTCAGGCTGTGGAGGATCCAGAAGAGTTTCTACCCCCCCCCCCCCGAGCACATGGCTGGGTGTCTCCTCCTCAGAGAGCAGTGCAGCCCCCCCTCACTCTGTCCCGACTAGACACTGATAGCAGAGCAACGAGCACTACTGCCCTGCCGTAATATGACAGTAAGTGAAGAGGAGCAAACTGGGGAGGGGGGGGTTCTTAAGGAAGCTCCAGGGAGATTTTTTTAAGGTAGCAGCATAAGCTGCTGCTGACAAGAGCTGCTGTTATCTTCAGTGCGGCCCTCCACTATACGCTGCCTGAAGTTTACATCATAGTACATGCAACCCTGCCCTGCTGACACCCCTGCTACTGCTCCCGGGCCCCTTCTAAGCTCGGGGCCCCGAAGCAGCTGCTTCCCTGATAGTTACGCCCCTGAAGTCAATATATATATGCCTATGCGCAGTGTGCCACTGCTTTTTGCTTACCTCCTCCTCAGTCCTGTCCTCCCCTCCTGGCGCGGCAGTGGCAGGTCGACTCTGGCTGGCTGCCTGACTGTACTATTATTAGGTAGGTCAGGTCAGCAGGTCAGTGACTTGAGACTGGTCTGGTTCTTGTCTGGTAAGTGGTCACGTCACGTGAGGCTGTGACTCACTCACCACCGCCACCCAATCCGTTTAGCCTCCGGACCGGAGGCGGGGACTTAGTCCCTGCTGATGCCTGCTCCGCTGTGGCGCTTCACCAGGCTGCGGTGACTCACACAAGACAAACCCCCTTTTACCACGTGAGTGACGGGGGCGGGGGGCCGAAGTGCTTCGCCTTCGCTGTAAGTTCAAGTTGTCTAGTCTGTGAAGAGTAGACTGTCTGTGCTGCGCTGCTGCATATTAGATACATAGAGTCAGAGTCAGAGTCGCGAGTTGGGCCAGGGCCCCCATGAGCAACTGGGCCCGGGGCAGCTGCCCCTTTTGCCCTGCGGCAAAGACGGCCCTGTACAGAACAGGTGCACATCCATGTTTAACTGCAATCTGTTATTATAGATTGTACATTTCTTTCTTTATTATTATTAAAGTGTCATTTATTCCATGGCGCTGTACATATGAAAAGGGGTGCACATACAGTGGATATAAAAAGTCTACACACCCCTGTTAAAATGTCAGGTTTCTGTGCTGTAAAAAAATGAGACTAAGAGAAATCATTTCAGAACTTTTTCCACCTTTAATGTGACCTATAAACTGTACAACTCAATTGAAAAACAAACTGAAATATTTTAGGTGGAGGGAAGAAAACAAAAAATACTAAAATAATGTGGTTGCATAAGTGTGCACACCCTCTTATAACTGGGGATGTTGCTGTGTTCAGAATTAAGCAATCACATTCAAAATCATGTTAAATAGTCAGCATACATCTGCCATTATTTAAAGTGCCTCTGATTAACCCCAAATAAAGTTCAGTTGCTCTAGTTGGTCTTTCCTGAAATTTTCTTAGTCGCATCCCACAGCAAAAGCCATGGTCCACAGAGAGCTTCCAAAGCATCAGAGGGATCTCATTGTTAAAAGGTATCAGTCAGGAGAAGGGTACAAAAGAATTTCCAAGGGATTAGATATACCATGAAACACAGTGACATCATCGAGTGGAGAAAATATGGCAAAACAGACATTACCAAGAACTGGACGTCCCTCCAAAATTGATGAAAAGACGAGAAGAAAACTGGTCTGGGAGGCTACCAAGAGGCCTACAGCAACATTAAAGGAGCTGCAGGAATATCTGGCAAGTACTGGCTGTGTGGTACATGTGACAACAATCTCCCGTATTCTTCATATGTCTGGGCTATGGGGTAGAGTGGCAAGACGAAAGCCTTTTCTTACGAAGAAAAACATCTAAGCCAGGCTACATTTTGCAAAAATACATCGGAAGTCTCCCAAAAGCATGTGGGAAAAGGTGTTATGGTCCGATGAAACCAAGGTTGAACTTTTTGGGCATAATTCCAAAAGATAAAAACAACACTGCACATCACCAAAAGAACACCCTACCCACAGTGAAGCATGGTGGTGGCAGCATCATGCTTTGGGGCTGTTTTTCTACAGCTGGAACTGGGGCCTTAGTTAAGCTAGAGGGAATTATGAACAGTTCCAAATACCAGTCAATATTGGCACAAAACCTTCAGACTTCTGCTAGAAAGCTGAACATGAAGAGGAACTTCATCTTTCAGCATGACAATGACCCAAAGCATACATCCAAATAAACAAAGGAATGGCTTCACCAGAAGAAGATTAAAGTTTTGGAATGGCCCAGCCAGAGCCCAGACCTGAATCTGTATGAAAATCTATGGGGTGATCTGAAGAGGGCTGTGCACAGGAGATGCCCAGATTTGGGGTGTTTTTGCAAAGAAGAGTGGGCAAATCTTGCCAAGTCAAAATGTGCCATGCTGATAGACTCATACCCAAAAAGACTGAGTGCTGTAATAAAATCAAAAGGTGTTTCAAAAAAGTATTAGTTTAAGGGTGTGCACACTTATGCAACCATATTATTTTATTTTTCTTTCCTCTACCTAAAAGATTGCAGTTTGTTTTTCAATTGAGTGGTACAGTTTATAGGTCACATTAAAGGTGGAAAAAGTTCTGAAATGATTTATCTTTGTCTGATGTTTTTTACATCACAGAAACCTGACATTTTAACAGGGGTATGTAGACTTTTTATATCCACTGTACATACAGGGGTGCACCTAGCCTTTCTGCTGCCTGAGGCGAAAACTGAAACGGTGCCCCCTGTAGGACAATTTCTTAACCTAACCCCTTTGCCACAATGAAAGCGCTCATTGCCCATGGCCCTTCTGCTGCCCCCCTCTTGCCCCTTCCTGATGCTGCCTGAGGCGATTGCCTCACCTGGCCTCATTGGTGGTGCACCCCTTCATACATAATACAGACAATAGCACTAGACATGAAAAGACGAGTTACAAACTGGTACCGAAGGAGATAGGGCCCTGCCCGCGAGGCTTACAATCTTTATCAATAAGGTCTAACAGGTAATTTGTGGATCAACGCATAATAACCAGACAGAAGTAGCATGAATGGCTCCAAAGAGAAGTAGCATGAATGGCTCCAAAGTCTGTTACAATGAGATTTTCTTGTATTGTAGTTTTGGAGACCTGTTATATTATTGTATTATGTTATATTATTTTTGTTTTTTTGGCAGGTGTGGGATACATTGTTCCCGTATTTTAATAAAAACACAGGGGACATGTTTAATCAGTACCAAAATATATATGAGGCTATTCCACTAAAAGACAAGGAATTGTAAGTTTTAACATATTTAAAAGGGTATTCCGGTTGTTTGAAGTTGTCCTCTATCCACAGGATAGGGAATAACTATTAGATCAGTTCAGGTCTTACCACTGGGACCCAAACCGATCACGAGAATGGGGACCCCGTACCCCTTGCAGCCCTCCTGAAATGAAGGAAGCGGACGCTCGCACATGCATATGGCCACTCCATTAATTTCTATGGGAGTTCCAGAGATATCCGAGTGCAGCGCTAGAAATGAATGGAGCGGCTGCACGTATACGCGACTGGCCACTCTGTTCTCTTAATCTGGTAGGACCCCTACCAATCTAATAGTTAACACAATCAAACAAACGTCAAACAATCCGAATACCCATTTAATGTCTTTTTCTCCACTTGTGCACATAAGATTTCTGAATCCTGCCCCTTACTCTTGGAAATATCTTTCGAGCTTCCACAATGCATTGTTCTCTAGTTATTGAAAACCTGAATTCTGAAAGAAAATAATCATGAATGGTGAAAAAAATCATGTAATATAAAATAATTATTAGCAAGCAAAGTAAAAGTAATTTTATGAAACTGGTGTAAAGTGGAACTGGCTTAGTTGCCCATAGAAACCAATCCGGTTCCTCCTTTCATTTTCTAAAGGAGCTATCAAAAATGAAAGGTGGAATCCGATTGGTTGCTATGGGCAACTAAGCCCGTCTTATGGGGTGAAAAATTCCGGTATATATGTGGCAACAATTAATCTAGAGTGCTATAGCGACCTATGAAGGTGGATACATTTAAACAGCCAACAAAGTGTGTTATAAGTATAATATCCGTCCAGATTACTGTTAACAGAGTGAGAAACCAACGGTACTATAAACCACACGCCCAGATCAAAGAAACTTTAACAAGCTGCTATTTTGTATTTTTTTTTTTATCTTCATGAATTTTTATGCGAGAGCTCCGCATTTAAAAGGGAACGGATACAAAATGAACTTTTATTTATAGATGTTTTTATATGTATGTATAGTTTATGTATTTCATTTTATGATATGTAATGGCTAAATTACATGCAAATTACTGTGAGCCAGCCAATTTTCATTTTTTATTTGGGCGTATACTTACACTGAGGGGTGGACAGTGGGCTGGGCTCCAGGCTAGCTGGTGAGCGTCCCCCTAATTGTTAAATTGTGTCATTAATTAAAAAGTTCTATTTTTTTTACCCGTTCGCTCGCACGTGCAGCAGCATCATGGCCAGCAGGTCTCTGCTGTTTCAAACAGCAGAGACCTGCCGCTAATTACCGTGACTGGCAATAATGCCGATCGCAGTAATCAAAGGCTTTAGATGCCGTGATCAAGCTCGCGCTTCCAGGCTTCCTACCGATATTCCCTGGGGCCAATGGGGACGTTGGTAGTTGCTTTGAATGCTGTGAGTCTCATGACGAGACCCGCAGTATTCATGCTGTAATTCTTATTTTGGCCAACAGATGGCAGGCCAACATAAGAAATGAGCAATTGGCAGTATTAAACTCATTTAAAAAAATACATGATGATTCAAAATAAAAAAATTTAAAAAAATTGATTTTTTTGGGCTCATATATGAGCTTCAAAATAATTACAAAAATTAAAAAAATATATAAAATAAAAAAATATATAAGTTTAAATCCACTTCCGTATAATAAAAAAGTAAATGCATAATTAACAAAAAATATAAACATCATGGGTATCACAGCGACCGAAAACACTTGTACTAATTAAATATAAGGGTCAGAAACAGAAAAAAGGGTCAAAATGGCCAATTTGCTATTTTTCCTTTGCTTCTCTTACCCCCAAAAATGTAGTAAACTGTGATGAAAAAGTCAAATACTCCAAAATGGTATAAATAAAAAGTACAGATTGTCCCCTATACAGCTCAGTAGACAAAACTATAAAAAAAATTATTGGGGTCAGAATATGTGATGTAAAAAAAAATATATGTTTTTTTTTCAAAGATTAAATGTATTTTTACACTATTCAGACATAAAAAAAAACGATACATATGGGGTATCGCTGTAATCATACTGATCACCCAGAGAATGAAGGGTATGGGTCCGTTTTGATGCAAACTAAAACGCTGTGGGAACAAAACCCATAAAACGGTGGAGGAATTGCGTTTTTTTCCAATTCCATCCCATTTGGAATTTTTTTTACTGCTTCCAACTACATTGTATGCCACAGGCATTAGAAAGTACAATTTTTCCAACAAAAAATTTAAGATTACTTACCTGTAATCACTTTTCCATGAGCCCATGACAGCACCCTTGAGAGACCGCCTCCATCCAGGACAGGAAACAGGAACCTTTGTGGAGAGCACTTAAGGAGGGATACTCCCCTATACCACCAGTTAATTGTGAGAACTTGTCCTAAAACACATCTAATATAACTTTTATATATATATATATATATATATATATAAATCAAGGAATGTGGGCAGCACCACTGTCTGAAAGGTACAGACGGATTGCCAGCGGCTGAGTCGGCGATCCACCTCCAAATAATATAAAATAAATGAAATCCGCAGCACATCCAGGTAGTGAACAAGTGAAAGAAGCTTTAATCACCAAGCATGCGACGTTTCAATCCTCTCAATGGGATTTTTCTCAAGCAGTGACATAGTGGGCAGTGCATAGTACATATTTAAACACATTGACATAATCAAACAATCAATGAGTAAAATACAATCATTTACAGTAATGTGTTAAAAAAATCATGACAACGGCAGTGTTATCATTACAAAATAGCATTTCATGAAATTACATACAGTGTTACAGTGCAGGCAATACCCGTATCAAATCCAACATACAGTGTACAGGCAAAATACTTTAATAACAATCATAATTAATTCAGGTGTATGTCATTATAATAACCAAAATGTGCAGGTGTACCTCAGTAGAATGATGAGTTAGATCACAGGAGTGTGCGATGGAATCAGAACACATGGGTCACGGCATCTCAGACATACCAATGCGCATGTCTCAAGGACCTTCCTGGGGATTCCGATCACATGATCACCCATTCTGTTCATTCGATGTAGTGTGCATGTCGCAGGACCTGTGAGCATGTGATCACTCCTCCGGTCATGTGTTCAAGTCAATCATCCGGTCATGTGCTTCAATGTGTCACATGATCGGAATAGACGAACTTGAAGATTCAAGTGTTCAGTGGTTTTCAGAACACATAGGAAAGCATGATTAAACAGATCTATTTCCAAAAATCATTATAAGGGACATATATATAGCACCTAAAGTAAGTTATGAATACCCAAAGTATACAGAAATATGTAGTCTTAAAAAACATCATATGATTATGTAGGCAGGCATAAAAAGTAGCAAAGTACATATGGCAGTGTGGGAACCTGGTACAGGATCGTCGCCGCCCCAGGCGCATCAAATCACATGGACAGTGTCATTCATGAGTCACCCATCAATCAGGGAGAAAAAATAACTGTACACAGCTGGAAGTACCATTGTTGTGTACAGGAAAGCTATATGTACTAAGCGGGAGTACCGCCGCTTTCCTTGCTATATAAGGACTTAGTTTATTAGTTGTTAAATAGCCCCCTAGTCTAGACGAGGACTTCAGTGTATGCGACTTGTGTGGTTATCACAAAGTCCCAACCTGACTTGTCCCCCCTGCCCGTTGGATACCATCCCTGGAAATCCAACATGGCAGACCCGGGATCATCCTCTAGATTCCGGGGGCACATTGGTATATATCCATAGAACATATCAATCCTCTCCCCGAGACTGATGGCTCAAAAGGCCTGTCCATATGTAAATCCGAGCACATGGGTATAGCAACCAAACCATCCCAGGTATTCCAACATCACCTGTGTATAATCACATGCCTGCATACAAATCAAAAAAAGGAAAAAAAGTGTCAAGGAAATCAATATATCCGTGCACCTGTACGGAGAACAATCATATGTCATGCAATGCATAAGACATGACCGTATAACCTACTGTGCACAGAAACATGATCTCACCAATCTTGTTAAAAAGACATCTTTTTCTAAAGAAAAAGCAAATAGAATTGTATATAGCACTAAAATAAAAGGTATATATATATATATAGGTCCCATCATGATCCAGTGGATGAATCTTCCAGCGCTCACCCTTTATTGTGGGTACACACAATATTCACCATAATCCTGAGGGTAATAAAAACAATGTATAAGAACACCTTGTTATATAAATAAGGGGCACAACCACTTAAAACTCACCATAGGGGCAGGCGAGCAGAATAATGAGCACAATCACCTAGGACAATAACCAGGGCCTATAATCAACATTCAATCCCTGTGGTCTTAAAGTATTAAGTTTAGCAATCCATCGCATCTCACATTTTTTGAGAAGGGCAAGTCTGTTCCCACCCCTCCGTGGTGTAGGGATATGGTCAACCAGCATACATTTAAGGTCCCGCTCCTTATGGTCCATGTCAGTAAAATGCTTCGGGACTGGAAGATCCATCCGTTTTTTACGGATGGTGTATCGATGTTGATTGATTCTACTTTTAAAATCCAGTGAAGTTTCCCCAATGTATAATAACTGACATGGACACCAAAGGATATATATAACAAAAGAGGATTCACATGTCAAAAAGTGCTTGATGTAGTACTTCTTCTGCGTACGTGGATGCAGAAAAAAACTGCCTTTTTGCATGTATCGACAATTAATACAATTTAAGCATGGAAAGCTACCCAATTTGGGACTACGCAGAAAGGTTTGGCCCAACTCCTTTTGTGTACCTATGTCAGAAAGAATCAATCTGTCTTTAAGGTTCCTAGTTCTTTTGTATGACATGAGGGGAGGGAGATGAAATTCCTCAATCCCCTCATGACCACTTTTCAAAACTGGCCAGTGTTTCAGGATGATTTGCCGAATGTGTGTACTATCTTCTGTGTACGTAGTTACCAGAGGAATTCTCTTGCTTTGTTTGTCACCATTTTTATTTTTCTTAGTAAGAAGCTCCGTACGTGTTTTGTATTGTATAGAGTTAAGATGTTGTTTAAGTAAAGTTACAGGATAGTCCCTATCTATGAAGGACTGTGTCATACATTTGAGGGTGTCAGATAATTCATTATTATTGCTGACTATACGTTTGGCGCGGTAAAACTGACTCAAGGGAAGGGATTTGACCATGGCCCTGGGATGTGCACTGTTGTACCTCAATAACGTGTTGCGATCGGTGGGCTTAGAGTATAAGCCCGTCGATAGCACACGATCATGTAAGGTCACAACAGTGTCCAAAAAATTTAATTGTTCACATGAGTGTTCCAACGTAAATTTGATATCAGAATCAATAGTATTCAAAATTTGAAAAAACTCCATAAGAGCCTCCTCTGAACCTGTCCAAATCAAAAAAATGTCATCTATGTATCGCCATCACTTCAGAACATGTCGGAAGTGGGGCGATACATAGATGTGTGTCTCCTCGAGGAAGGAGACCGCCATGTTGGCATAAGTGGGGGCCACATTGGACCCCATGGCGGTCCCCTTCCTCTGGAGATAAAAATGATCCCCAAATAAAAAATAATTGCAAGTCAGCACCAAATGTAGGAGTTGTATTAAAAAGTCTTGGCATTCAGTTGAAAAAGTGGATTGAGATAAAGCCTTGGTAACTACCTCAATCCCAAAGGTGTGCCTGATTGAGGTGTATAGGCTAGTGATATCTAGCGATGCTAGAATCACATCAGATGTCAAGGAAACCTCAGCCAACTTATTCAAAAAGTCTCAAGTGTCTTGGATATAGGACTGGGCTGACAGTGCATATTGTCTCAATATTCTATCCAAAAAGATAGAAATATTGGACAGCAGGGAACCGCGACCAGACACGATTGGTCTACCCGGAGGGGTTTTGAGACATTTATGTATCTTGGGCAATAGGTACAAGAGGGGTGTGATGGGATGTGAGACAGAAAGGAAGGTTCTGAGCTTATCATCAATGATGCCCGCAGTGCTGGCTTCCTGTAGTAAGCTCTGAATCCTCCTTTCAATGTCCCATTTGGGATCAGTGTGTAGTTTTTGGTACACCTCACAATCCTCCAACTGTCGGTTGGCCTCTGCGATATATTGATGAGTGTCCATGACCACAATCGCGCCGCCCTTGTCGGCAGGCTTAATGGTGAGACTGTGGTCATGGACTAACTCATCAACAGCACGCCACTCAGTCTGTGTGATGTTGGGGTGCAAAAACCTTTTCTTTTCATTCAACTTAAGTATATTAACATCTTTCATTACCGCATCAACAAATAAATCAATTGCAGGAGAAGACGCCGGTGGAATAAAATCACTTTTGTTAAATAAATTATAGTCACTCAGTTTCAATTCAGTGTTAGTACATATATTTGTCTTAGTTGGATGTGTTGAAAACCAGGTTCTAAGCTTCAGCCTACGGAAAAACTGATAAAGATCAGATTCTAATTGTAACCAGTCCGTATTGCTGTTGGGGCAGAAGCTTAGTCCCTTGGCCAAGACATCCAACTGTACATCTGATAAGACATGGGAGGAAATATTTACCACAATGTTGGTATCATTTAGTTGCGTTTTTTGACCAATGGTTTTTTGCTCCTTGTCTTTATGTCGGAAGCGATGACGTTTGCGTCCTCCACGCCGCGTTCCTTTCTTCTTGCTGAATTCATCGTAAATTCTAAAAAAGGCTCCACAGTAGTATTATTTTGTTGTGTTTGAACAAAGTCCCTCGTGGGTTTTTTTTTCCCAATTTTTTGAGAACGCTGTTGAGATTGATGGTTAATTGTCCAGTTGTACACATTGCCTGAATTGTAATCAAGCGCATCGCGCTGCCATTTACTGCGTTTAGTGTCCTGAATTTCGGATCTTAACTTATCCAGGTGCGGCTGCAACCTGGTCAGGTAATCCTGATATTCATCTGTAGATAATAAAGTACACAGTGTAGCTTGTAGAGATTCATGTTTCTCTGTAGTGTCAGCCAAATCTTTCTGCAAGAATTCCATGTTTAGTAATATGAGATCCAGTGCAAACTTGTTTGCAATGGATTCATATTTGATGCGGAATTCATTTTCATGCATATACATAGTTGGTTGCGAATGTGTCCTTAATCCCCGGGGTACCCTGCTGGTTTTAAAATATTCTCCCAATGTGGTAAGGTGCAGATCAAGACTCACCAATTTTTTGGCAATACGTTCAAAGTCCCGCTTTGTATCTGTAATGTTGGGAATGGACAAAAACTCTGCATCGCCTCTGTGTGCGCCCAAGATTCTGCTCGCCTGCGCCTGGGAGTACGAAAAAACGCCTGGTGTAGACAGGTCCTCAGTGGGAAGATTGGTATCCGAAGTCATCTGGTGTATCTCGGTGTGCTTAGCTCCACTAGATGCAATTACAATAAATCAAGGAATGTGGGCAGCACCACTGTCTGAAAGGTACAGACGGAGTGCCAGCAGCTGAGTCGGCGATCCACCTCCAAATAATATAAAATAAATGAAATCCGCAGCACATCCAGGTAGTGAACAAGTGAAAGAAGCTTTAATCACCAAGCATGCGACGTTTCAATCCTCTCAATGGGATTTTTCTCAAGCAGTGACATAGTGGGCAGTGCATAGTACATATTTAAACACATTGACATAATCAAACAATCAATGAGTAAAATACAATCATTTACAGTAATGTGTTAAAAAAAATCATGACAACGGCAGTGTTATCATTACAAAATAGCATTTCATGAAATTACATACAGTGTTACAGTGCAGGCAATACCCGTATCAAATCCAACATACAGTGTACAGGCAAAATACTTTAATAACAATCATAATTAATTCAGGTGTATGTCATTATAATAACCAAAATGTGCAGGTGTACCTCAGTAGAATGATGAGTTAGATCACAGGAGTGTGCGATGGAATCAGAACACATGGGTCACGGCGTCTCAGACATACCAATGCGCATGTCTCAAGGACCTTCCTGGGGATTCCGATCACATGATCACCCATTCTGTTCATTCGATGTAGTGCGCATGTCGCAGGACCTGTGAGCATGTGATCACAGCATGTGATCACTCCTCCGGTCATGTGTTCAAGTCAATCATCCGGTCATGTGCTTCAATGTGTCACATGATCGGAATAGACGAACTTGAAGATTCAAGTGTTCAGTGGTTTTCAGAACACATAGGAAAGCATGATTAAACAGATCTATTTCCAAAAATCATTATAAGGGACATATATATAGCACCTAAAGTAAGTTATGAATACCCAAAGTATACAGAAATATGTCGTCTTAAAAAACATCATATGATTATGTAGGCAGGCATAAAAAGTAGCAAAGTACATATGGCAGTGTGGGAACCTGGTACAGGATCGTCGCCGCCCCAGGCGCATCAAATCACATGGACAGTGTCATTCATGAGTCACCCATCAATCAGGGAGAAAAAATAACTGTACACAGCTGGAAGTACCATTGTTGTGTACAGGAAAGCTATATGTACTAAGCGGGAGTACCGCCGCTTTCCTTGCTATATAAGGACTTAGTTTATTAGTTGTTAAATAGCCCCCTAGTCTAGACGAGGACTTCAGTGTATGCGACTTGTGTGGTTATCACAAAGTCCCAACCTGACTTGTCCCCCCTGCCCGTTGGATACCATCCCTGGAAATCCAACATGGCAGACCCGGGATCATCCTCTAGATTCCGGGGGCACATTGGTATATATCCATAGAACATATCAATCCTCTCCCCGAGACTGATGGCTCAAAAGGCCTGTCCATATGTAAATCCGAGCACATGGGTATAGCAACCAAACCATCCCAGGTATTCCAACATCACCTGTGTATAATCACATGCCTGCATACAAATCAAAAAAAGGAAAAAAAGTGTCAAGGAAATCAATATATCCGTGCACCTGTACGGAGAACAATCATATGTCATGCAATGCATAAGACATGACCGTATAACCTACTGTGCACAGAAACATGATCTCACCAATCTTGTTAAAAAAACATCTTTTTCTAAAGAAAAAGCAAATAGAATTGTATATAGCACTAAAATGAAAGGTATATATATATATATATAGGTCCCATCATGATCCAGTGGATGAATCTTCCAGCGCTCACCCTTTATTGTGGGTACACACAATATTCACCATAATCCTGAGGGTAATAAAAACAATGTATAAGAATACTACTGTGGAGCCTTTTTTAGAATTTACGATGAATTCAGCAAGAAGAAACGAACGCGGCGTGGAGGACGCAAACGTCATCGCTTCCGACATAAAGACAAGGAGCAAAAAACCATTGGTCAAAAAACGCAACTAAATGATACCAACATTGTGGTAAATATTTCCTCCCATGTCTTATCAGATGTACAGTTGGATGTCTTGGCCAAGGGACTAAGCTTCTGCCCCAACAGCAATACGGACTGGTTACAATTAGAATCTGATCTTTATCAGTTTTTCCGTAGGCTGAAGCTTAGAACCTGGTTTTCAACACATCCAACTAAGACAAATATATGTACTAACACTGAATTGAAACTGAGTGACTATAATTTATTTAACAAAAGTGATTTTATTCCATCGGCGTCTTCTCCTGCAATTGATTTATTTGTTGATGCGGTAATGAAAGATGTTAATATACTTAAGTTGAATGAAAAGAAAAGGTTTTTGCACCCCAACATCACACAGACTGAGTGGCGTGCTGTTGATGAGTTAGTCCATGACCACAGTCTCACCATTAAGCCTGCCGACAAGGGCGGCGCGATTGTGGTCATGGACACTCATCAATATATCGCAGAGGCCAACCGACAGTTGGAGGATTGTGAGGTGTACCAAAAACTACACACTGATCCCAAATGGGACATTGAAAGGAGGATTCAGAGCTTACTACAGGAAGCCAGCACTGCGGGCATCATTGATGATAAGCTCAGAACCTTCCTTTCTGTCTCACATCCCATCACACCCCTCTTGTACCTATTGCCCAAGATACATAAATGTCTCAAAACCCCTCCGGGTAGACCAATCGTGTCTGGTCGCGGTTCCCTGCTGTCCAATATTTCTATCTTTTTGGATAGAATATTGAGACAATATGCACTGTCAGCCCAGTCCTATATCCAAGACACTTCAGACTTTTTGAATAAGTTGGCTGAGGTTTCCTTGACATCTGATGTGATTCTAGCATCGCTAGATATCACTAGCCTATACACCTCAATCAGGGACACCTTTGGGATTGAGGTAGTTACCAAGGCTTTATCTCAATCCACTTTTTCAACTGAATGCCAAGACTTTTTAATACAACTCCTACATTTGGTGCTGACTTGCAATTATTTTTTATTTGGGGATCATTTTTATCTCCAGAGGAAGGGGACCGCCATGGGGTCCAATGTGGCCCCCACTTATGCCAACATGGCGGTCTCCTTCCTCGAGGAGACACACATCTATGTATCGCCCCACTTCCGACATGTTCTGAAGTGATGGCGATACATAGATGACATTTTTTTGATTTGGACAGGTTCAGAGGAGGCTCTTATGGAGTTTTTTCAAATTTTGAATACTATTGATTCTGATATCAAATTTACGTTGGAACACTCATGTGAACAATTAAATTTTTTGGACACTGTTGTGACCTTACATGATCGTGTGCTATCGACGGGCTTATACTCTAAGCCCACCGATCGCAACACGTTATTGAGGTACAACAGTGCACATCCCAGGGCCATGGTCAAATCCCTTCCCTTGAGTCAGTTTTACCGCGCCAAACGTATAGTCAGCAATAATAATGAATTATCTGACACCCTCAAATGTATGACACAGTCCTTCATAGATAGGGACTATCCTGTAACTTTACTTAAACAACATCTTAACTCTATACAATACAAAACACGTACGGAGCTTCTTACTAAGAAAAATAAAAATGGTGACAAACAAAGCAAGAGAATTCCTCTGGTAACTACGTACACAGAAGATAGTACACACATTCGGCAAATCATCCTGAAACACTGGCCAGTTTTGAAAAGTGGTCATGAGGGGATTGAGGAATTTCATCTCCCTCCCCTCATGTCATACAAAAGAACTAGGAACCTTAAAGACAGATTGATTCTTTCTGACATAGGTACACAAAAGGAGTTGGGCCAAACCTTTCTGCGTAGTCCCAAATTGGGTAGCTTTCCATGCTTAAATTGTATTAATTGTCGATACATGCAAAAAGGCAGTTTTTTTCTGCATCCACGTACGCAGAAGAAGTACTACATCAAGGACTTTTTGACATGTGAATCCTCTTTTGTTATATATATCCTTTGGTGTCCATGTCAGTTATTATACATTGGGGAAACTTCACTGGATTTTAAAAGTAGAATCAATCAACATCGATACACCATCCGTAAAAAACGGATGGATCTTCCAGTCCCGAAGCATTTTACTGACATGGACCATAAGGAGCGGGACCTTAAATGTATGCTGGTTGACCATATCCCTACACCACGGAGGGGTGGGAACAGACTTGCCCTTCTCAAAAAATGTGAGATGCGATGGATTGCTAAACTTAATACTTTAAGACCACAGGGATTGAATGTTGATTATAGGCCCTGGTTATTGTCCTAGGTGATTGTGCTCATTATTCTGCTCGCCTGCCCCTATGGTGAGTTTTAAGTGGTTGTGCCCCTTGTTTATATAACAAGGTGTTCTTATACATTGTTTTTATTACCCTCAGGATTATGGTGAATATTGTGTGTACCCACAATAAAGGGTGAGCGCTGGAAGATTCATCCACTGGATCATGATGGGACCTATATATATATATATACCTTTTATTTTAGTGCTATATACAATTCTATTTGCTTTTTCTTTAGAAAAAGATGTCTTTTTAACAAGATTGGTGAGATCATGTTTCTGTGCACAGTAGGTTATACGGTCATGTCTTATGCATTGCATGACATATGATTGTTCTCCGTACAGGTGAACGGATATATTGATTTCCTTGACACTTTTTTTCCTTTTTTTGATTTGTATGCAGGCATGTGATTATACACAGGTGATGTTGGAATACCTGGGATGGTTTGGTTGCTATACCCATGTGCTCAGATTTACATATGGACAGGCCTTTTGAGCCATCAGTCTCGGGGAGAGGATTGATATGTTCTATGGATATATACCAATGTGCCCCCGGAATCTAGAGGATGATCCCGGGTCTGCCATGTTGGATTTCCAGGGATGGTATCCAACGGGCAGGGGGGACAAGTCAGGATGGGACTTTGTGATAACCACACAAGTCGCATACACTGAAGTCCTCGTCTAGACTAGGGGGCTATTTAACAACTAATAAACTAAGTCCTTATATAGCAAGGAAAGCGGCGGTACTCCCGCTTAGTACATATAGCTTTCCTGTACACAACAATGGTACTTCCAGCTGTGTACAGTTATTTTTTCTCCCTGATTGATGGGTGACTCATGAATGACACTGTCCATGTGATTTGATGCGCCTGGGGCGGCGACGATCCTGTACCAGGTTCCCACACTGCCATATGTACTTTGCTACTTTTTATGCCTGCCTACATAATCATATGATGTTTTTTAAGACGACATATTTCTGTATACTTTGGGTATTCATAACTTACTTTAGGTGCTATATATATGTCCCTTATAATGATTTTTGGAAATAGATCTGTTTAATCATGCTTTCCTATGTGTTCTGAAAACCACTGAACACTTGAATCTTCATGTTCGTCTATTCCGATCATGTGACACATTGAAGCACATGACCGGATGATTGACTTGAACACATGACCGGAGGAGTGATCACATTCTGTGATCACATGCTCACAGGTCCTGCGACATGCGCACTACATCGAATGAACAGAATGGGTGATCATGTGATCGGAATCCCCAGGAAGGTCCTTGAGACATGCGCATTGGTATGTCTGAGACGCTGTGACCCATGTGTTCTGATTCCATCGCACACTCCTGTGATCTAACTCATCATTCTACTGAGGTACACCTGCACATTTTGGTTATTATAATGACATACACCTGAATTAATTATGATTGTTATTAAAGTATTTTGCCTGTACACTGTATGTTGGATTTGATACGGGTATTGCCTGCACTGTAACACTGTATGTAATTTCATGAAATGCTATTTTGTAATGATAACACTGCCGTTGCCATGATTTTTTTAACACATTACTGTAAATGATTGTATTTTACTCATTGATTGTTTGATTATGTCAATGTGTTTAAATATGTACTATGCACTGCCCACTATGTCACTGCTTGAGAAAAATCCCATTGAGAGGATTGAAACGTCGCATGCTTGGTGATTAAAGCTTCTTTCACTTGTTCACTACCTGGATGTGCTGTGGATTTCATTTATTTTATATCAGCTTGAGAAAGGCCTCATTGAGCAGGCCGAAACGTCGCTTTAATAAAGTTTGGGGTCCACACCCGTTCACTTTATACTGGAAGTGCTGCCTCATCATTCGTTTATATATATATATATATATATATATATATATATATATAAATTGTGAAAAAGGGGGCAGCACTCCAATGAATAAAAATGAAAAATAACTTTATTTACCCATAAGGCTGTTGCGACGTTTCGCCTCTTACACAGGAGCCTTCCTCAAACCGCTTGAGGAAGGCTCCTGTGTAAGAGCCGAAACGTCGCAACAGCCTTATGGGTAAATAAAGTTATTTTTCATTTTTTTATTCATTGGAGTGCTGCCCCCTTTTTCACAATTCGTATTCAATTGGATTGGCTTATATCCACATTGGGCTTTTTGCACCCTTCATCCATTTTTTCAACTGTGACGGTGCTGCCATTTTTTTCCTTTTTTATATATATATGTTATATTAGATGTGTTTTAGGAGGGATACACCCCTATACCACCAGTTAATTGTGAGAACTTGTCCTAAAACACATCTAATATAACTTTTTTATATATGCTGTCATGGGCTCATGGAAAATTGATTACCAGTAAGTAATCTTAAATTTCCCTTATGTCCATGACAGCACCCTTCAGAGACGACTAGAATAGTACCTAGCTCAGGGTAGGACGACTGCCCAAGTCTAATCTGTAGTGGCGAAAGAAAGTACACTGAGATTTCCAGGTAGCAACCCTACAAACTTGCTCTAGAGATGCTTCAGCCCTTTCTCCCCAAGTAGTAGAAATGGATCTGGTATAGTGAGCACCAAATCTGAAAGGGATCGATTCCCCTGTTGAAGAATAGTCTAAGGTGATGGCCCCTACTATCCATCTAGATAGTGTTCTGGAAGAAACTTTATTACCTCTATTTTTAATACCAAACTGTATAAAAAGTCTAGAGGATTTTCTCCATTGATTAGTGATTCTCAAATATTCTGATAGACATCTTTTGACATCTAGACAGTGGAGCCTCCTCTCTTTCTCATTCTTTGGGTCCTGACACAAGGATGGAAGAATAATATCTTGGGTCCTATGAAACATGGAGACCACTTTAGGTAAAAAGGAGGGATGTTGCTTAATGAGCACTCTGTCTTCCAGGATGTTAGTATAAGGGCAGAAGGCCGAAATTTCGAAAACACGCCTGGCCGAAGTAATCGCCACCAAAAAAGCAGTTTTGAAAGGCAAAATTTTAGTAGGTAGATCCTGCAAAGGCTCAAAAGGAGGCTCCATAAATCTAGATAAAACTAGATTACTGTCCCAGGTGGGGAACTGAGGATCTGACCACAGGCTTAATCCTACTAGATGCTTTAAGGCCTCTTTCACACGGGTGTGACGGATTGGCTCCGGATGCGTTCAAGGTGCATTCAGTGAAACTCACACCATTTTGCAAACAAGTTCAGTCAGTTTTGTTTGCAATTGCGTTCAGTTGTTCAGTTTTTTCCGTGTGGGTGCAATGCTTTTTGATGCGTTTTTCACGTGCGTGATAAAAAACTAAAGGTTTACAAACAACATCTCTTAGCAACCATCAGTGAAAAATGCATTACATCCGCACTTGCTTGCGGATGCAATGCGTTTTTCACTGAAGCCTCATTAACTTCTATGGGGCCAGGGCTGCGTGAAAAACTGGGCCAGATTTATCATTAGCTCAAGTCAGAATAATGGAGTAAAGTCGCAAATTTTTGCACAATCGCTTAAACTGCGCAAAAATTTGCGACTTTTATTGGCTCTTTACTATGCTCGTCAGTTTTCTGAAAGTAGGCGTGTTTTCTTATGTAAATTAATCTCTAGACAGATTTACTATTGCGACTATTTAAAAAGTCGCAAAAAAGTCGCAAAAAAATGCACAATTTCACTCCAGTGAGGACCATGCTTATCTTATGCGACTTTTTAATAGAACATGCAACTTTTTCGTAAAGACATGCAACTTTTGTAAAGCTGCTTTCTGACGGATAAACTGCTACCGTCAAACCACATTTATTACAGTCTTAAAGGGCCGATCATAAATCTAACTCAGCTAAAACTGACTTTGTGAAAGTGGAGTGAGCTGTCAGAGTAATGATAAATCGCCCATAATATAGAACATGCTGCGTTTTTCGCGCAACGCAGAACTGATGCGTAAAAAAAAAACGCTCATATACACGGACCCATTGAAATGAATGGGTCAGAATTCAGTGCGGGTGCTATGCGTTCACGTCACGCATTGCACCCACACGGAAAACTCGCTCATGTGAACGGGGCCTAAAGAATCTCCTTATCCATGGATGATTGGCAATAGGAGAATTAAAGTAGGCACTAAGGACAGAGAACTGTTCCTTAACCCCTTAAGGACCCATGACGTACCGGTACGTCATAACTTTAAAACTAGCTTGCGGCGCGGCGGGGGTTAATAGGAATAGGATGTCCGCTGAAATCATTCAGCGAGCATCCTGTCACAACACCTGGGGGTCATGTGACCCCCCCGTATCGGCGATCGCCGCAAACCGCAGGTCAATTCAGACCTGCGGTTTGCGGCTTTTCTATGGTGCGGCGGGCGCAGGTGCCATCGGGTCCCCATGCGGCTGTAGGGGGGACCCGATGGCATGGAAGGCAGCGCGATGCCTTCCTGAGACATCGCCGCTGCCTTCCTGTGATGTGCTGGATCTCACAGGCCAGAAGCTGTATGACTAATACACACTGTATTACTCATACAGCCAATGTATTCCAATACAGAAGTATTGGAATGCATTGTAAAGGGGATTAGACCCCCAAAAGATCAAGTCCCAAAGTGGGACAAAAAATAAAGTGAAAAAAAAGTTTAAAAAATAAAGTTTTCTCCCAAAAAACTTTAAAGTTTCAAGTAAAAATAAACAAAAACGTCATTTTACCAAATAAAGTTAAAAAAAAATTTGTAAAAAATAGGAAAAAAAAAAAAAGTATACATATTAGGTATCGCCGTGTCCGCATCGACCGGCTCTATAAAAATTTCACATCACCTAACCCCTCAGATGAACACCGTACAAAATAAAAAATAAAAACTGTGCTAAATAATTTTTTTGTCACCTTACATCACAAAAAGTAGAACAGCAAGCGATCAAAAAGGCGATTGCCCACCAAATTAGTACCAATCTAACCGTCACCTCATCCCGCAAAAAATGAGCCCCGACCTGAGACAATCGCACAAAAAATAAAAAAACTATGGCTCAGAATATGGAGAGGTTTAAAATAAAGTATTAGTGAGCAGGCACTCTATTTATGGGCTCATGGAAGGCAATTTTATTAAATATTAAAAATAGAATTATATAGGCATAAACCACAGAATAACAATTAGATATAAATAATTCTAGCAGCAATATCAATATATAAGGCAATTCATAAATAGCAGCAGTATCAATTGATAAATAACGATTGGAGGATAGCATTAATGTTAGCAGCAATTGATAATAAATAAATAAATAAAAAGCAGGAATATCCTTTAAAATTGGATTAGTGGCAATAGTTTCATGTAACAATCCCCATGTAGTGTATTCCACTGTTTGTTCGGAGATTAGATAACTATACAGTATGGTAACAATATAGCAGCAATGTTCTTAGTTGTAACAATTTATGAGCATTCCGCTATTAACGTGACTGTAGTTGATCGCTAGGTGTCTTTTTTCTTCCTTATGCAGTAAAGATATTCAGATACAGTCTCGTTTTGTTGTGCACATTAGATACTCACGGTTCGGCTGTTATCAGGTGCGGTGTCCCGCTCTTGTTCTGAGAACAGACTGACCTTTATAGTTCGGGCCCTCCGGTCACAGCTTGTTTTAAAAGTCGGCGTGCCACATGTTATGGTGGCGTCTCTATTTAATGTTTGCAACGCCCCTTCAGTGTTCGGATCGCCTTTTAACTTCTTTATTCCAGCTGCCGGGGTTCCGCTTTATAAATATTAGTGAGTGTCTTTAAGTTCTATTCCTCTTGGAGCGCTCCAGTAGTATAGTTTCAATCTTCATATGCTTGTTCACCCAAACATGTTTCGGAGCTCAAACTCGCTCCTTCCTCAGTGGTCAAGCATATTCCTCATCATGTTCCCCTTTTATCCTGTGTCGGTCTATTGGAAAAGCCGGACTCTAATCCGGAATAGTGTCTTTATAAAATCCATTATATAGATTTCCAATTCTCTGTTATGGAGATATTTAAATCATTTCTTAGTTTATCCTGCTCAAAGTGCTGTTATTCATAGATTTTGGTTTCATATACAATTATTTATAGATATAAAAATATATTTATTGAAAAAACAAAATAAAAAATCATTAAAACATCACTATAAAATATCAAAGGGATATGTCAATACATCAATTGTTAAGAGGAGAGCCTATAGCCATAAACATAGTTATAAAATATAAAAGTGAGTTTATAAATATAAAAATCAATTTTGCAAAATAGGTATATATATAAATTTTCCAAAAAATGTATGTAGACTTCTAGACAATACATACATTTTTTGGAAAATTTATATATATACCTATTTTGCTAAATTGATTTTTAAATTTATAAACTCACTTTTATATTTTATAACTATGTTTATGACTTTATTTTAAACTATGTTTATGACTTTATTTTAAACCTATTTATAAACTGACAAGGGTGAGTCAAATTGAGCAAGAGCACCTTCTCCAGAAAACCAGTGGAGAGCCGCCTTTTTTTGCTATATATTTTCTCAGAATATGGAGACACTAAAACATCATTTTTTTGGTTTTAAAAAAAGCTGTTATTGTGTAAAACTTACATAAATTAAAAAAAAAGTATACATATTAGGTATTGGCGCATCTGTATCGACTGGCTCTATAAAAATATCACATGAGCTAACCCCTGAGATGAACACCGTAAAAAATAAAAACTGTTCTAAATAAACCATTTTTTGTCACCTTACACCACAAAAAGTGTAATATCAAGCGATCAAAAATTCATATGCACCCCAAAATAGTGCCAATCAAACCGTCATCTCATCCTGCAAAAAATTAGACCCTACCTATGATAATCTCCAAAAAACTGAAAAAACTATGGCTCTCAGACACTAAAACATGATTTTTTTTTTATTTCAAAAATGAAATCATTGTGTAAAACTTACATAAATAAAAAAAATTGTATACATATTAGGTATCGCCGCGTCCGTGACAACCTGCTCTAAAAAAATACCACATGATCGAACCTGTCAGATAAATGTTGTAAATAACAAAAAAAAGTGCCAAAAAAGCTATTTCTTGTTACCTTGCCTCACAAAAAGTGTAATATAGAGCAACCAAAAATCATATGTACCCTAAACTAGTACCAACAAAACTTCCACCCTATCCCGTAGTTTCTAAAATGGGGTCATTTTTTTGGAGTTTCTACTCTAGGGGTGCATCAGGGGGGCTTCAAATGGGACATGGTGTCAAAAAAAACAGTCTAGCAAAATCTGCCTTCCAAAAACCGGATGGCATTCCTTTCCTTCAGCGCCCTGCCGTGTGCAGCGGTTTACAGCTGTTTACGACCACATATGGGGTTTTTCTGTAAACTACAGAATCAGGGCCATAAATAATGAGTTTAGTTTGGCTGTTAACCCTTGCTTTGTAACTGAAAAAAAAATATTAAAATGGAAAATCTGCCAAAAAAGTGAAATTTTGAAATTGTATCTCTATTTTCTATTAATTCTTGTGGAACACCTAAAGGGTTAACAACGTTGATAAAATCAGTTTTGAATACCTTGAGGGGTGTAGTTTCTAGAATGGGGTCATTTTTGGGTGGTTTATATCATGTAAGCTTCACAAATTGACTTCAGACCTGAACTGGTCTTTAAAAAGTTGGTTTTTGAAAATTTCAGAGAAATTTTAAGATTTACTTCTAAACTTCTAAGCCTTGTAACGTCCCCCAAAAATAAAATGTCATTCGCAAAATGATCCTAACATGAAGAAGACATATGGGAAATGTAAAGTAATAACTATTTTTGTAGGTATTAATATGTATTATAGAAGTAGAGAAATTGAAACTTTGGAAATTTGCTAATTTTTCCAAATTTTTGGCAAATTTGGTATTTTTTTATAAATAAAAATGAATTTTGTTTACTCCATTTTACCAGTGTCATGAAGTACAATATGTGACGAAAAAACATTTTTAGAATGGCCTGGATAAGTCAAAGCGTTTTAAAGTTACCACATAAAGTGACACTGGTCAGATTTGCAAAAAATGGCCTGGTCCTGAAGGTGAAAATGAACCCGGTCCTTAAGGGGTTAAAGGTGGTTTTCAGAATCCTTGAACCTCTATTTCCAGTTGGCCTACCTGTCCTCAGGATTTAAACTGGAGGTGTGGATGCCGGAAGCTGTGTCCTACACCTAATTGCAAAGGTGCTTGGGAAGCCTTTGAGTACAGCCGATTTCTATCCTTTGACTTGAATAAAATATACTAGTCCTCTTGAATACTTGCTGTTTGCAGCTTGTCACTGGTCACCCCGGAGGAACGAGCTATAGAAGTAGATTTCTCACCTCTAGGCTGAATCTTGTAGACTTTAACCCTGGACTGTGGAGTCAACAGGGAGAGAGCAGAGAGGCAGGAGGCCTCCTCCCTCTAGCAGGCAGCTACATCATGGCTGCACACTGACTAGACTAGTCTAAATTCTGCCTAACTGGGCCTGGGCTAAGCTATATATACACTGTAACACTGCACCATCTAGTGGAGAAACTAGTGTAGTGCACCCTAACTAGGCCTGTATAAAGGATCTTACACATAGAATCACATAGTGACATGGGAGAATATGACATGAGATGAAGTACAGCATACAGGCATAATATATGACAATAAAACACAATTAAACTAGTTTGCGGTGCCCATAATCACAAGTGGGACACTGCAGTAGTTCTAATAGCTTTCAGTAGGAATTCCGTATCCTCAGGGGAAAAAAGAGGTTTGCTCATGGCTTCTTCATCTGAAGATGAGCTTGAATTTTCCAGGATTTCTCCCTGCTTATTCTCATCTGAAGAGTCCGAATCGGATATTATAGTAGCGTGACTCTGTTTGGCCGAGGAAGGGATGCATTTCTTAAACATTTTCGTTGAATCTGAAACTTCAGATTTAACAATATCTATGATACTTTGAAGTAAAGATGGGGATTCCTCTTCTACCACTTTGATCACACAATGCTGACACAGTAACTTAGACCAAGAAGGGGTTAGCATTTTTTTTGCACAGAGCACATTTCCTCCCTTTGGATTTAGTGGTAGATTTCCTGGGGCCCTCTTTGATATTCTACAATTAAAACAAGAGAATAATCCCCATTAGATCTGATAGAGGGAAAAATAAAAGTTGTGGATTGACCCCCTTACCCCACCAGGAATACTGGTCTGGTATCATGACTCTCCTGGATATCAGCGCGCTGGGTACTCATCATCCATGATAGTGGACAAGGATCGAGAGTTTTCCATTAAAGATCCTCTGAAGATCGTAGGCTGGCTGGGTCCTTCTGACCGCGCGCTGAGGGTTTAAATACCAATTCGGTCGTGTCCCTGCCGGTGCACCCATGCGGCCTCAGTAGGAGCTTCCTTCTCCTACTTCCGGAACGCACTCCGCATGCGTTCCAAGTACCGAAAGCTGCATCTGACAACTTCCGATTCTCACACAGGGCACGCAAATTAAACCCCGTCCCCCCGCCTCTAAGTTTTGAGACAGGGAGGAAGGCAGAATAAAGGCTCCTGAACACTGCCAGGAGGAACCGGCGTGTCAGCATCCGCTCTCGGTTATGCTGGGACTTCCCAGGAACACCGGCCCGATAAACTATCCAGGACCCAGAAGGATGAATCCCAGTCTTAGTAGGCGGCTCCTAGAGGAGACTTATGCCGCACCAGGTAACATCCATAATAAAGTGCCTGCGGGGCTCCTGCTGCCTAATCCAGCTCTCCACAGAACGTCCTATCCATAGGACAGGAAACAGAAAACTGGTGGTATAGGGGAGGTATCACTCCTTAATGCTCTCCAGGAAGGTTCCTGTTTCCTGTCCTGGATAGAGGCGGTCTCTCAAGGGTGCTGTCATGGGCGTAAGGGAAATAAGCCCTCATACAGCTATGTGAACGGAAATATAAAAACGTTATGTCTCAAGGAAGATGGGGAAGAAAAATTAAAACGCAAAAATGAAAAAACCTCCGCTAGTGAAATGGTTAAATGCTGTAACCATTCATTTTTTGCATTTTCATCATCGTAAGCATATATTTTTCTCTTACAGGATCACAGAAATACCAGTCACCGTTCAGCTGTCCATTCCTGAAATGATTGGATTTATCCAGTCAGTTTACATGTCTCAGGCATTCATGGAGAAAGATGTGAAAGGAGCAGAACATTTACTTACCCAGACTGAAAAAAGGTGCAGTATAAATACACGGTTCTTTGCTTATAACATTTCATGGATTCAATGATAATTTGCCTTCCAATTCATTGTTAGTATTGAGGTGGTTAGGTCCCCTTAGGCCCCTTTCACACGGGCGAGTTTTCCGCGCAGGTGCAATGCGTGACGTGAACGCACTGCACCCGCACTGAATCCAGGCCCATTCATTTCAATGTGTACATGAGCGATGTTTTTCACGCATCACTTGTGTGTTGCATGAGAATCGAAGCATGTTCTATATTCTGCGTTTTTCACGCAACGGAGGCCCCATAGAAGTGAATGGGGCTGCGTGAAAATCGCATTGCATCCGCAAGCAAGTGCAGATGCTATGCGATTTTCACAGATGGTTGCTGAGGAAATGATGTGGAGGTCCATTCACTTTATTATTTTCCATTATAACATGGTTATAATAGAAAATAATAGCATTCTATAATACAGAATGCTAAGTAAAATGTCACTTGAGGGTTAAAAAAAATTACTCACCTCATCCACTTGATCGTGCAGCCGTTATAGTCTTCTTTCTTCTTCTTGCAGGACCTGCGCTGATGTCACCACGTGGTGAGCGCGATCACGTCAGTGCAGGTTCTGCAAGAAGAAGAAAGAAGACTATAACGGCTGCACGATCAAGTGGATGAGGTAATTTTTTTATAATTTTTTTAACCCTCAAGTGACATTTTACTTAGCATTCTGTATTATAGATTGCTTTTATTTTCCATTATAACCATGTTATAATGGAAAATAATAAAATCTACAGAACACCGAACCCAAACCCAAACTTCAGTGAAGAAGTCCGAGTTCAGGTCTGGGTACCACATTCAGTTTTTTATCACACGCATGCAAAACGCATTAAAACGCTTTGCACTCATGGGGAAAAAACTAAACAATGCAACGCAATCGCAGACAAAACTGACTGAAATTGCGCGAGCACTCGCTCGGGTTTCCCACAATGCACCCGCAAAGCATCTGGACAAAATCCGTGACGCCCGCATGAAAGGGGCCTTAGAGAAAATGGGAGGATATTTTTGGCCCTGAGCGATATGCATGGCTCCGCACTCTAGGCTACTGGAAGGAATCAGACAGACACAGTTGTAACTTAACTCATGTGGGGTAACGGGCATGCGGGTACAACAGTCTTTGACAGGCCACAGGCTTAGTGGTTACAATCTCAATGAAGACAGAGGCTTAGTTACAGACAACAGAATAAATTGATACACTGTCTCCTTAAGGGGCAGCAGATATATTACTGTCCTTTTAAGAAGTAAAAATTCTCTCTCCCTGGGCAACAATACTCATGTTTCCTCAGAGTGGCAGCAATGTACATTACATTATCACAACATATACCTTTCCAAGTGGCACAGCATCACACAGTCTCTAAGGCTACTTTCACACTTGCGTATTTGCCTGATCCGGCAGGGATCAGCAAAAATGCTTCCATGTTTGATAATACAACCGCCTGCATCTGTTATGACCAGATCCGGTTGTGTTATCTTTAAAATAGCAATGACAGATCTGCCATTAAAACCATTGTAAGTCAATGTGTGCCGTTTTGTATTGTGTCTTAGAAAACCGATCCGGCACCATTGACTTGCATTGTGTGTCATGCCGGATCACTTTTGCTCCGCATCCCATACCGAACAGGTATGGAAACGCAACCAAATGGAATGGAATGCATTCTGGTTCATTCTGTTCTGTTCAGTTCAGTTCAGTTTTGTCCCCATTGACAATGAATGGGGACAAAACGTAAGCGTTTTTCTCCAGTATTGAGATCCTCTGCTGATCCTCTGCCAAAAGAAATTGAGATCCTCTGCTAAAAGAAAAACGCAACCACTGAACACACACTGATCTATCGCGGTAGCTCTACCTTACAAAACACAGATCAAGATGTCTCACTCTGCAGCAGATACGTGTATCTCTGCAACACATACTATTGGTGACAGCCTGGCAGGTCTCTGACCTGTCTCTTCATAGGCTCCTTTCAGGATCTCAAAGAAAGAAGATTCCAGCTCAACTACAGTTCTCAGACACAGCATCCTCCTGTGCACGGAACTTGCCACACATGCAAGGAGGATGCACAGCTTCTCTGCCTGTCAACGCAAGCTTCAAGCCCTCTGTGATATTCTGCTTCCATTGCCCTAGCAAATCCCTGAGGTTTTGAACCTTTTTTTCCAGTAGCAACTGTCACAGACGTTCCCACAACAGGAGATCTGTGAGACTGGCAACATGTGATTTGATCTGACATGTTTTCCGTTTGGATCAAATGACGTCTGTGTTTCTGGTGCTTGCCACAGATTCTTTCCCCATTCTTTTTCCCTATTAGGGTAATTTAGCCTTCTCTATTTTGTCAGGATTCGAACCCGTGACCAGCCATGTCACAGGCGGTAGCTCTAGCCACTAGGCTACCAACCCTTCTGGACTTTTCCTTCTACTGAACTCTTTGATCTACCTTGTTCCAGCCTTGCCTTGTTAATCTCTGTGATTCCTTGCACCTGCTACTTCCTCTTTATAAGCCTAGCCTCTTGCACCTGACCCCTGCTGGTTATTGTTCTTCTGAACTTGATCCTGCTGTATCTACCGCTGTTCCTCTGTTGCTACTACTACCAACTCGACTGCTGCCAACCTCGGAATCGTCCCTGACTACTCTCCTGCCTTATCCTCTACTACCGTCTTCCTGTCTGCTGTCGACCCGGACGCCTCCCCCCCGCCCCTCTCCTTGCGGTCTCCCGCTACTGGACTCCACCCGATACACTGCCCGGTGCCCTCCCATGCAGGTGAGCTAGCACCCTTAACAATTTATAGTTGCTTCTCCCACAATGCTGTGTGGTTTATAGCTTCTGTTTGGACTTTTGGATAGATTGTGGTTGGATCTCAGCTGAGTTCATGGTGCTTCCATGGCTCCTTTGAAGTTAAGTCTTTCCTTTTATTTTTGTATTTTGTTTGGGTTCTGAGTGTTGTACTTCCCTATTGTTTGTATTAGGCCTGATGGAGACTCCTATTCGTTCTTCCTTTTGGATGAACAGGTAGTCTCGTCCCTGCCATTAGTACCAGGGTCCTATAGGGCTTGATAGGACTCTAGGTATTCCTGCGTATGAACTCGCCTACCTTTTGGGGTCTGTTCATACTGGTAGTCAGTCAGGATATGGGTTAGGGTTTTGACTAGGAGGTGACCATTTTCCTTCCCTAGTTCTCAGGTCTGATTCCCTGCTCCCCCCCCCCCCTTTCCTCCTATGCTCGGTGTGGGGTTTCCTTCCACACCGAAGTGTGACATGTATTTTGTGGACCCACTGTTTGGGGGTGGAAATACGTGCACGGCCGGGTAGCAGCCTTGTGTATAAGCCCTTATTCACACGTCAGTGTTTAGTTCGTGATTTCCATCAGTGATTGTGAGCCAAATCCAGGTGCAAGTCTAAACACAGAACAGGTTTAGATGTTTCCCTTATATCTTATGTCTGTGGAGCCCCCAATTCTGGTTTTGGCTCACAATCACTGATGGAAATCACCGACCAAACACTGACTTGTGAATGAAGCCTTAGGCCTTATGCACACGGCCGTTGGGCGGCCGTTCTGTGCATTGGGGACCGCAATGCATGGACAACATCCGTGCGGCGACCGGAACGGATCGAGACCCATTCAACTTCAATGGGTCCATGATACATCCGCACTGCAAGAAAATAGAACATGTTCTATTTATTTGCAGTGCGGAGGCACGGACAGAAATACCACGGAAGCACTTGTAACACCCCAGAGTTGTTACTACACGCCTCTATCCCGCTACTGTCTTCTAAGAGCTTTTATATTGTCATCTGATATGATTTTTCTCATGTCTTCACAACTGTGCATTTAAAACTGTTAAATGTCAATTTCCTTGTAATTTTTTTATGTTCACCAGCAGGTGGCAGCATCATTGGTAGAGATAGTCTTAATGTTATGGCCGTTCAGAGTGGAACAATCCTGTTCTATTCTGCCCCCCTGTTGAGGAGAAGTGGAGGTTTCCATCTTCCTGCAGCAAGGGAGGAAAAAAAGTTAGAACCAGTGCTAGTTCCCCCTGCATAGGGAAGACAGCAAGGACCAAGTCTCGTTCTGAGACTTGATCAAATTCCCAGTCTGAGCCCTGCAGCTCAACTGGATGACATAAAGCAGAAAGTTACAGACCACCTCCAGTTCCAGGAAGAAAGCATCCACTGAGAATATGGCTCCATTCACACATCCGCAATTCCGTTCCGTATTTTGCGGAAACGCATATTCTATTAGTGCCGGCGATGTGTGGTCCACAAAATGAGGAATGCACATTGCCAGTGTTCGTGTTTTGCGGATCCGCAAAACACACACGGATGTGTGAATGGACCCTATAGCTGTGAGTCAAGTCCAGAGACCTAGGAGAAGCCATACCTCCTCAGCTAGTCTGTCCCCACAATGCAGAAGGTACAGTTCAAAGCAGAAGCATTTATCCCTGCCAATTATTGCCAAAACCTGCTGGGACCAAAGACCAAAGCTGCATACTGGTTTTGCATACAAGTTATCTTCAGTAAAGAAAAGTTTGAACTTCATCTAAAGGTCTGGATATCATTTCTGCTGCAAAATTCCTCTATTACTCCTCATATCACTACACTCACATTTATTGCAAGTGAGCCAGGAGTCCAGGCCACTGCACACTGTAGTTCTTCCGTGGGGTTCCGTGCCTCTGTTCCACTTATATCTCTGCTCTTTCTGACTACAGTTGTAAACAGTGGAGGTGTTATCAGTAGGGATGAGCGAACCCGAACTGTATAGTTCGGGTTCGTACCGAATTTTGGGATGTCCGTGACACGGACCCGAACCCGAACATTTTCGTAAAAGTTCGGGTTCGGTGTTCGGCGCTTTCTTGGCGCTTTTTGAAAGGCTGCAAAGCAGCCAATCAACAAGCGTCATACTACTTGCCCCAAGAGGCCATCACAGCCTTGCCTACTATTGGCATGGCTGTGATTGGCCAGTGCAGCATGTGACCCAGCCTCTATATAAGCTTGGGTCACGTAGCGCTGCACGTCACTCTGCTGATTCAAGCATAGGGAGAGGTTGCTGCTGCGACGTTAGGGCGAGATTAGGCAGATTAACTCCTCCAAAAGACTTCATTCTGTGATCGATCTCCAGCAGTGGATCATTGAAGTGCTAATATCGAATTGCTCACTTTTTTTAGGCTGCCCAGAGCGTTTTTATATCACTTTTTTCTGGGGTGATCGGCGGCCATTTTGTGGCTTGTGGTGCGCCAGCACAAGCTACCACCAAGTGCTTTTAACCATCAATAGTGTGGTTATTTTTTGCTATATCCTACATCAGCTGCAGGCTGAGCCTGTGTCACCGAAGTGCATTTAACCATCAACAGTGTGGTTATTTTTTGGCCATATACTACATCAGGTGCAGGCTGAGCCTGTGTCACCCAAGTGCATTTAACCATCAACAGTGTGGTTAATTTTTGGCCATATACTACATCAGGTGCAGGCTAAGCCTGTGTCACCCAAGTGCATTTAACCATCAATAGTGTGGTTATTTTTTGGCCATATACTACATCAGGGGCAAGTTGAGCATGTCACCCAGCGCCTAAAAAATAGACCTGACATTTATATTCCTCCAAATCAGTACTGTTTTAGCTGGTCAAGTTATTTGTAGTGACCGTAAAAGCACAGTTTTTGTTCTGGGTTGAAAAACTATTCCCAAATTTGCCATTCTCAAAATTGTGGTGAACGGGAACAATGAGGAAAACATCTAATAAGGGACGCGGACTCGGACATGGTTGTGGTGGTGTTAGGACGTGGCCGTTCTGCCACAGCCACACGTCCTAGTGAACCAACTACCTCATGTCCCAGTAGCCAGCAGAATTTACAGCGATATTTGGTGGGGCCCAATGCCGTTCTAAGGATGGTAAGGCCTGAGCAGGTACAGGCATTAGTCAATTGGGTGGCCGACAGTGCATCCAGCACGTTCACATTATCTCCCACCCAGTCTTCTGCAGAAAGCGCACAGATGGCGCATGAAAACCAAGCCCATCAGTCTGTCACATCACCCCCATGCATATCAGGGAAACTGTCTGAGCCTCAAGTTATGCAGTAGTCTCTTATGCTGTTTGAAGACTCTGCTGCCAGGGTTTCCCAAGGGCATCCACCTAGCCCTTCCCCAGGGGTGGAAGAGATAGAATTCACTAACGCACAACCACTTATTTTTCCTGATGATGAGGACATGGGAATACCACCTCAGCACGTCTCTGATGATGACGAAACACAGGTGCCAACTGCTGCGTCTTTCTGCAGTGTGCAGACTGAACAGGAGGTCAGGGATCAAGACTGGGTGGAAGACGATGCAGGGGACGATGAGGTCCTAGACCCCACATGGAATGAAGCCGAGCCAACAGCGTAGCAAAAGAGGGAGCAGTGGGCAAAATCAGAACACCCGCCGCCAAGAGACTCCGCCTGCTACTGACCGCCGCCACCTGGGACCGAGCACCCCAAAGGCAGCTTCAAGGAGTTCCCTGGCATGGCACTTCTTAAAACAATGTGCTGACGACAAGACCCGAGTGGTTTGCACGCTGTGCCATCAGAGCCTGAAGCGAGGCATTAACGTTCTGAACCTTAGCACAACCTGCATGACCAGGCACCTGCATGCAAAGCATGAACTGCAGTGGAGTAAACACCTTAAAAACAAGGAAGTCACTCGGGCTCCCCCTGCTACCTCTTCTGCTGCCGCCACCTCGGCCTCTTCTGCTGCTGCCGCCGCCTCAGCCTCTTCTGCTGCTGCCGCCGCCTCGGCCTCTTCCTCCGCCTCTGGAGGAACGTTGGCACCTGCCGCCCAGCAAACATGGGATGTGCCACCAACACCACCACCTGCGTCACCAAGCATCTCAACCATGTCACACGGCAGCGTTCAGCTCTCCATCTCACAAACATTTGAGAGAAAGCGTAAATTCCCACCTAGCCACCCTCGATCCCTGGCCCTGAATGCCAGCATTTCTAAACTACTGGCCTATGAAATGCTGTCATTTAGGCTGGTGGACACACACAGCTTCAAACAGCTCATGTCGCTTGCTGTCCCACAGTATGTTGTTCCCAGCCGGCACTACTTCTCCAAGAGAGCCTTGCCTTCCCTGCACAACCAAGTGTCCGATAAAATCAAGTGTGCACTGCGCAACGCCATCTGTGGCAAGGTCCACCTAACCACAGATACGTGGACCAGTAAGCACGGCCAGGGACGCTATATCTCCCTAACTGCACAGTGGGTAAATGTAGTGGCGGCTGGGCCCCAGGCGGAGAGCTGTTTGGCGCACGTCCTTCCGCCGCAGGGCAACATTCTTTGCCTCCTGTCTCCTCCTCCTCCTACTCAGCTTCCTCCTCCTCTTCTTCCACCTGCTCATCCAGTCAGCCACACACCTTCACCACCAACTTCAGCACAGCCCGGGGTAAACGTCAGCAGGCCGTTCTGAAACTCATATGTTTGGGGGACAGGCCCCACAGCGCACAGGAGTTGTGGCGGGGTATAGAACAACAGACCGACGAGTGGTTGCTGCCGGTGAGCCTCAAGCCCGGCCTGGTGGTGTGCGATAATGGGCGAAATCTCGTTGCAGCTCTGGGACTAGCCGGTTTGACGCACATCCCTTGCCTGGCGCATGTGCTGAATTTGGTGGTGCAGAAGTTCATTCGCAACTACCCCGACATGTCAGAGCTGCTGCATAAAGTGCGGGCCGTCTGTTCGCGCTTCCGGCGTTCACACCCTGCCACTGCTCGCCTGTCTGTGCTACAGCGTAACTTCGGCCTTCCCGCTCACCGCCTCATATGCGACGTGCCCACCAGGTGGAACTCCACCTTGCATATGCTGGACAGACTGTGCGAGCAGCAGCAGGCCATAGTGGAGTTTCAGCTGCAGCACGCACGGGTCAGTCGCACTGCGGATCAGCCCCACTTCACCACCAATGACTGGGCCTCCATGCGAGACCTGTGTGCCCTGTTGCGCTGTTTCGAGTACTCCACCAACATGGCCAGTGGCGATGACGCCGTTATCAGCGTTACAATACCACTTCTATGTCTCCTTGAGAAAACACTTAGGGCGATAATGGAAGAGGAGGTGGCCCAGGAGGAGGAAGAGGGGTCATTTTTAGCACTTTCAGGCCAGTCTCTTCGAAGTGACTCAGAGGGAGGTTTTTTGCAACACCAGAGGCCAGGTACAAATGTGGCCAGACAGGGCCCACTACTGGAGGACGAGGAGGATGAGGAGGAGGTGGAGGAGGATGAGGATGAAGCATGTTCACAGCGGGGTGGCACCCAAAGCAGCTCGGGCCCATCACTGGTGCGTGGCTGGGGGGAAACACAGGACGATGACGATACGCCTCCCACAGAGGACAGCTTGTCCTTACCTCTGGGCAGCCTGGCACACATGAGCGACTACATGCTGCAGTGCCTGCGCAACGACAGCAGAGTTGCCCACATTTTAACGTGTGCGGACTACTGGGTTGCCACCCTGCTGGATCCCCGGTACAAAGACAATGTGCCCACCTTACTTCCTACACTGGAGCGTGATAGGAAGATGCGCGAGTACAAGCGCACGTTGGTAGACGCGCTACTGAGAGCATTCCCAAATGTCACAGGGGAACCAGTGGAAGCCCAAGGCGAAGGCAGAGGAGGAGCAAGAGGTCGCCAACGCAGCTGTGTCACGGCCAGCTCCTCTGAGGGCAGGGTTAGCATGGCAGAGATGTGGAAAAGTTTTGTCACCACGCCACAGCTAACTGCACCACCACCTGATACGGAACGTGTTAGCAGGAGGCAACATTTCACTAACATGGTGGAACAGTACAGTAGGTGAACCCGATTTTGTGTCAATCTCGCTCTCTTTCTCGGCGAGATTGAGCACATACGAGCCCCATCGCGGGAGCCAGCGCCGAGCTGGCTTGCCGCGATGGAGACAGAGCCGTCATAGAAGCGACGGGAGATCCGACTTGGATTCCCGCCAATTCTACACGTGTGCGGCGTTTGTTATGAATCCTGAGGGGGAAGTCCCCGCCGGATTTTAAATAAAAATCCGGCCTGGGTCCCGCCCTCAGGAGCATACCGGGCCCTTAGGTCTGTTATGGGTTGTAAGGAGAGCCCCCCTACGCCGAAAAAAACGGCGTAGGGGGTCCCCCTACAATCCATACCAGACCCGTATCCAAAGCACGCTACCCGGCCAGCCAGGAAGGGAGTGGGGACGAGCGAGCGCCCCCCCCCCCTCCTGAGCCGTACCAGGCTGCATGCCCTCAACATGGGGGGTTGGGTGCTCTGGGGCAGGGGGCGCACTGCGGCCCCCCCACCTCAGAGCACCCTGTCCCCATGTTGATGAGGACAGGGCCCCTTCCCGACAACCCTGGCCGTTGGTTGTCGGGGTATGCGGGCGGGAGGCTTATCGGAATCTGGGAGCCCCCTTTAATAAGGGGGCCCCCAGATACCGGCCCCCCACCCTAAGTGAATGAGTATGGGGTACATCGTACCCCTACCCATTCACCTGCAAGAAAAGTGGTAAAAACACAAATAAACCACACAGTGTATTAAAATATTTTATTTTTCTGCTCCGGAGGCCGCCCCCTGTCTTCTTTATTAGCTCTTTTACCAGGGGGGGCTCTTCTTCTTCCGCTATCCCGACGGGTCTTCTCCGCTATCCGGGGGGTCTTCTCAACTCTCCGGGGTTCTCCTTCTGTCTTCTCCGCTATCCGGGGGGTCTTCTCAACTCTCCGGGGTTCTCCTTCTGTCTTCTCCGCTATCCGGGGGGGTCTTCTCAACTCTCCGGGGTTCTCCTTCTGTTTTCGCCTCTCTCTGTTGTTGACTCGGCGCACCCCGGTTCTTCGTCTCGCGAGACGTCTCGCGAGACGAAGAATCGGGGTGCGCCGAGTCTCGCGAGACGAAGAACCGGGGTGCGCCGAGTCAACAACGGAGAGCGGCGAAGACAGAAGGAGAACCCGGAGAGTTGAGAAGACCCCCCGGATAGCGGAGAAGACAGAAGGAGAACCCCGGAGAGTTGAGAAGACCCCCCGGATAGCGGAGAAGACCCGTCGGGATATCGGAAGAAGAAGAGCCCCCCCTGGTAAAAGAGCTAATAAAGAAGACAGGGGGCAGCCTCCGGAGCAGAAAAATAAAATATTTTAATACACTGTGTGGTTTATTTGTGTTTTTACCACTTTTCTTGCAGGTGAATGGGTAGGGGTACGATGTACCCCATACTCATTCACTTAGGGTGGGGGGCCGGTATCTGGGGGCCCCCTTATTAAAGGGGGCTCCCAGATTCCGATAAGCCTCCCGCCCGCATACCCCGACAACCAACGGCCAGGGTTGTCGGGAAGGGGCCCTGTCCTCATCAACATGGGGACAGGGTGCTCTGAGGTGGGGGGGCCGCAGTGCGCCCCCTGCCCCAGAGCACCCAACCCCCCATGTTGAGGGCATGCAGCCTGGTACGGCTCAGGAGGGGGGGGGGGCGCTCGCTCGTCCCCACTCCCTTCCTGGCTGGCCGGGTAGCGTGCTTTGGATACGGGTCTGGTATGGATTGTAGGGGGACCCCCTACGCCGTTTTTTTCGGCGTAGGGGGGGCTCTCCTTACAACCCATAACAGACCTAAGGGCCCGGTATGCTCCTGAGGGCGGGACCCAGGCCGGATTTTTATTTAAAATCCGGCGGGGACTTCCCCCTCAGGATTCATAACAAACGCCGCACACGTGTAGAATTGGCGGGAATCCAAGTCGGATCTCCCGTCGCTTCTATGACGCGCTTGCTGGGATGTGCTGTCACTATTCCAGTGAGTGCGAGATCTCGGCACCATGTCGCCGAGTATCAGCGCGACGCTGTCGTGCTAAAAGCACAATATCACAAACACCTACTGTACCTGTGCACACCCCTCCACGTACTGACTGATGGTTCGGCCCCATTCAACTTCTGGGTCTCCAAATTGTCCACGTGGCCACAGCTAGCCTTTTATGCCTTGGAGGTGCTGGCCTGCCCGGCGGCCAGCGTTTTGTCTGAACGTGTATTCAGCACGGCAGGGGGCGTCATTACAGACAAACGCAGCCGCCTGTCTACAGCCAATGTGGACAAGCTGACGTTCATAAAAATGAACCAAGCATGGATCCCACAGGACCTGTCCATCCCTTGTGCAGATTAGATATTAACTACCTCCCCTTAACAATATATTATTCTACTCCAGGGCACTTCCTCATTCAATCCTATTTTTATTTTCATTTTACCATTATATTGCGGGGCAACCCAAAGTTGAATGAACCTCTCCTCTGTCTGGGTGCCGGGGCCTAAATGTGTGACAGTGGCCTGTTCCAGTGGTGGGTGACGTGAAGCCTGATTCTCTGCTATGACATGAAGACTGATTCTGCGCTGACATAAGGCCAGATTCTCTGTTACGGGACCTCTCTCCTCTGTCTGGGTGCCGGGGCCTAAATATGTGACAGTGGCCTGTTCCAGTGGTGGGTGACGTGAAGCCTGATTCTCTGCTATGACATGAAGACTGATTCTGCGCTGACATAAGGCCAGATTCTCTGTTACGGGACCTCTCTCCTCTGTCTGGGTGCCGGGGCCTAAATATGTGACAGTGGCCTGTTCCAGTGGTGGGTGACGTGAAGCCTGATTCTCTGCTATGACATGAAGACTGATTCTGCGCTGACATAAGGCCAGATTCTCTGTTACGGGACCTCTCTCCTCTGTCTGGGTGCCGGGGCCTAAATATGTGACAGTGGCCTGTTCCAGTGGTTGGGTGACGTGAAGCCTGATTCTCTGCTATGACATGAAGACTGATTCTGTGCTGACATAAGGCCTGATTCTCTGTTACGGGACCTCTCTCCTCTGTCTCGGTGCCGGGGCCTAAATGTGTGACAGTGGCCTGTTCCAGTGGTGGGTGATGTGAAGCCTGATTCTCTGCTATGACATGAAGACTGATTCTGTGCTGACATAAGGCCAGATTCTCTGTTACGGGACCTCTCTCCTCTGTCTGGGTGCCGGGGCCTAAATATGTGACAGTGACCTGTTCCAGTGGTGGGTGACGTGAAGCCTGATTCTCTGCTATGACATGAAGACTGATTCTGCGCTGACATAAGGCCAGATTCTCTGTTACGGGACCTCTCTCCTCTGCCTGGGTGCCTGGGCCTAAATATGTGACAGTGGCCTGTTCCAGTGGTGGGTGACGTGATGTCACAACCAGACAGCTGAGAAGCTCTGACAGAAACCGTTCAGAACCTCCTCCTTGAGTTTTCTTTGTTTTGGTTTCAGTTCCTCATCTCGTTAGCCTATCTCAGCTGTCATGCAGTTGGACTGATTGCTTCCCTTTAAATTCCTCCCCATAATGCAGTAGTGTGCGGCTTATACAACTTCCTGGAGTGTGTGTGCATGCTGTTCCTAGTTCCCAGTCGTCTGGAAGTTAAGTGCTGTATATGTATTTGTGATTTTCTGTCTGCTGGATCCAGGTGACCCTGACTCCCTCCGTGTCTGTGTAGGGAGCCGGTGGTCGTGTCCCCTCACTATTGTAGGGTCTTCAGGTGTTAGATAGTCGAGGTACTTGGATATGCGACCATTCACCTTTGGGGTGTTCGCATAGGCTGAGCAGTCAGGGAGAGTCTGCCAGGTCCATGCAGGGCTCTCCCTTTTGTTCCTTAGTTGTGGATCCAGTGAGTCATTGATTATATTGCATTGTCTTGTTTCCTGTACACCATCCGTGACACGTGAAGCCTGATTCTCTGCTATGACATGAAGACTGATTCTGTGCTGACATTAGGCCAGATTCTCTGTTACGGGACCTCTCTCCTCTGCCTGGGTGCCGGGGCCTAAATATGTGACAGTGGCCTGTTCCAGTGGTGGGTGACGTGAAGCCTGATTCTCTGCTATGACATGAAGACTGATTCTGTGCTGACATGAAGCCAGATTCTCTGCTATGGCATGAAGAGACTGATTCTCTGCTGACATGAAGCCAGATTCTTTGCTATGGCATGAAGAGACTGATTCTCTGCTGACGTGAAGCCAGATTCTCTGCTATGGGACCTCTGTCCAATTGATATTGGTTAATTTTTATTTTTTTTATTTTTATTTTTATTCATTTCCCTATCCACATTTGTTTGCAGGGGATTTACCTACATGTTGCTGCCTTTTGCAGCCCTCTAGCTCTTTCCTGGGCTGTTTTACAGCCTTTTTAGTGCCCAAAAGTTCGGGTCCCCATTGACTTCAATGGGGTTCGGGTTCCGGACACGAACATTTACGGGAAGTTCGGCCGAACTTCTCAAACCCGAACATCCAGGTGTTCGCTCAACTCTAGTTATCAGTGATTTATAGCCTTCCATGTATTAGTGTATATACATAGCTCTTTCTCAGATTGCTGTACATGGGTGTGGTCTAAAGTTCACACTTAACAGACATTTATGTATAAATTACAAGTTACAAGCTTTCCCTGCTAAATAAATGAGCAGCTCCATTTGCAGAAAAGTAAAAATGTAAAAGTAAAAATGTTCTGAATTATATTATTTAGTGTTTGTCATTTAATTACCCTGAACCACCAGAGATACTACCTATTAACCCATAATCATCCTAGACCACCATGGATAATGATATTAATATTTATTACTTAATCACTGTAGACAACCAGAGATACTAGGTTAATCACGAAGTTACTGTAGGTCACTAGGGATATTACAAGAATACATATAGGAATGTCTAACCCCTAAACAACCATATTTAAACTTGTGTATTCTTCTAGATAACAACCTAGAAGAATATACAGTCAGGTCCATAAATATTGGGACATCAACACAATTCTAATATTTTTGGCTCTATACACCACCACAATAGATTTGTAATGAAACGAACAAGATGTGCTTTATTTGCAGACTGTCAGCTTTGATTTGAGGGTATTTACATCCTAATCAGGTGAACGGTGTAGGAATTACAACAGTTTGCATATGTGCCTCCCACTTGTTAAGGGACCAAAAGTAATGGGACAGAATAATAATCATAAATCAAACTTTCACTTTTTAATACTTGGTTGCAAATCATTTGCAGTCAATTACAGCCTAAAATCAGAAGAATGAAAGAAAACCGGCACTCCCAAAAATCTTTGCTGGTGATAGATTTATTGGTCACTCATATCGCGAATTCTGTCATTCGTGATATGAGTGACCAATAAATCTATCACCAGCAAAGATTTTTGGGAGTGCCGGTTTTCTTTCATTCTTCTGATTTTGGGATTACCTCCACACAAACCGAGCACCCCTCAACCAGTACGCTGTGCCGCCTGACTTCATTACACAAAATTGCAGCCTAAAGTCTGGAACGCAAAGACATCACCACCCGCTGGGTTTCATCCCTGGTGATGCTCTGCCAGGCCTCTACTGCAACTGTCTTCAGTTCCTGCTTGTTCTTGGGGCATTTTCCCTTCAGTTTTGTCTTCAGCAAGTGAAATGCATGCTCAATTGGATTCAGGTCAGGTGATTGACTTGGCCATTGCATAACATTCCACTTCTTTCCCCTAAAAAACTCTTTAGTTGCTTTTGCAGTTTGCTTTGGGTCATTGTCCATCTGCACTGTGAAGGGCCGTCCAATGAGTTCTGAAGCATTTGGCTGAATATGAGCAGATAATATTGCCCGAAACACTTCAGAATTCATCCTGCTGCTTTTGTCAGCAGTCACATCATCAATAAATACAAGAGAACAAGTTCCATTGGCAGCCATACATGCCCACGCCATGACACTAACACCACCATGCTTCACTGATGAGGTGGTATGCTTAGGATCATGAGCAGTTCCTTTCCTTCTCCATACTCTTCTCTTCCCATCACTCTGGTACAAGTTGATCTTGGTCTCATCTGTCCATAGGATGTTGTTCAAGAACTGTGAAGGCTTTTTTAGATGTCGTTTGGCAAACTCTAATATGGCCTTCCTGTTTTTGAGACTCACCAATGGTTTACATCTTGTGGTGAACCCTCTGTATTCACTCTGGTGAAGTCTTCTCATGATTGTTGACTTTGAAACACATACACCTACCTGCTGGAGAGTGTTCTTGATCTGGCCAACTGTTGTGAAGGGTGTTTTCTTCACCACAGAAAGAATTCTTCAGTCATCCACCACAGTTGTTTTCCGTAGTCTTCTGGGTTTTTTGGTGTTGCTGAGCTCACCGGTGCATTCCTTTTTACAAATGTTCCAAACAGTTGTTTTGGCTATGCATAATGTTTTTGCTATCTCTCTGATGGGTTTGTTTTGTTTTTTTCAGCCTAATGATGGCTTGCTTCACTGATAGTGACAGCTCTTTGGATCTCATCTTGAGAGTTGACAGCAACAGATTCCAAATGCAAATAGCACACTTGAAATGAACTCTGGACCTTTTATCTGCTCATTTTAATTGGGATAATGAGGGAATAACACACACATGGCCATGGAACAGCTGAAAAGCTAGTTGTCCCATTACTTTTGGTCCCTTAAAAAGTGGGAGGCACATATGCAAACTGTTGTAATTCCTACACCATTTACCTGATGTGGATGCAAATACCCTCAAATTCAAGCTGACAGCCTGCAGTTAAAGAACATCTAGTTTGTTTCATTTCAAATCCATTGTGTTGGTGTATAGAGCCAAAAATTTTAGAATTGTGCCGATGTCCCAATATTTATGGACCTGACTGTAATTGGGAGTGGAATGAAAACATGGGTTACTTTGCCATTTGTGGCTGACTATAATAACCCCAGCCGTGCACAAGACCGCAGAAGTGAACTTCATCTAGACCAGGCATGCTCAACCTGCGGCCCTCCAGCTGTTGCAAAACTACAACTCCCAGCATTCCCAGACAGTCTACAGCTATGAGCCTACAGCAGCGCATGGTGGGAGTTGTAGTTTTACAACAGCTGGAGGGCCACTGGTTGAGCATGCCTGCTCTAGAGCATTGGCCCTTCCTTTGTGTACCTGTGACTTATGGTACTCAGATACACCCAAGGATCTACAGTAGGACTGAATTTCACAACAACCAGATGGCTACAAAAATCACTTAAATGAGCACATATCAACACTGGTTGAAAATAACACAGAGAATCATAGGTAAATGACAGGAACTGAGTGTTGTAGGTCATGTAAAGAGGATATAATCTAGTAATGAAGTGGATGACAGATGGGTACTATACATGTAAATAGCGGATGTATGAAAACAAACATTAAATGGGTTCTGAAGTTCTTTTAAAACTGATGATCTATCCTCTGGATAGATCATCAACATCTGATCGGCGGGGGTCCGACACCCGGGACCCCTGCCGATCAGCTGTTTGAGAAGGCAGCGGCGCTCAAGTAGCGCCGTGGCCTTCTCTTGGTAACCCTCAGCCCCAGTGATGTCACGACTAGTATCCCTGGGCAGGGCTAAGTTCTGTTCACTTGAATGGAGCTTAGGCACGCCCAGGCCAGTGATACTAGTCGTGACGTCACTGGGCCTGCGGTAAACAGGGAGAAGTCTGCGGTGCTGCTGCCTTCTCAAACAGCTGATCGGCGGGGGTCCCGGGTGTCAGATCCCCGCCGACCAGATGCTGATAATTTATCCAGAGGATAGATCATCAGTTTATAAGAACTGCAGAACCCCTTTAATGGAGCAATACTGAACTGACCATATCTAAATTCAAGCCAGCAAATTAGCTGGGACAATACAAAGTAACAAATCCCAAACACAGCAACACAACTACACATCCCAGAGAACACACTAGACTCAGTAGAAGTTCAGATGACAGAATATACAGAAAGCACACTAGACTTTGTAAAATTATGGATCCGAATATACTGTATAGAAAGCACAAAAAAATAGCATAACAGAATCTGGGAGGACATGCACATGGCAAACACTATACCCGACAACCAGACTGAAGTGAGGCTTGGATATAAATGGGCTCAACAATCAGCACTCTACCATAATGAATTAGACAAGGATAGATGATAACCAAATACAGATTCAAATGCAAGGCCATTACATTTCAACTAAATATAATGTTGAGGCAGTCGTGCAGGAGCAGGCAGCCCACTGTCAGTGACAGCAGGGCTCCCTATAGAGAACAGACTTTCTTTTTTACCAACCCCACCTTCCCCATCGCTCTATATGCAGTGGTCAATGAAATCCTGTGTATCGAGATCCATGCCTGCTCCGATCACAGGTGTAATGTGATCCCCATGCATCTGCAAAAGCTGCTGTGGTTAAGCAGACCCAGATCAGTTGTACAGCCCTGTACAACCTCTGAGGGCTGTAGTCTGTTAAATGCCCCCCAAAGGTCTTAGATAACATTATGGGGGATACAAAGTGTAAAATAAAATAAAAAATAAAAAAAGACAAAAAAATAAGATAAAAATAGTCCACCGAATTCCACACCAAAGCTTCTACTGCTGCCCCCAGTGACCATAACACATAAATCCCATATTTTAAAACTACTGTTATGGCAAAGGGACATAAATTATTGTTGCACATTGTGGAATAAAAAAAAAAAAGGAAAAACAGACTATTTTCCCCTATTTATATATTTTTTTAGTTATTTTTTACATTTTCCTGGGAATAAAAAAATTAAAACATAGTACTAAATACTAAAATAAAAATTACTATAAAATAAATCTCCAGATATCACTGAAAAAGGCACAAATGTTATGAAACATAACCGAAAAGAAAAACTTTATGGGTTTCAGAGACACATGTATTAAAAAAAAGACTATACAGGACTGTATGTATTTTATGGTCAACAAAGATGACATCCGTGTTATATTCATTTTTTTGCACATGTATTGCAACAATGCCTGTCCTTTTCTGCAAAACAGACAAGAATAGGACATGTTCTATATTTTTTTTGTGGAACAGACTTGTGGACGTACGGATATGGAATGCACACAGTCATTTCCGTTTTTTTGCGGCCCTATTAAAATGAATGGTTCCGCATATCGGCAGCAAAAAAAAAAAAACTTAATGGACACGACCATATGTATTTTGCAGTCCGCAAAAAACGGATCTGCAAAAAATACGGATGACATCTGTGTGCATTACATATTTTGCAGAACGGAACAGCTGGCTCCTAATAGAACAGTACTATCCTCGTCTGTAATGCAGACAATAATAGGACATGTTCTATTTTTTTGCGGTTTTTTTTTGCCGACCCATTGAATTGAATGGTTCTGTATACGGTCTGCAAAAAAAGTGGAACGGACATGGAAAGAAAATATGTTCATGTGCATGAGGTCTTGTAAATGAAATGTGATTTTGTCAACAGAAGATCTATATCATAGTAGAAAGTTTAACAAGCACATATAAGGTACTTACATAATTTCTATGATGTTGCTGAATTAATCTTATCGTTTCAGATTCCGAGAGATATTTGGAGAAGAGGCTGATTCTGTCCGTCTGAATATGCATATTAAACACTATTGTGCCCTTGCTTGCAAACACTAAGATGACAACCGACAATCTCTATATTCATGAAGTCTTCTTTTTTTCTTCTACTTGTTTCTTATACTGAACAAAGCTTATATGATTAAAATCATTTCATTAAAGGGAATCTGTCAGCAGTTTTAACCTAGATGGGGGGATGGGGGAACAGTACAAACATAACTTTTGTGGAGCTTTTATTATCAGGACTAGTGTCAATATAAACTTTTATTCTGCCACATTCTGCTCCTGCAAGAGCCCAGGAGGAGGTGCTTCTTTGTGAAGTGCTCTATGCATTGAGCTCTGCCCATCAACTCCAGACATCCCAACCTGCAAAAACTCATTTCAGGGAGGTGCACTTCTCATTTCAGGGAGGTTTTCTTTTTTTTTCTTTCACAAACTTTTTATTACATTTTCCAAACATATGCAGTATCTGCACACTTTGCTCTATGGTATGGAGGACTGGGCTCATTACCCTGCCCCAAATTATCATATTTATGTGTATGATTAAAGGGATTCTGTCACCACCTATAAGCCCTGTGAGCTAAACATCTGCTCATGTCCAGGGTAGCATTCTGATTTCTAAGGTGGCCTTATAAAAGCTATTTGTGGCTTTATTCTGCCGAAAAACAGGTTTTACTAACCTGTCAATCATTGAATTAAGGTGCCCAAGCAGGGGAGGTCTGTGGATGCATGGTGCCCGGCCGCACGCATCGCCGTTCTTGCCCAGCACTGCCTTCTACTCCTCAGTGCCGCCTCTCCCTCCCGCTTTGAGATCCCGCGCATGCGCACAGGCTCAGCCTGATGCACCGTTGCGGACTGCTGGCATCGGCTTCTTCTTGCACTGTGCGCACGCGCCGAGAAGGGGACGCTGCTACAGGTTGCCGGAAAGGTTTACTGAGAGTAAACTAGAGATGGGAAGTTCGGATGTTTCACATGAATCGGTTTATTTGAATCAGTTCATTCAAATGAACCGATTCATGAATCGAATCTTCGGTTCATTCACTGAGCTGACAAGAAGCAAGTGAACCGAAGCTTAGGATGCGCATGCGCAGATGCTTCGATTCACTTGCTGAGTCGGCTCTTGGTCTGAGTCAGGAGTTTATTCTTTAAAACCCTGTGTGTAATTATCTACCCCACTGTAGGAAAAAACAAGCATCCAGGGGGTGTGAATTTAACACTGGGGTAAATAATGTAATTAAAATGGAGGGTTAAATGTGCAAATGTATAAAAAAAAAAATACATCTCTCTCAATAGTTCTATAGCTACTTAATGAGACCGAAGAAGGGATGCCTTTAACATATATATCTCCTTGAGAAGCCAATTTGACCCTAAAGGGTTAATTCAACCTGTAATCTAAACTCTGTGTCCTGTCACTTCTCTTATCTCTCTGCTCTGCTATCAGTAAACCTTTCCGGGATATATTGTTTCACATGCGGGCGTCAGGGAGCCGCTATCTAATAGCGGGTAGAGTTGAGCGAACACCTGGATGTTCGGGTTCGAGAAGTTCGGCCGAACTTCACGGAAATGTTCGGGTTCGGGAACCCGACCCGAACTTCGTCCCGAACCCGAACCCCATTGAAGTCAATAAGGACCCGAACTTTTCGGCACTAAAAAGGCTGTAAAACAGCCCAGGAAAGGGCTAGAGGGCTGCAAAATGTAGTTAAATCCCCTGAAAACAAATGTGGATAGGGAAATGAATAAAAATAAAATAAATAAAAATTAACCAATATCAATTGGAGAGAGGTCCCATAGCAGAGAATCAGTCTTCATGTCATAGCAGAGAATCAGTCTTCATGTCATACTGTAGCAGAGAATCAGTCTTCATGTCATAGCAGAGAATCAGTCTTCATGTCATAGCAGAGAATCAGTCTTCATGTCATAGCAGAGAATCAGTCTTCATTTCATAGCAGAGAATCAGGCTTCACGTCACCCACCACTGGAACAGTCCATTGTCAGATATTTAGGCCCAGGCAGAGCAGAGAGGTCCCATAGCAGAGATTCAGGCTTCATGTCAGCAGAGAATCAGTCATGTCATAGCAGAGAATCATGATTCACGTCACCCAATATTGGAACAGTCCATTGTCATATAATTTAGGCCCCGGCACCCAGACAGAGGAGAGAGGTCCCATAACATAGAATCTGGCTTCATGTCAGCAGAGAATCAGTCTTCATGTCACAGCAGAGAATCATAATTCACGTCACCCAACATTGGAACAGTCCATTGTCATATAATTTAGGCCCCGGCACCCAGACAGAGGAGAGAGGTCCCATAACAGAGATTCAGGCTTCATGTCAGCGACTCAGCAGAGAATCAGTCTTCATGTCATAGCAGAGAATCAGGCTTCATGTCACCCACCACTGGAACAGTCCATTGTCATATATTTAGGCCCCAGCACCCAGACAGAGGAGAGAGGTCCCATAACAGAGATTCAGGCTTCATGTCAGCGACTCAGCAGAGAATCAGTCTTCATGTCATAGCAGAGAATCAGGCTTCATGTCATCCACAGTGGAACAGGCCACTGTCAGATATTTTTAGGCCCCGGCACCCAGACAGAGGAGAGAGGTCCCATAACATAGAATCTGGCTATATGTCAGCAGAGAATCAGTCTTCATGTCATAGCAGAGAATCATAATTCACGTCACCCAACATTGGAACAGTCCATTGTCATATAATTTAGGCCCCGGCACCCAGACAGAGGAGAGAGGTCCCATAACAGAGATTCAGGCTTCATGTCAGCGACTCAGCAGAGAATCAGTCTTCATGTCACCCACCACTGGAACAGTCCATTGTCATATATTTAGGCCCCAGCACCCAGACAGAGGAGAGAGGTCCCATAACATAGAATCTGGCTTCATGTCAGCAGAGAATCAGTCTTCATGTCATAGCAGAGAATCATGCTTCACGTCATCCACCACTGGAACAGTCCATTGTCAGATATTTAGGCCCAGGAACCAAGGCAGAGGAGAGAGGTCCCATAGCAGAGAATCTGGCTTCATGTCAGCAGAGAATCAGGCTTCATGTCACCCACCACTGGAACAGGCCACTGTCAGATATTTTTAGGCCCCGACACCCAGACAGAGGAGAGGTTCATTCAACTTTGGGTTGCCCCGCAATATAATGGTAAAATGAAAATAAAAATAGGATTGAATGAGGAAGTGCCCTGGAGTACAATAATATATGGTTAAGGGGAGGTAGTTAATGTTTAATCTGCACAAGGGATGGACAGGTCCTGTGGGATCCATGCCTGGTTCATTTTTATGAACGTCAACTTGTCCACATTGGCTGTAGACAGACGGCTGCGTTTGTCTGTAATGACGCCCCCTGCCGTGCTGAATACACGTTCAGACAAAACGCTGGCCGCCGGGCAGGCCAGCACCTCCAAGGCATAAAAGGCTAGCTCTGGCCACATGGACAATTTGGAGACCCAAAAGTTGAATGGGGCAGAACCATCAGTCAGTACGTGGAGGGGTGTGCACACGTACTGTTCCACCATGTTAGTGAAATGTTGCCTCCTGCTAACACGTTCCGTATCAGGTGGTGGTGCAGTTAGCTGTGGCGTGGTGACAAAACTTTTCCACATCTCTGCCATGCTAACTCTGCCATGCTAACTCTGCCCTCAGAGGAGCTGGCCGTGACACAGCTGCGTTGGCTACCTCTTGCTCCTCCTCTGCCTTCGCCTTGGGCTTCCACTTGTTCCCCTGTGACATTTGGGAATGCTCTCAGTAGCGCATCTTCCTATCACGCTCCAGTGCAGGAAGTAAGGTGGGCACATTGTCTTTGTACCGGGGATCCAGCAGGGTGGCAACCAAGTAGTCCGAACATGTTAAAATGTGGGCAACTCTGTTATCGTTGCGCAGGCACTGCAGCATGTAGTTGCTCATGTGTGCCAGGCTGCCCAGAGGTAAGCACAAGCTGTCCTCTGTGGGAGGCGTATCGTCATTGTCCTGCGTTTCCCCCCAGCCACGTACCAGTGATGGGCCCGAGCTGCGTTGGGTGCCACCCCGCTGTGAACATGCTTCATCCTCCTCCACCTCCTCCTCGTCCTCCAGTAGTGGGCCCTGTCTGGCCACATTTGTACCTGGCCTCTGCTGTTGCAAAAAACCTGCCTCTGAGTCACTTCGAAGAGACTGGTCTGAAAGTGCTAAAAATGACCCCTCTTCCTCCTCCTCCTCCTCCTGGGCCACCTCCTCTTCCATCATCGCCCTAAGTGTTTTCTCAAGGAGACATAGAAGTGGTAACAAGGGATCCATATAGGCCCTCTGCCATATGTAAAATTATGAAAAAATATCCTAATGTACTTAATTTTGACGGCGAGTGGTCTGATATTGTGTGTAACGGAATTAAGTGTGTAGCCAAGAAAGCACCCACCCTGGGTAATATCATCAGCCCTAGCTTTTTTTCAGTGGGCAAAAAACCACAAGCAACCTGGTTACAGCACAAAGGTAATTTTAAGTGTGGTCACAAAAAATGTATTTGCTGCCACCACATGACTACTGAAAAAACGTTTAAGTCCATGAACAACGAAAGGGTATATAACATCCAATCCTATATCAACTGTAACACCAAACATGTGGTGTATCTTATTACATGCACAATTTGTTCCTTGTTGTATGTGGGCTGCACCACCACTCCTTTAAAAAATCGGATTCGCAGACACATATCCGATGTGCCTCATTATAAGGACCGGAATGTCTCTGCAGTCAGCCTGCATTTTGCAGTTGCACATGCTGGTGATGTATCCCACTTACAGGTTAAGGGCATAGAAAGAGTTTTTCTACCGCCTACGGGGGGAGATCACAGGAGGAAACGCCTTAACAGGGAGGCCTTCTGGATCTTCCAGCTAGAATCTCGCCAGCCCTGTGGGTTGAATAGACGTCATGATCTCATTCTACAATATTGATGTGGGACCACGTCGTCTTTTCTAGTACACATACGCTTTGCCACCAGTACTTTTGCTCTCTTTGTATCTGTATTTTTATTTAGCTTATTGATTGCTGTTTTAGTGACTTGATTTATTTGTATGTGAGTTTTTCCTTCTTCTGGTTTCTGCCACTGGTCAAATAAGTTTTTCTATTTTGTCATGTGCATGGGAACGCCCCCTTGGGTCTCCACCTCCCAGGTGATACTTATCAGCCTGGGGTTAGTTTGTGTTACTTAAGAGGGAGCTCCTATTTCATATACATGTTTGTCATGAGGAAGGACCCACATTTCTTTGAGGTCTGAAATGCATTGACTGTTTCTTGTACACCTGTATGGATTTTAATTCGCTGGAATAAAGTTTTTCATCATTTTTTCACCAAAGAGAGCCGGATTTTCTTCTCTCTTTTTATTCCAAGTTACACTGCGCCCTTGGACTGCCCATCATGGTTCTGTCCTTCTACAATATGTGGACGATCTCCTCATACAGTCTTGATCAAAAGTTTAAGACCACTTGAAAAATGGCAAAAAATCATATTTAGCATGGCTGGATCTTAACAATATTCCAAGTAGAGCTTCAACATGCAACAAGAAGAAATGGGAGTGAGACAAAACATTTTTTGAGCATTCAATTTAATGAAAACAACGAATAAACTGAAACAGGCTGTTTTTTAGCTGATCCAAAAAAAAACTAAACCCCCCCCCAAGACAGAAATCCAACTTCCAAACATGAACTCAGTAATGAGTAGCTCCGCCGTTATTATTTATCACTTCAAAAATTTGTTTCGGCATGCTTAATGCAAGCGTTTCCATGAGGTGAGTGGGAACATTTTTCCAAGTGGTGAAGACTCCCGCACGAAGGCCATCTACTGTCTAGAACTGTTGTCCATTTTTGTAAACTTCCCTTGCCATCCATCCCCAAAGGTTCTCAATTGGATTTAGATCAGGGGAACAAGCAGGATGGGCCAAAAGAGTGATGTTATTCTCCTGGAAGAAGTCCCTTGTCCTGCGGGCATTGTGTACTGTAGCGTTGTCCTGTTGAAAAACCCAGTCGTTACCACACAGACGAGGGCCCTCAGTCATGAGGAATGCTCTCTGCAACATATGGACATAGCCAGCGGCCGTTTGACGCCCCTGCACTTCCTGAAGCTCCATTGTTCCACTAAAGGAAAAAGCACGCCAGACCATTATGGTGCCCCCTCCACTGTGGCACGTAGAAAACATCTCAGGTGGGATCTGCTTGTCATGCCAGTAACGTTGAATGTCCCATGTTTTGTGCTCTCTTGCAAAGTCCAAACGAGCAGTTCTGTGGCGTTCAAGGAGACGAGGTCTTCGAAGACGTTTTTTGTTTTTGAAGCCCTTCGGTCTCAGATGCCATCTGATGGTTATCGGGCTGCAGTCAGCATCAGTAAGGGCCTTAATTTGGGTCGAGGATCGTCCAGTGTCTTGACGGACAGCCAATTGGATCCTCCGGCTCAGTGCTGATGAAATTTTTTTGGGTCTTCCACTTGACTTTTGTTCCATAACCCTCAGGATCATTTAAGAAATTCCAAATGACTGTCTTACTGCGTCCCACCTCAGCAGCGATGGCGCGCTGTGAGAGACCCTGCTTATGCAGTTCAACAACCCGGCCACGTTCAAAAAGGGAGAGTTTTTTTGCCTTTGCCATCACAGCGTGTGACTACCTGACAGAAAATGACAATGAATCCACATCTTTGCACAGATTTGGCCTTTTAAAGGCATGTGGTCCTAAAATTTGGATCAGCTGAAAAACAGCCTGTTTCAGTTTAATCGTTATTTTCAATTAATTGAATGCTTAAAAAATCTTTTGTCTCACTCTCATTTCTTCTTGTTGCATGTTGAAGCTCTACTTGGAACCTTGTTAAGATCCAACAATGTAAAATATGATTTTTTGCCATTTTTCAAGTGGTCTTAAACTTTTGATCAGGACTGTATGCAGTTCTACTCGGGAGGCCTGCCAGGCAGACTTTGTTAGTTTATTACTGTGGTTATGTGAATGTGGTCACAAAGTGTTGAGTATTTGGGCTTTGTTCTCAGTAAAGGTGAGAGGAAAATCAGCCATGCCAGAATTTCCGCCGTGCTGGGTCTGCCCCGCCCACAAACAAAAAAAGACATGTTGACCTTTCTTGGCATGATTGGTTACTGCCGCCAATGGATTGCTGAGTGTTCCTACTATGGTAATATTCTGAGACAAACCGCTAATACTGATATGCCTGATTTCATTAAATGGTCTGATGAAAATGTTACAAGCTTTTAGTCATTTGAAATGTGCAATGGTTTCAAGTCCTGGTTTGGGCATACCCAACTATGGCGTGATGTTTCACTTTCTTGCCAGGGACAATTGTAAAACCATGGAGGGAGTCCTGGCACAAGATCATGGAGGCAAATACCACCCTGTTGCTTTTTTCTCAAAAGTGGTACCCGTACAGGTTCAGGGCATGCCTGCGTGTCTCAGGAGTTTGGCAGCCTGTGCTATTGTGGCTAATATGGCCACGCCTATCACCCTAGGTCATCCCATCACTCTGCATACCTCACACAATGTTCAGGCCCAATTGAAGAACATTCATACACAACATATGTCAGCACAAAGACTGAGTGGATATGAAGTTTTGTTGATATCTAATCCTCAACTTCATATCAAATAATCAGCACCCACATTCGGTCCAATGGCTATACTGAATTCCCTACTTGGCTACAAGGGAGATCAGGATGATTTGCCTCCTCCCCATGCATGTACTGAACTTATACATGAACATACCTCACCTAGGCCTGACTTACAGTCCACACCCGTTGAAGGAGCACCTGATACTTTTGTGGATGGATCCTGTTCCCGCCCTAATGACAACACTTATCATGCAGGATACACTGTGGTTCAACTCCCTGATGTTATACTGGAATCGAATCCTATACCTTTTCAGTCAGCCCAAGCAGCTGAACGGATTGACCTCACTAGAGCTTGTTGTCTTTTTGAGGGGAGAGATGTAAATGTATACATCGATTCCAAGTATGCCTTTGGAGTTGTACATGATCATGGGGTAATCTGGCAGAGGAGAGGCTTCATAGCTGCAGATGGGAGACAAATCTCACATTCCACCCTAGTACATGATCTCCTGGCCGCCATCCAATTACCAAGCAAAGTTGTTATTATCCATTGTAAGGCACATACTGGTCTCCAAACGCACATAGCTAAAGGGAATGCCCTAGCTGATCAGACAGCAAAAGAGGCTGCTATTAGAACGGCAGCAACAGTTCAAATGCCCTCCCTAGTTCCAGACATTACCCTTACTGACAATCTATCTATAATGCTCCCTAAGGGATGGTTTTTGTCTTGTGGTAACAGCACTTACAATTACATTCCTGCTAATTTTATTGGAGGTCCCTGCGCGATATCCAGGCTGACTTTGGCCCTTCCCAGTCAACCCCCTATCAGGAGAGCTTACAGATAGGTTACCAAGACTTTATCAGAAGACTGTGCCGGCAGCACAGTGATGAGGAAGACAGCACAAAATCCTCCGGGGCACACACTGTGGTAGGGGAGCACCAGCCTAGATGGAGGTTGAGGTGCCCTTGATGACGACATTTTTTAGGGTGCTTGTGGTGGCTGGGTCCCTTGGTGGTATTTGTCGTGACTCTAGTACCGTTTATGGTGGTACAACCAGTTGTAGTAGTATTGAAGAATGAGGTAGACAGTGGTAGGATACAACTCACAACTTTTACTGTAGCTGGTTTTAGTTGCAGCATATAGAGGTTCTTTTCAAAAAATTAGCATATTGTGATAAAGTTCATTATTTTCTGTAATGTACTGATAAACATTAGACTTTCATATATTTTAGATTCATTACACACAACTGAAGTAGTTCAAGCCTTTTCTTGTTTTAATATTGATGATTTTGGCATACAGCTCATGAAAACCCAAAATTCCTATCTCAAAACATTAGCATATCATGAAAAGGTTCTCTAAACGAACTATTAACCTAATCATCTGAATCAACTAATTAACTCTAAACACCTGCAAAAGATTCCTGAGGCTTTTAAAAACTCCCAGCCTGGTTCATTACTCAAAACCGCAATCATGGGTAAGACTGCCGACCTGACTGCTGTCCAGAAGGCCATCATTGACACCCTCAAGCAAGAGGGTAAGACACAAAAAGAAATTTCTGAACGAATAGGCTGTTCCCAGAGTGCTGTATCAAGGCACCTCAGTGGGAAGTCTGTGGGAAGGAAAAAGTGTGGCAGAAAACGCTGCACAACGAGAAGAGGTGACCGGACCCTGAGGAAGATTGTGGAGAAGGACCGATTCCAGACCTTGGGGGACCTGCGGAAGCAGTGGACTGAGTCTGGAGTAGAAACATCCAGAGCCACTGTGTACAGGCGTGTGCAGGAAATGGGCTACAGGTGCCGCATTCCCCAGGTCAAGCCACTTTTGAACCAGAAACAGCGGCAGAAGCGCCTGACCTGGGCTACAGAGAAGCAGCACTGGACTGTTGCTCAGTGGTCCAAAGTACTTTTTTTGGATGAAAGCAAATTTTGCATGTCCTTCGGAAATCAAGGTGCCAGATTCTGGAGGAAGACTGGGGAGAGGGAAATGCCAAAATGCCTGAAGTCCATTGTCAAGTACCCACAGTCAGTGATGGTCTGGGGTGCCATGTCAGCTGCTGGTGTTGGTCCACTGTGTTTTATCAAGGGCAGGGTCAATGCAGCTAGCTATCAGGAGATTTTGGAGCACTTCATGCTTCCATCTGCTGAAAAGCTTTATGGAGATGAAGATTTCATTTTTCAGCACGACCTGGCACCTGCTCACAGTGCCAAAACCACAGGTAAATGGTTTACTGACCATGGTATTACTGTGCTCAATTGGCCTGCCAACTCTCCTGACCTGAACCCCATAGAGAATCTGTGGGATATTGGGAAGAGAAAGTTGAGAGACGCAAGACCCAACACTCTGGATGAGCTTAAGGCCGCTATCGAAGCATCCTGGGCCTCCATAACACCTCAGCAGTGCCACAGGCTGATTGCCTCCATGCCACGCAGCATTGAAGCAGTCATTTCTGCAAAAGGATTCCTGACCAAGTATTGAGTGCATAACTGAACTTAATTATTTGAAGGTTGACTTTTTTTGTATTAAAAACACTTTTCTTTTATTGGTCGGATGAAATATGCTAATTTTTTGAGATAGGAATTTTGGGTTTTCATGAGCTGTATGCCAAAATCATCAATACTAAAACAAGAAAAGGCTTGAACTACTTCAGTTGTGTGTAATGAATCTAAAATATATGAAAGTCTAATGTTTATCAGTACATTACAGAAAATAATGAACTTTATCACAATATGCTAATTGTTTGAAAAGAACCTGTACATCCAGACAGAATACAGTCTCTTGATATTTAGAGTAATTCTGTTGATCCACTGTTAATTGGTTTTGGCTAGGTCCTGACTCAGGCTGTGGTTCTGTATAGGTCTTATTGGTAGGTGACTTGCTTCGGGTCCCTTTTCAACCAGTGTAGTTTGGTGAGGTTGCCCGTGGCTAAAGAATCCTTCACCTGGATTCCCAAAGGTCTTTGATGCCTGGGTAGTGGCTATTATCCTTTGGTCTTAAGTCCTTTCTTGACTTTGTCCCTTCTTGGACTAGACTTTTACCTGAGCAGTTTTGTGCTCGATCTGCACACTCTCTAACTAACAGAAGACTGACCACAATTAAGACCTGAGCTAGGCTAGATGTCCCAGAGTGGTGCTATCCCCATCTAGTGGTGGGATGTATAAAGCACACTTGACCAGCCTATGAACAGGGATACATCAGGTAATGTAATGCAAAATGACATGCAACACAGTAATACAGTTTTTCAGTATTTTGCAGTTCCCACGTGTCCTGAGTGGGACGCTGCATACCCCCATGGTAAAACGTGAATCGACCTCGACACATTTTTGACTCAATGTTGTGTCTTCCTGTAAGATATAAGAGAAGGGAAAGCATGCATGCATAGGAAATAAGACCATAGCCCCATTCTTGTACTCCTTGTATCTGAAAGTAAAATGGGTTAGGCAAACATATCTCAGGCAACAACGAAATGTGACAAAAGGTGACAACAGTGTTGTAATTTTTCCTCTGAAGACTGGTTATGTAATGGCAAAATCAAGATAGTCCATAATGAGGTGGAAAAAGTAAAAGAAACAAAAATAACATCTCAGGAGGCTCACAGTTTATGAGTCCGTTCCCTGGGCACAGGAAAATGTCAAAATAGCATATCATAGAGGCTCAGGTGCGTGAAAGTCTATCTCCAGGTGCAGGCTTGAACGTTGCAAAACAGGTGTAAGGTAAGTAGTCCCTTAAAAAGTCCTTTAAGGAGATAGAACATAATAAAACGTAGATCAGTCTCTTTCTTAAACTCTGGAACTAATGACGATGTAAGGATGCACGCAACGATGAAACGGCAGGTCTGGAAGTTGCCTTCTCAGCTGCTGGTGCAGGAAATCCCTATAACGGGCAGGTGGTTGTCCTCTTGTAATCCTGTCGGATCTACGAAGCGGCTGAGACTCTACAGGCCTTATTTCAAGGGAACTTGCTGTTTCCTGAGCTGTAGTAGATACTTCTCGAGATGTCTCTTCCGGTTGACGTGCAGTTGTGTTGGTCTTGGCAGGCACTAAAATATTGAGCCATGGGGTAAAGAACCATTGTAAAGGATCAGAGTCTAATAACGTTTTTCCAAAAGACTGTATTGGTCCTTCTGAATCAGATAATATTACAGGCTCTGGTTCTACGGATTGAGTTTCCTCTTGAATAGCTTCTTCTTGGAGAGTTTCTTCTTGAGTATCTTCCTTGAGACACAACTTAAGGCGATTTCGATGCACTACACGTGATTTGTCCTCTTGGGTAATCTCATAAGTATCAGTCTCTGGATTGAGAATAGCGGTAATGGTGTAAGGTTCTCTCTCCCATTTGCTATCTAATTTGCTGGTACAATGGTTGTTCCCACACACGGTCACCAATTTTGAGAGGTTCTGCTTTGGCAGATTGGTTATAATCTTTCTGTTGTTTTTCATGAGCATGTTCCATGCGTGGTTGAACAATTTCTTGTGCATCAATTAAATGTCACGGCGGACAGTATCTCAGATATACAGACAACCAAATAAACAAGTGTCTAGGCGAGATGCTGGGGAATGGTCACCTCCTAGCATATCCCTGACTTCTGTTCCTACGCTGCTAAGCCCACATTCAGACCTTGATGGTAGGAATAATGTGTCCTCATGCCTGGACTGCTAACACCCTAGAATCCCTGAGATGGTGAAAGGGGAGAAGGGGTAGAAGACACACAAACAGCCTAGACCGCAAATAACAAAAACAGAAACCAAACTTATCTGAGCTGGAACAGACAATCCTTCCTTGAATCCAAGGCCAGACTGAATTCTTTAACCCGCGCGGCCCTCTGGGAGTGAAGGCAATTTAAGCCAATGACACCACCCAGAGCACCTGAAGGAAGGCGGATCCAGCATGATTCCAAAACAAAACAAATGGTTAGACACGTGCTGCCAATCTGACAGACCTCCGCACACCGTCCGAGCAGAGCATGACAGTACTCCCCCTTCTACGGGTGACTTCTGGGCACCCCGGACCAACCTTATCCGGGTGGGCTCTGTGAAAAGCCCTAACCAGTCGGCTGGCGCTGACCTCCAGCGCCGGAACCCACATCCTCTCCTCAGGGCCGTATCCCCTCCAGTGGACCAGGTACTGAAGGGAACCCCGAAGAACTCTAGAGTCAAGAATCCTGGAGATCTTGAACTCTAAATTCCCATCGACCAGAACAGGAGGAGGAGGCAATGGCGATGGTTCCACCGGTCTCACATATTTTTTCAATAAAGATCTATGGAACACATCATGGATCCTCCAAGTCTGCGGAAGATCCAGCTGAAACGCTACTGGATTGATCACCGCAGATATTTTGTACGGGCCGATTAATCTTGGGCCCAGTTTCCAAGATGGCACTCTCAATTTAATATTTTTAGTGGACAACCACACCAGATCACCCACACACAGGTCCGGACCAGTCACACTTCTCCTGTCAGCCATTCGCTTATATCTCTCACCCATCGTCTCCAAATTCACTTGTATCCTCCGCCAGATAGAAGATAAGGTAGAAGAAAACCTTTCCTTCTCTGGCATCCCAGAGCAACTAGTCCCTGAAATGGTACCAAACTGAGGATGAAAACCATATGCGCCAAAAAATGGCGACTTACCTGTGGATTCCTGCCTACGGTTATTCAAAGCAAACTCCGCTAGGGGCAGGAATGAGGACCAGTCCTCCTGATTCTCCGCCACAAAGCACCTCAAGTAGGTCTCCAGGTTCTGATTAGTATGCTTCGTCTGTCCATTCGACTGCGGATGGAAAGCCGAAGAGAATGAAAGTTGAATGCCAAGCCGAGAGCAGAATGCCCTCCAGAACCTGGAGACAAACTGTGTTCCCCTATCAGAAACCACATCCAAAGGAATACAATGCAATTTCACGATATTATCAACAAAAATTTGCGCAAGAGTCTTGGCATTAGGCAGACTAGTTAACGATATAAAATGAGTCATCTTGCTAAAACGGTCAACTACCACCAAAATTACTGTTTTCCCCAAGGAACTTAGTAGATCCGTAATAAAGTCCATGGACAAGTGCGTCCAAGGACGAGACGGAATAGATAAAGGAAGGAGTGAACCAGCCGGTCGAGTATGAGCAACCTTAGATCGTGCACAGGTCTCACAAGCTGCCACGTAATCCTCAATGCTCCTAAGTAAACCGGGCCACCAGAACCTCCGAGACACAAGGTCACAGGTGGACTTACCACCAGGATGTCCAGCAAGGGCAGTATCGTGATGTTACTTGAAAACCTTGTATCGCAGTTCTTTGGGAACAAACAACCTCCCTGGGGGACAAGAACCAGGAGCCCCCTCATGAGCTCCCAACACCTCCATCTCCAATTCGGGATACAGAGCTGAAACCACAACCCCGTCAGCCAAAATCGGAGCAGGATCCTCTGAATCACCTCCCCCAGGAAAACTGCGAGACAACGCATCTGCCTTGATGTTTTTGACCCCCGGACGAAAAGTAACAACAAAATTGAACCTGGTAAAAAACAGTGACCATCTGGCCTGCCTAGGATTCAGACGCTTGGCAGATTGCAGGTAAGCCAAATTCTTATGATCCGTATAAACAGTAACGGGGTGAGAAGCCCCCTCCAACCAGTGACGCCATTCCTCAAAGGCCAACTTTATAGCCAGCAACTCTCTATCTCCCACATCATAGTTCCTCTTGGCGACCGAGAACTTCTTAGAAAAAAAAAGCACACGGGACCCACTTGCCAGGAGAAGAACCCTGCGACAGCACCGCTCCCACCCCCACCTCTGATGCATCCACCTCCACCACGAATGGCTGAGACACATCGGGCTGCACCAGAATGGGAGCAGACGCAAAACACTCCTTAATAGTCGAAAAGGCCTGTAATGCCTCCTCCGACCAAACAGAGACGTCAGTGCCCTTCTTTGTCATATCAGTCAGAGGTTTAACAATGGTGGAATAGTTCAGAATACATTTTCTATAATAGTTAGTAAACCCCAAAAACTGCATCCAAGCTTTCTGATTCTCTGGTCGGTCCCATTCCAGAACCGCCCGGACCTTTTCGGGGTCCATACGGAAACCAGAGTCGGAAAGCAGATATCCCAAAAACGGAAGCTCCTGCACCAAAAACACACATTTTTCCAATTTGGCATATAATTTATTCTCCTGAAGGATCGTCAAAACCTGTCTCACATGATCCTGATGGGTCTTCAGATCAGGAGAGTAAATTAAAATGTCATCTAAGTAAACTACCACGAACCTCCCCACCAAGTGATGAAAAATGTCATTGACAAATCTCTGAAATACCGCTGGTGCGTTCGTCAACCCAAAAGGCATAACCAGATTCTCAAAATGACCCTCGTGCGTATTGAAGGTCGTCTTCCACTCATCCCCTTCCTTGATTCTGATCCGATTGTAGGCCCCTCTCAAATCCAACTTGGAGAACACCCTGGCACCAACAATCTGATCAAAAAGGTCGGAGATCAAAGGAAGGGGATACGGATCCCGGACCCAGTGGCGTACTGCCAAAATAGGCAGACCACGCCGTTGCTTTGGGGCCCGCGGCACAGGGGGGCCCGGAGCGCATGAAAGGCTCCGCCCCCTACTCTGCACAAGACAGTGACAGTTTATTCATAGTTTCAGGCGGCATTCTTGAACTTCTCCCTCCGGCTCCAACCCCACCCATTGTTCGGGCTGCATCTCCCTCCCAGGCAAGGATCTTGCTGCTGCTGATTGGCCAGTGTATCAGGCAGCAGGAGCAGCGCAGCCAGGCCCACATAGAGACTAGGGTGGCCACTGGCTTCACGGATCTCGCCGGCTACGCCCCCAAAACTTACAAACCACGCCCACCTTCGCGAAGCCACGCCCCATCGCCTGCCGGGAAAAGGGCGAAGGAAAGGTAAGAACTTGTGGAGGGGTCATGGGTGTCCTGGAGGGACAGTAGTAGTTATTAATGGTAACCCCTTTCAGCAGTACGCTATTCACAGTATTTATTAACCCTTTTCAGCAGTCCCCTGAGGGCTTAATAAATACTGTGAATGGGGAACTGCTGAAAGGGGTTAATAAATACTGTGAAAGTGTGAAGGGCCTTCACATAAACCCTTTTCAGCAGTCCCTCTAGGGGTGGGCGATATAGACGATATAGGCGATATGCGATATAAATTTGTGCCACGATATGGATTTTGAGCATATCGCCAGACCGCGATATGATCGCGCTCTCTGCGCGCACCATCTTCTCCTGAGCCGGCACACTGGGCACAGTGGAGAAGGAGAGAGTCCCTCCCTCCCCACTGTGCGCGGCTGCCGCTGACCACCAATGACAAAAGAGGAGGAGGGGAGGGACTGACAGTAAATCATTGAGTTTTCACGATCTCAGTGAGCGCGTGAAAACTCAAATCCGATGGTATATTCTAACCCCCAGGCGTTCCCATGGTGACAGGGACGCTTGCCTGGGGGTTAGAATATACAGGGCCATGCCGCTGACAGTAGAACATTTAAAAACTAATCAGTAACTTTAACTTTATTCATTGGTGATCTCTTTACTGTATACCTTACTAGGTCTTAGCTCCGATAACAGCAGGCAGTGCGGGCGGGTGGCGCTCACTCACTGACGTCACGCGCCTGCTCCTCCCACTAGGCGGCGCAGGCGCGTGACGTCAGTGAGTGAGCGCCGCCCCTCGCACTGCCTGCTGTTATCGGAGCTAAGACCTAGTAAGGTATACAGTAAAGAGATCACCAATGAATAAAGTTAAAGTTACTGATTAGTTTTCAAATGTATTCCTGTGAGCGTCGGGGGGGGGGGAGGGATCTGTGGATGGCACCGTTTAGGGGAGGGGGGGATCTGTGGATGGCACCGTTTAGGGGAGGGGATCTGTGGATGGCACCGTTTAGGGGAGGGGGGGATCTGTGGATGGCACCGTTTAGGGGGGGGGGGGGGTCTGTGGATGGCACCGTTTAGGGGAGGGGAGGGATCTGTGGATGGCACCGTTTAGGGGAGGGGAGGGATCTGTGGATGGCACCGTTTAGGGGAGGGGGGGGGATCTGTGGATGGCACCGTTTAGGGAGGGGGATCTGTGGATGGCACCGTTTAGGGTAGGGGATCTGTGGGAGGGGGGGGATCTGTGGATGGCACCGTTTAGGGGAGGGGAGGGATCTGTGGATGGCACCGTTTAGGGGAGGGGGGGATCTGTGGATGGCACCGTTTAGGGGAGGGGGGGGGATCTGTGGATGGCACCGTTTAGGGGAGGGGGGGATCTGTGGATGGCACCGTTTAGGGGAGGGGAGGGATCTGTGGATGGCACCGTTTAGGGGAGGGGGGGATCTGTGGATGGCACCGTTTAGGGGAGGGGGGGGATCTGTGGATGGCACCGTTTAGAAGAGGGGGGGATCTGTGGATGGCACCGTTTAGGGGAGGGGGGGGATCTGTGGATGGCACCGTTTAGGGGAGGGGAGGGATCTGTGGATGGCACCGTTTAGGGGAGGGATCTGTGGATGGCACCGTTTAGGGGAGGGGGGATCTGTGGATGGCACCGTTTAGGGGAGTGGGGGATCTGGGGATGGCACCGTTTAGGGGAGGGGGGGGATCTGGGGATGGCACCATTTAGGGGAGGGGGGATCTGTGGATGGCACCGTTTAGGGGAGGGGGATCAGCTCCCTGCTGCTGTGTGCACAAAGCACAGGGCAGCAGGGAGAGTGTAAAGTCCTATTCACCCTAATAGAGATCTATTAGGGTGAATATGACAAGGGTTCTACGTTCTAGCCCTTAAGGAGACTAATAGTTATTAAATAAAAAGTTTAAAAAAGTTTAAACACGCCCCCCAAATATAGAAAACAATATATCGCAATATATATCGCATATCGCACATGCTTAAAATTTTATCGCAATATAGATTTTAGGCCATATCGCACACCCCTAAGTCCCTCATTCACAGTATTTAACCCCTTTCAGTCCCCTCTTCACACTTATTTATTTCCCCCTTTCAGCTGTTCCCAGGACCCACACAGTAGTTATTATTAACCCCTTTCAAAATTACCAGCGCCTGCCCTTCACCCCTTTGAGCAATCCCCGACGGCCCACAGCACAGACCAGGGAGTACCTCAGCGCAGCTGCGGTCCTCAGAGTCTGTTCCTCCACTTCCTGCGTGGCCACGCCTGCACAAACCAGAATTGACTGGCGCGATGCAGGAGTGATCCTTAAAGTGCCCCGTACTCGTCGAGTCTAGAGTTGCTGATGACCACAAAAAAGGAGGACTTCCGGTTGTCCGTCCTGGCCTTGTTCAGGACGGAGGACCAGGAGTCTAAAAAACGGACGTCTGGTCACCCTAATAGAGGAGTGCACCCGGCGTGGCAGAGTTATCCTCTGCGCTCACGTGCTGCCCGCCATCTGCCGCCCGCCCTCAAGACAGTCATCAGCCAGTGAGTGCCCCCCACCCCTGGCCCATACTGAAGGACTGGTCAGTGAACACAGAAGTGTGCCACAGGACAGCAGCAGACTTAATATAAAGCTCATATATAGTATTGGTTGGATATGGGTATTCTTGATAGTGGGAGGGCAGCAGCAAGCAGTGGGGTTTGGGGGGAAGGGGGCCCTGTAGGATCATAGAGGACTCAGGAGGACAGTGTGCTTTCCTCCTACTCCCCCCCCCCCTCACTCCCCGGGGAGAAGAGGGTGGAAGCACACTGTCCTCCTGAGTCCTCTATGATCCTACAGGACCCCCCAGCATATCAGTCACCTTGCAGGGGCGGGGGGAGAATATGATTGGAGGCTATGTGCACACTTAGCATCAGCAGCAATGAGTTAAAGGGGTTATCCAACCCCTATAATGCCCCACAAAATGCTCGGGGCCAGGCACCTTACTTACCTCATTCCCCAGCACCCGCATTGCTCCTGATGCCCACACAGCCGCCACTGCCTCCCTCCCGTCACGCAGATTAATACATCCAGCGACATAGGGGGGAGCAGGCTAGCAGCCAAAACCAGGCCACAATGGGAACGAGCCTCCCTAGCATCGCGGGTGATGCTAGGGAGGCTCATTTCCGACGCAGCCTGCTATTGTCTGCACCGCCCCATTGGGCATAAGTATTAACTGTATGCGGTGCCTGGGCAATTTGGGGGGCATAATAGGGATTAAATAGCCCCTTTAACCCTTAGGATACCAGAGTTTTTTTCATTTTTGCATTTTATTTTTCCTTCCCTATCTTCCTTGAGCCATAACTTTTTTTGTGGGAAAACACCACACGCTTTCCACCTTTTTAGGGGTTTTGTTCCTACAGCTTTACCTTTGTGGCAAAACTGACCTGTTCCCTTCATTCTCTGGGTCAGTACGATTACAACGATACCACATATGTATAGGTTTTTTATGTCTAAATAGTGTAAAAATACATTAACACTTTGATAAAAAAAAAAAATATTACTTTTTTACATCACCATATTCTGACCCCCATAACTTTTTTATAGTTATATGATCTACTGAGTTGTGTGGGGGCTCATTTTTTGCGGGATGAACTGTAGTTTTTATTGATACCCTTTTGGAGTGTGTGTGATTTTTAAAATCACATTTTATTACATTTTTTGGGGTGAGAGAAGTGATGAAAAAATGGCGCTGGTAACAAAGCTGTGTCAGGCTTTACCAAAGTGGGCACAGGCAGGAGGAGTGATATATATGCGGGCTCCTTCCCTGCACTCGTTCAGTTGTGCTCGCATACATATGGCGCCCTGTGCCCACTCTGCTAAAGCCTGACATCGCCCATTTATGCCCGACTTTACCAAAGCAGACAGGCAGGAGCAGTGATGTGTGCTGTACATGGCTGAGATCCTTACTCCCATACAGAGAGAGTATGGATTATAAAGCGCTATAAGCACCTGAATTCAGCACCTATTTCTTAAAGGTTTCTAACGGTTTCAGTAGAACATGTATACATTTTTTTTATTGGCAAATGGGGGTGTGGAAGGGGAGGAGCCAGGAGGTGGGATGGGCCAAGGGTGGGTAGTGGGCGGGGTTGGGGGCCCAATTCAGACTCTTGCTATGGGGCCCAGTGATTTCTGTGTACGCCCCTGCCCGGACCATAATACGGTTCAATTCCCGAAAATCCAAACACGGTCTCAGTGATCCATCCTTTTTCTTAACAAAGAAAAAACCTACTGCCACCGGAGACTTCCATGGCCTAATATGATCTTTTGCCAAACTCTCGGCGATATACTTTTGCATGACCTCTCTTTCAGGTTGGGAAAGATTGTAAAGGCGAGACTTTGGCAACTTAGCTCCTGGGATGAGATTAACAGGACAATCATAGTCACGATGAGGGGGCAATTCCTGAGTCCCACCCTCCGAAAAGACATCCGCAAAGTCTGAGAGATATTGAGGTAGAACCACAGTGGACACCCCAGAGATAGATGTGCCAAGACAATTCTCCGAACAAAACTCTCCCCAACCAATAATTTGTCTTGCCTGCCAATCAATAATTGGATTATGTTTTGTCAATCACAGTAAACCTAGGACTATAGGAGCAGGCAAATTCCTCATGACAAAACAAGAAATAAGCTCTACATGTGAATCACCAAACCTCAACTGAATACCATGTGCAATATGAGTGAGACTCCTTTGAGAAAGAGGTGAAGAATCTATTGCAAACACCAGAATCTCCCTTTCTAAAGTACACGTACTTAGACACAGATTTTGAAGGAAAAGAAAGTCAATAAGGTTTAGCCCAGCACCACAGTCAATGAATACCTCAACAAAAGTTTTTCTTGAGTCTAGCGCCACCATAGCTGGAAGGAGAAAACGAGAATTACAGGGAGCTTGCATATTTGCTTGTTCCACTACTCTATTCACGCTACCAAGAGTCAGGACGTTTTTTTCTTTCTTTCATATCATCACACGGTTTAACAAAAGGACAAGCAAAAACAAAATGGTCACTTTTACCACAGTAGTAACATAATTTATGTAATCTCCTAAAGTTTCTCCTACCAGAATGAAAAGATATCTGACCAAACTGCATGGGTTCCTCCCCTAGCCCAGAGTTATAAGTAATATCACCCTGGGCAGCAGGTGAGACAAAACCACACGCAGAAGGGATCCCTTGCATGGAGGGACCCTTACACCTCTCTCTGATACGTCTATCCAACTGTATAGCCAAAGACATAGCATTCTCTAGAGTATCCGGGTACTCATGAAAAGCCAGGGCATCTTTCAACCTCTCAGATAACCCCTGACAAAACTGACTACGTAACGCGGGGTCGTTCCACCCCGACTCAGTAGCCCATCTCCAAAACTCTATGCACTAAACCTCTGCAGTATGTTTACCCTGTAATAAGTTACGCAATTTAGATTCGGCCATCGAGACACGATCTGGGTCATCGTAAATCAATCCCAGGGCTTTGAAAAATTCCTCCACCGACCGAAGGGCCAGAGAACCGGGCGGCAGAGAAAAAGCCCAGGATTGCACGTCCCCTTTTAGCAGAGACATGATTATACCAACCCTCTGACTTTCATCACATGACGAAAATGGACGCAGTCGAAAATACAATTTGCATGACTCTTTAAAGCGAAAAAAATCATCTGCACCCCCTGTAAATTTCTTGGGAAGAGCGACTTTAGGCTCCCCACCAATTTGACCTGCACCTGATGCCAGAACACTCTGACACCGTGTGACCGAACTACGCAGATCCGCAACCTCTAGGGACAATCCCTGCATGCGGTCAACCAGTGCATCAATTGATGCCATCACAAAACCGCTGAGTAATGGCAGTCACAGTAGGGCGGGTTATAATGTCACGGCGGACAGTATCTCAGATATACAGACAACCAAATAAACAAGTGTCTAGGCGAGATGCTGGGGAATGGTCACCTCCTAGCATATCCCTGACTTCTGTCCCTACGCTGCTAAGCCCACATTCAGACCTTGATGCTAGGAATAATGTGTCCTTGTGCCTGGACTGCAAACACCCTAGAATCCCAGAGATGGTGAAAGGGGAGAAGGGGCAGAAGACATACAAACAGCCTAGACCGCAAATAACAAAAACAGAAACCAAACTTATCTGAGCTGGAACAGACAATCCTTCCTTCCTTGAATCCAAGGCCAGACTGAATTCTATAACCCGCACGGCCCTCTGGGAGTGAAGGCAATTTAAGCCAATGACCCCACCCAGAGCACCTGAAGGAAGGCGGATCCAGCATGATTCCAAAACAAAACAAATGGTTAGACACGTGCTGCCAATCTGACAGACCTCCGCACACTGTCCGAGCAGGGCATGACATTAAACGTCTTTGGTGCTCACTCACCCAATCAGTTTTTGGTAGAGGGTTGATTGCATCAGGCACTTGTACGCACTTGTATGATCAGCAGGTAGTGTACCTTGTCGGCCAAACATAAGATAGTAAGGTGTATACCCAGTAGAACAATGAATAGTGTTATTGTAGGTGTACATCAATTTAGGCAGTAGAGTAGGCCAATCATTTCTTGTAGCAGGTGGTACCGCTCTTAGCATCTCAATTAAAGTTTGATTCATTTTCTCGCAAAGCCCATTCCCTTGGGGATGGTAGGCTGTGGTCCTGATTTTCTGGTAATTGTGAAATGTACACAGTTCTTTGAAGAGTTGCGACTCAAAGGCAGATCCCTGATCTGTAAGGATTCTTTCTGGGCATCCATATGGCAACAAGAAATGTTTCCAGAAGGCATCTGCAGTTGTTTTAGCAGTCAAGTCCTTGACAGGTACGGCTACAACAAATTTAGTATAATGATCAACTATGGTCATAGGCTAGCGTATGTGTAACCTAAGCGACTTGGTTCCAGCTTCACATGGTCAATTGCAACTATTTCTAGCGGTGTTCGGCTTACAATGAGATGTAAGGGTGCTTTTTGGTCATGTTTTTCATTTCTTCCAACAGCACAGGTGGAACACTCTCTACACCACTTTTCAATGTCTCTCATCCCGATCCAGTAGAATATTCTATGGATGGTGGCTTCTGTTTTCTGCCAAAGTGTCCTGATTGATCATGGTACATCTCAAGTATTATTCTTGCATCTCGGCGCGGTATTAAGATTTGATACAGACGATCCCAGGTACTTGGATCTAAGGTCCTTCTTAATAGTAGGCCCTTCTGTAGAAAGAGGTGTTTTCTGTGTGTCCATAGTTTTGACAATTCTGGATCAGCATTCCTCCTGCGGATTCTTTCTGGTGTTCTTCCGCTGGTGAAGAAATCTTGCAGTTCACCCAACACTCTGCTTTCATTTTGCAGCTTGATCCATCTCTCTTTGTCCACTTGAGATTTTGGATCCACTTGTTGAAGTTTAAGGGCCTTTTTCCCTTTGATGGTGATAATGCCTTGGTGGGCAAAATCTTTGTAGAAGGATGGCATTTCTACCTCTTCCCAAACATCTTCTTGTGTAGTAGGGTCTTCTTGGGTCGGCAGACGGGATAATGCATCCGCATTTTCATTTGCTTTTCCTGTTCTGTATTTAACGGTGAAATTGTAGTTAGCAAGGCGTGAGGCCCATCTTTGTTCTAATGCTCCCAACTTGGCGGTGTTAAGATGCGCTAGCGGGTTGTTATCTGTGAAGTCCACAAATGGTGTTGCGGCAAGGTAATCTTTAACCGCCTCCGGACCGCCGAACGCAGCGACGCGTCCTGGAGGCGGTCGATTCATTCCCCTGGACGCATATACGCGTCATCTCACGAGACACAAGATTTCCTGTGAACGCGCGCACACTGGCACGAGCGTTCACAGGATCGGAAGGTAAGCGAGTGGATCTCCAGCCTGCCAGCGGCGATCGTTCGCTGGCAGGCTGGAGATGCGATTTTTTTAACCCTTAACAGGTATATTAGACGCTGTTTTGATAACAGCGTCTAATATACCTGCTACCTGGTCCTCTGGTGGTCCCTTTTGTTTGGATCGACCACCAGAGGACACAGGCAGCTCAGTATTATGTAGCACCAAACACCACTACACTACACCACCCCCTGTCACTTATTAACCCCTTATTAACCCCTGATCACCCCTGATCACCCCATATAGACTCCCTGATCACCCCCCTGTCATTGATCACCCCCCTGTCATTGATCACCACCTTGTAAGGCTCCATTCAGACGTCCGTATGTTTTTTACGGATCCACTGATACATGGATTGGATCCGCAAAACACATACGGACGTCTGAATGGAGCCTTACAGGGGGGTGATCAATGACGGGGATGATCACCCCATATAGACTCCCTGATCACCCCCCTGTCATTGATCACCCCCCTGTAAGGCTCCTTTCAGACGTCAGTGTGTTTTTTACGGATCCACGGATACATGGATCGGATCCGCAAAACGCATACAGACGTCTGACTAGAGCCTTACAGGGGGGTGATCACCCCATATAGACTCCCTGATCACCCCCCTGTCATTGATCACCCCACTGTAAGGCTCCATTCAGACGTCCGTATGTTTTTTACGGATCCACGGATGCATGGATCGGATCCGCAAAACACATACGGACATCTGAATGGAGCCTTACAGGGGAATGATCAATGACAGGGGGGTGATCACCCCATATAGACTCCCTGATCACCCCCTGTCATTGATCACCCCCCTGTCATTGATCACCCCCCTGTAAGGCTCCATTCAGACGTCCGTATGTTTTTTACGGATCCAAGGATATATGGATCGGATCCGCAAAACACGTACGGACGTCTGAATGGAGCCTTACAGGGGGGTGATCAATGACAGGGGGGTGATCACCCCATATAGACTCCCTGATCACCCCCCTGTCATTGATCACCCCCCTGTCATTGATCACCCCCCTGTAAGGCTCCATTCAGACGTCCGTATGTTTTTTACGGATCCACGGATACATGGATCGGATCTGCAAAACACGTACGGACGTCTGAATGGAGCCTTACAGGGGGGTGATCAATGACAGGGGGATGATAACCCCATATAGACTCCCTGATCACCCCCCTGTCATTGATCACCGCCCTGTCATTGATCACCCCCCTGTAAGGCTCCATTCAGACGTCCGTATGTTTTTTACGGATCCACGGATACATGGATCGGATCCGCAAAACACGTACGGACGTCTGAATGGAGCCTTACAAGGGGGTGATCAATGACAGGGGGGTGATCACCCCATATAGACTCCCTGATCACCCCCCTGTCATTGATCACCCCCCTGTAAGGCTCCATTCAGACGTCCGTATGTTTTTTACGGATCCACGGATACATGGATCGGATCCCCAAAACACGTACGGACATCTGAATGGAGCCTTACAGGGGGTGATCAATGACAGGGGGGTGATCAGGGAGTCTATATGGGGTGATCACCCCCCTGTCATTGATCACCCCCCTGTCATTGATCACCCCCTGTAAGGCTCCATTCAGACATTTTTTTGGCCCAAGTTAGCAAAAAATTTTTTAGTTTTCTTACAAAGTCTCATATTCCACTAACTTGTGTCAAAAAATTAAATCTCACATGAACTCACCATACCCCTCACAAAATCCAAATGCGTATTTTTTTTAGACATTTATATTCCAGACTTCTTCTCACGCTTTAGGGCCCCTAAAATGCCAGGGCAGTATAAATACCCCACATGTGACCCCATTTCGGAAAGTAGACACCCCAAGGTATTCGCTGAGGGGCATATTGAGTCCATGAAAGATTGAAATTTTTGTCCCAAGTTAGCGGAAAGGGAGACTTTGTGAGAAAAAACAATAAAAAATATATTTCCGCTAACTTGTGGCAAAAAAAAAATTTCTATGAACTCGCCATGCCCCTCATTGAATATTTTGGGGTGTCTTCTTTCCAAAATGGGGTCACATGTGGGGTATTTATACTGCCCTGGCATTTTAGGGGCCCTAAAACTTGAGAAGAAGTCTGGGATCCAAATGTCTAAAAATGCCCTCCTAAAAGGAATGTGGGCCCCTTTGCGCATCTAGGCTACAAAAAAGTGTCACACATGTGGTATTGCTGTACTCAGGAGAAGTTGGGGAATGTGTTTTGGGGTGTCATTTTACAAATACCCATGCTGGTTGAGAGAAATATCTCTGCAAAAGACAATTTTTCCCATTTTTTTATACAAAGTTGGCAATTGACCAAGATATTTCTCTCACCCAGCATGGGTATATGTAAAATGACACCCCAAAACACATTCCCCAACTTCTCCTGAGTACGGCAATACCACATGTGTGACACTTTTTTGCAGCCTAAGTGGGCAAAGGGGCCCACATTCCAAAGAGCATCTTTTGGATTTCACCGGCCATTTTTTACAGATTTTGATTTCAAACTACTTTGCACGCATTTGGGCCCCTAAAATGCCAGGGCAGTATAACTACCCCACAAGTGACCCCATTTTGGAAAGAAGACACCTCAAGGTATTTCGTGATGGGCATAGTGAGTTCATGGAAGTTTTTATTTTTTGTCACAAGTTAGTGGAATATGAGACTTTGTAAGAAAAAAAAAATATTAAAAATCATCATTTTCCGCTAACTTGTGACAAAAAATAAAAAGTTCTATGAACTCACTATGCCCATCAGCGAATACCTTAGGGTGTCTACTTTCCGAAATGGGGTCATTTGTGGGGTGTTTGTACTGTCTGGGCATTGTAGAACCTCAGGAAACATGACAGTTGCTCAGAAAGTCAGAGCTGCTTCAAAAAGCGGAAATTCACATTTTTGTACCATAGTTTGTAAACGCTATAACTTTTACCCAAACCATTTTTTTTTACCCAAACATTTTTTTTTATCAAAGACATGTAGAACAATAAATTTCGAGAAAAATTTATATATGGATGTCGTTTTTTTTGCAAAATTTTACAACTGAAAGTGAAAAATGTCATTTTTTTGCAAAAAAATCGTTAAATTTCGATTAATAACAAAAAAAGTAAAAATGTCAGCAGCAATGAAATACCACCAAATGAAAGCTCTATTAGTGAGAAGAAAAGGAGGTAAAATTCATTTGAGTGGTAAGTTGCATGACCGAGAAATAAACGGTGAAAGTAGTGTAGTGCAGAAGTGTAAAAAGTGGTCTGGTCATTAAGGGTGTTTAAGCTAGGGGGGCTGAGGTGGTTAAATTTCTCTGTAACAGCCCACACGAGTGTGAGGAATTCCAATTTGAAGGAACTATAGTTTTGGTCGTTTCTTTCAGTACCTCTAAGAGATTTACTAGAGTAGGAAATGACTCTTTCTTTACCGTCTTGTATTTGCGACAAAACCGCTCCCAGGCCTTTTTTACTGGCATCTGTGTAAAGATGAAATGGCTGTTGGTAATCCGGATAGCCTAAGATTAGTGGTTCTGTTAACTTCTTCTTCAGGAGCTGGAAGGCAATTTCTCTTTCGGTGTTCCATTCAACTGGTATTGGAGATTTTTGATACCTTTTAGGATGTCCTCTCAGAAGTTCTAATATTGGCTCTGCAATTTGGGCAAAATGAGGAATAAAGCGTCTGTAGTATCTTGCGAAACTGAGAAAACTTCTCACTTCTTTCACCGTAGTAGGAGTAGGCCAATTTCGGACTACGGCTATCGTCTCTGGATCCGGTTTAACACCTTCAGAGCTGACAATATGCCCTAAGTATTTGACTTCTGGCTTCAGTAGATAACACTTAGATGGTTTGACTTTGAGTCCATGTTTAATGAGGACTTGAAAAACTTTGGCCAGATGTTTCAAGTGATCTTCATAAGATTTGGAGTAGATGATGACATCGTCTAAATATAACAGAACGGTTTCAAAATTTTTGTGGCTCAGACAACGTTCCATTAATCTTTGAAAAGTTCCGGGCGCATTGAAAAGTCCAAAAGGCATGCAGTTGAACTCAAATAGGCCCATAGGGGTGGTAAATGCAGTCTTCTCACGATCTTCACTGGTTAAATCAAGAGTAGAGAAGTAGGCTGAAGATCCTAAAGCTGTCAAGGATTCCTCTATGCGTGGTAAAGGGTAAGCATCCTTGTGAGTGGTTTGGTTCATTTTTCTGTAATCCACACAGAATCTGATGTTACCGTTCTTTTTACGGACAAGGACTAGCGGTGCAGCCCATGGTCTATGGCTGTCTTTGATGATATTGGAGTCCTTCATCTGCTTTACGGATTGGTACATAGTTGGCGGTATAGGCCGATACCTTTCCTTGATCGGTGGGTGTGAACCCGTAGGGATGGAGTGCTTAATGATATCTACTTCTCCGTAGTCTGTAGAATGCTTACTAAAGGCACGGTGATGCTCCTTAACAATTTCAGTACTCCCTCCAATTGGTGTTCTGGCGTTGAAGCATCTCCCACATGAAGTTCTTTCCACCAGGATGCGCTTAAATTTTGGTCCTGTGGGTGCTGTTTCTTGATAAGTTGCTCCGTGGTAGCTGTAGCCACACTGATGACATCCTGAAACGTAACTTGGATTAGCTGTGCAATGGGACGGTATTTTGTTAGTGTTACACTGCTATCACTCAAGTTTAGGAGTCGAATAGGCACTTTACCTTCAGAGACGGTTACTAGGCTTCTTGCAGCTCTAACTAGAGGATGGTCTTCCAAAACAACCTACCAGGGCTTGGTAGTCTTGACCCTGAATTCCGACTATAGCTCGGCACCACAAGAGAGTTTTGGTATTGGGTTGGAGAATCACAGGTTGATTATCCCGGATGCGGACACAACATTTTTCTGCTTTTTCGTTGGCGAATCTCTGTTGCGCATTTAGTACACAGATGGTTTGTTGGATCACCTTCTTAGAAGCAGGAGAGGCAGTAGGCACTGACTGGTGCAAAGCTTCCAGCATCTCAACATTCATTCCTAGGACTATTGGAGGGTTGTTGTTATTTTCTCTGACTTGTACCACAATAATGCCTTGTCGAGATAGTGTAGTTCCTCCTACTTGAATGGTAGGTTCCCAATAACCATGTATTGGTACAGGTTTGCCGTTACTGGCTGTGAGACTCAGCCAGGATTCTGGGGGCTGGGTAAGCGGATTTTGGCCCCAGTATTTTTCAAATGCTGCTTGTTGGATGGTAGTGACTTGGGATCCTGTGTCATCTAGGGCAACAAAAGGAACTCCATTTATTTGAAGTGTCACTTCTGGACGGGATCCTATGTATCTGGGTATCCAATAGGGATCTTCTGGACCTATTGATTTACCTCCCAAGGGGTGGTCCTTGGCCTTGGGGGTCACCCGTTTAACTGCCAGCAGGTTGCTTCAGTATGGCCTGACTTGTGACAGTATGTTCAGATAGGCCGCTTAGGGGTGCTAATGCGGTCCGGAGGGCGTCCACCCAAATTTCTGGAATAAGTCTCTTTAAAGTCAGGAGGGAAGAGTCTTCTGGACACAGGTTTCTCATCCTCCAGCAATACTGTTTTTTCCCACTGTTCCAACTTTTGGTGAACTTTCTCCAGACTTCTAGTCAGCAAGTGGACTTGCTCAGTAAGGGCAGCAACTGCGTCAGGAATTGGGGCTTGGGTTGCCTGACTGACGACAGGTAAAGGTTTTAAAGGGGTGACCAGCTGTGCTACTGGCACTACAGCGGATCTAACAGGTTCTGTCGGTGGATTTTTTCTCAGTATACTGATAGCTAACTCTTTAAAGTCTAATAAAGTAGCATTTGGATGCTGGGCGGCTAACATAAGGGCTCTTTCACACTTGCGTTCTTTTCTTCCGGCATAGAGATCCGTCATCGGAGCTCTATGCCAGAAGAATTCTGATCAGTTTTATCCTAATGCATTCTGAATGGAGAGAAATCCGTTCAGGATGCATCAGGATGTCTTCAGTTCCGGACCGGAACGTTTTTTGGCCGGAGAAAATACCGCAGCATGCTGCGCTTTTTGCTCCGACCAAAAATCCTGAAAACTTGCCGCAAGGCCGGATCCGGAATTAATGCCCATTGAAAGGCATTAATCCGGCCTTAAGCTAAACGTTGTTTCGACGCATTGCCGGATCCGACGTTTAGCTTTTTCTGAATGGTTACCATGGCTGCCAGGACGCTAAAGTCCTGGTTGCCATGGTAAAGTGTAGTGGGGAGCGGGGGAGCAGTATACTTACCGTCCGTGCGGCTCCCCGGGCGTTCCAGAGTGACATCAGGGCGCCCCACGCGCATGGATGACGTGATCGCATTGACACGTCATCCATGCGCATGGGGCGCCCTGACGTCATTCTGGAGCGCCCCGGGAGCCGCACGGACTGTAAGTATACTGCTCCCCCGCTCCCCACTACTACTATGGCAGCCAGGACTTTAATAGCGTCCTGGGTGCCATAGTAACACTGAACGCATTTTGAAGACGGATCCGTCTTCAAATGCTTTCAGCTCACTTGCGTTTTTCCGGATCCGGCGTGTAATTCCGGCAAATGGAGTACACGCCGGATCCGGACAACGCAAGTGTGAAAGAGCTAGCTGGCTCTTTAGATTGTCTGTATTGACGCCTTCAATAAACTTCTCTTTCAGGGTTTTGTCCTGATTCTCTGCCTCACGGGGGTCTACTTGGACAACAGCTCTAAGGGCTTCCTGCAAAGATAATGCAAAGTCTCTGAGTGACTCACCCGATTGCTGTTTCTTGCTGAATAACCTCATCTTGACCTCTGACACGGTTCTGGGTTCAAAGGTGGTGTAGAGACGTTCAAATATCTGCTCCAGTGTCCTCCTCTCTGAGCCAGGATTTCACTTCTCTGAGAGCAGCTCCTTCCAATTGCGCAAGGAGAATCTCCATATGTTTCTCTGGGGATACAGGGTATAATCTAAACATAGCAAGAATTTTCTCTTTAAAGTCCCTTAAAGTGTGAACTTCTCCAGAATATCCTGGGAACCAGGGGGGCCCAAAATAATAAGGCATGGTTAAAGGCATTAAGCTTGGTGCCGCAGCAGCTGGTATTATGCTTGGACCGGCTGCGGCTGCCGCAGGGGGTCCGCGGAGGTCAGGCTGCACGTTATCCTCCTGCACAGACATGGTAACAGCAGGTGAATTATGGTTAGGTAAGTTAACTGTGGCTGTAAACACTTTTTGTGCGGCGTTGCTATGGGCAACAGCTATCTTGCGGGTGTATGGCCCTTTAAGAAACTTGGTGCCGGCTGAATGCAGTGCTTGAATAGCGCTCGTTTAAATCTCTGACAGCGCACATGGCTATCGACGCTCCTTATAATTAGCAGGGGCAAATCTAAGTACTCACAGGTTGCGATTACTACTTGGGGGACGGCAAGCAATGCGATCCTTTCCTCTCCGTTAGTTTGCATGTGAAGTCTCGCGACTTTTGGGTATGCGCACGTCACACTCTCCTCTCGTGCGTGGCGTCTCACTCTGATGTGCTGCAAACAGAGGAGACGGCACTGCGTTTGCATATAGGATCGGCCTCCCAGAATTGATACAGCAACAGGTAGGACGGGCTCGCCGGACAATTTTGCATAAATGGGCGGCACTAAGTTTTCCCGCTCTTCAGGGGGTGTCACAAACTTATCCACAGTGATGGCGCAGTATTTTTCAAACATGAAGGCCTCCAGTGGCCATTTTAAGTGCATAGAAACAGTCCATTCAATTACAGCAAGCCGTTTTAGTACCACACAAATATCTGATTTTCTCACTTTTGACACTGCGATTTTTATGTTGAAGACTGGTATAACACTTCCATGCAACTTCCAAATACTTTAAACAGTTCTGTGGCCCAACACAGTGTGCAATAAGTAAAAGTCTCTCAATGGAGCAAAGGGGCTTATTCTCATACGACAGTCTTTTAAATAAGGCGCAGGGGTTAAAATCCTGTTTGTGATGCCAAAATTCAGATGTGGCGTGCCAGAACTGCAGAGGCGACACTTCTGGTGCACGGTGGGCCGATGAGGGAAGGTATTATACAGTTCATTGGGTTACTCAAGGTTAGCAGAAAGCCTCCCTGGGCCGGCAGCACAGTGATGAGGAAGACAGCACAAAATCCTCCGGGGCACACTCTGTGGTAGTTTTACAAATGCCTAGGACGGCAATAAGACCTATCTTGACCCAGGTGAAATTTAATACTTCACTTTTATTATTATATATATTAAAATCTGAATTACTAGGTGAGTGCTCATTTTATTTACCTTTATTAACTATTTTACAAACCAAAAAAATACTATGTTTAAAAATACAGTCAGCACTCCACTAGAGAATTGAGATGTTGAACGACAATGACGGGGCATGGAGGGGTGCACTACCTCCCACCCTATTACTTGTAATACAGGGCAATGCCGTATTACTTAGTGCAGGGCTGTTGCCAACTGAATATTGTTGTCAGTATGGCAGTGTAAAGCAGTGGGGAACAGGCGACATCAACCCACTGTCAGATGTGATGCTAATGACCCCCTTATACACGTTGTTGTGCATTTTCATACGTATACAATATTATCTAATGACATTATAATCAAAATTAATGCTCATCTCATTGCCTTTAAGAATAAGATCAGCCTGAACCAAAGTTATATTATATGGCTGAGGAAGCCAAGATGAGTTCATGGCAAGTTCAGTCTAAATAAAAAAATTATAATTGTGAACATAAATGGACATTGTATTAAAAGTTAGTGCTATAGATATGAGACCATCTGTTAAGGAGTAAGTCAACTCCCTAAAACATGTCTGTCTGGAGGGAACAAGGTTACTTGATAAGGACTCATGTCCGTATCACACACCTGCTGCATGAGATTCAATTTATATATTCATAATTATATTATATATATCTTTGCATGGTATATTTAGTTTACAACATATGTTAATCAATAATTCATATATTGTGTTATCTATGTGTAACAATGTATCGATTTATATATATGTTATACCATGTATTTACCATTTAGAAGGTACAAGAACAAGTAAGTTTAAGTTAATTGGATTTCAAAACAATAGTTATTCATGGACGTAGATAAGTGAAATGTACAAGTTCCAATGCCAAGCATCAAAGCCGCTATATAAAATTTTCATCAAGTCAATCTATATTTCAAAAAGATAGGAGAAGACAGTCAACTCCAACAAGTCCAGGATATAGGTAATTAAAAGTGTCAGAGAAAGACCTTCCTCAATGATTTATAGTAAGAAAGGTCAACGAGTTCATATAACATTATTAGACATTTAATTTTAATGCTTAAAAGTTGGGATGTTCACCTACAGTACCGCAGTGCCATCTGGAGGCAGATGGGCAACATTATATTATTTCATTATTTGTCCTATACTATATTAGGAGTTGAGATAACGTCATGATGTTATTAGCATGAAAATACACCCACCCTACCTGATTGGGAATCCCTAATCTAAAGGGGATGATTCTTAGATAAGGGGGGAATAAATACTCGTGTGCGGGGTAGCATAAAAGGTTAGCAAGAGAAAAAAAAAGAGCTAGAGGAAAAGATCCATATATCCATTGATCCATCCATTCATTCAATCAAAAAGAAAAACTTTACCAGAAGAAACTTGGATTATTCTTTTTGGATTACTAGGAAAGTTCCTCAGAACTGGTCCCATCTGAACTCTGTCTACCTTTGACCCGGTAATGTATATTTTGCCTACTACTCATGATATTAATAAGATATTTCTCTCGGTATATAGCCAAGAGTTCCCATATTGTGGGAATATATAGTGTTAGGTGCCTCCATAATGCTGATTATTCTCTTAGCAAAGATGCATATTGTTAATGGAAGATCTGACATTATTTGAAAAGAGGACCAAATCCTTGGGAAGTTATTTCCCCTAGTCTGATTGCCGAGTTGAATATTTTATCATATTGATATCATATATTTTTGATTGGTCATAGGAAAACAGAGTCAAGGGATAACAGTTATTTTCCTGTAAATCTGTGTTTTATTGTTATAGCCTGTTTGATAACAGAAGATCCTAAGTTTCTCTTGGTATATGAGTCTGTTTGTTAAAAGTATGACACTGGTTGTCATGAATCAATAAATCATACTGTGCTGATCAGATAGGGGTGTGTTAACACCACCGTGTGGTACATTTCAGATGTTACGTTGTAACTTCATCATTTGTTTTGCAGTTGTATTGTTTTCATATTCTTTGTTTTTATAATAAATAAATATATTTTTGCACATACAATTGTTCCTTTGTTTCACTGCTTGCACAAATCAAATTAAGATACTTGATAAAAAGAACTTAGAGGCGTTTTTTATGTCCGCCTGAAGGATAATATATTTTTATATTTTTTTATCCTCTCTTTTATATGAAGATTCTTTTTCATATAGAAGATATATGACATAGATGGAGGTCCGCACCGAGATCGAGTAATTCTTTAATTGATTGTGCAAATAGTGAAAGGTTCCACATTTCTTCTTGGCTAGCCAGTGTGGTGTTACATCTGTGTATTGATTATTGATCAGAAAGATGGGTGTTACAGGCAGTGACCCGGGTAGTGACTATGCTACAGCAGGCAGTCCACCCAGCCCAACGCAGCTTATCCATAATGTTGTTGAATATATACACTCACGGAACAAAATTGATAAAGATATAAATGAATGGATTAATGAGCTACAGGAAAAAGCCAAGGAAGAACGTGGGGATATATGGCAGTTAGGTGGCATGGTTGAAAGATACCTGACATATATTGATGTGTTGCAAGATAAAAACAAAAAGGACCAACACCTTTTTTGCACATTGCCACCTGTATTATATGCATTACTGGCGGTCAGTACTCACTCACAAAAGAGAAGTGAATCTGTGCAGGAAATGGAGATCTATGTAGCCCAGCTAAAAGCAAATCTCAAAGTCGCAGAGACCGAGATTAAGGACTTAAAATACAACCTTGATCTCAGCCATGATGCATATCAAAGGGCAAAAAGTGACTTAAAGGAGTTACATCTCCGACATTCCAAAATTCAGCAGGCAGACAAATCAAGCCATACTATAATTGATATTGATCAAGATCCGTCTGATACTGAGGGATTTCCAGACCCCCCAAATCTTACACCCCAACATCTAGACATGTCGTCATATGCTCTTAAAGTAGACTGCATTCCAGACCACAAGCCACCAAGAAATGATGGCATGATTAGACAGGAGGCATTAACCCAATTAAAACGGGCATTCCAAACTAACCACCTTACTAGGTGCCAGCGACATAGAAGCCCCTAGAAGTTTCTCTCCACACATTCCCCTGGAGAGAGATGCAAGGGTTAAATCCCCTGCGCCATATGTGTCTCATGGAAAGTGCATATAATTCTGACAGTGATACGGGAAAGCGTGTGTCTTATTCCCTACCACGCAAGCATGAGTTTGCCCATAAGAAAGATCAGGGTCCCAGGCGACCAACATAAGCTGAAGTGGTCTCTAGGAAGAAAAATCCTCAGTATTCAGAAAAAGATCAGAGTTCCTCAAGCATCATTAAGTTTCTGAATGCCACTGTGCCCAAGTTCTCTAAGAAAGGTTCTCCTCAAATAGCAAACCACTTAGAACTGTATGAATCCACTATGGATTCTTTAAAGTTGTACTCTGATGTTGACAGGATCAGATTCCTACCATGGGCATTTGATGACAGGTACCGTCATTATTTTACTTCCTTTAGGGATAGAGGAATTCAAAATTGGCAAGATGTTTTGCATGAAATTAAACTAGAATTCGGACCTTACCGAACCATTACTGCTGCAAAACGTGAGATATATAAGCTTACATGTAGGCCCAATCAGAGTCCCCGTGAATTCCTCTCTGTCCTTAAAAATGCCTATGGATTAGCATATAGGTCCCCAAATTGGGAATCTGAAGAGTTTAAGCAGCTGTTCTATGATGCAATGCCAACCCAGATCAAACTTAGCCTAGCTAGAGATCTTGATATTGAAGCTCCCTTGGATAGGTTGGTGACGGCTGCCACCACAATGTATAATATCAGTGAGTGCCATGAAACAGGTGAGAGGAGGTTCAAAAAATCCCCAGAGCAAAATGTAGCTGAAGCTAAGGTAAACCCTAGCTTGGGATTTGAAACGCAGCCACGTAAATACCCTCAATCAACAGGACCTGTCCAACAAACCCAGCAACAACAGGTAGGACCCAAACAGATAAAACCCCAAAACCTCAATGGGTCAGAGGGAGATAATTCTGGTGCTGAAAGGTCTAACTACCGTCCCTATTACAATAGGGGCCCCCAGGGATCTAGGCCCTTTAAAAATAGAGGGGGGTACAGGAATTGGAACAACAGGCCCAGACAACAAAGGGAAGATAGGCAGGAACCCTCAAGTTCACCTAGAAGTAGGTCACCCACCAATAACCAGGCCGCCCCACAAAATCAAAATGTACGCAAACCAAACAGGTTTGATCAACTGGCTGAACAAATGACCCAGCTGTATGACATCGTAAGTAAGTTGTCCCAGGGGTCTCAAGGAAAACAGCCTGAACCTTTTTTAGGGGCAACTCCAGGTCCCAGCTCAGCCCATAAAACAAATAGGGCAGGGTCAGAGCCCAGGCCAACGCAAGGTAATCAAGGTGGTTGAGGAAGAATCTAAATTGACTTCCAATATGTTATCTATTTTGCAGACTAATCTTGTCGATCCATACAATCCTGTGTCTTCTCCAACAAGTGATCCTATCGTATCAGCGTCATGCTGTGAACCGTCTATAAACTGTGACTTAGTCCAGCTTTCCCCTAAGGTGGGGGCTACTACTCCTGCTCCCTGCAGCAGGAATGTGAAGGATTCACCAGAGGTCGCGACGCTGCAGAGAGGTCACGCTCTCAGAAAACAGGAAAAGAACACTCACCCTAACTTCTTATGTGATTTGTTTCAGGTCAAAGGCCGATATTTCGTGGACTCCTACCTTCAAGATGAACATATCGGGCCGATCAGGGGTTTAATTGATACGGGATCACAGGCAACTATCTTATCACATAGTCATTTCCAACAAGTTATGGACTTAACAGCAAAGAGACCGAGATTGAAATCATTCGATGGCTCTCTGATAAGTGTAGGTGGAGACACTTTGCAGGTAAAAGGTACATCATGGTTGACATTCAAAATTGGCAAGAAGACAATTAAACACCCCACACTGATTGTGGACCTTCCATATGATCGGCTGATCATAGGAATTGACCTTCTGAAAAGGTTGAGCTCCATAATAGACTTCATTAATGAAGCAGTCTGGACTCAGGTAAAGGCACCCATTGCCTATGATTATTCTTGCAATGCACGAACCCAACATAGTTGTCATGTGATTGAAGAAAGGCCTAACTCTGTTGAAGTTCATTTTAGGAACAGTCCAACGCCGGATGTCACGATCCTGAAAAAGGGTAAGCCCGAGGAAGTTGTCAACGGTGCCGCTCATATCATTACTATCCAGAAGGACAGAATCAAGAAGATAACCCTGGATGAGGATGTATTGACTATTTCCCTTGAGGGGGGAAGTCACGAAGTCGCGGACCTGGCCAAATATACTCAATCCATGGTACAGATTGAAAGGGTCAATGACAATTTATTGATTCCCATACAGGTAAACAATATAGCCCGGGTGAAATATGCCAAGTTGGATCTGAAATCCGAAGCCAGCTACATAAGCTTAGGACTCTTAAAACAGGTCACCAATCCTAAAATGATAAAAAATTCCTCTCCACAGGAACAATGGGTTCATGATCTGGATGGAGATTCCCAGAGTCATAATGTGGTTGCAAAATGTCTTTTGTCTATCTCTATAGGAAGTAAGACTACAGAACACGTTTTCATCGTGTTGAATGAACCACGGCATCAGATGTATATGGGTAATGACCTTCTGCATCGATTTGCTGTGCAGATTGATCTGGTAAATAATACCCTCTGGTCCAGATTACCGGGAGACCCAGAGGGATTCCAGGATGTGAAGCAGGCCTTGAGATGGGGACAACAGATGCCCTATGCCGTAAGTATCATGGTTGCCGAGGAGGTTAAAATCCCTGAAGGATGTAAACCATTTCTTCTTCCCATTCAAGTGAAGAAGGGACAAACTCTGAAGAACGCAGACGCTTTGATCTGTTTGTCCAACCGGATGCAGAAACTCGGCCTACAGGTAAAACCCACTCCTATAATTAACATCCATCAGGATCCATTGCACATGATAATCCATAACATGGCTCCCCATAGCATATACCTGCAGAAGAACACAGTAATTGGTCTAGCTATGGATTCGGAATACTATACTTTTGGGTTCCAGAATGATGTAATTGGACTTATTCCTGATGAATACCTAACAGAAGAACAAATATTGGAACAATGTTTTTCCTCAACACCTGAGGGGTTATTCAATATCCACTCTGTTTACCCTTTCAGTTCTGAAGAAGGTACATGCCATATCGAAGAGTCATCATTGGTTTTCAACCAGGAGATCGATGAAAAGGAGTACGAGTCATGCCAACAAGGAAAGGATAAGGTACGCTATACCCAAAATGATTTAACTAGTGAGCTTGAAGAAACTTACGAGTTAAGTCAACCTGAAATCTTTCCAGAATTTCAGGAACAGGTGGAAGAGCAAATCTCTATAGCTAACGCGTGCTCCAATGAGTCAGAGCGTCAACAGCTAAAGGAGCTCTTCACAGAATTCCAGGACATGTTTGCAAAAGATTCTTATGATTGTGGGAAAACAGACCTGCATGTCGCAAGAATCCAGACAGATCTTGATGCACCCCCTGTCTTTGTCAAACAATACCGACTTCCGCTGGCGGCTTACGAGTCCCTATCGGAAATCGTCAAAAACCTGGAGAGGAGGGGCATTATCCGTCCAATACACAGCTCGTTCAACCATCCTATACTTGGAGTCCTCAAACCCAACGGTCAATTTCGTCTTTGCTCGGACCTAAGACAATTGAACAAACGTGTTTACATGTCCGGATGGCCCGTGCCATACATTGACCAGTGTTTGGCGCAAATTCAAGGATCCAAAATTTTCACTGCCCTTGACTGTGCACAAGGATACTGGACGATTAAAGTGGATGAAAGGGATCAGTACAAACTGGCCTTTACATTTGGAAAGACACAATATGCATGGACCCGACTACCCTTCGGGTACATAAATGCGGGCCATGAATTTGCTTTGTTCATGCATAAGGCAATGCCTGATGCCACTGAACGAGGTACCTTATCCTATGTGGATGACATTCTAATCAAAAGCACATCTTTTGAGGAACACATTGTAGAACTGAAGCATGTACTAACCCAACTTAGAAAAGCTGGTGTGAAACTTTCTTTGCAGAAGGCTCAATGGTGTCGTGCCAAGGTAAATTTCTTAGGTCATGAAATCACTGCTGATGGAATCAACCCACAGAAGAAGAAGGTGGAAGCAGTGATCAACACCAAGTCACCTACCAATCTCAAGGAGTTGAGATCCTTCTTGGGCATGATAAACTATTCCCGTAAGTTTATAGATAATTATGCCGAAATTACAAAACCTCTTTTGCAGTTGCTGAAGAAAGGAGTGAAATGGGAATGGAGTGAGCGTCATGAGCAAGCTGTGAATGATCTCAAGGCCAAGCTTGTCCAGGCCCCATGCCTTGCATATCCAGAAGGTGGAAAACCTTTCTTCGTGGAAACAGGTTTTACTGACAAAAGCATGAGTGCAGTCCTTTTCCAGAAAAAGGAAAACCTGAACAAGATCATCGCCTATGCCAGCAAATCCTTATCACCGGTTGAGGTAAAATTCAACAGTTGTGAGAAAGCATTACTGTCAACTGTGTGGGCTTTTCAATATTTCAGGAGCTTCATTCAAGGTGAAAAGATCATTGTGGAAACTGCACATCAACCACTGCAATATTTGCAAAGTGACAGGATCAAGGATGGAAATCTGTCAAACAGTAGGATAACCGCCTGGACGATGTCCTTAATGGGATGGCCATTGGAAATCAGGTATAAACAAAATAATAAGAACCCAGTTGCTCAAGGACTAGCTGAACTGCATGATTGTTCCAACGCGGAACAGGGAGGTAAGTCACCAGAAAGTGATTTCTTGGAGGAACAATCATCATCCCCATATAAATCTTATGAAGAGGAGTACTGCAAATCATTACCATATGTATATGTAGATGGTTGTTCTTTCCATACGGATGTAGGAAATGAGCGTACACTGGTTGCAGGTGTTGGAATTGCATGGAATAATATATTCCCGGACATATCCGTCGGATACAAAATTGGCCCCAAAAGTAGCCAAGTCGCAGAACTCACTGCTGTGTACAAAGCCGTACAAATTGCTACAAAAATGATATTAAAGAGTTTTCCATAATCACAGATTCTGACTATATTCGTAATAGCTTTGTGGAGTATTTCCCCGGATGGAAAAGATCCAACATGATAAGAAGTAATAACAAGCCAGTCAAGCATGGTAAGATGTTTTGTGAAATCGATGAAATGGTTATTACCCACAGTCTTACAATTTACTGGAAGAAGGTAAAGGGTCATTCAAAGTATCCAGGTATGGACAAGGAAGGAAATGACCTAGCAGACTCCCTCGCTAAACAAGCAGCCATCAATGGAGAAGTTTTGGATGTGGATGATCTCATGGGAACTATTCAAGTGGATGCAACAACAAGAAGTCAGGCCCAAAAAGGAACTGAAGCCAATGTGTTGCAATAGAGCCAAGATTCCCCTAGTGAGGATCTCATCATGAGCCAAAAGGGGGATCCAATTATTGGTGCTTTTTATAGACACATTGAAGATCCACAGAATTGTCCCATAAATACGGAAGATTGCGATGGCAAAGAGGAGTTGCGGATTTTGATGAAGGGTAAGTGCCAATTCTCGTTGCAGGATGGTTTGTTGATTAGGACCTCGAAGAATGGTATCACGCAATGGGTAGTGCCTGCAACATACCGAGGTTTGATGCTACAACACGCCCATGATGCTCCGACAGCTGGTCACCGAGGTGAGAAGTTGACGTACGAATTGTTACGGGACTACGCTTATTGGCCACATATGTTGCAAGATGTTCGCACGTATTGTCAAGGATGTCTAATCTGTCCTCAATTCCAGCCACAGACACCCACTCATCGAGCGCCGCTGATGAAAAGGGGGATGTCCATGCCATGGTCAGACATTCAAATTGACTTCATTGGACCAGTAACAACCTCGTCAAGAGGCAACAGATACATGCTAACCGTGACTTGCTTGTTCACAAAATGTGTGGAATGTTTGCCTTGTAAAACATGCAGTTCAAGCGTATGTGCATCTCTTCTCATTAACCACATATTTTCCAGTTTTGGTCTTCCCCAACGCATCGAGTCCGATCGTGGAAGTCATTTCACTAGTGAGGTGATGACAAAGATGTGGGAGATACTGGGGGTAAAAAGGAAGCTACATATAGCTTATCGGCCAGCCTCTAGTGGTGGAGTGGAACGCTACAACCAATCCATTGTGAACATTCTAAAAAAGTTTGTCAATGAATCCAGTAAGGACTGGGATGTCAAATTGCCCTTGGTTCTTATGGCCATCAGAGCCACCCCAAGCGCAGCAACCAAACTTTCTCCCTTCGAAATGATCACAGGCAGGAGGATGGTGTTACCCCAACATTTGCTATACCGGACGACAGACCACAATCTAATAAATGCTACAACATCTCATCAATATGTGGAAAATCTACGCAAGCACCTTCAGCATGCTTTTGCATTCGCCCAGAAGAATATAGAGAAAGCCGCAATAAGTGCTAAGACATACTACGATCTGAAGACTACACAGAAGGAGTATCAAATTTCCGATCAGGTTTATCTCTATAACTTCGCTCGGGATCAAGTGAAGGAGAGAAAGTTCTTACCTTCCTGGAAAGGACCTTATGTCATCACTGACAAGTTGTCACCTGTGGTCTACAAGATAAAAATCCCTAAAGGGGGTGAATTTGTAGAAAAATGGGTGCACATTAACCAGTTATGTGTTTGTCATCCTAGCTCACGACTTCGCGAGATAGAAGGAGTTGGATGAAGAGAGGTGAAAAGATTTTACGGTTCCAGCTAAAGACGGAAACCAAGATTGGTATTGTATGAACAAACATGTATACTAACCATCCTCATGTGTGTTTCCTCCGTAACAAAACATCTCTTAACTTACATCTAAAACTGAGAACTTGCTCTGTTCAAGAAAAGAACCTATGCCAATCAAAGATACATGATAGCATTAACTCTTTTCTTGCAGGATAAAAAGTGAAAGATGTATATATTCATATGTGTCATACAATTTTATAGGTACAAGATGCCGACTAAGATGATCGCTATAGTTTATATCATCCTAATCTTGGGAAAGGAGTTCCACGCTGAGCCGATTGCTGTGCCAGGTCCTTCATCCGGGATCATGCTGCAGGATACCGCAGGATTCATACTGACGAACAAGAGGATTCTATCCCAAAAGATCTACATCAGTCTGGATCCACGCGTTTTCGTTGAAAGACAATTCAACGTGTCTGAGATCATGTCGCCGGAAATCCAAGCCTGGTACTAGACGCACATCGGATATTCCCAAGAACGGATTACGCAAATCTTGGAGCAAGCAAGAAAGACCTTGACCAGAGAGCCGTTTTCTACAAACCAGAGACCAAAGCGATTCATTTCTGCAATCGTAGCCGCTATAATTTTTAGCGTAATAGGCGCTGTCATTGCCACAGGTGTAACAGTTGCCAATTCCATCTCTATCAAAACATTGGAACTTGAAATTGGTTCATTGAAAAGGAACCTAATAAACATTCATGCGGAGATGGAGAATCAAAACAAACATTTATCGAACTTATATACTGTTTTGCAGGATCCTGGGATGGTTGAATTTATTGACCATCCAAGTGATGCGTTGGATAAGATTCTTCAAAAAGATTTTGGCCAAGTTATAGTACAAACAAGGTTCACGCACCCAACCTTTAGAAGAAGACATATGAAAAGCCCTTTTATGCATTCCAAACACATTCACACGTTATGGAACATTTTGGAATGAAGGGGGATTTGTTGTGCATTTTCATACGTATACAATATTATCTAATGACATTATAATCAAAATTAATGCTCATCTCATTGCCTTTAAGAATAAGATCAGCCTGAACCAAAGTTATATTATATGGCTGAGGAAGCCAAGATGAGTTCATGGCAAGTTCAGTCTAAATAAAAAAATTATAATTGTGAACATAAATGGACATTGTATTAAAAGTTAGTGCTATAGATATGAGACCATCTGTTAAGGAGTAAGTCAACTCCCTAAAACATGTCTGTCTGGAGGGAACAAGGTTACTTGATAAGGACTCATGTCCGTATCACACACCTGCTGCATGAGATTCAATTTATATATTCATAATTATATTATATATATCTTTGCATGGTATATTTAGTTTACAACATATGTTAATCAATAATTCATATAATGTGTTATCTATGTGTAACAATGTATCGATTTATATATATGTTATACCATGTATTTACCATTTAGAAGGTACAAGAACAAGTAAATTTAAGTTAATTGGATTTCAAAACAATAGTTATTCATGGACGTAGATAAGTGAAATGTACAAGTTCCAATGCCAAGCATCAAAGCCGCTATATAAAATTTTCATCAATTCAACCTATATTTCAAAAAGATAGGAGAAGACAGGATATAGCTAATTAAAAGTGTCAGGGAAAGACCTTCCTCAATGATTTATAGTAAGAAAGGTCAACGAGTTCATATAACATATTATTAGACATTTAATTTTAATGCTTAAAAGCACCTACAGTACCGCAGTGCCATCTGGAGGCAGATGGGCAACATTATATTATTTCATTATTTGTCCTATACCATATTAGGAGTTGAGATAACGTCATGATGTTATTAACATGCGAATACACCCACCCTACCTGATTGGGAATCCCTAATCTAAAGGGGATGATTCTTAGATAAGGGGGGGAATAATTACTCGTGTGCGGGGTAGCATAAAAGGTTAGCAAGAGAAAAAAAAAGAGCTAGAGGAAAAGATCCATATATCCATTGATCCATCCATTCATTCAATCAAAAAGAAAAACTTTACCAGAAGAAACCTGGATTATTATTTTTGGATTACTAGGAAAGTTCCTCAGAACTGGTCCCATCTGAACTCTGTCTACCTTTGAATCGGTAACGTATATTTTGCCTACTATTCATGATATTAATAAGATATTTCTCTCGGTATATAGCCAAGAGTTCCCATATTGTGGGAATATATAGTGTTAGGTGCCTCCATAATGCTGATTATTCTCTTAGCAAAGATTCATATTGTTAATGGAAGATCTGAAATTATTTGAAAAGAGGACCAAATCCTTGGGAAGTTATTTTCCCTAGTCTGATTGCCGAGTTGAATATTTTATCATATTGATATCATATATTTTTGATTGGTCATAGGAAAACAGAGTCAAGGGATAACAGTTATTTTCCTGTAAATCCGTGTTTTATTGTTATAGCCTGTTTGATAACAGAAGATCCTAAGTTTCTCTTGGTATATGAGTCTGTTTGTTAAAAGTATGACACTGGTTGTCATGAATCAATAAATCATACTGTGCTGATCAGATAGGGCTGTGCTAACACCACCGTGTGGTACATTTCGGATGTTACGTTGTAACTTCATCATTTGTTTTGCAGTTGTATTCTTTTTATATTCTTTGTTTTTATAATAAACAAATATATTTTTGCACATACAATTGTTCCTTTGTTTCACTGCCTGCACAAATCAAATTAAGATACTTGATAAAAAGAACTTAGAGGCGTTTTTTATGTCCGCCTGAAGGATAATATATTTTTATATTTTTTTATCCTCTCTTTTATATGAAGATTCTTTTTCATATAGAAGATATATGACAACGTGAGGTCAGCTAAAATGCCAGACCACAGATAGATAACTATAGTACACACCATAAGCTTGTGTTTGAACTGAATAGCTTGATTAATCTCTCTATTGAGATGTAGTCCCTCTGTGGTAGGGGAGCACCAGCCTAGATGGAGGTTGAGGTGCCCTTGATGACGGCGGTTTTTAGGGTGCTTGTGGCGGCTGGGTCCCTTGGTGGTATTTGTTGTGACGCTAGTACCGTTTATGGTGGTACAACCAGTTGTAGTACCGTGTTTCCCCGAAAATAAGACATCCCCCGAAAATAAGACCTACCTCTAGTTTTGCCTATCGCTGTAATATAAGGCATCCCCCCGAAAATAAGGCCTCCCCGATAATAAAGCATCCCCCAAAAATAAGGCCTCCCCGATTATAAAGCATCGGCCGAACATACCGTAATGCCTCCCCGATTATAAAGCATCCGCCGAACATAATGACTCCCCGATTATAAAGCATCGGCCGGACATAATGCCTCCCCGATTATAAAGCATGCCACCCCAGAATGTAAGGAGCTCACTGATTGGCCGCAGCCGCCGCCAGGACAAGCTGCCTCCTTCTTCCGCCCGCTGCTCGCTCTGCCCTGATGGAGTCTCACAACTTGGCTGGCACGGACACACAGGGGACGGGGTGACAGGTAGGGGGGGGAATATCTGATGGAAGGTGGGGGATGTCTGGTGAAGATGGGGGGGAAGACTAAAAACGGAAATTAAAATGACACAGGGTGATCAGAGGGGGGAATCAAAATGACACAGGGTGATCAGGGTGGGGAGGGGGGTCATTTAAAATGAAACGGGGGGGAATCAAAATGACACAGGAGGATCAGAAGGGGGTACTAAAATGCTATAGTTATCCCACCCCTCTGATTCTCCTGTACCATTTTGATTCCCCCTTCTGATCCCCCTGTGTCATTTTAAGTGATCCCCCTCCCCACCCTGATACCCCTGTGTCATTTTGATTCCCTTCTCTGATCACCCTGTGCCATTTTAAGTGATCCCCCTCCCCACCCTGATTTCCTTTTTTTTTTTCAACAATAAATGTGTACCGTATTTTTCTTCATGGAAAAATAAGACATCCCCTGAAAATAAGACCTAGCGCATCTTTTGGAGCAAAAATTAATATAAGACACTGTCTTATTTTCGGGGAAACAGGGTAGTATTGAAGAATGAGGTAGACAGTGGTAGGATACCACTCACAACTTTTACTGTAGCTGGTTTTAGTTGCAGCATATACATCCAGACAGAATACAGTCTCTTGATATTTAGAGGAATTCTGTTGATCCACTGTTAATGGCTCGGTTTTGGCTAGGTCCTGACTCAGGCTGTGGTTTTGTATAGGTCTTACTGGTAGGTGACTTGCTTCGGGTCCCTTTTCAACCAGTGTAGTTTGGTGAGGCTGCCCGTGGCTAAAGAATCCTTAACCTGGATTCCCAAAGGTCTTTGATGCCTGGGTAGTGGCTATTATCCTTTGGTCTTAAGTCCTTTCTTGACTTTGTCCCTTCTTGGACTAGACTTTTACCTGAGCAGATTTGTGCTCGATCTGCACACTCTCTAACTAATAGAAGACTGACCACAGATAAGACCTGAGCTAGGCTAGATGTCCCAGAGTGGTGCTATCCCCATCTAGTGGTGGGATGTATAAAGCACACTTGACCAGCCTATGAACAGGGATACAACAGGTAATGTAATGCAAAATGACATGCAACACAGTAATGCAGTTTTTCAGTAATTTTGCAGTTCCTATGTGTCCTAAGTGGGACGCTGCACTGGCTATATACACTGCTCAAAAAAATAAAGGGAACACAAAAATAACACATCCTAGATCTGAATTAATTAAATATTCTTCTGAAATACTTTGTTCTTTACATAGTTGAATGTACTGACAACAAAATCACACAAAAATTAAAAGATGGAAATCAAATTTTTCAACCCATGGAGGTCTGGATTTGGAGTCACACTCAAAATTAAAGTGGAAAAACACACTACAGGCTGATCCAACTTTGATGTAATGTCCTTAAAACAATTCAAAATGAGGCTCAGTAGTGTGTGTGGCCTCCACGTGCCTGTATGTCCTCCCTACAACGCCTGTGCATGCTCCTGATGAGTTGGCGGACAGTCTCCTGAGGGATCTCCTCCCAGACCTGGACTAAAGCATCTGCCAACTCCTGGACAGTCTGTGGTGCAACGTGACGTTGGTGGATAGAGCGAGGCATGATGTCCCAGATGTGCTCAATTGGATTCAGGTCTGGGGAATGGGCGGGCCAGTCCATAGCATCAATGCCTTCGTCTTGCAGGAAATGCTGACACACTCCAGCCACATGAGGTCTAGCACTGTCTTGCATTAGGAGGAACCCAGGGCCAACCGCACCAGCATATGGTCTCACAAGGGGTCTGAGGATCTCATCTCGGTACCTAATGGCAGTCAGGCTACCTCTGGCGAGCACATAGAGGGCTGTGCGGCCCTCCAAAGAAATGCCACCCCACACCATTACTGACCCAATGCCAAACCGGTCATGCTGGAGGATGTTGCAGGCAGCAGAACGTTCTCCATGGCGTCTCGAGACTCTGTCACGTCTGTCACATGTGCTCAGTGTGAACCTGCTTTCATCTGTGAAGAGCACAGGGCGCCAGTAGCGAATTTGCCAATCTTGGTGTTCTCTGGCAAATGCCAAACGTCCTGCACGGTGTTGGGCTGTAAGCACAACCCCCACCTGTGGACGTTGGGCCCTCATATCACCCTCATGGAGTCCGTTTCTGACCGTTTGAGCAGACACATGCACATTTGTGGCCTGCTGGAGGTCATTTTGCAGGGCTCTGGCAGTGCTCCTCCTGTTCCACAAAGGCGGAGGTAGCGTTCCTGCTGCTGGGTTGTTGCCCTCCTACGGCCTCCTCCATGTCTACTGATGTACTGGCCTGTCTCCTGGTAGCGCCTCCATGCTCTGGACACTACGCTGACAGACACAGCAAACTTTCTTGCCACAGCTCGCATTGATGTGCCATCCTGGATAAGCTGCACTACCTGAGCCACTTGTGTGGGTTGTAGACTCCGTCTCATGCTACCACTAGAGTGAAAGCACCGCCAGCATTCAAAAGTGACCAAAACATCAGCCAGGAAGCATAGGAACTGAGAAGTGGTCTGTGATCACCACCTGCCGAACCACTCCTTTATTGGGGGTGTCTTGCTAATTTCCTATCATTTCCACCTGTTTTCTATCCCATTTGCACAACAGCATGTGAAATTGATTGTCACTCAGTGTTGCTTCCTAAGTGGACAGTTTGATTTCACAGAAGTGTGATTGACTTGGAGTTACATTGTGTTGTTTAAGTGTTCCCTTTATTTTTTTGAGCAGTGTATAATACTCGTACTATAAATTCTATTTCATGTGATTTGGCTAAATCTCTGAATCATACCTCTATCGCTGTCACAGCCTATGGTGTGTGCTGTGACGTGTGTGCTGTGACACTGTAGCTACACTTGCAGTTGCCCGCGGCAACGTGTTGCTGTGTGTGCATGCGGTGGCAGTGTCTCGGCCTTCTGGGTGATTGCTGTGACATGGTTGCCACGCATGTTGTTGCCTGCTGCAACGTGTAGCTTTCCTATGTTTGTATGTGCACTTCCCCTTTAAGTGGCTTCCTCCCCTCGTCTGGTGTTGGAAGGGTTAACTCCCTTCCTAGTGTTTAAACACTGGGTTTATGTGTATGTGGGTGTGGCTGCTTGGGCTATTTAGCCTCTGCTGGATGCCTGAAGCTGAGGGGGTACTCCAGCTATGGTGTATGCTGCAGTTATCCTCCTGGTCTTCATATTGCCATGGCTGAGGATGGAGGAAATCCTCAGCTGTGCGATGCCAGAAGATGTTAGTGGCTGCTCGGCCAGGACGACTGAAATAGGGAGCAGGTCAACTCCTAGAGCTTCCCTAATCTGACCCTGACTCCTAGCTGCATGAGCTGACCTTTAAGGTAGGAAGACTCATGCTCAGGAACCTCGGATCCCTACTGACCCTCCGCCGATCCCTGAGCTAGGAACTGGGAAGACAGCCCGTTCCTCCTGGACACGGAGGAACAGGAGTCTCACTGGCCAAGCTGCAAGGAAAAGGGAAACAAAAACAGACCTATGGATATGGCAGGAGAACAACTCTAGTTCAAACCTACCTGCCACAGCCTTGCTGACTGGATCCCGTGCTCACAAGCTGATGTCCAGACCATACATAAATGGACACAGCAAACACACATACACACACAGGAACCCAGATCCATAGCTGCATTAAACATGAAAGGAAAGCAACATCAACTTAACATCATATATAAACATTTGCTATGACCACAAGGGTGGCCCTCACTGGCAGATGGTATTAGGTAGGAGGATAACTCCAGCAGACCATGGCTGAAGTACCCCTCTGACCACTGCTCTCAGCAGAGGCTATATAGGCCCAAGTATCCACACCCACACAGACACACCCTGTGCACACACATTAGGAAGGGAATTAACCCTTCTCAGACCAGGGAAGGGAAGACCGCAACTTAAAGGGAACGTGCACCCATACAAAAACCTTGTGCACAACAAACCTATAAAAATGCACACCTACAAAGACAGGTTGCCAGGTGCAACCGCATGCACAACATAGCAAGCTGCCACACAACAGCTCAGCCTGCTATGCTGCCACATAATGTTGCCAGCGGCAACCCCAGGTGAGGCAACATACTTCACCCCGCACCTGTGATTGACAACCAGACCTAGACCGCAGGCAACTGCATGCGGTTACAGGAGTCACGACCATGACCATAGTCGTGACACATATGCCATCTGTCCAGTGAGGGCCACCCTTGTGTTCATAGAAGATATAAGATGTTCTTGTGGTGTCTCATGTTATTGCAGCTATGGTGTCCTGGGTTCCTGTGTGGTTTGTGGTGTGTGTTGTGTCCTTTTATGTTGGTGTGGACACTAGCACTTGTGCACGGGTTCCAGTTAGTGTGTCTGTGGCAGGTAAGTGTGTTATGGGTGTCGCTTACCTGCCATCTCCATATGCTGTATGTGTTCCCCTCTCCTTGCAGCCTGGCCTCAGATAGAGACTCCTGTTCCTCCATTACTGGGATGAACAGGTTGTCTCTCCCCTGCTCCTATGTGAGGGATTACCAGGGCAACTTAGGGTTTCTAGGAATCCTGAGTATGAGTCGTCCTACCATCGGTGTCCGCTCATACAGTGAGGAGTCAGGAAGAGGATTAGGGACGCGGTAGGAGGTGACCTGCTCCCTTATTACTCCTTTTGGCCAGGCTGATCCCCTTTACCCTTTGACACCGCACGGTGGGGGGTTTCCCCCACTCCCCGCAGTGACAATCGCCTTATCAGATATGCTTTTAGATCTACAAGGCGTAAGAGGAGCAGTGCTAGAAACTAGATTTGCTGTGGATTATCTGTTACTTAAGCATAATATAGGATGTCAAGCTTTTAAAGGAATGTGTTGCTTTAATTTATCTGACCATTCCAGATCAATCCAGTCCCATATTCAAGCGTTATATGAAATTGCTAATAATATCAAGAAAGATGATCAGAGCAAAGATACTCGCTCTGCCGTCTAAGTAGGGGAAGTAAACCCGCACAATGTCAGACTATGTGTGGGCTGCGTCGCTGCAGGGTTCCAATATGGGGTTAATTGACAAAATACCCCAATAAGTAGGGAAAACCTAATAATAATAGAAGAAAAACCGAACCCACGCTGACCAGTTAAATGGCTTTTTGAAGTAGGATGATAGCGCAATAAGTAGAATTTATTTAAATACCCAATATTGACTGAATATATATACTGACTCCTAAGATCATGTATTGCAGTATCAAAGATAGTTAGATGTATCAATAGTCTTTGGTAAATGAGAATCCAGTACAGTCAGATACAAGTAGGTTAAGGCTGACATGTCAGCCTGCATTTGTGGGAGGGGCGTAGGCGCCCTTAAAAGGAGGCATGCCCTCTCCCCATTTGCGTGCGTTTCTGGTGCCTTTTCCCGCCTGACGTCACGCCCCGTCCTGCTGTGCTGCTGTGCAGGTAAGTTTGCCGAGGGTTCCCCTCCAACGCTTCCCGCTCAGCTGTCTGGGTAAGTTTCACGCTCCTCCGCACCCCTCTCCGGCATGTCCACCCATCCCCCCCCGGTCCGGTCCGCTCCGCTCGCTACCCACCTCGCATCCCGGGTGGTACGCCCGGCACGTCCTTGCTCAGGCGCCGCCCTGAGCAGATCTCGCGGGACGCCGGGCAGCGCTTCCGTTGCCTTGACGACGGAGCTTGCGTCCCGGCCGGCCTCTGCTGTCGGGCTCTCTTCCTGGCGCCGGCCGCCGCAGCATCTCACACCCCCCTTGTCTGGCTGGTCCTGGCGTTCTCCCCACGGGCGGGTCTGTCCAGACCCAGGGGTGCCGCTTCTTCTCACGCAGCACTGGCCGGCGGCCGGCTGCTGTTCACTAGCAATAAAGTTGGGGGGAAAAAAACAAAAAAAAAAAACACACACACATGAAAGCGTTGGTTTACACACACTGGTTCTTCATAATAAGCCCCATCACAGGCCCTCGCCAGCACACACATATCATAGCTGCTTGCCAGGGTCATGGCACACCGCCAGCTCCCACGTGCCCTCCCCTGTCTGGTTAAGCAGCAGACCAGTTAACCCTCCACACCCCACGGCAGCGGTTCCGCTACCTCACATCTCAGCTCCCACAAACAGTCTCAATAGATCACAGGGACTCGCAGTTCCCTGGGTTAAGGGTCGTGCAATGGCGTAGCAGGTGCCACAACCCCCCCCCCCCCCCCCCCTCCCCTCACGCTACTGGTTATTGTTGCAGACTCTGGTTACTCTGCCGTGCTTGCCATCCATCGTCTGCCAAGGTTCTCAACAAATTCCACCCGCTGCGAACACCGCCATTCTGCTCTGCCACATCTACGGACGTTGTTCGGTAAATAATTATTTTTCCTATGTCGTATCATGCTCCGCCAGGTTTGGGGCCTATTTTGTGTTAGGTTTACGTATTACTTGTCATCTCATTGCCCTTGGCGCTACGGGCTTACGTTTTCCCCCATACCATACCGGTTACCGGTCACGCTTCAGGCTCACGTTTCAGTTTCGTCAGAGCCGGTGTCAGGGACAATCAGTAAAAAAAAAAAGGGGCTTATTTTCATGTTTGCTGTCTGTTTTCCGTTTTCAGGCTCACTTTCTGTGTTCTTTCTGTTGCCAGTTACGTTTCTGGCTCACGTTTCTAATATAATATGTCTGCTGCCTGTTACGTTTCAGGCTTACGTTTTTCTCTGTCTAGCGTCAGTCACTTTCCTGGCTCACGTTTTCCGCTATTTCATGTCTGTTGCCCGCCACGTCTGCGGGCTTACGTTTTTCCTTTTCTCTTGCCGGTTCCTCTCCGGCTTACGTTTTAATATATGTCATGCTGACTGTCACGCTTCAGGCTTTCGTTTTTCCAATTGTCGCCTGTTACGCTTCAGGCTTACGTATCTACTGTACCCCGTCTGTTGCCTGTCACGTCGTCAGGCTTACGTTTCTCGCATGTTTTTATTCCCCGTCACGCTGCCGGTTTTTACGTTTTCCATTACCGGTTACAGGTCAGGATCATGCGGTTAATCACTATTCTTTGTCGCTATCATTGTTTTTCAGGTTCGATCGATATTATTTTCTACGGTACGACCCCAGGTTTGGTGTTCTTTCCATGTGTTTACTCCCCTGTCAATGGCCACGTCCTCGTAGCGCTTACGTCTTGTTTTCACTTTAGGTTGGTAAGGTCTTCCACAGTAGTACCCCCTTCATAGCTCTAGGCACTCGCCCGCCCCAGTTCGCTCTTCATCACCATTCACGGCTCGGGTGTCGTCATTCTGTCACGTGGGGCCTCCAGCTCAGATGTTAACTTTTTGTTTATCACCTCACAGCCACGATATGTCGCAGATTTCCAATATCGAGGAAGCCCTGTCCATCCCGGAGACACCCGCATCCGAGTGGCCCAGCTCCTCATCACTGAGGAGTTGGACGATCGCTAAGTTAATCGCGGAGCTTAACAGAAGAGGGATCCAACACCCCGCTTCCGCCCAGAAAGCCGAACTATTCAGGCTACTCACGGCGGAGCCAGCAGCCCCGGACTTGGAGCAAGTCTCCATGTCCACTCTGCAAGTGTCGCTGACACAACTGCATGCCATGATGAACACTATTGCCTCCTCAGTCTCAGACGTGCAGTCCAGACTCCTGGCCGTTGAGTCTCACCAGGGACTGACATCCGAGCGTGTCGCCTCTCCATTGCCGGTTGCCCCCACGGCAGGGTTGGTTCCCCCAGGTAGGGCCCTTGGCGCACCCGAGGTAGCTCCGGCCCACTTCATCCCCAGCAACATCAAGAAGGACATTTTAGAGGGCAAGGACATCAACCTGGCGTCTATTTTGATAGCAACCCATGACACAGTAGAGAGCAAGACCATTGCTTGTGGCGACATGTCCATCGTCCTCAAAGCGAGGGACCCCCGCCTCAACAGGAAGCTAACCCCCACGGAGTTTGTCCTGGCGTTTAGCTTATACAGGGACGTCATCTGCTCCGTCCACCCTGAGAGGCGGGAAGAGTTGGACACATACCTATACAGGGTCACGAATTTGGGCCACAAGTACGGTGGGCAGGCTTTTTACGATTATCATCGCTCGTTCTCAGCTAAAGCCGCCGCCTCGCTGGTCCAATTCCAGCACCTCACGAACTGGGCGGTCATGGACATGGAGCTTTTTTGTCGACATTTCGCGTGCCTCAGGGCACCGGCATGTACGTCATGCCAGTCCATTACTCACTCGTCGGATTGGTGCCCCAACTCAGGTCCCTCCACATCCCTCCATAGTAGCTCCGGGTCCCTCCAACGACCTGGCGCTACCACGGATAAGTTAGGCCGGCCAATAGTTTTCCTGGGCAACAGCCTGGTCTGCAATAATTTTAACCAGGAGGCTTGTTATTATAACAAGTGCAGGGCTCTCCACGTCTGCGCAGGCTGTTTCAGGGCTCACCCGCAGACGGCGTGTCCTCAAAGAACAAGGCCATCCTGACTAAGCGGGGTCAACGTGGTCTTGTTAGAGTCCCTGTTGCGCGAGCACCACAGCCCGCATTGGGTGCAGTTCTTGGTTTCCGGGTTCACCAATGGGTTCCACACGGGGCTGATAGCTCTCCCACAAACTTCCTGGGAAGGGCCCAATCTACTGTCAGCAAGCAGGGACCCTGAGCCGGTGGGGACTCTGATCAAGTCAGAGTTGGAGAAGGGGTTTCTCATCGGCCCCTTCCCCTTCATTCCATTCGACCTCTGGAGGATCAACCCTATCGGTATTGTGACCAAGCAGTTCACAAATAAAAAACGTTTAATCTATGACTTGTCGGCGCCTCATGGCTCCAGTGTACCCAGTCTTAACTCCTTAGTACCATCCGAGGAGTTCTCCATGAGCTACGCCACCATAGACGAGGCCATACAGCTGATCCTCCAAGTAGGTCGGGGGGCTTGGTTGGCAAAGGCAGATATCGCCGACGCCTTCAAGCTGCTGCCCATTCATCCACGGCTCTGGGGGTTCTACGGCATCAAGTGGCAAGATCAGTACTTCTTTGCCAATCGCCTGACGTTCGGATCCAAGAGCAGTCCCTGGCTGTTCGACCAGTTCGCTCAGGCATTGCATTGGATCCTGGTCAACCACTGCGATTGCCCTATGACCATCCACTACTTGGATGATTTTCTCATTATCGAAAGCCCAGACCGCCAGCCTTGCAAACTCCAGGCTCTGCTGCAACTGTTCGGCCGACTCAACGTTCCGGTGGCAGCTTCAAAAACCGAAGGGCCCGCCACGGTAATCACCTTCCTAGGCATAACGCTAGATACAGGGAAGATGGAGGCCAGGCTTCCAGCCGAGAAATTGGCAAAGATCAAGGCAGCCATCTCAACTGCGGCGGGCTGCAGGACCTGCACCAAGGTCGAGTTGCAGTCCCTTTTAGGCATGCTCAACTTTGCCACCAAAGTCATGCCCCAGGGCAGGGCCTTCATGTCCAGGCTTCTCCAATTGCTCCCCTTAGCCCCAGAGCAGGACAGCCTCGTCACCTTAGACGCCCAAGCCATGGCCGACCTGTCCATGTGGTAGAACTTCCTGGCCTCTTGGAACAGAGTCTCGTTGTTTGTTCCTCGGCTAGGGCCGGAGTCCACCTTGATTTTCTCGGACGCCGCCGCCTCCGGGGGGTTCGCGGCGATCTGTGGGAACCAATGGTTCGCGGGCCCTTGGCCACCCGAGGTATCAACAGCCAGAGGCGCTTTGCAGTCATCCCCTTTGCTGGAGTTCTACCCAGTCGTGGCGGCAGCCCAGGTGTGGGGCAGCCAGTGGGCCAATTCTTCTGTGGCGTTCATCACTGATAATCAAACAGTGGTGGACATCATCACCAAGGGCAGGTCTCAGTCACCCCAGATCATGTCATTTGTCCGCAGGCTGGTCTGGCTCTCGCTGGTGTACAATTTCCACGTAGCATGCAAGCACATCCAGGGGGTTCACAATGTGGCCGCAGATGCCCTATCTCGTTTTAATTACGAAACTTTCTTCCAGGTCATGCCAGAGGCAGACCGTGTGGGGCTACCTCCTCCGACGTACCAATTGCTAGTGTTGGATTAAACCTTTTCATTAATTCAGCAAAAACATTGATGCAGAAGTCTTTGTCTCACAACACTGCCAGGAACTACAGGACCGCCTGGAACACCTTCAACAGGTTCAGGGGCCTACACCCAAGTCAAGACACCAACAAAACCACGTACATCACAGCTTTCATAGCCTTCTGTCATTTCGATCTCAAGCTGTCCTTCAACACCATTAAATTGTATTTGGCCGGAGTCCAACATTTTTCCATGTTGGAAGACCCCGAAAGCAGGTCGGTTTTTCTATCCCAAGCAGTCAGGGCAACCCTTAGGGGGGTTCAGAAAAGTAGTCTCACAGCCATCCCGAGCAGGCAGCCCGTATCTGGGGAACTATTTAGGAAACTTTCAACCTCCCTAGATAGTCTTCCTTTTGGGCTCCTTCCCAGCACAGTCATCAAGGCTGCCATGTACCTTAGTTTCTATGGGTTCTTAAGACCCGGCGAAGTCACCCGCACTTCAGCTAGGTCCAAGGGTCTCACCAGGGGTCAACTAGTCTGGCACCACGACCATTTCTCCCTGCACCTCCTCACTTCCAAAACCTCGCAGGTAGGTCCACCAGTGGAGGTGGATTTTTTCCCTTCTGCCAACGCATGGTGCCCGGTCCAGGTACTCAAGAGTCTGCTGTCGGCTCTGGGGGACTCCGCCCCTGACCAACCATTGCTCCCGTTTCAGGCCGCAGCCCTCACCGCCTCGCAATTCATCTCACACGTCCGCACTCTGGCAATGGGTTGGGGTTTCGACCCCAAGGCCATTTCAGGGCACTCATTCCGCATTGGAGCTGCATCCGCAGCGTCAAAACACAACGTCCCCGGCCACATCATCCGGAAAATGGGTCGCTGGCGCTCCTCATGCTTCACACGATACATACCTAACCCCCAGGTCGAGATATCCCAGGCTTTCCACAAGTTGGTTTTGTAACTCGGTTCACTGCCAATAAAGGTTTTTCCTCCCTACCTGTTTGTCTTTTTGCCCCCTTTTAGGCTTACCCGCGGCATGGCTAAGGGCACCTCTCCAGCCATATCAGGTAGGCATGGTGGTTTTCCTCCGTCAGGTTCGGCACGTTCAGGCACGAGCTCGGCCGTAGCCTTGACCACAAGTAGGTTAAGGCTGACATGTCAGCCTGCATTTGTGGGAGGGGCGTAGGCGCCCTTAAAAGGAGGCATGCCCTCTCCCCATTTGCGTGCGTTTCTGGTGCCCCACCCACCCTCCCCTTTTCTCTTTTATACTCCTCAGGGTATGCCCCCTTTTAGGCTTACCCGCGGCATGGCTAAGCGCACCTCTCCAGCCATATCAGGTAGGCATGGTGGTTTTCCTCCGTCAGGTTCGGCACATTCAGGCACGAGCTCGGCCGTAGCCTTGACCACAATGTGTGTATAGAATTTGCCAACGGACACTTACTGGTATGCGCACTCAGAGGCGCATCTGTTGCTATAGCTGGATTCGTTCGCCACTTGTTACAATTCTCCTGTTGGTGTCTCTCCCAGTACTATCTTCTGCTCACCTCGTGGCACACTCGTAACTCCGGCCGGTAGCTCGCGCGCGCACAGGGAAGCGGTGTTTACTCGTTGTCCAGGAAACCTTTCGTGTGACGTCACACCCGAAGCTACGGAAGCCTCTAGGGTCCACAATACCTCCGACGCGTTTAGGAATAAACGTATTCCTTCCTCAGTGATGAATGTAGATCCTGTTTGGCCAGTTTTTAAGCATGTTGGTTTCCATGGAGACAGCTTTTGTTTAGAAGACAGTGCTGGAGCAATAGAGGACACTATAGTGATCGGGGAAGAAAGTCTTGCCATAGTTAATGTGTCTTATTGATTTTCTTTCCACAAGTCCGTGGGTATACATTCCTTATTTGAGATCCATCATAGTTGGTTGCTAGTGGTGACTGGCAATTTTTTACCTCAACTCCATTTTGATTCTTGGTATTTTCCCATATATGTTTTATGGGTCCATTATTTAGTTACATTACACATATTATGAGTTACCAGGGAGTGTGAGTTATAAAAAAGCGAATAATTCAATTTCATGATTGAGGCCAATGGGAGCCAGGGTATTTAGATTGTATATCCATTCACTCTCCTTACGAGACATCAATTTAATATAGTCGCCTCCTCTAGGATCCTGCCTTACTTGTTCTATGCCTCCAAAGGAGGACCCTTCAAATCTACCTTTGTGTTTCTCAGTGAAGTGACGTAACAATGGATGGCCTTCAAACATCTTATTAATGTTTTTTATATGCTCCCATATTCTGATTTTTAGTACATGTTTGGTCCTCCCTACATAAATCTTCCCGCAGGGGCATTTTATATGATAGATGACCCCCTTAGAATGACATGTGAGGTGATTTTTAATTTTATATGTGTTGTTTCCAGTGGTGATTTCCTTAATAGTTTATTTTTGTCTTAAAGCTAGGCAGGCCTTACATGTTCTACATGGAAAAAAACTGTTTCTATCATCAGGCAGAGATGGTTTCTTTCTGTTTCCACCATTATTAGTTCTAATGGATGGAGCTATTATGTTTTTTGACTTTCTGAAAATAAATTTCGGTACAATGGGTAGTTTTTCCCCAATAACTTTGTCATGTTTTAAAATATCCCAATGTTTTTTTATAATTTGTCTGAATTGGAATTCTTTTCCATGATACTGGGTTATTATAGGTATATTAAAATCAGGGACGTCATTTATTTTGTTATTTTCATTCTTATTAATTTTATCTTGATTTCCGCTCTATTTGTAGGACCTCATGTTTGATTTTTTCAAGTTCAGTCACATTATATCCTTTTTCCTCAAATTTTTTATGTAGGTTGTTTGCCTCATATTCAAAACTGCTCACTGAGGGTACAGTTCCTTCTCAAACGGATGTATTGACTGCGTGGAATGTTAGTAAGCCAGACCGGAAGGTGGCAGCTATTCAAAAAGATAAAACTGTTACTGTCTGTAGGCTTGGAGTACGTCTGAGTCAAAATTTTATTATTCTGAATTTTAATGGTTAAGTCTAGCACGCCACTGGGGAAGATGGTGGACTCTTCCCACCTCCCCGTATATATAGATTGGCGAAACTCAGCGTGAATCTGGTCCCCATGGCGGTCCCCCATGTCTGTAGGAAAAAAGTATCTTCAAATTTAAAATAATTGTCATTTAAAATAAATAAGATGCACTCCCCAAGGTACTCAATGTCACAGCCACTATCTCTGGCTGTGACCTTCCGTCCTTGCTCGTTCGGCGCTCCTCGCTGAAGTTTCGTTTCTGTGTTATTTGTGGTTCTGTATGGGTTAACTCCCCTGTGTTCCTATTAGGAGTTAATCCTCTGTCTGCTCCATGGGTGTGGCTTCTCTGCTGCACCCATGGAACCTGTATATAAGGCTGAGGTTTCCCCACTTCTGTGTCAGCTCTCCTGGTGTGTGTTGTCTTGTCCTGCTCCTGTTTGTACTCACTCTCCCATGCTGCTGACCCATGGGATCCGTGTCTGTCTGTGCTCTGTGGGTTTCCTACTTGTTCACTCCCATCCTCTTTGATGTCCTCTTTCCTATGTTTCTGTTATCTGTTCTGCCAGTTATGTTTGTTATGTTATATGTCTCTGTTCAGCAAGCCCTTGCTGCACCTTTCTTTGCAGCAGAGTGCAATGCGCAATGCCATGCAGTTTTCTACTGGTGGAGCAAGTCCTTTTCTGCTCATTGTCACTCCTGTTTCCTTGCTATGTACTCCTGCTTGTGTTATTAGTTGCCCTGTTTGTATTTGCCTGTCTGTTATGTATGCCTATGTGCCGTCGGTACCTTCTGGTACCTGTTGTCCATTCGTTCCTGCTGTCACTGTCTAGTTCACGCTCCAGAGTGGACCCTGGCAACTTCCTGCTGCAAAGTCTAACCCTACCATGTGGGGCCCTAGTGAATACCAGGAGATGCTTAGTCACGCCCCTCTGGAGTATTACTAGACAGTGGCGCAGTGGGGGTTTTCTCCCACTGTGCTGACGGTACATAGAGCTCATGTTTTGTCTGTGCTGCCTTCCCTGGTTTTTGTTTGTGCAATAAACTCTTGTGTGTCTGTACCTGATTTCCGTTTGTTTATTGCTTGACGACGCGGTGGTCTCTCCTGGGACCTCCAACTTGTGACAGAATGAACAAGTGAACTTTCACAGAGTTTTGTTTTTTTTTTGTTCTGTTTTCTGCTTATCTGTGATGTGTGTGCATTCTGTATTTCCCTCTTTATGGTGCCTTTAGGTATCGGATTTGGTTGCCTTGGTTTACTGGCTGCGGTGTTCTCCGTGTATGCTGGTTGCCAGGGGTGACGTCCGGTTTAACCTTTTTAGCTTGCAGTTTTGCCTACGGCCGTGTTTTCCGTTATCGGCGCAGGCATCTGCTTCTGGTCCTAGGCCTCCGGAAGGGGGTGTCAGCATGTCTGACCAATCAGTTCTTGGCAGACATGCCATTCTCCGGAGGGAGAGTGGAGGGGGAGGTGTTAGCACACTGCAGTTCACCATGACTTTTGTGGCCGTGTAGGCTGGCTGCATTCCTCTTGGCGTACTGGCTGCGTTTACCGTGTAGGCTAGTTGCTAGGGGCTGCGTGCTGGCTGCGGTCGTCTTATGTGTTCTGCTTGTGTACCTCTGTACGCCTTTGATTCTGATTTTCTTTGTATTCCTGTCTGGTTCCTGTTCCCGGTCCCAATCCTCCGGAAGGGGGTGTCTGCATGTCTGGCCAATCAGTTCTTGGCAGACATGTCATTCTCCGGAGGGAGAGTGGAGGGGGAGGTAACTTCTTGGTGCGGTTCACTTGACGTGTATGCCGTGTTGGCTGGCTATCTTCCCCTGGCGTACTGGCTGTGGACCCTCCGTGTAGGCTGGTTTTCAGGGGTTGGGCTGGTTGCGGTCGTCGTGTGTGTTCCTGCCCTTGTATCTCGTCACCCCTTTGATTTCTGTCCCCTTGCCTGGTTCTGTTTGGGTTGTTGCCCCACTTCTTCCCCTTTCTGTTTGGGAGGAGAGGGGGGGGCTTTGAGGGGTGGGAGTGTCACAGCCACTATCTCTGGCTGTGACCTTCCGTCCTTGCTCGTTTGGCGCCCCTCGCTGAAGTTTTGTTTCTGTGTTATTTGTGGTTCTGTATGGGTAATCCTCTGTCTGCTCCATGGGTGTGGCTTCTCTGCTGCACCCATGGAACCTGTATATAAGGCTGAGGTTTCCTCACTTCTGTGTCAGCTCTCCTGGTGTGTGTTGTCTTGTCCTGCTCCTGTTTGTACTCACTCTCCCATGCTGCTGACCCATGGGATCCGTGTCTGTCTGTGCTCTGTGGGTTTCCTACTTGTTCACTCCCATCCTCTTTGATGTCCTATTTCCTATGTTTCTGTTATTTGTTCTGCCAGTTATGTTTCTTATGTTATATGTCTCTGTTCAGCAAGCCCTTGCTGCACCTTTCTTTGCAGCAGAGTGCAATGCGCAATGCCATGCAGTTTTCTACTGGTGGAGCAAGTCCTTCTCTGCTCATTGTCACTCCTGTTTCCTTGCTATGTACTCCTGCTTGTGTTATTAGTTGCCCTGTTTGTATTTGCCTGTCTGTTATGTATGCCTATGTGCCGTCGGTACCTTCTGGTACCTGTTGTCCATTCGTTCCTGCTGTCACTGTCTAGTTCACGCTCCAGAGTGGACCCTGGCAACTTCCTGCTACAAAGTCTAACCCTACCATGTAGGGCCCTAGTGAATACCAGGAGATGCTTAGTCACGCCCCTCTGGAGTATTACTAGACAGTGGCGCAGTGGGGGTTTTCTCCCACTGTGCTGACGGTACATAGAGCTCATGTTTTGTCTGTGCTGCCTTCCCTGGTTTTTGTTTGTGCAATAAACTCTTGTGTGTCTGTACCTGATTTCCGTTTGTTTATTGCTTGACGACGCGGTGGTCTCTCCTGGGACCTCCAACTCGTGACACTCGATTTGTTCTGGAGGTATGCTTCCTTCTTTGTATAGAAATTATTGGGCCGCTTCCTTCCCTTTATTGTTTTCTATTACCGTATAGAGGGAAGTAACATCAAGTGTCCCCAAGATATATTCAGGTTCCCAGTCTATAGTTTCTAAGATTTGTAGGACATGTTGCGAGTCCTTTAAATAGGCTGGTAATTGTTGGACGTGCTTTTGGAGAATAATATCCACATATTTAGATAAGTTACTTGTTAAACTGCCAATGCCGGAGATTATTGGGCGCCCAGGTGGCTGGGATTCTGACTTATGAATCTTAGGCAGGTAATAAAAACAGGAGATTTGTGGATATCTGATGTTTATGAAACCAGCTTCTTCCTTGTTTAAAATACCACATTTTTTCCCTTTTAGTGTCAATTTATTAAGGCTCATTTAATATTTTTGAGTGGGGTCATTTTTGAGTATTTTATATGTTTTTTCATCATTAAGTAGTCTATTAGATTCTTTTTGATAGTCTATATAATCCAATACCACTATACCCCCCCCCCCCCTTTATCTGCCGGTCGGATAATGATATCATTGTTCATCTGCAGTTTTTTAATGCTCATTTGTTCTTGTTTGCTAAGGTTATGTTTGTATATTTTATTATTGTTCTTAGGATTGATTTTCCTTAAATCCCTTGTAACTAGAGTTTAAAATGTCTTGAATGACTCTGAAAATTCATTCAGAGGGTTAAAATAGGATATATTTTTTAGTTTAGTGTGTAGAAAATTATTATTGATGACACTTGCACTCTCTTTTTTCCCAGACAAGGGAGATAACTCATATAGCATCACAAATGATTAGAGCCATTGAATATGTATTACAGAACATCCAACAGTTCCTTTAGAAAGTACCAGTGGGGGGGGGGGGGGCAGGGAACGAATTGTAAAGGCTTCTGACCAGTCAGGTATTGGGGTTAGGAGGGGGGCATAATATATCGTGATGCCTTCCATACCCGCCAAGTCCTCTCATATTTCACGGTGTTGCAATTGCCATTCAAGGTTGCGAAGGCCATGATTTGTTCATAGAGGCATGTTTTGTTAACCCTTTGAATTACATCAAGTATCTTAGGGGAATGTACCGATTTCCATTTAGAGGTGATAGCCAATTTGGCAGAAAGGAGGATGTGACAGACTAAACCTCTGTAGGCAATGGGCACCTCTGTGATACCGATCAGCAATAATGCTATGAAGGGGGAGGGGGTATCCAGGGAATACCTCAAGTCAGTGATTTGGGAAATCAGGGAGAAAACCTCTTTCCAGAATGCCTGAATTACCGGACAGGTCCACAATATGTGGTATAACGTGCCCTTACTACCACAGCTCCTCCAGCACAGGGAAAAAAAGATGGATATATCAGGTGTAGCCTTTCAAGAGTAAAATACCATCTCAGGGAGGTCTTTACAAATGACTCATATTGGGTCACACAGGTAATGTTGCTCGAAACGTACTTGAAAGCTGATTGCCATTGTATAGGCGTGAACTTAGACCCTAAATCCCGTTCCCAAGATATGAGAGGTGCAGACATAATAAAAGTGTCTTTGCAACTAAGCTGCGAGTATAAGGGGCGAAGAGTTTTTAGTTTCGGATTAGGCAGAGACCAGAGCTCCAGGATCCGCACATTTGCCATTGGCAGAAAAGGATTGTCTGCTAAAAAATTTCTAATTCTGAGATATTTATAGAACTCAACATTGGGGACCTGAAAGGTATTGTGTAGGCTTTCAAAGGAGGAAAGGCTGTCATCCTGAAATAGCTGCAGGGTCTTTGTTATACCATACTTGTACCAGGCACTCACCCCTAAATCCGGGACAAGGTAGTCTAATACCACTAATGGGAGAGGGCTTGAGGTAGGACGGGACCCTTTGGATGTGAGGGTGTGATAACGGATCCAGCACTCTACAGCATTGGTAGCTAGAAAGCACAGATCGGGTTTTTTAAATGAGTTATTTAGTGAGGCTATCAGTAAAGCTTTCAGATCTCCACCTGGGACCTCCGTGGAATCAATATGAGTCCACTGCTTAGAAAAATCCAATTTCCACCAACTCTCTAATTAGGCAATTTGTGTCGCTAGATAATAATCATGTATGTTAGGAAGACTAATACCGCCCAGTTGTTTTCTGGTCTGTAGAATTTTGGATGCTATTCTGGGTTTCCATGCCAGAGGAAATTGTTCAGCAGTTTATTGCATTTGGAGAAATAAGATAGAGGAAGTTTTATGGGGAGGACCCAGAATAGGTAGAGGAGTTTAGGTAAGGCAAACATTTGGAATGTGGCTAACCTACCTAGCCAGGAAATTTCAAATTTATCATAATGCTCTAGATCTTTCTTGAGACTAGATAAGAGGGGTGGGTAGTTGGCTAAATACAGTCCCTGAGTTGAAGAGGTGAGGTTAATACCCAAATATTGAATTTGGTTTAGTTGCCAATCTAAGTCAAATTTCCCTTTTAGGGACGCCACTGTTCGGGGGTCTAAATTAAGGGGTAGGGCCTGGGATTTTGAGGAGTTTAGTTTATAATAGGAGAGTTGACCGAAATATGAGATCGTATCTAACGCTGAGGGTAAGGAAGAGGTAGGGTCGGTAAGCGTGAGTATCACATCATCTGAATATAGGCTCAGTATATGAGTGCGATCTGCGATCTTAACGCCCGACACTTCCTTTTCTATCCGTAAGGCCTGAGCAAGGGGTTCAATAGATAATATAAACATGAGAGGGGAAAAGGGGCAGCCTTGCCTGGTCCCATTGGAGATTGTGAATGGTCTGGAGAGGGACCCGTTTACCCACACCCTAGCCGAGGGGTCTTTGTACAGGGCCTGGATCGAGGCGAGGATAGGGCCTGCTATGCCCATTTTGGCCAGTACCGCGAAGGAGAAGGACCAGCTAATGCGGTCGAACGCTTTTTCAGCGTCTAGTGTTACAAACAATGCAGGGGTCTTCTTCTTATGTAAATGAGCGAGAATGTTTAGGACTTTCCTAGAGTTTTCATGGATTTGACGACCTTTGACAAATCCGACCTGGTCGGAGTGGACTAGTAGAGGGATGAGGGGCAAGTCTTGTCGACAGGATTCTGGCGAATATCTTTATATCCGTATTTAGGAGGGATATGGGGCGGAAGTTTTTAGGATCATCAGTTGATTTATTGGGTTTGGGAATGGTCACTATTAATGCTTCAAGCATTTCTTTGGGGAAGGATCCTGTATACCTGGCTGATTGAAATGACTGAAGCATATATTTAGAGAGTTGGTTGAAGAACACCTTATAGTAGGAATTAGATAAACCATCTGGACCTGGGGCTTTATGTGAAGGTAATTTCTTAACTATGGCATGAAGTTCTTCAACGGTCAGGGGGGCATTGAAAGCGTCTAATTGGGCAGTAGTCAGTTTCGAAAGGCCTAACCTATCTAGAAAGGCTTCAATAAGGTCTGTTTGTGGAGGCGTGACCAATTAACGAGGAGACAGGTTATAAAGGGAAGCGTAGAAGTCGCCGAAAGCGTCAGCTATTTCCGTTGGGGATGCTATTTTCTTCCCTGAGGAGGAGTCTAATAGGTATGGACTTAGCAGCTCTATGTTTTAACCGGCTAGCCAATAAACGGCCTGCTTTATTATCCTGAGAATAAAAAGCAGCCTGGGTCCTTTTCAAGCGTAATTCATGCTTGTAGAGGAGGCAGGCAGATAACTGAGCTCTAAGTGACTTTAGAGTTTCTGAGTGGGTAGGAGAAATAGAAGGCTTATTGAGCGTTTCCACCGACTTGATTTCCTTTAATAGCTTATCTATCTTCTCCCTGCGTTCTCTCTGAAGTCTGCTACCAATTTTGATGAAGACGCCTCTAATGTACGCCTTATGGGCACACCACAGGGTGGAGGGGTTAGAGACAGAGCCGTCATTTATGTTAAAGAACTCCATCATTGCAGAGTCGAGTTCTTTAGAGAGTACAGGGTGATTAATTACATAGGTGTTATTTCGCCAGGGAGAGTAGGGTTTAGTTAAATGGGATTCTTTGAGCGTAATAGTGACCGGGGCATGGTCTGACCATGTGATCGAGTGGACGGACGATGAGATCACATTAGCGATCACTGATCTACCAGTCAGAAACATGTCAATTCTAGAATATGATTGACCAGCCGCTGAAAAGAAAGAGTAGTCCCTTTCGGACCCATGTTGGAGTCTCCAGACATCATATAGATCCTCCTGAAGAAAAAGGGAACTTATAGCTCCAGGGGTATCTCTGGAAATGGTCGTTGGATCAACCTTTGGGTCTAGAATGGAGTTAAAATCCCCTTCGCAGATCACATGGCCAGACCGCAGCCGACGAACCCTTGATGCTAGGCGGCGGAGGAAGGATACCTAATGCCTATTTGGGGCATATACAAAAACCAACGTATAATCCACATTGTTAATGGAGCATATCAGGATAATAAATCTGCCGCTAGGGTCCAGAACCGAGGATTTCAAGGAGAAGGCCACAGAATTACTTATGACCACCATAACTCCTCTCTGCTTTTTAACGTAATGGGACTGGTAAATGTGCGGGAATTTAGGATGATGAATCCTGTGGCCATCTGATTTAAGCAGGTGCGTTTCAGTGGCACAGAAAACGTCACACTTCAATTCGTTAATTTCCCTCCATAACATAGATCTTTTGAAGGGGCTGTTCAGCCCTTTAACATTCAAAGCGGCAATTTTGAGAACCATGATGAGGGAGGAAAAGGAAGATCATTAAAGTTGAACTTACATATAGAGAGGACAAATAGGACTGGCCTCAAAACACAGAATCTCGGCTCTGGACTCGGCAGTTCCCTGCCCACTGGCACTTGAGGAGGATGAAAAAAGGAAACATTAAGATAACAAAAACATGGGATGGGGAATGGGAACAAGAAAAAGGGTAAAACAATAGTCATGAAAAGACACCTGATATTCATCAGGCACTATGGTGAGGGTCTGTGAGGCGGTTTTTACCCGTTCAACCGCACCGAGCGCAAACAATGAGAGACAACCTTAGAACAAGTTGGCAGTTCCCTTTTCAGCGATGTGGCTTGCGCCTGGATGAGGCTGTCTGCCAGTCCAGAGCAATCGGTCCCGGGCCTTTTGATTGAAGGTTATGGGGTTCTGACATGAAGATATTCCAGTCCGCTAGGAGTTTCCGTCCTAGGTCCAGAGAATGCACCGCGTGCAGCGTGCCTTGATGGTGGATCAGAACCTTGGTGGGGAAGCCCCTTCGGTAAGGTATGTTGTGGTCCCGTAAGGCAGCAGTGAAGGGGGCCAAGGCTCTCCTTTGCTGAAGAGTGGGTGCAGATAAGTCGGCAAAAACTTTAACCCCTTCATATGGGGCTGGCAGGGAGCCTTTCTTCCTAGCAGCGCTCATGAGAAGTTCTTTAACATGAAAGAAGTGGATTCGAGCTAGGACATCTCTGGGGACGGAGTCTGGCAGGTGTTTCGGCCGGGCTACTCTGTGAGCTCTGTCCAAAGTAAGATCTTTGTCACCAATGTTCGGCAGAAGGAATCTCATTAGGTCTAGAATATAGGTCTCCAGCTCCTTTGGCGGGATATCCTCTGGAATACCTCTAAGTTTAATGTTGTTGCAGCGGGACCTGTCCTCTAGGTCCACCACCTTATTCTTAAGCCTCTCAACTTCAGAGGTCAGTTCTCCATGTGCATCTACCAGATGGTTGTGCGATCCTGCGAAGTCCCCCATTTTAGATTCCACATGCGTGAGCCGCTTGTCTGCCTCTACTATGGAGGCCTGCATGGGCGACAGCAGGGCCGCGAGTTCACTGTGCATGGAGCGGCTGAAAACAACTAGCATTTCTTTTATCATGCTGCCAGTGGCTAAATCATCAGTCGTAGGATAGTCTATTAGAGACGGGGTGTCCCGTTCACTCACCCCCGCCGGTGGTAGCGTATCTCCGTGGAGCCGCGGCTTTTGCTTCGGTGGGCTCTGGCAGGGGGAGCCGTCTCTGTCCCGGGAGCTGCAGGAGTTGTGTCGGGCAGACGAACCAGTCTCCGGTTGAGTCAGGGGGGACTTGGTTGGAGGAGATAAGCGTGTCGGGGAAGACTGGGAGGCGAGCAGACTCCTTTGCCGGGGTGGAGTGATAGCTGGTGAAGCCGGATCCGCAGAGCTCGAGGAGCACGTGGAGGCCGGCGAGCCCGCGCCATCTTGGTCCCTCAGTCTTTCCACAAAGAAGTCCAGCTTCCCTTGCTTCTTTACCGATCTCTTGCCTCTCGTCATCATGGGAGCCAGTAGGGAGGCTAGCGCTGCAAAAATCAGCAGTCTGATGCAGGTGCCAACTCGCTGTAGCTATGCAGTCGATAGATAGGGCTCGGGAGCTCACAGCTCAGGCGGCCATCTCTCTCGGCAGGCAAACCACGCCCCCCTCGGTGGAGTTTTTTGTCATTTTATTTATTTCTTAAAAATTTTTACACTCAAATTGTGCCTCATTTTTCTTATAGTTCTTTTTAAAAAAATGTTTTTTTAGGGCTAGATTGCGTAATTTTTTTTTAAACCAATAAAAGCATCAAAGGGGCGGAATTTAGCTGAAGGTGCGAACTTCAATCCTTTTTGTAATAAGTTTCTGTCACTATTAGTCAGTATATGTCTACTCAGGTTGAAGATCTTTTATCTGGTTATCTTGATTTCCTTTTGGGATAGTTTCTTTCCCCTCTGTCCTCTTTTTGTTTGTGTTTTTCTCTTGAAGTTCTTGGTTGAAAAAAATCTTTCCTCATGTTTTTTTTCACTTTACTGGTATTCCCAGTGTTCTGTTTTGATGAGTTTGTAGTGTTTGGGGGCGTGATCAGATGTACGTTTTTTTTTTACTGTCACTTTTTTGGACTATTGCACTGTAGCTCAGGGGCCTCGATGTACCTGCAGTTGAAATATTTTCATATTGATTTGGTTTATCAATAGGTGTATTTTCTAGTGAGCTAAATCTATTTGATAATTCCAATGGGCTATTTGGGATAGCTTCTGCTTGTTTCTTGTTACGGATGTGGACCGTTGGAGTGAGTGAGATGATTCTATCCCCTATGTCTTGGTTATCCTTTGTATGTTGTTTCCTAGATATATGGACTGTTGGGATCAGTGGGATAGTGTTCTCCTCCTCTTTTATAGATGTTACTATGCTTACATTGTGAAGTGTAAAATCACTCTTATATGTATCATCACAATTGGTTTCATCAATGGTGTTTAGAATAGATCTATCCGACATGGTGCCTGTTGTGCCTAATGCGGTGATTTGAGGGATACAGTCTCTATCAAATTTTTGTTTCTTTTTACTTATTATTTCCTCTTCTTTTCATTTTTATTCTGTTTTTGATAGATCACTGTAATTGAATGATATCCGGATGATCTTTAAATGGTTTTAGGCTATCAAATATTTCAGCAATCTGTCTATTAATTTTAATTAGTCCATTTTTTCTTTTTTCAATAATAAAGCACACTGCCTGTCTCGAGAAATTGTGAAACAGTTCATCCCATTCTCTGTGTGTATGATTGTCCCCCACATCACCCGCCAGGGTTTTGTAGATTTTTAACCCTTTGGGGATGATATTCCAATCAAGGTATTTCTCTAGGGAGGCCACTTCCCATAAGTCTCGCATTTCATTTATTAGTAGTCTTTCTAATTTTTTCATCCTACCCAATGCTTCTTCTATTCTCTTATGTGCAAAGTCCATGTTATCAAGGGAACCATTACTTCGCGAATGAATTTTTTTTTTTTTGTACAAACTTGATTCGATCCTTCCTGTCTAACCAAAGTTCACTCATATTTTTAGTTAGTGGTGCTGGTTGGAGGGATGACAGTATGCCGCTGGGTATCTCAGGCAATTTGAATGTATATCTAAGTAAATGATCAGAGGAAAGATACTAGCGCTGCCGTCTAAGTAGGGGAAGTAAACCCTCACAATGTCAGACTATGTGTGGGCTGCGTCGCTGCAGGGTTCCAATATGGGGTTAATTGCCAAAACACCCCAATAAGTAGGGAAAACCTAATAATAATAGAAGAAAAACCGAACCCTATGCTGACTAGTTAAATGGCTTTTTGAACTAGGATGATAGCGCAATAAGTAGAATTTATTTAAATACCCAATATTGACTGAATATATATACTCACTGGTCACAGCAAGCAGAGTTTGAACAATACAGAAACTGACTGTAACTGCTATTTGGATTAAATATAGGACTCACACACTGTCTAGAAATAAGTGTATATTTGCTTCTCACTGGTCACAGCAAGCAGAGTTTGAACAATACAGAAACTGACTAACTGCTATTTGGATTAAATATAGGCCTCACACACTGTCTAGAAATAAGTGTATATTTGCTTCTCACTGGTCACAGCAAGCAGAGTTTGAACAGTACAGAAACTGACTAACTGCTATTTGGATTAAATATAGGCCTCACACACTGTCTAGAAATAAGTGTATATTTGCTTCTCACTGGTTACAGCAAGCAGAGTTTGAACAGTACAGAAACTGACTGTAACTGCTATTTGGATTAAATATAGGCCTCACACACTGTCTAGAAATAAGTGTATATTTGCTTCTCACTGGTCACTGCAACCAGCGTTTGAACAGTACAGAAACTGACTAACTGCTATTTGGATTAAATATAGGCGTCACACACGGCCTAGATATCGGTGCTGATTTGCTTCTCACTGGTCACAGCAAACAGAGTTTGTATAATACAGAAACTGACTGTAACTGCAATTTGGATTAAATATAGGCGTCTCAAACGGCCTAGATATCAGTGCTGATTTGCTTCTCACTGGTCAAGTCAGTAGATTAGATTCACTCATCTCTAGTTTCCACTGCTTCAGAGTCCAGTGGCAGCGTGCTTTGCACCACTCCATCCTAAGCTTGGAATTGTGATGTAAAGCTATTTCTAATTTTTACTTTTTTATATTATTTTATGATCTTAAAATGTTGACCTCAAATAGTCAGTTTTTTTCACTTCTTTACTAAATAAAACCTCTCTGATTCCAGTTATTGGCCACTACACAGCATTCCAAGTCACAGTTGTCTGTGAAAGGTGCTCTGCATGGCCTGCATTTATATACAGAAAACTGGTTCAATCAGTCCTGAGTCATATGTTTGTCAGCAGCTACCGTATATTTAGCAGTCGCATTGAGGAACTCATGTTATTCACAGCACAGAGGTCTTAGGTAAGAGATGCTTACTTTTACTGTATTTTTATATTACATTATATATAAATATATATTAATAAATTAATATTGAACCATAAGTTAAAGGGGTTGGTCACTTTCTGGCCACTTGTGCCCAATATGTTTGTAAGATGATTATACTGCGCTTACTTATATAGTCTTTGTGGAAATTCTGCACCGTTTTCTATATTTCATAAGGCATTCTCCCTTTTTTGCCAAGTCTTTTGTGCTGTCCACACAGAGGTCATGTCCATAAGATGGCCGCTGATGGAGGGTCATATAACCTCTGCATTAAAATACACTGCAACTACACTAAGCTCTCAACAGAACTAGTGCAGATGGCAGGTGCAGTGTATCTGAACAGAAGAGACATCACATGGAGGTGATTTGTCTGGTCACATGACCCTCCATCAGTGGCCATTTTATGGACTTGATCTCTGTGTGGACAGCACAAAAAACTTGTCAAACAAGGGAGCACACCTTCTGAAATATAGAAAATGGTGCAGAATTTCAACAAACACTATATTAGTAAGTGCTATATAATCATCTCACAAACACATTGGTTAACAGTAACTAGGAAATAACCAAGCCCTTTAACCCCTTAAGGACCGGGTCATTTTTCACCTTAAAGACCAGACTGATTCTTTCAAATCTGACATGTGTCACTTTATGTGGTGATAACTTTGGAACGCTTTTACTTATCCAGGCCATTCTGAGATTGTTTTGTCGTCACATATTGTACTTCACGACAGTGGTAAATTTGAATCAAAATATTTCATTATAAAAAAATACCAAATTTACCCAAAAATTAGAAAAATTCGCAACTTTTAAAATTTCTATTTTTCTGCTTTTAAAATAGATAGTGATACCTCATATATTAGACTTCACAATAAATGGGTAGCTTATTAGGTTTAAAACATAACATTTATTAATGTATGTAGATAAAATAATGGGCCCTACTATACTAAACAATTCTTAATAGTTTACCACTAGTTACACTAATCTCCTATAAAAAAAGGGGCGGAGATGGGAAGGGACCATGTATAGGGATAGCAACAATGTAAGGAAACAGGGTGAAGGGTAGCCAGGTGCCAAGGCAGAAAGACACAGCGCTGGGTCCAAACCCTAGATGGCCCTGTCCTTCTATATCCTCCCTCCTATCTACTTAAATATCCCTATTGTCACCCTCCCTAATTGTGGACTGCCCAGCTTTATCCCTAATCAGAAATGCAAGGGAAGGAAAAGCTGGCAAAAAATGGATGTGATGAAACAAGATCAGGTATGTTCACAGCTGAGATGAGTCACCTATAGTGCCTGAACAAGTTCATACACACAAGGATGTGTATAATTTGTTCCTGGGCAGGTGGGAGAGGACACTGGTCTTTGGCGACACACCCAATAGATATATTTCCTGCATTGTCACCTGGGCAAGATTCATTGACGACGTCTTTGTTGTCTGGAAAGGGGGAGAAAAAGAATTCTCTGACTTTGTTAAGGACCTGAATGTTAATCACATCAACATGAAGTTTACCTCGGTCTTTGAAACAAACACCTTGCCTTTTCTTGATATTTCCATCTCAAGGGGCAAGGATGACCTGATTCAAACAGACATCTTCAGGAAACCCACTTCCACGAACTCACTCCTACACTGGAGCAGCCACCATCCCTTCCCCCTGAAAAGGGGAATACCAGTGGGACAGTACCTGCGCATCAGGAGGAATTGTTCCACCTGGGATACATTTAAAACACAGGCTGACGATCTTAGAAGTCGTTTTCGTGAAAGAGGGTACCCAGATGCGGTCCTAAAAAGTGCCTTTAAAAGAGCATGTGGGAGCAAGAGAGATGATCTTCTCTATCCTAAACCTAAAAAACCAGAGACTGGCTTGATACGCCTTATAGGCACATTTGATGATTCTTCGGCAGAGGTTAAACAGATACTAAGGAAGCATTGGGAGGTCCTCCTCATTGACCCAGACATTAAAAAGGTTATCCCAGAAACAGCACAGATCACCTACGTAGGGGCCTCAGCCTTAGGGATCGCCTTGTACACAGCCACTACAGCAATACACGTGATTCAATAGAGAAATGGCTCCAACGTCCAATCGGTTGTTTTCGCTGTAGTGGCTGTGTGGCGTGTGGACACATTTTAAAGGGACGGTCGTTTTATGCCAATGTCACCGGCAAGTGTCACCAAATTAGACATTTCATAAATTGTCGCACCAGGGGAGTGATTTACAGGGCCAACTGCATATGTGGTCTTGAGTACATTGGGAAAACTACCCATGAGTTGCGACGTCGGATAGGTGAACATTTGGGTGACATTTGGAACGACAGGGATACACCTATTGCCAAACATATCAACATGATGCATGGTGGTGATGCATCGGAATTGAGATTTATGGGCATTGAAGTAGTCGCGAGACCAAAAAGGGGAGGGGATTGGGACCGGAGGATTTTGCAGAGAGAGACTTGGTGGATATTTCACCTTCAAACTGTGGCCCCTAGGGGTCTAAATGAGCAACTGTCATTTGGCTGCTATATTGAACCTTAATACATCTCTCTGCATTTCAGCGATATGGTCCGGTCCCTCCCTCAGTCACCCTTAGAACGTGCTAAATGTGGGTAGGATTGTTGTAATAACAAATGATTTTGTTGGAGTGATATACCGAGTTAGATTATTATACCTTCTATTGAGATATGAATAGAAGACGTACTTTGAAATATGGTTGCGCTAAAGCGATTAATTGGCAACGACAGTTATTTGAGGAGTCACCCTAAAAACTCTGATATTCCATTAGGTGATCTGCAGACCAGGCGGACCAATGGAAAATACTTTACATCTTAGTGGGAGCGGAGGTCGAGCTTACTTGCCCTCTGACTTCATCTCTGCACCTCACTAAAACACCCACCTCAAGCATGCGCAGTGGAGAGTATATGCCATCTGAAATTTAACAAGTGAAGGCGGCGCTTTGCTTGGCCACCTCAAATGTATGGACCTCGACTTCATTATGAAGGCTGAGCTTCGTCTAGGTTGTCTGGCAGCAGGAACCCGCCTCCACGCTAAGCGTCATAGAAAGGAATAGAATCACGTGACTATAGGCGGAACAGCTGATGTATCACGTGACTATGACGCTGCCTGATAATGAGGGGGCGTTGGATGGGGGCGGGGCTTCTCGGCTTTTTAAATGACCCGCGAACATGGCTTCATTGCCACTGCTACTGTAATGACCGACGTCACGCACAGGGAGGATAACAGGGAAAGCCCTGCCCAAGGGAGAGGGAAAGGTGGTGACCCCTAACTCACCTTGCTGCTGGCACCTGACTGCCCTGACGTCCCTAGACGGGTTCCTCACCCGTGCGGCGATCACGTGCCTAAACCCTGGCTTTCCCTAAAATGAGCCCTAGATAGTGAACGGGCCGGTGGGATCGCTAGTCCGCACCACTATCACTAAGAGGGAAACACCAGGGAGAGGACAGACAAACACATACACCCAGGTGGGCGATCACAATAGACCACAAAGGTCCAACAGGGATCCGGAGGGTAGCGTTCTGGACCAACTACCAGAGAACGCAGCAACACAGCTCCAGAAGGTCAGAATAGATGTCCAGGCAGGAAGTTCTATCTCTGGCAACCAGAGAAGTGTGAGAGATGAATATAAGGAGGTTTGGGAGTGCTGGACAAGGAACAGCTGAGGAGAAGGAGCTACGGATCCCTGAGTGAGCCAAAAGGGTTTGCAAAGCAAACCCAGAAAGCTACCATAAGGAAAACAGCCCTATCTTAAATAGAGCGTGCAGCCAACCGGGTATAACGGAGTCAGGCGTAGTTCTCGATACCCTCGTGACAGCTACACGCGGGACGCCAGGGAGCACCCTCCACCCATTCCTATCTGGGAACAGTTATCTTCAACAACTGGACAGATAAGTCGCTTATGCCTATATGCTTTTATATCAGATTGTTACAGCATTTGATAAGCAACATTGCACTGATCTCTAAACGTCCGCTAGTGATATTACTAGTGGGAGATCGGTTACAATGTATATTAAATAGATACTATCAACTGACGTGATGTATTTATAATTGGTTGGGAGGTATACCAAATAGATACTCCTAACTAATGTGATGCATTTATGAATTGACTATCATTGGTTTACTAAGCTTGGATTGAAGTTTTACTGACAAGTATAACCTTGTACAGTTAAGACTGGTGACCTCTGGTTATTCCTGGTTGACTTTCCAGGTTTTGGCACTCACACCTGGACATTAGTGTATATCGAATACTGAATACACTATATCTTTTTCTCTATATGAACAGAGACTAAATACCAGGAACTACCACAGGCCATGTGAAATAGAGGGCAATTCGGCCTTTATCACCATAACGCTTGGCTGGTTGGAGGCCACATAATTATCTACCTATGCATTTTACCTGCTGTACAGCTGTCCATCACAGGAGGGACTGTATTAGCTTATTAGGCATGATATATTAATGTGCTCTCTCTGACCCCTCTATTTTGCTGGATAAGTGACCCCAGTTTAGGGGTTCTTTGGATATAATTTTGTCCCCTGACGAATCAGGTATCACTGAGGAAACGCGTCGGGACTCCATGACCACTTGAATATGTACATTCTTGGGACATTTTGATTATCTGATTATACACATCCTTGTGTGTATGAACTTGTTCAGGCACTATAGGTGACTCATCTCAGCTGTGAACATACCTGATCTTGTTTCATCACATCCATTTTTTGCCAGCTTTTCCTTCCCTTGCCTTTCTTGTTAGGGATAACATCTATAGGACCATATTCTGGCTATCGGGCAAAGCTGGGCAGTCCACAATTAGGGAGGGTGACAATAGGGATATTTAAGTAGATAGGAGGGAGGATATAGAAGGACATGGCTATCTAGGGTTTGGACCCAGCGCTGTGTCTTTCTGCCTTGGTACCTGGCTTCCCTTCACCCTGTTTCCTTACATTGTTGCTATCCCTATACATGGTCCCTTCCCATCTCCGCCCATTTTTTATAGGAGATTAGTGTAACTAGTGGTAAACTATTAAGAATTGTTTAGTATAGTAGGGCCCATTATTTTATCTACATACATTAATAAATGTTATGTTTTAAACCTAATAAGCTACCCATTTATTGTGAAGTCTATTATTGATTAAAGGGTTTAGCCCATTATCTTACTATAGTCTGACTGACTACAATTGGTTGTGTAATAGTAATATCTCATATATTAGTTAAAACTTTAGATTTCCCATATGTCTACTTCTTTTTTTTTTATATTCTTTTTTTAATTGATATTTCAAAAGTTCATTACAGTCATCAGCAGTATTGATAATCAATGGTTTTACATTATATAACCTGTACAAATACAATTTATCTGATAACAGTATTAGTAATTAATAATTTACATTATAGCATTATAAAATCGGTATATATCAATTACCCACCCTATTTACCCCCAATGCCTGTTGCTCCCCCAGGGGAAAGAAAAATAAAAATAAAAAATTTGATGTTCCCAGCTAAACTACGGTAGAGTGGGAGAATAGAACATGTTTTTTTGCTTCTGCAGAGGCGGTGAGCGAATGGATTAAAGAAAAGATAAAGAGCTGATGATTAAATGGCCGGGGTTGGGTTGGAAGGGGGTAATGCCAAGTAAGAGAGTCAGGGTCAGATGTTCTCCTGGGTCATACGAAGGGTGGGTAATTGGCAATGCCTGTGCTGCTTGCGTTTTTTTTTTTTTTTTTCTCCTCTCCTGTCCCCCCGTGCTCCCCCTTCCCCCTTTTCCCCCCGTGGACCCCATAAATGAGGCAATTGATGGATAGCATTAGAGGTTTTTATGAAAATAATCTCATGGAATATTAGTGGTTTTAGTAGGGGCATAAAAAGAGTCGCAGTGTTTGATGCAATACAAAGATTTCTCCTAGCCATAGTCTGTCTGCAGGAAACGCATTTGACAAATGAGACAGCGGGGGGATAAGTAGACCATGGATGCAGCACTCTTTCCACTCGGTCTTTTCATCCTATGCGAGGGGAGTGAGTATATTAATACATCGTGATATTGATATTAAAATAGCAAAAACGGTTGTAGATAAGGAAGGGCGCTATATTCTTATGGACTGTCTACTAGAAGGTAGAGCATGGATAATAGTAAATGTTTAAATACCGCCTCCCTTCAAAATAGATACTCTGTTAAAAATTCATGACCTTATGCTTAATACAGGGGATAAATCACTATTGGTGTTAGGGGACTTTAATAATATAATGGATGAGAAAATAGATAGATGTAGAATAGGAATAGGAACACCTAGGGGAAAAGCACGGGTTCTAAATTAAAAAGTACTACACAAGAATTGGGTTGGATTGATATTTGGAGGATAATGCACCCAAAATCAAGGAGATATTCGTGTTTTTCTAAAACTGACTTAGTATTCACTAATAATAAGGGTGCACTAGACATTGAACGAGTTAATTATGGACAACGGGGGGGGTCTCGGACCATAATCCCATTATAATAAACATGAAAATGGGTGGTGGGAAAAAAACAAAGAGGTATGAATATAAACATAGGTTGGATAAATATAATGGGAGTACATGATAAAATCTTGAAAGAAATTAAAGAATATTTTCTCACAAATGAGGTTTCAGCAGGAATCAACACTGTTTGGGAGGCCACGAAGGCCTATATTAGAGGGATTATTATAAAATATACAGTAATATATAAATAATAATTAAGGGGGAAAATATTAGAACGAGAAGGCGAAGCAGAAAGTTATGAAAAAAAATACATTGGAAACCCTACAGAGCAAAACTATAAAGAATGGTTAGATAAAGTCACGTTAATGGAAGATGAGCAGTTTTTGATGGCGGAACAACAAATAGAGAACTTTGTGAGAGATAACTATATCCATGCACATATACCTGGTAAAAAGTTAGCCGCCCTGGTGGCAGCCCAGGCAAATACAAATTGGTATATACATTGTCTGGTAGATAAAGCCGGACATAACCTTGTTGAACAAGCTGCTAAAATATATCTACTTAACCCCTTAAGGACACATGACGTACCGGTACGTAATGTTTCCCGAGTCCTTAAGGACACATGACGTACCGGTACGTCATGTGTTGTTCCGATCACTGCCGGCCGGCCGGCAGTGATCGGAACCCGGTGCCTGCTCAAATCATTGAGCAGGCACCTAGGCTAAATGCGCGGGGGGGTCCCGTGACCCCCCGGTGTCGGCGATCGCGGCAAACCGCAGGTCAATTCAGACTTGCGGTTTGCTGCGATTTCTGCAGTTTCTGATCCCCGCGGTCCCTGACCGCGGGGATCAGAAACTTTAGCATTTCTAAAATATATCTGTATCCCCCCCCTGCACCCCTGCATGATTTTAGCCCGGTGGGAGGTGCAGGGGGAGGGTTGCGGGCGGTGCGGGCGGTGCGCGGTGCGGCAGGCGGGATCGCGATCCCCCGCCCGCCTCCCCTTGAATAATCGTTGGCGTCTAGTGGGTATACCAGGGTGCCAGCACATTGCAAACGCAGATGTCAGCCGTTTAACCCTTTCCATGCAGCGGTCCGTACGGACCGCTGTATGGAAAAGGTTAACAGCTCAGGGAGCTCCCTCCCTCTCCCATCGGGGGGCTTCTGTGCCTTTGCAGCCCCCCGATGGAGAGGGAGAGAGCCCCCAGACAGCCCCCCAACAGATCCCCTCCTTACCCTTCCCCGTCTGCGCAGTTCTGGCCAGTAGTGAGCAGACGGGGAAGGTTCCCATGGCAACAGGACGCCGTCTCAGGCATCCTGCTGTCCATGGTGCTGAACAGATCTGTGCTAAAAGGCATAGATCTGTTCAGACAAAGTGTAAAATACAGTACAGTACAATATATATTGTACTGTACTGTATTATACAGACATGAGACCCACTGGATCTTCAAGAACCAAGTGGGTCTGGGTCAAAAAAAAAGTGAATAAAAGTGAAAATAAAATAAAAATCAAAAAACACATTTATCACTGATTAAAAATGAAAAAAAGAAAATTCCCTACACATGTTTGGTATCGCCGCGTCCGTAATGACCTGATCTATAAAACGGTCATGTTACTTTACCCGAACGGTGAACGCCATAAAAATAAAAAATAAAAAACTATGATAAAATTGAAATTTTGCCCACCTTACTTCCCCAAAAAGGTAATAAAAGTGATCAAAAAAGTCACATGTACGCCAAAATTGTAACAATCAAACCGTCATCTCATCCCTCAAAAATCATACCCTACCCAAGATAATCGCCCAAAAACTGAAAAAACTATGGCTCTTAGACTATGGAAACACTAAAACATGATTTTTTTTGTTTCAAAAATGAAATTATTGTGTAAAACTTACATAAATAAAAAAAAAGTATACATATTAGGTATCGCCGCGTCCGTATCGACCGGCCCGATAAAAATATCACATGATCTAACCCCTCAGATGACCACCGTAAAAAAATAAAAACAAAAACGGTGTAAAAAAAGCCATTTTTTGTCATCTTACGTCACAAAAAGTGTAATAGCAAGCAATCAAAAAGTCATATGCACCCCAAAATAGATGCCAATCAAACCGTCATCTCATCCCGCAAAAAATGAGACCCTACTTAAGATAATCGCCCAAAAACTGAAAAAACTATGGCTCTTAGGCTATGGAGGCACTAAAACATTTTTTTTGTTTTAAAAATGAAATCATTGTGTAAAACTTACATAAATAAAAAAAATTGTATACATATTAGGTATCGCCGCGTCCGTGACAACCTGCTCTATAAAATTACCACATAATCTAACCTGTCAGATGAATTTTGTAAATAACAAAAAAAAAACGGTGCCAAAAAAGCTATTTCTTGTTACCTTGCCGCACAAAAAGTGTAATATAGAGCAACCAAAAATCATATGTACCCTAAACTAGTACCAACAAAACTGCCAACCTATCCCGTAGTTTCTAAAATGGGGTCACTTTTTTGGAGTTTCTACTCTAGGGGTGCATCAGGAGGGCTTCAAATGGGACATGGTATAAAAAAATAAACAGTCCAGCAAAACCTGCCTTCCAAAAACCGTATGGCATTCCTTTCCTTCTGCGCCCTGCCGTGTGCCCGTACAGAGGTTTACGACCATATATGGGGTGTTTCTGTAAACTACAGAATCAGGGCCATAAATAATGAGTTTTGTTTGGCTGTTAACCTTTGCTTTGTAACTGGAAAAAAAATATTAAAATGGAAAATCTGCCAAAAAAGTGAAATTTTGAAATTGTCTCTCTATTTTCCATTAAATCTTGTGCAACACCTAAAGGGTTAACAAAGTTTGTAAAATCAGTTTTGAATACCTTGAGGGGTTTAGTTTGTTAGATGGGGTCACTTTTATAGAGTTTCTACTCTAAGGGTGCATCAGGGGGGCTTCAAATGGACATGGTGTCAAAAAAACAGTCCAGCAAAATCAGCCCTCCAAAAACCATACGGCGCACCTTTCACTCTACGCCCCGCTGTGTGGCCGTACAGTAGTTTACGGCCACATATGGGGTGTTTCTGTAAACAGCAGAGTCAGGGCAATAAAGATACAGTCTTGTTTGGCTGTTAACCCTTTCTTTGTTAGTGGAAAAAATGGGTTAAAATAGAAAATTAGGCAAAAAAATGAAATTCTCAAATTTCCTCCCCATTTGCCAATAACTCTTGTGCAACACCTAAAGGGTTAACGACGTATGTAAAATCAGTTTTGAATACCTTGAGGGGTGTAGTTTCTTAGATGGGGTCACTTTTAGGGAGTTTCTCCTCTAGGGGTGCATCAGGGGGCTTCAAATGGGACATGGTGTAAATAAACCAGTCCATAAAAATCAGCCTTCCAAAAACCAAACGGCGCACCTTTCACTCTACGTCCCGCTGTGTGGCCGTACAGTAGTTTACGGCCACATATTGGGTGTTTCTGTAAACGGCAGAGTCAGGGCAATAAAGATACAGTCTTGTTTGGCTGTTAACCCTTGCTTTGTTAGTGGAAAAAATGGGTTAAAATGAAAAATTAGACAAAAAAAAGAAATTCTCAAATTTCCTCCCCATTTGCCAATAACTCTTGTGCAACACCTAAAGAGTTAACAACGTATGCAAAATCAGTTTTGAATACCTTGAGGGGTGTAGTTTCTTAGATGGGGTCATTTTTGGGTGGTTTCTATTATGTAAGCCTCGCAAAGTGACTTCAGACCTGAACTAGTCCCTAAAAATCGAGTTTTTGTAAATTTCTGAAAAATTCCAAGATTTGCTTCTAAACTTCTAAGCCTTATAACATCCCCAAAAATTAAAATATCATTCCCAAAATAATTCAAACATGAAGTAGACATATGGGGAATGTAAAGTCATCACAATTTTTGGGGGTATTACTATGTATTACAGAAGTAGAGAAACTGAAACTTTGAAATTTGCTAATTTTTCAAAATTTTTTGTAAATTAGGTATTTTTTTGTGCAAAAAAAATAATTTTTTTGACTTCATTTTACCAGTGTCATGAAGTACAATATGTGACGAAAAAACAATCTCAGAATGGCCTGGATAAGTCAAAGCGTTTTAAAGTTATTAGCACTTAAAGTGACACTGGTCAGATTTGCAAAAAATGGCCTGGTCCTAAGGTGAAAAAAGGCTGTGTCCTTAAGGGGTTAAAGAATATTTTAAGAATATGTATAGTAGCAAAATAAAGAAGAATGTGCTGCAAATACAACAGTTTTTGGAGAAAATTACCACCAAGAAACTAACTATAGATCAAAGGGATAGGTTGGAAATCCCATTAGATCCAACAGAAGTGGATAGTGTATTATTAAAAATAACTAAAAATAAGACCCCAGGTACGGATGGCATTCAGTTTGAAGTTTATACTCAGTATAGGGAAATATTGACCCCGAATTTGCTTAAAGGGCTTCTGTCAGCCCACTAAACCGTTTTTTTTTTTTTTTGCTTAATAATAACCCCTACACTGCGATTTATCCATACATAAGTAAAATAATAATTTTGGTTCAGTAGAATTTGCTAAAACCCTATTTTTATAATATGTAAATTACCTTGCTACCAGCAAGTAGGGCGGCTACTTGCTGGTAGCAGCCGCATCCTCCGATGGTAATGACGCCCCCTCTGCTTGTTGATTGACAGGGCCAGCGGACGGGATCTTTCTCCGCTGGCCCTGCCTGTTTTCATTCAATATCTGGCGCCTGCGCCGCGGCCGTACCTATCTTCAATCGGCGCAGGCGCACTGAGAGGCGGCCACTCACTCGGTCGCTCACTCGGCTGCTTCATCCTCAATGCGCCTGCGCCGATGACGTCACATCTACCCCCGGCGCAGGCGCATTGAGGATGAAGCGGCCGAGTGAGTGGCCGCCTCTCAGTGCGCCTGCGCCGATTGAAGATAGGTGCGGCGCAGGCGCCAGATATTGAATGAAAACAGGCAGGGCCAGCGGAGAAAGATCCCGTCCGCTGGCCCTGTCAATCAACAAGCAGAGGGGGCGTCATTACCATCGGAGGATGCGGCTGCTACCAGCAAGTAGCCGCCCTACTTGCTGGTAGCAAGGTAATTTACATATTATAAAAATAGGGTTTTAGCAAATTCTACTGAACCAAAATTATTATTTTACTTATGTATGGATAAATCGCAGTGTAGGGGTTATTATTAAGCAACAAAAAAAATAAAACGGTTTAGTGGGCTGACAAAAGCCCTTTAACCTCCTCAGGACCGCCGTACGCAGGATTGCGTCTTTGCGGCGGTCCTGTTGTTCTGGGTGGACGCGCCGGTGCGTCATCTCGCGAGACGCGAGATTTCGTGCATTGCCGGCCCGCGCATGCGCATCGCGGGCCGGCAAAAGTTAAAGAAGTATTTCGTCACCAGCCTGCCAGCAACGATCATTGGCTGGCAGGCTGGCGATTTTAAAAAAATCGAATCACAAGCCAGATAACAGATCATATTAGTAAATATGATCTGTTATATGGCTTCTCTGCTTCTCTGCTGGTCCTTTTCGTCGGTTGGATCCAGCAGAGGAGCAGACTTCACGGTGAGTACACCAAACAGCACACCTTAGCCCCAGATCACCCCCCTGCACCCCAATTAACCCTTTGATCACCCCTTTGGACGCCCCTGTCAATCACTATTGAAAGGAAAAAAGTGATCAGTGTAAACTGTCACTTTTTTTTTTTCACTAGTATTGGCTGTTAGGTTTTAGGGATAGTTTAGGCCCCTTGGTTAGTTAGTTAGCGTCAGTTAGCGCCCAGCCCACCGCACCGCAGTCACTTTTATTCGCTGATTAGCGTATCGCTAATCAGCATTTGTACTTTTATAGTATCTGTAAGTGATCAAAACTGATCACGGTCAGATCTATAATAGTATTAGTGTCACTTTAGTTCGCCCTCCACCCAAAACGCAGTGTTTGCCCGATCAGGCCTGATCGGTCGCCCACACGTGCGTTCACCCACGCCCGCCCCACCGCAGTGACAAAAAAAATTTTGTTTTTTGATCACTGCACATTCACTTTACACGCACTGCGGCGATAAAAAAATCAGTTTTGATATTTTTTATCAACCGCAGCAGCCTCCGGTACTTCGCTAGCCTCCCCTTTGTAAGACAGGTTTGCTTTTTTTCTTGGGTAGTCTCAGGGAATACCCCTAAATTTAGTAGTCCAAATGGCAAACAGGGAGTATTCTTCTGAAGAGGCCTACAGGATTCTGACCCAGTCGGATGAGGAGTGGGAACCCTCATCTGATGAATCTAGCGGGTCAGAATATGAACCTGTGGAAAGCAGTGGCTCTCTGACCCAAAGTTCGGACGAGGAGGTGGAGGTCCCTGGCAGCACCAGGCGTACCCGGCCCCGTGTCGCTAGACCACAGGTTACGCAGGATCCGTTTCAAGAGCAGCAGAGTGGGGCTGTCGCTGCCGGATCACGTGGTGAGGCATACACCAGCAGCGCAGCCCTTCCTGGACCTAGTACCAGCACTGCCGTACAACATGGTGACGTGGCGAGCACCAGAAGGGCAGTTGAAGCTGGTACGGTGGCACGTGCACTAGTTACCCCGTCGCAGCCACCGCGCAGACAGGCCCGTAGAGCCCCTAGAATCCCTGAGGTGCTGGCAAACCCTGATTGGCAGTCACCAACTTCAGCCGCACCAGTAGTTCCCCCTTTCACCGCCCAGTCTGGAGTTCGGGTTGAGACGGCTCAAATCGGTTCGGCCCTGGGATTTTTTGAGCTGTTCTTGACTGCGGAACTCTTGGACTTAGTCGTGGCAGAAACAAATCGGTATGCCACACAATTTATATCCGCCAACCCGGGAAGCTCTTATGCCCAGTCTTTCCGGTGGAAACCAGTCCAAGTTTCCGAACTTAAAATTTTTTTGGGCCTTCTCCTCAACATGGGTCTAACTAAAAAGCATGAATTGCGGTCATATTGGTCCACGAACCCAATTCATCACATGCCCATGTTCTCTGCTGCTATGTCCAGGACACGATTTGAGACCATCCTACGTTTTCTGCATTTTAGCGACAACACCACCTCCCGTCCCAGAGGCCACCCAGCTTTTGACCGGCTCCACAAAATTCGGCCCCTCATAGACCATTTCAACCAGAAATTTGCAGATTTGTATACCCCCGAGCAAAACATCTGCGTAGACGAGTCCCTAATACATTTTACCGGGTGCCTTGGCTTCAAACAATACATCCCAAGCAAGCGTGCCCGGTATGGGGTCAAATTGTATAAGCTCTGTGAAAGGGCCACAGGCTATACCCACAAATTTCGGATCTATGAGGGAAAAGATCAGACCCTGGAGCCGGTCGGTTGCCCTGACTACCTGGGGAGCAGTGGGAAGACAGTCTGGGACTTGGTGTCACCCTTATTCGGCAAGGGGTACCATCTTTATGTGGACAATTTCTACACAAGTGTGGCCCTCTTTAGGCATTTGTTTCTAGAACGGATTTGCGCCTGTGGCACCGCGCGAACTAGTCGCGTGGGCTTCCCCCAACGGCTTGTAACCACCCGTCTTGCAAGGGGGGAGAGGGCTGCCTTGTGTAATGAAGAACTGCTCGCGGTGAAATGGAGAGACAAGCGTGACATTTACATGCTCTCCTCCATTCACGCAGACACGACAATCCAAATTGAAAGGGCAACCCGTGTCATTGAAAAGCCCCTCTCAGTCCACGACTATAATGCGCTCATGGGAGGGGTGGACTTCAATGACCAGATGTTGGCTCCCTATTTAGTTTCCCGCAGAACCAGACGCTGGTATAAGAAGGTGTCTGTATATTTAATTCAATTGGCTGCCTATAATAGTTTTGTTCTCTACAGTAAGGCTGGGAGAACAGGATCCTTCCTCAAATTCCAGGAAGAGATCATCGAGAACCTCCTTTACCCAGGAGGTTCCGTGGCCCCATCCACCAGTGTAGTTAGCCGTCTACACGAGCGACATTTCCCCAGTGTCGTTGCTGGTACCTCAACCCAACCGCCACCCCGAAAAAAATGTTGTGTCTGTAGCAGGAGTGGAATAAGGCGTGACACCCGCTATTTCTGTCCTGACTGTCCTGACCACCCTGCCCTATGCTTTGGTGAGTGTTTCCGGAAGTACCACACACAGGTACACCTAGCATAGGGATTGCATCTCACAGGACAGGCACACAGGGCTATTAGGGCCCTTTTACTCTCAGCTGCTGCAAACCTCTCCTTTCACCTGGGATAAAGTGCATAACGTACTTCGCCACATCTTTGGGCGATTTGCGCTTTGCACATTGTCCCATGGGGAAGGAGAGGTTTGTTCTATAAAGGTAAAAAAAACTAAACAAAAAAAAAATTACCGGTAAGTAAAAAAGTTAAACGTTCAGTTAAAAAAGTAAAAAAAAAGTTTCTATGTTCTGTTCAACAGTTAATAAATTTATTGCGTTGCGGCCTGGTTTTTTCTTTTTTGTTTTGTTTTTTTTACCTTTCAGGTGGACCAACCGATCGACTAGCTGCAGCACTGATGTGCATTCTGACAGAAGCATTGCGCTGCTGTCAGATTACACGCAAGTCGGTGTATGCGGCGCTGCAAGACGAGATTTCTCCTCTGCAGTAAAAGATACGTTTGCCGAGGCATATGAGCTGAGGAGGTGGCGGTGTTCATATACTTTGGCAAACACTTTGTATATATAAAAAAAAAAATCCCGGCAATGATTTATTCATCCACATCGATTGATGTGAATGGAGAAATCGGGTTTGCCAGGGCATACGAGCTAAGTGGGTATGGATGTTGGGCGGAGCTCCTATGTCCTGGCAGACGCCTTTCCCCTCCTTTTTTTTTTTTTGGCAGAGATTTTTTCATCCACATTGATCGATGCGAATGAAGAAATCTGTGCCGTTCATTTTTTTCTTTCAGCCCAGAGGCTGAACGGAAAAAAAAAATCTCATTACCCGTATGCTCAATATAAGGAGAATAGCAGAAACTCCTAATGCTGGGCATACATGTAATGATTGTGGAGACCCTCAAATGCCAGGGCAGTACAAACACCCCACAAATAACACCATTTTGGAAAGAAGACACCCCAAGGTATTCGCTGAGGGGCATATTGAGTCCATGAAAGATTGAAATTTTTGTCCCAAGTTAGCGGAAAGGGAGACTTTGTGAGAACAAAATCAAAAAAATCAATTTCCGCTAACTTGTGGCAAATTTTTTTTTTTTCTATGAACTCGCCATGCCCCTCATTGAATACCTTGGGGTGTCTTCTTTCCAAAATAGGGTCACATGTGGGGTATTTATACTGCCCTGGCATTTTAGGGGCCCCAAAGCGTGAGAAGAAGTCTGATATCCAAATGTCTAAAAATGCCCGCCTAAAAGGAATTTGGGCCCCTTTGCCCACCTAGGCTGCAAAAAAGTGTCACACAACTGGTATCTCTGTATTCAGGAGAAGTTGAGGAATGTGTGGGGTGTGGGGTGTCTTTTTACATATACCCATGCTGGGTGAGAGAAATATCTTGGTCAAATGCCAACTTTGTATAAAAAAATGGGAAAAGTTGTCTTTTGCCAAGATATTTCTCTCACCCAGCATGGGTATATGTAAAATGACACCCCAAAACACATTCCCCACCTTCTCCTGAGTACGGAGATACCAGATGTGTGACACTTTTTTGCAGCCTAGGTGGGCAAAGGGGCCCACATTCCAAAGAGCACCTTTCGGATTTCACAGGTCATTTACCTACTTACCACACATTAGGGCCCCTGGAAAATGCCAGGGCAGTATAACTACCCCACAAGTGACCCCATTTTGGAAAGAAGACACCCCAAGGTATTCCATGAGGGGCATGGCAAGTTCCTAGAATTTTTTTCTTTTTTGTCACAAGTTAGTGGAAAATGATGATTTTTTTTTTTTTTTTCCATACAAAGTCTCATATTCCACTAACTTGTGACAAAAAATAAAAACTTCCATGAACTCACTATGCCCATCAGCGAATACCTTGGGGTGTCTTCTTTCCAAAATGTGGTCACTTGTGGGGTAGTTATACTGCCCTGGCATTCTAGGGGCCCAAATGTGTGGTAAGGAGTTTGAAATCAAATTCTGTAAAAAATGACCTGTGAAATCCGAAAGGTGCTCTTTGGAATATGGGCCCCTTTGCCCACCTAGGCTGCAAAAAAGTGTCACACATCTGGTATCTCCGTACTCAGGAGAAGGTGGGGAATGTGTTTTCGGGTGTCATTTTACATATACCCATGCTGGGTGAGAGAAATATCTTGGCAAAAGACAACTTTTCCCATTTTTTTATACAAAGTTGGCATTTGACCAACATATTTATCTCACCCAGCATGGGTATATGTAAAAAGACACCCCAAAACACATTCCTCAACTTCTCCTGAATACAGAGATACCAGATGTGTGACACTTTTTTGCAGCCTAGGTGGGCAAAGGGGCCCATATTCCAAAGAGCACCTTTCGGATTTAACTGGTCATTTTTTACAGAATTTGATTTCAAACTCCTTACCACACATTTGGGCCCCTAGAATGCCAGGGCAGTATAACTACCCCACAAGTGACCCCATTTTGGAAAGAAGAGACCCCAAGGTATTCGCTGATGGGCATAGTGAGTTCATGGAAGTTTTTATTTTTTGTCACAAGTTAGTGGAATATGAGACTTTGTATGAAAAAAAAAAAAAAATCATCATTTTCCACTAACTTGTGACAAAAAATAAAAATTCTAGGAACTCGCCATGCCCCTCACGGAATACCTTGGGGTGTCTTCTTTCCAAAATGGGGTCACTTGTGGGGTAGTTATACTGCCCTGGCATTCTAGGGGCCCAAATGTGTGGTAAGGAGTTTGAAATCAAATTCTGTAAAAAATGACCTGTGAAATCCGAAAGGTGCTCTTTGGAATATGGGCCCCTTTGCCCACCTAGGCTGCAAAAAAGTGTCACACATCTGGTATCTCCGTACTCAGGAGAAGGTGGGGAATGTGTTTTGGGGTGTCATTTTACATATACCCATGCTGGGTGAGAGAAATATCTTGGCAAAAGACAACTTTTCCCATTTTTTTATACAAAGTTGGCATTTGACCAAGATATTTATCTCACCCAGCATGGGTATATGTAAAAAGACACCCAAAAACACATTCCTCAACTTCTCCTGAATACAGAGATACCAGATGTGTGACACTTTTTTGCAGCCTAGGTGGGCAAAGGGGCCCATATTCCAAAGAGCACCTTTTGGATTTCACAGGTCATTTTTTACAGAATTTGATTTCAAACTCCTTACCACACATTTGGGCCCCTAGAATGCCAGGGCAGTATAACTACCCCACAAGTGACCCCATTTTGGAAAGAAGAGACCCCAAGGTATTCGCTGATGGGCATAGTGAGTTCATGGAAGTTTTTATTTTTTGTCACAAGTTAGTGGAATTTGAGACTTTGTATGAAAAAAAAATCAAAAAAAAAAATCATCATTTTCCACTAACTTGTGACAAAAAAGAAAAAAATTCTAGGAACTCGCCATGCCCCTCACGGAATACCTTGGGGTGTCTTCTTTCCAAAATGGGGTCACTTGTGGGGTAGTTATACTGCCCTGGCATTCTAGGGGCCCAAATGTGTGGTAAGGAGTTTGAAATCAAATTCTGTAAAAAATGACCTGTGAAATCCGAAAGTTGCTCTTTGGAATATGGGCCACTTTGCCCACCTAGGCTGCAAAAAAGTGTCACACATCTGGTATCTCCGTACTCAGGAGAAGGTGGGGAATGTGTTTTGGGGTGTCATTTTACATATACCAATGCTGGGTGAGAGAAATATCTTGGCAAAAGACAACTTTTCCCATTTTTTTATACAAAGTTGGCATTTGACCAAGATATTTATCTCACCCAGCATGGGTATATGTAAAAAGACACCCCAAAACACATTCCTCAACTTCTACTGAATACAGAGATACCAGATGTGTGACACTTTTTTGCAGCCTAGGTGGGCAAAGGGGCCCATATTCCAAAGAGCACCTTTCGGATTTCACAGGTCATTTTTTACAGAATTTGATTTCAAACTCCTTACCACACATTTGGGCCCCTAGAATGCCAGGGCAGTATAACTACCCCACAAGTGACCCCATTTTGGAAAGAAGAGACCCCAAGGTATTTCGTGATGGGCATAGTGAGTTCAAAGAACTTTTTATTTTTTGTCACAAGTTAGTGGAATATGAGACTTTGTAAGAAAAAAAAAAAAAAAATAAAAATCATCATTTTCCGCTAACTTGTGACAAAAAATAAAAAGTTCTATGAACTCACTATGCCCATCAGCGAATACCTTAGGGTGTGTACTTTCCGAAATGGGGTCATTTGTGGGGTGTTTGTACTGTCTGGCCATTGTAGAACCTCAGGAAACTTGACAGGTGCTCAGAAAGTCAGAGCTGCTTCAAAAAGCGGAAATTCACATTTTTGTACCATAGTTTGTAAACGCTATAACTTTTACCCAAACCATTTTTTTTTTTTACCCAAACATTTTTTTTTTATCAAAGACATGTAGAACAATAAATTTAGAGCAAAATTTCTATATGGATCTCGTTTTTTTTGCAAAATTTTACAACTGAAAGTGAAAAATGTCATTTTTTTGCAAAAAAATCGTTAAATTTCGATTAATAACAAAAAAAGTAAAAATGTCAGCAGCAATGAAATACCACTAAATGAAAGCTCTATTAGTGAGAAGAAAAGGAGGTAAAATTCATTTGGGTGGTAAGTTGCATGACCGAGCAATAAACGGTGAAAGTAGTGTAGGTCAAAAGTGTAAAAAGTGGCCTGGTCTTTCAGGGTGTTTAAGCACTGGGGGCTGAGGTGGTTAAAATGTGGGCTTTGTCGAGAGAGTCGGGGAAATTGCCTGACTCCTTGAGGGAAGCCCTAATTACACTTATTTTAAAATTTGGGGAAAATCCAACTTCTCCAGACTCATATCGCCCCATTTCACTGATTAATACTGATAACAAGATATTAGCAAAAATATTGGCGGCCCGGCTCAGGGAGGTGTTGCCGGTGCTTATACATGAGGATCAGACGGGATTTATGTCGGGCAAAACAACAACTGAAAATCTTATTAGATATTTTGTAAATACCCAAGTGGAACCCACAAATAGTGGTGAGAGGATGATTTTGACTTTAGATGCTTTTAAAGCTTTCGATACCATAGAATGGTCTTTTTTGATGGCAACATTAAAAAAATGGGAGTCGGCGATATTTTTGTCTCATGGGTAAAATTATTATACACTGAAATATCTGCAAGAGTGATACTGAACGGTGAACATTGTGATAACATACCTATCAGTAGAGGTGTTAGGCAGGGGTGCCCCCTCTCCCCTCTATTATTGGCCGTAGTTTTGGAACCCTTAGCGGAGATGATCAGGCAAGATTGGGAGATTGTGGGGTTTAGGTACGGTTCCCACGAAGAAAAAATTGTGGTGGGTTACGGAGGAGGAAATTATAAAAATAGAAACATTTTATTTTATTTTTCCCATATGTCTACTTCATGTTTGGATCATTTTGTGAATGCCATTTTATTTTTTGGGGACGTAAGAAGGCAAATCTTGAAATTTTTCTGAAAATTTCCAAAACCCACTTTTTAAGGACCAGTTCAGGTCTGAAGTCTCTTTGTAAGGCTTACATAATAGAAACCACCCAAAAATGACCCTTTACGTGTTCCGCAAGAATTAATGGAAAATAGAGATGACATTTCAGAATTTCACTATTTTGGCAGATTTTTCCATTTTAATAATTTTTTACTAAGCAAAGGTTAACAGCCAAACAAAACTCAATATTTATTGCCCTGATTCTGTAGTTTACAGAAACACCCTATATGTGGTCAAAAACTGCTGTATGGCCACACGGCAGGGCGCAGAAGGAAAGGAACGCCATATGGTTTTTAGAAGGCAGATTTTGATGGACTGGTTTTTTGACACCATGTCCCATTTGAAGCCACCCTGATGCACCCCTAGAGTAGAAACTCCAAAAAAAGTGACCCCATTTTAGAAACTACACCACTCAAGGTATTCAAAACTGATTTTACAAACTTTGTTAACCCTTTAGGTGGTCCACCAGAAGTAATTAAAAATGGATATGAAATTTCAGAATTTCACTTTTTTGGCAGATTTTCCATTTTAATAATTTTTTTTCCGCTAACAAAGCCAGGATTAACAGCCAAACTAAACTCAATATTTATTGCCCTGATTCTGTAGTTTACAGAAACACTCCATATGTGGTCGCAAACTGCTGTACAGGCACACGGCAGGGCGCAGAAGGAAAGGAACGCCATATGGTTTTTGGAGGGCAGATTTCACTGGGACAATTTAAAATTGCCATGTCACATTTGAAGACCCCCTGACGCACCCCTAGAGTAGAAACTACAAAAAAGTGACCTCATTTTGAAAACTATGGGATAAGGTGGCTGTTTTGTTGGTACTACTTTAGGGTACAGATGTTTTTTGGTTGCTCTATATTACACTTTTTGTGAGGCAAGGTAACAAAAAATAGCTGTTTTGGTACAGTTTTGTTTTATTTTTTTAAAAATTTACAACGTTCATCTGACAAGTTAGATTATGAGGTATTTTGATAGAGCAGGTTGTTACGGACGCGACAATACCAAATATGACTTTTTTTGTTATTTGTTTCAGTTTTACATAATAAAATAATTTCTTCATATTCTGAAAGCCATATTATTATTTTTTTTGGGTGACTGTCTTATGTAGGGGCTCATTTTTTTCAGTATGAGATGACGGTTTGATTGGTACTATTTTGGGGTGCGTATGACTGTTTGATCGCTTGCTATTACACTTTTTGTGATGTAAAGTGACAAAATGGCTTTTTGATACCATTTTTATTAGATTTATTTTTTTACGGTGTTCCCCTGAGGGGTTAAATCATGTGATATTTTTATAGAGAAGGTTGTTACAGACTCGGTGATACCTAATATGTATACTTTTTTTTATTTATTTAAGTTTTATACGCTAATATAATTTTAAAAAAAGATAAAAATCATGTTTTAGTGTCACCATAGTCTGAGAGCCATAATTTGTTTTATTTTTTGGGCGATTCTCTTAGGTAGGGTATCATGAGTTTGATTGGTACAATTTTGGGATGCATATGACTTTTTGATCGCTTGCTATTACACTTTTTGTGATGTATAGTGAGAAAAAAAATTGCTTTTTTTACACTTTTTTTTTTTTTACGGTGTTCATCTGAGGGGTTAGGTCATGTGTTTTTTTATAGAGCAGGTTGTTACGGACACGGATACTAATAAAGACTATATGAAGATAACTAATATGTAAACTTTTTAAACATTTTTTTACATTTAACACAATAAAAGCATTTTTGAAACAAAAGAAATCATGTTTTAGTGTCTCCATAGTCTGAGAACTATAGTTTTTTTTATTTTTTGGGCATTTGTCCTATGTAGGGGTTCATTTTTTGTGGGATGAGGTGACAGATTGGTACTATTTTTGGGGGCATACGCCTTTTTGATCGCTTGGTGTTGCACTTTTAGTGATATAAGGTAAAAAATTGCTTTTTTGACAGTTTAATTTTTTTATGGTGTCTATCCGACAGGATGGATCATGTGATATATTTATAGAGACGGTCGTTACGGACGCAGTGATACCTAATACGTGTGTTTTTACTTTTTTTTTTCTTTTTTATTATAAAATCAGGGGAAAGGGGCGATTTTTTCTTTTTTTAACTTGAAACTTATTTTTTATTGAAAACACTTTCTTTACTTTTTTTTTTTAACTTTATTTCTGTCCTACTCTGAGACTTCAACTTTTGGGGGTCTGATCCCCTCTGCAATGCATTACAATACATCTGTATTGTAAGGCATTGCCTGTTGATGTATTACAGTGAGTAGTAAACGAACAGGTTGCCTAGGAGACGCAGCCTGAGGCTGGATCTCCTGGGCACCCGTAGAAGGCAGGTCCTGATGCTCTGCATCAGGCTGCCTTGTCACGCATCGAGTCCCCGCCAAAGCAGCTCGGGGACTCAATTCGCTCATTCAACCGCCGCAAACCACTTCTATGTCGCGGTCAGCGCAGACCGCGGCATAGAAGGGGTTAATCCACCGGCATCGACTTGTACAGCGATGCCGGCGGATACAGCAGGGGCCCGTCTACCAGGGACTGCTGGGCCACTGCAGTGATCACGCGTGCACCGCTTTGGTGCCCGCCCGATAAGCTCGCCGTGCATGTACGGCAGAATGCATTCTGGCAATGCATCCCCCGCGGTACATGCACGGCGTTTTGCGTTAAGGGGTTAATGAATCTAAATCCATATGATGATACGTATATAGGTAGGGGGCACTCCTAGATGCCTCAATTGACAAGTGATACATGTGAACATATGACATCATATTTGTAATATATAATAGATCTTATAGGGATGGAACTCTCGTTTATATAGTATATAGTATATGGCTCAAAAAAATAAAGGGAACACAAAAATAACACATCCTAGATCTGAGTTAATTAAATATTCTTCTGAAATACTTTGTTCTTTACATAGTTGAATGTGCTGACAACAAAATCACACAAAAATAAAAAAATGGAAATCAAATTTTTCAACCCATGGAGGTCTGGATTTGGAGTCACACTCAAAATAAAGTGGAAAAACACAGTACATGCTGATCCAACTTTGATGTAATGTCCTTAAAACAAGTCAAAATGAGGCTCAGTAGTGTGTGTGGCCTCCACGTGCCTGTATGACCTCCCTACAACGCCTGTGCATGCTCCTGATGAGGTGGCGAACGGTCTCCTGAGGGATCTCCTCCCAGACCTGGACTAAAGCATCTGCCAACTCCTGGACAGACTGTGGTGCAACGTGATGTTGGTGGATAGAGCGAGACATGATGTCCCAGATGTGCTCAATTGGATTCAGGTCTGGGGAACGGGCGGCCCAGTCCATAGCATCAATGCCTTCGTCTTGCAGGAACTGCTGACACACTTCAGCCACATGAGGTCTAGCATTGTCTTGCATTAGGAGGAACCCAGGGCCAACTGCACCAGCATATGGTCTCACAAGGGGTCTGAGGATCTCATCTCGGTACCTAATGGCAGTCAGGCTACCTCTGGCGAGCACATGGAGAGGTGTGCGGCCCTCCAAAGAAATGCCACCCCACACCATTACTGACCCAATGCCAAACCGGTCATGCTGGAGGATGTTGCAGGCAGCAGAACGTTCTCCACGGCGTCTCCAGACTCTGTCACGTCTGTCACTTGTGCTCAGTGTGAACCTGCTTTTATCTGTGAAGAGCACAGGGCGCCAGTGGCGAATTTGCCAATCTTGGTGTTCTCTGTCAAATGCCAAATGTCCTGGACGGTGTTGGGCTGTAAGCACAACCCCCACCTGTGGACGTCAAGCCCTCTTATCACCCTCATGGAGTCTGTTTCTGACCGTTTGAGCAGACACATGCACATTTGTGGCTTGCTGGAGGTCATTTTGCAGGGCTCTGGCAGTGCTCCTCCTGTTCCTCCTTGCACAAAGGCGGAGGGAGCGGTTCTTCTGCTGGGTTGTTGCCCTCCTACGGCCTCCTCCACGTCTCCTGATGTATTGGCCTGTCTCCTGGTAGCGCCTCCATGCTCTGGACACTACGCTGACAGACACAGCAAACCTTCTTGCCACAGCTCGCATTGATGTGCCATCCTGGATAAGCTGCACTACCTGAGCCACTTGTGTGGGTTGTAGACTCCGTCTCATGCTACCACTAGAGTGAAAGCACCGCCAGCATTCAAAAGTGACCAAAACATCAGCCAGGAAGCATAGGAACTGAGAAGTGGTCTGTGGTAACCACCTGCAGAACCACTCCTTTATTGGGGGTGTCTTGCTAATTGCCTATAATTTCCACCTGTTGTCTATCCCATTTGCACAACAGCATGTGAAATTGATTGTCACTCAGTGTTGCTTCCTAAGTGGACAGTTTGATTTCGCAGAACTGTGATTGACTTTGAGTTATATTGTGTTGTTTAAGTGTTCCCTTTATTTTCTTGAGCAGTGTATATATATATATATATATATATATATATATATACACTAACCCCACCTATAATGTGTAATTCTCTCTTTTTTATTCTAATTTTTTTAAGATTCACAGTTTTAATTAAAACCTATTGCATTCCAATGATTCATTTTTATTTATAATTATTTATAAAGAAGTTTTAGAAATATAGTAATAGCATTTAGGCCATAATAATAATATGGTCAAGAGCAGGTTTGACATCAATTGATCGAAAATGCACTGAATAATAGTAATAATAATAATAATAATATATGCAATGCAAAATTAGAGAAAGTATACAACTCTAGATGAGATAAAACAACAAATGTTAGTCACTTATTATTTTTTGATTATTATTTTTTGATATAATGTCATATATCTATTTTTTGATATAATGTGATATATTTCTTGAGGGATCGCAGAAAAAATTACAAAAAAATTATAAAAAATCGCAAAAAGAAAAAGAAGAATCGCTAGAGAAAATCGCTAGAGAAAATCGGAAATGAAATGAAAAAATCGCAAGAGAAAAATCGCAAGTAAAATCGCAAAAAGAATTGCAGTAGAATAGTTTATATCGATATGATTTTTGTGTGCTATCCCACTATTATTTATAATTTTATAAGGATATTTGTGATTCTAGGACAATATATAATATGTTATTGATGTGTACTAGTATAGAAATACAAAAGAGTCCTATTGGCCGGAGATACTGGTTCTCAAATGGACTGATTCCAGTTCGGACTTTCCAGGATCCCTAAATAAATGAGACACCTCCCCATTCAAACAAAACCTTCTATATAAGGACAGGACTTCCATTATGCGGCTGACCTCTGAGGAAGGGGCAAGTTCAGACCCCGAAACGCATCTGGTTATAGCAGCTACAGGACCCAAAGGAGCCTATATACCATACGGTGTCCTAAAAGACTTCAAAGAACCAACTGATTTCAGCTAAGTACAACGAAGCAGGCACGCGCCTTATTATTATAAACGCTACAAGCTGATACAACCTCCGACACCGCCCCCTACTGTATCACGTGTACAAACTTAGTAGATCACGTGACCGGAGATCACGTGAACAATCAGGAAGGTCCTAGACATCGACCCTGGCGTCTTGACCACGCCTGCTGGAGGGGTAATGTACTGAACATCCATGCATACCTAACCGGACACAATATACATATATTGTCTATATCATTACGGAGTCTAGATACATTGGGCAATACGCTGCATCGGCACATTGGGCAGCAGTCTACAGTAACTCACCTGTAGTGAAGTAACCATATCATTTAGCCACATTGGCGTTTGTTGGACTTTTCCTTTTGGACTTTGTTTACTAATATTGTGGACTGATATCCAGTAGTGACTTCCTTTCTGCCATATGGAGGTGATAGCGATATTATTGATCACCTGGAGTTTGCCGAGTTTGTTGATTCAAGTCTGCAATATCTAGTGTTTTGTAATGTGTATGATTTTATCCAGTGTTTTTTAATGTGTATGATTTTATACATTTATTTTCTACATGGCACCTTTTTATGTGTGATTTAATGTTGTTTGAAATTGCATCTACCCATGCCATTTGATTAAATATAATTTTAATACAATCTCATACCGCATTGATCATCCATCTGGTTCCAGATAGTTGAGTGCCCCCTACCTATATACGTATCATTTTGCTTCTATTGCGACCAGGGGTAGGCCACAAGGGTTGTGCACCGCATCCAGGTCTTACAGGAGGTTTGAGCCACTGTACTAATTATAATCTTAAATCTATATAATGCAAAGTATATGTGGCTGTTAGTGTTGGGCGAGCATGCTCGGCCGAATACTAATTTTACTCGAGCATCACAATGCTCAGCACATCGCGGTGATCGGCCGAATACCGCGTGTGCTCGAGCGTGATGCTCGAGTCTCCTCCCTGCTTGTTTGTTGCCTGCTACGCAGCCAATAAACATGCAGTTCGTTCCTACCATTTACTGTAATGCTGTAGCCATGTTGGCTACTGGCATTATAGTGATTGGCTGGCCGGAACGCGTGTTCAGCTCAGTCTTAGGGCTCATGCACATGACCGTATGCCCTCCGAGACATATGGTCCGTGAGCGGGCCATATGTCCCAGAGTGGCATACATCGAGCACACAGCAGTGCACAGCTTCATAGGTTACTATGATGCTGTGCGCATCGGGCCGCCCGCGGGGCTATTATCCTGCACTCATGATATCATATGAGTGCGGGACAATAGCCCCATGGGCGGCCCAATGTGCAGAGCATCATTGTAATCTATGATGCTGTGCGTTCCCGTGCGCATGATGTATGCCGCTCCGGGACATATGGCCCGCTCACGGACCCTTCTGTTTTCGGAGGGCATACGGTTGTGTGCATGAGCCCTTAGTCAGAGAGAGCTGGAGAGCAGAAGGGAGAGATAGTGTAGGGAGTGAAATAGGAATATTTTAGCTTCCATACTTGTTATAGACCCAAAAGTCCTTTTAAGGACTATTGTGTGTGGCAGCAATATACACTGCCTGTCCAAAAAAAAAGCCTTTAGCTTTGATTACGGTACGCATTTGCTGTGGCATTGTTTTGATAAGCTTCTGCAATGTCACAAGATTTATTTCCATCCAGTGTTGCATTCATTTTTCACCAAGATCTTGCATTGATGATGGTAGAGTCTGACTGCTGCGCAAAGCCTTCTCCAGCACATCCCAATGATTCTCAATGGGGTTAAGGTTTGGACTCTGTGGTGGCCAATCCATGTGTGAAAATGATGTATCATGCTCCCTGAACTACTCTTTCACAATTTAAGTCCGATGAATCCTGGCATTGTCATTTTGGAATATGCCCGTGCCATCAGGCAAGAAAAAATCCATTGATGGAATAACCTGGTCATTCAGTATGTTCAGGTAGTCAGCTGACCTCATTCTTGGAGCACATACTGTTGCTGAACCTAGACCCGACCAACTGCAGCAACCCCAGATCATAGCACTGCCCCCACAGGCTTGTACAGTAGGCACTAGGCATGATGGGTGCATCACTTCATCTGCCTCTCTTCTTAACCTGATATGCCCATCGCTTTGCAACTGGGTAAACCTGGACTCATCACACCACATGACCTTCTTCCATTGCTCCAGAGTCCAATCTTTATGCTCCCTAGCAAACTGAAGCTTTTTTTTCTGGGTTGCCTCACTGATTAGTGGTTTTCTTACGGCTACACAGCTGTTCAGTCCCCTTCGCATTGTGCGTGTGGAAATGCTCTTACTTTCACCATTAAACATAGCCCTGAGTTCTTCTGTTTTTCTTCAATTTGATTTCACCAAACGTTTAAGTGATCGCCGATCATTCAGGATTTTTTTCCCGCCACATTTCTTCCTCGAATACAATGGGTCCCTACTATCCTTCCAGTTTTTAATAATTCGTTGGACAGTTCTTAACCCAATTTTAGTAGTTTCTGCAATCTCCTTAGATGTTTTCTCTGCTTGATGCATGCCAATGATTTGACCCTTCTCAAACAGACTAACATCTTTTCCACGACAACAAGATGTGTCTTTCGACATGGTTGTTTAAGAAATGAGAAGCAACTCATTGCACCAGTTGGGCTAAATAACTTATTGCCAGCTGGAAGATAATCGTCCATGCAGTAATTATCCAATAGGAGGCTCATAACTATTTGCCTAGTTAAATCCAGGTGGCGACTTTTTGGACAGGCAGTGTATAATTTTAGTGCAACCTGCACTAAATTGCAAAGACTTGTTAGAGACCCAAAACTCCTTTTAAGGACTATAGTTGTATCTGGCAGTTTGCAATTGTTTGGCCGCTGCAGACAGTGACATTATCTGCGCTACATCTCTTGTCTAACGTGTGTGCAGCCTAAAAATATCTGACATCCAGTGTACTTTATCCGTAGACGGTGTCTGTTGCGGACAGTTATATTACCTGAGCTACATATCCAGTATAACATTTGCATATCCGAAATATCAGTGACATTCAGTGTAATTTTTTTTGCCGCTGGTGACAGCAACATTATATGTGCTACATCTCCTGTGTAACGTGTGCGCAGCCTAAAAATATATGTGACATCCAGTGTACTTGTTCTGTAGACGGTGTCCACTGCGGACAGTTACATTACCTGCGCTACATCTCCTGTATAACGTTTGCCTATCCAAAATATCAGTGACATTTATTCAGTGTAATTTTTTATTAGGCGGTCGTGACAGCGACATTACTTGCGCTATACCTCCTGTTTAACGTCAACCGATATTAACCGGACAGAATGATATCAAAACATCGGACCCCCAAGGAGTCATAATAATCACCAAAAAAATTAAACTAACTTTCGTATGTATGAAAATCCAAAAAGCTTTATTGTAAATATATATAAACAGTACATACATGTATTATAAAACAGGCAGCACAAGGCGGGACACACAGATGAGGAGCAGGACCCAAGGAGAGGCCGGGAGATCAGTGCAAAAAAATACAGGGAAAAAGAATACTAGCTGAAAGAGCATACCTCAGAGTCTCATAGCAGCAACGCCCCAAACACAATGCAACAGAGGCAATTGTGAAGACTGAGGTTTAAGATGGAAGGAACACAAAGGAACACAACTAAACATACCCTGAATGGTGCAAAGATCTCTCGGCCAACTCCTGACCCAACGCCGTTTCGCCAGTAGATCTGGCTTCTTCCGGGGATACGGAAACACATAAAAACATCTCCCTATATAGTGCCCACACAGGTGTGTGGAAGATAATTAAGATTGCAGGACCTAAATGACGTCAGCACCAATGGAATTGGAGCCCCAGTACTTAAGAGCCAATCAATAGAACCAAAAGCACCTAATGGGGGCAGGACTAAGTTGACAGAGCGAGCATGTGAGCAAGCACATGACCGCAGTGTAGGGGGTGCATCATAAGACACGCTCTGACCATACCAGGAAAACCAATCAGTAGCCCATGTAGTCATATAGAGGAGGAACCGGGGGCGATGCAGTAGGTGCGGCCAAACGTCTGAGTGACAGCGGCACCAACAAAACATGAGGCCTCAAACTCCAAGGGGCGGAGGGATAGTGATGCGGCGATCACGTGACACAGCACGTGACCGCAATGTCACGGGCGCCGCCAAGGCAACACCCCCACTGCAACACCACAAGCAGTGGTGGACGCCCCACCCCGGCAACGCAGGCAAGCCTTAGTGACGGAGCAGTCACGTGATGCGGCACACGACCGCGGCGGCACATTTAAGGCTGCTCTCACACCTGCGTTCAGAGCGGATCCGTCTGGTGTCTGCACAGACGGATCCGCTCCCACAATGCAGACATTGGGATCCGCTCAAAACGGATCCATCTGCACCATAGCTCAGAAAAATTCCAAGTGTGCAAATTAGTCAGACGGACCCATCTAGACCCCACACCGAAAGTCAATGGGGGACGGACCCGCTCGAAATCGCACCACATTGTGTCAACTTCAAACCGATCCGCGCCCACCGACCCACACTGCAAGTCCAGACGGATCCGTCTGGCTCCGCACGGGCAGGCGGACACCTGAACGCTGCAAGCTGCGCCCGGGTGTCCGCCCGCTGAGCGGAACGGAGGCCGGGCGGAGCCAACCCGGGGGCCGCCCGCGAGAGCCCCGAAACAGAACCCACAAGCGGAACCCCGAACGCTAGTGTGAAAGCAGCCCAATGCGGATACACATACCAGCCCACAGACTCCTCTAAATATGGGCAGATGATCAAAACGCATGGAAACTTATTAGGTATAGGTCAGGGTAAAAAGTACCAGGCCAGTGGCTGGGAGCTGGACATGACTCAGCTCGGAGTGCATCGGGTTGGCTCCGCCTGGCCTCCATTCCGCTCAGCGGGCGGACACCCGGGCGCAGCTTGCAGCATTCGGGTGTCCGCCTGGCCGTGCGGAGCCAGACGGATCCGTCTGGACTTGCAGTGTGGGTCGGTGGGCGCGGATCCGTTTGAAGTTGACACAATGTGGTGCGATTTCGAGCGGGTCCGTCCCCCATTGACTTTCGGTGTGGGGTCTGGACGAGTCCGTCTGACTAATTTGCACACTTGAAATTTTTCTGAGCTATGGTGCAGACGGATCCGTTTCGAGCGGATCCCAACGTCTGCATTGTGGGAGCGGATCCGTCTGTGCAGACACCAGACGGATGCGCTCTGAACGCAGGTGTGAGAGCAGACTTAAATGTGCTGCCGCGGTCGTGTGCCGCATCACGTGACCGCTCTGTCACTAAGGCTTGCCTGCGTTGCCGGGGTGGGGCGTCCACCACTGCTTGTGGTGTTGCAGTGGGGGCGTTGCCTTGGCGGCGCCCGTGACATTGCGGTCACGTGCTGTGTCACGTGATCGCCGCATCACTATCCCTCCGCCCCTTGGAGTTTGAGGCCTCATGTTTTGTTGGTGCCGCTGCCACTCAGACGTTTGGCCGTACCTACTGCACTGCCCCCGGTTCCTCCTCTATATGACTACATGGGCTACTGATTGGCTTTCCTGGCATGGTCAGAGCGTGTCTTATGATGCACCTCTGACACTGCGTGTAAGGCTAAATAGGCCCTTTGCCTAAATGTGTCCCACAAGATTTCGGTGATCAGCTTGAATTAAGCCCTATTCGGTACCGAGAGAATGAATTAGATGGAGACCAAAAACACGTGTCTTTCTCTGATCCATTCTGGTTTATTCACTGCGTGCCAACACTTAATATAGGGGAGGATTGACCTCCCATTACATCCAATCATATGTTAGCATTAGTCTTATCGTATGGCCTGAATACACATGAGCTCTGCATTTACAGAAATAGATGTTTCATAGTAGCGACAGTTAATCATTCAGGTATAAACATGAGAATGACCTTGTGAAGTAAGGCTGGTTAAACAAATGTATGTATGCATTTTCTAATCTGGTCTCAATACTACAGAGGGAGAAAGACACAAATGGAAATCTTAGAATAGTGCACTGGCCTGATGTAATCGTAATACACGTTGCTGAGTAAAACAAAATGGAGTTACTTATACGCCATCAATCCTCTCTTTAGAACCTTATATTTATCTTAAACTATATGGTTCTTTCTCTGCTCTTCCTTTGTTTGCTTGTAAGCCTTTAGGTATTCCATATACCCTTCAGGAGTATAATCCTCAGGCTTTGTTGGGGTTGTGTTTGCCTCTTCTACCTTTACCGGAGTATAGAGGAATGTTGAGTGTACCCCTCTTTCGGCCACATTTTTACATACGGCCAGAAGGGAGGGCACACACTGTAGACAACAGCAGAGACCCACTATTGCAGCGACCACTGCAATTATTTTTTGTCACAAGTTAGCGGAAAATGATGATTTTATTTTTTTTTTCTTACAAAGTCTCATATTCCACTAACTTGTGACAAAAAATAAAAAGTTCTATGAACTCACTATGCCCATCAGCGAATACCTTGGGGTCTCTTCTTTCCAAAATGGGGTCACTTGTGGGGTAGTTATACTGCCCTGGCATTCTAGGGGCCCAAATGTGTGGTAAGGAGTTTGAAATCAAATTCTGTAAAAAATGACCAGTGAAATCCGAAAGGTGCTCTTTGGAATATGGGCCCCTTTGCCCACCTAGGCTGCAAAAAAGTGTCACACATCTGGTATCTCCGTACTCAGGAGAAGGTGGGGAATGTGTTTTGGGGTGTCATTTTATATATACCCATGCTGGGTGAGAGAAATATCTTGGCAAAAGACAACTTTTCCCATTTTTTTATACAAAGTTGGCATTTGACCAAGATATTTATCTCACCCAGCATGGGTATATGTAAAAAGACACCCCAAAACACATTCCTCAACTTCTCCTGAATACAGAGATACCAGATGTGTGACACTTTTTTGCAGCCTAGGTGGGCAAAGGGGCCCATATTCCAAAGAGCACCTTTCGGATTTCACAGGTCATTTTTTACAGAATTTGATTTCAAACTCCTTACCACACATTTGGGCCCCTAGAATGCCAGGGCAGTATAACTACCCCACAAGTGACCCCATTTTGGAAAGAAGACACCCCAAGGTATTCCGTGAGGGGCATGGCGAGTTCCTAGAATTTTTTATTTTTTGTCACAAGTTAGTGGAAAATGATGATTTTTATTTTATTTTTTTCATACAAAGTCTCATATTCCACTAACTTGTGACAAAAAATAAAAACTTCCATGAACTCACTATGCCCATCAGCGAATACCTTGGGGTCTCTTCTTTCCAAAATGGGGTCACTTGTGGGGTAGTTATACTGCCCTGGCATTCTAGGGGCCCAAATGTGTGGTAAGGAGTTTGAAATCAAATTCTGTAAAAAATGACCTGTGAAATCCGAAAGGTGCTCTTTGGAATATGGGCCTCTTTGCCCACCTAGGCTGCAAAAAAGTGTCACACATCTGGTATCTCTGTATTCAGGAGAAGTTGAGGAATGTGTTTTGGGGTGTCTTTTTACATATACCCATGCTGGGTGAGATAAATATCTTGGTCAAATGCCAACTTTGTATAAAAAAATGGGAAAAGTTGTCTTTTGCCAAGATATTTCTCTCACCCAGCATGGGTATATATAAAATGACACCCCAAAACACATTCCCCACCTTCTCCTGAGTACGGAGATACCAGATGTGTGACACTTTTTTGCAGCCTAGGTGGGCAAAGGGGCCCATATTCCAAAGAGCACCTTTCGGATTTCACTGGTCATTTTTTACAGAATTTGATTTCAAACTCCTTACCACACATTTGGGCCCCTAGAATGCCAGGGCAGTATAACTACCCCACAAGTGACCCCATTTTGGAAAGAAGACACCCCAAGGTATTCCGTGAGGGGCATGGCGAGTTCCTAGAATTTTTTATTTTTTGTCACAAGTTAGTGGAAAATGATGATTTTTTTTTTTTTTTTTTTTTTCATACAAAGTCTCATATTCTACTAACTTGTGACAAAAAATAAAAACTTCCATGAAATTACTATGCCCATCAGCGAATACCTTGGGGTCTCTTCTTTCCAAAATGGGGTCACTTGTGGGGTAGTTATACTGCCCTGGCATTCTAGGGGCCCAAATGTGTGGTAAGGAGTTTGAAATCAAATTCTGTAAAAAATGACCTGTGAAATCCGAAAGGTGCTCTTTGGAATGTGGGCCCCTTTGCCCACCTAGGCTGCAAAAAAGTGTCACACATCTGGTATCTCCGTACTCAGGAGAAGTTGAGGAATGTATTTTGGAGTGTCTTTTTACATATACCCATGCTGGGTGAGATAAATATCTTGGTCAAATGCCAACTTTGTATAAAAAAATGGGAAAAGTTGTCTTTTGCCAAGATATTTCTCTCACCCAGCATGGGTATATGTAAAATGACACCCCAAAACACATTCCCCACCTTCTCCTGAGTACGGAGATACCAGATGTGTGACACTTTTTTGCAGCCTAGGTGGGCAAAGGGGCCCATATTCCAAAGAGCACCTTTCGGATTTCACAGGTCATTTTTTACAGAATTTGATTTCAAACTCCTTACCACACATTTGGGCCCCTAGAATGCCAGGGCAGTATAACTACCCCACAAGTGGCCCCATTTTGGAAAGAAGAGACCCCAAGGTATTCGCTGATGGGCATAGTGAGTTCATGGAAGTTTTTATTTTTTGTCACAAGTTAGTGGAATATGAGACTTTGTATGAAAAAAAAAAAAAAATCATCATTTTCCACTAACTTGTGACAAAAAATAAAAAATTCTAGGAACTTGCCATGCCCCTCATGGAACACCTTGGGGTGTCTTCTTTCCAAAATGGGGTCACTTGTGGGGTAGTTATACTGCCCTGGCATTTTCCAGGGGCCCTAATGTGTGGTAAGTAGGTAAATGACCTGTGAAATCCGAAAGGTGCTCTTTGGAATGTGGGCCCCTTTGCCCACCTAGGCTGCAAAAAAATGTCACACATCTGGTATCTCCGTACTCAGGAGAAGGTGGGGAATGTGTTTTGGGGTGTCATTTTACATATACCCATGCTGGGTGAGAGAAATATCTTGGCAAAAGACAACTTTTCCCATTTTTTTATACAAAGTTGGCATTTGACCAAGATATTTATCTCACCCAGCATGGGTATATGTAAAAAGACACCCCAAAACAAATTCCTCAACTTCTCCTGAGTACGGAGATACCAGATGTGTGACACTTTTTTGCAGCCTAGGTGGGCAAAGGGGCCCAAATTCCTTTTAGGAGGGCATTTTTAGACAATTGGATATCAGACTTCTTCTCAAGCTTTGGGGCCCCTAAAATGCCAGGGCAGTATAAATACCCCACATGTGACCCCATTTTGGAAAGAAGACACCCCAAGGTATTTAATGAGGGGCATGGCGAGTTCATTGAAAAAAAAAATTTTTGCCACAAGTTAGCGGAAATTGATTTTTTTGATTTTGTTCCCACAAAGTCTCCCTTTCCGCTAACTTGGGACAAAAATTTCAATCTTTCATGGACTCAATATGCCCCTCAGCGAATACCTTGGGGTGTCTTCTTTCCAAAATGGTGTTATTTGTGGGGTGTTTGTACTGCCCTGGCATTTGAGGGTCTCCGCAATCATTACATGTATGCCCAGCATTAGGAGTTTCTGCTATTCTCCTTATATTGAGCATACGGGTAATGAGATTTTTTTTTTCCGTTCAGCCTCTGGGCTGAAAGAAAAAAATGAACGGCACAGATTTCTTCATTCGCATCGATCAATGTGGATGAAAAAATCTCTGCCAAAAAAAGAAAAAGGAGGGGAAAGGCGTCTGCCAGGACATAGGAGCTCCGCCCAACATCCATACCCACTTCAGCTCGTATGCCCTGGCAAACCAGATTTCTCCATTCACATCAATCGATGTGGATGAATAAATCATTGCCGGGATTTTTTTTTTTATATATACAAAGTGTTTGCCAAAGTATATGAACACCGCCACCTCCTCAGCTCATATGCCTCGGCAAACATATCTTTTACTGCAGAGGAGAAATCTCGTCTTGCAGCGCCGCATACACCGACTTGCGTGTAATCTGACAGCAGCGCAATGCTTCTGTCCGAATGCACATCAGTGCTGCAGCTGGTCGATCGGTTGGTCCACCTGGAAGGTAAAAAAAACAAAACAAAAAAGAAAAAACCAGGCCGCAAAGCAATAACTTTATTAACTTTAGAACAGAACATATTAACTTTTTTTAAACTTTTTTAACTTTTTTACTTACCGTTAATTTTTTTTTTGTTTCGTTTTTTTTACCTTTATAGAACAAACCTCTCCTTCCCCATGGGACAATGTGCAAAGCGCAAATCGCCCAAAGATGTGGCGAAGTACGTTATGCACTTTATCCCAGGTGAAAGGAGAGGTTTGCAGCAGCTGAGAGTAAAAGGGCCCTAATAGCCCTGTGTGCCTGTCCTGTGAGATGCAATCCCTATGCTAGGTGTACCTGTGTGTGGTACTTCCGGAAACACTCACCAAAGCATAGGGCAGGGTGGTCAGGACAGTCAGGACAGAAATAGCGGGTGTCGCGCCTTATTCCACTCCTGCTACAGACACGACATCTTTTTCGGGGTGACGGTTGGGTTGAGGTACCAGGAACGACACTGGGGAAATGTCGCTCGTGTAGACGGCTAACTACACTGGTGGATGGGGCCACGGAACCTCCTGGGTAAAGGAGGTTCTCGATGATCTCTTCCTGGAATTTGAGGAAAGATCGTGTTCTCCCAGCCTTACTGTAGAGAACAAAACTATTGTACAGCGCCAATTGAATTAAATATACAGACACCTTCTTATACCAGCGTCTGGTTCTGCGGGAAACTAAATACGGAGACAACATCTGGTCATTGAAGTCCACCCCTCCCATGAGCGCATTATAGTCGTGGACACAGAGGGGCTTTTCAATGACACGGGTTGCTCGCTCAATTTGGATTGTCGTGTCTGCGTGAATGGAGGAGAGCATGTAAACGTCACGCTTGTCTCTCCATTTCACCGCGAGCAGTTCTTCGTTACACAAGGCAGCCCTCTCCCCCCTTGCAAGACGGGTGGTTACAAGCCGTTGGGGGAAGCCCACGCGACTAGTTCGCGCGGTGCCACAGGCGCAAATCCGTTCTAGAAACAAATGCCTAAAGAGGGCCACACTTGTGTAAAAATTGTCCACATAAAGATGGTACCCCTTGCCGAATAAGGGTGACACCAAGTCCCAGACTGTCTTCCCACTGCTCCCCAGGTAGTCAGGGCAACCGACCGGCTCCAGGGTCTGATCTTTTCCCTCATAGATCCGAAATTTGTGGGTATAGCCTGTGGCCCTTTCACAGAGCTTATACAATTTGACCCCATACCGGGCACGCTTGCTTGGGATGTACTGTTTGAAGCCAAGGCGCCCGGTAAAATGTATTAGGGACTCGTCTACGCAGATGTTTTGCTCGGGGGTATACAAATCTGCAAATTTCTGGTTGAAATGGTCTATGAGGGGCCGAATTTTGTGGAGCCGGTCAAAAGCTGGGTGGCCTCTGGGACGGGAGGTGGTGTTGTCGCTAAAATGCAGGAAACGGAGGATGGCCTCAAATCGTGCCCTGGACATAGCAGCAGAGAACATGGGCATGTGATGAATCGGGTGCGTTGACCAATATGACCGCAATTCATGCTTTTTTGTCAGGCCCATGTTGAGGAGAAGGCCCAAAAAAATTTTAAGTTCGGAAACTTGGACTGGTTTCCACCGGAAAGGCTGGGCATAAAAGCTTCCCGGGTTGGCGGATATAAATTGTGTGGCATACTGGTTGGTCTCTGCCACGACTAAGTCCAAGAGCTCCGCAGTCAAGAACAGCGGAAAAAATCCCAGGGCCGAACCGATTTGAGCCGTCTCAACCCAAACTCCAGACTGGGCGGTGAAAGGGGGAACTACAGGTGCGGCTGAAGTTGGTGACTGCCAATCAGGGTTTGCCAGCACCTCAGGGATTCTAGGGGCTCTACGGGCCTGTCTGTGCGGTGGCTGCGACCGGGTAACTAGTGCACGTGCCACCGTACCAGCTTCAACTGCCCTTCTGGTGCTCGCCACGTCACCATGTTGTACGGCAGTGCTGGTACTAGGTCCAGGGAGGGCTGCGCTGCTGGTGTATGCCTCACCACGTGATCCGGCAGCGACAGCCCCACTCTGCTGCTCTTGAAGCGGATCCTGCATAACCTGTGGTCTAGCGACACGGGGCCGGGTACGCCTGGTGCTGCCAGGGACCTCCACCTCCTCGTCCGAACTTTGGGTCAGAGAGCCACTGCTTTCCACAGGTTCATATTCTGACCCGCTAGATTCATCAGATGAGGGTTCCCACTCCTCATCCGACTGGGTCAGAATCCTGTAGGCCTCTTCAGAAGAATACCCTCTGTTTGACATTTTGGACTACTAAATTTAGGGGTATTCCCTGAGACTACCCAAGAAAAAAAGCAAGCCTGTCTTACAAAGGGGAGGCTAGCGAAGTACCGGAGGCCGCTGCGGTTGATAAAAAATATCAAAACTGATTTTTTTTATCGCCGCAGTGCGTGTAAAATGAATGTGCAGTGATCAAAAAATATATATTTTTTGTCACTGCGGTGGGGCGGGCGTGGGTGAACGCACGTGTGGGCGACCGATCAGGCCTGATCGGGCAAACACTGCGTTTTGGGTGGAGGGCGAACTAAAGTGACACTAATACTATTATAGATCTGACCGTGATCAGTTTTGATCACTTACAGATACTATAAAAGTACAAATGCTGATTAGCGATACGCTATTCAGCGAATAAAAGTGACTGCGGTGCGGTGGGGTGGGCGCTAACTGACGCTAAAAAAAACAGTTTACACTGATCACTTTTTTTCCTTTCACTAGTGATTGACAGGGGCGATCAAAGGGGTGATCAAAGGGTTAATTGGGGTGCAGGGGGGTGATCAGGGGCTACAGTGAAATGTTTGGTGTACTCACAGTTCAGTCTGCTTCTCTGCTGGATCCAACCGACGAAAAGGACCAGCAGAGGAGCAGACAAGCCATATAACAGATCATATTTACTAATATGATCTGTTATATGACTTTTGATTGGATTTTTTAAAAATCGCCAGCCTGCCAGCCAATGATCGTCGCTGGCAGGCTGGTGACGAACTTCTTCTTTGAATTTTGCCGGCCCGCGATGCGCATGCGCGGGCCGGCTTGGAGCGAAATCTCGCGTCTCGCGAGATGACGCGTATATGCGTGATTGTGCGCAGCGCTGCCACCTCCGGAACGCGAATCTGCGTACAGCGGTCCGGAGGTGGTTAATCATGTCTTCTAGTTGGCCTATTTTATCTTTTATACCACGGGAGTGATCTGATAAATTGAAACAACACATCCCTGCGAACGCTGAGCATCCTATATCATGTTGGAGCAATAAATAGTCAATAGTTGCCCTATTCTGCAAGATAGCCTTTTTATACGATTGTATATCCAGAAGCATATCTTGCAGAATTGCACTAGTGACATTTATCTGTTTTACCATAAAACAGGCAAGTTTTGATATTGTCCTGTGGTTATATATGGCCAACCCTGGTACTCCTACCAAAGACATCCCTAAACTCATGTATTCTGCTCTAGAGAGGAGATTCACATTATAATCACAATTTTCTGGTAACTGTAGGGAAGTGTGTCGCGTCTGCATTGCTGGGAATAGTGGTATCATTGCTAATGTCAGCCTGGCTATTGTACAGGGTCCCTCTGTAATATTGGCCGGTATGTATGTGTAACTAGTATTTCCACAGGCCAATACCCATCCTGCTGGTAGAGGTACATGTTTGTCTAGGGATGGTACTGTTTTAGTAATATTACATTGCATATTTTTTCCTGATACTATCTTTTTACAACTATCTATATCTCTATCACAAATATTTGGCTTAGTCTTATTCTGCATTTTTGCTTGTATGCAGGGGGGCAATAGTGTCTCATCACAGGTGAAGTTATAACATATTTCTGCTGCTGTGACAAGACCTGTAATTATTTCTATCATATTACTTTGCAGAGTCTCATATGTAGGACAGTCATAACAAGCATGATATGGATCTACATATCCATATTTAACATCATGATCCTCCAAATCTGTGTCATTCCATTGGGAACGTAGGAGCCCCGTCCATACAGCTACTGGGGTGGGGATTGCTACCAGACATGTCTCCAAAATGTTAGATGCCGATAAAGTGGTTCGGAGACAAAAGTCAGTTAAGTTCAGAGTTTTGGCCAGGTACAACCATAAATTCTCCTTTGTCTTCCACAGATTGTCTTCCCCTCTGCATTCTGTTTTCAGGTATATCTGTCTGTCCCACAGCCATGGGACATTAAGTAGGAGACACAAAATTGCAATTATTAAGGCACTGCATCTCAGCCATCTCGAGGAATTTCCCAACTGCGTCATCTCGTTGAGGGTCAAGGCTGTCTGCCTCCGTTAGTACCCCTTCTGTATCTTCTTCGAGGTCAAGGCTGTCTGCCTCCGTTAGTACCTCTGGGCCTCGTTGGAGGTCAGGGCTGTCTGCCCCCGTTAGTACCTCTCTTTTCTTCACCAACTTAATCCTTGTGGCGTGGATCCACGTGGGCGACTGTTCAGTGAGGACGGCTGTTCTGGTGATCGCGACTACCTCGGTGGGTGGTCCGTAGGTGAAGCTTCCTGGTTCCTTTCCCTTCTTTAAGATCTTGATCATCACCTGGTCGCCTACCCGGAATGGATGGGTTGGTTCCTGTGAAAGAGAAGGAGACTTACAAGCAACTTTTTCTTCAGTTTTACTGAGGACTTTGATCAGATTAGTAACATACTCCTCTCTGATCAGGTCCAAGTCCCCTTCCTGCACTACCAGGGGGCGTCTTGCCCATGGTGTGGGGAAAGGCCTACCCATCAGAATTTCAAATGGTGAAATCCCTAACTTCTTATTAAGCGTCATTCTAATTTCTGCAAGTATTATGGGTAGGATTTGTTTCCATTTTTCAAATGTACCAGCAGTGGCCTTCCTGAGTTTGTCTTTAACTGTCCTGTTCATTCTTTCCACAATGCCTGAGCTTTGTGGGTGATACGGAATATGATATTTCCATTCCACCTGTAACAGTCTAGCTACCTCCTTGTTAAGTTTTGAGGTGAAGGCCGGCCCCTGGTCTGATTCAATAACCAGAGGACAGCCCCACCTTGGGATTATTTGCTGAGTCAGAATTTTGGCTGTAGTTTTAGCATCTTCTGCCTTTGTAGGAAAGACTTCTGGCCACCTTGAGAACATGTCCACTATCACTAATGCATACTCTTGTTTCCCTTTTGTTTTAGGTATATGCGTATAATCCACCTGCAAGTGGGTGAATGGTGTAGTGGGGTAGTCAAGGTGTTGGTGAGGTATTTTCAGTGGGTTGTTAGGGTTGTTTCTCAAGCACGTAATACATCTGTGTATGTAGTCTGTGACTAGCTGTTTGCTATCAGTGATGTAAAAACTTTGGCTCAGCAACATGTGGGTGGTTTGTATGCTGTTGTGTCCTACACCTTGAAAGTGTGCAATGAAGATGGATGCACTATGCTGAGGTATGCAAGGCTTCCCCTCCTTGCAGACCAATCCAGACTTTGGATTTTTCTGCAAGATTGGATAGCACCAATCCTTCTCCTCTGTTTCAGTGGCATACCTTTGTAGGTCTGTTAGCATGTGTGTCAAATCAGGTGAGGGTGGGTGTAAGACTGCCATTTCCCAATTGTCATGATTCATTCTATTTGGATTACTCTTGGCTGTGTCTTTAGCTACACTATCTGCAAATGCATTACCTCTTGAAATTCTGTCTTTTCCATTTGTGTGTGCCCTGCAATGTACTATAGCTAAATCTGAAGGCAATCTGATTGCAGCCAAGAGGTCCGTGACTAGCTGTGCATGTGAGATTCTCTTACCGTCTGCTGCAGTGAATCCTCTCCTCTGCCAAATCATCCCATGATCCCATACTACACCATGAGCATATCTGCTGTCTGTGTAAATAGTGACAGGTTTATTGGTGTGTAGTATGCAAGCCCTTGTGAGTGCAATGAGTTCAGCTGCCTGTGCAGACTGGATGGGAATTGGGCTTGCTTCCAAGACTATATCTGGCAGCATAACAATAGCATATGCTGCACAGAATATAGTATCAGTGGGGCGAGAGCATGATCCATCAACAAAGACTTCTGGTGCATCAGGTATGGGAACAGTTGATAAGTCAGCCCTAGGTGACGTCTCGTGATTGAGCACCTGTAAGCAATCATGTGTGTCAGGAAGGGCGTCTTCTGTTCCTTTCAGCCCTAGTAATGCATTCAAAATAGGTGCTGGTCCTGTAATGTTGGATGCATATTTAATCTGGAGTGAAGGGTTACTGAGCAACAGGATCTCATATCCAGATAATCTTTGCGCTGACATGTGTTGTGTATGTACACCTCTGAGTAAGCCTACAACATCATGTGTAGTGTGCAAGAAGGTTAAATGTCCCAGGGTGAAAGTAGTTGCTAATTCTACCATCATTGCACAGGCTGCAAGGGAACGCAGACATGCCGGCATCCCCTGGACAGAGGTGGGCATAACCTTTGAGAAAAACGCACAAGGACGCAACTTGCCTCCGTGTTCTTGTGTCAGTACCCCCGCCATGGTTTTACAATTTTGGCGTGCAAACATGTGGAAGGGCATATTATAGTCAGGGAGGCCCAGCCCTGGACTCAACATGAGTGAACATTTCAGACAATCAAATGCATTGTACATTTCAGAAGACCATTTAATCAGATCTGGATTTCCATCCAGAGTGGCTTGCCTCAAAACATTGTCGTAGTAAGAACAATCAGGAATCCATTGTCTACAGTAATTTATCATACCAAGGAAAGATAACATTTCTTTCCTGGTGTGCGGGGCGACCAAACCCGCAATAGACTGGACTCTTTCTGCGCTGATTCTCCTTTCACCTTTTGTGAGGACAAAGCCCAAGTATTCAACCTGCATTTTACACCATTGCATTTTCTTAAGTGCCACTTTGTGACCACATCCTGACAACCATTTTAACAGTGATAAACCATCCTGAATGCTGGCCTCCGCTGACATGCTACACAGTAACAAATCATCAACATATTGCAGCAACACAGAGCCTTGGGGGGGGGGGGTACCATAGTTTTAACGTAGCTTGGAGGACTATGCTGTACACTACAGGTGAATCAGCATATCCCTGAGGCATTCTGCACCAGGTCAGTTGTCGTCCATCAAAGGAAAAAGCAAAAAGTAGTCTGGTTGCCTTATCAACTGGGATAGAAAAGAAAGCATTTTTCAGATCTATCACACTGAAATAGACAGCGTCTGCAGGAATTGCAGAAAGAAGTGAGGTGACATCTGGGACAATAGGAGCAATAGGCACAATGATATTATTTATTGCCCTTAAATCCTGCACAAAGCGGGTAGTACCATCTGCCTTTGTCACTGGATTCACGGGCGTGCTGTAGGGTGAAATCACCTCTTCCAGGATTCCCTTTTGTAGGAATTCCTTTATCATTGGCCTAAGTCCATCAAGTTTCTCTTTTGACAGTGGGTATTGTTTCTGATATACAGGTGTACTGCCCTCTTTGATGGTTGCTTTGTATGGTGTGCAGTCAATGAATCCTGTGTCATAGTCCCTCTTTGCCCATAATGATGGGTCTATATCCTCTAATTCTGAGTGATCTTGTAAGTTTGTAAGGATCAGAGGTGTGGGGGTTATTATGGGCAAAGCATCAGAGTATACACTGATGCCATTGTTCTCAACAGTGATTTGCAATTCTAACTTAACGAATAAGTCTCTTCCCAGAAGACTCACAGGACATTCAGGTATGATGCTAAAAGCATGATCTGTAATGTATTCCCTATCAATGGTTTCTACTGGTAAGGAATCTGTTCTGTATGTCCTCGTCAGTACCCCATTTATTCCCATAGAGGGCGCACACTTCCTTAAAGGCCCTTTGTACATTGAATTGTTTAACACACTAGAAGTAGCTCCACTATCTATTAAAAATCCCACTTTTCTTCCTCCTACTCTAAGTAGAATTACTGGTGTGTCCTTCCAATGTGTTGTGACCTGTGTGAAAGCTGGGCTTTGTCCCTCCGGGCATCCTCAGTATGAGTTTTGCTGATGCCAATCTAATGGGAATCTGGGCTGACTCTGTGGACCTTGTCTGTGGTTTATCTGACTTGGTTGGTTGTTTTGTGACTGAGTGTCAGGTTTCTGTGTGTTGTAATCTTGACCTCTCCCCTTACCCTTTTTTGGTGCACGGCATTGACGTGCCCAATGTCCTTCTTTTCCACAGTTATAACAACAATTATTTGGCAATGAGTCATGTTTTCCATTGTAGGGTCTGCTATTATTCCCACCCCTCCTCCCCCTGCCTCTGCTAGTATATGCTTGTGTGGGGGATGTTGCTTTCCTTATCTCAAAGCATCCTGCTGCTTCTTTTTCAAAGAGATGTTTCTCAAACTCATCAGTTGTATCTGAAGTCCAAGAGGACACATTTTGTTTCACAGTTAGGATCAATTTATCTGATAGATTGTTTACAAATGTGGAGATAATCAAACTGTCATTGTCACGCACAGGTAGCCCCGCCTCAGTCTTCCAGCAATCAATGAATCTTTTCCAGAATTCAGTGACCATTTCAACAGATTTCTGTTTGCAGGCTACTGCTACGGGCAATGAAGATTTTTGTTTGAATACCTCATTCATATGTTCCTCAATCTCCGCCCATATCCTTTTCTGACCCACTTCTGTATTACATACATAATCTAGAGCATCACTGCGTTGTGTAATAGTAGATATGGAGCTAACCTTGTCCCAATTCCAGGTTGTGTGTGTTCCTATAATACCATCCAGGATAAGCCTTAAATCTTCCTGTGTGTAGTTGCGCCCTCTACAGGCCTTTTTTAGGTATGTAATAGTCCCCAGTGGGGCTATGGAAGGTTTGGGACAATACTTTATAATTTTGTTGAGATCCTCTATTTCTATGGGCTTTTTTACTAAGTGCTGTCCTACTGTCAGAAAGGGAGCGATTACTTGGACTTCCTCTTTTGATTCTTCCTTTTCTGTTTCATCTTTCATTCTACTTGTACTGCGTGTAGTATAACTAGTATGCGGTGTGCCAGTATTTAGACTGCGCACTGCTATGTTTCCAAATGTTGGCATGGGGGGTCGGTATTTTTCTTCTAGTTTTAATGGTATAACCGCTGTTACAGCATCTTCCTCAATCTGAGTCAGAACTGGGTACAGAGGTGCCGTGGGGGTGGATTTATTATAAGGTGGAGGGGATTTCTGACTTCTCTTCTTTGTGCCTACCTCCTGTTCTATTTCATGTAGAGTCCTATCATTTTTGGGACTTTTTAGATTCTTATTCTTCTTGCTACTACCTGCATCATACCAGTGGGGGGCTATTTCCAGCCATTGTTCTGCACTCCTGGACATGTACTCCATGTCCCAGGAAGGATCGGCATTGAAATGCGGCCAGGCTGTTTTATCACCTAGACATAGTCCTTTGACCATATCCATATGATAAATACTATTATCACCGTCCCTGGGGAATGGATCTGCAGCATCCATTACCTCAGTCCAGCCTGCTAGATTATCTACCCACGGGTTGATCAGGTAATAGTTTGTTGGACTAACACGGGCTACATAGACTTTGCAAGTTTCTCCTGGTTCTGGTTTAGGGAATTTAGTTTTAGACCCTTGTCCTCCCATGTTAGTATTTATAGTTCAAAGAGTAAGTGAGACAATCACTGTCAGGACTGGCTGTACTGCACTGAAATAGCGCCGACAAGACCTGTCAACTGATCAGCTGATTCGTATCTTAATGTCTCTCTATACTCTTTGGACCCCTATCGACTATTGTTGTTTCGGACCGCCACTTGCGTTCAAATTTTCCGGGTCAACAGATTACTCTTAGCCGAAAAACTGGGGCGTCTTGCAGTCCTCCACAACACAAACAATTTTACACATTAACAGTAGTTTAACCCAAAATACATCAATTTGATAATAACAGTGGGATGCGACCGTACACTTACCAACCGATCAGTATCTCACACAAACAGATAATCTTATTACTTCTAAAATACTTATACTATATATATATATATAGGAGTTAATCCAAGCTTGTACCTTCTGTTCCCGGAACAGATTATTCATATTCATAGTGCACTTTTTATATCTCATGATATGGACTCCCGGAGCCTCTTACAATCAACTTTTGCGTGTGCCCCAGACACCCCAGACACCGCAATCCACCAAAATCATAAATAGATGGTTCAACTTACTTTAAGTCGAGATTTTGGTCAGTGCCTCCAGGTCCGAAGAAGACAATTGATGTCTCTTGCACCTAAAGATGGCCCTCTCGATCACGGACGAGCCGCCAAAGCTGTAAGGCTAAATAGGCCCTTTGCCTAAATGTGTCCCACAAGATTTCGGTGATCAGCTTGAATTAAGCCCTATTCGGTACCGAGAGAATGAATTAGATGGAGACCAAAAACACGTGTCTTTCTCTGATCCATTCTGGTTTATTCACTGCGTGCCAACACTTAATATAGGGGAGGATTGACCTCCCATTACATCCAATCATATGTTAGCATTAGTCTTATCGTATGGCCTGAATACACATGAGCTCTGCATTTACAGAAATAGATGTTTCATAGTAGCGACAGTTAATCATTCAGGTATAAACATGAGAATGACCTTGTGAAGTAAGGCTGGTTAAACAAATGTATGTATGCATTTTCTAATCTGGTCTCAATACTACAGAGGGAGAAAGACACAAATGGAAATCTTAGAATAGTGCACTGGCCTGATGTAATCGTAATACACGTTGCTGAGTAAAACAAAATGGAGTTACTTATACGCCATCACTGCGGTCATGTGCTTGCTCACATGCTCGCTCTGTCAACTTAGTCCTGCCCCCATTAGGTGCTTTTGGTTCTATTGATTGGCTCTTAAGTACTGGGGCTCCAATTTCATTGGTGCTGACGTCATTCAGGTCCTGCAATCTTAATTATCTTCTACACACCTGTGTGGGCACTATATAGGGGAGATGTTTTTATGTGTTTCCGTATCCCCGGAAGAAGCCAGATCTACTGGCGAAACGGCGTTGGGTCAGGAGTTGGCCGAGAGATCTTTGCACCATTCAGGGTATGTTTAATTGTGTTCCTTTGTGTTCCTTCCGTCTTAAACCACAGTCTCCACAATCGCCTCTGTTGCATTGTGTTTGGGGCGTTGCTGCTATGAGACTCTGAGGTATGCTCTTTCAGCTAGTATTCTTTTTCCCTGTATTTTTTTGCACTGATCTCCCGGCCTCTCCTTGGGTCCTGCTCCTCATCTGTGTGTCTTGCCTTGTGCTGCCTGTTTTATAATACATGTATGTACTGTTTATATATATTTACAACAAAGCTTTTTGGATTTTCATACATACGAAAGTTAGTTTCATTTTTTTGGTGATTCTCCTGTTTAACGTGTGCGCATCCTAAAAATATCTGACATTCTGTGTACTTTATTTGCGCATACACTTACAAAACCTGCGCTACTGTACTTGTGACATACTTGCAAGCATATATACCATTTAATATGCGCAAGGCGAGCAGTAAGTGACGCGGAAGTGGCCGTGCTGCTGATGGTGAACGCAGAGGCCGTGGCCCTGGGCACGGTGAAACTGTTGCCAGAGCACAAGAAACACACTCCTCCACGATACCTAGCTTCATGTTCTAGTTTGCAGGGCGGTGCAGGACACCACTCTCAAAGTCAGACCAGTGCGACCAGGTGGTCGTTGGATTGCAGCTTATAATGCTTCCAGTCGGCTAAGCACCTCCCTGTCTTCCACAAAGTCGAGTCTCAGTAGCTAAGAGTCTGGTCAACCGAAGTGATCCCACACTTGGATATTCCGAGGAGCTGTTTTCATCGCCATTCCTTAATTTGGGCCTCTCGCCAAGCCCGCTTGAAGAGGGACATGAGAAGATCTTGTGCTCTGATTCCCAAACTCTGGAGCATCCAGTCAGAAAAAGATGACGGTGGAGAACGGCAATTAGTTGTCACGGAAGGTGAGGGAAAGGAAGCAAAAGAAGCACAACAAAATTAAACAAAACAGCAGGCTAGGCCACATAGCTAGGAAACAGGGAAAGGTCACCTCCTGACAATCCCTGAGCCTTTCTGTGACTGCTACCAACATGAACAAATCTTGATGGTAGAAGTGTTCATGCACTCGAACCTGAGCCCTGCTGCAAGTGACACAAACCCTCCGCTAGGGAGCAGGCAAAAAGACAACCGGTTCCTTGCACAAGATGAAGGAACCAGCGTCTACCTTAAGGCCTAGCCAGTACAAGCAACAGAAGGGAAGGAAGGAGGACTTAACTGAAGACGAACTGGGAACAGGAGATCCACAAAACACCGGCAGCGAAGTCCAGGAGAAACTATAAACTGCAAGGGCTATAGTAAGAGACAGGTATAAATAACATCACTAACTAACTATTGAGCAGAACCTGTGAGGGGGTCGGATCCTGCCCAAAGCAACAACAAGGCAATCTTTCAGATTCAAGTGCAGGAAGTCTGACAGATCTTCTCGGATCACTCACAGGGCAGGGCGTGACATTAGTGTTTCACGAGGTGGATGATGATGATGAGAAACAGTTGCCAATAAGTCAACCGCAATTAGTGTCTCAAGAGGTTCATGATGAGGATGAGACAGTTGTCAATAACTGAGGTCGTTGTTAGGTCAACAATTCCGAAGGATGACCAGAGTGAGGAAGTAGAAGAGGAGATGCTGGACGATGAAGTCACTGACCCAACCTGGAAAGGTAGCAAGCCGAGCGAGGACAGCAGTACAGAAGGGGAGGAGAACTACAGCACCACAACAGACTGGAAGAGGCAGTGGGTGGCAAAAGGGAGAAGGCGGGCCACACCAAACAGGCCCGCAACTGTTCCCCGGAGCACCCCCTTGCGACAATCTCCCTTGCCATGTGGTAGGTGTTCCGCAGTCTGGCGCTCTTTTGAGGAAAGTGTGGACGATAAAAGAATTTGCAACCTGTGCTGCACCAAAATGAGCAGGGGCATGAACACTAGCAACGTCACCAGCATGATCCGCCGCATAGCATCAAAGCACCCTAATAGGTGGGTCAAACGCCTGGGTCCACAAACAGTGTCTGTGGGTCACACCACTGCCTCATCTTCCCTTGTGTTACATGCTGACCAATCCCCTGTCCAAGACGCAGGCCCGGATGCCTCCCACCATGCACCTGGATCTTCGCAAACACCATCAGCTAGCACATCCACTTCTGTGTCCCAGCACAGCATGCAGATGTCTTATACCCCAGGCCTTCGAACGAAAGCGCAAATACCCAGCCACCCACCAACAGACCATAGCACTAAATGCACACCATTCCAAATTGCTGGCCCTGGAAATGTTGCCATTTAGGCTTGTAGACACTGAGGCTTTCTGCAGCCTGATAGCGGCAGCTGTCCCACGGTACTCTGTCCCCAATATTTTTCATGGTGTGCAGTCCCGGCCTTACACCAGCATGTGTCCCGTAACATCAACCGTGCCCTGACCAAGACAGTTATTGGGAAGGTCCACTTAACGACTGACACATGGACAAGTGTTTTTGGCCAGGGACGCTACATTTCCGTGATGACACACTGGGTGAACAGGTGCTACCGACGCCAAGGATTGAGGGCCCTACTTCCATCAGGGTTTTCACCACAACCTAAGTTAGTGGCTGCAACCCCTCCCCACTTCTCCTCCTCTGCCTCCTCCTCCACTTCCACCTCTGAATTATCATCTTGCAGCACCAGTCAGACATCAGTCAGTAGCTGGAAGCAGTGTAGCACTGCAGTGGGGAAGCGGCAACAGATCGTGCTTAAACTGATCTGCTTAGGTGAGAGCACACCGCCGCAGAGCTGTGGCAGGGGATAAGGGACCAGACTGAGCTGTGGCTCTTGCCTCTCAACCTAGAACCAGGCATGGTTGTGTCTGATAATGGCCGTAACTTGGTGGAGGCTTTGGAGCTCGGCAAGCTCACACACATACCATGCCTGGCCCACGTATTCAACCTATTGTTTCAGCGGTTTCTCAAAACCTACCCCAATTTGCCTGAGCTACTGGTGAAATTGCGTGCGTGCATGCCAGCCAGTATCGCAGGGGCAACACGTGAGGTGCACGGTGGACCGATGAGGGGCCAAATAATAACACACAGTTCATCAGTTTACTCACGGTTAGCAGAAAGCCTCCCTGGGCTGGCAGCACAGTGTTGAGGTGGACAGCACGAAATCCTCCGGGGCACGCTCTGTGGTAGGAAGCATCAGCCAAGATGATGGTTGAGGTGCCATTGATGTTAGGGGTGCTTAGGGTGCTTGTTGCGGCTGAGTCCCTTTAAGTTTTTTGTCGTGACACCACTTCCGTTAATGGTGGTACAACCAATAGTGGTAATAATGAGGTAGACAGTGGTAAGATGCAACTCACAACTTTTACTGATGATGACTTTGGTTGCAGCAGTACAAAATACAGTCTCTGGTTGGTATTTAGAGTTAATCTGCAGATCCACTGTTCCTATACTTTCTTAGGCTTGATTTAAGCTTAGCCGGATATTTTCTGTATCAGTGTAATTTGGTAAGGTTGCCGGAGGCTGTGGTATCCTTCACCTGAATATCCCAAAGGTCCTTGATGCCTGATTTGTGGCTTTTTATTCTTTGGATGTATAAGTCTTTTCTCTTGTTCCTTTCTGGACTAAACTTTCATCAGAGCAGCAGTGCTAGATCTGCACTCTCTCACTCTCAGCAGACTGAATAAACAATTTACAACCACTGACCTGTCCCTGTCCCTTGTCTCACTAGGCCTGAACTATATATATATATAGAACCTAAGTTTTGTCCCCATCTAGTGGTGGGATGTATAAATTACACCTAATCTGCCTGGTAACAGGGATTTTGCAGATAAATTAGCACAAAGTCACATAATACAGCATAGTACAGTATAGTATAGTAAAAGGTGCTTTTAAGCAGTGCCCACACACGTGTAGTGGGACGCTGCATGTGCTGCAGCAGTGCTTGCAATTGCCAGCTCACCGACTGTTGTGCGACATGAGCACGTGCTGGAACTCCACGTTCCACATGTTGGCCAGGCTTTGTGACCAACAGAGGGCAGTAGTGGAATACCAGCTGCAACATGGTTGTCGCCTTTCCAGTCAGCTGGCAGCAGAGTACGTAGTTCCTTGGCCAACCGAGGAGGGGAGATGAGGGGAACACACAGCAGTTCCAACAAGGCAGGGTAACACTCTCCAAGGCCTGGGACAGTTTTATGACACCCCGCCAGCACCCTCAACCTGATGTGCAGCCTAGTGTCACACGGAGGGAAACATTTTGGAAGATGGTGAAGGAGTACGTAGCAGACCGTGTCAGCGTCCTCAGTAATCCCTCTATGCCTTACATCTATTGGGTGTCCAAGCTGGATACGTGGCACAAACTGGCGCCCTACACCTTGGAGGTGCTGGCCTGCCCCCGCCGCCAGCGTTTTGTCAGACCGTGTATTTAGTGCTGCTGGGGGCATAATAACTGATAAGCGCATCCGTCTGTCAACTGAAAATGCTGTCCTGTTGACTCTTATAAAAATGAACAAGGCCTGATTTGCCCCTGACTTCTCTACTCCACCAGAAAGAAAGCGGCTGAACATGAAGGCACTCTAAATGTGGCTTTTATGGTGTATTGAATACATGCAACCCTTCCACCACTAAAAAGGGTATATGGTTCAATCTCCCTTTTCTCGTCTTCCTCCTCCATCATATCAACATGCTTATTAGGCTGCCCTCGCTCCTAATGTTTTAGAGGGTCAGCTCAGCAGCAGGCCCTCGTCCCTAATGTTTTAGATGGTCAAATCAGCAGGCCTTTGCTCCAAATGTTTTTGAGGGTCACCAGCAGGCCATCAATCATAATTTTTCAAGGGTGTGTATGATGCCCTCCTATATGTGTAATAAAGGGTGTATTGGAGTGCTGGTTCCTTGTAATTTTTGGCAGCCCTTTCACTTAGTGCATAGGCTTTATGAGTATAGGAGTCCCACTACCTGAACAATTGTACCACAATGTGAATGAGGCCCTCCTTTATGTGAAATACAGGTTGTATCGGAGTGCCTCTTCCTTGTAATTTTTGGCAGCACTTGCACTTTATATACAAGTAAATATACAGGAAAGAATGTTTCCTAACCATTTTTCCTCTAAAATCGATTTTATCTTCGGTTTTGTGCGTATTATTGTCAGTCTGTAGAATTGTTGTTTTCATAATATTAAAACCGCTCTGCTCACCAGTGAATCCACTCAGACCACTTCAGTTTGCGCGACATTAATCAATATGCCAATCACTGGTTCCTTGCTATACATCCATTCACCTGTCCTATAACAGCCAAGGCCAGATAGACAAAGATAGTGAAGCACCACAATGAGATTTAATCACACACCAGTTTTTATTGGCGAGGAATATAGGCATATAAAACAATTCAAGCGGCTTCCCGACACTTTGCTCGACCAACACTAGTGGCTGTTCTTTTCTCCCAAAAATCTTCTTCACATTATGATACACCATATCTGAATGCATAATCTAAACATTATCCTTTGAAAACTTGAGAATCAGAAATGAAAATGAATGTGTACAGTAATTGTTAAAATTTAACCCCTAAAGACGCAGCCTAGTTTGGAACTTTTGTTTCCAAACTTTTGTTTTTGTTAGTCTGGATCTCATTCATTATTTTTGTTGTTTTTGTTTTTTGATCTTCCCATTTCAAAAGCCACTACTTTTTTGTTTTTCTATTTGGATAGTCATAGCCTTGTTTTATGTAGGGCAATTAGACTGCTTATAGTAAATTGTCAAACTTTTTGTTTAAAAAAAAATTGTGCAATAGTGAGAAACAAAACAAGCAATCCTGCTATTGTTTTGATGGTTTAGTTTTTACAGTGTTCACTATTTAGTAATAATAAAATTTTTCATTTTATTCTGTGGGTCAAGATGATTATGGATGTGCAAAATTTGTATAGTTTTTGTTGTTTTAATACTTTTAACCCTCTCACCACCAGCTGTGACTGGACATTTTGCACCTCTGGTAGCCAGAGCAACTTTCACAGTTTTCACATGTACAAATAAAACCTAAATTACAAAATGAGAAATCATACAAATCCCCCATACCAATATATTTAGTGAAAGTGAACAGCCGGCAGAATGCCACTCAGCATTTTATACTCACAGACACCTTCATGCAACTTTGTGTTAGTCAAATTTTTCATAAAAATTGAAAAAAAAAAGTGATATATTATTGGGTAAAAGTGTGACTCAAGCAGAATTTATATGGACCACAACTTTTTGTACATACCACTTAAACCTCATTCACATGTCAGTGTTCCATGGACAACACACGTCTCAATTCATTTTAATGTGTGTATTCACATATCATTGTTTTAGCAAGGTCCATGTTTTTAGCACGGATGCATGCTCTATTTTTATCGTGTTCATGTATTCATCACAGCGATTATAGTCTATGGGTCCGTGAAAACCACGGATACAACACAGATTCCATCCGTGTTTCCTGGATCATTATAAAGAGATGCTTTGAAAATTATTTTTCAGCTGCGCAGTGTCAGTGAAACACAGATGACACACTGACAGCAAAAAACTGACACACGGACCCAACACCGATTCATCACGGAGGCATCACTGACCACCTTGTAATTGATTTTAGCACGGACACGGATGTGTGAATGAGGCTGAGGCTTTAGTCTGAGTTCACACTTCAGTTATTTGGTCAGTTATTTCCATCAGTTATTGTGAGCCAAAGCCAGTCGGGTCAAAAACACAGAACAGGTGCAAATGAGATCATTACACCTGATTTCTGAGTAGGGTTTACTGCTGGTTTTGGATCACATTAAGGCCTCATGCACACGACCGTATGGATTTTGTGGTCCGCAAAAAACGGATCCGCAAAAAATACAGATGACGTCCGTGTGCATTCCATATTTTGCGGAATGGAACAGCTTGCCCCTAATAGAATAGTACTATCCTTGTCCGTAATGCAGACAATAATAGGACATGTTGTTTTTTTTTTCAGAACGGAAATACGGACGTACGGAAACAGAATGCACACGGAGTAACTTAAATTTTATTTTTGCGGACCCATTGAAATAAATGGCTCCGTATACGGTGCGCAAAACTGAACGGACACGGAAATAAAATACGTTCGTGTGCATGAGACCTAACTGATGGAAATAACTAGTGTTGATCGAGCACCATCGGGATGCTCGGGGGCTCTACTGAGCACCCAAGTATAATGGAGGTCAATGGGAGAACCCGAGCATTAAACCAGGCACCCCCTGCTCTGAAGAGGGGAGGGTGCCTGGTTCATAGGAAAAGGTCAGAAAATGATAGAAACACCACCTAAATGGTTCGGGAACAGCATGGGGAGGATGTCTGGATGCATCTTGGACTTCCAGGTCGCTGCTGGGAACAATGTTGTCTGAGTAGTACGCCACTTTTACAGACTGACAATAATACGCACAAAACCGAAGATAAAATTGATTTTAGAGAAAAAATTGTTTGTAAACATTCATTCCTGTATATTTACTTATATAAAGTGCAAGTGCTGCCAAAAATTACACGGAAGAGGCACTCCGATACAACCTGTATATCACATAAAGGAGGGCCTCATTTACATTGTGGTACAATTGTTCAGGTAGTGGGACTCGTACACTCATAAAGCCTATGCAGTGAAAGGGCTGCCAAAAATTACAAGGAACCGACACTCCAATACACCCTTTATTACACATAAAGGAGGGCATCATACACAGCCTTGAAAAATTATGATTGATGGCCTGCTGGTGACCATTAAAAACATTTGGAGCAAGCGCCTGCTGATCTGACCATCTAAAACATTATGGGCGAGGGCCTGCTGCAGTTTTGGTGACTCTAGATAACCTGGGGCCAATTGCACGTTCCCGTGACGGCGGCGATCCATTCGGATGTCTGCCCTATCAACAATGTTATTTTCAGCGCCAACCACGGTGACCAGGGGTAAGGGGGAATCAGTGTTCGAATCCGGAGAGGGAGTCTGAGAAACGGCTACGGCTACCACATCCAAGTAAGGCCTCCTGCACACGAACGTATTTTTTTGCGGTCCGCAAAAACGGGTCCCGTTGGTCCGTGATCCGTGACCGTTTTTTCATCCGTGGGTCTTCCTTGATTTTTGGAGGATCCACGGACATGAAAAAAAAGTAGTTTTGGTGTCCGCCTGGCCGTGCGGAGCCAAACGGATCCGTCCTGAATTACAATGCAAGTCAATGGGGACGGATCCGTTTGACGTTGACACAATATGGTGCCATTTCAAACGGATCCGTCCCCATTGACTTTCAATGTAAAGTCAGGAGTTAATATACCATAGGATGGGAGTTTTCTCCAATCCGATGGTATATTTTAACTTGAAGCGTCCCCATCACCATGGGAACGCCTCTATGTTAGAATATACTGTCGGATATGAGTTAGATCGTGAAACCTCATTTCCGACAGTATATTCTAACACAGAGGCGTTCCCATGGTGATGGGGACGCTTCTAGTTAGAATATACTACAAACTGTGTACATGACTGCCCCCTGCTGCCTGGCAGCATCCGATCTCTTACAGGGGGCCGTGATCAGCACAATTAACCCCTCAAGTGCCGCACCTGAAGGGGTTAATTGTACTATCATATCCCCCTGTAAGAGATCAGGGCTGCCAGGCAGCAGGGGGTGGCACAGTGTAATCTCTATTGTAATAAATCGTTGGTGGCACAGTGTGCGCCCCCCCCCTCCCTCCCTCTATTGTAATAAATCGTTGGTGGCACAGTGTGCGCCCCCCCCCCCCCCTCTATTGTAATAATTCGTTGGTGGCACAGTGTGCGCCCCCCATCGGCCCCCCCTCCCTCTATAGCATTAACAACATTGGTGGCCAGTGTGCGGCCTCCCATCTCCCCCCCCCCCCCCTTCCCCCCGATCATTGGTGGCAGTGGGTTACTAGCAATAGTACAATAGTAAATGATTCATACTTACCTGGGAGCTGCGATCTCTGCGTCCGGCCGGGAGCTCCTCCTACTGGTAAGTGACAGTTCATTTAGCAATGCGCCGCACAGACCTGAGGCTGTCACTTACCAGTAGGTGGAGCTCCCGGCCGGACGCAGAGATCGCAGCAGCAGGTAAGTATGATTCTTTGACTATTGTACTGTTGCTAAGTAACCATGGTAACCAGGACTGTAGTAGCGTCCTGGTTGCCATGGTTACCGATCGGAGCCCCAGCGATTAAACTGGGACTCCGATCGGAACTCCGCTGCCACCAATGATGGGGGGGGGGGGGGATGGGAGGCCGCACACTGGCCACCAATGTTGTTAATGCTATAGAGGGAGGGGGGGCCGATGGGGGGCGCACACTGTGCCACCAACGAATTATTACAATAGAGGGGGGGGGGGGCGCACACTGTGCCACCAACGATTTATTACAATAGAGGGAGGAAGGGGGGGGGCACACTGGCCACCAATGATATTCAAACTGGGGAGGGGGGGGGGGGGCCTGGCAGCCCTGATCTCTTACAGGGGGATATGATAGTACAATTAACCCTTTCAGGTGCCGCACCTGAAGGGGTTAATTGTGCTGATCACGGCCCCCTGTAAGAGATCGGGTGCTGCCAGGCAGCAGGGGGCAGTCTTGTACACAGTTTGTAGTGTATTCTAACTAGAAGCGTCCCCATCACCATGGGAACGCTTCTGTGTTAGAATATACTGTCGGTTCTGAGTTTTCACGAAGTGAAAACTCAGCTTTGAAAAAGCTTTTATGCAGACGGATCTTCGGATCCGTCTGTATAAAAACTAACCTACGGCCACGGATCACGGACACGGATGCCAATCTTGTGTGCATCCGTGTTCTTTCACGGACCCATTGACTTGAATGGGTCCGTGAACCGTTGGCCGTGAAAAAAATAGGACAGGTCATATTTTTTTCACGGCCAGGAAACACGGATCACGGATGCGGCTGAAAAACGGTGCATTTTCCGTTTTTTCCACGGACCCATTGAAAGTCAATGGGTCCGCGAAAAAAAACGGAAAACGGCACAACGGCCACGGGTGCACACAACGGTCGTGTGCAGGAGGCCTAAGGCAGAATGTGCGCATATTACATTTTAGGTATAATTAGGTAAGGGGCTGCTGGTGAGCTGACTATCTAAAATATTGTAGGTGAGGTCCTGCTGGTGATCTGACCATCTAAAAAATTTTATGCGAGGGCCTGCTACTGAGCTGACCCTCTAAAACATTATGGTTGAGGGCCTGCTGCTGAGCTGACCATTTAAAAAATTTAAGGTGTTTAAAGCAGGCCAGGTCACCTGAATACTTCAGCTAGGAATAATGGAATAGGACTCCGGTTCTATTTTGTTGTTTTTCGGAACTGGGGCCATGATTAAGAGGGACGGCCGGGGGCATCCGTATTGCGCTGCTATAGGTGAAATTCTTGGACCGGCGCAAGATGAACCAAAGCGAAAGCATTTGCCAAGAATCTTTTCATTAATCAAAAACGAAAGTCGGAGGTTCGAAGACTATCAGATACCGTCATAGTTCCGACCAAAAACGATGACATCCGGCGGCCTTATTCCCATGACCCGCCTAGCTGCTTCCGGGAAATCAAAGTCTTTGGGTTCCAGGAGGAGTATGGTTTGAAAGCTGACAAAGTACACTGTATACAAAAATTTGTTTCGCAAACAGTCGGTTGCTGCTGTGCATAGGGTTCCCACCCCAGGTAATATTTTTACAAAGATCACAGCAGATAAATGAAATGTTCTTTGTGTTTTTCTTTTATTTTGTTTCAAAATAAAAGAAAAACACAAAGAACATTTCATTTATCTGCTGTGATCTTTGTAAAAAAAGTACACTGTATGTCACAGATGCATTTTTGGAGCGCACACATTACACTGCAGATGTGGCCCTGGTAAGGTCACTGTCAAGAGCGGACACCATCTACGGAAAAAGTACACTGGATGTCACAGATATTTTAGGGATGCGCACACTTTACACAGGAGATGTGGCACAGATAATTTAACTGTCCGCAGCGAACACCGTCTATTGAAAAAGTACACTGGATGTCACAGATATTTTTTTGGATACGCACACTTTACACTGGAGATGTGGCGCAGCTAATCTCACTTTCCGCAGCAGACACTGTCTATGGAAAAAGTACACTGGATGTCACTGATATTTTAGGGATGCGCACACTTTACACAGTAGATGTGGCGCAGCTAATCTCACTGTCCGCAGCAGACACCGTCTATTGAAAAAGTGCACTGGATGTTACAGATATTTTAGAGATGCGCATACTTTACACAGGAGATGTGGCACGGATAATTTAACTGTCCGCACCGGACACCATCTACGGAAAAAGTACACTGGATGTCACTGATATTTTTTGGATGCGCACACTTTACACTGTAGATGTGGCTCAGCTAATCATTAGAAATAACTGAAGTGTAGATCAGCCTAAGGCCGTTCTGCGGCCTTTCCGTGCATTGGGGACCGCATCCGTGCGTCGGCCAGGATGGATCGAGACCTATTCAACTTGAATGGGTCTTTGATCCATCTGCACCGTAAAAAAATAGAACATGTTCTATTTTTTTGCGGTGTGGAGGCACGGACAGTAACATCACGGAAGCACTCCGTAGTGCTTCCTTGGGGTTTCATGCCTCCGTTCTGCACTGTAACTCCGGATTGCGGAACCATTTAAGTGAAGCTGTTTGCGGGCCGCAATACGGCCACGGCCGGGCAATGGCCGTGTGAATGCGGCCTTAGACCTAAATTTACATGCACATATCTTCAAAAATCACCAGAACTGGAAAGACCAAAAATGTGGTTTTAAGCTGAAAATTTTTCAAAAGTTGAACCTCTTATATACAGGGATTATAGTCTTTGGAAAGTTAGTGCACCACCCGAAAACTATATATTTCCGGAATCAATGATTGCATTTGCATTGACCGACTGTTGACAATCATGCCATCCTTAAGGTAACTTTGGGACAAACAGAAATTATTTAAAAAATAAAACACGTTTTACAGTAGAAGTTTACATATAAAAACAGTGTAAATTTAATACATTGAGTCGTGCAAATCTCATACATACCACAAGCATATACATCAGCAAGAGCTTGTGCTCTTAAAACACAGGAACAGATGTCCTGTAATATAACGACCACTGCTGCTGGACTGCAGGGTGGCCGTAACCATGGAAACAAGCATTGTATAAATGTGATGGAAAAATTAATCTAGCCAGGCAATATGGACAATCACAATACATTAGTAAGTGCCTTGTATTAACTTTGTCTATATGAAAAATGCCATTTACTGAAGTAAGACAAACCCTTTAGGATGGATTTAGACAGAGCGATATTCGGGCAGATTATCAGGAACGAACATTTCTGGGAACACTCCCGACAGTCTGTCTGTCTAAAAGTGCAGCTGATCACCCGATGAACGAGCGAACTGTTCATTCATTGGGTGAAACTGTTGTTTGTGTAGGCACCTAAATCATTGTTTCTGGGCAACAGATCATGTTATTTAGCCCAGAAACAATGCAGCTGTATGACCTTCGGATGACCTTATCATCAGGATGTTACAAGGAGAAGGAGATATAAGAGAACTACAACTCCCAGCATGTCTAATCTATTAGGTGATATCAGAGGGTTTTGCAGGGAGGTGGTATAAGGGGAAAGAACTACAACTCCTAGCATTCCTCTAGCTCTCACACTGAATCAATCATCCCCCACCAGCTCCCCCAATGTCACATGACATTCCTATTTCTGCTCTTCATGACTGAGCTTCATCCAGTTCTGCCCTGATCACATGATGGTGAGGTCATCAGAAGTTCTTCCTCACCACTGCTGAGCTCCGCCCCTTTCTGATGCCATCACAGGTCCTTTACCACAATTTCTGGTCATCACTCCAGAGTGTCCTCCTATTCTGCACTGGTCGCATGACAGTGACATCATCACAGGTACTTCACCAGCCCTTCTACTGTACACTATTTAGCCCCATCTACTTGTGATTAGAGTTGAGCGAACACCTGGATGTTCGGGTTCGAGAAGTTCGGCCGAACTTCCCGGAAATGTTCGGGTTCGGGATCCGAATCCGACCCGAACTTCGTCCCAAACCCGAACCCCATTGAAGTAAATGGGGACCCGAACTTTTCGGCACTAAAAAGGCTGTAAAACAGCCCAGGAAAGGGCTAGAGGGCTGCAAAAGGCAGCAAAATGTAGTTAAATCCCCTGCAAACAAATGTGGATAGGGAAATTAATTAAAATAAAAAAAAAATAAATAAAAATTAACCAATATTAATTGGAGAGCGGTCCCATAGCAGAGAATCTGGCTTCATGTCAGCAGAGAATCAGTCTTCATGTCATAGCAGAGAATCAGGCTTCACGTCACCCACCACTGTAACAGTCCATTGTCAGATATTTAGGCTCCGGCACCCAGGCAGAGGAGAGAGGTCCCATAACATAGAATCTGGCTTCATGTCAGCAGAGAATCAGTCTTCATGTCATAGCAGAGAATCAGGCTTCATGTCACCCAACACTGGAACAGTCCATTGTCAGATATTTAGGCCCCGGCACCCAGGCAGAGGAGAGAGGTCCCATAACAGAGATTCAGGCTTCATGTCAGCAGAGAATCAGTCTTCATGTCATAGCAGAGAATCATGCTTCACGTCACCCACCACTGGAACAGTCAATTGTCAGATATTTAGGCCCAGGCACCCAGGCAGAGGAGAGAGGTCCCATAGCAGAGAATCTGGCTTCATGTCAGCAGAGAATCAGTCTTCATGTCATAGCAGAGAATCATGCTTCACGTCACCCAACATTGGAACAGTCCATTGTCATATAATTTAGGCCCCGGCACCCAGACAGAGGAGAGAGGTCCCAAAACAGAGATTCAGGCTTCATGTCAGCGACTCAGCAGAGAATCAGTCTTCATGTCATAGCAGAGAATCAGGCTTCATGTCACCCACCACTGGAACAGGCCACTGTCAGATATTTTTAGGCCCCGGCACCCAGACAGAGGAGAGGTTCATTCAACTTTGGGTTGCCCCGCAATATAATGGTAAAATGAAAATAAAAATAGGATTGAATGAGGAAGTGCCCTGGAGTACAAAAATATATGGTTAAGGGGAGGTAGTTAATGTCTAATCTGCACAAGGGATGGACAGGTCCAGTGGGATCCATGCCTGGTTCATTTTTATGAACGTCAGCTTGTCCACATTGGCTGTAGACAGGCGGCTGCGTTTGTCTGTAATGACGCCCCCTGCCGTGCTGAATACACGTTCAGACAAAACGCTGGCCGCCGGGCAGGCCAGCACCTCCAAGGCATAAAAGGCTAGCTCTGGCCACGTGGACAATTTGGAGACCCAGAAGTTGAATGGGGCCAAACCATCAGTCAGTACGTGGAGGGGTGTGCACACGTACTGTTCCACCATGTAAATGAAATGTTGCCTCCTGCTAACACGTTCCGTATCAGGTGGTGGTGCAGTTAGCTGTGGCGTGGTGACAAAACTTTTCCACATCTCTGCCATGCTAACCCTGCCCTCAGAGGAGCTGGCCGTGACACAGCTGCGTTGGCAACCTCTTGCTCCTCCTCTGCCTTCACCTTGGGCTTCCACTTGTTCCCCTGTGACATTTGGGAATGCTCTCAGTAGCGCGTCTACCAACAAGCGCTTGTACTCGCGCATCTTCCTATCACGCTCCAGTGCAGGAAGTAAGGTGGGCACATTGTCTTTGTACCGTGGATCCAGCAGGGTGGCAACCCAGTAGTCCGCACACGTTAAAATGTGGGCAACTCTGCTGTCGTTGCGCAGGCACTGCAGCATGTAGTCGCTCATGTGTGCCAGGCTGCCCAGAGGTAAGGACAAGCTGTCCTCTGTGGGAGGCGTATCGTCATCATCCTGCGTTTCCCCCCAGCCACGCACCAGTGATGGGCCCGAGCTGCGTTGGGTGCCACCCCGCTGTGAACATGCTTCATCCTCATCCTCCTCCTCCTCATCCTCGTCCTCCTCATCCTCCAGTAGTGGGCCCTGTCTGGCCACATTTGTACCTGGCCTCTGCTGTTGCAAAAAACCTCCCTCTGAGTCACTTCGAAGAGACTGGCCTGAAAGTGCTAAAAATGACCCCTCTTCCTCCTCCTCCTCCTTCTCCTGGGCCACCTCCTCTTCCATCATCGCCCTAAGTGTTTTCTCAAGGAGACATAGAAGTGGTATTGTAACGCTGATAACGGCGTCATCGCCACTGGCCATGTTGGTGGAGTACTCTAAACAGTGCAACAGGGCACACAGGTCTCGCATGGAGGCCCAGTCATTGGTGGTGAAGTGGTGCTGTTCCGCAGTGCGACTGACTCGTGCGTGCTGCAGCTGAAACTCCACTATGGCCTGCTGCTGCTCGCACAGTCTGTCCAGCATGTGCAAGGTGGAGTTCCACCTGGTGGGCACGTCGCATATGAGGCGGTGAGCGGGAAGGCCGAAGTTACGCTGTAGCGCAGACAGGCGAGCAGCGGCAGGATGTGAACGCCGGAAGCGCGCACAGACGGCCCGCACTTTATGCAGCAGCTCTGACATGTCGGGGTAGTTGCGAATGAACTTCTGCACCACCAAATTCAGCACATGCGCCAGGCAAGGGATGTGCGTCAAACCGGCTAGTCCCAGAGCTGCAACGAGATTTCGCCCATTATCGCACACCACCAGGCCGGGCTTGAGGCTCACCGGCAGCAACCACTCGTCGGTCTGTTGTTCTATACCCCGCCACAACTCCTGTGCGGTGTGGGGCCTGTCCCCCAAACATATGAGTTTCAGAATGGCCTGCTGACGTTTACCCCGGGCTGTGCTGAAGTTGGTGGTGAAGGTGTGTGGCTGACTGGATGAGCAGGTGGAAGAAGAGGAGGAGGAAGCTGAGTAGGAGGAGGAGACAGGAGGCAAAGAATGTTGCCCTGCGATCCTTGGCGGCGGAAGGACGTGCGCCAAACAGCTCTCCGCCTGGGGCCCAGCCGCCACTACATTTACCAGTGTGCAGTTAGGGAGATATAGCGTCCCTGGCCGTGCTTACTGGTCCACGTATCTGTGGTTAGGTGGACCTTGCCACAGATGGTGTTGCGCAGTGCACACTTGATTTTATCGGATACTTGGTTGTGCAGGGAAGGCACGGCTCTCTTGGAGAAGTAGTGCTGGCTGGGAACAACATACTGTGGGACAGCAAGCGACATGAGCTGTTTGAAGCTGTCTGTGTCCACCAGCCTAGGAAGGCGGAGGAAGAGGCCGAGGCGGCAGCAGCAGAAGAGGTAGCAGGGGGAGCCTGAGTGACTTCCTTGTTTTTAAGGTGTTTACTCAACTGCAGTTCATGCTTTGCATGCAGGTGCCTGGTCATGCAGGTTGTGCTAAGGTTCAGAACGTTAATGCCTCGCTTCAGGCTCTGATGGCACAGCGTGCAAACCACTCGGGTCTTGTCGTCAGCACATTGTTTGTTTGAAGAAGTGCCATGCCAGGGAACTCCTTGAAGCTGCCTTTGGGGTGCTCGGTCCCAGATGGCGGCGGTCAGTAGCAGGCGGAGTCTCTTGGCGGCGGGTGTTCTGCTTTTGCCCACTGCTCCCTCTTTGTCTTTTGCTACGCTGTTGGCTCGGTCTCACCACTGCCTCTTCCTCCGAACTTTGAAAGTCAGTGGCACGACCTTCATTCTATGTGGGGTCTAGGACCTCATCGTCCCCTGCATCGTCTTCATCCCTGACCTCCTGTTCAGTCTGCACACTGCAGAAAGACGCAGCAGTTGGCACCTGTGTTTCGTCATCGTCAGAGACGTGCTGAGGTGGTATTCCCATGTCCTCATCATCAGGAAACATAAGTGGTTGTGCGTTAGTGCATTCTATGTCTTCCACCGCTGGGGAAGGGCTAGGTGGATGCCCTTGGGAAACCCTGCCAGCAGAGTCTTCAAACAGCATAAGAGACTGCTGCATAACTTGAGGCTCAGACAGTTTCCCTGGTATGCATGGGGGTGATGTGACAGACTGATGGGCTTGGTTTTCATGCGCCATCTGTGCGCTTTCTGCAGAAGACTGGGTGGGAGATAATGTGAACGTGCTGGATCCACTGTCGGCCACCCAATTGACTAATGCCTGTACCTGCTCAGGCTTTACCATCCTTAGAACGGCATTGGGCCCCACCAAATATCCCTGTAAGTTCTGGCAGCTACTGGGACCTGAGGTAGTTGGTACACTAGGACGTGTGGCTGTGGCAGAACGGCCACGTTCTCTCCCAGCACCAGAGGGTCCACTAACACCACCACGACCATATCCGCGTCCGCGTCCCTTACTAGATGTTTTCCTCATTGTTACCGTTCACCACAATAAGAAAAATATTATTTGGCCCAATGTATTGAATTCAAATTCAGGCTTTTTTTTACAGACACCTAACACTATCTGGCTATCTATTTAGGTACCGTATTACACTAATACAGGCACAGCAGTAATGACAGATTTAGCTGAATATAAATTTGAGGCCTATTATTTAGGCGCTGGGTGACAAGTATACGTTTGCGGACAGAATTAGACTTGGATATGCACAGTAGCGTGTGTGTGAAGTTATTTAGAATGACCCTATCAGCACCATGAATCTAATATACCCTTTTAGGGATAGATTTAAAGTAGGCCTGATACAGCAGAAACCACGAATTTAGGAAATTGCTAGGTTGGGAATTGTATTTCAACCCAGAACAAAAACTGTGCTTTGACGGACACAAAATAACTTGACCAGCTACAGCAATAGCCACAGATTTAGCTGAATATAAATTTAAGGCCTATTATTTAGGCGCTGGGTGACAGGTATACGTTTACGGACAGAATTAGACTTGGATATGCACAGTAGCGTGTGTGTGAAGTTATTTAGAATGACCCTATCAGCACCTTGAATCTAATATACCCTTTTAGGGAAAGATTTAAAGTAGGCCTGATACAGCAGAAACCACTAATTTAGGAAATTGCTAGGTTGGGAATTGTATTTCAACCCAGAACAAAAACTGTGCTTTTACGGACACAAAATAACTTGACAGCTACAGCAATAGCCACAGATTTAGCTGAATATAAATTTGAGGCCTATTATTTAGGCGCTGGGTGACAGGTATACGTTTACGGACAGAATTACACTTGGATATGCACAGTAGCGTGTGTGTGAAGTTATTGAGAATGACCCTATCAGCACCTTGAATCTAATATACCCTTTTATGGATAGATTTAAATAACCACACTATTGATGGTTAAATGGACTTGGTGGCAGCTTGCCCTTGATGTAGGATATAGCCAAAAAATAACCACACTATTGATGGTTAAATGGACTTGGTGGCAGCTTGCCCCTGATGTAGGATATAGCAAAAAAATAACCACACTATTGATGGTTAAATGGACTTGGTGGCAGCTTGCCCCTGATGTAGGATATAGCAAAAAATAACCACACTATTGATGGTTAAATGGACTTGGTGGCAGCTTGTGCTGGCGCACCACAAGCCACAAAATGGCCGCCGATCACCCCAGAAAAAAGTGACTGAAAAACGCTCTGGGCAGCCTAAAAACAGTGAGCAATTGAATAGCAGCAGTTCAATGATCCACAGCTGTAGATCGATCACTGTCTTAAGTGTTCTGGAGGAGTTAATCACTGCCTAATCTCGCCCTAACGTCGCAGCTGCAACCTCTCCCTACACTTGTAACAGCAGAGTGACGTGCAGCGCTACGTGACCCAAGCTTATATAGAGGCTGGGTCACATGCTGCACTGGCCAATCACAGCCATTCCAATAGTAGGCATGGCTGTGATGGCCTCTTGGGGCAAGTAGTTTGACACTTGTTGATTGGCTGCTTTGCAGCCTTTCAAAAAGCGCCAAGAAAGCGCCAAACACCGAACCCGAACCCGGACTTTTACGAAAATGTTCGGGTTCGGGTCCGTGTCACGGACACCCTAAAATTCGGTACGAACCCGAACTATACAGTTCGGGTTCACTCATCCCTACTTGTGATGTCATTGCAGGTCCTATAGTTTTTCCTCTGAAGGGGGAAGTACGCGCCCTCCGGTGCCAAATTATAACTACAGACTAGGGTTGCCACCTTTCCCAACAAAAAATACCAGCCAAGTTAAGCCACACCCCAAAGGGGTTGAGTTTGTGGGGGCATGGCTTAACACATTATGTCATAATGTGGCTCCCAGTATTAATAGTGCCCCCATTAATGCTCCCCAGTAATATTGATGCCTCCATTAGTGCCCCTCAGAATGGATAATGCCGCCCCCCCTTAGTGTCCCCGGTAATAGTAATGCCTCCATTAGTGACCACCAGAATTATTAATGCCCCCATTAGTGTCCCCCAGTAAAATGAATGCCTCCATTAGTGCCCCCAGAATGCATGATGCCCCCCTTAGTGTCCCCGTTAATAGTAAGGCCTCCATTAGCACCACCCAGAATTAATAATTCCCCCATTAGTGCCCCCAGTAATATTCAAGAAAAGACCGGCACTTCACTGTGAAGTGCCGGTCTTTTCTTGAATATTGAAGCGGGTCTCTTCATACCCTGGACGCGAGCACCACGACACATGAGGAGGAGTGCCGACTGTTTCGCATCGTTTGCCCCCAGTAATAGTAATGCCTCCATTACTAATGCCGATCTTTAAAGCCTTTAGATGCCATGATCAAGTGAGATCACGAAATCTAAAGGGTGAAAAACCTGGAAGCTCGCGCTTTCAGGCTTCTTACCAGCACTTTGCAGCCAATGAAGATGCTGGTAATTGATTTCAATGTGTTGGGTCTCGGTGAATAGACCCAGGGCATTTAGGCAGCAATTCTTATTTTGGCCAGCAGCTGGCAGGCCAACATAAGAAATGAGCAATTCTGAACAATTAAGCCTCATTCACACGTGTCAGTGATGCATCCATGAAGCTGTCCATGAAGGATCCGTGTCGGGTCCGTTTGTCCGTTTTTTGCTGTCCGTGTTGCATCCGTGTTTCACTGACACTGAACAGCTGAAAAATTATTTTCAAAGAATCTCTTCTTAAAGATCCGTGAAACACAGATGCAACACAGATGGCATCCGTGGTTTTCACGGACCCATAGACTATAATGGACGTGATGGATCCATGAACACGGACAAAATAAAGCATGCATCCGTGCTAAAAACACTGACCCACGGACTGTGCTAAAACACTGATGTCTGAATATAAACATTAAAGTGAATGGTGATGTGTGCTGTGCGTGGAGAACATTGACGTGTGAATGATGCTTTGATGGATCAAAAAAAAACATGATTGTTTAGAATTAAAAAAAAAAATGATTTTGTAGGCTCAAATACAAGCTTCAAAATCGGTAAAAACAAATATAAAAAATATATAAATTTTTTTAAAAATAAAAAGTTTTAATCATCCCCCTTTCCATAGAATAAAAAAATAAATACATAAATAACTAAAAATATAACCATCATGGGTATCACTGCGAACAAAAACTTCTGTACTATTAAAATACAAAAATATTTTTCCGATACAGCGAATGGCGTAATGGAAAAAGGGTCAAAATGGCCAGTTTGCAATTTTTGTCATCGATTCTCTTACCCAAAAAAATGTAGTAAAATGCGATCAAAAAGTCACGCACAAAAAGTTATGGGGGTCAGAATATAGTGATGTAAAAAAAAAATTGTTTCTCAAAGTTTAAATTTATTTTGACACTATTTAGAAATAAAAACCTAATCTTATGTGGTATCGTTGTAATTGTACTGACCCAGACAAAGAAGGACACAGGTCAATTTTGCCCAGAGGGAACGCCATGGGAACAAAACCCGTAAAACAGTGGAAATGCGTTATTTTCCAATTCCATCCCATTTGAATTTTTTTCCGCTTCCTACTACATTGTATGCCATAATAAATGGTGGCATTAGAAAGTAAAACTTGTCACGCAAAAAATAAGCCCTCATACAACCATGTGAACGGAAAAATAAAAAAGTTATGGCTCAAGGAAGATAGGGAAGAAAAATGAAAACAAAAAAAACCTCTGGTATCCTAAGGGTTAATAATGTCTCTATTAGTGCCCTTCAGAATTAATAATGTCCCCATTAGCGCCCCCCAATAATATTCATGTTCTTATTAGTGACCTCCAGAATTAATACCCACATTAGCGCCCCCCCAGAATTTATAGTGCCCCCATTAGAGCCCCCCAGTAATAGTAATACCCCCATTAATGCCCCCCCAAGTAATAGTAATGCCCCCATTAGTGCCCCCTAGAATTAATAATACCCTCTTCTCTTCTCTGTGCAAAAAAAAGAATTCATCCATTTGATCGCGCTGCGGCGATGACTTGCTGCTCACTGAAAGTTCAGGACAGGACCTGCGCTCCAGCGTGATGACATCTCGCAGGTCCTGTCCTGCACATCCAGTCAGAAGCGAGTATTCACCTCAACGCGATCAAATGGAGGAGGTGAGTACTTTTTTTATTTTTTCTTAACACAAGTGGGGTAGGGTGGGAGTTAAAGGCTGTTCTAATGAGCGCTCCACAATGGAAGCGCTCATTAGTAACAGTCGAAATAGGAAAATTGCCTGTAGAAAACAATTACCGGCAGGGGTACTAAAGTTACCGTCTTGGCGGGTGAGATACCGGCCGGGTGGCAACCCTAGTGCAAACACACCAATAACATGGCTCTGACAGGAGAGAAAAGGGTGGGATTTGGACAATACTGCAGAGCGAAATTCATGCCAATAATTTTTTTTTACTGTAAGGCAAACATAGGAACTGCCTGCAGTTCACACATTGCTGTTCTGGCTGGAGAAGAAAGGAAGGAGGTCATTCAGGAGGTGTGGCTTACAGCTTCAGTACTTTCTCAATAACTTCTGATTGATGATAGCATGTAATTGGTTAGTTTGACTGACTGATATTTCTCACAGAATGACATAGAATTCTACAAAATGAATTTTGGAATAATTTATTATCCAGAAATATGCCTATATTAGGCGTATTTCTGGTGCAGATTGCGACGCAAAGGTTATATCTGCGACTTTTCCCTGCTCACACCAGGTCTAAAAAAGTGGGAGTGGGGGGAAGGGGACAGGACAGCATGTCTCTCTCATTCATCATTTTCTCCACCTGTTTTAGGCATAGAAAATGGTCTAAATGTAAGCCAGCTAGGAAGCCGTCTTACATTTAGCCTGGCATTGGATGCACTGAAGTTATGTAGGCGGATCCACCGCCAGATATAGGGGTTATTAAGACCAGCATCTTAAAATCAGTTCTTAATAAATGACCCCCTTTTTTTATAAAAAATTAACTGTGAAAAAATTTGCACCGGTGCAGAACAGAGGCACGGATCAGAAGCCCACGGAAGCACTACTTCTGTGGGTTTTCTGTCCGTGTCTCCGCACAACAAAAAAGTAGGGCATGCACTGCTTTTTTGCCATGCAGACCGTCGGATATGGATCGTGGACCCCATTCACAAGCGTGCATTGTGAACTGCAATTTGCGGTTCGCAGCACAGGCATGTCAAGCACACGGTCGTATGCATGAGGCTTTATAGTGACTATACTCATATTGTGGCTATTCCAGCAGATGGCTTTTTGGCCATGACAGTGGCAACAAATTGTCCTTAACCTTTTCAAGACCGAGTGATTTTTCGTGTTTTCGTTCTTTACTCCTAGCCCGTTTTAATAAAATATTAAAATATTAATTCCATACTGCAAATGGCGAATCGGAAAAAGAGGCAAAATCAACGATTCATTGTTTTTTTGTTGATTCACCTCCCACAAAAAAAAAAAAAATGGTATCAATGGAAAGTACAGATTGCCCGACAAAAAAATTAGTCCTCATAGAGCTCCATATACATAAAAATAAAAACGTTATGGGGTCAGAATATGGCTCTGGGCACCGCTCCGTAAAGTTGAAGAGGTGAACTTTATATGAATTCTTGTTGAACCTATTGCTGAAATTACTCCAGGCTGACGCTAAAAAACCGAAACATCCAGTAAGTTAAGAGGTCCTGGCACGCTGACTCATTAAGAGCTGGAATTTCTCAAAACCAGAGAACGAGCATTTTCAACTTCGTGACCGCAGAGTTAATTCAGCGTGGAAGCAGGCAAACCATAGGCTTGGAGGACATCGGCTCTTCAACTATACGGAGCGGTGCCCAGAGCCATACTGACCGGTGGCGGATACAACCTGAGAACGAGCTTTTGGGTGACACAGAGAACCGGAATCGCAGTAGTGAAATCCACATAAGCAATCACCGAACAGTGAGTATAAGCGGGACGCCGCAGTAAATACTCATTGCAACAGAGTACTGCTATTCATTGTTTCATTGGACTTTTGGAACACTCGGAGACTTTGTCCTATCATTCATTCATTAATTTTTCCATTTTTTCGGAACCAGACATTAATTTATGATTATTCATGTCATTTATGATACCAGATGTTATCTATTACTGTAGCCGCTTATTAATCTATTAATTCCTTGTTGTTATATTGTCTATTAATCGAGTTATTTATATTCTATCCACTTTTAGGTAATCTTAGTATATTGTCTATTTTATTCTATTTTTATCAATGTATTCTACTAACTTTTAGATAGCCTTGCATATTGTATTTTATTATCATTATTAACGTATGGGTATACAAATAAATTCATCGATTTGAAAATATTGTTTCTATCTTTATGGTTCTACTTATAGTGTGAGTGCCCAGTATATTGTAATTTATTGTTAATTTTGTAAAGGAGGGGCGAATCCTTTTTTACTGTGAGCACCTCCTTCTGTGGTCTCACTCACTCCTGTGCGTCTCATAACAGTTACAGTACAATATATATTGTACTTTACTGTATTATACAGACATCAGACCCACTGGATCTTCAAGAACCAAGTGGGTCTGGGTCAAAAAAAATAGTAAAAAAATGTGAAAAAAAAGTAAAAATAAAAAAACACATTTATCACTGATTAAAAATGAAAAAAATTTAATTGCCTACACATGTTTGGTATCGCCGCGTCTGTAACGACCTAATCTATAAAACGGTCATGTTACTTTACCTGAACGGTGAACGCCATAAAAATAAAAAATAAAAATCTATGATGAAATTTAAATTTTGCCCACCATACTTCCCAAAAAAGGTAATAAAAGTGATCAAAAAAGTTGCATGTACGCCAAAATTGTAACAATCAAACCGTCATCTCATACCGCAAAAATCATACCCTACCCAAGATAATCGCCCAAAAACTGAAAAAACTAAGGCTCTCAGACTATGGAAACACTAAAACATGATTTTTTTTTGTTTCAAAAATGAAATCATTGTGGAAAACTTACATAAATAATAAAAAAGTATACATATTATGTATCGCCGTGTCCGTATCGACCGGCTCTATAAAAATATCACATGAGCTAACCCCTCAGGTGACCACCGTAAAAAATAAAAATAAAAACGGTGTAAAAAAAGCCATTTTTTGTCACCTTACGTCACAAAAGTGTAATAGCAAGCGATCAAAAAGTCATATGCACCCCAAAATAGTGCCAATCAAACAGTCATCTCATCCCGCAAAAAATGAGACCCTACTTAAGATAATCGCCCAAAAACTGAAAAAACTATGGCTCTTAGGCTATGGAGACACTAAAACTTTTTTTTGTTTTAAAAATTAAATCATTGTGTAAAACTTACATAAATAAAAAAAATTGCAAACATATTAGGTATCGCCGCGTCCGTGACAACCTGCTCTATAAAATTACCACATGATCTAACCTGTCAGATGAATTTTGTAAAAACCAAAAAAAAAAAATGGTGGCAAAAAAGCTATTTCTTGTTACCTTTGCGCACAAAAAGTGTAATATAGAGCAACCAAAAATCATATGTACCCTAAACTAGTACCAACAAAACTGCCACCCTATCCCATAGTTTCTAAAATGGGGTCACTTTTTTGGAGTTTCTACTCTAGGGGTGCATCAGGGGGGCTTCAAATGGGACATGGTGTCAAAAAAACCGGTCCAGCAAAATCTGCCTTCCAAAAACCGTATGGCATTCCATTCCTTCTGCGCCCTGCCGTGTGCCCGTACAGCAGTTTACGACCACATATGGGGTGTTTCTGTAAACTACAGAATCAGGGCCATAAATAATGAGTTTTGTTTGGCTGTTAACCCTTGCTTTGTAAGGCCTCATGCACACGACCGTTGTGTGCATCCGCGGCCGTTGTTCCGTTTTTTTTCGCGGACCCATTGACTTTCAATGGGTCCGTGGAAAAATCTAAAAATGCACCGTTTGGCTTCCGCGTCCGTGATCCGTTTTTCCAGTCCGTGAAAAAAATATGACCTGTCCTATTTTTTTCACGGACAACGGTTCACGGACCCATTCAAGTCAATGGGTCCGTGAAAAATCACGGATGCACACAAGATAGTCATCCGCGTCCGTGATCCGTGTCCGTGATCCGTGTCCGTTTTTCCTATCATTTTCAATGCAAACTTGACTTTTTTTTTTTTTTCACTTTTCATGTCCGTGGATCCTCCAAAAATCAAGGAAGACCCACGGAAGAAAAAACGGACACGGATCACGGAACTACGGAACCTGTTTTTGCGGACCGCAAAACAAAACGGTCGTGTGCATGAGGCCTAACTGGAAAAAAAAAAATTAAAATGGAAAATCTGCCAAAAAAGTGAAATTTTGAAATTGTATCTCTATTTTCCATTAAATCTTGTTTACACATATGGGTTGTTTGTGTAAACGGCAGAGTCAGGGCAATAAAGATGCAGTCTTGTTTGGCTGTTAACCCTTGCTTTGTTAGTGGAAAAAATGGGTTAAAATGGAAAATTAGGCAAAAAAATGAAATTCTCAAATTTCATCCCCATTTGCCAATAACTCTTGTGCAACACCTAAAGGGTTAACAAAGTTTGTAAAATCAGTTTTGAATACCTTGAGGGGTGTAGTTTATAGAATGGGGTCACTTTTGGGTGGTTTCTATTATGTAAGCCTCGCAAAGTGACTTCAGAGCTGTAGTGGTCCCTAAAAATAGAATTTTTGTAAATTAAAAAAAAAAATTAAGATTTGCTTCTAAACTTCTAAGCCTTGTAACATCCCCAAAAATTAAAATACCATTCCCAAAATAATTAAAACATGAAGTAGACATATGGGGAATGTAAAGTCATCACAATTTTTGGGGGTATTACTATGTATTACAGAAGTAGAGAAACTGAAACTTTGAAATTTGCTAATTTTTCCAAATTTTTTGTAAATTAGGTATTTTTTTATGGAAACATTTTTTATATTTTTACTTCATTTTACCAGTGTCATGAAGTACAATATGTGACGAAAAAACAATCACAGAATGGCCTGAATAAGTCAAAGCGTTTTAAAGTTATCACCACTTAAAGTGACACTGGTCAGATTTGCAAAAAATGGCCAAGTCCTTAAGGTGAAATAGGGCTGAGTCCTTAAGGGGTTAAGGACACATGACGTACCGGTACGTCATGTGTTGTTCCGATCACAGTCTCCCGGCGGGCGGTGATCGGAACAAGGTGCTCAAATCATTGAGCAGGCACCTCGGCTAAATGCGCGGGGGGGTCCGGTGACCCCCCCCGTGTCGGCGATCGCCGCAAACCGCAGGTCAATTCAGACCTGCGGTTTGCGGCTTTTTATGGTGCGGCGGCGGTGCCATCGGGTCCCCATGGGGCTGTGGGGGGGACCCGATGGCATGGAAGGCAGCGCGATGCCTTCCTGAGGCATCGCGCTGCCTTCCGGTGAAGAGCCTGTGAAATCCAGCCCCCTGGATCTCACAGGCCCCGGAAGCTGTATGAGTAATACACACAGTATTACTCATACAGCCAATGCATTCCAATACAGAAGTATTGGAATGCATTGTAAAGGAATATACCCCCAAAAGTTCAAGTCCCAAAGTGGGACAAAAAATAAATTGAAAAAAAAAGTTGAAAAAATAAAGTTTTCCCCCAAAAAATTAAAAGTTTTAAGTAATAATAAACAAAAACGTCATTTTTGGTAAAAAATAGGGGGGGGGGAGTATACATATTAAGTATCTCCGCGTCCGTATCGACCGTCTCTATAAACATATCACATGACCTAACCCCTGAGATGAACACCGTAAAAAAGTAAAAATTAAAACTGTGCTAAATAAACTATTTTTTTTGTCACCTTTTGTCACCAAAAGTACAACAGCAAGCGATCAAAAAGGCGTTTGCCCACCAAAATAGTACCAATCTAACCATCACCTCATCCCACAAAAAATTAGCCCCTACCTGAGACAATCGCCCAAAAAAAAAAAAACTATGGCTCAGAATATGGAGACACTAAGGCTGAGTTCACACGGGCGAGATTTCCGCGCGGGTGCAATGCGGTAGGTGAACGTATTGCACCCGCACTGAATCCGGCACCATTCATTTCAATGGATCTGTGTACATGAGCGTTTTTTTTCACGCATCACTTCTGCAATGCTTTAAAATCGCAGCATGTTCTATATTCTGCGTTTGTAACGCAGGACAGGCCCCATAGAAGTGAATGGGGCTGCGTGAAAAACGCACTGCATCCGCAAGCAAGTGCGGGTGCGATGCGTTTTTCACTGATGGTTGCTAAGAGATGTTGTTTGTAAACCTTCAGTTTTTTATCACGCGCGTGAAAAACGCATCAAAACGCATTGCACCCGCGCGGAAAAAACTGAACAACTAAACGCAATCGCAGACAAAACTGACTGAACTTGCTTGCAAAATAGTGCGAGTTTCACTGAACGCACCCTGAACGCATCCTGAGCCAATCCGTCACGCCCGTGTGAACCCAGCCTAAAACATGATTTTTTTTGTTTGAAAAAAAAATGTTATTGTGTAAAACTTACATAAATAAAAAAAATGTATACATATTTGGTATTGCTGTGTTCGTATCGACTGGCTCTATAAAAATATCACATGACCTAACCTCTCAGATGAACACCGTAAAAAATAAAAAATAAAAACTGTGCTAAATAAACCATTTTTTGTCACCTTACATCATAAAAAGTGTAATAGCAAGCGATCAAAAAGTCATATGCACCCCAAAATAGTGCCAATCAAACCGTCATCTCATCCCGCAAAAAATGAGACCCTACCTAAGATAATCGCCCAAAAACTGAAAAAACTATGGCTCTCAGAATATGGAGACACTAAAACATGATTTTTTTTTTTGTTTCAAAAATTATATTATTGTGTAAAACTTACATAAATAAAAAAAAGTATACATATTAGGTATCGCCACGTCCATATCGACCGGCTCTATAAAAATATCACATTATCTAGCCCCTCAGATGAGCACCGTAAGAAATTAAAAATAAAAACTGTGCTAAAAAAAAAATAATTGTCACCGTACATCACAAAAAGTCTAATAGCAAGCGATTAAAAAGTCACACGCACCCCAAAATAGTGCCAATAAAATAGTCATCTCATCCCGCAAAAATCATACCCTACCCAAGGTAATTGCCCAAAAACTGAAAAAATGATGGCTCTCAGACTATGGAAACACTAAGGCTGAGTTCACACGGGCGAGATTTCCGCGCGGGTGCAATGCGGTAGGTGAACGTATTGCACCCGCACTGAATCCGGCACCATTCATTTCAATGGATCTGTGTACATGAGCGTTTTTTTTCACGCATCACTTCTGCAATGCTTTAAAATCGCAGCATGTTCTATATTCTGCGTTTGTAACGCAGGACAGGCCCCATAGAAGTGAATGGGGCTGCGTGAAAAACGCACTGCATCCGCAAGCAAGTGCGGGTGCGATGCGTTTTTCACTGATGGTTGCTAAGAGATGTTGTTTGTAAACCTTCAGTTTTTTATCACGCGCGTGAAAAACGCATCAAAACGCATTGCACCCGCGCGGAAAAAACTGAACAACTAAACGCAATCGCAGACAAAACTGACTGAACTTGCTTGCAAAATAGTGCGAGTTTCACTGAACGCACCCTGAACGCATCCTGAGCCAATCCGTCACGCCCGTGTGAACCCAGCCTAAAACGTTTTTTTTGGCTTCAAAAATGAAATCATTGTGTAGAACATACATAAATAGAAAAAAGTATACATATTAGGTATCGCCGCATCCGTATCAACCAGCTCTCTAAAAATATCACATGACCTAACCCCTCAGATGAACACCGTAAAAAATTTAAAATAAAAACTGTGCTAAATAAACCATTTTTTTTGTCACCTTACATCACAAAAAGTGTAATAGCAAGCGATCAAAAAGTCACACGCACCACAAAATAGTGCCAATAAAACCGTCATCTCATCCCACAAAAATCATACCCTACCCAAGGTAATCGCCCAAAAACTGAAAAAATTATAGCTCTCAGATTATAGAAACACTAAAACATGATTTCAATGAAATCATTGTGTAAAACTTGCATAAATAAAAAAAAAGTATACATATTAGGTATCGCCGCATCCGTGACAACCTGGTCTATAAAAATATCACATGATCTAACCTGTCAGATGAATGTTGTAAATAACAAAAAATAAAAACTGTGCCAAAACAGCTATTTCTTGCCTCACAAAAAGTGTCATATAGAGCAACCAAAAATCATATGTACCCTAAACTAGTACAAACAATACTGCCACCCTATCCCGTAGTTTCTAAAATAGGGCCACATTTTTGGAGTTTCTACTCTAGGGTTGCATCAGGGGGGCTTCAAATGGGACATGGTGTCAAAAAAAAAAGTCCAGCAAAATCTGCCTTCCAAAAACCGTATGGCATTCCTTTCCTTCTGCGCCCTGCCGTGCGCCCGTACAGCTGTTTATGACCACATATGGGGTGTTTCTGTAAACTACAGAATCAGGGCCATAAATATTGAGTTTTGTTTGGCTGTTAACCCTTGCTTTGTTACTGGGGAAAATGGATTAAAATTGAAAATTTGCCAAAAAATTGAAATTCTGAAATTTCATCTCCATTTGCCAGCAACTCTTGTGGAACACCTAAAAAGTTAACGACGTTTGTAAAATTAGTTTTGAATACCTTGAGGGGTGTAGTTTCTTAGATGGGGTCACTTTTATGGAGTTTCTACTCTAGGGGTGCATCAGGGGGGCTTCAAATGGGACATGGTGTCAAAAAAAACAGTCCAGCAAAACCAGCCTTCCAAAAACCGTATGGCATTCCTTTCCTTCTGCATCCTGCCGTGTGCCCGTACAGCGGTTTACGACCACATATGGGGTGTTTCTGTAAACTACAGAATCAGGGCCATAAATATTGAGTTTGGTTTGGCTGTTAACCCTTGCTTTGTAACTGGAAAAAAAATTTTTTTATGGAAAATCTGCCAAAAAAGTTTGAAATTGTTTCTCTATTTTCCATTTTTTTCTTGTGGAACAAGGGTTAACAAAGTTTGTAAAATCAGTTTTGAATACCTTGAGGGGTGTAGTTTATAGAATAGGGTCATTTTTTGGTGGTTTCTATTATGTAAGCCTCGCAAAGTGACTTCAGACCTGAACTGGTCCCTAAAAATTGGGTTTTTGAACATTTCAAAAAAATTTCAAGATTTGCTTCTAAACTTCTAAGCCTTGTAACATCCCCAAAAAATAAAATATCATTCCCAAAATGATCCAAACATGAAGTAGACATATGGGGAATGTAAATTAATAACTATTTTTGGAGGTATTACTATGTATTATAGAAGTAGAGAAATTGAAACTTGGAAATTTGCCATTTTTTACACATTTTTGGTAAATTTGGTATTTTTTTTATAAATAAAAATGAATTTTTTTTACTTCATTTTACCAGTGTCATAAAGTACAATATTTGACGAAAAACAATCTCAGGATGGCCTGGATAAGTCAAAGGGTTTTAAAGTTATCACCACTTAAAGTGACACTGGTCAGATTTGCAAAAAATGGCCTGGTTCTTAAGGTGAAATAGGGCTTAAGGGGTTAAAAAGCCAACTTAAAATAGTGCACCTAAATTAAAGTTATACATAACAGTGAACAAAAAGGGTCGTTTTGGTAATCCATCTACTTACCTTTTAAAAAAAGAAACATTCATGTCTTGTAAAAAAGTCAGAAATTACTCTGACAGACATATGCATATAGATTAATGTTGATTTTAATTAATACTATTTAATGTTTATTTTTTTATTCATTTCATAGATTTTTACATTAAAACTGCAACAGTGAAAGCACACATCATCATGGCAGTCCAACTGTTCAAGAAAATTGCATTTTCTTCAGTATATCAAAAATATATGGTTCCTGTCTCCAATGAAGTCATTAATATTCTTTTGTCCTATGTGAAAGCAAAAGTAAGTAGAAATGTTATTGAGTGACTGTTCCAATACTATTCATATGTACAGTAACATAGTAACATAGTAACATAGTACATAAGGCCGAAAAAAGACATTTGTCCATCCAGTTCGGCCTGTTATCCTGCAAATTGATCCAGAGGAAGGCAAAAAACCCTGTGAGGTAGAAGCCAATTTTCTCCACTTTAGGGGAATAAAAAATTCCTTCCCGACTCCAATCATGCAATCAGAATAACTCCCTGGATCAACGACCCCTCTCTAGTAGCTATAGCCTGTAATATTATTACGCTCTAGAAACACATCCAGGCCCCTCTTGAATTCCTTTATTGTACTCACCATCACCACCTCCTCAGGCAGAGAGTTCCATAGTCTCACTGCTCTTACCGTAAAGAATCCTCTTCTATGTTTGTGTACAAACCTTCTTTCCTCCAGACGCAGAGGATGTCCCCTCGTCACAGTCACAGTCCTGGGGATAAATAGCTGATGGGATAGATCTCTGTACTTACCCCTGATATATTTATACATATTAATTAGATCTCCCCTCAGTCGTCTTTTTTCTAAAGTGAATAACCCTAATTTTGATAATCTTTCAGGGTACTGTAGTTGCCCCATTCCAGTTATTACTTTAGTTGCCCTCCTCTGAACCCTCTCTAGCTCTGCTATGTCTGCCTTGTTTACAGGAGCCCAGAACTGTACACAGTACTCCATGTGTGGTCTGACTAGCGATTTGTAAAGTGGTAGGACTATGTTCATATCACGGGAATCTATGCCCCTTTTGATGCAACCCATTATCTTGTTGGCCTTGGCAGCAGCTGCCTGACACTGGTTTTTGCAGCTTAGTTTGCTGTTTATTAAAATTCCTAGATCCTTTTCCATGTCAGTGTTACCGAGTGTTTTACCATTTAGTATGTACGGGTGACTTGCATTTTTCCTTCCCATGTGCATAACCTTACATTTATCAGTGTTAAACCTCATCTGCCACTTATCTGCCCAAGCCTCCAATCTATCCAGATCCCTCTGTAGTAGTATACTGTCCTCATCAGTGTAAATTACTTTACACAGTTTAGTGTCATCTGCGAAAATTGATACTTTACTATGCAAGCCTTCTACAAGATCATTAATAAATATATTGAAGAGAATAGGGCCCAATACTGACCCCTGAGGTACTCCGCTAGTGACAGTGACCCAATCTGAGTATGTACCATTAATAACCACCCTCTGTTTTCTATCACTCAGCCAGTTACTTACCCACATACAGATGTTTTCTCCCAGTCCGAGCATTCTCATTTTATATACTAACCTTTTATGCGGTACAGTGTCAAATGCTTTGGAGAAGTCCAGATATACGACATCCATTGATTCGCCGCTGTCAAGTCTAGAACTTACCTCCTCATAGAAACTGATTAAATTAGTTTGACATGACCGATCCCTCACGAAGGCATGCTGATATGGCGTTATTTGCTTATTTCCGTTGAGATGCTCTAATATAGCATCTCTCAGAAAACCTTCAAACAGTTTACCCACAACAGATGTTAAACTTACCGGCCTATAGTTTCCAGGCTCTGTTTTTGGCCCCTTTTTGAATATTGGCACCACATATGCCACGCGCCAATCCTGTGGGACATTCCCTGTCAGTATAGAGTCTGCAAATATCAGAAATAAGGGTCTGGCTATGACATTACTTAATTCCTTTAGGATGCGGGGGTGTATGCCATCCGGTCCTGGCGATTTGTCTATTTTAATCTTTTTAAGCCGCTGATGTACTTCTTCCTGGGTCAGACAGGACACTTTTAATGGGGAATTTATTTTTGCATTCTGCATATCATCTGACAATTTATTTTCCTCAGTGAATACATTGGAGAAAAAAATATTTAACAGCTTTGCTTTCTCCTCGTCGCTCTCTGCGACTCCCCCCTCATTACTCTTTAAAGGGCCAACACCTTCAGCTTTATACTTTTTAACATTTATATAATTGAAGAACATTTTAGGGTTAGTTTTACTCTCTTTGGCAATTAATCTCTCGGTCTCTAGTTTGGCCGCTTTTATTTGTTTTTTACATGTTCTATTTTTTTCCTTATAGTTTTTCAGTGCTTCCGTGCAACCCTCCTGTTTTAGTGTTTTATATGCTTTCTTTTTGTCATTTATTGCTTTCTTTACAGTTATGTTTATCCACATTGGTTTCTTTTTGTTCCTTAACCTATTATTACCATACGGTATGTACCTCTCACAATGAGTTTTTAGGATGTTTTTAAAGATATCCCATTTTGTGTCTGTATTTGTGAGGACTTTGTCCCAGTTAGTTTGGCCTATGGCCTCTCTTAGTTGGCTAAATTTAGCTTTTTTGAAGTTTGGTATTTTTGTTCCTCCCTGTAGAAACGCTCTTTTGAATGATAATTGGAAGGTTATTACTTTATGGTCACTATTTCCCAGGTGTCCCCCGACCTGCACGTCTGTTGTTCTGTCAGGTCTATTGGTTAATACTAAGTCCAGTATGGCCGTCCCTCTAGTCGGGTCCTGAACCAGTTGGGAGAGGTAATTGTCTTTGGTTATAGCCACGAACCTGTTTCCCTTATGAGATATACAAGTTTCAGTTTCCCAGTCTATATCTGGGTAGTTGAAGTCCCCCATAATAACCACCTCATTATGATTTGCCGCCTCGTCTATCTCGTTTAGTAGTAGATTTTCTGTGGACTCTGGTATATTAGGTGGTTTATAGTAAACTCCTATTAGTAATTTATTGTTGTTTTTAGCTCCATGTATCTCTACCCATAGTGACTCCACATGTTCATGTCCCTCACTTATATCTTCTCGGACTGTGGGCTTTAGACAGGACTTTATATAAAGGCAGACCCCTCCCCCTCTCCGGTTTTGACGATCCTTTCTAAACAGACTGTAACCCTGTACGTTAACTGCCCAGTCATAGCTATCATCCAGCCATGTCTCAGTTATTCCCACTATGTCATAGTCCTCCTCACACATCACTAATTCCAGTTCACCAGTTTTATTAGTCAGGCTTCTGGCATTAGTATACATACATTTGAGAGGTTTATGTATATTTTTTACCCTACACCTTTCCTTCTGAATTGTTCTAGTCCCTCCTTCCATTCCTCCCCCATTCTTATTACCTTGCCCCCGGTCTCTATCTGCACTATCTTCCCCTCCTATAACGTAATTACCCTCCCCCCCAGTCCCTAGTTTAAACACTCCTCCAACCTTCTAGCCATCTTTCTCCCCAGCACAGCTGCCCCTTCCCCATTGAGGTGCAGCCCGTCCCTACGATAGAGCCTGTTGCCGATAGAAAAATCGGCCCAGTTCTCCAGGAACCCAAACCCCTCCTTCCTACACCAGTTCTTGAGCCACTTGTTAATCTCCCTAATCTCCCATTGCCTTTCTTGTGTGGCTCGTGGTACAGGCAGTATTTCGGAAAATACTACCTTTGAGGTCCTTGCCCTCAGCTTTTGACCTAAATCCCTGAAATCATTTTTAAGGACTCTCCACCTACCTCTAACTTTGTCATTGGTTCCGATATGGACCATGACCGCTGGATCGTCTCCAGCCCCTCCCAGTAATCTGTCAACCCGATCCGCGATGTGTCGAACTCTAGCGCCAGGAAGACAGCACACTGTTCGGCGATCACGGTCTTTGTGACAGATTTCCTTATCTGTTCCCCTAATAATGGAGTCTCCCACTACCAGCACCTGTCTGGCCTGCCCTGCTCTCCTGGTTCCCTGCTTACTGGAGCTGACATTCCCCTGACTTGCAGAGGAAGTGTCTGGCTGCAGCAGTGCCGTCCCCGGACTGACATCCCCCTCATCTGCCAAACGTGCAAACTTGTTGGGGTGTGTCAGATCAGGGCTAGCCTCCCTGGCACTCTTCCCTCTACCCCGCTTTCTAACTTTTACCCAGCTAGCTACCTCACTTTCCTCAGCCTCCTCTCTGTCACCCTCCCCCTCATCTACCCCAAAGAGTGCTTGCTCGGTGAGAAGCAAACTCTTTTGCAAATTATCAATGCCTCTCAGTGTTGCAACTTGCCCATTTAGAGACTCGATCTGCGATTCCAAACGGGTAATTTGCTCACATCTAGAACAAAGATATACACCCTTGAACTCCTGTTCCAGGACTGCATACATCATGCAAGATGTGCACTGGACTGCGTTGTAAATTGTGCAACACATACTAAATGGGGATTACAACAGTAAAAAAGTAAAACAGTATAAATGAATTAGATTTAGACCCTGTCTGCTGTAGTTGAAGGACCACGTAAAATTAAGCCAACAACACACAAGGAAATTATATCCAACCTTAGTTTCCAAACTCCTTTTCTTAAACTCCTTATTTTTTAACTCCACTTAATAAGAAGCCACTTAGTAGAGCAAGCCTCAGAAAGAGCAGGCTCTGAAGAGTATAAGTGGCTCAATTTATAGCACCTGGTTGCCCCGGGCACTCGCCTTAATTAAGCAGAGAAAAAAAAAAATTCCTGTCATCTTTAGGCATGTCTGTTTAAAGGGGCACATCAACTTCCTTGACAAATGAATTCATCAAAAACAATTATTTTTAAAAATTTTGGCAGCACTATGCCATTGAAAATTAAATACAAAATACTGTAGCAGTAATCTGAGAGAGATAAAACTCCTGAATAGGAGAGCAGAGTAATCTCAGTTTACAATGTTGCTGAATAGGGAAGGGTTATGGGCAAGGTAATCCTTGCACACATCTCCCACATTTGGATTATTAATTTGTCGCGGTACATATACCAAAACAAAAATCACGAAGAAGGTAAAAAAAATCCTGTACAATGTAATAAATGAATATGCGGATGTACATGGCTACATTTATTTATGAAAGAAAAATCACAAAAAAAAAATCACAAACACAATAGAACCAAACATTATATATGAACTGAACTCTGATATGATAAAATCTAAGACTCTCAGCCAATTTATTTTTATCAATACATATCTGTGCCCGCCTACCAGCGCAAAGGTGGTCTCAGTCAGCAGGACCTACTCTAAACCTACAGTACAGACCAAAAGTTTGGACACACCTTCTCATTCAAAGAGTTTTCTTTATTTTCATGACTATGAAGGCATCAAAACTATGAATTAACACAAGTGGAATTATATACATAACAAACAAGTGTGAAACAACTGAAAATATGTCATATTCTAGGTTCTTCAAAGTAGCCACCTTTTGCTTTGATTACTGCTTTGCACACTCTTGGCATTCTCTTGATGAGCTTCAAGAGGTAGTCCCCTGAAATGGTCTTCCAACAGTCTTGAAGGAGTTCCCAGAGATGCTTAGCACTTGTTGGCCCTTTTTGCCTTCACTCTGCGGTCCAGCTCACCCCAAACCATCTCGATTGGGTTCAGGTCCGGTGACTGTGGAGGCCAGGTCATCTGGCGCAGCACCCCATTACTCTCCTTCATGGTCAAATAGCCCTTACTTTCAAAGTTTTCCCAATGTTTCGGCTGACTGACTGACCTTCATTTCTTAAAGTAATGATGGCCACTCATTTTTCTCTACTTAGCTGCTTTTTTCTTGCCATAATACAAATTCTAACCGTCTATTCAGTAGAACTATCAGCTGTGTATCCACCTGACTTCTCCTCAACGCCACTGATGGTCCCAACCCCATTTATAAGGCAAGAAATCCCACTTATTAAACCTGACAGGGCACACCTGTGAAGTGAAAACCATTTCAGGGGACTACCTCTTGAAGCTCATCAAGAGAATGCCAAGACTGTGCAAAGCAGTAAACAAAGCAAAAGGTGGCTACTTTGAAGAACCTAGAATATGACATATTTTCAGTTGTTTCACACTTGTTTGCTATGTATATAATTCCACATGTGTTAATTCATAGTTTTGATGCCTTCAGTGTGAATCTACAATTTTCATAGTCATGAAAATAAAGAAAACTATTTAAATGACAAGGTGTGTCCAAACTTTTGGTCTGTACTGTATCTATGCCGTTGGGCATCTACCCACCAGCACTTTTAAATGTTAGCTAAGCAGAGAAATATGTCCCCATGTGACATCATTATATCTGTAAATAAAAATAATTCTGATTATTGACTCACAAACTTCCGCTTCATTTGGAAGCCAAATTGTTGGGAAAGTCTGAGGGCTCATGCACACGACCGTTGGTGTCCCGTACCTGTGCTGTGGACCGCAAATTGCGATCCGCAATGCACGGGCACCTTCCGTGAGGCAGGTGCATGAGGATCGCAGACCCATTCACTTGAATGGGTCCGCGATCCCTCCGTTCCGCAAAAAGATAGAGCACGTTCAATATTTCTGCGGTGCAGAGGCATGGAACGGAACCCCAGAAAGCACTCCGTAGTGCTTCCGTAGTGTTCCGTTCCGTGCTTCCATTCTGCACCATTCCACATCTCCGGATTTATGGACCCATTGAAATGAATGGGTCCGCATCCGTGATGCTGAATGACAATGGAACGGTGTCCGTGTATTGCGGATCCGCAAATTCGGTCCGCAATACGGGAACGGGACACCAACGGTGGTGTGCATGAGCCCTAAATGTATTTGGCTATAATTAATTTGCTCATCTCTAATAACCCATCAACATCATGCAGTCATGTCACAGGGGGCAGATTGGTTGACAAAGGGAGCTCCTCTCTCTAAACCACTTAGATGCTGTCTTTGCTATTGATTAATGTTTTAAAGGGAATAAACTTTGAGATCAGATTTGCCTCAATTTCAACCGTTGCAGCAGTAGTCTGGCTTTATAGAACCTATACATTACATGTGTCCCAAATAGTGGGAATGACTTCCTAACAGAAGTACAATATACTGCATATGGCAGAGGTCGATAAAGGGTTATTAGACTTATTTTCTATTTTTTGTTTTTGCTAATGTTTTGCAAAAATGTTTTTTGTCTATAATATTTTACAATTCCTGAGTATGTATATAATAATTTATTTTTCTCAGTGTAGTATCACCACCAAAATCTCAACTGGAACCTCCAGGTAGTGGGGTGTAATACTGACTTACTGAATGAATTAAAGATGTCAAACACAATAGCTAAGTCAAAAATAATGCAATAATATGTCAAATAAGCAGCATAAGATAACACTATAAAATAAGGTAATCACACTGTTGGTCAGGAGAAGTTCAAAAAGACTTCTTTGATCTGAAAATGTCTGTTCCAATCTCCCCATCCTGTTTTTTTTTCAACCCCCCTACAGATCCCCATGTTTTACTATGTGTCACAACCAGTTCTCAAACATGACTACCCTGTCTTGCATAGTATGCAAGTAAACATTAGTCTTAAAGCTCATGCACACGACCATTGTGCAGCCGTTCTGTGCATTGGGGACCGCAATTTGCCAGGGAAGGGGCAGTATGATGTAGAAAACTAGACCATTTTAAAACATTTTAAAAATAGGCAAATGTCATAAAGCAGAATTACATTTTGGTGAAGGTGCAGAACTGTTCCACATTACCAAAACCACAAGACAATTTTTACAGACAGCTGGCTTAAGCTATTAATTAATTCCTGCTGAATTCGATTTAGGTAAAGGTGAAGTGCACTACATTTGGAGAACGACAAGACACATTTTATGGACAGCTGGCCAGTGGAAGTAAATGCCTACTGATTTAAATTTTAGTTAAGGTGCGGAGCTGCACCACAGTAGCCACGACTTAGTGGTATGGCAACAACAGCACCGCCAGCAATTTGGCTGAAAGTTCCGCTGCTCACAAGCTAATTTCTGGTCACCAATAGCTTTCTTATAACCACACATTCCATTATGGATGTCTCGCGATGGAGCATACTTCTTTGTGGATGCAGCCTAGCTGCCACAAAAGAAGATTTGGAGAGAGAGGACAGACTTGTTCTGATTTGGAATGCTGGCCATTTCTATCTTTCCACTGAATCCAATGATGCCACCTCATGTGCTACAATAGAAGCCTGGTACCTATGTTTGTGTTTGAATGCCCACGGCTTATTTTAATCAGAAGATCTTGCAAATGACAGTGGTTTTATGTGCCAACCTTGTTGAGAAAAAAATGGAAGATACTCGCAAAGAGCTAGTGGAAACTGAGCTTGACCTAGATCTGGCATGTTTTGAACCTGCACCCACTGTATCAGTGGTATCTCAGTTCCTGAGCTGACCACATTAGAAGCAGATCTGTGCCTGACCATTTATTTTGGAGGTTTTGGCAGCATGTTGCTTCTGCTCTTTATTGTCACCGCGGCCACCACCCTCCTCCTATGATTTTATCACCTCCTCAGCATCTCGATCCAGCTCCCAGGTCCTGTCCAACACATATCCATCATCATAGTCCTCCCACCACTTTTAACAGACTGATGCCATATCTTTGTGGCCTACTTGGCACCTCTGCCAATTCCCTTCTCTGTAGTTGCCCCAAGTGCCCCTGTTACCACAGCTACTACTGCCTTATTGCCACCACTGTGGCTACGAGTACCACTGCTATCACCACCATTAACAAATCTATGAATTTGGGTCCCCTGCCTCATGGGTCTGCCTTGAGTGCCTGTCATAACACGTAGTGCATTGTAGCCTCTTACGAAAAAAAAGAAGGCAGCCACTAGGAGGGGGTAGTGAAAACCGAGATTATGCAAATGAAAAGCTTCTCTGGGGCCACAAAGAGAAGCAGAAGGGATCTGCTGAGCCCTGGCCCAAAGGCACGATATCAGACTCAGAGGTGACATCGACATCATTCTGCTGTGACTGGCAGGATAAGTAACTAACTAACTAACATGTTAAATCACTAAAGAGCAGCAATCACGACCAGCCTTGCTAGTAAACAGCCTAGTCTATACCAGTAAGGTATTAGGCAATAAGTCAGCACTCTGTATTGTGTTTTACAGTAGCACTCACTTAGTAATAGGGTTACTGACGTTAGGTGCCGATATCAGGCCTACACACTATCACCCTGCCTGTGGAATACTAACTTCTAGATGTTGGTTCACCATGTCCACTCAGCATGTGAACCGCACTGGTATAGACTGGGCTGTTTACTAGCAAGGCTGGTTGTGATTGATGCTCTTTGTAGCAGCCATCCAGTCCACAATGTCATCCTCCTTGTCCTCAGTGGTGCCCCTAGCCTATCTGCTGCCTGAGGAACGTTTGCACTCAAGCCCTCACTGTATCAATGACAGTAAAATGCTGTAATTTGTAAAATGAACATACTCTAACAGAACCAAACTTACTATATACACTGATGAGCAAAAGTGTAACAATGTTTTGAACTTTTGACTTTCAGGCTCCATATCTCACCATCCACTACAGCTTAAAACCTGAGACTACCAGCATTTTATAGACAATCATCTTGGCTATCTCATACATAAATTGGACTTGCAACTACAAACCGGATTCCAAAAAAGTTGGGACACTATACAAATCGTGAATAAAAACTGAATGCAATGATGTGGAGGTGCCAACTTCTAATATTTTATTCAGAATAGAACATAAATCACGGAACAAAAGTTTAAACTGAGAAAATGTACAATTTTAAGGGAAAAATATGTTGAATCAGAATTGCATGGTGTCAACAAATCCCCAAAAAGTTGGGACAAGGCCATTTTCACCACTGTGTGGCATCTCCCCTTCTTCTTACAACACTCAACAGACGTCTGGGGACCGAAGAGACCAGTTTCTCAAGTTTAGAAATAGGAATGCTCTCCCATTCTTGTCTAATACAGGCCTCTAACTGTTCAATCGCTTTGTTGCACCTTCCTCTTTATGATGCGCCTAATGTTCTCTATAGGTGAAAGATCTGGACTGCAGACTGGCCATTTCAGTACCCGGATCCTTCTCCTACGCAGCCATGATGTTGTGATTGATGCAGAATGTGATCTGGCATTATCTTGTTGAAAAAAAAAGGGTCTTCCCTGAAAGAGATGACGTCTGGATGGGAGCATATGTTGTTCTAGAACCTGAATATATTTTTCTGCATTGATGGTGCCTTTCCAGACATGCAAGCTGCCCATGCCACACGCACTCATGCAACCCCATACAATCAGAGATGCAGGCTTCTGAACTGAGCGTTGATAACAACTTGGGTTGTCCTTGTCCTCTTTGGTCCGGATGACATGGCGTCACAAATTTCCAAAAAGAACTTTGAATCGTGACTCGTCTGACCACAGAACAGTCTTCCATTTTGCCACACTCCATTTTAAATGATCCCTGGCCCAGTGAAAACGCCTGAGCTTGTTGATCTTGCTTAGAAATGGCTTCTTCTTTGCACTGTAGAGTTTCAGCTGGCAACGGCGGATGGCACGGTGGATTGTGTTCACTGACAATGGTTTCTGGAAGTATTCCTGAGCCCATTCTGTGATTTCCTTTACAGTAGCATTCCTGTTTGTGGTGCAGTGTCGTTTAAGGGCCCGGAGATCACGGGCATCCAGTATGGTTTTACGGCCTTGACCCTTACGCACAGAGATTGTTCCAGATTCTCTGAATCTTCGGATGATGTTATGCACAGTTGATGATGATAGATGCAAAGTCTTTGCAATTTTTCGCTGGGTAACACCTTTCTGATATTGCTCCACTATCTTTCTGTGCAACATTGTGGGAATTGGTGATCCTCTACCCATCTTGGCTTCTGAGAGACACTGCCACTCTGAGAAGCTCTTTTTATACCCAATCATGTTGCCAATTGACCTAATTAGTGTTAATTGGTCTTCCAGCTCTTCGTTATGCTCAAATTTACTTTTTCCAGCCTCTTATTGCTACTTGTCCCAACTTTTTGGGGATTTGTTGACACCGTGAAAATTGGAATCAACTTATTTTTCCTTTAAAATGATACATTTATTCGGATTAAACGTTTGATCTGTCATCTACGTTCTATTACAAATAAAATATTGACATTTGCCATCTCCACATCATTGCATTCAGTTTTTATTCACAATTTGTTTAGTGTCCCAACTTTTTTGGAATCCGGTTTGTATTTAGCATATGATTAGTTATGCAGATTCTTGTCATGTACCGTATTTGTTGACCCATAAGACACACTTTTTTCCCCCAAACTGGGGGGGAAATGCCCCTGCCTCTTATGGGGCGAATACTAATGAGCGCTTCCATTATGGAAGCAATCATTAGTACCGGAGGACCAGGAAGCGGTGAAGGCTCTGTGTACTCACCGCTTCCTGGTCCTCGGCTGCCGGCTATGCAGTGGCTGCACACAGCATGAGGGCTCTCTGTGACCTCACGCTGTGCGCGCCAGTTCACAACACAGCAGGAAGAAGGGAATCGCGCTGGAGGAGAGGAACGGCGGCGTCCAGGAGCAGGAGAGGTCTATTTATTTTGTGATCTGGGGGATGATTATACAAATGTCTGGGGGCTGATTATACATATGGCTGGGGGCTGATTATACATACAGTATGGCTGGGGACTGATATGAGGCATGGAGGACTGATATGAGGCACGGGGGTCTGATCTGAGGTCTTATTAACAATGGGGGTCAAATTGGGGCTGTCAGCTGAGGTTTGATTAACATTGGGAGGTCTGATTGGTGGTCTGACCTGAGGTGTAAGGAAAAAAAAATATTCTAGATGCGTCTTATAGGGTGAAAAATACGGTAACTGCAGTGTTACTGTTTTGCTCATGGTGGTAGAACAATAATAGTATACTATCCATTCCAAAGCCAAGAGGTGGACGTCCATGCAAAATATCAGAGTTAAAAAGTCTATCAGTTCTAGCACGACAAACATGGCAGTGGAGGTGGCTTGTATCTTGTATGCTTCGTAATAGTGAGATCACAGATGTCCATGCAAACACTGTGCAACACGCATTACACAAGTCTGTAATGGTGGCCTGAAAAAAGGTGAAGAAGCCTCAACTTCAGTATCATCATAAGAAGTGTCAGCTCGAGTTTGCAAAAGGGACGAACAGTGGACAGTAGAAGATTGGAAAGGGGTTATTTGAAGCAATGAGATGAGTCACTGGACTGGGCTCTGAAGGGTGCAAATGGGTATAGAAGAAACAAGGGAAAAGGGGGCTAAAAGATCAAGAAATTGAATGAACTGTTAAGTTCCGTGGAGGACCCCTGATGATATGGGATTTTTTCACTGCCAAAGGTGTTGGATACTTGACCAGGATCGATGGTGGTCTTAATGCTGAGCTATATATGAGTATGCTACAAGATAAGTTACTTCATACACTCGAGTACTATGGGTATGAAAAGGACGACATAGTGTTCCAGCATGGCAACAACCTAAAGCATACATCGAGATCGGCAAAGAAATGGTTCATTAACAATGAAATAGAGGTGCTAGATTGTCCCCCACAGTCCCCAGACCGCAACTCAATCGAACACTTGAAGAAAAAGGAGTATTTGTACCCAAGTGAGTCGACCAGTATGCAACAACATTGGTGTAGACGTGTAGAAGAGACCTGGGAACAGATTTTGGTTAGACTTGCTTGAATCTGATTGAGAGCATGCCCAGAAGGATTCAAGCAGTGTTGAAAGCCAAATGTGGATTTACAAAATACTAACAAAATAATTAAAAATATTTTTTTTAGAATTTTAGGAGCAAAACAGTAACAATGCAGTTACATAGTTACATAGTTGCATAGTTAATATGGTTGAAAAAAGACATACGTCCATCAAGTTCAACCAAGGGATAGGTGGGGATGCAAATCCCAGAAGGAATTGAGACTCAGATTTCTACACGTTTTCATAAGCATTAATGTTTTTTACTTTTGAGAATTTGTCTAAACCCTTTTTGAAACTGTCTACTGTTCCTGCTGTGACCACGTCCTGAGGAAGTCTATTCCACAACTTCACTGTTTTTGCAGTAAAGAAGTTTTGACGCTTCCGGAAACTGAACTTTTTCCTCTCCAATCGGAGGCAGTGCCCCCTTGTCTTTTGAGCGCATTTTACATGGAACAGCTTTTCACTGTATTTTTTGTATGGCCCATTTATATATTTGTATAGGTTAATCATGTCAACCCTTAGACGTTTCTTCTCAAGACTAAATAAATTCAATTCTTTTAATCTTCATAACTAATACCCTCCATTCCCCTTATCAGTTTAGTCGCTCTCCAGTCTCCTCTGTACTTTTTCCAGCTGCAGTGCATCCTTTTTATGTACTGGTGCACAGAACTGAACTGCATATTCCAGATGAGGCTCCACCAATGCTTTGTAAAGTGGTAATATTACATCCCTGCCCTGTGAGTCCATGCCTCGTTTAATGCATGACAATATCCTGGTGGCCTTAGAAGCAGCTGATTAACATTGTATGCTGTAATTAATCTACCATCCACAAGGACACCCAAATCCTTCTCTATAAGTGACTCTCCCAGTGCTACATCACCTAGGACATATGAAGCACAGAGATTATTACTACGAAGATGCATAACAACAGCGACTTAAAAAGATTAAAATAGACAAATCGCCAGGACCAGATGGCATACACCCATGTATCCTAAGTGAATTAAGTAATGTCATAGCCAGACCCTTATTTCTGATATTTGCAGACTCTATGCTGATAGGGAATGTCCCACAGGATTGGCGCATGGCAAATGTGGTGCCAATATTCAAAAAGAGTCCAAAAACAGAGCCTGGAAACTATAGGCCGGTAAGATTAACATCTGTTGTGGGTAAACTGTTTGAAGGTTTTCTAAGAGATGCTATCTTAGAGCATCTCAATGGAACTAGGCAAATAACGCCATATCAGCATGGCTTCATTAGAGATCGGTCATGCCAAACTAATTTAATTAGTTTCTATCAGGAGGTAAGTTCTAGACTTGACAGCGGCGAATCAATGGATGTCGTATATCTGGACTTCTCCAAAGCATTGACACTGTACCACATAAAAGGTTAGTATATAAAATGAGAATGCTCGGACTGGGAGAAAATGTCTGTATGTGGGAAAGTAACTGGCTCAGTGATAAAAAACAGAGGGTGGTTATTAATGGTACACACTCAGATTGGGTCACTGTCACTAGTGGGGTACCTCAGGGGTCAGTATTGGGCCCTATTCTTTTCAATATATTTATTAATGATCTTGTAGAAGGCTTGCATAGTAAAATATAAATTTTCGCAGATGACACTAAACTCTGTAAAGTAATTAACACTGAAGAGGACAGTATACTGCTACAGAGGGATCTGGATAGATTGGAGGCTTGGGCAGATAAGTGACAGATGAGGTTTAACACTGACAAATGTAAGGTTATGCACATGGGAAGGAATAATGCAAGTCATCCGTACATACTAAATGGTAAAACACTCGGTAACACTGACATGGAAAAGGATCTTTTTTTTGGAGTATTGGATTGTGGTGATTAATATCACCTTGGTGGCCCTATTTCAACTTTTCACTGTGTATTCAATTACCCCTTAATTCCACAATTTTGTTCCCTGTACTGCCTACTTTTGCCTGTGCTTAAAATAGGGTTGCTAGACATGGTCCGTCTATCTGTTGATAGACGGAGCACGCAGCGTGCAGGCTGCGTGCAAGGTCACATTACTGACAGCCAGGGACTGTAAGTAAATGATTAAAGCCAGGTCCTCCCCAGCAGCTGATAACAGTGCCTGGGCTGTGTGCACTTCTTCCTGTCCGTGCACTTGGCAGACGCTCCCTCACTCAGCAGACTTGGAGAATGCAGAGTTGAAGCAGCGCAGACCAGGGAAGGGAGATCTGCCATCTGCTCAGTGTATAAATGAAAGCAATATGTGGTAAGAGGACCCCTTTGTGCTGCAGGAGATTAACCCTTTAGGGGGGAGGGCTCTGGTTACTGACACTATTGGGGGGCTATTGTTACTGGCTAGTGAGGGCAGGCGGGTTTAGCCTCGGGGTGAGGGCAGTGGCGGCCATCTTAACTGAATAGTGAAATTGCAGTTTTATGCAGACTGATGGCTGAATCTTATTAAATATGGGGTAAGTCAGTCTAATAGTAACTGATTTTGGAATATCATGTGATTAGTAACTACATATATGAAAATTGAAATTAGGGTCTAAATGTGACAGTTATCCTTTAATAAACAGCAAACTAAGCTGTAAAAACCAGTGTCAGGCAGCTGCTCCCAAGGCCAATAAGATAATGGGTTGCTTCAAAAGGGTCATACAGGGAGTGCAGAATTATTAGGCAAGTTGTATTTTTGAGGATTAATTTTATTATTGAACAACAACCATGTTCTCAATGAACCCAAAAAACTCATTAATATCAAAGCTGAATATTTTTGGAAGTAGTTTTTAGTTTGTTTTTAGTTTTAGCTATTTTAGGGGGATATCTGTGTGTGCAGGTGACTATTACTGTGCATAATTATTAGGCAACTTAACAAAAAACAAATATATACCCATTTCAATTATTTATTTTTACCAGTGAAACCAATATAACATCTCAACATTCACAAATATACATTTCTGACATTCAAAAACAAAACAAAAACAAATCAGTGACCAATATAGCCACCTTTCTTTGCAAGGACACTCAAAAGCCTGCCATCCATGGATTCTGTCAGTGTTTTGATCTGTTCACCATCAACATTGCGTGCAGCAGCAACCACAGCCTCCCAGACACTGTTCAGAGAGGTGTACTGTTTTCCCTCCTTGTAAATCTCACATTTGATGATGGACCACAGGTTCTCAATGGGGTTCAGATCAGGTGAACAAGGAGGCCATGTCATTAGATTTTCTTCTTTTATACCCTTTCTTGCCAGCCACGCTGTGGAGTACTTGGACGCGTGTGATGGAGCATTGTCCTGCATGAAAATCATGTTTTTCTTGAAGGATGCAGACTTCTTCCTGTACCACTGCTTGAAGAAGGTGTCTTCCAGAAACTGGCAGTAGGACTGGGAGTTGAGCTTGACTCCATCCTCAACCCGAAAAGGCCCCACAAGCTCATCTTTGATGATACCAGCCCAAACCAGTACTCCACCTCCACCTTGCTGGCGTCTGAGTCGGACTGGAGCTCTCTGACCTTTACCAATCCAGCCATGGGCCCATCCATCTGGCCCATCAAGACTCACTCTCATTTCATCAGTCCATAAAACCTTAGAAAAATCAGTCTTGAGATATTTCTTGGCCCAGTCTTGACGTTTCAGCTTGTGTGTCTTGTTCAGTGGTGGTCGTCTTTCAGCCTTTCTTACCTTGGCCATGTCTCTGAGTATTGCACACCTTGTGCTTTTGGGCACTCCAGTGATGTTGCAGCTCTGAAATATGGCCAAACTGGTGGCAAGTGGCATCTTGGCAGCTGCACGCTTGACTTTTCTCAGTTCATGGGCAGTTATTTTGCGCCTTGGTTTTTTCACACGCTTCTTGCGACCCTGTTGACTATTTTGAATGAAACGCTTGATTGTTCGATGATCACGCTTCAGAAGCTTTGCAATTTTAAGAGTGCTGCATCCCTCTGCAAGATATCTCACTATTTTTTCTGAGCCTGTCAAGTCCTTCTTTTGACCCATTTTGCCAAAGGAAAGGAAGTTGCCTAATAATTATGCACACCTGATATAGGGTGTTGATGTCATTAGACCACACCCCTTCTGATTACAGAGATGCACATCACCTAATATGCTTAATTGGTAGTAGGCTTTCGAGCCTATACAGCTTGGAGTAAGACAACATGCATAAAGAGGATGATGTGGTCAAAATACTCATTTGCCTAATAATTCTGTACAGGGTGTAGATGCCCGTGATAAGAACATAGTCCTACCTACCACTTTACAAATCGCTAGTAAGACCACACATGGAGTACTGTGTATAGTTCTGGGCTCCTGTGAACAAGGCAGACATAGTAGAGCTGGAGAGGGTCCAGAGGAGGGCAACTAAAGTAATAACTGGAATGGGGCAACTACAGTACCCTAAAAGATTATCAAAATTAGGGTTATTCACTTTAGAAAAAAGACGACTAAGGGGAGATCTAATTAATATGTATAAATATTTCAGAGGTCAGTACAGAGATCTATCCCATCATCTATTTATCCCCAGGACTGTAACGAGGGGACATCCTCTGCGTCTAGAGGAAAGAAGGTTTGTACACAAACATAGAAGAGGATTCTTTATGGTAAGAGCAGTGAGACTATGGAACTCTCTGCCTGAGGAGGTGGTGATGGTGAGTACAATAAAAGAAGTCAAGAGGGGCCTGGATGTATTTCTGGAGTGTAATAATATTACAGGCTATAGCTACTAGAGAGGGGTCGTTGATCCAGGGAGTTATTCTGATTGCCTAATTGGAGTCGGGAAGGAATTTTTTTATTCCCCTAAAGTGGGGAAAATTGTCTTCTACCTCACAGGGTTTTTTTTTTTGCCTTCCTCTGGATCAACTTGGACAATTGTCTTTTTTCGGCCTTATATACTATGTTACTATGTGATTATAAATTATACTTTCCAAGCCTATAGACCTTACTTTACCTATTAAGCGTCTATCAGGGACAGTATCAAAAGCCTTTGCAAAATCCAGAAACACTACATTCACAGATGCCCCTCTGTCCAGGCTACTACTCACCTCCTCATAAAAACAAATCAGGTTAGTCTGACAACTTCTGTCCTTGGTAAACCCATGCTGGTTATCACTTATAATATTTATAGTCACATACTCCTGTATATAGCCCTTTAACCACCTCAGCTCCCCTAGCTTAAACCCCCTTAATGACCAGACCACTTTTTACAATTCTGCACTACACTAATTTCACGGTTTATTGCTCGGTCATACAACTTACCACCCAAATGAATTTTACCTCCTTTTCTTCTCACTAATAGAGCTTTCATTTGGTGGTATTTCATTGCTGCTGACATTTTTACTTTTTTTGATATTAATCAAAATTGACCGAAATTTTTGCAAAAAAATGAAATTTTTCACTTTCTGTTGTAAAATAAAACTACATTTCTATATACATTTTTCTCTAAATTTATTGTTCTACATGTCTTTGATAAAAAAAAAATGAAATAAGTGTATATTTATTGGTTTGGGTAAAAGTTATAGCTTTAACAAACTATGGTGCAAAAAAATTAATTTACACACTTTGACTTTCTGAGCACCTGTCATGTTTCCTGAAGTTCTACAATGCCCAGACAGTAGAAACACCCCACAAATGACCCAGTTTAGGAAAGTAGACACCATAAGGTATTCGCTGATGGGCATAGTGAGTTCATGGAAGTTTTTATTTCTTGTCACAAGTTAGCGGAAATGGATTTTTATTTATTTTTTCTTACAAAGTCTCATCATATTCCACTAACTTGTAAGAAAAAATACACCCCAAAACACATTGCCCTACTTCTGAGTACGGCGATACCACATGAGTGACACTTTTTTGCAGCCAAGATGCGCAAATGGGCCCAAATTCCAATGAGAAGTAGGGCAATGTGTTTTGGGGTGTATTTTTTGTCACAAGTTAATGGAATATGAGATTTTGTAAGAAAAAAATAAAATATTTTTTTTTTACATGAACTCACCATACCCCTCACGGAATAACTTGGGGTGTCTTCTTTCTAAAATGGGGTCACTTGTGGGGTATTTATACTGCCCTGGAATTTTAGGGGCCCTAAAGCGTGAGAAGTAGTTTGGAATCCAAATGCGTTAAAAATGCTGTGTGAAATCCTAAAGGTACTCATTGGAATTTGGGCCCCTTTGCGCATCTTGGCTGCAAAAAAGTGTCACTCATATGGTATCGCCGTACTCAGGAGAAGTAGGGCAATGTGTTTTGGGGTGTATTTTTACATATACCCATACTGTGTGTGAGAAATATCTCTGTAAATGACAACTTTTTACTTTTTTTTATACAAAGTTGTCAATTTACAGAGATATTTCTCTCACCCAGCATGCGTATATGTAAAAATACACCCCAAACCACATTGACCTACTTCTCCTGAGTACGGCGATACCACATGTGTGACACTTTTTTGCAGCCTAGGTGCGCAAAGGGGCCCAAATTCCAATGAGTAGCTTTTAGGAGGGCATTTTTAGGCATTTGGATTCCAGACTTCCCTCAAGAAGGTAAAGGCCCATTTACTTCACTTAAAAACAAAAGCCTTAAAATGCCTCCTTTGGGGGATCCTACGTGCATTGATGTTTTTGTCAATCAAGTTTGTCGGGATTTGTCTAATCTTTTGTCCCGTCATGGTGGTTTCAATTGCAGCAAAAGTGAGTACAAAGCTTTGCTGGATTTGGAGAAAAAGAAAAATTTAATCATCAAACCCTCGGATAAGGGGGGCAACATCGTACTGATGAACACCAATGACTACACAAACATGTGTCATGCTTTGCTTGATGACAGAGACACATATGAGAAATTGAGCTGTGACCCCACTGTTAAATATCAGAAGGAGTTAATTGATATACTGCAATTGACAAAGACTGATGGCCTCATTTCTGGGGATGAATTTGATTATCTGTACAAAAGACACCCCACTGTAGCTACTTTTTACAGCTTACCTAAAGTCCACAAGGGTGGTATCCCTGTTAATGGACGCCCGATTGTTTCGGGTGTAAAAAGCTTGACCCAGAATTTGGGGATCTATTTGGACCATATCTTGGCACCATTTGTCAAAACACTGCCCTCATACCTAAGAGATACGAGTGACCTTCTTGGTCGCCTTGAGGGAATAAGTTTGGAGGAGGGGACATCCCTAGCCTCAATTGATGTTGAGGCTCTCTACTCGTCTATACCCCATCACTTGGGTATGAGGGCAGTGGAATCATTCCTCTTCACTAGGGGGACAACAGTTTTACCCACATAATGTATTCGTCTTGCGATTGCTTGACTTTGTTGTTACAAGGAATTATTTCCTGTTTGACGGTGTCCTCTACCACCAGCTCAGGGGCACTGCGATGGGGAGTTCTTGTGCCCCGTCGTATGCAAATTTGTTCCTAGGCTGGTGGGAGAGGACACTGGTCTTTGGCGATGTACCCAGTAGACATATTCCATGCATTGTTACTTGGGCAAGATTCATAGACGACGTCTTTGTTGTCTGGAAAGGGGGAGAAATAGAATGCTCTGATTTTGTTAGGGATTTGAATGTTAATTGTATCAACATGAAGTTCACTTCGGTCTTTGAAACAAATACCTTGCCTTTTCTTGATATTTCGATTTCAAGGGGCAAGGATGACCTGATACAAACAGACATCTTCAGGAAGCCCACTTCCACGAACTCACTTCTACACTGGAGTAGCCACCATCCCTTCCCCCTTAAAAGGGGAATACCAGTGGGACAGTACCTGCGTATTAGGAGGAACTGTTCCACTTGGGATACATTTAAAGCACAGGCTGATGATCTTAGAGGTTGATTTCGGGAAAGGGGCTACCCAGATGCGATGTAAGAGGCCCTTTAAAAGAGCATGTGGGAGCAAGAGAGATGACCTTCTTTCATCAGAAAAGTGATCCCCGAAACAGCACAGGTCACTTATCATAGGGGCCTCAGCCTTAGGGATCGACTGGTACACAGCCACTACAGTGATACACGTGATTCTAAAGAGACATGGCTCCAACGTCCAATCGGTTGTTTTCACTGTAGTGGCTGTGTGGCGTGTGGACATATTTTACAGGGACGGTCGTTCTATGCCAATGTCACCGGCAAATGTTACCAAATTAGACATTTCATAAATTGTCGCACCAGGGGAGTGATCTACAGGGCCAACTGCAAATGCGGTCTTGAATACATTGGGAAAACCACCCATGAGTTGCGACGACGGATAGGTGAACATTAGGAATGATAGGGACACACCTATTGCCAAACATGTCAACTTGATACATGGTGGCGATGCATCGGAGCTGAGATTTATGGACATCGAAGCAGTCGCAAGACCAAAAAGGGGAGGGGACTGGGACCGGAGGATATTGCAGAGAGAGACTTGGTGGATATTTCACCTTCAAACTGTGGCCCCTATGGGTCTAAATTAGCAATTGTCATTTGGTTGCTATATTGAACCATAATACATCACTCTGCATTTCAGCGGTATGATCCGGTCCCCTTCGCCACTCCTGAGACATGCTAAATATTGTTATAATAACAAAAAAAAATTAAAAAATTTGGAGTGATCTACTGAGCCACACCATTATACATCTTGTTGGGTTATTGATAGAAGATGAACTTTGAATTGCAGCTACGCCGTAGCGATTGATTGGAAACAACAGTTATCTGAAGAATCACCTTAAAAACTCTGATATTCCATTAGGTGATCTGCAGACCAGGCAGACCAATGGAAAATATTTTAGATCTAAGTGGGAGCAAAGGTCAAGCTTACTTGCCCTTTGACTTCACCTCTGCACCACAATACACCCACTTCATACATGCGCAGTGGAGAGCGTTCGCCGTCTAACACACAACAAGTGAAGGCGGCACTCTGCTTGGTCACTTTAAATGTCTGGACCTCGGTTTCACTCTGAAGGCTGAGTTCCGTCTTGGTTACCTGGCAGTAGGAACCCGCCTCCACGCTAAGCGTCATAGGAAGGAGTAGGGTCACGTGATTATAGGCAGAACAGCTGATGCATCACTTGACTATGACGCTGCATGACACTGAGGGGGCGTTGAATGGGGGTGGGGCTTCTCTGCTTTTTAAACTACCCGCGAACATGGCTTCATTGCCACTGCTACACACGGGACGCCGAGGAGCACCCTCCACCTATTCCTATCTGGGAACAGTTACCATCGACAACTGGACAGATAAGCCGTTAATGCCTACATGCTTTCATATCATATTGTTACAGCATTTGTAAGTACAGAGCATTGTACTAGTCTCTAACGTCTGCTAGTGATATTACTAGTGGGAGGTCGGTTAAAATGTGTACCAAACAGATACTTTTAACTAATATGGTGCATTTACGATCTGACCACTATTGGTTCACAATGTTTGGATTAGAGCCTCACTGACAAGTATATTTCTTGTGCAGTTGAGACTGGTGACCTCTGGTTATTCCTGGTCTATTTTCCAGGTCTTGGCACTAATAACTGGATAATAGTGTATATCAAATACAGACTACATTATTTTGTTCACTACATGATTAGAGACCAAACACCAGGATTTACCACAGGCCACGTGAATTAGAGGGTAATTCGGCCATATACCTTTATTATCACAACGTTTGGTTGGTTGGAGCCCACATTAAAACCCACCTGTGCATTGTAACTGCTGCACAGCTGTCCATTACAAGATGGACTGTGTTAGCCTAGCAGGTATGGTACATTAATGTGTTCTCTGTGATCCCTCTTTTTGGCTGAAGAAGTGACCCCAATTTGGGACCTTCTGGATATAATTTTGTCCCCTGACGAATCAGATATTACTGAGGAACGCGTCAGGACTCCATGATCAGATATTTTACATCTTTGGGACATCTTGATCATCAGATAATATACATCCCTTTGTGTGTGTGAATTAGTTCAGGCATTATAGGCGATTTACAGCCATACTGTGACCACACCTGATCTTGTCCACCACATCTTTATTGCCAGTTTATGCCCTCTTTGTGAGTGATACTATTTACAGGACCTTTTTCTGTCTATCGGGCAAAGCTGGGCAGTCCACAATTAGGGAGGGCGACAATAGGGATATTGCATTAGATAGGAGGGAGGATAGATAGGGGCAGGGCTATTTAGGTTTTTGACCCAGTGCTGTGTCTTTCTGCCTTGGTAGCTGGTTACCTTCTGTGGCGAAACCAACCTCGCCACTGGGTTTTGTAGAGGCCTGTTTACCAGCCTCTTGCCCTACGACTATGGCCCCGGGACATATTACCCTTCAAGAACAGTGTAACAGAACTATGCCGCATGTCTGGACTGTTAATAGGACCAAACGCGGTCAGCGGTGTATACTAAAGAATCTGTGGAACTAAAATCGGATGCGCAAATACACGAACACCGCTGACCCTTACCTTCTTCCATACGGAACTTTCAGCTCCAGAGACTAAGTCCCGTTCGAAGATGGGACTTAGTCGTTTTTCTGCACGAAATTGACCGACCGCACAGCCCAAATCTATGGAACTGTTTTGGGCAGGAAATTGTGCTTGAGGTCGGTCATAAAGGACTTCCACTTAACTTTTGATCCGCTGGAGGGATTTGTGTGATTTTTGGAAGTGGTTATATTTGATGTATGCTGAGTTTAAATATGTAATTTTTATGGAGATGGAATGTATGGTTTTAAAGTTATAGAGTATGTTTAAATATTGTATTTTTACTGTCTGTGATAGTTATGTTAATCCATAATTATATCACAGACAGAAGGGAGGATTTTGTGTGTTTGGGTGGGTATTCCTGTCCTGTTGTTCCACATGTGTATTGGCGATTTCCCTTTGTCCTGAGAGATAATTGGATTACTCCCCGGTTGTCTCCAGGACAGAGAGGAGGAAACCATGATGCATTGTGGGGATGTGTTGTGTCTGTATCCTGAATTGCTACATATCTGTCCTGTGTCGCAGTCTCCCTTCTGGTCCCCTAGAGGCGTGAATGATTGGTTGTATTTCAAAACCCTGTGGGCAGTACTATGTTTTTGGTTTGTGAATAAAAGAGGCTGTACGTGAAGTACAGTCAGTACCTGTTTATACCTTCATGAAGTCTTGGCTCATGTTTGGCTCATGGGATAACTACACTCTTGGGGATTGCTATATCATAATACTCCCCTGAGTATAAGCTCTTGTAAGAGCTTGTTCCTGGTTCCTGTCTCTGGATTTAGGAGAGGTTCACCCACTGGAGCCTTGTCGTAGCTCCAGGGTGGGTAGGAGACGGTGAGACCTCCGCCAAGCTTCGGCGGTTCGTGGGGTCTGCAGCGCTGACTGTGTCAAGTGGAGTGCTTGGAGTCCTCTGGAAGCACTAGGAGCATCTATCGACTGAGGTACCCGGTCGGGGTGCTAGGCGTTCCGTTACACCTTCCATCCTGTCACTCAACAATTATTGCTATCCCTTTAAATGGTCCTTTCCCATCTCCACCCATTTTTTATAGGAGATTAGTGTAACCAGTGGTTACAAAAAAGAAGTGTCTAGTATAGAAGGGCCCATTATTTTATCTTAATACATTAATAAATGTTATGTTTTAAATTTAATAAGCTACCCATTCACTGTGAAATATATTTTTGATTTAAGGGTTTAGCCCATTACTTAGTTATTATAGTCTGACCGACTACAATTGGTTGTGTTGTAATAATCCACGTTTTAGGGCCCCTAAAATGCCAGGGCAGTATAAATACCCCACATGTGACCCCATTTTGGAAAGAAGATACCCCAAGGTATTCCGTGAGGGGCATGGCAAGTTCATAGAAGTTTGTTTTTTTTTGGCACAAGTTAGCAGAAAAAGTTTTTCTTTTTTTCTTACAAAGTCTCATATTCCACTAACTTGTGACAAAAAATAAAATTTTACATGAACTCGCCATGCCCCTCACGGAATACCTTGGGGTGTCTTCTTTCCAAAATGGGGTCACATGTGGGGTATTTATACTGCCCTGGCATTTCAGGGGCCCTAAAGCGTGAGAAGAAGTCTGGAATCCAAATGCGTAAAAATGCCCTGTGAAATCCTAAAGGTACTCATTGGAATTTGGGCCCCTTTGCGCACCTAGGCTGCAAAAAAGTGTCACACATGTGGTATCGCCGTACTCAGAAAAAGGAGGGCAATGTGTTTTGGGGTGTATTTTTACATATATCCATACTGTGTGTGAAAAATATCTCTGTAAATGACAACTTTTTAAAAAATTTTATACAAAGTTGTCAATTTACAGAGATTTTTCTCTCACCCAGCATGGGTATATGTAAAAATACACCCCAAAACACATTTCCCTACTTCTCCTGAGTATGGCGATACCACATGTGTGACACTTTTTTTGCAGCCAAGATGCGCAAAGGGGCCCAAATTCCAATGAGTACCTTTAGGATTTCACAGGGCATTTTTACGCATTTGGATTCCGTGAGGGGTATGGTGAGTCCATGTAAGATTTTATTTTTTGTCACAAGTTAGTGGAATATGAGACTTTGTAAGAAAAAAAAAAAAAAAAAACAATTTCCGCTTGTGCCAAAAAAAAAAAATCTTCTATGAACTTGCCATGCCTCTCAAAAGTGATCTTAAGGCCTCTTTCACACGGGCGTTGCGGGAAAATGTGCGGGTGCGTTGCGGGAACACACGTGATTTTTCCGCACGAGTGCAAAACATTGTAATGCGTTTTGCACTAGCGTGAGAAAAATTGCGCGTGTTTGGAACCCAAACCCGAACTTCTTCACAGAAGTTCGGGCTTGGGATCAGTGTTCTGTAGCTTGTATTATTTTCCCTTATAACATGGTTATAAGGGAAAATAATAGCATTCTGAATACAGAATGCATAGTAAAACATCGCTGGAAGGGTTAAAACAAAATAAAAAATAATTTAACTCACCTTAATCCACTTGTTCGCGATGCCGGCATCTCCTTCTGTCTTCATCTGATCTCTGTGCAGCAACAGGACCTTTGATGACGTCACTCCGGTCATCACATGGTACGTCACATGATCTTTTACCATGGTGATGGATCATGTGATGACCAGAATGACGTCACCAAAGGTCCTGTTGCTGCACAGAGATCAGATGAAGCCAGAAGGAGATGCCGGGCTACGCGAACAAGTGGATTAAGGCGAGATACATTTTTATTTTTTTTTTAATCCCTCCAGCAATGTTTTACTATGCATTCTGTATTCAGAATGCTATTATTTTCCCTTATAACCATGTTATAAGGGAAAATAATAATGATCGGGTCCCCATCCCGATCGTCTCCTAGCAACCGTGCGTGAAAATCGCACCGCATCCGCACTTGCTTGCGGATGCTTGCGATTTTCACGTAACCCCATTCATTTCTATGGGGCCTGCGTTACGTGAAAAATGCACAAAGAGGAGCATGCTGCGATTTTCACGCAACGCATAAGTGATGCGTGAAAATCACAGCTCGCGTGCACAGCCCCATAGAAATGAATGGGTCGGTATTCAGTGCGGGTGCAATGCGTTCACCTCCCGCATCGCATCCGCGCGGAATACTCGCTCGTGTGAAAGTGGCCTTATGGCGCCGCAGCGATTTTACAGTGTTTTTGCAGTGATCAGAAAAAAAAAATTCTGTCACTGCGGTGGGGCGGACTGAACGCAAGTGTGCGCACAAGATCAGGCCTGATCGGGCGAACACTGCGTTTTTTGTAGAGCCTATAGAACATGTCCTATTCTTGTCCGCAATTGCGGACAAGAAAAGGCATTTTCTATATAGTTCTGGAAATGTGCGGATCCGCAAAATGCGGAAAGCACATTGCCGGTGTCCGTGTTTTGCGGATCTGTGGATCTGCGGATCCGCAAAACACATACGGACGTCTGAATGGAGCCTTACAGGGGGGTGATCAGGGAGTCTATATGGGGTGATCAGGGGTTAATAAGGGGTTAATAAGTGACAGGGGGGGGGATGTAGTGGTGTGCGGTGATTGGTGCTACTTACAGAGCTGCCTGGTAGCAGAGGACCAGGTAGCAGGTATATCAGACGCTGTTAACAAAACAGCGTCTAATATACCTTTCTGGGGTTAAAAAAAAATCACATCTACAGCCTGCCAGCGAATGATCGCTGCTGGCAGGCTGTAGATCAACTCGTTTACCTTGCGATCCTGTGAACGCGCACTCCTGTGAGTGCGCGTTCACAGGAAATCTCGGCTCACGTGAGATGACGCATCGATGCGTCAAGGAGGAATAACCTGGCCGCCCGCAGGACGCATCCCTGCGTTAGGCGGTCGGGAGGTGGTTAAAAGTCCTTCAAACATTTTTCCCACAACAGAATTTAAATTAACTTGTCTATAATTACCTGTGGAGGACCTTGATCCTTTTTTGAATACGAGCACCACGTTTGCCTGGCGCCAATCACTTGGCACTGTACCAGTACCTAGAGAATCTTTAAAAAATTATAAACAGGGGCTCAGCAATGAATGAACTGAGCTCTTTAAGCACCCTTGGGTGTCATCCATTTGGACCCGGAGCCTTGTTCACATTTACCCAATTTAACTTCTCTTGGACCATATCTACAGTTAGCCAATTGAGTATATCACTGGATGTACTAACAGCCCCGGCGCCACAGATATCCGCTCCTTTCTCTTCTTACATGACAAGAATCAGCATAACTGATCATATACTAAATAGTTGCAAGTCCAATTGTTATTGCTAATGTTGGTGCACTTACAATTGTGCTGCTAGGAAACTAGCTGAGGGCTGCAGCATTCAGAAGCTTGGATGTCAGGGGCAAGATCCTCCTGGAATACAGGCTTGGCTGTAGTGGTAATGCAGCAGCTGAGCTTTCCCTTATTATTACACTGAAAATACAGGAGCTGGAAGGACTGTGCTGTAGGGTTAATGCAGCAGGGGACGGTTAAGGTGGAGAACATAATCCCCTGGTTTTCCCATCTGCTGCAGCTGTTTTTCATTGCTTCCTGACACAGACTTGACTGCTTGAAGACACAGGCAATGAATTATAACCTGTGACCTGACAGGAAGTCCATGTATGGTCACAGGTTATCATTCACTCAGTTCCAAAAGCCGCTCTTAGGCTGGCTGTGCTGTGTGCAGAGCAGTCAGGCAGTCAGGAGGGAGCAGGTATGTGCCACATGCTCCTCAACTAGATATCCCTCCCCTTCTAAACACACACTGCACACTGGTATTGACAATTTATAATGGTATATTAACACAATACAATGCACTGAATGAAACTGGCATATTAATGCAAATAGATAATCACTGCCAGATCCAATGCAGAGGTCCCGGGCACGGAAAACCGTGGAGATCCAACATGTACAAACTGACGAAAAAAGTTCATTTCAGCCTCTGAATAAAACAATGGAATCCTTTATGGAAGAATAGTCATAAAATCCAGGTATGTCAAACATAAAAGGGCACATCTAAAATGCTGGTCTTAATAAGCCCCTGCACTGGCGGTGGATCGCAGAAGTTATATAGAGGTGCCGGCCTCTACATAACTTTGGCGTATCCACCGCCAAATCTAAATGTAAGACAGCTTTCTTGCTGTCTTACATTTAGACCATTTTCTACGCCTAAACCAGGCATAGAAAATGATGAACGAGATGGGCCTGTGGCTCATAGTGAATGACCTCCACTAGCCTCAAGTACAACAGACACAGCCAGCAATATACAAAGGAAAGAAATAAACAAACACCAAACCAGGTAAAAACTAATAGTGTGATCTTGCTTGCAGTTTAGTCCATTAGGTACACAAGTCTCCAATTTTAACATCCATCTAGCTACAGCATGTAATAATCTACGGTGTGCATCTCCACCTCTGACTGGCAGAGTCACTTTTTCAATGCCGTGCACCTCCAACTGTGAACTGTTACCTTCATGCACACGGAGAGTAGTGTTGAGCGCGAATATTCGAATAGCGAATATTAATCGCGAATATCGCAACTTTGATAATTCGCGAATATTACGAATATACTGCTATATATTCGTTATATCGAATATTCGTCATTTTTTACATCTGAACAAATGATTCCTCCCTGCTTAAAATGCTTGTGGTCAATGAGTCAGGCATACTCCTCCCCACAAGCGTCCCCGTCACCATGGGAACGCCTGGTGGTTAGAATATACCATCGGATCTGAGTTAGATCGTGAAAACTCAAATCCGATGGTATATTCTAACACAGAGGGGATGCTTGAAGGGGACGCTTGAAGTTAGAGTATACCAACAGGCGCATACATACTGGCCCCCTGCTGCCTGGGCACCTGACCTCTGACAGGGCACTGTGATCCACACAATTAACCCCTCAGGTGCCGCACCTAAGGGGTTAATTGTGCGGATCACAGCACCCTGTCAGAGGTCGGGTGTCGCCGGGCAGCAGTGCGCCCTAACCCCCCCTCACCAGTATTACAATCATTGGTGGCCAGTGCGGACCCCCCCCCCCCTCCATATTAAACATCATTTCTGGCAGTGCGCTGACAATCCCTCCCTCCCGTATTAATCATTGCTGGCAGCGGCAGTTCCGATCGGTTACCATGGCAACCAGGACGCTACTGAAGTACTGGCTGCCATGGTCAGTTAGTCAGCATTGTACTTACCTGCGCTGGGGCCGCCGGGCGCTCCTTCTTCTCAAACTCACAGGTCTGTGTGGCGCATTGCTATAAGCATACACCGCACAGACCTGTGAGTTTGAGAAGGAGCGCCCGGCGGCCCCAGCACAGGTAAGTACAATGCAGAGTTGACTAATTGACCATGGCAGCCAGGACTTCAGTAGCGTCCTGGTTGCCATGGTAACCGATCGGAGCCCCAGCATTACACTTCTGGAACTCTGATCGGAACTGCCGCTGCCACCAATGATGGGGGGGCGCACTGACAGTGCAGCACGCCAGACCTGCAGGGTATTACGATAGTGAGGTCACGGTTATGGGCAATCGAGGGTTACTCACTTTTTGGAGGACCCTGGGCAGGCATGCGGCAGTGAAGGAGAGGTAGACACAAGTTCCTCTGGGGCACACTCTATATTTAGGGACTAGGCCTGATGGTGGATGAGGTGCCCTGGATGTTGCAAGTGTTTTGAGTGCCTGGGGAAAGGTCCCTTTAAGGATCGTGACGCCAGTGCCTGTAACGGTGGCACACCGATTTGCAGGAGTAGTAAGCGAGGTACACAGATGATGTAGTGAACCAAACGTTGCTTTACTTTGAACAGTTCAACTTTGTACATACAGTGGATTAAGATGATGCAGTCCCTTGAATCATATAATTCACAAGCAGGTTTACTTCTTAGTATGGCAGGTATATTCTTGCAAGATACTTGGAGGGTATAAAGTTAATGCTTAGCAGACCTATGCTGCACTCTCCCCACAGCTATTCTAGCTGGCTGGATCCCAAGGCCCGGATGCCTAAATGCTGGCTTTAATCCTTGGTAATAAATCCTTCCTCCAGTATTGACTCTTGACTTTAACTTATAGTACTTCTGCTCATCAGGTTACTTATCTGAACTTGTTGTATTATTCCTGTTGTGACGGAAGCTGCAGGTTTCTCCCAGGAGGTAAATTCTTCTTCTGGGGTGACTCTACTGAGCTAACTTAGCCTCAGGAGCTTCAGGCTGACTACATTACTCTTCTAGCCACCTGGAATGAACTAACTCTCCCCTGCCTGGGACTACCTATATATACTTAGGGCTCTCTAGCTCCCTCTAATGTCTAGGAGGCTAAACTACACCCTAACAGGCCTGACACCCAGATAACACAGGGAAATGCATAATTAAACATCACAGTAATGCAAAAGACAATGTTAACCCTTGTGTAGTGCCCACCTTTACCTAGTGGGACACTACATACCCCCATGCTACAACGTTGCCCGTCCTCGGCGCAACATGGAGGGGCCCTGCCCAGCTGGATACTGCAGCCTGAAAGACAAAAACGGAGAACAGGCATACACAGTAATCACCACTTTAGCAATTAAAATATAATAAACAGTTTCACTGAAAGTGCGGTGACAAGGGGCGTTGTTCTCTTCTCTCAGGATAATTGTAAGGGAACAGGGGCGCTGACCTGGTGCAGCGTATCAATAATACCAGGATAGTCCATAATAATACTCCATAGAAAATATAGAACAAAATAACAATTCTTAGAGGCTCAAGGAACACAATGAGTCCGTACCCAAGGCTTGTAGAGAGTTAAACAGGGGTTTCCCGTGAGGGGCTACCTGGGCCCATAATGTAGTCTCCAAATCTCACAGGTGGGTGCCCCTTGGTAGACCACATGGACCTTCTTACTGGCGGAGATTCCACCTGACTTGGTTCAGGAGGATTGGAGGAGTCCACAGGCTCTGGAGCTCCTTCAGGTACACTCTGAGGTGAAGAAATAACAGGAACTGAAGTGGGTTCACCCTGGGATGGAGAAACAACTGGAACAGGAACAGGTTCTACCAGGTTTAACCAGGGAGTGAGAAACCAATGAAGTGGATCTTTATCATGTATCAGGTTCTCAACAGCCTGCATAGGATCAGCAGGTTGGGCTGGCAACTCAGGCTCAGGAGATTCTGGTTCAATGTCCTCTGCTGCAGGTTCTCCTTCTATACAGGGTTTCAACCGATTTCTATGTACAACTTGAGAGCCTTTACCTTCTCTGGAAATTTGGTAGATGTGAGCCTCAGCATTAGGAATGGCAGAAATAACATAGGGAATCCGTTCCCACTTACCGTCCAATTTACTGGTTCTATGGTTGTTCTTCAACCACACCAGGTCTCCCAGAGCTAAGAGTTCCGCATGAGCAGCCAGGTCATAGTCTCTTTGTTGTCGTTCCCGGACATTTTCCATGCGTTCCTGAACGATCTCTTTGGCATTGAGGAGACGTCTTTGGTGCTCCACTACCCAATCAGTTTTTGGTAGTGGGTTAATGACATCAGGCACTTGTATATCTAGGGAGTGATCAGCAGGTAACCTCCCTTGACGGCCGAACATCAGATAGAAAGGTGTGTAACCGGTGGAGCAGTGAATTGTGTTGTTATAGGTATACATGAGTTGTGGCAGCAGAGTAGGCCAATTACCCCTTGTCTCTGGGGGTACTGCTCTCAGCATTTCGATGAGAGTTTGATTCATCTTTTCACAGAGTCCGTTACCTTGTGGATGATACGTGGTGGTCCGGACTTTCTGGCAGTTATGCAGCAGGCACATCTCTTGGAACAGCTGTGACTCAAACGCAGACCCCTGCTCGGTGAGGATTCTCTCTGGGCAGCCGTAGGGCAGAAGGAAATGCTTCCAGAACGCCTCTGCTGTAGTCTTAGCTGTCAGGTCTTTCATAGGCACTGCTACGACAAACTTAGTGAAGTGATCAATAATGGTCATGGCATAAGTATACCCTAAGCGACTCGGCTCCAACTTCACATGATCAATAGCAACAAGTTCTAAAGGAGTTTTACTTACGAAAGGATGGAGAGGCGCCCTCTGGTCATGACGTTTAGTTCGCCCCACAGCACAGGCAGTGCATTCTCGGCACCATTTCTCAATATCGTCTCTCATCCCAATCCAATAGAATCTTCTGCGAATGGTGGCCTCAGTCTTCTGCACGCCGAAGTGTCCGGACTGGTTGTGATACATTTCTAGCACCAGACTGGCATCTCGACGTGGTAGGAGGATTTGGTATATCCTATCACAGGACACTGGATCCAGGCTCCTTCTAAGCAACAGGCCTCTTTGAAGGAAAAGTAGGTGGCGATGTCTCCACAGTCTCATCAGTTCCGGGTCTGCACTCTTCCTGCGGACTCTCTCAGGAGTTCTCCCACTGGTAAGGAAGTCGAGCAGTTCAACGAGGACTCTACTTTCGGACTGGAGCTTAATTCACCTGTCTTGGTCGCCTCTGGACTCAGGAATATCTGGTGAGGAAGGATCAGCAGCGGGATGGTTTTCAGTGCGGATATTATCCTGCTGGGCAAATTTATTGTAGAACGCTGGCATTTCCACTTCTTCCCAGGCATCTTTTGGTTCATCTGGGGCTTCTGTAGTGGGTAGCCGAGACAGGGCATCAGCATTGTCATTGGAGCGGCCTGCCCGGTATTTCACCGTGAAGTCATAGTTGGCAAGGCGGGAGGCCCATCTTTGCTCCAGAGCCCCTAACTTGGCGGTATTCAGATGCGCCAGGGGGTTATTGTCTGTGAAGGCCACAAATGGCGTGGCAGCAAGATAGTCTTTGAACTTCTCGGTCACTGCCCACACTAAGGCAAGAAACTCCAGCTTGAAGGAACTGTAGTTCTGGTCGTTCTTCTCAGCTCCCTTCAGGGATCTGCTGGCGTAGGCAATTACCCTCTCTTTGTTATCTTGCACTTGAGTCAACACAGCCCCCAGGCCTCTTTTACTGGCATCTGTGTAGAGGTGGAACGGCTTCTGATAATCTGGGTAACCCAGAACAGGGGGTTCGGTCAGCTTCTTTTTGAGGCAATCTCCTGTTCTTCGCTCCACTCAACAGGAATAGGAGTCTTTGGACTCTTCTTAGGGTGCCCTCTCAGGAGTTCCTGGATTGGATCCGCAATTTGTGCGAAATGGGGTATGAAACGCCTGTAATACCCTGCAAAGCTGAGAAAGCTTCTCACCTCTTTTACGGTGGTAGGAGTAGGCCAATTGCGGACAGAAGCAAGTTTATCAGGATCAGGCTGTACTCCTTCGGCACTAACAACGTGCCCTAGGTATTTTACCGCTGGTTTCAGCAGGTGGCACTTAGATGGCTTGATTTTGAGGCCATATTTGGTAAGGATTTGGAACACTTCCGCCAGGTGTTCAAGGTGGTCCTCATACGTCTTGGAGTATATAATGACGTCATCTAGATATAACAATACGGTTTCAAAGTTCCTATGGCCTAAACAACGTTCCATCAGCCGTTGGAATGTCCCTGCAGCGTTACACAGTCCAAACGGCATGTAGTTAAATTCAAATAGGCCCATAGGTGTAGTGAAAGCAGTCTTTTCTCGATCTTATGGGGCCATAGGTACTTGCCAGTACCCACTAGTTAAGTCCAAGGTGAAGAAATAGGCTGATGACCCCAGGGCAGTCAAGGACTCCTCAATGCGTGGTAGTGGATAAGCATCTTTGTGAGTGATCTGATTGATCTTTCTGTAATCCACGCAGAACCTTATGCTGACATCTTTTTTCCGCACAAGGACTAGGGGCGCAGCCCAGGGACTGTGACTGTCCCGGATTATGTTAGAGTTTTTTTATCTCTTGTATCATCTCTTTCACAGACTGATAAGTAGTAGGTGGTATGGGTCTGTGTCTCTCCTTGATAGGAGGATGAGAGCCAGTGGGTATGGTGTGTTTAATTACACTGACCTCTCCGTAGTCCGTGGAGTGCTTGCTGAAAGCCTTGTGATGTTCTCTCACTAGATTCAGAACTCCCTCTATTTGCTCTTTCGGGGTGGATTCGTTCCCCACATGAAGCTCTTCCCACCAGGATGTTGTTGAGGTGTTGGCGGTAATGCTGCTGCTCTGTGTGGTCTGGAACGCCTCCGTGGCAGGCAGATGGATCACATCCTAGAAAGACACCTGGAAAAGCTGAGCAACGGGGCAGTGCTTAAAAAGAGTAACGGGGTGATCACCAAAGTTAATTAAACGGACAGGCACTTTACCTTGGGACACGGTCACCAGACTCTTGGCTGTCCGTACGAAGGGGTGATTCTCAATCTGGATGGGTTCCACTAGGGCTTGGTAGTCCTACCCTGGATCCCTAACACCGCGCGGCAGCAAACGATGATCTGGGAATTTGGAGGCAGGATTACTGGCCGGTTGTCCCGGATCCGAACAGTACACATTTCCCCTTTTTTGTTGGCGAAACTTTGTTGAGCGCACAGCACACTGATAGTCTTTTGAATGACCCTTCTGGAAGCAGGCAAGGCTGAGGATATAGTTTGGTTCAATGCCTCAAGCACTTCAGAGTAACAGTTTTTAAGGACATTGGTCCCTAGGATCACAGGGTGTCCTCCTTTATCTCCTGCTTGCACCACAATTACACCTTGCTGTGGTAAGGTGGCCTCTCCCACCTGAAGAGTATGTTCCCAGTATCCGTGGACTTTCACTGGCTTCCCGTTGCTGGCAATGATATCTAGCCAGGACTCTGGTGGCAGGGTGAGGAGTCTTGGATCCCAGAACTTGTCAAAGGCAGGTCTTTGGAAGGTGGTGACCTGTGACCCCGTATCCAGAAGGGCTTCAAAGGGTATCCCGTTGATACATATCTTAATTTTTGGACGGGATCCCACGTATTTAGGCGTCCAGCTTGGATCCTTTGGACCTACTGTTCTACCTCCCGAGGGGCGGTCCTCTGCCTCAGGGGTTGCCCGTTTAACTGCCAGCACATTGATTCAGTATGTCCAATTTTTTTGCAATAGTGGCAAACAGGCTGCTTTCGATTTCTAGACCGATAATTTGGCCGTCCATCAGATTCTTTTGGGTAGACATCCCTATATGTAGGTGGGAGCCTTGGAGGAAAAGGGCCTTTATCTTCCAACAGTATTGGTCTTTCCCATTCCTCTATTTTCTTGCTTACTCTCTCTAAGCTCAGAGTGAGATGGTTCACTTGCTCCATTAGTGCTGCCTCTACATCTGTTACTGGAGCTTGAGTGGCTTGACTGACTCCAGCCGGCCCCACATTGACAGTCTTTGATTGACAAACCTGAGATTCAGGCAAGGCTGCTGGCCCTGCGGCCGGGTTTTGGCCTAGAATGCTGATGGCCAGCTCTTTAAAGTCCAAGAATGCACAATTGGGGTGTTGGGCCGACAGCATCCTCAGCTGGCCCTTTAAATACTCAGTACTTATTCCTGCAATGAACTGTTCTCTAAGAGTCCTGTCCTGATCCTCAGCTTCCTTGGGGTCCACCTGGACCACAGCCCTCAGGGTCTCTTGCAAGGACAGAGCAAAATCGCGGAGCGACTCCCCAGGTTGCTGCTTCCTGCTGAAGAATCGCATTTTAACTTCGGACACCGTTCTGGCCTCAAATGTGGTGCCAAGGCGATCAAAAATCTGCTCCAGGGTACTCTTTTCAGAACGGGGCCAGGACATGACTTCCCTGCGGGCGGCCCCTTCCAACTGAGCTAGGAGGATCTCCATTTGTTGTTCAGCAGATATAGGATAGAGCCGGAATAAGGCCAGTATCTGGTCCCTAAAGTCCTTTAATTTATGGGCTTCCCCTGAATATCGTGGAAACCAGGGGGCCCCAAAATAATACGGCATGGTTAATGGCATCAGGCTTGATGCTGCCGCGGCGACAGGTGCCCTATTGTCAGTTGCGGGCACTTCAAAAGGCATTTCTGGGGCCGCCTGCCCTGCTCCTTCAGGTGCGGACATAGTGTTGCTAGATGGGTATAGCCCTTTAAATGACAGCGGAGCGGTCCGGAACAAAAATGTCAGTTTTTTTTTTTTTTTTTTTTCGGTCAAGTCTCTTGTCGCTAGTGGGGGACCCTGTCCGGTACCCTGGCAGGGGTCAGGGACGCTCCGGTATCGTAATCAGAAGGGGGCCGGTGAAGGGTAAAGTTAGTACTCACTCCGGTGGTGCTCGCTCCAAGTCTCGCGAGATGCGTGGCTACGTCAGATGGGAGTCCCACGTTCAGCGTCAGAAGGTAGACGTGGCCTCTTGCAGCTCCGGGATTCAGGTAGGCGGTACTTTTTCCCACAGGGCGGCATTTCTTCCTCCTTGCAGGCTGGGCGGTACCTTCACCTTGTCCTTTTTCGCGCCAAACGGGTACAACGAGGCGCACTTGTAATCCCATCAGGTTAAGCGGCCATCTTTGAGCAAATCGCTGTCTATTCACTGACAGCAAGCGGTGGCTTACACAAACGGCAAACAGTCCATACACTATAATCTTCACACCGCAAATTATTACAGTTCTCTTTGGCCCAGCAATTTTTAAATAAAGCAATAGGGCTTAGTCACTTTTTAGGCAAATAACGGCACACAGTTTTTGTATTCCACAATGGCGCAGGAATGATCGTATCCTGTTCGTGACGCCAATTTATGCAGCACGCCAGACCTGCAGGGTATTACGATACTGAGGTCACGGTTATGGGCAATCGAGGGTTACTCACTTTTTGGAGGACCCTGGGCAGGCATGCGGCAGTGAAGGAGGGGTAGACACAAGTTCCTCTGGGGCACACTCTATATTTAGGGACCAGGCCTGATGGTGGATGAGGTGCCCTGGATGTTGCGGGTGTTTTGAGTGCCTGGGGCAAGGTCCCTTTAAGGATCGTGACGCCAGTGCCTGTAACGGTGGCACACCGATTTGCAGGAGTAGTAAACGAGGTACACAGATGATGTAGTGAACCAAACGTTGCTTTACTTTGAACAGTTCAACTTTGTACATACAGTGGATTAAGATGATGCAGTCCCTTGAATCATATAATTCACAAGCAGGCTTACTTCTTAGTATGGCAGGTATATTCTTGCAAGATACTTGGAGGGTATAAAGTTAATGCTTAGCAGACCTATGCTGCACTATCCCCACAGCTATTCTAGCTGGCTGGATCCCAAGGCCCGGATGCCTAAATGCTGGCTTTAATCCTTAGTAATAAATCCTTCCTCCAGTATTGACTCTTGACTTTAACTTATAGTACTTCTGCTCATCAGGTTACTTATCTGAACTTGTTGTATTATTCTTGTTGTGACGGAAGCTGCAGGTTTCTCCCAGGAGGTAGATTCTTCTTCTGGGGTGACTCTACTGAGCTAACTTAGCCTCAGGAGCTTCAGGCTGACTACATTACTCTTCTAGCCACCTGGAATGAACTAACTCTCCCCTGCCTGGGCCTACCTATATATACTTAGGGCTCTCTAGCTCCCTCTAATGTCTAGGAGGCTAAACTACACCCTAACAGGCCTGACACCCAGATAACACAGGGAAATGCATAATTAAACATCACAGTAATGCAAAAGACAATGTTAACCCTTGTGTCGTGCCCACCTTTACCTAGTGGGACACTACACCAGCAATGATTAATACTGGGGAGGGAGGGGGGATTGAGGGCGCACTGCCAGCAATGATTAATACTGGGGAGGGAGGGAGGATTGAGGGCGCACTGCCAGCAATGATTAATATGGGGGGGAGGGATTGTCAGCGCACTGCCAGCAATGATGTTTAATACGGAGGGGGGCCTCCGCACTGGCCACCAATGATTGTAATACTGGTGAGGGGGGTTAGGGCGCACTGCCCATGAATGATTTTAATAGTGGGGGGTGGACGCTCTGCGGCCCGGCGGCACCCGACCTCTGACAGGGTGCTGTGATCTGTACAATTAACCCCTCAGGTGCCGCACCTGAGGGGTTAATTGTGTGGATCACAGTGCCCTGTCAGAGGTCGGGTGCCGCCAGGCAGCAGGGGGCCAGTATGTATGCGCCTGTTGGTATACTCTAACTTCAAGCGTCCCCATCACCATGGGAACGCCTTTGTGTTAGAATATACCATCGGATTTGAGTTTTCACGATCTAACTCAGATCCGATGGTATATTCTAACCACCAGGCATTCCCATGGTGACAGGGACGCTTGTGGGGGTTTAACTGTACTGTTTGGAGGGGGAAAAAAAGACGAATATTCTAAAAAATGTCAAAACGAATATATTCCCTATAGTGCTATATATTCGTTTTTTAGAACATCTAAAGTCATGATTCCTCTCTGCTTCTTGCTTGTGGGCCAATGACTCATTGACCCACAAGCATTTTAAGCCGGGAGGAATCATTTGTTCAGATGGAAAAAATTACGAATATTCTAAAAACGAATATATAGCAGCATATTCTGTAGTGCTATATACTCGTTTTTGACCAACACCTTTTATCGCATAAAAATTAGCATTATGCGATTTTTTGCAATAAAAACTAATATCTCGAATACGAATATTCGCGAATATATGATGAATATTCTACCATATATTCGCCAAATATTGCGAATTTGAATATTGCCCCTGCCGCTAATCACTAATGGAGAGTATGGTAAGAAACAGCAGATATACAGTATGTTTTAGTGGTGTTTTTTTTTGTTCTAATTTTCCTAGCTGGTACCATTTGGTAAGTGTCTGCTGATTCTGATTTTGAGCAATCACGCTGTACAGCCCACGTACTGTAGGTTGCAGGTTTTTCATGTGATAACATATATTACATTATTAGTATTATAATTGATATATTGTTTGTTGTGCTTCGTACCATTGGATGAAGAACAATCCTCATGATTACACTACAGCATGTGCATCAGGTGGGTCTACATTAGAAGGAACAATTATACTGTAACCAAGCTGGCAGAAGAGGGCCACTAGCACTGTCCACAAACAGACTTAGGGAGAGTATCTGTGCTAAAGATTTAGCTTTTTTTGGAATACATTGAATGCCGCCTTTGATGACTTCTGAGAAGCTAGTATTAAAGGGAACCTGTCACCGGGATTTTATGTATAGAGCTGAGGACATGGGATGCTAGATGGCCGCTAGCACATCCGCAATACCCAGTCCCCATAGCTCTGTGTGCTTTTATTGTGTAAAAAAAACAATTTGATACATATGCAAATTAACCTGAGATGAGTCCTGTCCCTGACTCATCTTAGGGACAGGACTCATCTCACGTTAATTTGCATATGTATGAAATCGTTTTTTTTACACAATAAAAGCACAAAGAGCTATGGGGACTGGGTATTGTGGATGTGCTAGCGGACATCTAGCATCCCATGTCCTCAGCTCTATACACAAAATCTCAATGACAGGTTCCCTTTAATGTTTAACACTGGTAAGTATTTCTTTATAATACCACTGACAGCTTTAAATTCACAGCTATATGGGGTTGAGAAATACATTCAGTTTTTTTTTTTTTTGCTTCACTATGTTCTGTGCTCAATTTAGCATCCATAAGGGTTAACCGCGTTTGCTCAGTCTATTCCTAATGTGAACAGATTCCTATTTGAAACTATCATCCGTAGAGCAGTTCCTTTTGGCACGAGTAAATCCACCAATTGGAAAAGACCTAATTAATAGTGTTGAATGAGTGGCAGGAATCAGCATGCAATTTGGTCTTGCATGCTGTGCTTTTTCCGTGCTTTGTACTTATAACTAGAGTTGAGCGAACACCTGGATGTTCGGGTTTAGCCGAACTTCACAAAAAAGTTTGAGTTCGGGACCCAAAAACTTGACCCCGGACCACATTGAAGTCAATGGGGACCCGAACTTTGGAGCACTAAAATGGCTCTAAAAAAGTCATGGAAAGGGCTAGAGGGATGCAAATGGCAGCAAAATGTGGTTAAGAGCATGGCAAGTGCTCTGCAAACAAATGTGGATAGGTAAATGACTTAAAATAACATAAAATATGTAAAAATAAAAAATAATAATCTTGATCTAGAAGGAGGAGGTCCATATGGAGTAGGAGGTTGAGGAGGTGGTGGATGTGGCAGTGTAGGTGGAAGCGGTGGTGGAGGAGGAGGAGGTAGCCAACACTGGTTTTTGTTTTTTATTTTATTTAAAAAAAATTGTTCAAATTTGGGTAGACCCCAAAACATTTGGAAATATAAAAAATAAAACAAAGAGAAAGTGCACTGGAGTACAACAATGGCTGGGTGAGGCCAGTATTCATGTCTATTTAGCACAAGGTACGGACAAGTCCTGTGGGATCCCTACCTGGTTCATTTTAATGAATGTGAGCTTGCCCACATTGGATGTGGACAGGCGGCTGCGCTTCTCTTTGATAACCCCGTAAAGGGCAAGCTCAGGCCATGTGCCCAATTTGGAGACCCAGAAGTTGAAGGGGACAGACCCATCAGTCAGTACGTGTAGGCGTGTGCACACATACTGCTCCACCATGTCGCAAGTCCCTGTGATGTCCACGATCCAATTGGATGTCTTCTCTATCAACTTTCGATGTTCTTTTATGCGCCTACCATGGTGGTAACTGGGAATTAGGGTTCCATGCCGGAGAGGGAGCGTGAGAAAGGGATACCACATCCAAAGGAGGTCAATGGCTGAAATGTGAGACAAGTTTTTAAAGCGGAAGGATCAAATGAAAGGAGGGGGCGCGCGTCAATTAAAGGCGAATTTTAGAAATTTATGTCCCTGTCACCTATGCAGAGCAGGGTTTTTTCATCGGCATAAATGGGTTAATGTCACCCACCAATGGAACAGATGATTTTTTAAAATTTCGGTCCCTGTAAACTATGCAGAGCAGGGGTTTATTCACGGCAAAACTGGGTTCATGTCACCCACCAATTGAACAGATGATTTTACAAAAATTTGTTCCCTGTCACCTATGCAGAGCAGGGGTTTGTATATGGCAAAAATGGTAAAATGTCACCTCAGAATGTAACAGACGATTTTTTTGAACTTTAGGTCCCTGTTACCTATGCAGAGCAGGGATTTATTCACAGCAAAAATTTTAACATGTCACCCAAGAATGTAACAGACGATTTTGCACCCTGCTCCCTCTTTTGCTGTGCTAGTGCCTCTGTGCGACCACCGCCTCTTCCTCCAAACTGCACACGTCACTCGCATGACCTTGATCCCATGTGGGGTCTAGTACCTCATCATCCTACACATCATCTTCCACCCACTCTTTACCCCTGCCCTCCTTGTCGATCTGCACACTGCAGAAAGACACAGCAGTTGGCACCTGTGTTTCGTCATCATCAGAGACGTGCTGCGGTGGTCTTCCCATGTTCTCATCCTGAAAGATAAGTGGTTGGGCAACAGTGCACTTAATATCTTCAACTTCTGGGGCAGGGTTATGTGGATGGCCCACGGAAACCCTGCCAGCAGAGTCATCAAAAAGCATAAGAGACTGCTGCATGACTTAGGGCTAGGACTGCTTGCCTTATTTGCAAGAGGGTGAGACGCAGGTGGCCATGGGCTGTAGGTGCCAACTCTGATCTTTCAGCAAGGGACTGGATGGGACACAATGTGAAGGAACTGGAGGCACTGTCAGCCCCCCAATCTACTATCGCCTGTACTTGTTCTGGCCTCACCATTTGTAAAGCCGCATTCGGCCCTAAAAAATAACGCTGAAGGTTCTGTCGCCTACTCGCACCTGAGGAAGGTGTTTCACTTGTGCGTGTAGCTGGCACAGATCGACCACGTCCTCTCCCTGCAACAGGAGCTCCACCAGCAGCACCACTACCTGGGCCACATCCCTTATTTGACGCTCTCCTCATTCTTTGTGTTCACCCACCAAACTAACAGATGGTTTTTGTCAGGCGACAATGTAACCGCCAATAGTCAACAATTAAGTTCACTGACAGTAAGGCAGTGCCGGTGTCATAAAGAGGAAACATTTCTTGAGATCACACAACAGTGTGACAGGCAAATTTTATACAATTACTTCACGGTCACAATTTTTTTTAATTTGTCAACCAACAATGTAACAGCAGTATTGACTGGTTGTATTGGACTGTCGGAAATGCAGCAAAGTTCCCAAATGTAGTGTCTTGCACAAAATGGGTGTTTTTTTTATACCAGAATATAACAGCAGTATTTAACGCTTGTATTGGACTCTCACAAATGCAGCAAAGGCTGCAAAGGTACTTTATTGAAATAAAATAAATAAAAATTTCACCCACAATTAAACAGATGGATTTAACTGATTTTCTTTCACGATCACAAATGCAGTGCAGGGCGCAAATGTACTTTTTAGCAAAAAATAATAATTTGTCCCCACAGAATCTAACAGATGGATTTACTTGGATTGTACAGGGTGGGCCATTTATATGGATACACCTTAATACAATGGGAATGGTTGGTGATATTAACTTCCTGTTTGTGGCACATTAGTATATGTGAGGGGGGAAACTTTTCAAGATGGGTGGTGACCATGGCGGCCATTTTGAAGTCATTTTCAATAGGAAGAGGGTCATGTGACACATCAAACTTATTGGGAATTTCCCACGAAAAACAATGGTGTGCTTGGTTTTAACGTAACTTTATTCTTTCATGAGTTATTTACAAGTTTCTCTTTGTTTACAGCCATTGACATGTCGCCGAGGTTAACACGTGAGGATAGAAATTGTGTTGATGTCTGGTGAACGCAGTAACCGGGTCATTGCAGCAGATTTCAATGCAAGACACCCTACAAGACCACCCATCTCCCATGCTACAGTTAGCAAACTGCTTGCTAAGTTTCGTGAAACTGTTTAAGTGTTGGATTTGCCAAAATGTGGACGCATGAAATCTGTCTCTAATGAAGAAACATCAGTGGCTGTCCTAGCTTCATTCAGCAAGAGCCCACAGCGTAGCACTCGCCGCATGTCACTGGAGAGTGGCATTAGTCGAACATCCCTTCGGCGGATATTAGCTACTCACAAATGGCACCCTTACAAACTCCAGCTACTGCAGCATCTCAACGAGGATGACCCAGATCGGCGCACTGAATTTGCAGAATGGGCAAAACAAAAATTGGAACAGGACCCTCAGTTTACGCAGAAGATTTTGTTCAGTGATGAGGCAAACTTTTATGTGAATGGTGAAGTTAACAAACAAAACCACCGCTATTGGACTGACACTAACCCACATTGGATAGATCCCTCCAAGACTGTTGGAACAAAAAAAATGATGTTATGGTGTCGTATATGGGGTACAAAGATAGTGGGGCCATTCTTCATCAATGGAAACCTCAAGGCCACTGGATATGCAAAATTGCTACATGATGATGTGTTTCCCTCTTTATGCACTGAAGCTGGCACGTTCCCTGAGTTTTTCCAGCAAGATGGTGCACCACCACATTATGGGTGTCAGGTCTGAGCATTCCTAGATGAACAGTTTCCTGGAAAGTGTATTGGTCGTCGTGGGACAGTTGAATGGCCCCCAAGGTCTCCCGATCTGACCCCCTTAGGCCCCTTTCACACGGGCGAGTATTGCGCGCGGATGCGATGCGTGAGGTGAACGCATTGCACACGCACTGAATACCGACCCATTCATTTCTATGGGGCTGTTCACATGAGCGGTGATTTTCACGCATCACTTGTGCATTGCGTGAAAATCGCAGCATGCTCCTCTTTGTGCGTTTTTCACGTAACGAAGGCCCCATAGAAATGAATGGGATTGCGTGAAAATTGCAAGCATCCGCAAGCAAGTGCTGATGCGGTGCGATTTTCACGCACGGTTGCTAGGAGACGATCGGGATGGAGACCCGATCATTATTATTTTCCCTTATAACATGGTTATAAGGGAAAATAATAGCATTCTGAATACAGAATGCATAGTAAAACATCGCTGGAGGGGTTAAAAAAATAAATAAAAATTGAACTCACCTTAGTCCACTTGATCGCGGCCCGGCATCTCCTTCTGTCTCCTTTGCTGAACAGGACCTGTGGTGAGCATTTTACAGGTAAAGGACCTTTGGTGATGTCACTCCGATCATCACATGATCCATCACATGATCTTTTACCATGGTGATGGATCATGTGATGACCGGAATGACATCACCAAAGGTCCTGTTGCTGCACAGAGATCAGATGAAGACAGAAGGAGATGCCGGGCATCGCGATCAAGTGGACTAAGGTGAGTTAAATTATATATTATTTTTTTTTAACCTCTCCGGCGATGTTTTACTATGCATTCTGTATTCAGAATGCTATTATTTTCCCTTATAACCATGTTATAAGAAAATAATACAATCTACAGAACACCGATCCCAAGCCCGAACTTCTGTGAAGAAGTTCGGGTTTGGGTACCAATTACGCGCGATTTTTCTCTTGCAAGTGCAAAACGCATTACAATGTTTTGCACTCGTGCACAAAAATCGCGGGTGTTCCCGCAATGCACCCGCACATTTTCCCACAACGCCCGCGTGAAAGAGGCCTTAGACTATTATCTTTGGGGTCATCTGAAGGCAATTGTGTATGCTGTGAAGATACGGGATGTGCAGCACCTGAAACTACGGATACTGGAAGCCTGTGCTAGCATTTCTCCTGCGGTGTTGCTATCAGTGTGTGAAGAGTGGGAGAAGAGGGTTGCATTGACAATCCAATACAATGGGCAGCACATTGAACACATTTTATAAGTGGTCAGAAACTTGTAAATAACTCATGAAAGAATAAAGTTATGTTAAAACCAAGCACACCATTGTTTTTCGTGGTTAATTCCCAATAAGTTTGATGTGTCACATGACCCTCTTCCTATTGAAAAAACAAAAGTTGGATTCAAAATGTCCGACTTCAAAATGGCCGCCATGGTCACCACCCATCTTGAAAATTTTCCCCCCTCACATATACTAATGTGCCACAAACAGGAAGTTAATATCACCAACCATTCTCATTTTATTAAAGGGATTCTGTCACCAGTTTTCAACCCTGTCAGCTAAACATATGCTGATGTTCAGGGCGTCTTCACGATTCCTAATGTGTGCTTATAAATGTCATCTGTGGGCTTATTTAGCTAAAAAACAGCTTTTACTAACCTGTCAGTCAAACAAATAAGGTGCCCAAGGGGATGTGAAGCGATGCCAGGTGCCGGCCGCACCCGCCGCCGTTCGTGCTCAGCGCCGCCTTTCCGGACTTCTGCGCCGCCTCCTAATCCGGTGTGCCGCCTCTCGCTCTCCCTCCCTCCTCCTCCTGCTGTAAGATTTCGCGCATACAGGGGTTGAGCGAAGTGCCGGCGCATGCGCACTTCGCTGGAAGAAGCCAAATGGAGAAGTCCGCACGGGCGCATCAGGCAGAGGCCTGTGCGCACGCGCGAGATCTTACAGCAGGAGGAGGGGGGAGGGAGAGCGAGAGGCGGCACAGAGGATTAGGAGGCGGCGCAGAAGTTCGGAAAGGCGGCGCTGGGCACTAACGGCGGCGGGTGCGGCCGGCGCCTGGCATCGCTTCACATCCCCTTGGGCACCTTATTTGTTTGACTGACAGGTTAGTAAAAGCTGTTTTTTTAGCTAAATAAGCCCACAGATGACATTTATAAGCACACATTAGGAATCGTGATGAGGCCCTGAACATCAGCATATGTTTAGCTGACAGGGTTGAAAACTGGTGACAGAATCCCTTTAAGGTGTATCCATATAAATGGCCCACCCTGTACTTTACAGAAAAAAATGTGAATGTCACCCCCTGGGTCCCTGAACTCACAGACGGATTACCTATATTATTTTCCCTTCCCCAGGCACATATGCAGTGCAGGTGCACTTAAAAAATGGGTTTATGTTGCCCACTGAACTAAAAGAACAGGGTTAAATTCTTTCCTATTTTCTCCCTCACAGCAGCAGCATCCTCTCCCTACACTAGTAAGAGCAGAGTGACGTGCGGTGCTACGTGACTCCAGCTTATATAGAGGCTGGGTCACATGCTGCACTGGCCAATCACAGCCATGCCAATAGTAGGCATGGCTGTGATGGCTTCTAAGGGCACACACGTTAAACGCTTGTTGATTGGCTGCCCTGCAGCCTTTCAAAAAGCGCCATTAAATCACTGAATACCAAACTCGAACCCGAACTTTTACTGAAAAGTTCGGGGTCCAAAAATCCTAAAGTTCGGTACGAACACGAACTTTACAGTTCGGGTTCGTTCAACCCTACTTATAACCTTTCGGGTCATCCAATTTATTTGTAAATTTAGATCCAAAAAAGTAATATGTTCATGATGATTGTAATGAGTAGAACTGAGAATAAGGCCTCTTGCACACGACCGTATGTATTTTGTGGCCCGCAAAAACAGATCCGCAAAAAATACGGATGACATCCGTGTGCATTCCGTATTTGCGTTACGGAAAAGCTGGCCCTTCATAGAACAGTACTATCCTTGTCCGTAATGCGGACAATAATAGGACAAGTTCTATCTTTTAGCGGAACGGATATACAGAAATACGGAAACAGAATGCACACGGAATACCTGCAGGTTTTTTTTTCTGGAACAATTGAAATTAATTCTTCCGCAGAAATAAAATACGTTCGTGTGCAAGAGGCCTAAGGGTGTTACTGTTCAGGAAACAGACAAACTTCAGTATGGCCACCACATCGCCACACCATATTTACAACAGGTCGTCAAGTGTCACCAAATAAATATGGAGTTTTGTTAGAAAAAGAATGTTGCTCTGTAGTGGTGACGGTGCTGTGTAAATTTAACGAGCAGTACTGTTCTTATGGATACTTTGTTGCTCCAGTACCAATCCTGCCCAGTCCAAATTCTCTCTGCTTCCTCATCCAGCAATTATGTTCCACCACAGGAGCATGTGACTGCCGCTGCCAGTGATTGGACCAGGATTAGACTAAGCATAGGTGGTATAAGAGTCGGGGGCAATCTGTACTGCTTTTTTAAGCTTACAGAGCACCAGCACCACTTTAGAGCACCACTTTAGGGTACTTTCACACTTGCAGCAGAGGATTCCGGCAGGCAGTTCCATCGCCGGAACTGCCTGCCGGATCCATCAAAACGCATGCAAACTGATGGCATTTGTCAGACGGATCAGGATCCTGATCAGTATGAAAAATGCATTGATATGCCGGATCCGTCTCTCCGGTGTCATCCGGAAAAAACGGATCCGGGATTTATTTTTTTTCAATTTTTTTGCAGTCTGAGCATGTGCAGACCGCAATGCCGGATCAGTTTTGCCAGAACACTCGGGGCCGGATCCGGAATTAATGCATGTCAATGGGAAAATATGCCGGATCCGGCATGTGGTCAGTCTTTTTGGCCAGAGAGAAAACTGCAGCATGCTGCGGTATTTTCTCCGTCCTGAAATGGCAAAAAGAATGAACTGAAGACATCCTGATGCATCCTGAACGGATTGTTCTCCATTCAGAATGCATTAGGATAAAACTGATCAGTTATTTTCCGGTATTGAGCCCCTAGGACGGAACTGAATGCCGGAAAAGAATAACGCTAGTGTGAAAGTACCCTAAATCCCTTGAATTAGGATCTATCTAACAGTATCTATTGTTACCTTTTACATGTATTTGTATTATTGCTTGCTACATGTATAGCAATACTCCTGCTATTTTGTTTTTACCATAGAGAAGCAGAAACACTTACAAACTATGACAAGAATGTATTTAAATCCTCCTCTCCCTCCGGTCATATAGCAAAGGTTAAGATGAGAGACTTTGTAACCACCAAAGCTTGACTTCTTCCACAGTCCCAGAGATTAGAGTTTACATACATGTATCTGTGTTCAGGGACTTTGGGTGGAGTACCACCTCAGTGACACTAGGACGGTGACAAAAATTATTTTTGACTTCTTGACCTCCAATGGGCACCCCCAAGAGGAAGCAAAGGCGAAACGCGCATCGGGGTTGGAGCCCTCCCCTCACTCCTGGTATTTACTACTCTGTGCTATGTAAGTGTTATATTCCTTTTGGATCATGGCTCATGTGTTTCTTTTGTCATTTAAGTATTCATAGATGTTGAGATAAGGTTATGGATATGTAAGCATCCCCTTTGGGAGACTTTTAACAGCAGGTAACCTTTACAGCAGTATATGACAATAGGTGTTTTTTTCAGGTTTTACACTCTAAACAGCACATACATACATATATTGTATGTTTATTACACCTATCTGACATTTGTGATTGTATAATGTGAAGTCATTATTTGAACACATGGGTTATAAAGTGTCACCATATATATATAATTATTATTATTATTTTTTTTATTTTTTTTTTAAACAATAAAGAATGAATTTATAGTATATGTGTGTGGTTGTAGATTTGGCGAATCATTGTATGCTGGCACACATATTAAGCTACTGGTGTTTTGCTAATATCTGTGTTTTTAGGCTATGCAATGCAACCAAAAGGGTGCTTCCCCCTAATGGCAGGCAAACTCCCTGCTCCTTTATTGAACAGGTTGCTGTACTTACAGTATTTGTCCATAAAATCCAGTGTGGGATATAGAGATTATTACACAGGTGATCAATCTGCTTAAATGTGTATTCAGGCACTGAAGGCAAACTGCTGAGCACATATGCCATAGAGACACAATATATTAACCCCTTAGTGACCACCAGTATGCTTTACAGGGGTCACTAAGAGGCCTTGAGCTGGGCTGCCCTTTTCTACGGCAGCCCAGTCTAAGCACTGCACTGTCACCTCCTCTAACGGCCCAAACTGGAAGAAGCTACAATCTGGGCCATTTAACCCATTACATGCCGTTGGTAATAGGGCCCGCGGCATGTAAGTGGTTACAGAGGTAGCGGATTCTCTCTGTCTCCCATTGACAAATCACAAATGATTTTGTGGGCTACAGATGTCTGTGGAAGCAGGCGAGGGCCTAGTGAAGGCCCCAGGCCTCACTCCAGAGTGTCAGTATAGCAGATTGCCTATTATATTTCATTTTTGGGCTGATTTAATATTTAAAAAGTGAAAAAAATTCCCCCCCAAAAAAATTCCCATTGAAAGAACACTTATTTTCAGTGGAATAAACAGCAAAAATAAAATCTCCTCCACATACAGTATTTGCTATTGCCGTGTCCCCAAATACTTTATCCTGTACGATGAACGTTATAAAAAATGGAATAAAAAGTGATTAAAAACTGTTATATACCAAAAATGATAACAATGAAAAGCAGCAAACTATATAACACAAAAACTCAGAGGCATTATTGCAGTTTTTTTCCCATCCCCCTTCCAGAATGAGTTAATAAACGTTAATCGGTAAGTCATGTGTACACCCCCAAAATGACACCATTAAAAACAACTTGTCCTGAAACAAAAGAAGCCCTCATATAGCAAAATCGATGGAAAAATAAAAAAGTTATGGCTCTTAAAATGCAGTAATAAAAAAATTTAAAATAAAATCACTTGGCCATTAAGGGTTAGTGATCTGTAAACAGGCAATACTTTAGAAATGTGCCCGATTTTTCTTAAGTGCATATACTATGTATGTAAATGGACAATCCCCCCTCCTGTGGGAAATTAGATGATTACTATATGTATCATTTACAGCTGGCAGTATAGTAAACATAATAGGGGAGATTTACCCACACAAAATGACAAACAAAATGGTGTGCCTACTTTGCATAATTTATTAATGGTTTTATCCAAGTTCAGTTGCCAGCAGTAACCAATGTGACAAAATAACAAAAGGAAGTTCTCAACGCTTTTTCTTCCCTGACACCTCCAACAATGCGCTCTAATCCTACACGATGAAGTCATCTTCCTGGCTGCATGGGTAATGTTCCAAAATCACCACGTTACCTGATAGACAATCACTCGTCTCAACAGAATGCTACACATGAGTGCTGAGGCCACTGACTGGCTGCAGTGGTGAGTATGGGACTTCACTTCTGCACTGAGGTAAACAATTGCCAACAGAGAGGATTGGAACATGGCGCAGGAAGCTGTAGGGGTGAAAATGGTAATCATCGCTTCTTTTGATTTAACACATTTATTGTTGCTGGCAAAATTTGAATTGAACTTGGACAACCCCTTTAAAGGTTTTTTAAATTTGTCTGATGCAGCGTGACTTACCTGGGCAGGGGTGTGGCCTACCAGAAAGTAGAGTGTATTGGACCATGCCAATGTGCACCAAAAATGTGCCAAATTTGTTCTGCAAAATTCAGTTATGGAGTAAGCTAATAGGCGGTATAGGTGAGTCATTCATCAGCTCACATAAATGGGAAAAACTAGTGGATTTTTAGGTCATCAAGTCTAAGATTACACTGTCTCAAAATTACACAAGAATCGTAAAACTACCCAAATGTCTTTATAAAGAACATCAGCTTTACTTTACTATGTCCTTCTCTATAGACAAATGGGCAGCCCCTTGGAATGGTAGTGGATGTTGGCTGTGGGACTGGACGCTACACTTTACCTCTAGCTCCTCACTTCAAGAAGGTCCTGGGAATAGACATGAGTGAATCCCAAATAAATGTGGCTAAACAAAATACGTTGGCAAACAATGTGTCATACATGTGAGTACTGCGCTGGAATTACTAGTTCTGCTAATAAAATGATAGGATTAGATGGCCTCAGTCATTCTGGGAATCTCTCTTCTGTCTATAGGGTGGCTTCAGCGGAGAAGATACCTTTGAAGAATGATTCTGTGGACCTGGTGCATGCCGGACTTGCTGCACATTGGTTCACAATAGACAAGTTTCTCAATGAGTCAGTTCGAGTACTGAAGACAAATGGATGCCTGGCTTTACATGCTTTATATCCGACCCCTGAGATTGAATACAAGGATTTGTCACATGATCTGAACGCAGCAATGTCAAAGGTAACATGCTGATGAATATTAGTGACAATGCAGATACAATGTATACATTTCTATTGTGTATAGTAGAATTCTGCTGTGTTGCATTTGCATACGAACTGAGGTTTTTTGGGCCCACCAGAGAAATTGATTCTGAAGGACCAAGCTCCATCTATACAGAACAGGTGCACATCCATGTTTAACTGCAATCTGTTATTATAGATTGTACATTTCTTTATTATTTATTATTATTAGAGTGCCATTTACTCCATGGCGCTGTACATCTGAAAAGGGGTGCACATACAGTGGATATAAAAAGTCTACACACCCCTGTTAAAATGTCAGGTTTCTGTGCTGTAAAAAAAAATGAGACAAAGATAAATCATTTCAGAACTTTTTCCACCTTTAATGTGACCTATAAACTGTACAACTCAATTGAAAAACAAACTGAAATCTTTTAGGTGGAAGGAAGAAAACAAAAAAACAACTAAAATAATGTGGTTGCATAAGTGTGCACACCCTCTTATAACTGGGGATGTAGCTGTGTTCAGTATTAAGCAATCACATTCAAAATCATGTTAAATAGGAGTCAGCATACACCTGCCATCATTTAAAGTGCCTCTGATTAACCCCAAATAAAGTTCAGATGCTCTAGTTGGACTTTCCTGAAATTTTCTTAGTCGCATTCCACAGCAAAAGCCATGGTCCAGAGAGCTTCCAAAGCATCAGAGGGATCTCATTGTTAAACGGTATCAGTCAGGAGAAGAGTACAAAAGAATTTCCAAGGCATTAGATATGCCATGGAACACAGTGAAGTCATCATCAAGAGGAGAAAATATGGCACAACAGTGACATTACCAAAAACTGGACGTCCCTCCAAAATTGATTAAAAGACGAGAAGAAAGCTGGTCTGGGAGGCTACCAAGAGGCCTACAGCAACATTAAAGGAGCTGCAGGAATATCTGGCAAATACTGGCTGTGTGGTACATGTGACAACAATCTCCCGTATTCTTCATATGTCTGGGCTATGGGGTAGAGTGGCAAGACCAAATCCTTTTCTTATGAAGAAAAACATCCAAGCCAGGCTACATTTTGCAAAAACACATCTGAAGTCTCCCAAAAGCATGTGGGAAAAGGTGTTATGGTCTGATGAAACCAAGGTTGAACTTTTTGGCTATAATTCCAAAAGATATGTTTGGCGCAAAAACAACACTGCACATCACCAAAAGAACATCATACCCATAGTGAAGCATGGTGGTGGCAGCATCATGCTTTGGGGCTGTTTTTCTTCAGCTGGAACTGGGGCCCTAGTTAATCTAGAGGGAATTATGAACAGTTCCAAATACCAGTCAATATTGGCACAAAACCTTCAGGCTTCTGCTAGAAAGCTGAACATGAAGAGGAACTTCATCTTTCAGCATGACAACGACCCAAAGCATACATCCAAATCAACAAAGGAATGGCTTCACCAGAAGAAGATTAAAGTTTTGGAATGGCCCAGCCAGAGCCCAGACCTGAATCTGTATGAAAATCTGTGGGGTGATCTGAAGAGGGCTGTGCACAGGAAATGCCATCGCAATCTGACAGATTTGGAGTGTTTTTGCAAAGAAGAGTGGGCAAATCTTGCCAAGTCAAAATGTGCCATGCTGATAGACTCATACCCAAAAAGACTGTGCTGTAATAAAATCAAAAGGTGCTTCAACAAATGCAACTATATTATTTTATTTTTATATTTTTTTCTTCCCTCTACCTAAAAGATTTCAGTTTGTTTTTCCATTGAGTTGTACAGTTGATAGGTCACATTAAAGGTGGAAAAAGTTCTGAAATGATTTATCGTTGATTTTTTTACATCACAGAAACCTGAAATTTTAACAGGGGTGTGTAGACATTTTATATCCACTGTACATACAGGGGTGCACCTAGCCTTTCTGCTGCCTGAGGCGAAAACTGAAACGGTGCCCCCCGTCAATTTCTTAACCTAACCCCTTTGCCACAATAAAAGCGCTCATTGCCCATGGCCCTTCTGCTGCCCCCCTCTTGCCCCTTCCTGGTGCCTCACCTGGCCTCATTGGTGGTGCACAGCTGCATACATAATACAGACAATTGCATTAAACATGAACAAGACGAGTTACAAACTGGTACAGAAGGAGAGAGGCCCTGCCCGCGAAGGCTTACAATCTTTATCAATAAGGTCTAACAGGTAACTTGTGAATAAACGCATAAGAAACAGACAGAAGTAGCATGAATGGCTCCAAAGTCTGTTACAATGAGATTTTCTTGTATTGTAGTTTTGGAGACCTGTTATATTATTGTATTATGTTATATCATTTTTGTTTTTTTGGCAGGTGTGGGATACATTGTTCCCGTATTTTGATGAAACCACAGGGCACATGTTTAGTCAGTACCAAAATATATATGAGGCTATTCCACTAAAAGACAAGGAATTGTAAGTTTTAACATATTTAAAAGGGTATTCCGGTTGTTTGACGTTGTCCTCTATCCACAGGATAGGGAATAACTATTAGATCAGTTCAGGTCTTACCGCTGGGACCCCAACCGATCACGAGAATGGGGACCCCGTACCCCTTGCAGCCCTCCCGAAATGAAGGAAGCGGACACTCGCACATGCATACGGCCGCTCCATTAATTTCTATGGGAGTTCCAGAGATATCCGAGTGCAGCGCTAGAAATGAATGGAGCGGCCGCACTCATACGCGACTGGCCAATCTGTTCATATCAGTGTATGCAGGGGGTACGGAGACTCTGTTCTCTTAATCTGGTAGGACCCCTACCAATCTAATAGTTAACACAATCAAACAAACGTCAAACAATCGGAATACCCATGTAATATAAAATAATTATTAGCAAGCAAAGTAAAAGTAATTTTATGAAACTGGTGTAAAGTGAAACTGGCTTAGTTGCCCATAGAAACCAATCCGGTTCCTCCTTTCGTTTTCTAAAGGAGCTATCAAAAATGAAAGGTGGAATCCGATTGGTTGCTATGGGCAACTAAGCCCATCTTATGGGGCGAAAAATACGGTTTATATGTGGCAACAATTAATCTAGAGTGCTATAGCGACCTATGAAGGTGGATACATTTAAATAGCCAACAAAGTGTGTTATAAGTATAATATCCGTCCAGATTACTGAACAACATTGTTAACAGAGTGAGAAACCAACAGTACTGTAAACCACACGCCCAGATCAAAGAAACTTTAACAAGCTGCTATTTTGTATTTTTTTTATCTTCATGAATTTTTATGCGAGAGCTCCGCATTTAAAGGGACCGGATACTAAATGAACTTTTATTTATAGAACGTCCCTCTAATTGTTAAATTGTGTCATTAATTAAACAGTTCTATTTTTTTAACCCGTTCACTCGCACGTGCAGCAGGCATCATGGCCAGCAGGTCTCTGCTGTTTCAAACAGCAGAGACCTGCCGCTAATTACAGTGACTGGCAATAATGCCGATCGCGGTAATCAAAGGCTTTAGATGCCGTAAAGGCTTTAGATGCCGTGATCAAGCTCGCGCTTCCAGGCTTCCTACCGATATTCCCTGGGGCCAATGGGGATGTCGGTAGTTGCTTTGAATGCTGTGAGTCTCGCTGACGAGACCCACAGTATTCATGCTGGAATTCTTATTTTGGCCACCAGATGGCAGGCCAACATAAGAAATGAGCAATAGGCAGTAATAAACTCATTTTAAAAATACATGATGATTCAAAATAAAAAACATAAAAAAATCTGATTTTATAGGCTCATATATGAGCTTCAAAATCATTACAAAAATAAAAAAAGTTTAAAAAATATAAAATTAAAACAAATATAAGTTTAAATCACCGCCCTTCCGTATAAAAAAATACATAATTAACAAAAAATATAAACATCATGGGTATCACAGCGACCGAAAACACTTGTTCTAATTAAATATAAAAATATTTTTCCAATAAGGCAAATGGCGTAACAGAAAAAAGGGTCAAAATGGCCAATTTGCCATTTTTTTATTGCTTCTCTTACCCCCAAACATGTAGTAAAGTGTGATCAAAAAGTCAAACACTCCAAAATGGTATAAATAAAAAGTACAGATTGTTCCCTATACAGCTCAGTAGACATGACTATAAAAAAATTATTAGGGTCAGAATATGGTGATGTAAAAAAAAATTATTTTTTTCAAAGTTTCAATGTATTTTTACACTATTTAGACATAAAAAACCTATGCATATGGGGTATCGCTGTAATCATACTGATCACCCAGAGAATGAAGGGCATGGGTCAGTTTTGATGCAAACAAAACGCAGTGGGAACAAAACTCATAAAACGGTGGAGGAATTGTGTTTTTTTTCCATTCCACCCCATTTTGAATTTTTTTACTGCTTCCAACTACATTGTATGCCACAATTACTGGTGGCATTAGAAAGTACAACTTGTCCATGAGCCCATGACCGCACCCTTGAGAGACCGCCTCCATCCAGGACAGAAAACAGGAACCTTTGTGGAGAGCACTTAAGGAGGGCTACACCCCTATACCACCAGTTAATTGCGAGAACTTGTCCTAAAACACATCTAATATAACTTCTTTTTTTTTTTTACATATATATATATATATATATATATATATTGTGAGGGGTAGCTTTACAAATGGGAATCATCCTCACAGGTGCGGATTCAGGACACCAGGTTTCAGGTCCAAACAGTGTATTTATTGTGGCACACCAGCACAAGAAAAATGACAAAAATAATAAACACTCGCCCGTCCAGGCTCTAACTAAACACAAACTTCCTGACTCACCTAAGTCATTGTTCATACCCTGTGAACATATGCGGCTTTCTCAGCCAATGATCCACAGCCTCCTAGCTGTAGAGAGCACAGTAAGCCCACTGCCTCCAATCCAATGTCTCTTGGGGAATAGTGGTCTCTCAGCCCTCCTGGCTTGGACCACACAGACCCTCCAGGCCTCTGTCCACAGGTAACACACTTCCCCCTTGCTGACACCCTGGGAGGTGCTTTATGCCAGCCTGATTACTTCCAGCTGGTCTCACCTGTGGTGGAATAAGGGTGTGGACCGCACTATCCATCCCTTCCTTGCCTCTACCCTGTGTGAGACCTGTCACTGTCTCACAATATATATATATATATATATATATATATATATAGAATGAAAAATGGCGGCACTGGCTCCAAAGAGAGAAGGCGGGTGCACGTCCCAAAGGGAATGGACTGGTTTCCCTGGTGGATATATTCAGAAAAATGAGCGGCACTCCAGGAGTAAAAGCAGTGAACCCTTTATTCACACCAGTGGTGCAACGTTTCGGCTCTGGTCACGAGCCTTTCTCAAGCAAAGATACAACTCAAATGACAGTGATTATATAGGAGATACAAATCACGTGGTCACAGCCCAGTGGGTGTATTCAATAATTCATAAAAATACATAACAATCATTGATAGTGAATATACATCGTGCCGTTGGTACAGGAAATCATACTAATCATCATTAGAAGCAGTGACAAGTGTTAAATACAAGACAATGTATGGATCAGGTACATAAACATGAACATGATCGGATAATGTGCCAACATATAATGTATACAACATAAATAAGTATATGGGGAGGAGCAACAAAGTAGTATCGCAGAACATACCTACTGAGCGAGGAGGCTCATTCAGTGCCGTGGAGTCGGCGTTGTGGATGTCCTACTGCGCAGGCGTGACAGCACACCAATCGCAAGTACTCAGCAAGCCTGGAATACTGCACGTCATCGCAGTGGGCCGGCTTCAATACTTTACTACAGACGTCCTCCCAAAAGAGCACAGTGTATAATCCTATGCGCATGCTCAGTAGAGAATCGAGCTAAACGCGCCATCTTAGTTACTGGAAGACTGCCCCTGAGCCACCACTCTGCATATCGCACCCCACCATAGACAAAAGCGGGCATAGGGGGTTGGAAAAGGGCAAAGGGAACCCCATAGAACAGGGTACCCATATACCCCATCCTGGCAGAGAACCCAGCACAACCACGGTAACCGCAGTATCTGCAGGGATAACGCCAGGAGATCCAACCTCCCCACCTGCCCGAGAGGGATCTCCTCTATATGGTCCACGGATGCTGCAGAAGTGTGTACAGTACAGCTCCCAATATAAAAGGAAAAATTGTAAAAAGGAGGATTTTGATAGAATATCATAATGCGGTGTCTGCCATGCCTGTCAGCAACAAAACTAAATCAAGCATAGATAAAAAATGTAGACTATAATAGAATGAACCCCTTCCATGGTATGCTGCGTATACTCCAGCCATATGTTCCATACCCCAATGTGCAAGGTGAAAGTGATCTAGAAAGAATGAGAAAAATGTTAGAATAAGAAAATCATGAGTTATATAACTCTCAGCGTATGTACACAATAGTGCAAAACAGTATCGAGCAATAAAGAGAGGGCAAACCAACCCTCACAGAACATCCCCAAAATTGTAATCAGCGTTCAAGCCCTTTGGCTTCAAGCTATCCAACTTATGGATCCAGCTCAACTCTCTGCGTTTAAGTATCCTGGATCTATCCCCCCCTCGCCGAGGCTGGGGTATATGATCCAGGATCCAACACCTCAGATCACCTTCTTTATGCATGGCCTCAGTAAAATGTTTCGCTACCGGCAAATCTAGCCGTCTTTTGCGTATACTGAGACGGTGATTATTGAGGCGGGTCTTCAATTCAGTTGTTGTCTCACCCACATAAAGCAAATTACATGGGCAAGACAACACATAGATGACATGATTAGAATCACAAGTCAGGTGAAATGAAATAGCATAGGACACACCGGTATTGGGGTGTACAAAATACCTTCCCTTACGGATGTATCTGCAATTAACGCAGTTTAGGCAGGGAAAGCAGCCTAAGCCAGACTGAGTCAATTTGGTTTGCTTCAAAGACACCCCGGGGCCAATATCGGCCTTAACCAACTGATCACGCAGATGACACAGGAGGGCCAGGCGGAGCACGCAGCAGCAAGACCAGGTCAATGGCGATGAAGTCCGCTCCAGGGAAGAAGAAGTGACTGTTGTCAATTTATCTTCTAAGGAGTTGACTGCTACTCAAGTGAGTGTCCTGTCCAAGGGATTTTCATTTTGTCCCAGTGCACCAGTTGATTGGTTTGAAATTGAATCCAATCTGTTTTCTTTCTTTCGGCGAATCAAGCTGAAAGTATGGTTCCACAAGAAGAGTGCGGTTGCGAGACCCCAGATGAGTGATTTCACCCTGGGTTCTCTCAATCTTTTTTCTAAAAGCAATTTTGTACCAGTTATCAATGAGCCATCTGTTGATGCCTATATCAGTGCTGTCAGACAGGGAATCTCTGAGCTCAGGTCATCCTCAATGGGGAAGCCTGATTTCAGGTATCCCAATCTGACTACCACTGAGATAGAAGCCTTGGAGTCCCTCAGATCCGACCCCACCCTCACTCTCAAACCCGCTGATAAGGGGGTGCGGTCGTGGTGATGGACACCACTAAATATGTACAGGAAATTATGCGACAACTGGATGACCCACAGGTGTATAGGATTTTAGATTCTGACCCCAAATTTATGATAGCGGACATTATCCGCCGATGTCTCAGGGAGGCTCTGACCGCAGGTATCATCGATGGGGGTCTTAGTGATTTTCTTGAGGTAGCACATCCGGTCACTCCGGTGATCTATGTGCTGCCCAAGATTCACAAGACCCTCATCGATCCCCCGGGACGACCCATTGTCTCGGGCTCTGATTCCATCCTCAGCGGCATAGCTATATTCCTGGACAAAGTTTTGCGGGAATTTTCCATAGGGGGGTCATCCTATATACAAGATACATCTGCATTTTTGACTAAGTTACAGAGCGTTGATTTAACTCAGGTGCCTTCAGTGTTACTCGCATCCTTTGACGTGACTTCATTATACACGTCAATTGTACATGACAGGGGCCTCAGGGCGGTGGAGAAAATGCTGAGGACATCATCTTATACTCCTCAAGCTGCTGAATTTATCATTGATTTACTGAAGATTGTGCTTGAATATAATTACTTTCTCTTCAGGGACGTATTTTATTTGCAAGCACGTGGTGTGGCCATGGGGTCCCACGTGGCCCCCACGTATGCAAATATTTTTATGCGGTGCTATGAGGAGGATGTCGTCTATCTGTCCCACCACTTCAGCCATGTGCTGAGGTGGTAGCGATATATCGACGACATCTTCCTCATATGGACAGGTTCCGAGACTGACCTGGTTGAATTTCATGACTTCTTGAATAGCCATGATCCTGACCTACAGTTCACCCTCATTCATTCTCGTACTGAGATCCAGTTTTTAGATACACGAGTAGTGTTCAACGAGGGTGTGTTGCACACTGAGCTGTACACAAAACCCACTGATACCAACACGTTTTTGTGTTACAACAGCTCACACCCTCGGAGAATGATCCGGTCGCTACCCTTCTCCCAATTTCTTCGTGTCAAACGTGTTGTCTCTGATGAGAGCAAACTGGATGCGACTCTGAATTCCATGGCTGTTAAGTTCCGCGACAGGGGTTATCCTAAACCACTGCTGAACGAACACATGGACAGAGTGCGTATGTTTGATAGGACTGAGCTACTGACAAAACGGGACACTGTCCAGAAAAAGGCCAGGGTTCCGTTTGTTTCAGTATATACTGAACTCAGTCCTTCAATCAACAGGATACTGAACAAACACTGGGGACTGTTGGGTACATGCTTCAAAGACATCCCTGAGTTTTCACGTCCACCATTGGCATCATATCGTCGATCACGGAATCTGCGTGATCAGTTGGTTAAGGCCGATATTGGCCCCGGGGTGTCTTTGAAGCAAACCAAATTGACTCAGTCTGGCTTAGGCTGCTTTCCCTGCCTAAACTGCGTTAATTGCAGATACATCCGTAAGGGAAGGTATTTTGTACACCCCAATACCGGTGTGTCCTATGCTATTTCATTTCACCTGACTTGTGATTCTAATCATGTCATCTATGTGTTGTCTTGCCCATGTAATTTGCTTTATGTGGGTGAGACAACAACTGAATTGAAGACCCGCCTCAATAATCACCGTCTCAGTATACGCAAAAGACGGCTAGATTTGCCGGTAGCGAAACATTTTACTGAGGCCATGCATAAAGAAGGTGATCTGAGGTGTTGGATCCTGGATCATATACCCCAGCCTCGGCGAGGGGGGGATAGATCCAGGATACTTAAACGCAGAGAGTTGAGCTGGATCCATAGGTTGGATAGCTTGAAGCCAAAGGGCTTGAACGCTGATTACAATTTTGGGGATGTTCTGTGAGGGTTGGTTTGCCCTCTCTTTATTGCTCGATACTGTTTTGCACTATTGTGTACATACGCTGAGAGTTATATAACTCATGATTTTCTTATTCTAACATTTTTCTCATTCTTTCTAGATCACTTTCACCTTGCACATTGGGGTATGGAACATATGGCTGGAGTATACGCAGCATACCATGGAAGGGGTTCATTCTATTATAGTCTACATTTTTTATCTATGCTTGATTTAGTTTTGTTGCTGACAGGCATGGCAGACACCGCATTATGATATTCTATCAAAATCCTCCTTTTTACAATTTTTCCTTTTATATTGGGAGCTGTACTGTACACACTTCTGCATCATCCGTGGACCATATAGAGGAGATCCCTCTCGGGCAGGTGGGGAGGTTGGATCTCCTGGCGTTATCCCTGCAGATACTGCGGTTACCGTGGTTGTGCTGGGTTCTCTGCCAGGATGGGGTATATGGGTACCCTGTTCTATGGGGTTCCCTTTGCCCTTTTCCAACCCCCTATGCCCGCTTTTGTCTATGGTGGGGTGCGATATGCAGAGTGGTGGCTCAGGGGCAGTCTTCCAGTAACTAAGATGGCGCGTTTAGCTCGATTCTCTACTGAGCATGCGCATAGGATTATACACTGTGCTCTTTTGGGAGGACGTCTGTAGTAAAGTATTGAAGCCGGCCCACTGCGATGACGTGCAGTATTCCAGGCTTGCTGAGTACTTGCGATTGGTGTGCTGTCACGCCTGCGCAGTAGGACATCCACAACGCCGACTCCACGGCACTGAATGAGCCTCCTCGCTCAGTAGGTATGTTCTGCGATACTACTTTGTTGCTCCTCCCCATATACTTATTTATGTTGTATACATTATATGTTGGCACATTATCCGATCATGTTCATGTTTATGTACCTGATCCATACATTGTCTTGTATTTAACACTTGTCACTGCTTCTAATGATGATTAGTATGATTTCCTGTACCAACGGCACGATGTATATTCACTATCAATGATTGTTATGTATTTTTATGAATTATTGAATACACCCACTGGGCTGTGACCACGTGATTTGTATCTCCTATATAATCACTGTCATTTGAGTTGTATCTTTGCTTGAGAAAGGCTCGTGACCAGAGCCGAAACGTTGCACCACTGGTGTGAATAAAGGGTTCACTGCTTTTACTCCTGGAGTGCCGCTCATTTTTCTGAATATATATATATATATATACACAGTCAGGTCCATAAATATTGGGACATCGACACAATTTTAACATTTTTGTCTCTATACACCACCACAATGGATTTGAAATGAAACAAACAAGATGTGCTTTAACTGCAGACTGTCAGCTTTAAAGGAAACCTGTCACCAGGATTTTGTGCATAGAGCTGGGGACATGGGCTGCTAGATGGCCGCTAGCACATCTGCAATACCCAGTCCCCATAGCTCGCTGCGCTTTTATTGTGTTAAAAAACAGTTTTGATCAATATGCAAATGACCTGATATGAGTCCTGTATCCGGAGATGAGTCAAGCGGAAAGGAGCCCAGCACCGCCCCGCGTCCTCCGAATCTCCTCCTTGCTGGCTGACGTCACAGAGCTGGAGCGCCGAAATCTCGCGATGCGCGAGCTAGCGCATGCGTAGTTCGTTCCCTGTGCTGATGCCAGTACAGGGAATAAACATGATGCTGACACTGCGCATGCGCTAGCTCGCGCATCGCGAGATTTCGGCGCTCCAGCTCTGTGACGTCAGCCAGCAACGAGGAGATTCGGAGGACGCGGGGCGGTGCTGGGCTCCTTTCCGCTTGACTCATCTCCGGATACAGGACTCATATCAGGTCATTTGCATATTGATCAAAACTGTTTTTTAACACAATAAAAGCGCAGAGAGCTATGGGGACTGGGTATTGCAGATGTGCTAGCGGCTATCTAGCAGCCCATGTCCCCAGCTCTATGCACAAAATCCTGGTGACAGGTTTCCTTTAATTTGAGGGTATTTACATCCAAATCAGGTGAACGGTGTAGGAATTACAACAGTTTGCATATGTGCCTTCCACTTGTTAAGGGACCAAAAGTAATGGGACAGAATAATAATCATAAATCAAACTTTCACTTTTTAATACTTGGATGAAAATCCTTTGCAGTCAATTACAGCCTGAAGTCTGGAACGCATAGACATCACCAGACGCTGGGTTTCATCCCTGGTGATGCTCTGCCAGGCCTCTACTGCAACTGTCTTCAGTTCCTGCTTGTTCTTGGGGCATTTTCCCTTCAGTTTTGTCTTCAGCAAGTGAAATGCATGCTCAATTGGATTCAGGTCAGGTGATTGACTTGGCCATTGCATAACATTCCACTTCTTTCCCTTAAAAAACTCTTTGGTTGCTTTTGCAGTATGCTTTGGGTCATTGTCCATCTGCACTGTGAAGCACCGTCCAATGAGTTCTGAAGCATTTGGCTGATTATGAGCAGAAAATATTGCCCGAAACACTTCAGAATTCATCCCGCTGGTTTTGTCAGCAGTCACATCATCAATAAATACAAGAGAACCAGTTCCATTGGCAGCCATACATGCCCACGCCATGACACTGCCACCACCATGCTTCACTGATGAGGTGGTATGCTTAGGATCATGAGCAGTTCCTTTCCTTCTCCATACTCTTCTCTTCCCATCACTCTGGTACAAGTTGATCTTGGTCTCATCTGTCCATAGGATGTTGTTCCAGAGCTGTGAAGGCTTTTTTAGATGTCGTTTGGCAAGCTCTAATCTGGCCTTCCTGTTTTTGAGGCTCACCAATGGTTTACATCTTGTGGTGAACCCTGCGTATTCACTCTGGTGAAGTCTTCTCTTTATAGTTGACTTTGACACACATACACCTACCTCCTGAAGAGTGTTCTTGATCTGGCCAACTGTTTAGAAGGGTGATTTCTTCACCAGGGAAAGAATTCTTCGGTCATCCACCACAGTTGTTTTCCGTGGTCTTCCGGGTCTTTTGGTGTCGCTGAGCTCACCGATGCATTTCTTCTTTTTAAGAATGTTCCAAACAGTTGTTTAGGCCACACCTAAAGTTTTTGCTATCTCTCTGACGATTTTTTTATATTTTTTTAGCCTAATGGTGGCTTGCTTTACTGATAGTGACTAGAGATGTCCCGAACTATTCGCTGGCGAACAGTTCCCGGCAAACATCGCTTGTTCGCGTTCGCCGCGGCGGGCAAACAGATGCGATGTTCGGTCCGCCCCCTATACGTCATCATCGAGCAAACTTTGACCCTGTACCTCACAGTCAGCAGACACATTCCAGCCAATCAGCATACCCTCCCTCCCAGACCCTCCCACCTCCTATCAAAAAGCAAGGACAGCATCCATCTTAGATTCATTCTGAAGCTGCAGTGTTAGTGAGAGTGTAGTGTCTCACTACGTAAGGGTGGGCACTACTAAGGGTCATGTTGCCCCACCTCCTGTGGGAAATTGCTATGGTATTTTATATTGCAATGTAATGTATAATGTCATGTTAATTCCTGTGTACCAGGCCTGCTAGGGGTGTAGTTTCTCCTCCCAAGCTGTAGAGGGCGCTAGGGAACCCCTTAGTATATATAGTTAGGCCCAGATAGGAAGGAGTTAGTTCAGTCTAATCCAGGAGGCTAAGTAGCTCAGGCTAGCCTGCCTGAGGTCCCTGAGCAAGGGAAGCTCAGAAGTTAATCCAGGCGAAGAAGTTACCTCCTGAAGATATATAGCACCTTTAAAAGTACAGTGCAGAGCCACTTTTATCCAGCCAAATAGAAAGCTCAAGGGCAGAAGGATATTTACAGCAAGAGGATATAAGTTTTCCCTACCCAAGGATAAAGCCAGCAATAGGGCATACGGGCCTTGGTGAAAGCCAGACAGGATCTGAGGAAAGTACAGCCTGATCTGTAAGTGTTATTCCCTCTGAGTATCTTGCAAACACTTGCCTGCCAATTGTATGAAGCCTGCCTGTATTCAACATTATACATATGGAACTAACTAAAGACTGTAAATAGTTGAACTGTTCAGTAAAAAGAAATTCTGGTTCACTGCAACTGTGTGTACCTCAATTCTTCCTACAATAAATCGGTGTGCCACCGTTACCGGCACTGGCATCACGAACTATAAGGGTTCTTGCCATAGGCACACTAAACCTACAACACCCAGGGCACCTCACCTACCACCTGGCCAGGTCCCTATACACAGAGAGTGCCCCAGAGGATCCATGTGCCAGCCTCTCCAGGGTATATAAAAACTGTGAGTACTGCGTACTGCATATTTTGGCGTCACAAACAGGATACGGAATATTCCTACGCCATAGTGGAATTTGAACTGTGTGCCATTATTGCCTATAAAGTGATAAATGCCCTATCTGTTTATTTGAAAATTGTTGGGCCAAAGAACTGTGAAAAATCGCGGTGTGAAAACTGTATATTGTGGACTGTTTGCCGCTTCCTAAGTCACCGCTTGCTGTCAGTGAATTGACAGCCTTATGCTTAAATATGGCCGCCTAAGCTACTGGAATTATTGCTGCGCCATTGTTGTGTCCCTCTGCCGTGAAAAAGAAGGATAGGTACCTCCCTGCCTGTAAAGAAGATACCGCCTACCTCGAATCATAGAGCGCAGAGAGGCCACACCTATCTCCTGACGCTGCACGTGGGACCTCCGCACGACGTAATCTCGTACCTCGCAAGACCTGGACTGTGCATCACCGGAGTGAGTAAACTTTCGGTACTAACCGATTCCTTTGTATTCAAGTAACGGGAGGATTCCGATCCTTGCTGGGAGACTGGGGGAAGGTCCCTCGTTAGTAATAAGAGACTTAATCTAGGGGAGAACACATCCAATTCGGATTTTGGCCTGCTCCGCTGCTCCTTAAAGGGCCATACCCGCTCCGGGGTCACCATTAGTAATGGCCTAAGAAAGTGAAGTTCAGCATGAGTCTGCCTACAGAACTTGTCCCCATAGACCACGCCATGTCCGCACCTGAGGTAACGGAGCAGGTGGCCCCCAATGAGCCTTCTGTAATTCACGCAGATGAGAACAGGGGGCCCGCCGCTGCGGCAGCATCCAGCCTGATGCCGCTGACCATGCCATATTGTTTCGGGGCCCCCTGGTTCCCGCAATACTCCAGGGAAGCCCACAAACTGAAGGACTTTAAAGACCAGATCATGGCCTTATTCCGGCTCTATCCTATCTCCGCGGAGCAACAGATGGAGATCCTCTTAGCGCAGTTAGAAGGGGCCGCCCGCAGGGAAGTCATGTCATGGCCCAGCTCTGAAAAAAATAATATGGGACAGATCTTTGATCGCCTCTGCACCACGTTTGAAGCTAGGACGGTGTCGGAAGTTAAGATACGATTTTTGAGCAGAAAGCAACAGCCCGGTGAGTCACTCCGTGATTTTGCTTTGTCCCTGCAAGAGACCTTGAGGGCCGTGGTCCAGGTGGCTGAAGACCAGGACCAGACTCTGAGAGAGCAGTTCATTGCGGGTGTAAACACTGAACACTTAAAGGGCCAGCTGAGGATGCTGTCGGCCCAACACCCCAATTGTGCGTTTTTGGACTTTAAGGAGCTGGCCATCAGTATCCTGGGTCAAAACCCACCCACAGGGCCGGCAGCCTCCCTTGAACCTCAGGCCTGCCAGCCAAAAATTATTGATGTGAAAACGTCCGGAGCCAGTCAAGCCACCCAGGCTCCAGTAACAGATGTCGTAGCGGCGTTAATGGAGCAAGTTAACCATCTCACTAAGAGCCTGGAAAAGGTGTGCAGGAAAATAGAGGAATGGGAAAGACCATTGTTAATGGAAGACGAAAGCCCCCTACCTCAAAGGCTCCTCCTGCCTGCATATAAAGAGGTCTACCCCAAAGAACCCGATGAGCGACCGAGTTACCGGTCTAAGGCTGGGTTCACACGGGCGTGACGGATTGGCTCAGGATGCGTTCAGGGTGCGTTCAGTGAAACTCGCACTATTTTGCAAGCAAGTTCAGTCAGTTTTGTCTGCGATTGCGTTTAGTTGTTCAGTTTTTTCCGCGCGGGTGCAATGCGTTTTGATGCGTTTTTCACGCGCGTGATAAAAAACTGAAGGTTTACAAACAACATCTCTTAGCAACCATCAGTGAAAAACGCATCGCACCCGCACTTGCTTGCGGATGCAGTGCGTTTTTCACGCAGCCCCATTCACTTCTATGGGGCCTGTCCTGCGTTACAAACGCAGAATATAGAACATGCTGCGATTTTAAAGCATTGCAGAAGTGATGCGTGAAAAAAAACGCTCATGTACACAGATCCATTGAAATGAATGGTGCCGGATTCAGTGCGGGTGCAATACGTTCACCTACCGCATTGCACCCGCGCGGAAATCTCGCCCGTGTGAACTCAGCCTAAGAATCGCAAACAGCCTGTCTGCACCTATTGAAAAAATATGGCCATACTGAAACAACGTGTTGGCAGTTAAACGGGCCACCCCCGAGGCCGAGGACCGCCCCTCGGGAGGTAGAACAGTAGGTCCAAAGGATCCAAGTTGGATGCCGAGATACGTGGGATGTCATCCGAAAATTAACATATGCATCAACGGGATACCTTTTGAAGCCCTGCTGGATACTGGGTCTCAGGTCACCACCATCCAACGACCCACCTTTGACAAATTCTGGGATTCAAGTCTCCTCACCCAGCTACCAGAATTCTGGCTGGATATCATTGCTAGCAACGGCAAGCCAGTTAAAGTCCATGTGTACTGGGAACCTACCCTTCAGGTGGGAGAAGCCACCTTACCACAGCAAGGTGTGATTGTGGTGCAAGCCGGAGATAAAGGGGGACACCCCGTGATCTTAGGGACTAATGTCTTTAAAAATTGTTACTCCGAGGTACTTGAGGCCCTGAACCAGTCCATACCTTCAGCTTCACCTGCTTCTAAAAGAGTCATTCAAAAGACTATCAGTGTGCTGTGTGCTCAGCAAAAATTTGCGAATGGAAAAGGAGAAATTTGCACTGCCGGTGATCCTGCAACCGAATTCCCAAATCCTTTTGTGGTGCCGTGCTGTACTAGGGATCCAGGGCCAAGACTATCAAGCCCTGTTGGAGCCTATCCAGATTAAAAATCATCCCTTCGTGCGAGCAGTCAAGAGCCTGGTGACCGTATCTCAAGGTAAAGTGCCTGTCCGTTTGATTAATTTCAGTGATCACCCTGTTGCTCTCTCTAAGCACTGCCCTGTTGCTCAGCTTTTACAGGTATCCCTCCAGGATGTTATCTGTCTACCTGCCACGGAAAACGTCTGGAACTGCACAGAGCAGCAGCGCCCCTGCCAGCGCCTCTTCAGTATCCTGGTGGGTGGAACTTCATGTGGGGAACGAATCCACCCCGAAGGATCAAATAGAGGGAGTCCTGAATCTGGTGAAGGAGCACCACCAGGCCTTTAGCAAGCACTCCACGGACTATGGAGAGGTCAGTGTAATCAAACACACCATACCTACTGGCTCTCATCCTCCTATCAGGGAGAGATACAGACCCATACCACCTACTACCTATCAGTCCGTAAAAGAGATGATACAGGAAATGAAGGACTCTAATATAATCCGGGACTGTCATAGTCCCTGGGCTGCGCCCCTAGTTCTTGTTTGTAAAAAAGATGGCAGCATTAGATTCTGCGTGGACTATAGAAAAATTTATCAAATCACCCACAAAGACGCTTATCCGTTGCCACGCATTGGAGAGTCTTTGACCCCCCTGGGGTCATCAGCCTACTTCTCGACTCTGGACTTAACCAGTGGATACTGGCAGGTACCTATAGCCCCAGAAGACCGGGAAAAGACCGCTTTCACTACGCCTATATGGGCCTGTTTGAATTTAACTACATGCCTTTCGGACTGTATAATGCTCCAGGGACGTTCCATCAGTTGATGGAGCGTTGTTTAGGCCATAAGAACTTTGAGACTGTATTGCTATACTTGGATGACGTCATTATCTGGCCGAAGTGTTTCAAGTCCTCGCTAAATATGGCCTTAAAATCAAGCTGTCCAAGTGCCATCTGCTGAAACCAGCTGCGAAGTACCTGGGACATGTTGTTAGTGCAGAAAGAGTCCAGCCTGATCCTGACAAACTTGCTGCTGTCCGTAATTGTCCTACTCCCACCACCGTGAAAGAGGTGAGAAGTTTCCTCAGTTTTGCAGGATATTACAGATGCTTCATCCCGTATTTTGCACAAATTGCGGATCCGATCCAGGAACTTTTGAGGGGACATCCCAAAAAGAGTCCAAAGACTCCTATCCCTGTTGAAGGGAATGAAGAACGGGAGATTGCCTTCCAGCTCTTGAAGAAGAAGCTGACCGAACCCCCTGTCCTGGGTTACCCGGATTATCAGAAGCCATTTCTATACGGATGCCAGTAAAAGAGGCCTGGGAGCCGTGTTGGCTCAGGTGCAAGACAACAAAGAGAGGGTGATTGCCTATGCCAGCAGATCCCTGAGGGGAGCTGAGAAAAACTATCAAAATTATAGTTCCCTCAAGCTGGAGTTCCTTGCTTTAGTGTGGGCTGTGACTGAAAAATTCAAGGACTACCTTGCTGCCACTCCGTTTGTCGCCTTCACTGACAACAATCCCCTGGCGCATCTGAATACAGTCAAGTTAGGGGCTCTGGAGCAAAGATGGGCCTCCCGCCTTGCCAACTATGACTTCACTGTGAAATACCGGGCAGGTCGCTCAAATGATAATGCTGATGCCCTGTCTCGGCTTCCCACTACAGAAGCACCAGATGAACCAAAAGATGCCTGGGAAGAAGTGGAGATGCCGGCGTTTTACAACAAGTTTGCTCAGCAAGATAATGTTCACACTGAAAATCACTCAGCTGCTGATCCCTCTCCACCGACTAATCCTGAGTCCAGGGGCGAACAAGAAAGGTGGATTAAGCTCCAGTCAGAAAGTAGAGTCCTCGGTGAACTGCTCGACTTCCTTACTAGTGGAAGAACTCCTGAGAGAGTCTGCAGGAAGAGTGCAGACCCAGAACTATTGAAATTGTGGAGACATTTCAATAGTGGTGACATCGCCACCAACTACTCCTTCAAAAAGGCCTGTTGCTAAGAAGGAGCCTGGATCCAGTGTCCTGCGATAGGGTGTACCAGATCCTCATACCACGTCGAGACGCTAGTCTTGTGTTAGAGATGTATCATAACCGGTCCGGACACTTCGGCGTGCAGAAAACGGAGGCCACCATTCGCAGAAGGTTCTATTGGATTGGGATGAGAGCAGACATTGAAAAGTGGTGCCTGGAGTGTACTACCTGTGCTGTCGGGAGAAGTGAGCGCCATGACCGGAGAGCGCCTCTCCACCCTATCGTGAGTAAAACTCCCCTGGAGCTTGTTGCTATTGAACATGTGAAGTTGGAGCCAAGTCGCTCAGGTTATACTTATGCCATGCCTATTATTGATCACTTCACTAAGTTTGTTGTAGCAGTGCCTGTGAAAGACCTGACAGCCAAGACTGCGGCAGAAGCGTTCTGGAAGCATTTCCTCCTGCCCTACGGCTCCCCAGAGAGAATCCTCACCGACCAGGGGTCTGCGTTTGAATCACAGTTGTTCCAGGAGTTGTGCCTGCTACATAATTGCCAGAAGGTCCGTATCACAGCCTATCATCCGCAAGGTAACGGACTCTGTGAAAAAATGAATCAAGCTCTCATCGAAATGTTGAGAGCAGTGCCCCCTGAGACTAGGGGTAACTGGCCTACTCTGCTGCCACAACTTATGTATACGTATAACAATACAATTCACTGCTCCACCGGGTACACACCCTTTTATTTGATGTTCGGCCATCAAAGGAGGCTACCTGCTGATCACTCCCTGGACGAGAAAATACCTGATGTCATCAACCCACTACCAAAGACTGATTGGGTGGTGGAGCATCAAAGACGTCTTCTTAATGCCAAAGAGATTGTTCAGGAGCGCATGGAAAGTGCCCGAGAGCGGCAGCAAAGAGACTATGACCTGGCTGCTCATTCGGAACTTCTTGCTATAGGAGACGTGGTGTGGTTGAAGAATAACCACCGAACCAGCAAGCTGGACAGTAAGTGGGAGAGGACGTGTACCAAATTTCCAGGGAAGGTAAAGGCTCTCAGATCGTACACAGGAACCGTTTAAAGCCCTGCATAGAAGGAGAAACTGCAACAGAGGACATTGAGCCAGAGTCTCCTGAGCCAGAGTCGTCGGCCCAACCTGTTGATCCTATGCAGGCCGTTGATAACCTGTTACATGACAAAGGGCAACTTCATTGGTTCCTCACACCCTGGTTGAACTTGGTGGTACCGGCTCCAGTTCCTGCTAGTCCTCAACCTCAGGAGGAGCTGTCCCAGGGTATACCTGAAAGGACTCCAGAACCTGCGGATTCCTCTGGCCCCCCTGAGCCAAGGCAGGAAGAGTCTCTTCCAGTAAGGAGATCCACGCGGCCTACTAAAGGGCACCCACCTATGAGATTTGGAGACTACATTGTTGACCAGAGTAACTCCTCCCGGAAAACCCCTGTTTAACTGTCTACAAGACCCGGGTACGGACTCATTTAGTTCTTTTGAGCCTCCAGGAACTTATGTCATATTTGTATTTTATTATTATGGACTATCCTGGTTATTCCTGATACGCTGTACCAGGTCAGCACCCCTGTTCCCTATATTATCCTGTGGGAAGAGAACGACGCCCCTTTTCACCGCACTTGTTCTTTTGCCAGCGGAGCTGCCTGATATTTTCCTTGCAAATGTAGTGTTTGTTGTATATGCCTGCTTTGCATTTTTGTCTTTCAGATCACAGTTTCCATCTAGGCGGGCCCCCTGTGTTGCGCCGAGGACGGGCAACCTCAAAGTAGCGGTTTATGTAGTGTCCCACTACGTAATGGTGGGCACTACTAAGGGTCATGTTGCCCCACCTCCTGTGGGAAATTGCTATGGTATTTTATATTGCAATGTAATGTATAATGTCATGTTAATTCCTGTGTACCAGGCCTGTTAGGGGTGTAATTTCTCCTCCCAAGGAGTTAGTTCAGTCTAATCCAGGAGACTAAGTAGCTCAGGCTAGCCTGCCTGAGGTCCCTGAGCAAGGGAAGCTCAGAAGTTAATCCAGGGGAAGAAGTTACCTCCTGAAGATATATAGCACCTTTAAAAGTACAGTGCAGAGCCACTTTTATCCAGCCAAATAGAAAGCTCAAGGGCAGAAGGATATTTACAGCAAGAGGATATATACCGGAGGAAGTTTTCCCTACCCAAGGATAAAGCCAGCAATAGGGCATACGGGCCTTGGTGAAAGCCAGACAGGATCTGAGGAAAGTACAGCCTGATCTGTAAGTGTTATTCCCTCTGAGTATCTTGCAAACACTTTGCCTGTCAATTGTATGAAGCCTGCCTGTATTCAACATTATACATATGGAACTAACTGAAGACTGTAAATAGTTGATCTGTTCAGTAAAAAGAAGTTCTGGTTCACTGCAACTATGTGTACCTCAATTCTTCCTACAAAAAATTGGTGTGCCACCGTTACCGGCACTGGCGTCACAAACTATAAGGGATCTTGCCACAGGCACACTAAACCTAAAACACCCAGGGCACCTCACCTACCACCTGGCCTGGTCCCTATACACAGAGAGTGCCCCAGAGGATCCATGTGCCAGCCTCTCCATCACTGCTGTACGCCTGCCCAGGGTATATAAAACTGTGAGTACCAAGAACAACCCTCGGTTTGTTAACTTCCCCTGTGACCTCACATTCGCTCACCCTGCAGGGCTGCGTACTGCAAGAGCAGGGAGAGTGCAGCTGCTGCTTATTTAATAAAGAAATAGTTAGCTAGGCCAGTGTTCTGTGTCCACTCCAGTCCTCAAAGACTCATCTGATCTGCTGTAAGGACAGCGTCCTGACAGCACCCGAAAAAGCCCTTTTTTGAAAAAAAATTCACAAAAGGCAATCCCCAACCTGTACTCTATTGTGGAAAAAGGAAGTCATGGCATGTCTGGCACACAGTATTGGGGCAAGGGTCCATCTGACCACTGATACCTGGTCTGCAAAGCACGGTCAGGGCAGGTATATAACGTAAACTGTGCATTGGTGACGTAAACCTGCTGACGGCTGCCAAGCATGGAATGCGTGGCTCTGCAGAGGAGTTGGTGACACCGCCACGACTTGCAGGCAGGCTTGCTGCCACCTCCTCTACTCTTCCTACTCCATCCTCTTCCATAACCTCCTCGGCTGAGTCCTCTTTTGCTGCTGCGTCTTGCTCCACATCAACTGCACCCCCCCAGCTCCCCAGGGGCTATTCCACATCCCGGATACGACAGTGTCACACCGTCTTGGGGTTGACTTGCCTGAAAGCAGAGAGTCACACCGGACCAGCACTCATGTCCGCCCTGAACACACAGGTGGATCAGGGCTGACCCCGCACCAACTGGAGATCGGCAAAGTGGTGTGTGACAACGGAAGCAATTTGTTGGCGGCATTGAATTTGGGCAAGTTGACACATGTGCCGTGCATGGCACATGTGTTGAATCTGATCGTACAACGCTTTGTGCATAAGTACCCAGGCTTACAGGACGTCCTCAAGCAGGCCAGAAAGTTGTGTGGCCATTTCAGGCGTTCCTACATGGCCATGGCGCGTTTTTCCGATATTCAGCGGCGAAACAACATGCGACAGCCCGACACGTTGGAATTCAACACTCCTAATGTTCGACTGCCTGCTCCAACAAGAAAAATCCGTCAACGAGTTTTTGTATAACCGGGGTGCTAGGACAGCCTATGCGGAGCTGGGTATTTTTTTGCCAAGTTACTGGACGCTCATGCGCAATGCCTGTAGGCTCATGCGTTTTTTTGAGGAGGTGACAAACCTAGTCAGTCGCACCGAAGGCACCATCAGTGACATCATCCCATTTGTTTTCTTCCTGGAGAGTGCCCTGCGAAGAGTGCTGGATCAGGCCGTAGATGAGTGTGAAGAGGAAGAGTTGTGGTCACCATCACCACCAGAAACAGCCTTGTGGCGAAAATAACCTCGACACTGGGTTTTGGAGGGGCCTGGTTGCCAGCCTCTTGCCCCAGGATTATGGGCCCTCTCATCAGCCCATGCAAAACTTAAACCCCATGGCGATTTGACTGTGTTTGTGGCATCTGAGCGCTCAGATCCAAGCCATATGGGGACATGTGGGGTTTTGAGGTGTGTGACAGAACCATCTGTCTGTGTAATTGTATTGTATGTTATGTGAGGGTACCCAGATAGCTCATTTTATTGTATTCATGTTGTCTGAGTGCCATTCACCTAATAATATGCACTCAGACTTGAGCTATTTGGGAATATGTTAAATGTCTGTGTTTGCTGTGGGGGTGTGACATTGTGTGTTTGGGTGGTGATTCCTGTCCTGTTGTATCCACATGTGTATTGGCGATTTCCCTTTGTCCTGAGAGATAATTGAATTACTCCTCGGGTGTCTCCAGGGCAGAGAGGAGGAAACCATGATGCATTGTGGGGATGTGTTGTGTCTGTGTATCCTGAGTGCTAGGTATCTGTCCTGTGTCACAGTCTTCCTTCTGGTCCCCTAGGGGCGTGTACACCAGATGGGGACCTGCATAAATACGGCCGGGTAGCCCTCAATAAAGTGTTCCTGTTTTACACTCAACATAGAGCCTCGTCTCATGTGTGTGGGGATTGCTATACTTGTATACTCCCCTGGCTATTACTCCTAGCTCTTGTAAGAGCTGTTCCTGGTTCCTGTGGTGGTATCGGTGTCGAGCGGAGTGCTTGGAGTCCTCGGGAGGCACTGGGAGAATTTATCAACGGAGGTACCCGGTCGGGGTGCTAGGAGATCCGTTACATTGGTGGCAAGCGGTGGGATCGTTCTCACAGCCCAGAAGGACAGCTACAAAGAAATATCATTCCCTAGAATTACAATTTGAGGGCAACGCATGTCCCAGTACAGCGTCTCTGACATCAGCAGGATGGAAACAGTAGTGGCATACGATGAGGAAGACCTGGATGGCCGGGATGCATTAAGGAAAGGCATCTGGTACCAGGCCCTGGATAATGTACAATACCAGCGAGGCGAGAGTCTCCCCAGTGAAGAGCAGCGATTGCAGAAGCAAGTGGCCCTGCGGATGCCCTTCTTGGGAGAGCAGCCCCTGGAGGAATGGGTGAAGTAACTAGAGCACCGGGTATGGCAGGAGCTATGGCTGGAGGATGCCTACCAGGCGCTCTGGTGGTATATGGCACAGTATATACCCTGGACAGCTGAACATGACAAGCCAGAGGGAGAGCCGTTTGATGGTCCTGGCTTGTTATGGGAGTCCTTTGCAGAGCCTGACTTCGGGAGCCCTGCACAGTCCAGACTTCAGGACATTTTCTTTGAGAGGGAGGCTAGGCAGGATTGGGATGACCCCCATGAGGTAGAGAAAGACCTGGCTCACCTAGCAACTCTGGAGTGGGAACTGGAGCAGGACTACCGAGATCTCTTCCACTCCATTGGGAAGGCTCAGCAGGAGAGCAGAGTGTCAGACCCAGGTCCAGAGCCCTTCAGCTGGGAGGATATTGTATATGTTTACTGGGAAGAACCCCAGGTGGCCGGTGGAGATGGGACCGAGGTCTCTCCACTGCTCCTGCAGGGAATTGTGAGCCCAGTCTCCATTCCCCAGCGGCAGGCTGAGTTACAGGGGGCAGAGACAGTCAGTCCTGTCCCCAAGCGGCAGAGTGTCCTACAGGGAACAGAGAGCCCAGTCTACTTTCCCCAGCAACAGGACTCTGTATTGGGAGCGGAAACAGTCAATCTCCCTCCCAGAGGCTGGAAGTATGTATGGGAGAGGAGCTTGTTACCCCCTCTCCCTATTGGCAGTGTGAATTGCAGGGAATTGGGAGCCCAGTCTCCATTCCCCAGCGGCTGGGTGATTTACAGGGAATTGGGAGCCCAGTCTCTATTCCCCAGCGGCCGTGTGATTTATTGGGAATTGGGAGCCCAGTCTCCATTCCCCAGCGGCCGTGTGATTTATTGGGAATTGGGAGCCCAGTCTCCATTCCCCAGCGGCTGTGTGATTTATTGGGAATTGGGAGCCCAGTGTCCATTCCCCAGCGGCAGGCGGAGTTACAGGGGGCAGAGACAGTCGGTCCTGTCCCCCAGCGGCAGAATGTCCAGCAGGGAATAGAGAGCCCAGTCTCCTTTCCCCAGCAGCAGGACACTGTATTAGGAGCGGAGACGGTCGGTCACCCTCCCCAGCGGCTGGAAGTATGTATGGGAGAGGAGCTTGTTACCCCCTCTCCCCAGCGGCAGCTTAACGCACCAGGGGGAGACAGTAAGCCCCACAACAGTGCAGATGGGACCGTGGTCTCTGCACTTACAGCACAGGGGGTAGGGACAGTCGGTCCTGTCCCCCAGCAACAGGGCTGTTTAGCCAAAGGGGAGACAGTCGGTCTCCCCCTCCAACAACCAGACTCCAACCAGGCTTCTTCCGTGGTAGCGCTGGCACCAGAGCGCTGCCCACAAAGCAACCTCCACTCCAAACCAGGGAGCAACACAGAGACCGGGAGTACCAGCTACCAACATAACCTTGGTGGACTCACTGGACAGAGACAGGCTACCAAATTCAACAGGTCCAGTATTTGGTTGTGGGTGGGCTGCCAGACTAACTCAGGTACCGACCGGCGGGAGGTCGGGTATCTGGTTAGTCTTCCCTGGGAGGGGGAGATGTGTGGCGAAAATAACCTCGCCACTGGGTTTTGGAGGGGCCTGGTTGCCAGCCTCTTGCCCCAGGATTATGGGCCCTCTCATCAGCCCATGCAAAACTTAAACCCCATGGCGATTTGACTGTGTTTGTGGCATCTGAGCGCTCAGATCCAAGCCATATGGGGACATGTGGGGTTTTGAGGTGTGTGACAGAACCATCTGTCTGTGTAATTGTATTGTATGTTATGTGAGGGTACCCAGATAGCTCATTTTATTGTATTCATGTTGTCTGAGTGCCATTCACCTAATAATATGCACTCAGACTTGAGCTATCTGGGGAAATGTTAAATGTCTGTGTTTGCTGTGGCGGTGTGACATTGTGTGTTTGGGTGGTGATTCCTGTCCTGTTGTATCCACATGTGTATTGGCGATTTCCCTTTGTCCTGAGAGATAATTGAATTACTCCTCGGGTGTCTCCAGGGCAGAGAGGAGGAAACCATGATGCATTGTGGGGATGTGTTGTGTCTGTGTATCCTGAGTGCCACGTATCTGTCCTGTGTCACAGTCTTCCTTCTGGTCCCCTAGGGGCGTGTGTACACCAGATGGGGACCTGCATAAATACGGGCGGGTAGCCCTCAATAAAGTGTTCCTGTTTTACACTCAACATAGAGCCTCGTCTCATGTGTGTGGGATTGCTATACTTGTATACTCCCCTGGCTATTACTCCTAGCTCTTGTAAGAGCTGTTCCTGGTTCCTGTGGTGGTATCGGTGTCAAGCGGACTGCTTGGAGTCCTCGGGAGGCACTGGGAGCATTTATCAACGGAGGTACCCGGTCGGGGTGCTAGGAGATCCGTTACAAGCCTTATCAGCATCGCTTGCTGGACCTGCGGCAACGCTGGAAGAGGAGTCTGAGGAAGAGGAGTCAGAGGAGGAATGTGGCTTTGAGGAGGAGGAATACCAACCACAGCAGGCATCCCAGGGTGCTCGTTGTCACCTATCTGGTACCCGTGGTGTTGTACGTGGCTGGGGGAAGAACAGACCTTCAATGAGATCAGTGAGGATGAGGAACGGGACATGAGTATCTCGGCATCCAACCTTGTGCAAATGGGGTCTTTCATGCTGTCATGCCTGTTGAGGGACCCTCGTATAAAAAACCTGAAGGAGAACGACCTGTACTGGGTGGCCACGCTACTAGACCCCCGGTATAAGCAGAAAGTGGCTGAAATGTTACAGAATTACCGGAAGTCGGAAAGGATGCAGCAGTTACAAAACAAGTTAAAAAGTATGCTTTACACAGCGTATAAGGGTGATGTCACAGCACAACGGGAATCTAACAGGGGAAGAGGTGAAAGTAATCCTCTTCCTACCACGACCACGCCGGCAAGGACAGGACACTTTACAGATGGAGTACATGCAGAGCTTTTTAAGTCCTACGCATCGCCACAGCCCTTCGGGGTCCACCCTCAGAGAACGACTCGACCGACAGGTAGCAGACTACCTCGCCTTAACTGCAGATATCAACACTCTGAGGAGCGATGAACCCCTTGACTACTGGGTGTGCAGGCTTGACCTGTGGCCTGAGCTATCCCAATTTGCGATAGAACTTCTGGCCTGCCCCGCTTCAAGTGTCCTGTCAGAAAGGACCTTCAGCGCAGCAGGAGGTATTGTCACTGAGAAGAGAAGTCGCCTAGGTCAAAAAAGTCTAGATTACCTCACCTTCATTAAGATGAATTAGGCATGGATCCCGAAGGGACTGACAGTGGGGGATGCATTTGACTAAAAAAGGCCTGATGAGATGCCTTGGGCTAAAAATGGTCCACACGCTGCTGTATTTTATCTCTGTATGCCGGATGACTTGCGTGACTTCTCCGCCACCAACTAGGGTTCAAGCCGCAATGTTTTAGTGCACTTTCTGCCTGGAAAACATCAACAATACCTAATTTTTCTGGCCTCTGGTGCTGCACGGTGGCTGCAAAAACAAAACAAAAAAAAAGGCACATACATGTGTCAATTCCCCTTCGTGATCATTACCTTGTTGTAGTGAAGGGGCTTGCATATCACAATGAAGCGATCACCTCTATGAGGTGGCAATGGCAATGTTGGCACACCCCAGGTTGATAAGGTCGTTGCTTCATTGTGAACAGACCAAAAGCGATCGGCTGGATAATTTTGCATAGAAAAAAAACATTAATTTTCTTTGTGATCATCTAAGGTGATCAGTAAAGCCTACTAGGCCAACAATGGGCCCACACTGCAGAATCATTGTTTTCTGGGTCACTTAACTGTCACTGAACTACCTCAGCACGACCATAGGCTTTGAAAAACCGCCATCGCCTGCAATCTCCCAAATGTGCGCACAAGCACAGTCATCACTACACCAAGATTGACGCATAGAGGAATAAAATTGATGTCATAAGTGTGTCAACTATTGATAACTCTTTGCGGTTGTCTAAACTCTATTCGATACACGTCCCCTGATAGGGGACGTAACAGGGAGTAAACTGATAAGAATAGTACTACTTAACACACCACTCGTATAGGGTGGCACAGTACATTGCATGGTGCACGCGCAGTGCCCTAAATTGGAAATAATAGGACCAACCAAGCATCTTTTTCCATCTCCCAGTTCCTAAAATCTATTCCATACACTGGCCCCTGATAGGGGACGTAACAGGGATTAAACTGATACGAATAGTACTACTTAACATACCACTCATATAGGGTGGCACAGTACATTGCACAGCGCACGCGTCGTGCCCCAAATTGGAAGTAAGAGGACCAACCAAGCATCTTTTTCCATCTCCTGGTTCCTAAAATCTATTCCATACACCGGCCCCTGATAGGGGACGTAACGGGGATTAAACTGATAGGAATAGTACTACTTAGCATACCACTCATATATAGTGTTGAGCAGGAGGTGCCATATTCGATTTCGTGATATTTTGCGAATATTCGTCTTATATTCGTCGAAATCGAATATTCATCATTATTGTATTTATCGCGATTAATATGCGATTTAATCATTCGCATATTGCGATTTTTAAGCTTAGAATTAGAAGTTATAAATTATAACTTCTAATTGCCTTATAATTTAATAAGGCAACTTTCCTATTCTTTAATCTTGGAAATCTAGATTTAACACGGATATAGCGCTATATGTCTTTGTTAATAAAAGAATCAAGATAGCAAAGTATTCTTTATTCTACATCAACGAAGATAGCGAAGTATTCTACATCAACGAAGATAGTGAAGTATTCTACATCAACGAAGATAGCGAAGTATTTTACATCAACAAAGATAGCGAAATATTCTACATCAACGAAGATAGCGAAGTATTCTACATCAACGAAGATAGCGAAGTATTCTACATCTTCCTCGGTTAATAATAATTGCAAATATTATCGCATTGAGATTACAAATTAGCACTGCTAGATTCCATATTCGCTAACTTCGTTAATTCTAGCAAGCTGACCCATTCCATTAGAGACCCAGCAGCAGCTACAAGTTTAAATCGCAATGCGATTAATATAACATGAATTAATCGCATTGCGAATTCAACTTAGACCTGGTTTACTAAATTAGCGAGGATGACGAATATATTTATTAGTCAAATCGAAATATTCTCCATCTTCGCTAATTCAAGAAAGCCAACCATTGTAAACCAGGTACAAGTTAAAATCGTTATGCGATTTATTCAAGTTATATTATTCACATTGCGATTGCAACTTGATTCTCACATCCGACAGTACATTCTAGCATGGAGGCGTTCCCATGGTGATGGGGACGCTCCATGCGCACGGGAAGTAGATAGAGGCGGCAACGGGCACTGACTTGAGCAGGCAGGGAGCAAGAAATCCTCTCTTAAAAGTACTGCTTTTGGACAAAGCTAGGGTAACAATAAAAATAGAAGAAAAAAAAACGAATATTCGAAATAACGAATATATAGCCCTATATTCGAAATATTCGCGAATTAGCGAAGTGCCGATATTCTCTTAAAAATTTCGATATTCGAATATTTGCGCTCAACACTACTCATATAGGGTAGCACAGTACATTGCACGGCGCACGCGCAGTGCCCCAAATTGGAAGTAAGAGGATCGACTAAGCATCTTTTTCCATCTCCCAGTTCCTAAAATCTATTCTATACACCGGCCCCTGATAGGCGACGTAACAGGGATTAAACTGATAGGAATAGTACTATTTAACATACCACTCATATCTGGTGGCACAGTACATTGCACGGCACACGCGCAGTGCCCCAAATTGGAAGTAAGAGGACCGACCAAGCATCTTTTTCCATCTCCCAGTTCCTAAAATCTATTCCATACACCGGCCCCTGATATGGGACGTAACAGGGATTAAACTGATAGGAATAGTACTATTTAACATACCACTCATATAGGGTGGCACAGTACATTGCACGGCGCACGCGCAGTGCCCCAAATTGGAAGTAAGAGGACCAACCAAGCATCTTTTTCCATCTCCCGGTTCCTAAAATCTATTCCATACACCGGCCCCTGATAGGGGACGTAACAGGGATTAAACTGATAGGAATAGTACTACTTAACATACCACTCATATAGGGTAGCACAGTACATTGCACGGCGCACGCGCAGTGCCCCAAATTGAAAGTAAGAGGACGGACCAAGCATCTTTTTCCATCTTCCGGTTCCTAAAATCTATTCCATACACGTCCCCTGATAGGGGACAAAACAGAGATTAAACTGGTAAGAACTGATTTTTTTTAATTGAAAAAAAAGAGGACAGCCTCTGCGGAGCTGGGTATTTTTTGGCCGCTTTACTGAGCGCTCATGCACAATGGTTGTAGGCTCATGCATCCTTTTGCGGAGGTGACAAACCTGGTCAGTCAAACCCAAGGCAACATCATCGACCTCATCCCATATGCGTTTTTTCTGGAGCGTGCCCTGCGAAGAGTGCTGGATCAGGCCGTAGATGAGCATGAAGAGGAAGAGTTGTGGTCACCATCACCACCAGAAGCAGCCTTGTCGTCGTCGATTGCTGGACCTTCGGCAACGCAGAGAGAGGAGTCTGAAGAAGAGAAGTCAGAGGAGGAAGGTGGCTTTTAGGAGGTGGAAGACCAACCACAGCAGGCGTCCCAGGGGGCTTGTTGTCACCTTTCGGGGACCCTTGGTGCTGTACGTGGCTGTGTGGAGGAAGAGACCTTCAATGACGTCAGTGAGGACAAGGAACGGGACATGGCTAGCTTGGTATCCAACCTTGTGCAAATGGGGAGTTTGCGGTTTTGCAAATGGACTATTTGCGGTTGTTTGCGGTGCATTAAATGGGGAGTTTGGTCTGTCAGAGTTTGGTCTGTCACTGTGAAGTGGGCGTAACCCTTACACTACCTAATCAATACAACATTATACCTGATCATATACACACACTGGATGTTTTAAAGCACGTTATTCCAAACAATTTAGGAATGTTAGGTGATTTACGCCCTTTATGGATTAAAACCCGACTCTGTGTCAACTACGTAATTTTCCATGGGAGTTTTGCCATGGATCCCCCTCCGGCATGCCACAGTCCAGGTGTTAGTCCCCTTGAAACAACTTTTCCATCACTATTGTGGCTAGAAATAGTCCCTGTGGGTTTTAAAATTCGCCTGCCTATTGAAGTCTATGGCGGTTCGCCCGGTTCGCGAACATTCGCGGAAATTCGCGTTTGCGAACGGAAAATTTTATGTTCGCGACATCTCTAATAGTGACAGCTCTTTGGATCTCATCTTGAGAGTTGACAGCAACAGATTCCAAATGCAAATAGCACACTAGAAATTAACTCTGGACCTTTTATCTGCTCATTGTATTTGGGATAATGAGGTAATAACACACACCTGGCCATTGAACAGCTGAGAAGCCAATTGTTCCATTACTTTTGGTCCCTTAACAAGTGGGATGCACATATGCAAACTATTGTAATTCCTGCACCGTTCACCTGATTTGGATGTAAATACCCTCAAATTAAAGCTGACCGTCTGCAGTTAAAGCACATCTTGGTAGTTTAACCACTTCCCATCTGGGCCCTTTGCCCCCTTCCTGACCAGGCCAAATTTTGCAAAACTGACATATCTCACTTTATGTGGTAATAACTTTGGAACGCCTTTATTTATCCAAGTCATTCAGAGATTGTTTTCTCGTGACACATTGTACTTCATGATAGTCATAAATTTGAGTCAAAATATTTCACCTTTATTTATGAAAAAATTCCAAATTTACCCAAAAATTTGAAAAATTCGCAATTTTCTAAATTTCAATTTCTCTGCTTTTAAAACAGAAAGTGATACCTCATGAAATATTTATTATTTAACATTCCCCATATGTCTACTTTATGTTGGCATCATTTTGGAAATGTCATTTTATTTTTTTAGGACGTTAGAAGGCTTAGAAGTTTAGAAGCAATTCTTCAAATTTTTAAGAAAATTGCCAAAACCCACTTTATAAGGACCAGTTCAGGTCTGAAGTCACTTTGTGGGGCTTACATAGTGGATACCCCCATAAATGACACCATTGTAGAAACTACACCCCTCAAGGTATTCAAAACCGATTTTACAAACTTTGTTAACACTTTAGGCGTTCCACAAGAATTAAAGGAAAATGGAGATCAATGGGCACACGGCAGGGCGCAGAAGGAAAGGAACTCCACATGGTTTTTAGATGCCATGTCCCATTTGAAGCCCCCTGATGCACCCTTACAGTAGAAACTCCCAAGAAGTGACCCCATTTTGGAAACTAGGGGATAAGGTGCCAGTTTTATTAGTACTATTTTTGGGTACATATGATTTTTTGATCATTCATTATAACACTTTATGGGGCAAGGTGACCAAAAAATTGGTTGTTTTAGCACAGTTTCTATTTATTTATTTTTACAGCGTTCACCTGAGGGGTTCAGTCAAGTGACATTTTTATAGAGCAGATTGTTACGGACGTGGCAATACCTAATATGTATACTTTTTCTCATTTATTAAAGTTTTACACAATAATAGCATTTTTGAAACAAAAAAATTATGTTTTAATGTGTCCATGTTCTGAGAGCTATAGTTTTTTTATTTTTTGAGAGATTTTCTTATGTAGGGGCTCATTTTTTGCGGGATGAGGTGACGGTTTTATTGGTACCATTTTGTGGGACATACGTGTTTTTGATCACTTGGTGTTGCACCTTTTGTGATGCAAGGTGACAAAAATTGCTTGTTTTGACACAGTTTTTTTTTTTTTTTTTTTACGGTGTTCACCCGAGGGGTTAGGTCATGTGATATTTTTATAGAGCTGGTTTTTACGGATGCGGCAATACCTAATATGTATACTTTTTTTTATTTGTTTCACTTTAACACAATAATAGCATTTTTGAAACCAAAAAAATGATATTTTAGTGTCTCCATGTTCTAAGAGCTATAGTTTTTTTATTTTTTGAGAGATTTTCTTATGTAGGGGCTCATTTTTTGCGGGATGAGGTGACGGTTTTATTGGTACCATTTTGTGGGACATACGCGTTTTTGATCACTTGGTGTTGCACCTTTTGTGATGCAAGGTGACAAAAATTGCTTGTTTTGACAGTTTTTTTTTTTTTTTTTTTACGGTGTTCACCCGAGGGGTTAGGTTATGTGATATTTTTATAGAGCTGGTTTTTACGGACGTGGCAATACTAAATATGTCTATTTTATTACTTACTTGGGATTTTTTTTTTTTTTACATGTGAAACTTTTTTTTATTTTATTTTTTCAACCCTTTATTTTATTTTTATTTTATTTTACACTTTTCGTCCCCCATAAGGTCATACAGGACCTCTGGGGGACATTTACTTCACTTTTTATTTTTTTTTACACTGTTGATTTCTCCTGTAACTGGGGCTGACATAGTAGCCCCAGTTACAGGACAAATGCACCCCTATAGAGGCTGTACAGCAGCAATCCTGCACTGTACAGCCTCACAGCAGGGCTGATCGAGGTCTCTGACATGACCGCCGGGCCGGAACAGGAAGCGCATAGCGCTTCCTTCTCTGCAGACACAGCGCTCGGTGAGCGCTGTGTCTGCAGCGATCGTGAAGGCAGGGACACCTGGGCACTGTCCCTGCCTTGTCTTAGGGTTGCCCTGCTGTCACTGACAGCGGGCAACCCGATCAGCAGCTGCACGATTAGCGTGCAGCTGCTATTTCTGACAGGACGTTTTAAAACGTGCTGTCAGAAATAGACGTCCACCCATAGGACGTTTATATCCTATGGGCGGACGTGAGGCGGTTAATTTCAAATCCATTGTGGTGGTGTATAGAGCCAAAAATGGTACAATTGTGTCGATGTCCCAATATTTATGGACCTGACTATATATATATATATATATATATATATATACACTCACCAGGCAGTTGCTTCAATGCATTTAGGGGTGTGGTCCTGGTCAAGACAATCTCCTGAACTCCAAACTGAATGTCAGAATGGGAAAGAAAGGGGATTTAAGCAATTTTGAGCGTGGCATGGTTGTTGGTGCCAGATGGGCCGGTCTGAGTATTTCACAATCTGCTCAGTTACTGGGATTTTCACGCATAACCATTTCTAGGGTTTACAAAGAATGGTGTGAAAAGGGAAAAACATCCAGTATGCGGAAGTCCTGTGGGCAAAAATGCCTTGTAGATGCTAGAGGTCAGAGGAGAATGGGCCGACTGATTTAAGCTGATAGAAGAGCAACGTTGACTGAAATAACCACTCGTTACAACCGAGGTATGCAGCAAAGCATTTGTGAAGCCACAACACGTACAACCTTGAGGCGGATGGGCTACAACAGCAGAAGACCCCACCGGGTACCACTCATCTCCACTACAAATAGGAAAAAGAGGCTACAATTTGCACGAGCTCACCAAAATTGGACTGTTGAAGACTGGAAAAATGTTGCCTGGTCTGATGAGTCTCGATTTCTGTTGAGACATTCAAATGGTAGAGTCCGAATTTGGCGTAAACAGAATGAGAACATGTATCCATCCTCTGATGGCTACTTCCAGCAGGATAATGCACCATGTCACAAAGCTCGAATCATTTCAAATTGGTTTCTTGAACATGACAATGAGTTCACTGTACTAAAATGGTCCCCACAGTCACCAGATCTCAACCCAATAGAGCATCTTTGGGATGTGGTGGAACGGGAGCTTCGTGCCCTGGATGTGCATCCCTCAAATCTCCATCAACTGCAAGATGCTATCCTATCAATATGGGCCAACATTTCTGAAGAATGCTATCAGCACCTTGTTGAATCAATGCCACGTAGAATTAAGGCAGTTCTGAAGGCAAAAGGGGGTCCAACACCGTATTAGTATGGTGTTCCTAATAATTCTTTAGGTCAGTGTATATATAAAAAATGTTTGTTAGTTTGTTTTTTTTGGGGGGGGAGAATATCCCAGGTGCTTTCATGGGCTCATGGAAAAGTGATTACCGATAAGTAATCTTAAAATTCCCTTATGCCCATGACAGCACCCTTGAGAGACGACTAGAATAGTACCTAGCTCAGGGTAGGACCACTGCCTGCAGAACTTTCCTGCCAAAAGCTAGCCGCTCCTTAGAGTCTAAGTCTAACCTGTAGTGGCGAAAGAAAGTACAGTGAGATTCCCCCCTACAAATTAGCTCTACAGATGATTCAGCCCTTTCTGCCCAAGTAGTAGAAATGGATCTGGTAGAGTGAGCACCAAATCCGAAAGCGGGCGATTCCCCTGCTGAAGAATAGGCTAAGGTACTGGCCTCTACTATACATCTAGATAGTGATCTGGAAGAAACTTTATTACCTCTATTTTTACCACCAAACTGTATAAAAAGTCTAGAGGATTTTCTCCATTGATTAGTGATTCTCAAATATTCTGATAGGCATCTTTTGACATCTAGACAGTGGAGCCTCCTCTATTTCTCAATCTTTGGGTCCTGATACAAGGATGGAAGAATAATATCTTAGGTCTAGAGTTGAGCGAACACCTGGATGTTCGGGTTCGAGAAGTTCGGCCGAATTTCCCGGAAATGTTCGGGTTCGGGATCCGAACCCGACCCAAACTTCATCCCGAACCCGAACCCCATTGAAGTCAATGGGGACCCGAACTTTTCGGCACTAAAAAGGCTGTAAAACAGCCCAGGAAAGAGCTAGAGGGCTGCAAAAGGCTGCAACATGTAGGTAAATCCCCTGCAAACAAATGTGGATAGGGAAATGAATTAAAATAAAAATAAAATATATAAAAATAAACCAATATCAATTGGAGAGAGGTCCCATAGCAGAGAATCTGGCTTCACGTCAGCAGAGAATCAGTCTGCATGTCATAGCAGAGAATCAGGCTTTACGTCACCCAACACTGGAACAGTCCATTGTCAGATATTTAGGCCCAGGCACCCAGGCAGAGGAGAGAGGTCCCGTAACAGAGCATCTGGCTTCATGTCAGCAGAGAATCAGTCTGCATGTCATAGCAGAGAATCAGGCTTCACGTCACCCACCACTGGAACAGGCCACTGTCACATATTTAGGCCCAGGCACCCAGGCAGAGGAGAGAGGTCCCATAACAGAGATTCAGGCTTCATGTCAGCAGAGAATCAGTCTTCATGTCATAGCAGAGAATCAGGCTTCACGTCACCCACCACTGGAACAGGCCACTGTCACATATTTAGGCCCAGGCACCCAGGCAGAGGAGAGAGGTCCCATAACAGAGATTCAGGCTTCATGTCAGCAGAGAATCAGTCTTCATGTCATAGCAGAGAATCAGGCTTCACGTCACCCACCACTGGAACAGGCCACTGTCACATATTTAGGCACAGGCACCCAGACAGAGGAGAGAGGTCCCGTAACAGAGAATCTGGCTTCATGTCAGCAGAGAATCAGTCTTCATGTCATAGCAGAGAATCAGGCTTCACGTCACTGTCACGGCCACGGTTATGGTCGTGACTCCTTGGGAGTCGCATACAGTTGCCCGCGGTTTTGGTTGTTGTGTCAACCGCAGCTGAGGCATTATGTAGTTGGCCTCGGTGCGGTTGCCGCGGACAACAGCCTTGTGTGCGGTTCCCGGGGAGTTGTGTGTGGATGCACGTTTGTATGTCTGGTGTGCACTGTGTTTTATGTTTGTGTGCGCACGGACATCATTCCCCGCACTGTGGTTACCCGTGGCAACCTTAGGTGGTATTAGGTACATGTGGTGGCAGTGTCCCGGCCTTCGGGCTGACTCCCTGGACACGTGTGTCACCCATGTGGTTGCTTGCGGCTACGGCCACAGTGTGATCTGTTGGACACTTTTCCTTTTTGTGAGTTTCCCTTCTGTGGTGTGTGTAGGGTTAACTCCCTTCCCAGTGTGTGTGTGATGTCACTGGGTGTGTCCAATCCTTGGGTGTGGCCACTTGGGCCTATAAAGACCCTCTCTCTTGCAGAGCTCAGTAGGTTGCTTCAGCATGCTTGCTGATAGCCTCCTCCTGTGTTTGTCATCCGCCAGTGAGAGCCACCACTGTGGTCATAGTTTAAGTTTACAGTTAAAGTTTATGTATGCCTATGTCTTTATGTGTGTGTTGTAGCAAGTTTGTCTGTTGGGGTTTTCTAATGTCTTTGTGCAGCATAACGGTTCTGGATCCCTGTCTGTTTAGGGATCCAGTCAGCAGGGCTGTGGCAGGTTGGTGAATGTCTGTTCACCTGCCATTTCCGTATTGCTGTTTCTGTTCCCCTTTTCCCAACAGCTTGGCCATTGAGGCTCCTGCTCCTCCGTGTCAAGGAGGAGTAGGTTGCCTTACCCAGCTCCTAGCTCAGGGATCTGCGGAGGGTAAGATAGGGCATCCGAGGTTCCGGCGCATGGGCCCTCCTACCTTAAGGGTCGGCCCATGCAGGTTAGGAGTTAGGGTCAGGGTAGGGACGCTGTAGGAGGTGACCTGCTCCCTGTCCTGTGGCTTCATGGCCGAGTAGCTACTCCAACACCTGGCACCTCACGGCTGAGGGTTTCCCCCATCCTCAGCCGTGACAGTCACCCACCACTGGAACAGGCCACTGTCACATATTTAGGCCCAGGCACCCAGGCAGAGGAGAGAGGTCCCATAACAGAGATTCAGGCTTCATGTCAGCACAGAATCAGTGTCACGGAACCATGAACCAGACGTACAACAAGAGATAAGTGAAAATAAGAAGGCTTTATTGAAAATCAAGCTATAAAGCAAAAGTCCAAACGGATGGTGAAACCGAAGCAGAGTCTTTGCGTAGCCAGAGGTCAGGAAACCAGAAGGGTAGTCAGACGAAGCCAGGATCAGGAACCAGCAGGGTAGTCAGACGAAGCCAGGATCAGGAACCAGCAGGGAAGTCAGACGAAGCCAGGATTAGGAACCAGAAGCAGCAGCAGTCTTAGAAGCAAGTGAACACAGGAGGACCAAGCAAGGAACTGACGCCACAGACCTCCTATATATATGAGCTAGGCATCCAGCTCCTCCCAGTGGGAAGGAGGAGCCGCAGGGTGGAAGGCTACAAGAAACCCAGAAACCAAGATGGCCGCCAGCACATGTCAAACGAAGGAGAACAGCAAGAAGGTAAGACCATGACAGTACCTCCCCCTCAAGGGCCCCTCCTCCGCGGAGCAAAAAACGGTTTCTGAGGGAAGCGTGCGTGGAAGGCTCGGAGCAAGGCAGGAGCATGGACATCTGCGGAGGGAACCCAGGAACGCTCCTCTGGACCATAACCACGCCAATGGACCAAAAACTGCACCCGACCGCGGACCAGGCGTGAGTCCAGGATATTGCTCACCTCATACTCCTCACGATTGCCCACTTGGACCGGACGAGGCCGAGGAACCGAGGAAGTGAAACGATTACACACCAGTGGCTTCAACAGGGAGACATGAAACACGTTGGAGATCCGCATGCCAGGAGGAAGCGCAAGGGCATAGGCTACCGGGTTTACCCTGCGAAGCACTCGGAAGGGACCAACAAAGCGAGGAGCCAGCTTGGGAGTGGGCACTCGAAGGTTGAGGTTGCGGGTGGACAACCATACACGGTCTCCGACCTGGTAGGAAGGAGCAGGCGCTCGTCTGCGATCAGCCTGGAGTTTCTGGCGCTGCGCAGAGGCCTCAAGGGACTCCTGGATCTGTACCCAAGAAGCACGTAGGACGGAAAGGTGATCCTCCACAGCAGGAATATCCTGGGGAGAGAATACCTCCGGTAAGACGGCAGGTTGGAACCCATAATTGGCCAAGAAGGGAGACGTCCCAGAGGAAGAGTTCACCGCCGTGTTTCTGGCAAACTCAGCCCAAGGCAGGAGGTCAACCCAATTGTCTTGGTGATCGGAGACATAGCAACGAAGGAATTGCTCCAAGGCCTGATTGGATCGTTCAGCGGCCCCATTGGACTGAGGGTGGTAGGCCGAGGAGAAGGAGAGATGAATCCCCAACTGGGAGCAAAAGGCGCGCCAGAACCTGGACACAAACTGACTCCCCCGATCCGACACAATCTCCTTGGGCAAACCGTGCAACTGGAAGACCTCCCTGGCAAAAATCGTGGCCAACTCTTGTGCAGAGGGTAACTTCTTGAGAGGAACACAGTGGCACATTTTGGAAAACCGATCCACAATCATGAGAATGACCGTATGGCCTCGGGATGCAGGGAGGTCCACAATGAAATCCATCCCCAGGTGTGACCATGGGCGATCCCCGGTAGCTATGGGTTGCAGAAGCCCCAACGGAAGGTGCCGAGGGGACTTACTCTGGGCACAAACGGAGCATGCCGCTACATATGCGGCGATGTCGGAACGTAGGGAAGGCCACCAGAACAGACGTGAAACAGCCCAGGACAGCTGATTCTTTCCAGGATGCCCCGCGGTCTTGGAGTTATGATAGGTTCGCAACAACCGAGTGCGCAACTCCTCAGGCACAAAACATCTGCCGTTGGGTCTCCCAGAGGGAGCACCAGATTGAGCCGCCAAAATCTGCTCACCCAGAGGAGAGGTCAGGCTGGTGCGAATGGCAGCCAAGATCTGATTCGGAGGTATGACCGAGGTCGGAATCGACTCCTCCCTGGACAGCTCGGAGTACTGCCGTGATAAGGCATCCGCCCTGATGTTCTTGGAACCGGGTAGGTAGGAGACCACGTAATTAAAACGTGACAAGAACAGAGCCCATCTGGCCTGACGTGGTGTCAATCTCTTGGCCTCAGAAAGGTAGGTGAGATTCTTGTGGTCCGTCAGGATGAGAACCGGAACCACCGAACCCTCGAGCAAGTGCCTCCATTCTTTAAGGGCCTGCACGATGGCCAATAACTCCCTGTCACCAATCTGATAGTTGCACTCCGCGGGAGACAGTTTCCAGGAGTAAAACCCACAAGGAAGCAGAGGACCCTCTGGTGTTCTACGCTGAGACAGAAGGGCGCCTACTCCCGTCTCAGACGCGTCCACCTCGAGGACAAAGGGCAACCCAGGGTTGGGATGCGACAGAATGGGAGCCGACACAAAGGCGGACTTTAGGGTCTCAAAAGCTCGGATGGCCTCGAGCGGCCAGACCTGGGAATTACTGCCCTTCCTGGTCAGATCCGTGAGAGGCTTGGCCAGCATGGAAAAGTCCCTGATGAACTTCCGATAATAATTGGCGAAGCCCAAAAAGCGCTGCAGGGAACGAAGACCACTGGGCTGGGGCCACTGTAAGACAGCCGAAACCTTCTCAGGATCCATGGAGAACCCCTCAGCGGAAATGATGTACCCTAAGAAGGTTACCTGGGATCGGTGAAATTCGCATTTCTCAAGCTTACCGAACAGCTTGTTCTCTCGTAACCGTTGCAACACTCGTCTGACATCCAGAATGTGGGCCTCCATGGATTCAGAATATACCAAGATGTCATCCAAATAGACCACCACACACTGCTGCAACAGGTCACGGAAAACATCGTTGATGAATTCCTGAAAGACTGCGGGCGCATTGCACAACCCAAAGGGCATAACCAAGGATTCATAATGACCGGTCCTGGTGTTAAACGCGGTCTTCCACTCATCGCCCGCCTTGATCCTTACCAGGTTATATGCCGCCCTCAGGTCGAGTTTGGTAAAGACCGTGGCCCCTTTAAGGCGATCGAACAGCTCGGAAATCAAGGGTATCGGGTAAGCGTTCTTGATCGTGATGCGATTGAGACCCCTGTAATCGATGCAAGGCCTCAACTCACCGCCCTTCTTTTTCACAAAGAAAAATCCAGCCCCTGCCGGGGACGAAGATTTGCGAATGTGTCCGCGTGAAAGCGCCTCCCTCACGTACTCCTCCATGGCCTCATTCTCCGCTACCGACAGTGGATAGACCTTGCCACGAGGAGGAACGGCACCAGATTGTAACTCTATGGCACAATCGTATGGGCGGTGCGGAGGTAGGGCAACCGCACGCACCTTATCGAATACATCCCGGTACTCCTCGTATTCAGGAGGCAACAGAGAGTCCGAGGAAGTACACAGCAACTTGGCAGGCCCATGGATGCAACTAGCACCACACTGCGGTGACCACGAGAGGATCTCGGCCGATCTCCAATCGAAAGTCGGATTATGCTTCTGGAGCCAGGGGTACCCCAAGACCACCGAGTAGTGTGGAGACGAAATAACCTGGAGGCAGACCGACTCTCTGTGAACGGCACCAATGGCTATCCCCACTGGAAGGGTCTCATGAGTCACGTGTGGCGGCAGAAGGGGTCTGCCGTCTATCGCCTCAAGAGCCAGTGGGGAACCTCGAGCTTGCAGAGGAATGGAATTGGCGGCAGCGAACATACTATCAATGAACAAACCACCAGCACCAGAGTCCACCAACGCCTGGGTCGTCACCGAGCCCCCGACCCAGGAGAGGACAACAGTGATCAGTGGTTTGTCAACACGGAAAACCGGGGACGAGGAGACTCCACCCAAGATCTGCCCCCGACAGGATCTCAGGTACGAGCGTTTCCCGGACGGTTCGGACATGCCAACCGAAAATGCCCACCGAGACCACAGTACATGCATCGGCCCTCGTGTCTCCGGAGTGCCCTCTCCCCCTCGGACAGGCGAGCAAACCCCAGCTGCATGGGTTCACCCCCAGACAAGTCATCCCCAGGAGGCGTGGGAGGAGAGGGAGGCACGGGTGGGATAGCAAACGTAGGCGCCAATCTGTTAGAAGACCTCCGCAGGCTCTCCTTAAAGGAAGGTCTCTCCCTGAGTCTGGTGTCAATCAAAATCAGGAAAGAAATAAGAGCCTCGAGCTCCACTGGTAGGTCCTTAGCTGCAACCTCATCCTTCAAGGCATCCGAGAGACCATGAGAGAAAGCAGCGACCAGAGCCTCATTATTCCAGCCCACCTCTGCTGCCAGGGTACGAAACTCAATGGCGTATTCGGCTACGGATCGTGAACCCTGTCTGATGGACATAAGGAGCTTCGCAGCAGAGGCAGCACGAGCCGGCACATCAAATACCTTCCGAAGAGAAGCAATGAAACCGGAAAACTCGGCAACCACCGGATCGTTGTTCTCCCATAAAGGGCTGGCCCAGGCCAAGGCCTTGTCTGCAAGCAGCGAGATCAAGAAGCCCACCTTTGATCTCTCAGTAGGAAAGGCATGTGGCAGCAACTCGAAATAAATGCCCACCTGGTTAAGGAAACCTCGGCACTGAGTTGGCTCTCCCCCAAAGCGCTGTGGAAGAGGGGCAGAACCGGACATACCCCGAAACACCGCAGGCGCAACAACAGGTGTCGGGGTAGACTCTGGCGCAACAACCGGAGCGGCAGTAGGAGCGAAATGAGCCGTGCGTTCAAGCAGGGTTTGCAACGCCACAGCGAACCGACCCAACAGGTGATCCTGCTGATCAAGTCTGGCAACCAGCGTGGGTAGCGAGGATGGCCCTGTACCGTCAGAATTCATGGCTTGGTCCTAATGTCACGGAACCATGAACCAGACGTACAACAAGAGATAAGTGAAAATAAGAAGGCTTTATTGAAAATCAAGCTATAAAGCAAAAGTCCAAACGGATGGTGAAACCGAAGCAGAGTCTTTGCGTAGCCAGAGGTCAGGAAACCAGAAGGGTAGTCAGACGAAGCCAGGATCAGGAACCAGCAGGGTAGTCAGACGAAGCCAGGATCAGGAACCAGCAGGGAAGTCAGACGAAGCCAGGATTAGGAACCAGAAGCAGCAGCAGTCTTAGAAGCAAGTGAACACAGGAGGACCAAGCAAGGAACTGACGCCACAGACCTCCTATATATATGAGCTAGGCATCCAGCTCCTCCCAGTGGGAAGGAGGAGCCGCAGGGTGGAAGGCTACAAGAAACCCAGAAACCAAGATGGCCGCCAGCACATGTCAAACGAAGGAGAACAGCATGAAGTTAAGACCATGACAATCAGTCTTCATGTCATAGCAGAGAATCAGGCTTCACGTCACCCACCACTGGAACAGGCCACTGTCACATATTTAGGCCCAGGCACCCAGGCAGAGGAGAGAGGTCCCATAACAGAGATTCAGGCCTTATGTCAGCAGAGAATCAGTCTTCATGTCATAGCAGAGAATCAGGCTTCACGTCACCCACCACTGGAACAGGCCACTGTCACATATTTAGGCCCAGGCACCCAGGCAGAGGAGAGAGGTCCCATAACAGAGATTCAGGCTTCATGTCAGCAGAGAATCAGTCTTCATGTCATAGCAGAGAATCAGGCTTCACGTCACCCACCACTGGAACAGGCCACTGTCACATATTTAGGCCCAGGCACCCAGACACAGGAGAGAGGTCCCGTAACAGAGATTCAGGCTTCATGTCAGCAGAGAATCAGTCTTCATGTCATAGCAGAGAATCAGGCTTCACGTCACCCACCACTGGAACAGGCCACTGTCACACATTTAGGCCAAGGCACCTAGACAGAGGAGAGAGGTCCCGTAACAGAGAATCTGGCTTCATGTCAGCACAGAATCAGTCTTAATGTCATAGCAGAGAATCAGGCTTCACGTCACCCACCACTGGAACAGGCCACTGTCACATATTTAGGCCCAGGCACCCAGGCAGAGGAGAGAGGTCCCATAACAGAGATTCAGGCTTCATGTCAGCACAGAATCAGTCTTCATGTCATAGCAGAGAATCAGGCTTCATGTCACCCACCACTGGAACAGGCCACTGTCACATATTTAGGCCCAGGCACCCAGGCAGAGGAGAGAGGTCCCATAACAAAGATTCAGGCCTTATGTCAGCAGAGAATCAGTCTTCATGTCATAGCAGAGAATCAGGCTTCACGTCACCCATCACTGGAACAGGCCACTGTCACATATTTAGGCCCAGGCACCCAGGCAGAGGAGAGAGGTCCCATAACAGAGATTCAGGCTTTATGTCAGCAGAGAATCAGTCTTCATGTCATAGCAGAGAATCAGGCTTCACGTCACCCATCACTGGAACAGGCCACTGTCACACATTTAGGCCCTGGCACCCAGACAGAGGAGAGAGGTCCCGTAACAGAGAATCTGGCTTCATGTCAGCACAGAATCAGTCTTAATGTCATAGCAGAGAATGAGGCTTCACGTCACCCACCACTGGAACAGGCCACTGTCACATATTTAGGCCCAGGCACCCAGGCAGAGGAGAGAGGTCCCATAACAGAGATTCAGGCTTCATGTCAGCAGAGAATCAGTCTTCATGTCATAGCAGAGAATCAGGCTTCACGTCACCCACCACTGGAACAGGCCACTGTCACACATTTAGGCCCTGGCACCCAGACAGAGGAGAGAGGTCCCGTAACAGAGAATCTGGCTTCATGTCAGCACAGAATCAGTCTTAATGTCATAGCAGAGAATCAGGCTTCACGTCACCCACCACTGGAACAGGCCACTGTCACATATTTAGGCCCAGGCACCCAGGCAGAGGAGAGAGAACCCATAACAGAGATTCAGGCTTCATATCAGCACAGAATCAGTCTTCATGTCATAGCAGAGAATCAGGCTTCACGTCACCCCCCACTGGAACAGGCCACTGTCACAAATTTAGGCCCAGGCACCCAGGCAGAGGAGAGAGGTCCCATAACAGAGATTCAGGCCTTATGTCAGCAGAGAATCAGTCTTCATGTCATAGCAGAGAATCAGGCTTCAAGTCACCCACCACTGGAACAGGCCACTGTCACATATTTAGGCCCAGGCACCCAGGCAGAGGAGAGAGGTCCCATAACAGAGATTCAGGCTTCATGTCAGCAGAGAATCAGTTTTCATGTCATAGCAGAGAATCAGGCTTCACGTCACCCAACACTGGAACAGGCCACTGTCACATATTTAGGCCCAGGCACCCAGACAGAGGAGAGAGGTCCCGTAACAGAGAATCTGGCTTCATGTCAGCAGAGAATCAGTCTTCATGTCATAGCAGAGAATCAGGCTTCACGTCACCCACCACTGGAACAGGCCACTGTCACATATTTAGGCCCAGGCACCCAGGCAGAGGAGAGAGGTCCCATAACAGAGATTCAGGCTTCATGTCAGCACAGAATCAGTCTTCATGTCATAGCAGAGAATCAGGCTTCACGTCACCCACCACTGGAACATGCCACTGTCACATATTTAGGCCCAGGCACCCAGGCAGAGGAGAGAGGTCCCATAACAGAGATTCAGGCCTTATGTCAGCAGAGAATCAGTCTTCATGTCATAGCGAAGAATCAGGCTTCACGTCACCCACCACTGGAACAGGCCACTGTCACATATTTAGGCCCAGGCACCAAGGCAGAGGAGAGAGGTCCCATAACAGAGATTCAGGCTTCATGTCAGCAGAGAATCAGTCTTCATGTCATAGCAGAGAATCAGGCTTCACGTCACCCACCACTGGAACAGGCCACTGTCACATATTTAGGCCCAGGCACCCAGACAGAGGAGAGAGGTCCCGTAACAGAGATTCAGGCTTCATGTCAGCAGAGAATCAGTCTTCATGTCATAGCAGAGAATCAGGCTTCACGTCACCCACCACTAGAACAGGCCACTGTCACACATTTAGGCCCTGGCACCCAGACAGAGGAGAGAGGTCCCGTAACAGAGAATCTGGCTTCATGTCAGCACAGAATCAGTCTTAATGTCATAGCAGAGAATCAGGCTTCACGTCACCCACCACTGGAAAAGGCCACTGTCACATATTTAGGCCCCGGCACCCAGACAGAGAAGAGAGGTCCCGTAACAGAGAATCTGGCTTCATGTCAGCACAGAATCAGTCTTCATGTCATAGCAGAGAATCAGGCTTCACGTCACCCACCACTGGAACAGGCCACTGTCACATATTTAGGCCCAGGCACCCAGGCAGAAGAGAGAGGTCCCATAACAGAGATTCAGGCTTCATGTCAGCAGAGAATCAGTCTTCATGTCATAGCAGAGAATCAGGCTTCACGTCACCCACCACTGGAACAGGCCACTGTCACATATTTAGGCCCCGGCACCCAGGCAGAGGAGAGAGGTCCCATAACATAGATTCAGGCTTCATGTCAGCAGAGAATCAGTCTTCATGTCATAGCAGAGAATCAGGCTTCACGTCACCCACCACTGGAACAGGCCACTGTCACATATTTAGGCCCAGGCACCCAGGCAGAGGAGAGAGGTCCCATAACAGAGATTCAGGCTTCATGTCAGCAGAGAATCAGTCTTCATGTCATAGCAGAGAATCAGGCTTCACGTCACCCACCACTGGAACAGGCCACTGTCACATATTTAGGCCCCGGCACCCAGACAGAGGAGAGAGGTCCCGTAACAGAGAATCTGGCTTCATGTCAGCACAGAATCAGTCTTCATGTCATAGCAGAGAATCAGGCTTCACGTCACCCACCACTGGAACAGGCCACTTTCACATATTTAGGCCCAGGCACCCAGGCAGAGGAGAGAGGTCGCGTAACAGAGAATCTGGCTTCATGTCAGCACAGAATCAGTCTTCATGTCATAGCAGAGAATCAGGCTTCACGTCACCCACCACTGGAACAGGCCACTGTCACACATTTAGGCCCCGGCACCCCGACACAGGAGAGGTTCATTCAACTTTGGGTTGCCCCGCAATATAATGGTAAAATGAAAACAAAAATAGGATTGAATGAGGAAGTGCCCTGGAGTACAATAATATATTGTTAAGGGGAGGTAGTTAATGTCTAATCTGCACAAGGGATGGACAGGTCCTGTGGGATCCATGCCTGGTTCATTTTTATGAATGTCAGCTTGTCCACATTGGCTATAGACAGGCGGCTGCGTTTGTCTGTAATGACGCCCCCTGCCGTGCTGAATACACGTTCAGACAAAACGCTGGCCGCCGGGCAGGCCAGCACCTCCAAGGCATAAAAGGCTAGCTCTGGCCACGTGGACAATTTGGAGACCCAGAAGTTGAATGGGGCCGAACCATCAGTCAGTACGTGGAGGGGTGTGCACAGGTACTGATCCACCATGTTAGTGAAATGTTGCCTCCTGCTAACACGTTCCGTATCAGGCGGTGGTGCAGTTAGCTGTGGCGTGGTGACAAAACTTTTCCATATCTCTGCCATGCTAACCCTGCCCTCAGAGGAGCTGGCCGTGACACAGCTGCGTTGGCGACCTCTTGCTCCTCCTCTGCCTTCGCCTTGGGCTTCCACTGGTTCCCCTGTGACATTTGGGAATGCTCTCAGTAGCGCGTCTACCAACGTGCGCTTGTACTCGCGCATCTTCCTATCACACTCCAGTGTAGGAAGTAAGGTGGGCACATTGTCTTTGTACCGGGGATCCAGCAGGGTGGCAACCCAGTAGTCCGCACACGTTAAAATGTGGGCAATGTGGGCAACAAAAAAAATAAAAAATTTTGACTGTGAAATAATAGCAGTCAGTTGCCTGCATGCGTGCGTGTGTGTGTTTCGGGCACTGCAAGTGCATATTGTCACCAGCGCAACTCAAACCTTGTGTCACAGTAGATTACATTTAAAAAAAATAAATAAATTTGACTGTGAAATAATAGCAGTCAGTTGCCTGCACGCGTGTGTGTGTTTCGGGCACTGCAAGTGCATAGTGTCACCAGCGCAACTCAAATCTTGTGTCACAGTAGATTACATTTTTAAAAAAATAAAAAAATTTGACTGTGAAATAATAGCAGTCAGTTGCCTGCACGCGTGTGTGTGTTTCGGGCCCTGCAAGTGCATAGTGTCACCAGCGCAACTCAAATCTTGTGTCACAGTAGATTACATTTAAAAAACAACAACAATTTTGACTGTGAAATAATAGCAGTCAGTTGCCTGCACGCGTGTGTGTTTAGGGCCCTGCAAGTGCATAGTGTCACCAGCGCATCTCAAATCTTGTGTCACAGTAGATTACATTTAACAAAAAAATATTTTGATTGTGAAATAATAGCAGTCAGTTGCCTGAATGCGTGCGTGTGTGTGTTTCGGGCCCTGCAAGTGCATAGTGTCACCAGCGCAACTCAAATCTTGTGTCACAGTAGATTACATTTAAAAAAAAAAAAAAATTTTGACTGTGTAATAATAGCAGTCAGTTGCCTGCACGCGTGTGTGTGTTTCGGGCCCTGCAAGTGCATAGTGTCACCAGCGCAACTCAAATCTTGTGTCACAGTAGATTACATTTAAAAAACAACAACAATTTTGACTGTGAAATAATAGCAGTCAGTTGCCTGCACGTGTGTGTGTGTTTCAGGCCCTGCAAGTGCACAGTGTCACCAGCGCAACTCATATCTGGTGTCAAAGTAGATTACATAAAAAAATTAAAATAAATTTAGACTGTGAAATAATAGCAGTCAGTTGCCTGCACGCGTGTGTGTTTCAGGCCCTGTAAGTGCATAGTGTCACCAGCGCAACTCATATCTGGTCTCAAAGTAGATTACATTTAAAAAATAAATAAAAAATTTGACTGTGAAATAATAGCAGTCAGTTGCCTGAATGCGTGCGTGTGTGTGTTTCGGGCCCTGCAAGTGCATAGTGTCACCAGCGCAACTCAAATCTTGTGTCACAGTAGATTACATTTAAAAAAAAATAAAAAATTTGACTGTGAAATAATAGCAGTCATTTGCCTGCACGCGTGTGTGTGTTTCGGGCCCTGCAAGTGCATAGTGTCACCAGCGCAACTCAAATCTTGTGTCACAGTATATTACATTTAAAAAACAACAACAATTTTGACTGTGAAATAATAGCAGTCAGTTGCCTGCACGCTTGTGTGTTTAGGGCCCTGCAAGTGCATAGTGTCACCAGCGCATCTCAAATCTTGTGTCACAGTAGATTACATTTAACAAAAAAATATTTTGACTGTGAAATAATAGCAGTCAGTTGCCTGAATGCGTGCGTGTGTGTGTTTCGGGCCCTGCAAGTGCATAGTGTCACCAGCGCAACTCAAATCTTGTGTCACAGTAGATTTCATTTAAAAAACAACAACAATTTTGACTGTGAAATAATAGCAGTCAGTTGCCTGCACGCGTGTGTGTGTTTAAGGCCCTGTAAGTGCATAGTGTCACCAGCGCAACTCATATCTGGTCTCAAAGTAGATTACATTTAAAAAATAAATAAAAAATTTGACTGTGAAATAATAGCAGTCAGTTGCCTGAATGCGTGCGTGTGTGTGTTTCGGGCCCTGCAAGTGCATAGTGTCACCAGCGCAACTCAAATCTTGTGTCACAGTAGATTACATTTAAAAAAAAATAAAAAATTTGACTGTGAAATAATAGCAGTCATTTGCCTGCACGCGTGTGTGTGTTTCGGGCCCTGCAAGTGCATAGTTTCACCAGCGCAACTCAAATCTTGTGTCACAGTATATTACATTTAAAAAACAACAACAATTTTGACTGTGAAATAATAGCAGTCAGTTGCCTGCACGCGTGTGTGTTTAGGGCCCTGCAAGTGCATAGTGTCACCAGCGCATCTCAAATCTTGTGTCACAGTAGATTACATTTAACAAAAAAATATTTTGACTGTGAAATAATAGCAGTCAGTTGCCTGAATGCGTGCGTGTGTGTGTTTCGGGCCCTGCAAGTGCATAGTGTCACCAGCGCAACTCAAATCTTGTGTCACAGTAGATTTCATTTAAAAAACAACAACAATTTTGACTGTGAAATAATAGCAGTCAGTTGCCTGCACGCGTGTGTGTGTTTCAGGCCCTGCAAGTGCACAGTGTCACCAGCGCAACTCATATCTGGTGTCAAAGTAGATTACATAAAAAAATATAAATAAATTTAGACTGTGAAATAATAGCAGTCAGTTGCCTGCACGCGTGTGTGTGTTTCAGGCCCTGCAAGTGCATAGTGTCACCAGCGCAACTCATATCAGGTCTCAAAGTAGATTACATTTAAAAAATAAATAAAAAATTTGACTGTGAAATTATAGCAGTCAGTTGCCTGCACGTGTGTGTTTCGGGCCCTGCAAGTGCATAGTGTCACCAGCGCAACTCAAATCTTGTGTCACAGTAGATTACATTTTTAAAAAAGCAACAATTTTGACTGTGAAAAAATAGCAGTCAGTTGCCTGCACGTGTGTGTGTGTTTCGGGCCCTGCAAGTGCATAGTGTCACCAGCGCAACTCATATCTGGTGTCAAAGTAGATTACATTTAAAAAAATAAATAAAATTTTGACTGTGAAATAATAGCAGTCAGTTGCCTGCACGCGTGTGTGTGTTTCGGGCCCTTCAAGTGCATAGTGTCACCAGCGCAACTTAAATCTTGTGTCACAGTAGATTACATTTAAAAAACAACAACAATTTTGACTGTGAAATAATAGCAGCCAGTTGCCTGCACGCGTGTGTGTGTTTCGGGCCCTTCAAGTGCATAGTGTCACCAGCGCATCTCAAATCTTGTGTCATAGTAGATTACATTTAACAAAAAAATAATTTGAAGGTGAAATAATAGCAGTCAGTTTCCTGCACGCGTGTGTATGTTTTAGGCCCTCCAAGTGCACAGTGTCACCAGCGCAACTCATATCTGGTGTCAAAGTAGATTACATTTAAAAAACAACAACAATTTTGACTGTGAAATAATAGCAGTCAGTTGCCTGCACGCGTGTGTGTGTTTCGGGCCCTGCAAGTGCATAGTGTCACCAGCGCATCTCAAATCTTGTGTCACAGTAGATTACATTTAACAAAAAAATGATTTGAAGGTGAAATAATAGCAGTCAGTTTCCTGCATGCGTGTGTGTGTGTTTTAAGCCCTCCAAGTGCATAGTGTCACCAGCGCAACTCATATCTGGTGTCAAAGTAGATTACATTTTAAAAAAAACAACAATTTTGAATGTGAAAAAATAGCAGTCAGTTGCCTGAATGCGTGCGTGTGTGTGTTTCGGGCCCTGCAAGTGCATAGTGTCACCAGCGCAACTCAAATCTTGTGTCACAGTAGATTACATTTAAAAAAACAAAACAATTTTGACAGTGAAATAATAGCAGTGAGTTGCCTGCACGCTTGTGTGTGTTTCGGGCCCTGCAAGTGCATAGTGTCACCAGCGCAACTCAAATCTTGTGTCACAGTAGATTACATTTAAAAAAAAAATTATAAATTTGGTGTCAAAGTAGATTACATTTTTAAAAAAACAACAATTTTGACTGTGAAATAATAGCAGTCAGTTGCCTGCACGTGTGTGTGTTTTTCCGGCCCTGCAAGTGCATAGTGTTTCAGGCCCTGCAAGTGCATAGTGTCACCAGCGCAACTCATATCTGGTGTCAAAGTAGATTACATTTAAAAAAAATAAAAAAATTAGACTGTGAAATAATAGCAGTCAGTTGCCTGCACGCGTGTGTGTGTTTCGGGCCCTGCAAGTGCATAGTGTCACCAGCGCATCTCAAATCTTCTGTCACAGTAGATTACATTTTTTAAAAAACAACAATTTTGACTGTGAAATAATAGCAGTCAGTTGCCTGCACGCGTGTGTATGTTTCAGGCCCTGCAAGTGCATAGTGTCACCAGCGCAACTCATATCTGGTGTCAAAGTAGATTACATTTAAAAAGCAACAACAATTTTGACTGTGAAATAATAGCAGTCAGTTGCCTGCACGCGTGTTTGTGTTTCAGGCCCTTCAAGTGCATAGTGTCACCAGCGCAACTCATATCTGGTGTCAAAGTAGATTACATTAAAAAAAATATAAAAAATTTGACTGTGAAATAATAGCAGTCAGTTGCCTGCACGTGTGTGTTTGTTTCGGGCCCTGCAAGTGCATAGTGTCACCATCGCAACTCATATCTGGTGTCACAGTAGATTATATTTTTAAAAAAACAACAATTTTGACTGTGAAATAATAGCAGTCAGTTGCCTGCATGTGTGTGTTTGTTTCGGGCCCTGCAAGTGCATAGTGTCACCATCGCAACTCATATCTGGTGTCACAGTAGATTACATTAAAAAAAATATATAAATTTTGACTGTGAAATAATAGCAGTCAGTTGCCTGCACGTGTGTGTGTGTTTCGGGCCCTGCAAGTGCATAGTGTCACTAGCACAACTCATATCTGGTGTCACAGTAGATTACATAAAAATAAAAAAAAACATTTGACTGTGAAATAATAGCAGTCAGTTACCTACACACGCGTGTGTGTGTGCGTGTGTTTCGGGCCCTGCAAGTGCATAGTGTCACCAGCGCAACTCAAATCTTGTGTCACAGTAGATTACATAAAAAAATAAAATAAAATTCGGACTGAGAAGTTATAGCAGTCAGTTGCCTGCACGCGTGTGTGTGTTTCAGGCCCTGCAAGTGCATAGTGTCACCAGCGCAACTCATATCTGGTGTCAAAGTAGATTACATAAAAAATAAAAAATAAAATTTGACTGTGAAATAATAGCAGTCAGTTGCCTGCACGTGTGTATGTGTTTCAGGCCCTGCAAGTGCATAGTGTCACCAGCGCAACTCATATCTGGTGTCAAAGTAGATTACATAAAAAATAAAAATAAAAATTTGACTGTGAAATAATAGCAGTCAGTTGCCTGCACGTGTGTGTTTGTTTCGGGCCCTGCAAGTGCATAGTGTCACCAGCGCATCTCAAATCTTGTGTCACTGTAGATTACATTAAATAAAATATATATATATTTTGACTGTGAAATAATAGTAGTCAGTTGCCTGCACGCGTGTGTATGTTTCAGGCCCTGCAAGTCCATAGTGTCACCAGCGCAACTCATATCTGGTGTCAAAGTAGATTACATTTAAAAAGCAACAACAATTTTGACTGTGAAATAATAGCAGTCAGTTGCCTGCACGCGTGTTTGTGTTTCAGGCCCTTCAAGTGCATAGTGTCACCAGCGCAACTCATATCTGGTGTCAAAGTAGATTACATTTAAAAAAATATAAAAAATTTGACTGTGAAATAATAGCAGTCAGTTGCCTGCACGTGTGTGTTTGTTTCGGGCCCTGCAAGTGCATAGTGTCACCATCGCAACTCATATCTGGTGTCACAGTAGATTATATTTTTAAAAAAACAACAATTTTGACTGTGAAATAATAGCAGTCAGTTGCCTGCATGTGTGTGTTTGTTTCGGGCCCTGCAAGTGCATAGTGTCACCATCGCAACTCATATCTGGTGTCACAGTAGATTACATTAAAAAAAATATATAAATTTTGACTGTGAAATAATAGCAGTCAGTTGCCTGCACGTGTGTGTGTGTTTCGGGCCCTGGAAGTGCATAGTGTCACTAGCACAACTCATATCTGGTGTCACAGTAGATTACATAAAAATAAAAAAAAACATTTGACTGTGAAATAATAGCAGTCAGTTACCTACACACGCGTGTGTGTGTGCGTGTGTTTCGGGCCCTGCAAGTGCATAGTGTCACCAGCGCAACTCAAATCTTGTGTCACAGTAGATTACATAAAAAAATAAAATAAAATTTGGACTGAGAAGTTATAGCAGTCAGTTGCCTGCACGCGTGTGTGTGTTTCAGGCCCTGCAAGTGCATAGTGTCACCAGCGCAACTCATATCTGGTGTCAAAGTAGATTACATAAAAAATAAAAAATAAAATTTGACTGTGAAATAATAGCAGTCAGTTGCCTGCACGTGTGTATGTGTTTCAGGCCCTGCAAGTGCATAGTGTCACCAGCGCAACTCATATCTGGTGTCAAAGTAGATTACATAAAAAATAAAAATAAAAATTTGACTGTGAAATAATAGCAGTCAGTTGCCTGCACGTGTGTGTTTGTTTCGGGCCCTGCAAGTGCATAGTGTCACCAGCGCATCTCAAATCTTGTGTCACTGTAGATTACATTAAATAAAATATATATATATTTTGACTGTGAAATAATAGTAGTCAGTTGCCTGCACGCGTGTGTATGTTTCAGGCCCTGCAAGTCCATAGTGTCACCAGCGCAACTCATATCTGGTGTCAAAGTAGATTACATTTAAAAAGCAACAACAATTTTGACTGTGAAATAATAGCAGTCAGTTGCCTGCACGCGTGTTTGTGTTTCAGGCCCTTCAAGTGCATAGTGTCACCAGCGCAACTCATATCTGGTGTCAAAGTAGATTACATTTAAAAAAAAAATAAAAATTTGACTGTGAAATAATAGCAGTCAGTTGCCTGCACGTGTGTGTTTGTTTCGGGCCCTGCAAGTGCATAGTGTCACCATCGCAACTCATATCTGGTGTCACAGTAGATTACATTTAAAAAAAATATATAAATTTTGACTGTGAAATAATAGCAGTCAGTTGCCTGCAAGTGTGTGTGTGTTTCGGGCCTTGCAAGTGCATAGTGTCACCAGCACAACTCATATCTGGTGTCACAGTAGATTACATAAAAAAAAAAATAACATTTTGACTGTGAAATAATAGCAGTCAGTTACCTACACGTGCGTGTGTGTGTGTGTTTCGGGCCCTGCAAGTGCATAGTGTCACCAGCGCAACTCAAATCTTGTGTCACAGTAGATTACATAAAAAAATAAAATAAAATTTGGACTGAGAAGTAATAGCAGTCAGTTGCCTGCACGCGTGTGTGTGTTTCAGGCCCTGCAAGTGCATAGTGTCACCAGCGCAACTCATATCTGGTGTCAAAGTAGATTACATTTAAAAAACAACAACAATTTTGACTGTGAAATAATAGCAGTCAGTTGCCTGCACGCGTGTGTGTGTTTCAGGCCCTGCAAGTGCATAGTGTCACCAGCGCATCTCAAATCTTGTGTCACAGTAGATTACATTTAACAAAAAAATGATTTGAAGGTGAAATAATAGCAGTCAGTTTCCTGCATGCGTGTGTGTGTGTTTTAAGCCCTCCAAGTGCATAGTGTCACCAGCGCAACTCATATCTGGTGTCAAAGTAGATTACATTTTAAAAAAAACAACAATTTTGAATGTGAAAAAATAGCAGTCAGTTGCCTGAATGCGTGCGTGTGTGTGTTTCGGGCCCTGCAAGTGCATAGTGTCACCAGCGCAACTCAAATCTTGTGTCACAGTAGATTACATTTAAAAAAACAAAACAATTTTGACTGTGAAATAATAGCAGTGAGTTGCCTGCACGCTTGTGTGTGTTTCGGGCCCTGCAAGTGCATAGTGTCACCAGCGCAACTCAAATCTTGTGTCACAGTAGATTACATTTTAAAAAAAAATTATAAATTTGGTGTCAAAGTAGATTACATTTTTAAAAAAACAACAATTTTGACTGTGAAATAATAGCAGTCAGTTGCCTGCACGTGTGTGTGTTTTTCCGGCCCTGCAAGTGCATAGTGTTTCAGTCCCTGCAAGTGCATAGTGTCACCAGCGCAACTCATATCTGGTGTCAAAGTAGATTACATTTAAAAAAAATAAAAAAATTAGACTGTGAAATAATAGCAGTCAGTTGCCTGCACGCGTGTGTGTGTTTCGGTGCCCTGCAAGTGCATAGTGTCACCAGCGCATCTCAAATCTTGTGTCACAGTAGATTACATTTTTTTAAAAACAACAATTTTGACTGTGAAATAATAGCAGTCAGTTGCCTGCACGCGTGTGTATGTTTCAGGCCCTGCAAGTGCATAGTGTCACCAGCGCAACTCATATCTGGTGTCAAAGTAGATTACATTTAAAAAGCAACAACAATTTTGACTGTGAAATAATAGCAGTCAGTTGCCTGCACGCGTGTTTGTGTTTCAGGCCCTTCAAGTGCATAGTGTCACCAGCGCAACTCATATCTGGTGTCAAAGTAGATTACATTTAAAAAAATATAAAAAATTTGACTGTGAAATAATAGCAGTCAGTTGCCTGCACGTGTGTGTTTGTTTCGGGCCCTGCAAGTGCATAGTGTCACCATCGCAACTCATATCTGGTGTCACAGTAGATTATATTTTTAAAAAAACAACAATTTTGACTGTGAAATAATAGCAGTCAGTTGCCTGCATGTGTGTGTTTGTTTCGGGCCCTGCAAGTGCATAGTGTCACCATCGCAACTCATATCTGGTGTCACAGTAGATTACATTAAAAAAAATATATAAATTTTGACTGTGAAATAATAGCAGTCAGTTGCCTGCACGTGTGTGTGTGTTTCGGGCCCTGGAAGTGCATAGTGTCACTAGCACAACTCATATCTGGTGTCACAGTAGATTACATAAAAAAAAAAAAAAACATTTGACTGTGAAATAATAGCAGTCAGTTACCTACACACGCGTGTGTGTGTGCGTGTGTTTCGGGCCCTGCAAGTGCATAGTGTCACCAGCGCAACTCAAATCTTGTGTCACAGTAGATTACATAAAAAAATAAAATAAAATTTGGACTGAGAAGTTATAGCAGTCAGTTGCCTGCACGCGTGTGTGTGTTTCAGGCCCTGCAAGTGCATAGTGTCACCAGCGCAACTCATATCTGGTGTCAAAGTAGATTACATAAAAAATAAAAATAAAAATTTGACTGTGAAATAATAGCAGTCAGTTGCCTGCACGTGTGTGTGTGTTTCAGGCCCTGCAAGTGCATAGTGTCACCAGCGCAACTCATATCTGGTGTCAAAGTAGATTACATAAAAAATAAAAATAAAAATTTGACTGTGAAATAATAGCAGTCAGTTGCCTGCACGTGTGTGTTTGTTTCGGGCCCTGCAAGTGCATAGTGTCACCAGCGCATCTCAAATCTTGTGTCACTGTAGATTACATTAAATAAAATATATATATATTTTGACTGTGAAATAATAGTAGTCAGTTGCCTGCACGCGTGTGTGTGTTTCAGGCCCTTCAAGTGCATAGTGTCATCAGCGCAACTCATATCTGGTGTCAAAGTAGATTACATTTAAAAAACAACAAAAATTTTGACTGTGAAATAATAGCAGTCAGTTGCCTGCACGCGTGTGTGTCTTTCAGGCCCTGCAAGTGCATAGTGTCACCAGCACATCTCAAATCTTGTGTCACAGTAGATTACATAAAAAAAAAAAACTATTTTGACTGTGAAATAATAGCAGTCAGTTGCCTGCACGCGTGTGTATGTTTCAGGCCCTGCAAGTGCATAGTGTCACCAGCGCAACTCATATCTGGTGTCAAAGTAGATTACATTTAAAAAAAATAAAAAAATTAGACTGTGAAATAATAGCAGTCAGTTGCCTGCACGCGTGTGTGTGTTTCGGTGCCCTGCAAGTGCATAGTGTCACCAGCGCATCTCAAATCTTGTGTCACAGTAGATTACATTTTTTTAAAAACAACAATTTTGACTGTGAAATAATAGCAGTCAGTTGCCTGCACGCGTGTGTATGTTTCAGGCCCTGCAAGTGCATAGTGTCACCAGCGCAACTCATATCTGGTGTCAAAGTAGATTACATTTAAAAAGCAACAACAATTTTGACTGTGAAATAATAGCAGTCAGTTGCCTGCACGCGTGTTTGTGTTTCAGGCCCTTCAAGTGCATAGTGTCACCAGCGCAACTCATATCTGGTGTCAAAGTAGATTACATTTAAAAAAATATAAAAAATTTGACTGTGAAATAATAGCAGTCAGTTGCCTGCACGTGTGTGTTTGTTTCGGGCCCTGCAAGTGCATAGTGTCACCATCGCAACTCATATCTGGTGTCACAGTAGATTATATTTTTAAAAAAACAACAATTTTGACTGTGAAATAATAGCAGTCAGTTGCCTGCATGTGTGTGTTTGTTTCGGGCCCTGCAAGTGCATAGTGTCACCATCGCAACTCATATCTGGTGTCACAGTAGATTACATTAAAAAAAATATATAAATTTTGACTGTGAAATAATAGCAGTCAGTTGCCTGCACGTGTGTGTGTGTTTCGGGCCCTGGAAGTGCATAGTGTCACTAGCACAACTCATATCTGGTGTCACAGTAGATTACATAAAAAAAACAAAAAACATTTGACTGTGAAATAATAGCAGTCAGTTACCTACACACGCGTGTGTGTGTGCGTGTGTTTCGGGCCCTGCAAGTGCATAGTGTCACCAGCGCAACTCAAATCTTGTGTCACAGTAGATTACATAAAAAAATAAAATAAAATTTGGACTGAGAAGTTATAGCAGTCAGTTGCCTGCACGCGTGTGTGTGTTTCAGGCCCTGCAAGTGCATAGTGTCACCAGCGCAACTCATATCTGGTGTCAAAGTAGATTACATAAAAAATAAAAATAAAAATTTGACTGTGAAATAATAGCAGTCAGTTGCCTGCACGTGTGTGTGTGTTTCAGGCCCTGCAAGTGCATAGTGTCACCAGCGCAACTCATATCTGGTGTCAAAGTAGATTACATAAAAAATAAAAATAAAAATTTGACTGTGAAATAATAGCAGTCAGTTGCCTGCACGTGTGTGTTTGTTTCGGGCCCTGCAAGTGCATAGTGTCACCAGCGCATCTCAAATCTTGTGTCACTGTAGATTACATTAAATAAAATATATATATATTTTGACTGTGAAATAATAGTAGTCAGTTGCCTGCACGCGTGTGTGTGTTTCAGGCCCTTCAAGTGCATAGTGTCATCAGCGCAACTCATATCTGGTGTCAAAGTAGATTACATTTAAAAAACAACAAAAATTTTGACTGTGAAATAATAGCAGTCAGTTGCCTGCACGCGTGTGTGTCTTTCAGGCCCTGCAAGTGCATAGTGTCACCAGCACATCTCAAATCTTGTGTCACAGTAGATTACATAAAAAAAAAAAACTATTTTGACTGTGAAATAATAGCAGTCAGTTGCCTGCACGCGTGTGTATGTTTCAGGCCCTGCAAGTCCATAGTGTCACCAGCGCAACTCATATCTGGTGTCAAAGTAGATTACATTTAAAAAGCAACAACAATTTTGACTGTGAAATAATAGCAGTCAGTTGCCTGCACGTGTGTGTGTGTTTCGGGCCTTGCAAGTGCATAGTGTCACCAGCACAACTCATATCTGGTGTCACAGTAGATTACATTAAAAAAAAAATAACATTTTGACTGTGAAATAATAGCAGTCAGTTACCTACACGCGCGTGTGTGTGTGTGTTTCGGGCCCTGCAAGTGCATAGTGTCACCAGTGCAACTCAAATCTTGTGTCACAGTAGATTACATAAAAAAATAAAATAAAATTTGGACTGAGAAGTAATAGCAGTCAGTTGCCTGCACGCGTGTGTGTGTTTCAGGCCCTGCAAGTGCATAGTGTCACCAGCGCAACTCATATCTGGTGTCAAAGTAGATTACATAAAAAATAAAAATAAAAATTTGACTGTGAAATAATAGCAGTCAGTTGCCTGCACGTGTGTGTGTGTTTCGGGCCCTGCAAGTGCATAGTGTCACCAGCGCAACTCATATCTGGTGTCAAAGTAGATTACATAAAAAATAAAAATAAAAATTTGACTGTAAAATAATAGCAGTCAGTTGCCTGCACGTGTGTGTTTGTTTCGGGCCCTGCAAGTGCATAGTGTCATCAGCGCAACTCATATCTGGTGTCAAAGTAGATTACATTTAACCGCTTGCCGCCACGCTAACGCCGAAAGGCGTCATTTCTGCGGCGCTCCCAGGTCACACTAACGCCAATAGGCGTCATCTCGCGTGAGCCGAGATTTCCTGTGAACGCGCGCACACAGGCGCGCGCGCTCACAGGAACGGAAGGTAAGAGAGTTGATCTCCAGCCTGCCAGCGGCGATCGTTCGCTGGCAGGCTGGAGATGTGTTTTTTTTAACCCCTAACAGGTATATTAGACGCTGTTTTGATAACAGCGTCTAATATACCTGCTACCTGGTCCTCTGGTGGTCCCCTTTGTTTGGATCGACCACCAGAGGACACAGGTAGCTCAGTAAAGTAGCACCAAGCACCACTACACTACACTACACCCCCCCCGTCACTTATTAACCCCTTATTAGCCCCTGATCACCCCATATAGACTCCCTGATCACCCCCCTGTCATTGATTACCCCCCTGTCATTGATCACCCCCCTGTAAAGCTCCATTCAGACGTCTGCATGATTTTTACGGATCCACTGATAGATGGATCGGATCCGCAAAACGCATCCGGACGTCTGAATGAAGCCTTACAGGGGCGTGATCAATGACTGTGGTGATCACCCCATATAGACTCCCTGATCACCCCCCTGTCATTGATTACCCCCCTGTCATTGATTACCCCCCTGTAAAGCTCCATTCAGACGTCCGCATGATTTTTACGGATCCACTGATAGATGGATCGGATCCGCAAAACGCATACGGACGTCTGAATGGAGCCTTACAGGGGCATGATCAATGACTGTGGTGATCACCCCATATAGACTCCCTGATCACCCCCCTGTCATTGATTACACCCCTGTCATTGATCAACCCCCTGTAAAGCTCCATTCAGATGTCCGCATGATTTTTACGGATGCACTGATAGATGGATCGGATCCGCAAAACGCATACGGACGTCTGAATGAAGCCTTACAGGGGCATGATCAATGACTGTGGTGATCACCCCATATAGACTCCCTGATCACCCCCCTGTAAAGCTCCATTCAGATGTCCGCATGATTTTTACGGATGCACTGATAGATGGATCGGATCCGCAAAACGCATCCGGACGTCTGAATGAAGCCTTACAGGGGCATGATCAATGACTGTGGTGATCACCCCCCTGTCATTGATTACCCCCCTGTAAAGCTCCATTCAGATGTCCGCATGATTTTTACGGATGCACTGATAGATGGATCGGATCCGCAAAACGCATACGGACGTCTGAATGAAGCCTTACACGGGCGTGATCAATGACTGTGGTGATCACCCCATATAGACTCCCTGATCACCCCCCTGTCATTGATCAACCCCCTGTCATTGATCACCCCCCCTGTCATTGATCAACCCCCTGTCATTGATCACCCCTCTGTAAGGCTCCATTCAGACATTTTTTTGGCCCAAGTTAGCGGAATTATTATTTTTTTTTTTTCTTACAAAGTCTCATATTCCACTAACTTGTGTCAAAAAATTAAATCTCACATGAACTCCCCATACCCCTCACGGAAACCAAATGCGTAAAATTTTTTAGACATTTATATTCCAGACTTCTTCTCACGCTTTAGGGCCCCTAGAATGCCAGGGCAGTATAAATACCCCACATGTGACCCCATTTCGGAAAGAAGACACCCCCAGGTATTCCGTGAGGGGCATATTGAGTCCATGAAAGATTGAAATTTTTGTCCCAAGTTAGCGGAACGGGAGACTTTGTGAGAAAAAAATTAAAAATATCAATTTCCGCTAACTTGTGCCAAAAAAAAATAATTTCTATGAACTCGCCATGCCCCTCATTGAATACCTTGGGGTGTCTTCTTTCCAAAATGGGGTCACATGTGGAGTATTTATACTGCCCTGGCATTCTAGGGGCCCCAAAGCGTGAGAAGAAGTCTGGTATCCAAATGTCTAAAAATGCCCTCCTAAAAGGAATTTGGGCACCTTTGCACATCTAGGCTGCAAAAAAGTGTCACACATCTGGTATCGCCGTACTCAGGAGAAGTTGGGGAATGTGTTTTGGGGTGTCATTTTACATATACCCATGCTGGGTGAGAGAAATATCTTGGTCAAATGCCAACTTTGTATAAAAAAATGGGAAAAGTTGTCTTTTGCCAAGATATTTCTCTCACCCAGCAAGGGTATATGTAAAATGACACCCCAAAACACATTCCCCAACTTCTCCTGAATACGGCGATACCACATGTGTGACACTTTTTTGCAGCCTAGGTGGGCAAAGGGGCCCATATTCCAAAGAGCACCTTTAGGATTTCACAGGTCATTTACCTACTTACCACACATTAGGGCCCCTGGAAAATGCCAGGGCAGTATAACTACCCCACAAGTGACCCCATTTTGGAAAGAAGACACCCCAAGGTATTCCGTGAGGGGCATGGCGAGTTCCTAGAATTTTTTATTTTTTGTCACAAGTTAGTGGAAAATGCTGATTTATTATTTTTAGTTTTTTTTCATACAAAGTCTCATATTCCACTAACTTGTGACAAAAAATAAAAACTTCCATGAACTCACTATGCCCATCAGCGAATACCTTGGGGTCTCTTCTTTCCAAAATGGGGTCACTTGTGGGGTAGTTATACTGCCCTGGCATTCTAGGGGCCCAAATGTGTGGTAAGGAGTTTGAAATCAAATTCTGTAAAAAATGACCTGTGAAATACGAAAGGTGCTCTTTGGAATATGGGCCCCTTTGCCCACCTAGGCTGCAAAAAAGTGTCACACATCTGGTATCTCCGTACTCAGGAGAAGGTGGGGAATGTGTTTTGGGGTGTCATTTTACATATACCCATGCTGGGTGAGAGAAATATCTTGGCAAAAGACAACTTTTCCCATTTTTTTATACAAAGTTGGCATTTGACCAAGATATTTATCTCACCCAGCATGGGTATATGTAAAAAGACACCCCAAAACACATTCCTCAACTTCTCCTGAATACAGAGATACCAGATGTGTGACACTTTTTTGCAGCCTAGGTGGGCAAAGGGGCCCATATTCCAAAGAGCACCTTTCGTATTTCACAGGTCATTTTTTACAGAATTTGATTTCAAACTCCTTACCACACATTTGGGCCCCTAGAATGCCAGGGCAGTATAACTACCCCACAAGTGACCCCATTTTGGAAAGAAGAGACCCCAAGGTATTTCGTGATGGGCATAGTGAGTTATTTTTTGTCACAAGTTAGTGGAATATGAGACTTTGTAAGAAAAAAAAAAAAAATAAAAAATCATCATTTTCCGCTAACTTGTGACAAAAAATAAAAAGTTCTATGAACTCACTATGCCCATCAGCGAATACCTTAGGGTGTGTACTTTCCGAAATGGGGTCATTTGTGGGGTGTTTGTACTGTCTGGCCATTGTAGAACCTCAGGAAACATGACAGGTGCTCAGAAAGTCAGAGCTGCTTCAAAAAGCGGAAATTCACATTTTTGTACCATAGTTTGTAAACGCTATAACTTTTACCCAAACCATTTTTTTTTTACCCAAACATTTTTTTTTTATCAAAGACATGTAGAACAATAAATTTAGAGCAAAATTTATATATGGATGTCGTTTTTTTTGCAAAATTTTACAAGTGAAAGTGAAAAATGTCATTTTTTTGCAAAAAAATCGTTAAATTTCGATTAATAACAAAAAAAGTAAAAATGTCAGCAGCAATGAAATACCACCAAATGAAAGCTCTATTAGTGAGAAGAAAAGGAGGTAAAATTCATTTGGGTGGTAAGTTGCATGACCGAGCAATAAACGGTGAAAGTAGTGTAGTGCCGATTTGTAAAAAAGGGCCTGGTCTTTAGGGGGGTATAAACCTGTGGTCCTTAAGTGGTTAAAAAACAACAACAATTTTGACTGTGAAATAATAGCAGTCAGTTGCCTGCACGCGTGTGTGTGTTTCAGGCCCTGCAAGTGCATAGTGTCACCAGCGCATCTCAAATCTTGTGTCACAGTAGATTACATAAAAAAAAATATATATATTTTGACTGTGAAATAATAGTAGTCAGTTGCCTGCACGCGTGTGTGTGTTTCAGGCCCTGCAAGTGCATAGTGTCATCAGCGCAACTCATATCTGGTGTCAAAGTAGATTACATTTAAAAAACAACAACAATTTTGACTGTGAAATAATAGCAGTCAGTTGCCTGCACGCCTGTGTGTGTTTCAGGCCCTGCAAGTGCATAGTGTCACCAGCGCATCTCAAATCTTGTGTCACAGTAGATTACATAAAAAAACAAAACTATTTTGACTGTGAAATAATAGTAGTCAGTTGCCTGCACGCGTGTGTGTGTTTCAGGCCCTGCAAGCAGGGCCGCTGATAGGCCAGTACAGCTGGCCCAGTTGTACCGGGCCCGGCTGGCAGGGGGGCCCGGGCAGCCTCGACAATTAATGTTTTAAAAAAAAAAAAAAAAAAAAAAAAAAAAAAAAAAAAACCTCCACAGCCCTGACCGCTAGTCAACGTACCCCCCCCCCTCCTGCTTTCTACGTTTTTTGTTTTTTTTTAAATCGCCGCTCAGTACTACCTGCCTGCTTGCTGTGCCTGTAGGGACTATTTCCTCTGTTTCGGGCGCGGAAGAGTATCTCTTCTCTTCTCTCTCCCGCGCCCGCTCCTCTGCTCTGCTCAGTCCCGGAATCAAGTCCCGGCCAGCTCGTCGCATACTGCGCGTCACGAGTTGCCAAAAGAAGCCGAAGACCGTGCAACATCGACTGTGTCAGGTGGGGGTCAGCGTCTGTGTCAGGTGAGGTGGCCAGGTGGGGTCAGCGTCTGGACAGGTGGGGGTCAGCGTCTGTGTCAGGTGGGGGTCAGCGTCTGTGTCAGGTGGGGGTCAGCGTCTGTGTCAGGTGGGTGGGGGTCAGCGTAATGTGAGTAGTGCAGAAAGTAGGAGTCAGGTGGATCAGTGTGTGTGTCAGGGCCTAGGGAGGGCGGGGGATCCGTGGATGGCACTGTTATGGGGGGGGGGTCTGTCATGTGGATGACACTTATGGGGGGGGCCGGGGGGTCTGTGGATGACACTTATGGGGGGGATCTGTGGATGGCACCATTATGGAGGGGGATCTGTGGATGACACTGTTATGGGGGGGATCTGTGGATGACACTGTTATGGGGGGATCTGTGGATGACACTGCTATGGGGGGATCTGTGGATGACTGTTATGGGGGGGATCTGTGGATGGCACTGTTATGGAGGGTATCTGACTGTGAATGGCACTGTTATGGAGGGTATCTGTGGATGACACATAGCATAAGATGCTATATACGGTATGTGTCATCCACAGATCCCCCTCTATAACAGTGCCATCCACAGATCCCCCCATAACAGTGCCATCCACAGATCCCCTCCATAACAGTGCCATCCACAGATCCTCTCCATAACAGTGCCATCCACAGATCCCCTCCATAACAGTGCCATCCACAGATCCCCTCCATAACAGTGCCATCCACAGATCCCCTCCATAACAGTGCCATCCACAGATCCCCTCCATAACAGTGCCATCCACAGATCCCCTCCATAACAGTGCCATCCACAGATCCCCTCCATAACAGTGCCATCCACAGATCCCCTCCATAACAGTGCCATCCACAGATCCCCTCCATAACAGTGCCATCCACAGATCCCCTCCATAACAGTGCCATCCACAGATCCCCTCCATAAAAGTGCCATTCACAGATCCCCTCCATAACAGTGCCATTCACAGATCCCCTCCATAACAGCGCCATTCACAGACGACCCCCCAGCGCCATAAATATCACTTGTAGACAAATCTGCATGTTGTTTCAAGGCGGCGTCTGGGGAGGGGCCAAGGGCGGGGCCAGGGGTGTGGCTGAAGGAGGGATCAGGGGGTGGAGCTGAAGGGGGCCCCGTCATGTATGCTGTACGGGGCCCCATGATTTCTATCAGCGGCCCTGCCTGCAAGTGCATAGTGTCATCAGCGCAACTCATATCTGGTGTCAAAGTAGATTACATTTAAAAAACAACAACAATTTTGACTGTGAAATAATAGCAGTCAGTTGCCTGCACGCGTGTGTGTGTTTCAGGCCCTGCAAGTGCATAGTGTCACCAGCGCAACTCATATCTGGGGTCAAAGTAGATTACATTAAAAAAAAAAAAAAATTTTTGACTGTAATAGATTGAATAGCAGTTAGTTGTCTGCAAGCGTGTGTCAGGCCTACAGCGTCTACTCTGCCAACTTCTGCCAGTGCACATTGACACTCATATCTCGTGTCACAGTAGCTTGCACGCATAGTACAACTAAACTAATCTAAAAAAAATGACAGGCAGAGGCAGGCCACCCCGCAGGTGCCGTCGTGGTCGTAGTGCTGTGATTCCCTTTGGCCCTAGAATAATGCCCAGTGTTCAGAGGCCACGTACCCTGAACTCGAAAAGTTCTGAGGACATAGTTTACTGGCTAACACAGGACACCCAATCTTCTACAGCTTCCGCTCGGAACCTTGATGCACCATTCTCCTCCAGCTCAGCTTCGGGCACCTCTCAAGTTACCACTCGCCCACCTGCCGCCACCACCACCTGCTCGCCCACCTGCCGCCACCACTAACACACAAAAATTAAAAGACGCGCTGGCGGTATACGAGGTCCCTGGGTCTCTGGAGGCTGCTATGTCTCTGTCCATAAGAATAGACAGACGACTCAGGGAGAGACTATTAAATTTTACGGAGGCCTCTATAGGGCAAGGATCGGTTTGTTATGATCCAGTCGAACCAATGCAAATAGGGGGCGCCACTAGACGGGTGAATCCTCCTAAGTTCCGCTGTAGGTCAGATGTTTGTTTTCGTTGTGGGGGGAGGGGTCATTTTGTAAAGGTTTGTCCCTCAGAACCCAAGAGACCACAAACAAAGGAGCCGCCGGGAAAACTAGAGTCCCCAGATTGTGCGGAGGATAACAGTCTGGGCGTATTCGTTTCCTCCATACGCATGTCTCAGTTTTTGTTGTCCGCTACCGTTGAGGCGGGCAATAAGACTGAGATCTGTTCCGTCTTTTTGGACAGTGGGGCGGGGGTCAACTTGGTGGATTCACGGTTTGCTCAGGCTCTGGGTTTTACTCCAGAACCGATACGCAGAACTATTCCTGTTTTTGCCATCGACTCCTCCCCTCTTACTCTGAAAGAGTTAACTCAGATCATTCATAATATCCATCTGCAGGTAGGGGACCTCCATAAAGAGCATATCTCGTGTTATGTCCTGGACGGTCTTCCGGCTCCTATGGTATTGGGGCTTCCCTGGCTGGTGACTCACAATCCAGTGGTGGATTGGCAGGCCGGGGAGATTGTGGAGTGGAGTGAACATTGTAAGGACAACTGCTTGAGTAGTAGGTGCTCTACACTCTCTGTAACATCTTTACCTGCCTTTCTGTCAGATTTTATGGATGTGTTCTCTGAGAAGGGTTGTCAGGGGTTACCACCTCATCGTCCATATGATTGCCCGATTAATCTACTACCTGGGGCCAAACGACCTAAAACCCGGTTATACAATCTTTCCGGCCCGGAGAGGAAGGCTATGAAAGATTATATTTCGGAGAGTTTGGCTAAGGGACACATCAGACCCTCTTCTTCACCTGTGGCTGCAGGGTTCTTTTTCGTTAAAAAGAAAGATGGGGGCCTACGTCCTTGCCTGGATTTCCGGGAATTAAACCGGATAACTATCCGAGATCCCTATCCTCTTCCTCTCATTCCCGACCTCTTTAATCAGGTTGCTGGTGCTAAATGGTTCTCCAAAATGGATCTCAGAGGAGCCTATAACCTGGTTCGCATCAAAGAGGGGGATGAGTGGAAGACGGCTTTTAATACTCCGGAAGGGCATTATGAAAATCTGGTCATGCCATTTGGTCTTACTAATGCGCCTGCGGTATTCCAACATTTTGTCAACGATATTTTTAGTCACCTATCGGGAGATTTGTTGTGATATATCTTGATGACATCCTGGTCTATTCCCCGGATCTGGATACACATAAGATCCATGTGAGACAAGTGCTGCAGATATTAAGGGCCAACAAATTGTTTGCTAAGTTAGAAAAATGTGTGTTCGCCGTAAAAGAACTGCCATTTCTGGGGTATGTGTTGTCAGATTCAGGTTTCCGCATGGATCCAGAGAAAGTCCGGGCGATTATAGACTGGGATCTGCCTGAGAACCTGAAGGCATTACAACGCTTCCTGGGGTTTGCCAATTTTTATAGAAAGTTTATAAAAAACTATTCCTTGGTGGTCAAACCACTGACGGACATGACCCGAAAGGGATCCGATTTTTCCAAATGGTCACATGCAGCCAAAACTGCCTTTGCATCTCTGAAGGAGAGATTCACCTCGGCCCCTATTCTCGTACAGCCAGATGTCTCGCTTCCTTTTATTGTAGAGGTTGACGCATCAGAGGTGGGGGTGGGAGCGGTACTATCTCAGGGCCCGTCCCCTGGTGAATGGCGTCCGTGTGCTTTCTTTTCGAAGAAATTGTCTACTGCAGAAAGGAACTATGATATTGGCAACAGGGAACTTTTGGCTATTAAGTTGGCTTTTGAGGAGTGGCGTCATTTTTTGGAGGGGGCGGTTCATCCCGTCACGGTGATTACTGATCACAAAAACTTATTATTCTGGAGTCTGCTAAATGTCTCACCCCTAGACAGGCTCGGTGGTCGTTATTTTTTACTAGGTTTAATTTTGTAATAACCTATCGCCCGGGGGCAAAAAATACTAAGGCGGATGCATTGTCTCGAAGTTTTCCTGGAGGGGGTGATGTTGAGGTACCAGAGCCCATTTTGCAAAAGGGTTGGTGGTCTCTGCATTACACTCAGGTTTGGAGGGGAGGGTGTTGGAAGCTCAGGGGGACGCCCCGGCCTCCTGCCCCTCGGGTAAACTGTTTGTGCCAGAAAATTTACGACTGGAGATACTAAAAGAACACCATAACTCCACACTGGCAGGACACCCAGATAGTAGGGCAACCTCTGAGTTAGTGTCTCGTCGGTTCTGGTGGCCTAAATGGCGCCAGGAGGTGTTGAATTTTGTGTCTGCATGTGCTACCTGTGCTCGTTCTAAGGTAGATCATACTCGTCCGGCAGGGCGTCTTTTACCTCTGGCCATCCCCAACAGGCCTTGGACGCACCTGTCAATGGATTTCATTACGGATCTACCAGTATCAGCGGGGAAGACTGTTATCCTTGTAGTTGTTGACAGATTCAGTAAAATGGTGCACTTTATTGCTCTTGCCGCATTGCCTAATGCTAACACACTGGCTCAGGTTTTTATTGACCACATCGTGAAGCTTCACGGGGTCCCTTCCGATATTGTTTCGGATCGTGGTACCCAATTCGTTTCTAAATTTTGGAAAGCTTTTTGTTCTCGTTTAGGGGTTCATCTGTCGTTTTCTTCATCTTTCCATCCACAGTCCAATGGTCAGACTGAACGTATCAATCAAAACCTAGAGACATATTTGAGATGCTTTGTTTCCGAAAATCAGGAGGAATGGTCATCTTATTTACCGTTAGCCGAGTTTGCCATTAATAATCGTCGTCAAGAATCCACCGATAAGTCACCATTTTTTGGTGCGTATGGTTTCCATCCTCAGTTTTGTACGTTTAGTGAGGGGGGGGCCGTCTGGGATTCCCGAGGAGGAACGATTTGCGTCTTCACTTTCTTCAGTGTGGCAGAGTGTGCAAGAAAGTTTGAAGAGAATTGGTGGTAGATACAAACGTGCGGCTGATAGGAAGCGTTCTGAAGGTCCGGACCTTGGGGTGAATGACTTGGTGTGGTTGTCTACCAGAAATATCAAGTTGAAGGTTCCCTCGTGGAAATTAGGTCCGAGATTTATTGGTCCTTATAGGGTAATTAAGATCATTAACCCGGTGGCTTTTCGTCTGGAGCTACCTCAGACTCTAAGGATCCATAATATATGACAATAAAACACAATTAAACTAGTTAGCGATGCCCACGATCACAAGTGGGACACTGTGCAGTAGCTCTAATAGCTTTCAGTAGGGATTCGGTATCCTCAAGGGAAAAAAGAGGTCTGCTCATGGCTTCTTCATCTGAAGATAAGCTTGAATTTTCCAGGATTTCTCCCTGCTTATTCTCATCTGAAGAGTCTGAATCGGATATTATAGTAGCGTGACTCTGTTTGCTCGAGGCCGAGGAAGGGATGCATTTCTTAAACTTTTCCTTGAATCTGAAACTTCAGATTTAACAATATCTTTGATACATTAAAGTAAAGATGGGGATTCCTCTTCTACCACTTTGTTCACACAATGCTGACACAGTAACTTAGACCAAGAAGGGGTTACCTTTTTTTTGCACACAGCACATTCCCTCCCTTTGGATTTAGTGGTAGATTTCCTGGGGCCCTCTTTGATATTCTACAATTAAAACAAGAGAATAATCCCCATTAGATCTGATAGAGGGAAAAATAACAGTTGAGGATTGACTCCCTTACCCCACCAGGAATACTGGTCTGGCATCATGAGTCTCCTGGATATCAGCGTGCTGGGTACTCATCATCAATGATAGTGGGCAAGGATCGAAAGCTTTCCATTAAAGATCCTCTGAAGATCGTAGGCTGGCTGGGCTACTTCTGACCGCGTGCTGAGGGTTTAAATGCCAATTCGGTTGGGTCCCTGCCGGTGCACCCATGCGGCCTCAGTAGGAGCTTCCTTCTCCTACTTCCGGAAGGCACTCCGCGTTCGTTCCAAGTACCGGAAGCTGCGTCTTACAACTTCTGGCTCACACACAGTGCACGCACATTAATCAAACCCTGCCTGTCACGGGTAAGGAAGGTAGAGAGGAAGTGCACCCCCCTAAACTGCCACCCTCAACCCTGTCCTTGCCTACTTGCACCACCCTCCCTAGGTGGCGCAACTGGGCGACGGTCCCTGACCTACGTAAGTGTAGAGCAGAGCGAACAGAGAAAGAGAGGAACAGACAGCCAAGGCAGAAGGCGGTACACAAGACTAAGGCAAACAGATAGACAGGGAGGTAGATAAGACAACAGTACCCAGTGAAGGGAAAGGAAATGGCGGGTTAACTAGCCGAGGTCGGTCCGGGAGGTCACGTCAATACAAGGGTTGAGGCAGGAGACGAAATCCGAGAACGAGCCGAGGTCAAATCCGAGAGATAGCGTAGGTACTAAGGGAGCGGGCAAAGCGAGGTCAGGAAACAAACAAGGTCAATACCAGAGGTCAAGTAGGAAGCAATTTTAATAGTACACACGGCCCTAGAGACGAAAATCACATGCAACCTGTAGCCAGCAGGCCGCCTGTATTTATAGTGGGGAGTGAGGGTCATGTGACATGGCCAGCGTCACATGACCGACAGACAAACAAGTTGAGCACCGAGTGATCAGCTCGGCGCTCAAGGCAGACCTAGGAGCAGGGAGCCTCCCAGCTAGCAAAGCCGCTCTGGGAACAAGGCCAAACACAGATCCTCGCTCCCGAAGCTAAGCAGCAGGTCTGCAGCTGATGGGAGACCGAGTGCGCCTTCGGCGCCCCGTTACACCTGCCCCCCCCCCCCCCCCCGCCTCTGTAAGTTTTGAGACAGGGAGGAAGGCAGAGTAAAGGCTCCTGAACACTGCCTGGAGGAATCGGCGTGTCAGCATCCCCTCTCGGTTATGCTGGCACTGCCCAGGAACACCGGCCCGATAAACTATCCAGGACCCAGAAGGATGAATCCCAGTCTTAGTAGGCGGCTCCTAGAGAAGACTTATGCCACACCAGGTAACCTCCATAATAAAGTGCCTGCGGGGCTCCTGCAGCCTAATCCAGCTCTCCACAGAACGTCCTATCCAGGGGAGGGCTGGCAGCCTTAGTCCTGGGGGGCAAATCCAGTCAAGTGGCCCATTACACCACCCAATCAGCTCACCGTCCACGCACACCTTTTCCTTGTTTTATAACGGATTTTTATGTTATGAAGCAAGACAAATATGATACAATGTGGTTTAACATAATTTAATTGTAATAGCAAAAAATTATGTTTAACAAAAATAAAATCTACAGTTTTAACAAATGAACATTGTATGGACACAATACACTTTTTCAAAAAATACAGACGCCAAAGAAATAAATATCTGTAAAAAATATTTGATCAAACGGTTAGCAAATAGAGTTGAGCGAACACCAGGATGTTCGGGTTCGAGAAGTTCGGCCGAACTTCCCGAAAATGTTCGGGTTCGGGATCCGAACTCGACCCGAACTTCGCCCCGAACCCCATTGAAGTCAATGGGGACCCAAACTTTTCGGCACTAAAAAGGCTGTAAAACAGCCCAGGAAAGGGCTAGAGGGCTGCAAAAGGCAGCAAAATGTAGGTAAATCCCCTGCAAACAAATGTGGATAGGGAAATGAATTAAAATTAAATAAATAAAAATTAACCAATATCAATTGGAGAGAGGTCCCATAGCAGAGAATCAGGCTTCATGTCACCCACCACTGGAACAGGCCACTGTCAGATATTTAGGCCCTGGCACCAAGACAGAGGAGAGAGGTCCCATAGCAGAGAATCAGGCTTCATGTCATAGCAGAGAATCAGGCTTCATGTCACCCACCACTGGAACAGGCAATTGTCAGATATTTAGGCCCCGGCACCCAGACAGAGAAGAGAGGTCCCATTGCAGAGAATCAGGCTTCATGTCACCCACCACTGGAACAGGCCACTGTCAGATATTTAGGCCCCGGCACCCAGACAGAGGAGAGAGGTCCCATTTCAGAGAATCAGGCTTCATGTCACCCACCACTGGAACAGGCCACTGTCAGATATTTAGGCCCCGGCACCCAGACAGAGGAGAGAGGTCCCATAGCAGAGAATCAGGCTTCATGTCATAGCAGAGAATAAGGCTTCACGTCACCCACCACTGGAACAGGCCATTGTCAGATATTTAGGCCCCGGCACCCAGACAGAGGAGAGAGGTCCCATAGCAGAGAATCAGGCTTCACGTCATAGCAGAGAATCAGGCTTCACGTCACCCACCACTGGAACAGGCCATTGTCAGATATTTAGGCCCCGGCATCCAGACAGAGGAGAGAGGTCCCATTGCAGAGAATCAGGCTTCACGTCACCCACCACTGGAACAGGCCACTGTCAGATATTTAGGCCCCGGCACCCAGACAGAGGAGAGAGGTCCCATAGCAGAGAATCAGGCTTCATGTCATAGCAGAGAATAAGGCTTCACGTCACCCACCACTGGAACAGGCCATTGTTAGATATTTAGGCCCCGGCACCCAGACAGAGGAGAGAGGTCCCATAGCAGAGAATCAGGCTTCATGTCATAGCAGAGAATCAGACTTCACGTCACCCACCACTGGAACAGGCCACTGTCAGATATTTAGGCCCTGGCACCCAGACAGAGGAGAGAGGTCCCATTGCAGAGAATCAGGCTTCATGTCACCCACCACTGGAACAGGCCACTGTCAGATATTTAGGCCCCGGCACCCAGACAGAGGAGAGAGGTCCCATTGCAGAGAATCAGGCTTCATGTCACCCACCACTGAAACAGGCCACTGGCAGATATTTAGGCCCCGGCACCCAGACAGAGGAGAGAGGTCCCATTGCAGAGAATCAGGCTTCATGTCACCCACCACTGGAACAGGCCACTGTCAGATATTTAGGCCCCGGAACCCAGACAGAGGAGAGAAGTCCCATAGCAGAGAATCAGGCTTCATGTCATAGCAGAGAATAAGGCTTCACGTCACCCACCACTGGAACAGGCCATTGTCATATATTTAGGCCCCGGCACCCAGACAGAGGAGAGAGGTCCCATAGCAGAGAATCAGGCTTCATGTCATAGCAGAGAATCAGGCTTCACGTCACCCACCACTGGAACAGGCCATTGTTAGATATTTAGGCCCCGACACCCAGACAGAAGAGAGAGGTCCCATTGCAGAGAATCAGGCTTCACGTCACCCACCACTGGAACAGGCCACTGTCAGATATTTAGGCCCCGGCACCCAGACAGAGGAGAGAGGTCCCATAGCAGAGAATCAGGCTTCATGTCATAGCAGAGAATAAGGCTTCACGTCACCCACCACTGGAACAGGCCATTGTTAGATATTTAGGCCCCGGCACCCAGACAGAGGAGAGAGGTCCCATAGCAGAGAATCAGGCTTCATGTCATAGCAGAGAATCAGACTTCACGTCACCCACCACTGGAGCAGGCCATTGTCAGATATTTAGGCCCCGGCACCCAGACAGAAGAGAGAGGTCCCATAGCAGAGAATCAGGCTTCATGTCACCCACCACTGGAACAGGCCACTGTCAGATATTTAGGCCCCGGCACCAAGACAGAGGAGAGAGGTCCCATAGCAGAGAATCAGGCTTCATGTCATAGCAGAGAATCAGGCTTCACGTCACCCACCACTGGAACATGCCATTGTCAGATATTTAGGCCCCGGCACCCAGACAGAGGAGAGAGGTCCCATTGCAGAGAATCAGGCTTCATGTCACCCACCACTGGAACAGGCCACTGTTAGATATTTAGGCCCCGGCACCCAGACAGAGGAGAGAGGTCCCATTGCAGAGAATCAGGCTTCATGTCACCCACCACTGGAACAGATCACTGTCAGATATTTAGGCCCCGGCACCCAGACAGAGGAGAGAGGTCCCATTGCAGAGAATCAGGCTTCATGTCACCCACCACTGGAACAGGCCACTGTTAGATATTTAGGCCCCGGCACCCAGACAGAGGAGAGAGGTCCCATTGCAGAGAATCAGGCTTCATGTCACCCACCACTGAAACAGGCCACTGGCAGATATTTAGGCCCCGGCACCCAGACAGAGGAGAGAGGTCCCATTGCAGAGAATCAGGCTTTATGTCACCCACCACTGGAACAGGCCACTGTCAGATATTTAGGCCCCGGCACCCAGACAGAGAAGAGAGGTCCCATAGCAGAGAATCAGGCTTCATGTCATAGCAGAGAATAAGGCTTCACGTCACCCACCACTGGAACAGGCCATTGTCAGATATTTAGGCCCTGGCACCCAGACAGAGGAGAGAGGTCCCATAGCAGAGAATCAGGCTTCATGTCATAGCAGAGAATCAGGCTTCACGTCACCCACCACTGGAACAGGCCATTGTCAGATATTTAGGCCCCGGCACCCAGACAGAGGAGAGAGGTCCCATTGCAGAGAATCAGGCTTCACATCACCCACCACTGGAACAGGCCACTGTTAGATATTTAGGTCCCGGCACCCAGACAGAGGAGAGAGGTCCCATAGCAGAGAATCAGGCTTCATGTCTTAGCAGAGAATAAGGCTTCACGTCACCCACCACTGGAACAGGCCATTGTCAGATATTTAGGCCCCGGCACCCAGACAGAGGAGAGAGGTCCCATAGCAGAGAATCAGGCTTCATGTCATAGCAGAGAATCAGGCTTCACGTCACCCACCACTGGAACAGGCCATTGTCAGATATTTAGGCCCCGGCACCCAGACAGAGGAGAGAGGTCCCATTGCAGAGAATCAGACTTCACGTCACCCACCACTGGAACAGGCCACTGTCAGATATTTAGGCCCCGGCACCCAAACAGAGGAGAGAGGTCCAATTGCAGATAATCAGGCTTCATGTCACCCACCACTGGAACAGGCCACTGTCAGATATTTAGGCCCCGGCACCCAGACAGAGGAGAGAGGTCCCATTGCAGAGAATCAGGCTTCATGTCACCCACCACTGGAACAGGCCACTGTCAGATATTTAGGCCCCGGTACCCAGACAGAGGAGAGAGGTCCCATAGCAGAGAATCAGGCTTCATGTCTTAGCAGAGAATCAGGCTTCACGTCACCCACCACTGGAACAGGCCATTGTCAGATATTTAGGCCCCGGCACCCAGACAGAGGAGAGAGGTCCCATTGCAGAGAATCAGGCTTTATGTCACCCACCACTGGAACAGGCCACTGTCAGATATTTAGGCCCCGGCACCCAGACAGAGGAGAGAGGTCCCATTGCAGAGAATCAGGCTTCATGTCACCCACCACTGGAACAGGCCACTGTCAGATGTTTAGGCCCCTGTGAACCGAGAGCAAGGCAGATGGTTTGACTCCGCAACCAGAAAAGAGTGTGTACACAGAAGTCAAGATTAAGAAAATTGCATTTACTATAAATTAATAAAAGCAGGTTAACAGTGAAGTTACAGAGGTAAAGACAATAAAAATATTCGAAACAGTATAAACAATACAAGTTAAATACTGCAACAATTTTCACCTTTGCTGTGTCCGTATTCGCAGTGCGGACACTAAGAAATAATAGTCCCAGAAACTATCCCTAACTGACCCTAAAGTTCAAGCGGGTGCGCACCCCCCTTATCCCAGTGGTCCAAGTGGACCGCTTACAGTTTGTGGAAGCGCACGGTGGGGCCCGATGTCGTCCTTTTCCTTTAACCAGCGCAGGATCCGCAACAAAGAAGTCCTCCTCAGCCGGCCGGAAAACCAGTTGAATATAATCCAGGATTATTAGAGTTACTGTCCGGTACCTCGACAGCACTGTGAGTCTCTTTACTGTTTGGGGCAATCCACTCAGCCCAATGTCGGCTCCACAGGTTAGTTGCTGCACACAGTCCTTTTAACTTGGCTTCACTAAATGCACGGTTTCTTTGTACTCCATCCATCTCTAGACCGAAGTTAACACAGCTTGGCTGTACAGGGAAGTCCTTTAGTATCTCCACACACGTCTTACACAACACAGAACTTGTTTTCTATCTTGCCAATATGGCGGCAGCTGCAGTTCCAGTCTCTCTTCCTCCTTCTTCCTGCTCACACTGAGGCAGGCTGACATCACAAGGGGCATGTCACTTCAACACTTAGCTGCTGCCTTAAAGAACCAGTGTCACTAATACACTTTCTCTATGGTAAACTCCAATGCAAATTGGTCCTATGCTGCCATCTACTGACCAAACAAATACTGCAGGCATTTTACATTAAATTTTAACACAGTTTACCAGGATAATAAAACTTAGAGACATTACATGACTGTTTCTTACATATTCACCCCCACTTTAAGATTGACAGTCCCTGCCAATGATTGAATATCCAAAGGGCTGTACTCTTATACGTAGAGAGGTAATGTACCGTTGTATGGCAGGCCAAATAAACTCATCCTGCGCATACCGAACAGGGGGAGTGCCAGCATTTTGTCTAGTGGTGCGTCTGAGAACCACTGGTATACTGTGGGGTGCTGTAGCCATAGGCTGAGAAGGACCAGCAGACTCTGCACCAGAGGGGGCACAGGCTGGGGGCGCAGTAGTCACAGGTGGAACATCCTCAGGAGTAGGGATTGGCCAACAATCATCCTCATCATCGTAAGCCCATTCCACACCACCAGTCTCTGACTGTGGAAGCTTGTTGACATTATCAGTTCCATCACAATTTGCTTCTTCAGATTGACACAGGCGCAACATATTTCTGTAAAGTACTCGGACACAATCAGTTCTTTCCTTCTGGACTTCGTACACTGGCCCATTTGCATACTTGCGGGCAACTACACGATATGGCACAGCCTCCCACCTGCTTTCCAATTTTCCTTGAGGCTTCTTGACACGTACCAGCACCAGGTCACCTGGCTGCAATGGTGCCCTTTGCACCGGGGTCTTATCAGGATGAGAATTTTCTTGCAGACGCTGCTGCACCAATCGATGAACTGTCTCAAGTCTCTGCCGGTGTGCCCGCACCCAGGAGGCTGGATCTCTTGGAGGGAACCCATCCACATCATTTAACTGTAACTCTCTGACACTTCGCCCAGACCGTCCAAAGAGGAGAGTATAAGGAGAATACCCTGTTGTAGAATGGACCTGATTGTTATAGGCCCACACCATCTCAGACAACAACTGAGGCCACTGTAACTTTTTGTCCTCCTCCAAAGTCCGCACCATCTGTAGCAGAGTTCTATTGAATCGTTCACAGGCTCCGTTTCCTTGGGGATGGTATGGAGTCGTGTGCGACTTCTTTATCCCGTAGATACGTTGAACTTCTTTCATTACATGTCCCTCAAAGCAAGCCCCTTGGTCAGAGTGGATGCGTTGTGGACACCCGTACACTCGGATGAAATCTTGGCATAGGGCTCGAGCTGCCGACTCAGCGGTCTGGTCCTTGGTGGTGGGCACCACCGCAAATTTGGTGAAGTGGTCCACCATTACGAGGCAGTACTGGTGCCCACTGTTGGATGGGCCCACCATTAGTTAGTCTATCATGACGATCTCCAAAGGTTCCTGGGTCACTGTGGTTTGCAGGGGAGCTCTTTGTTCTATCGCCTTATGGATCTCACAAGTTCGACATCTATGACATACTTCTTCGACCATTTGATGGAGGCCTGGGCAGTAAATCAGTCGCTGTAGCCAATGAAAGGTCTTCTCATGACCAAAATGTCCATTCTTATTATGAGCCTTAAGAGCCAATGATTGAGCCAGTTCACTAGGCACTACGATTTGGTATCGAATGTCGATTTCAGAAGGTAGATATACCTTTCGGCATAGCACTCCATTTTTAGCTCTAACTTTTCCCACTGACTCAGGACTGAGAGCATTTCACGTGTCAGTCGTTCTCTTTCATCTTTACAAGGCTTCTTGCCTTTCTCAACACACTTGATCATTTTCGCCAGCCCCTCATGGGCCTGCTGTATTTGCACCCATTGCTGTTGTGAGGGGCCAAAGAAAGGAGCTGTTTCGGTCCCTTCCACTGCACACTGCATAGCAATGACCAAGGCTTGTGAAAATCTGCTGAAGTCAGGCACCTCCACATGCTCTAACTCATGATCCACGTCTCCGCTGGGGGCCTGGGTAGTTACCCTAGAGAGTCCATCGGCATTTTGGTTCTCTGTCTTGGACCGATACTTAATGCAGTAATTGAACTTAGGCATTCGGGCTATCCACCTCTGCTCCAAAGCCCCGAGCTTGGCATTCTCCAGGTGAGCTAATGGGTTGTTGTCAGTCAGTACAAAGACTTCAGCTCCGGTCAAATACTCAGAGAATTTCTCAGTCATGGCCCATACCAGTGCCAACAGTTCTAACTTAAATGAACTATAATTGTCAGGGTTTCTTTCAGAATCTCGCAAATATCGGCTGGCATACGCTATGACACGCTCTTGGCCACCCTGGAACTGAGAGAGCACTGCTCCGAGACCATACAGGCTTGCATTCGTATATAGCTGGAAGGGCAAGTGGTAATCAGCATACGCCAGGATTTGGGCCGTTGTAAGAGCATCCTTCAATGCCTGGAAGGCGTGTTCCTGTTCAGGGCCCCATTTCGCAGACCGGTTCTTCGGATCCCCGGAGGTGCCTCGTAGGAGAGCATTAAGCATTAATAAACCGTTGATAGTAGCCGGCTACTCCCAGGAACGCTCTCACCTCTCGCAGGGTAGTCGATGTCAGCCAATCTTGAACAGCCGCTATCTTGTCCCTCGACGGCCTTACCCCTTCTCCTGATACATGATGACCCAAGTAATCAATTTCAGATTGGAACAACCGACATTTACTGGGTTTCAGTTTGAGCCCATGTTCCTGCAATCATTGAAACACTTGTCCCAACTGGTGGAGATGGTCCTCAAAGGTTGCAGAGTACACTCTAATGTCGTCCAAGTAGATGAGAGTGAACTCAAAGTTGAAGTCACCAAGACATTTCTCCATCATTTGTTGAAACGTTCCAGGTGCATTTGTCAACCCAAAGGGCATCCAGTTAAATTCGTATAGTCCCATGTGCAAGATAAAGGCTATCTTTTCCTTATCTTTCTCGGCCATTGGCACCTGCCAATACCCACTAGCCAGATCTAGCGAGGAGAAGTACTGGGCTCTTTCTAGTGCCGAAACGACTCCTCAATCCGAGGTAATGGGTAGGAATCTCGTACGGTGCAGGTATTCAACTTTCGATAGTCTACGCAAAACCGAATGGACCCATCTTTCTTTCTTACTAGTACCACTGGAGCTGCCCAGGGACTTTGGCTTTCTTGAATGATCCCACTCTGCAGCATCTGGGTCAACAGTACTTTCACCTCCTGATATATCTGTGGAGGAATTTGTCGGTAGCGCTCTCTGATTGGAGGGGTGTCTACTGTGGGAATCTCATGGTAGATCCCTGTTCTACATCCAAAATCTTCAGCATGACGTGCAAAGGTTGTGCGGTTTTCCCATAACAGTTCATCTACCTTCCGGATCTGTTCCAGAGAACACGAAGTCTCTATCTTCATCTGTTCTCGAATTGCACCGCCATTCCATTTAGGGGTGGGGTTCTCGCCTTCCCCCATAGACACGGTTACGGTCCATTCGCCTCGTTCAGCCGGCCTCAACTGCATCAGGGTCGCTTTCCTCACTTCCTCCGGAGTCACATAGAGGTTAGCCAGCAGCCTTCCTGGGGCTAGGTCTACACTCTAATCCTGGGTGTTCACACATCGGAGGGGTACTCTCCCATTGCGGACTACTGCCAAGGAACGGGCTACTAGCATATCAACACTTCTTCCGGCTGTCGGCAGTGGTTCTATCAACACAGCTATGCCCTCTAGTTTCCTACAGGTGCCTACAGGCATGGACACTATCATCTCCCGTCTGGGTGGCAACCTAACTTTTGTATGCAGAGGGACCAAAATTCGAGCAAGAGGACACTGTGCATCTGAAGTTTTCTGTAAGCCACATGTTCGGACCAGCCGCTGGAAGGCCGTTTGAGTAGGCCGATGGCTAGTGGTTTCTCTCCAATAACCGTGACCTTTCTTTTCAAAGAGAATCTGATCCAATTCTTTTAACACATTCATCCCCAAGATGACAGGGACCTTTACTTCATGTGACTCCTGTACCACCACAATGCTTTTCTTGCCTAGATCATGGCCACATAATCTGTGGCCCTGACCCTGACATGCTGAGTGACTTTGTGAGTGACCATCTTGGCCACATGCTTCTCTTTAAATGTTTTTTTACTCTCCATATTTATCAATATGAAACCAACTGTAAAATTTATTGAACAACAAAATATGACAATGAGTTATATAAAACCAGCAAACATTTACTAATGTAGTGATTTAACTTTGGATCCCGCCTTCCCACACCCTAGCATGCAATCACGCCCTCCACCACAACACAATGTGCAGTTTGTGAGTGTATTACAGATCACCTCATAAATACAATGCACAAGAATGTGCAGTGTGTGAGTATATCATAGCCAATCCACTGCTTTACCACAGGGAAGCATTGGGAGGCTATTGCGCATGCGTGGCTTCATAGAAATTTTTTGAATCAATGCATTTGATGCAACACTGGACTAGGCCGTCTGATGAGTGGCCACTAGAGGTGTTACTTGGCAGTAATGTAAATACTGCCTTTTATTCTGAAAAGGCAGTGTTTACATTAAAAAGCTTGCAGAGACATGCTATAGACACCAGAACTACTACGTTTAGCTGTTGTGGTTCTGGGGACTATAGTGTCCTTAATGTATAGAAGAAAAAAAGAATCAGCACAAAAGTATGAAATAAAATGGCTGTATCATTGTTCTACAAATTAAAAAAGCACAACTTCTGACACATATATAATATTTTGCAGATTTTTTTTTTTTTTACAATGGGCAGATAGTACTGTACTACTAACCCCTCCATCCACCCCTCCCTCCCCCTTCTCCATCCCTCCCCTTCCCTTCTCTAACCACCCAGCATCCTTACTCACATAAAACAATATATATATATATATATATATATATATATATATATATACAGTACAGACCAAAAGTTTGGACACACCTTCTCATTCAAAGAGTTTTCTTTATTTTCATGACTATGAAGGCATTAAAACTATGAATTAACACATGTGGAATTATATACATAACAAACAAGTGTGAAACAACTGAAAATATGTCATATTCTAGGTTCTTCAAAGTAGCCACCTTTTGCTTTGATTACTGCTTTGCACACTCTTGGCATTCTCTTGATGAGCTTCAAGAGGTAGTCCCCTGAAATGGTCTTCCAACAGTCTTGAAGGAGTTCCCAGAGATGCTTAGCACTTGTTGGCCCTTTTGCCTTCACTCTGCGATCCAGCTCACCCCAAACCATCTCGATTGGGTTCAGGTCCGGTGACTGTGGAGGCCAGGTCATCTAGCGCAGCACCCCATCACTCTCCTTCATGGTCAAATAGCCCTTACTTTCAAAGTTTTCCCAATTTTTCGGCTGACTGACTGACCTTCATTTCTTAAAGTAATGATGGCCACTCGTTTTTCTTTACTTAGCTGCTTTTTTCTTGCCATAATACAAATTCTAACAGTCTATTCAGTAGGACTATCAGCTGTGTATCCACCTGACTTCTCCTCAACGCCACTGATGGTCCCAACCCCATTTATAAGGCAAGAAATCCCACTTATTAAACCTGACAGGGCACACCTGTGAAGTGAAAACCATTTCAGGGGACTACCTCTTGAAGCTCATCAAGAGAATGCCAAGAGTGTGCAAAGCAGTAATCAAAGTAAAAGGTGGCTACTTTGAAGAACCTAGAATATGACATATTTTCAGTTGTTTCACACTTGTTTGTTATGTATATAATTCCACATGTGTTAATTCATAGTTTTGATGCCTTCAGTGTGAATCTACAATTTTCATAGTCATGAAAATAAAGAAAACTCTTTGAATTAGAAGATGTGTCCAAACTTTTGGTCTGTACTGTATATATATATATATATATATATAGAACACAAAAAACAGCAACCAGCAGCACAAGACCAAAAAGCAAGGGTGCAAAAAAATCCTCAAAGCCGCAGGCTCAGACAACTATCCATGGGTATAAATAACAAAAAACGAGGCAGCACTCCAGACGTTAGGTGAAAAAATGGATCCTTTATTCCCCTCAGCAACGTTTCAATCGCTCAATGCGATCTTTATCAAGCATGTTTACAAGTGTCATACACGGGTAGATATACCCAAAATGCATAGTGGTAATACAAGTGAGAATTATTCAATTACATCAATGAAATACATAAAAATAACTAGAAAATATCAACAACTGTCACAATAAAAAACGGCGACATAGCAGTGATACCATCCAGTATGTGCATGTGTTGTGAATCAATCTTATACATGATCATAACAGTGCTATAGCCTAAATATTGTAAATAAGGCTAATTGTGTCAGTGATGCACCACATGTGCAGAGAGTGTATAATCATAATCATGATAAAAAGAAAAGAAAAACTCACACAGCGGTGGACGACTCGCGGCGCCAAAATCCGCGTCCTCCAGCACCAACAGCGCATGTCCTGAAACCTAGCAACGTTACCCACAACAAGCAGGGAGACGTCACTCCGGTCACGTGACGGATCACATGACCAACCACGCGACCAAAGCAACTCCCACAGGACTCGTCAACGGGCGGCGCCGGGCAACGTCATTACGGAGGAGGAGCAACAGCCGTCAGTGAGTCAACAACGTCAGCTAACTGGCGTCGTTGCCCCAGTAACCAACCACACACCACCGTACGCAAGACAAGCCCCAGCCCAGGACGGACAGACGCTGCCGGAACCAAAAATCGAGAACAGGAGAGACAGAGGGCACAACTTAGTAATAAAGAAAATTAGAGCAGTGAATGTCTACTATAAAGATAAATAGAATAGACATAAGAGATCGCTGTGATACTGGCTAGAAATCTGAGTGAACGTGGTACAATGTATATCAGCCCCATAATAATCTAATCAAGATCAGTGCCATACAACTGAATAAAACAAGACCGAGAGAATAGGGAGGAGCCACCGGCTGTTCCACTTCCATGAGAACAACCATAGGCACACGTCAGGTAAAAGGTCCCGGACATGTGTATGCCCTGAACCACAGCACCTAATATCACCCAAAGCTCTCTAAATTGATACAATGAATCCATAAATACCACCACTCATTGTCAAAAGCCATCAACAGACCTCCAACAAAGTAGACATAGATAAAATATATAATGTATATGATAAATCTAATAATTGTGCCCCATGATTCCCCACATTCACTAGATGACACAGAGGGACAGCCACAGGATTCCGGAGCCGCTGGAAGTCAAAACCGCCGAAGAAGCATTGATAGAAAAAATCTAAAAAGAACAAACAAAAAAAGGGGGTTAAACAATACTGTAAAACCAATGATTTGTAGCACATAGTAAAATAGATGACACCTGTTGGTCTCGCACATATACACGTACAACAAGAAAAAGAAAAAACAAAGGCAAAGAATAAGCCCCACTTTATAGCAGACTCCATTTAAAATCAACATTAAGGCCAGTGGGTCTCAGGGTGTTAAGGCGATGGATCCACCTAAGCTCTCTCTGCTTGAGAGCCAGTGTCCTATCACCCCCCCGCCTGGACTGATTGATCTGATCCAGAATCATAAATTTAAGATCCTTCTCATTGTGATTTGCTTCAACAAAATGTTTAGAAACTGGCAAATCCTTTCTCTTACGCCTAATCGAAAACCGATGGTTGTTGAGACGTGTCTTCATGTCACATGTGGTCTCCCCAACATAGAGGAGACCACATGGACAGGAAAGCACATACACAACATATGAACTGTCACATGTTAAATAATGACCAATTACAAATTGGGCTCCTGTTTGGGGATGAATGAATCTATCACCCTTGATCATGTACGAACAATTCACACAACCAAGGCAGGGATATGATCCCTTTTTCCGAGGTCCAATGTACGATTGTGTCAAAACTTTAGTGGGGGTATCGGCCCGGACCAGTTTATCACGAAAACTGGTGGGGCGTTTATACGAAAGAAGAGGAGGCAAAGTGAAGGCTGTAATATTTGGGAGATTGCTCCCAAGTATGGGCCAATGTTTGCGGACAATCTTAGCAATTAGCCCACTTTGTTCTGAATAAGTGGAGATGAAAGGAATCCTCTCCACTTTATTCAGTGTGACCTCTGATGACAACTGTTGTCTGCCTGTGACCTTATTGAGATGTTTCTCAATAACAGAGGAAGGATATCCCCGTTCCCTGAATTTATGTGTCATCTGTGCATATCGAAGTGGCAATTTCTCAACATCCTGTACCACCCTCTTAACCCTAAGAAGCTGACTAAAGGGCAATGAGTTGATGGTGGATCTAGGATGACAGCTGCTATAGTGCAATAATGTATTGCAATCCGTCGGCTTTGTAAAAATATCAGTGGACAATTTATCCCCAACAATAGAAACAGTAGTGTCAAGAAATTGTACATGGGTCTCAGAGTAAACCAATGTAAATGCAATGTCAGGATCCAATCCATTAAGAAAATGATGAAATAACTCCAAAGAGGTAGAGTCACCACGCCAAATAAGGAAGACGTCGTCTATGTATCGCCACCACCCCAATACCTTACTGAAGTGGTGGGACACATAGACAAGGTCTTCCTCGAGGGCCGCCATGAAGACATTGGCGTAAGTTGGCGCCACATTTGACCCCATAGCGGTCCCTCTCAACTGCAGATAGAAACTATCCAAGAACAGAAAATAATTGTTCTTAAGGACCAGATCCGGTAGTTGGACAATAAAGTCCTGACAATCATGGGAATAATCACTGCCAGATAGTTGTCTCCGGACAGCAGACAAACCCCTCGAGTGGTCGATGGAGGTGTATAGACTGGTGACGTCAAAGGACGCCACCAGACACCCATCAGGTAGTCTGATACCAGAGATTTTCGCAAGAAAATCTCCCGTATCCCTAATATAGGATCTGGCCCTGACAGCATAATGGTGGAGTACACGATCCAAAAAGATGGAGATATTGGAAAAGATGGATCCAGTGCCAGCAACAATGGGCCGACCAGGAGGGTCGACCATTGATTTATGTATCTTAGGTAACACATATATGACAGGTGTCCGTGGATGTGGTATGATCAAAAAAGAATACAACTCATTGTCAATAATGTCCTGACATAAAGCTACATCAAGAACCCTCTTGATACAACGAGCTATATCAAATCTCGGATCACCTGTCAAAACCCTATACACACTCTCGTCACTCAATTGTCTCCTGATCTCCTGAAGGTACTTGGGGGTGTCCATGACAACAACCGCACCCCCCTTGTCGGCGGGTTTGATCGTGAGGCTGTTGTCATGGCAGAGTCCCTCAAGCACAACAACATCGGAGGAGGTCATGTTGGGATGTCTCAATGGCATATCAGCAACCTCATTACGTAAGGCCGCAATATCCACAGAAATAGCCTTCTTGAAGGTGTCAAGTACAGATAAATTGCTGTGTGGTGAAAAATCACTTTTAGTAAAGAGTCCAAATGACCTCAATTCAAGCTCTGAATGTGTCAAAGGACTCGTGGATTGGTCAGTGGGAGGACGATCAGCAAACCAAACCTTCAATTCGATACTCCTATACAGGCGTTGCAGATCGACCTCCAACTGAAACCAATCAACTTTGGTGGAAGGACAAAAAGACAGGCCCTTAGTGAGCACATTAATTTGCACATCAGATAAACATACTGAAGAGATATTTACCACAGTGGACATACAATCAGATACATTATTCATGGGGCCTAATTGGCCTTCCTGCGTCGAGCCATAGGTTTCACCAGTTTTGGCGATTTTAGATTTGCGCCATCTGTGGTGTCTGGCACCACCCCGTCTGGTTCTTTTACCAGCATTGAACCCATCCCTAAAAAAGAGTCCGTCTGCATATCGGCCGCCGAATCGTAAAAACCAACAACCTGGACACTCTGGGCCTACTGCTATACATGATCCATCCTCTACAGACTCTTTTTTAGGGATGGGTTCATTGCTGGTAAAAGAACCAGACGGGGTGGTGCCAGACACCACAGATGGCGCAAATCTAAAATCGCCAAAACTGGTGAAACCTATGGCTCGACGCAGGAAGGCCAATTAGGCCCCATGAATAATGTATCTGATTGTATGTCCACTGTGGTAAATATCTCTTCAGTATGTTTATCTGATGTGCAAATTAATGTGCTCACTAAGGGCCTGTCTTTTTGTCCTTCCACCAAAGTTGATTGGTTTCAGTTGGAGGTCGATCTGCAATGCCTGTATAGGAGTATCGAATTGAAGGTTTGGTTTGCTGATCGTCCTCCCACTGACCAATCCACGAGTCCTTTGACACATTCAGAGCTTGAATTGAGGTCATTTGGACTCTTTACTAAAAGTGATTTTTCACCACACAGCAATTTATCTGTACTTGACACCTTCAAGAAGGCTATTTCTGTGGATATTGCGGCCTTACGTAATGAGGTTGCTGATATGCCATTGAGACATCCCAACATGACCTCCTCCGATGTTGTTGTGCTTGAGGGACTCTGCCATGACAACAGCCTCACGATCAAACCCGCCGACAAGGGGGGTGCGGTTGTTGTCATGGACACCCCCAAGTACCTTCAGGAGATCAGGAGACAATTGAGTGACGAGAGTGTGTATAGGGTTTTGACAGGTGATCCGAGATTTGATATAGCTCGTTGTATCAAGAGGGTTCTTGATGTAGCTTTATGTCAGGACATTATTGACAATGAGTTGTATTCTTTTTTGATCATACCACATCCACGGACACCTGTCATATATGTGTTACCTAAGATACATAAATCAATGGTCGACCCTCCTGGTCGGCCCATTGTTGCTGGCACTGGATCCATCTTTTCCAATATCTCCATCTTTTTGGATCGTGTACTCCACCATTATGCTGTCAGGGCCAGATCCTATATTAGGGATACGGGAGATTTTCTTGCGAAAATCTTTGGTATCAGACTACCTGATGGGTGTCTGGTGGCGTCCTTTGACGTCACCAGTCTATACACCTCCATCGACCACTCGAGGGGTTTGTCTGCTGTCCGGAGACAACTATCTGGCAGTGATTATTCCCATGATTGTCAGGACTTTATTGTCCAACTACTGGATCTGGTCCTTAAGAACAATTATTTTCTGTTCTTGGATAGTTTCTATCTGCAGTTGAGAGGGACCGCTATGGGGTCAAATGTGGCGCCAACTTACGCCAATGTCTTCATGGCGGCCCTCGAGGAAGACCTTGTCTATGTGTCCCACCACTTCAGTAAGGTATTGGGGTGGTGGCGATACATAGACGACGTCTTCCTTATTTGGCGTGGTGACTCTACCTCTTTGGAGTTATTTCATCATTTTCTTAATGGATTGGATCCTGACATTGCATTTACATTGGTTTACTCTGAGACCCATGTACAATTTCTTGACACTACTGTTTCTATTGTTGGGGATAAATTGTCCACTGATATTTTTACAAAGCCGACGGATTGCAATACATTATTGCACTATAGCAGCTGTCATCCTAGATCCACCATCAACTCATTGCCCTTTAGTCAGCTTCTTAGGGTTAAGAGGGTGGTACAGGATGTTGAGAAATTGCCACTTCGATATGCACAGATGACACATAAATTCAGGGAACGGGGATATCCTTCCTCTGTTATTGAGAAACATCTCAATAAGGTCACAGGCAGACAACAGTTGTCATCAGAGGTCACACTGAATAAAGTGGAGAGGATTCCTTTCATCTCCACTTATTCAGAACAAAGTGGGCTAATTGCTAAGATTGTCCGCAAACATTGGCCCATACTTGGGAGCAATCTCCCAAATATTACAGCCTTCACTTTGCCTCCTCTTCTTTCGTATAAACGCCCCACCAGTTTTCGTGATAAACTGGTCCGGGCCGATACCCCCACTAAAGTTTTGACACAATCGTACATTGGACCTCGGAAAAAGGGATCATATCCCTGTGTCATGGTCTTACCTTCTTGCTGTTCTCCCTCGTTTGACATGTGCTGGCGGCCATCTCGGTTTCTGGGTTTCTTGTAGCCTTCCACCCCGCGGCTCCTCCTTCCCACTGGGAGGAGCTGGATGCCTAGCTCATATATATAGGAGGTCTGTGGCGTCAGTTCCTTGCTTGGTCCTCCTGTGTTCACATGCTTCTGAGACTGCTGCTGCTTCTGGTTCCTAATCCTGGCTTCGTCTGACTTCCCTGCTGGTTCCTGATCCTGGCTTCGTCTGACTACCCTGCTGGTTCTTGATCCTGGCTTCGTCTGACTACCCTTCCGGTTTCCTGACCTCTGGCTACGCAAAGACTCTGCTTCAGTTTCACCATCCGTTTGGACTTTTGCTTTATAGCTTGATTTGCAATAAAGCCTTCTTATTTTCACTTATCTCTTGTTGTACGTCTGGTTCATGGTTCCGTGACATTAGGACCAAGCCATGAATTCTGACGGTACAGGGCCATCCTCGCTACCCACGCTGGTTGTCAGACTTGATCAGCAGGATCACCTGTTGGGTCGGTTCGCTGTGGCGTTGCAAACCCTGCTTGAACGCACGGCTCATTTCGCTCCTACTGCCGCTCCGGTTGTTGCGCCAGAGTCTACCCCGACACCTGTTGTTGCGCCTGCGGTGTTTCGGGGTATGTCCGGTTCTGCCCCTCTTCCACAGCGCTTTGGGGGAGAGCCAACTCAGTGCCGAGGTTTCCTTAACCAGGTGGGCATTTATTTCGAGTTGCTGCCACATGCCTTTCCTACTGAGAGATCAAAGGTGGGCTTCTTGATCTCGCTGCTCGCAGACAAGGCCTTGGCCTGGGCCAGCCCTTTATGGGAGAACAACGATCCGGTGGTTGCCGAGTTTTCCGGTTTCATTGCTTCTCTTCGGAAGGTATTTGATGTGCCGGCTCGTGCTGCCTCTGCTGCGAAGCTCCTTATGTCCATCAGACAGGGTTCACGATCCGTAGCCGAATACGCCATTGAGTTTCGTACCCTGGCAGCAGAGGTGGGCTGGAATAATGAGGCTCTGGTCGCTGCTTTCTCTCATGGTCTCTCGGATGCCTTGAAGGATGAGGTTGCAGCTAAGGACCTACCAGTGGAGCTCGAGGCTCTTATTTCTTTCCTGATTTTGATTGACACCAGACTCAGGGAGAGACCTTCCTTTAAGGAGAGCCTGCGGAGGTCTTCTAACAGATTGGCGCCTACGTTTGCTATCCCACCCGTGCCTCCCTCTCCTCCCACGCCTCCTGGGGATGACTTGTCTGGGGGTGAACCCATGCAGCTGGGGTTTGCTCGCCTGTCCGAGGGGGAGAGGGCACTCCGGAGACGCGAGGGCCGATGCATGTACTGTGGTCTCGGTGGGCATTTTCGGTTGGCATGTCCGAACCGTCCGGGAAAACGCTCGTACCTGAGATCCTGTCGGGGGCAGATCTTGGGTGGAGTCTCCTCGTCCCCGGTTTCCCGTGTTGACAAACCACTGATCACTGTTGTCCTCTCCTGGGTCGGGGGCTCGGTGACGACCCAGGCGTTGGTGGACTCTGGTGCTGGTGGTTTGTTCATTGATAGTATGTTCGCTGCCGCCAATTCCATTCCTCTGCAAGCTCGAGGTTCCCCACTGGCTCTTGAGGCGATAGACGGCAGACCCCTTCTGCCGCCACACGTGACTCATGAGACCCTTCCAGTGGGGATAGCCATTGGTGCCGTTCACAGAGAGTCGGTCTGCCTCCAGGTTATTTCGTCTCCACACTACTCGGTGGTCTTGGGGTACCCCTGGCTCCAGAAGCATAATCCGACTTTCGATTGGAGATCGGCCGAGATCCTCTCGTGGTCACCGCAGTGTGGGGCTAGTTGCATCCATGGGCCTGCCAAGTTGCTGTGTACTTCCTCGGACTCTCTGTTGCCTCCTGAATACGAGGAGTACCGGGATGTATTCGATAAGGTGCGTGCGGTTGCCCTACCTCCGCACCGCCCATACGATTGTGCCATAGAGTTACAATCTGGTGCCGTTCCTCCCCGTGGCAAGGTCTATCCACTGTCGGTAGCGGAGAATGAGGCCATGGAGGAGTACGTGAGGGAGGCGCTTTCACGCGGACACATTCGCAAATCCTCGTCCCCGGCAGGGGCTGGATTTTTCTTTGTGAAAAAGAAGGGCGGTGAGTTGAGGCCTTGCATCGATTACAGGGGTCTCAATCGCATCACGATCAAGAACGCTTACCCGATACCCTTGATTTCCGAGCTGTTCGATCGCCTTAAAGGGGCCACGGTCTTTACCAAACTCGACCTGAGGGCGGCATATAACCTGGTAAGGATCAAGGCGGGCCATGAGTGGAAGACCGCGTTTAACACCAGGACCGGTCATTATGAATCCTTGGTTATGCCCTTTGGGTTGTGCAATGCGCCCGCAGTCTTTCAGGAATTCATCAACGATGTTTTCCGTGACCTGTTGCAGCAGTGTGTGGTGGTCTATTTGGATGACATCTTGGTATATTCTGAATCCATGGAGGCCCACATTCTGGATGTCAGACGAGTGTTGCAACGGTTACGAGAGAACAAGCTGTTCGGTAAGCTTGAGAAATGCGAATTTCACCGATCCCAGGTAACCTTCTTAGGGTACATCATTTCCGCTGAGGGGTTCTCCATGGATCCTGAGAAGGTTTCGGCTGTCTTACAGTGGCCCCAGCCCAGTGGTCTTCGTTCCCTGCAGCGCTTTTTGGGCTTCGCCAATTATTATCGGAAGTTCATCAGGGACTTTTCCATGCTGGCCAAGCCTCTCACGGATCTGACCAGGAAGGGCAGTAATTCCCAGGTCTGGCCGCTCGAGGCCATCCGAGCTTTTGAGACCCTAAAATCCGCCTTTGTGTCGGCTCCCATTCTGTCGCATCCCAACCCTGGGTTGCCCTTTGTCCTCGAGGTGGACGCGTCTGAGACGGGAGTAGGCGCCCTTCTGTCTCAGCGTAGAACACCAGAGGGCCCTCTGCTTCCCTGTGGGTTTTACTCCCGGAAACTGTCTCCCGCGGAGTGCAACTATCAGATTGGTGACAGGGAGTTATTGGCCATTGTGCAGGCCCTTAAAGAATGGAGGCACTTGCTCGAGGGTTCGGTGGTTCCGGTTCTCATCCTGACGGACCACAAGAATCTGACCTACCTTTCTGAGGCCAAGAGATTGACACCACGTCAGGCCAGATGGGCTCTGTTCTTGTCACGTTTTAATTACGTGGTCTCCTACCTACCCGGTTCCAAGAACATCAGGGCAGGTGCCTTATCACGGCAGTACTCCGAGCTGTCCAGGGAGGAGTCGATTCCGACCTCGGTCATACCTCCGAATCAGATCTTGGCCGCCATTCGCACCAGCCTGACCTCTCCTCTGGGTGAGCAGATTTTGGCGGCTCAATCTGGTGCTCCCTCTGGGAGACCCAACGGCAGATGTTTTGTGCCTGAGGAGTTGCGCACTCGGTTGTTGCGAACCTACCATAACTCCAAGACCGCGGGGCATCCTGGAAAGAATCAGCTGTCCTGGGCTGTTTCACGTCTGTTCTGGTGGCCTTCCCTACGTTCCGACATCGCCGCATATGTAGCGGCATGCTCCGTTTGTGCCCAGAGTAAGTCCCCTCGGCACCTTCCGTTGGGGCTTCTGCAACCCATAGCTACCGGGGATCGCCCATGGTCACACCTGGGGATGGATTTCATTGTGGACCTCCCTGCATCCCGAGGCCATACGGTCATTCTCATGATTGTGGATCGGTTTTCCAAAATGTGCCACTGTGTTCCTCTCAAGAAGTTACCCTCTGCACAAGAGTTGGCCACGATTTTTGCCAGGGAGGTCTTCCGGTTGCACAGTTTGCCCAAGGAGATTGTGTCGGATCGGGGGAGTCAGTTTGTGTCCAGGTTCTGGCGCGCCTTTTGCTCCCAGTTGGGGATTCATCTCTCCTTCTCCTCGGCCTACCACCCTCAGTCCAATGGGGCCGCAGAACGATCCAATCAGGCCTTGGAGCAATTCCTTCGTTGCTATGTCTCCGATCACCAAGACAATTGGGTTGACCTCCTGCCTTGGGCTGAGTTTGCCAGGAACACGGCGGTGAACTCTTCCTCTGGGACGTCTCCCTTCTTGGCCAATTATGGGTTCCAACCTGCCGTCTTACCGGAGGTATTCTCTCCCCAGGATATTCCTGCTGTGGAGGATCACCTTTCCGTCCTACGTGCTTCTTGGGTACAGATCCAGAAGTCCCTTGAGGTCTCTGCGCAGCGCCAGAAACTCCAGGCTGATCACAGACGAGCGCCTGCTCCTTCCTACCAGGTCGGAGACCGTGTATGGTTGTCCACCCGCAACCTCAACCTTCGAGTGCCCACTCCCAAGCTGGCTCCTCGCTTTGTTGGTCCCTTCCGAGTGCTTCGCAGGGTAAACCCGGTAGCCTATGCCCTTGCGCTTCCTCCTGGCATGCGGATCTCCAACGTGTTTCATGTCTCCCTGTTGAAGCCACTGGTGTGTAATCGTTTCACTTCCTCGGTTCCTCGGCCTCGTCCGGTCCAAGTGGGCAATCGTGAGGAGTATGAGGTGAGCAATATCCTGGACTCACGCCTGGTCCGCGGTCGGGTGCAGTTTTTGGTCCATTGGCGTGGTTATGGTCCAGAGGAGCGTTCCTGGGTTCCCTCCGCAGATGTCCATGCTCCTGCCTTGCTCCGAGCCTTCCACGCACGCTTCCCTCAGAAACCGTTTTTTGCTCCGCGGAGGAGGGGCCCTTGAGGGGGAGGTACTGTCATGGTCTTACCTTCTTGCTGTTCTCCCTCGTTTGACATGTGCTGGCGGCCATCTTGGTTTCTGGGTTTCTTGTAGCCTTCCACCCCGCGGCTCCTCCTTCCCACTGGGAGGAGCTGGATGCCTAGCTCATATATATAGGAGGTCTGTGGCGTCAGTTCCTTGCTTGGTCCTCCTGTGTTCACATGCTTCTGAGACTGCTGCTGCTTCTGGTTCCTAATCCTGGCTTCGTCTGACTTCCCTGCTGGTTCCTGATCCTGGCTTCGTCTGACTACCCTGCTGGTTCTTGATCCTGGCTTCGTCTGACTACCCTTCCGGTTTCCTGACCTCTGGCTACGCAAAGACTCTGCTTCAGTTTCACCATCCGTTTGGACTTTTGCTTTATAGCTTGATTTGCAATAAAGCCTTCTTATTTTCACTTATCTCTTGTTGTACGTCTGGTTCATGGTTCCGTGACACCCTGCCTTGGTTGTGTGAATTGTTCGTACATGATCAAGGGTGATAGATTCATTCATCCCCAAACAGGAGCCCAATTTGTAATTGGTCATTATTTAACATGTGACAGTTCATATGTTGTGTATGTGCTTTCCTGTCCATGTGGTCTCCTCTATGTGGGGGAGACCACATGTGACATGAAGACACGTCTCAACAACCATCGGTTTTCGATTAGGCGTAAGAGAAAGGATTTGCCAGTTCCTAAACATTTTGTTGAAGCAAATCACAATGAGAAGGATCTTAAATTTATGATTCTGGATCAGATCAATCAGTCCAGGCGGGGGGGTGATAGGACACTGGCTCTCAAGCAGAGAGAGCTTAGGTGGATCCATCGCCTTAACACCCTGAGACCCACTGGCCTTAATGTTGATTTTAAATGGAGTCTGCTATAAAGTGGGGCTTATTCTTTGCCTTTGTTTTTTCTTTTTCTTGTTGTACGTGTATATGTGCGAGACCAACAGGTGTCATCTATTTTACTATGTGCTACAAATCATTGGTTTTACAGTATTGTTTAACCCCCTTTTTTTGTTTGTTCTTTTTAGATTTTTTCTATCAATGCTTCTTCGGCGGTTTTGACTTCCAGCGGCTCCGGAATCCTGTGGCTGTCCCTCTGTGTCATCTAGTGAATGTGGGGAATCATGGGGCACAATTATTAGATTTATCATATACATTATATATTTTATCTATGTCTACTTTGTTGGAGGTCTGTTGATGGCTTTTGACAATGAGTGGTGGTATTTATGGATTCATTGTATCAATTTAGAGAGCTTTGGGTGATATTAGGTGCTGTGGTTCAGGGCATACACATGTCCGGGACCTTTTACCTGACGTGTGCCTATGGTTGTTCTCATGGAAGTGGAACAGCCGGTGGCTCCTCCCTATTCTCTCGGTCTTGTTTTATTCAGTTGTATGGCACTGATCTTGATTAGATTATTATGGGGCTGATATACATTGTACCACGTTCACTCAGATTTCTAGCCAGTATCACAGCGATCTCTTATGTCTATTCTATTTATCTTTATAGTAGACATTCACTGCTCTAATTTTCTTTATTACTAAGTTGTGCCCTCTGTCTCTCCTGTTCTCGATTTTTGGTTCCGGCAGCGTCTGTCCGTCCTGGGCTGGGGCTTGTCTTGCGTACGGTGGTGTGTGGTTGGTTACTGGGGCAACGACGCCAGTTAGCTGACGTTGTTGACCCACTGACAGCTGTTGCTCCTCCTCCGTAATGACGTTGCCCGGCGCCGCCCGTTGACGAGTCCTGTGGGAGTTGCTTTGGTCGCGTGGTTGGTCATGTGATCCGTCACGTGACCGGAGTGACGTCTCCCTGCTTGTTGTGGGTGACGTTGCTAGGTTTCAGGACATGCGCTGTTGGTGCTGGAGGACGCGGATTTTGGCGCCGCGAGTCGTCCACCGCAGTGTGAGTTTTTCTTTTCTTTTTATCATGATTATGATTATACACTCTCTGCACATGTGGTGCATCACTGACACAATTAGCCTTATTTACAATATTTAGGCTATAGCACTGTTATGATCATGTATAAGATTGATTCACAACACATGCACATACTGGATGGTATCACTGCTATGTCGCCGTTTTTTATTGTGACAGTTGTTGATATTTTCTAGTTATTTTTATGTATTTCATTGATGTAATTGAATAATTCTCACTTGTATTACCACTATGCATTTTGGGTATATATACCCGTGTATGACACTTGTAAACATGCTTGATAAAGATCGCATTGAGCGATTGAAACGTTGCTGAGGGGAATAAAGGATCCATTTTTTCACCTAACGTCTGGAGTGCTGCCTCGTTTTTTGTTATTTATATATATATATATAAAATAGCTTACAGTGAATTACTGTAAATACTTATAGTTCTGAAGACTCCAGGAGGCTCAGGATCAGTGCTCTGGGCAGCTGGGCTCAGGGATGGAAGTGGGCACTGTTCTCCAGTTCGGGATGGAGACCGGGGATCACCCTAGCGTTGCAGTGCCTCTTTGTGATGTCACGGCACGCGGTGTACGCAAAGGGCGGGGGAGATCGTGAGGTGGAGCAAGCAATTACCATATTTTTCACCCTATACGACGCACCTAGGTTTTAGAGGGGGACAATAAGAAAAACATATTTTTCATTATACCTCGGGTCAGACCACCAATCAGACCCCCAATGTTAATCAGACCTCAGCTAACAGCCCGAATAAGATCCCCAATGTTAATAAGACCCCAATAAGACCTCAAATCAGAGCCCCAATCAGACCTCAGCTCAGACCCCAATATTAATGACTCCTAATCAGACCTCAGATAAGAGCCCCATGCCTCTCATCATCCCCTAGCAGCCTCTCCATCAGCCCCCAATACCTCTCATCTGCCCCCAGTGCCTCATCAGCCCCCAGCAGCCTCTTATCAGCCCCCAGTGCCTCTCATCAGCCCCCCAGTGCCTCTCATCTGCCCCCAGTGCCTATCATCTGCCCCAGTGTCTCTCATCTGCCCCCAGTGCCTCTCAGCTGCCCCCAATGCCTCTCATCAGCCCCCAGCAGCCTCTCCATCAGCCCCCAGTGCCTCTCATCAGCCCCCAGCAGCCTTTCATCAGCCCCCCAGTGCCTCTCATCTTCCCCCAGTGCCTCTCAGCTGCCCCAATGCCTCTCAGCTGCCCCAATGCCTCTCAGTTGCCCCCCAATGCCTCTCCATCAGCCCCCAGTGCCTCTCATTTGCCCCCAGTGCCTATCATCAGCCCCCAGCAGCCTTTCATCAGCCCCCAGTGCCTCTTATCAGCCCCCAACAGCCTCTTATCAGCCCCCAGTGCCTCTCATCAGCCCCCCAGTGCCTCTCATCAGTCCCCCAGTGCCTCTCATCTGCCCCCAGTGCCTCTCATCTGCCCCCAGTGCCTCTCATCAGCCCCCCAGCAGCCTCTTATTGCCCCCCAGCAGCCTCTCATCAGCCCCCAGTGCCCCTCATTAGCCCCCCAGTGCCTCTCATCAGACCCAGCAGCCTCTCATCTGCCCCCAGTCCCTCTCATCAGCCCCTAGAAGCCTCTCATCAGCCCCCAGTGCCTCTCATCAGCCCCCAGCAGCCTCTCATCAGCCCCCCAGTGCCTCTCATCAGCCCCTTAGTGCCTCTCATCAGCCCCCAGCAGCCTCTCATCTGCCCCCAGTGCCTCTCATCAGCCCCTAGAAGCCTCTCGTCATCCCCCAGTGCCTCTCATCAGCCCCCAGCAGACTCTCATCAGCCCACAGTGCCTCTCATCAGCCCCACAGTGCCTCTCATTTGCCCCCAGTGCCTCTCATCTGCCCCCAGTGCCTCTCAGCTGCTTCCAATGCCTCTCATCAGCCCCCAGCAGCCTCTCCATCAGCCCCCAGTGCCTCTCCATCAGCCCCCAGTGCCTCTCATCAGCCCCAAGCAGCCTTGCATCAGTCCCCAGTGCCTCTAATCAGCCCACAGTGCCTATCATCAGCCCCTCAGTGCCTCTCATCTGCCCCCCAGTGCCTCTAATCTGCCCCTAGTGCCTCTCAGCTGCCCCAATGCCTCTCCATCAGCCCCCAGCAGCCTCTCCATCAGCCCCCAGTGCCTCTCATCAGCCCCCAGTGCCTGTCATCAGCCCCCAGTGCCTCTCATCTGCCCCCAGCAGCCACTCCATCTGCCCCCAGTGCCTCTCATCAGCCCCCCAATGCCTCTCATCTTCCCCCCAGCAGCCTCTCCATCAGCCTTCAGTGCCTCTCATCTGCCCCCAGTGCCTCTCATCAGCCCCCAGCAGCCTCTCCTCAGCACCTCATTTTCCCTAGTGCCTCCATCTGCCCCCAGCACCACTCCATCTGCCCCAGTGCCTCTCATCAGCCCCCCAGTGCCTCTGTCTCATCAGCCCCCCCCCCAGCAACCTCTCCATCAGGCATCAGCCCCCACTGAGTGTCCATCAGCCCCCAGTGCCTCTCATCAGCCCCCAGTGCCTCTCATCAGCCCCCCAGTGCCTCTCATCAGCCCCCAGCAGCCTCTCATCTGCCCCCAGTGCCTCTCATCTGCCCCCAGTGCCTCTCATCAGCCCCCAGTGCCTCTCATCAGCCCCCAGCAGCCTCTCATCAGCCCACAGTGCCTCTCATCAGCCCCACAGTGCCTCTCATCTGCCCCCAGTGCCTCTCATCTGCTTCCAATGCCTCTCATCAGCCCCCAGCAGCCTCTCCATCAGCCCCCAATGCCTCTCCATCACCCCCCAGTGCCTCTCATCAGCCCCAAGCAGCCTTTTATCAGTCCCCAGTGCCTCTCATCAGCCCCCAGTGCCTATCATCAGCCCCCCAGTGCCTCTCATCTGCCCCCCAGTGCCTCTCATCTGCCCCTAGTGCCTCTAAGCTGCCCCAATGCCTCTCAATCAGCCCCCAGCAGCCTCTCCATCAGCCCCCAGTGCCTCTCATCAGCCCTTAGTGCCTCTCATCTGCCCCCAGCAGCCACTCCATCTGCCCCCAGTGCCTCTCATCAGCCCCCCAATGCCTCTCATCTGCCCCCAGTGCCTCTCATCTGCCCCAATCCCTCTCATCTGCCCCCAGCAGCCTCTCCATCAGCCTTCAGTGCCTCTCATCTGCCCCCAGCAGCCTCTCATCTGCCCCAGTGCCTCTCATCAGCCCCCAGCAGCTTCTCCTCAGCACCTCATTTTCCCTAGTGCCTCCATCTGCCCCCAGCACCACTCCATCAGCCCCCAGTGCCTCTCATCAGCCCCCCAGTGCCTCAGTCTCATCAGCCCCCCCTGCAACCTCTCCATCAGGCATCAGCCCCCACTGAGTGTCCATCAGCCTAAAAAAACAAAAAAAAAAAAATCCTGCTCCTGGAATGGACGCTGCGCTCTTCCGCTCCTCTCTCCTCCAGCGATCATCTGCTGTCGGCTGTGCAAGGCTGCGCACAGCCGCATGACATCACAGAACACCTTAAGCCTGTGCGCAGCAGCGCAGCCCTACACGGACACAGCTGAGGACCAGGAGGCACCAGTGAGTAAAGCCTACACCAGTTCCTGGTCGGGACCGGTGCTCAGACAGCGCAGCGGCCGTTTTCAGTGCTTTAGGGCGGCTGGCCTGGGGGGCAATTGCCTCCCTGCCCGAAGTCCCAGCCCGCCCCTGGTCCTATCCATAGGACAGGAAACAGAAAACTGGTGGTATAGGGGAGGTATCACTCCTTAAGTGCTCACCACGTAGGTTCCTTTTTCCTGTCCTGGATGGAGGCGGTCTCTCAAGGGTGCTGTCTTGGGTGTAAGGGAAATAAGCCCTCATACAGCTATGTGAACGGAAATATAAAAAGTTATGTCTCAAAGAAGATGGGGAAGAAAAATGTAAACACAAAAATGAAAAAACCTCTGCTAGTGAAATGGTTAAATGCTGTAACCATTAATTTTTTTCATTTTTACTAAGATAAACTATATCGTAAGCATATATTTGTCTCTTACAGGATCACAGATATACCAGTCACCGTTCAGCTGTCCATTCCTGAAATTATTGGAGTTATCCAGTCAGCCTACATGTATCAGGCATTCATGGAGAAAGATGTGAAAGGAGCAAAACATTTACTTACCCAGACTGAAAAAAGGTGCAGTATAAATACACGGTTCCTTCTTTGCTTATAACATTTCATGGATTCAATGATCCATTGTTATTATTGAGGTGGTTAGGTCCCCTTAGGCCCCTTTCGCACGGGTGAGTTTTCCGCGCAGATGCAATGCGTGACGTGAACGCACTGCACCTGCACTGAATCCTGACCCATTTATTTCAATGGTGCTGTGTACATGAGCAATGTTTTTCACACATCACTTGTGTGTTGCGTGAAAATCGCAGCATGTTCTATATTCTGTGTTTTTCCCGCAACGCAGGCCCCATAGAAGTAAATGGGTCTGCGTGAAAATCGCAAGTGCAGATGCTATGCGATTTTCACGGATGGTTTGCTAAGGAGATGATGTGGAGGTCCAATCACTTTATTATTTTCCATTATAACATGGTTATAATGAAAAATAATAGCATTCTATAATACAGAATGCTAAGTAAAATGTCACTTGAGGGTTAAAAAAAATTAAAAAAATTACTCGCCTCATCCACTTGATCATGCAGCCGTTATAGTCTTCTTTCTTCTTCTTGCAGGACCTGCGCTGACGTCATCACGCTTACCACGATGTGAGCGCGATCACGTCCAGTGCAGGTCCTGCAAGAAGAAGAAAGAAGACTATAACGGCTGCGCGATCAAGAGGATGAGGCGAGTAATTTTTTATTTTTTTTTAACCCTCAAGTGAAATTTTACTTAGCATTCTGTATTATAGAACTGTGTTATAATGGAAAATAATAAAATCTACAGAACACCGAACCCAAACCCGAACTTCAGTGAAGGTTCGGGTCTGGGTACCACATTCAGTTTTTTATCACGCGCGTGCAAAACGCATTAAAACGCATTGCACTCATGCGGAAAAAACTAAACAACGCAACGCAATCGCAGACAAAACTGACTGAAATTGCGTGCGCACTCGCTCGGGTTTCCAGCAATGCACCCGCAATGCATCTGGACAAAATCCGTGACGCCCGCGTGAAAGGGGCCTTAGGGAAAATGGGAGGATATTTTTGGCCCTGAGCGATATGCATGGCTCCGCATTTTAGGCTACTGGAAGGAATCAGACAGACACAGTTGTAACTTAACTCATGTAGGGTAACAGGCATGCGGGTACAACAGTCTTTGACAGGCCACAGGCTTAGTGGTTACAATCTCAATGAAGACAGAGGCTTAGTTACAGGCAACAGAATAAATTGATACACTGTCTTTTTAAGAGGCAGCAGATATATTACTGTCCTTCACAACCACTGAACACACACTGATCTATCTCGGTATCTCTGCCTTATGAAACACACAGATCAAGACATCTCACTCTGCAGCAGATACGTGTATCTCTGCAACACATACTATTGGTGACAGCCTGGCAGGTCTCTGACCTGTCTCTTCATAGGCTCCTTTCAGGATCTCAAAGAAAGAAGATTCCAGCTCAACTACAGTTCTCAGACACAGTGTCCTCCTGTGCACGGAACTTGCCACACATGCAAGGAGGATGCACAGACTAAGCAGCTTCTCTGCCTGTCAACGCAAGCTTCAAGCCCTCTGTGATATTCTGCTTCCATTGCCCTAGCAAATCCCTGAGGTTTTGAACCTTTTTTTCCAGTAGTAACTGTCTGGGACGTTCCCGCAACAGGAGGCAGGATATCTGTGAGACTGGCAACACGTGATTTGATCTGACATGTTTTCCGTTTGGATCAAATGAGGTCTGAGTTGTTTCGGGTGCTTGCCACACATTCTTTCCCCAGGTGTGGCTATTAGGGTCATTTAACCTTCTCTTTTTATAGTTGCTTCTCCCACAATGCTGTGTGGTTTATAGCTTCTGTTTGGACGTTTGGATAGATTGTGGTTGGATCTCAGCTGAGTTCATGGTGCTTTCATTGCTCCTTTGAAGTTAAGTCTTTCCTTTCCTTTTTGTATTTTGTTTGGGTTCTGTGTGTTGCAATTCTTTTTTGTTTGTATTAGGCCTGAAGGAGACTCCTATTCGTTCTTCCTTTTGGATGAACAGGTAGTCTTGTCCCTGCCATTAGTGCCAGGGTCCTATAGGACTTGATAGGACTCTAGGTATTCCTGCGTATGAACTCACCTACCTTTTGGGATCTGTTCATACTGGTAGTCAGTCAGGATTTGGGTTAGTGTTTTCACTAGGAGGTGTCCATTTTCCTTCCCTAGTTCTCAGGTCTGATTCCTTGTTCCCCCCCTTCCCTCCTATGCTCAGTTTGGTGTTTCCTTCCACACCGAAGCGTGACATTATATACCGCCAAAACCGTCATTTTATTGTTTGTTTGTGTGCAGCCATGGATCCTATTGGTGCACTGGCAGGTCAGCTGCAAGGGCTATCTTAGGAGGTAGCTCGACCATTTCCAGATGCAGAGCTCACAGGCTGTTGGTCCTAGTGGTAGTGGTAGGGTCCAGGCCTATCTGGAGCCTAAAATTGCCCTCCCTGACAGATTTTCTGGGGGACGTGATAATTTCATTTTGTTTAGGGAGGCGTGCAGACTGTATTTTAGGCTATGTCCACACTCATCTGGGGATGAGCATCAGATAGTTGGTGTGGTCATTTCGTTGCTTAAAGGGAATCTGTCACCAGTTTTATGGTGTCCTAACTAAGGGCAACATAAATAAGTGACTGATTCTCTTAGCTAAATGCTGGGTCACTTTCTTTAATTGACCCAGTCAATCTGCCAACATCTTGTATTGAAAATCTCCAGCTCATAATGATGAGTCCTGAATATTCATGAGCTCCTGACTCTCCCCGCCCACCTGCTGCTGATTGACAGTTATTTTCCATATGAATCAGCAGCAGGTGGGCAGGGGAGTAAATCCCCAGATATCACTGAAAAAGGCACAAATGTTATGAAACATGTATTTAAAAAAAAGACTATACAGGACTGTATGTATTTTGTGGTCAGCAAACACGGACCCGCCAAAAAAACTGATGACATCCGTGTTACATTTGTTTTTTTGCAGATGTATTGCAACAATGCCTGTCCTTGTCCACAAAACAGACAAGAATAGGACATGTTCTATTTTTTTTTTTTTTGCGGAACGGACTTTGGGACATACGGATATGAAATGCACACAGTCATTTCAGTTTTTTTGCTGCCCCATTGAAATGAATGGTTCCGCATATGGGCCACAAACCCCCCCCCCCCAAAAAAAATGGAATGGACACTGGCAAAAAATACATTTGTGTGCATGAGCCCTAACCCTTAGGGCTCATGCACACGACCATATGTATTTTGCAGTCCTCAAAAAATACGGATGACATCCGTGTGCATTACGTATTTTGCAGAACGGAACAGCTGGCCCCTAATAGAACAGTACTATCCTCGTCTGTTATGCAGACAATAATAGGACATGTTCTATTTTTTTGCGGAACAGATATACAGAAACGGAATGCACAAGGAGTAACTTCAGTTTTTTTTTGCAGACCCATTGAATTGAATGGTTCTGTATACGGTCCGCAAAAAAAGTGGAACGGACATGGAAAGAAAATACATTCGTGTGCATGAGGCCTTGTAATAAAATGTGTTTTTAGCAACAGAAGGTCTATTTCATAGTTGAAAGTTTAACATGCACATATGAGGTATTTAGTAATTTCTATGATGTTGATGAATTAATCTTATCATTACAGATTCCGAGAGATACTTGGAGAAGAGGCTGATTCTGTCCGTCTGAATATGCATATTAAACACTATTGTGCCCTTGCTTGCAAACACTAAGATGACGACCTACTGAATCTATATATTCATGAAGTCTTCTTTTTTTCTTCTACTTGTTTCTTATACTGAACAAAGCTAATATGATTAAAAATCATTTCATTAAAGGGTATCTGTCAGCAGTTTTAACTTAGGTGGGGGCTGGGGGAACATTACAAACATAACTTTTGTGGAGCTTTTATTATCAGGACTAGTGTCAATATAAACTTTTATTCTGCCAATTTCTGCTCCTGCAAGAGCCCAGGAGGAGGTGCTTCTTTGTGAAGTGCTCTATGCATTGAGCTCTGCTCATCAACTCTAACTGCCAGCTGTAGTAGATGGGAGAACAGTGAGACAACTTACTAAAGAGAGCGCTTTACATGAACCACCAACTCCTGGGCACTTGCAGGAGGAGTGCCTGGCAGAATAAAAGTAAATACACTACTCCTGATAACAAAAGATATTTGTCCTGCTCACTTCCTACCTAGTGCTGTCAGCCGTTTTCCAAGGTCAGAGCTCTTTACTGTCACAGAAGAGGGGGTCATTACTCTATTTAGTAGGGCTCTCTCCCTGTTTTTTAGAAGAACGATTAGATAGATATAGATAGATAGTATGGATAGATAGAGTAGGACAAGGGTAGGTGGAACAGGTGGCCACCTAAGGCACCAGTGGAATAAGAACAATGTATCCTCTTATAAAAATAAAAAAAAGATTTTTGAAGGATTGAGATGAGTACTGAACCCAAATACGAAATGGATGGATATAAATGGATATAGATACATTGTACAGAGGCCACTCGGTCCTACACTGAGGACTGTACATGTGTAAAATGTATGGGAGGAAACTATGAAGTATGTATTGGAAATAAGAATGGTACAAACTGTGGAAGACAATAAGTCATTCAATTAAGGAATGTGTATCCTACATCTGTGATGGCCAACATTAGAGATCAAGCATGGAGTGGGCAAATCCCTGTTTGGGCACCAGAGAAGCTGTACCACTACTTCTACATACCAGAAACAGTAGCATAAAATATTATTGTGCTCGGATCGACTATCAGAGTGACAGTAACCTTAAGCATAGCAGTAGAGTAGTGGCGGAACTGCAGTAAAGGGTAGCCTAAAGGGGGCCACCCTGTAAGTAAGGATGATATGACGGTTGGGTGGGAGGGGCACGCCGCTGCTGTGGCCGAGAATCGAAGGTAGCTGACAGGGGGGAGGGCGCAGCGGTGCTTTAAATAGGATTGCTTTAAATAGGATGTGCGGGAGCCTCCCCTCCCGCAAATACGGCAACTACGTTGCCTACACTTGTGCTCGGATCGACTATCAGAGTGACAGTAACCTTAAGCATAGCAGTAGAGTAGTGGCGGAACTGCTGTAAAGGGTAGCCTAAAGGGGCCAAAAATACAAGACACGGTAGTGTGAAGACAATGAACTGTATTGAAAACACATTATGACAGCAAATTCTGAAAAGCCAATGACATCTCTCGTTTAGGGTTGGGAATGTAACGAGTGTAACACAGCGATTTCCAACGACCCAGTTTCTTTATAATGTGAACCAGTACGTTGTTCTTAGAGGCGGCTGAGGCAGCTCCTATTCTGAATGAATGGCCGGTAATGCTTAATGGATCAACATCTAGTTTAGGCAACAAGACACGTATGTATTTCAGGAATGTTTGAATGCTGAGCGGGCCAGAGTTGTGTGCTAAAAGAGGGGAGTTGGGTGGAGCGCGTTTGATCATTACCGACCATTCGTTAAAGACTGCCACTGGACACCACTTGTTACCCGTAAATAAATATTTAACCTTCGTGGTCTCGCCTGGTCTAGTGGTCTTAGTATGATCAAGTGTAAGGACGTAGTGGGAACCTAAGCATTTTAAATGTTGTTTCTGTACAAAGGCACTGCTAGAGATAGGGCTCATGAATTCTCCGGGTCGTAGGAACCTGTAAAAAGATAAATACAGGGCTGTTTTGATCAAGGCGCTTGTCTTCAAACCGAAGGGGTTTGCGCTTAAGATCATAGAAATGGATTTGAACATTTCACCTGAGAAGGGTTTCCTGGAAATCTTACTAACAGCTGATGTATTATGTATACCTTTAAGGATTGCTTTAATAGGGTGCGCTGAAAATAAAGAAGACCTGTCTGGATGGGAAATATGCCAATAGTGTTGTATACCGGCTAAATATAACTTGATTGTACCATGAGAAAGTTTAAGGTCTGAGTGGTCTGAGTTTAAGGTCTGAGTGGCTATGAACGCAAGTAGGTATGTGATGTGATCCAAACCCTGTTGCGGACAAGATTGCTGAAACCTAGTGAAATGGGACCAAGCAGTCTGGTAAGTCCTTGCCGTGTTCTTGGATAACGACTTCTGAATGAGAACCCTGGCTGTATCCAGGTGCACCCTCAATACATGACTAACAGGTAGTGCGATGGTGTTGGGGTTGGTGTTGGGTCCGCCTCTGGTGAAATATGAAAGAAAAACTGAAACTTACCCCTGGATAGTGCGTCTGCTGCTACATTTACCTTCCCGGGAATATGTACACATTCGAAATGGAATTAGTGTTCCAAAGCCAACCAGATAAATCGCCTCATAAAGGACATGATCTCTCTGGAAGCTGATCTACCCTTATTTAGCAAGGCTGCCAGACCTGCATTATCAGTTAAAATTAAAATTGTGTGCTTGCTCCAGTAAGCTCCCTATGCCTGTGCTGCAGCAACAATAGGGTAGATTTCGAATAATGAGGAAGATTGGGAAAACCCCGGAATGGTCGTGACCTCGGATGGCCAAGAGCTGGCTAGCCAGTGGCTGCCGTAAATGGCCGCGAACCCTATAGCCGATGAAGCATCAGTATGGAGGACTGGAGACTCGCTGGATACTGCGGGAGTGAAAAACGAAATGCCGTTCCAATTGGAAAGGAACAGGTCCCACATGATAAGATCGGCCAAAGCTTGTTGATCTAAACTCACCTGGCTATCTTGGTCTGTAGTTAACGGAAGCAGGCTAAGAAGTCTAGAGATAGAAGTCCTGCCCTGCGGTATAATCCTCATGGCGTAGTTGAGCATACCCAGTAAACTCTGAAGATCTGCTCTGGAACAAATGCCTGCGTGAGCTAACTTATGGACTGTGTCTCTGACTCTCTGTAACTTGTCCTGAGGCAAACTAGCCTGTAACGTGTCAGTGTCTAGCTGGATGCCTAAGAAAGTCAATCTAATGTGTGGGCCGTCGAGTTTATGATCAACTACTGGAACACCGAGCTTCCCAAAAACTTCGGTTGAAACCCCTAGATCCCTAGGAGGCCGAGATGGAGGTTCGATCAACAGGAAGTCGTCTAGATAGTGTATGACGTGATGGGCACTGAAGGTGTTTTCGAGAATCCAGTGCCGACTTCTGGCAAATTGATCAAACAGCCATGGGCTTGATTTTGAACCAAATGTGAAACAATTGGCAAAATAGTACAGACCATCCCATCTAATGCCGTGCCACTGCCATAGTAGGGGGTGAATAGGTAAAAGTTTAAAGGCATCAGTGATATCTGCCTTCGACAGCCACGAATGCTCGCCCAAAGACAGTATGACCTGGATTGCCTCGTCTATGGATGCGTATTTCATGCCAAACTGCTCAGAGGGAATAAGAGCATTGAGGCTTGGAATGTCTGAAGAATGTGGAGCTGACAGGTTGTAAATAAGGCGTTTTTTATTCGAAAATTTTCCAGCGACCATACGTATTGGACTGATTCTCCAGCACTCAAATGGGGGCTGACGCAGAGGTCCTATCAGATAGCCTTTCTCCAATTCCGATTGAATGAGACTACTAACTGCCTTGGAGTTCCTGACGGCTGACAATAAATTCCTGCACTTGTATGTGGTTTGTGGTAAGGATATCTGGCCTGTATGGAAGCCCTTAGTAAAACCACTGAGGAGGAAATTCACCCATTGTTTGTCTGGATGGTCTGCCAAGAATGTAGCTAGTGCGTCTATGTGTAATCTGCCTAGTCATCCCGTATGAAGGCCTTTCTGGGGGCATGCTGTCTTGGGGTGAGCCCTGAAGCAATTAGCACACAAATGCAATAACCGACATTGGCTATAGAAGCACCCTGCGGAATTAAAGTTATTACAAATCTGTGACTTGCCTAGGTATTTGATAGGTCTGCCTAGTTTGTCTACCCCTGTCGTAGACTTGGGCAATACACTATCAGATGCATACTTTGCCTGGGAGCAGCCTGCTGGAGGGTTGTTAGAGGAGCACCATTCTGCGGTATGGGAGTGGGAACCGCATGTGGAACACGCGGGCGCTTTCAACCCAGCGAAATATCAACAGAATAGCTCAGTGTCTGTAACTGACCAGTCAACCGTGTGCTGGAATTGTGTAAGTAAAGCTGCTGACTTTGCGGAAAAAGATCTATGGTAATCATAGAATGCCGTTCCCCCATATTTATGACCTAGATCCACTACTTTATAAAGATACAAATCCAATTCCTTGCGGCGATTGGGAGACACAGAACAAACTACATCCCGGTACAGGCTAAACGCCAGAACAAACTCTGTGATACTGAGTTTGCGGTTTAACCTGACATCCCGTGATTTAAGAATGACTGATACCTCGCCGCAGGCGATGGTCTTGTTATCAGGTACCTCGTGTGTAGCAATGAGCAAACAGGCTAAGTTCACATCCTTACCGTCTAGGATATCCTGCCCAACTGGTTCAGGACCCGACTAGAGGGACGGCCATACTGGACTTAGTATTAACCAATAGACCTGACAGAACAACAGACGTGCAGGTTGGGGGACACCTGGGAAATAGTGACCATAAAGTAATAACCTTCCAATTATCATTCAAAAGAGCGTTTCTACAGGGAGGAACAAAAATACCAAACTTTAAAAAAGCTAAATTTAGCCAACTAAGAGAGGCCATAGGCCTAACTAACTGGGATAAAGTCCTCAAAAAAAAAAAAATCCTAAAATCTCATTGTGAGAGGTACATACCGTATGGGAATAAAAGGTTAAGGAACAAAAAGAAACCAATGTGGATAAACAGAACTGTAAAGAAAGCAATAAATGACAAAAAGAAAGCATATAAAACACTAAAACAGGAGGGTAGCACGGAAGCACTGAAAAACTAAGGAAAAAAACAGAACATGTAAAAAACAAATAAAAGCGGCCAAACTAGAGACCGAGAGATTAATTGCCAAAGAGAGTAAAACTAACCCTAAAATGTTCTTCAATTATATAAATGTTAAAAAGTATAAATCTGAAGGTGTCGGCCCTTTAAAGAGTAATGAGGGGGGAGTTGCAGAGATCGACGAGGAGAAAGCAAAGCTGTTAAATATTTTTTTCTCCAATGTATTCACTGAGGAATATAAACTGTCAGATGAAATGCTGAATGTTGAAATAAATTCGCCATTAAAAGTGTCCTGTCTAACCCAGGAAGAAGTACAACAGCAACTTAAAAAGATCAAAATAGACAAATCGCCAGGACCGGATGGCATACACCCCCGTATCCTAAGGGAATTAAGTAATGTCATAGCCAGACCCTTATTTCTGATATTTGCGGACTCTATACTGACAGGGAATGTCCCACAGGATTGGCGCATGGCAAATGTGGTGCCAATATTCAAAAAGGGTCCAAAAACAGAGCCTGGAAACTATAGGCCGGTAAGTTTAACATGTGTTGTGGGTAAACTGTTTGAAGGTTTTCTGAGAGATGCTATCTTAGAGCATCTCAACGGAAATAAGCAAATAACGCCATATCAGCATGGCTTCGTGAGGGATCGATTATGTCAAGCTAATTTAATCAGTTTCTATGAGGAGGTAAGTTCTACAGAGGAATCTGGATAGATTGGAGGCTTGGGCAGATAAGTGGCAGATGAGGTTTAACACTGACAAATGTAAGGTTATGCACATGGGAAGAAATAATGCAAATCACCCGTACATACTAAATGGTAAAACACTTGGTAACACTGACATGGAAAAGGATCTAGGAATTTTAATAAACAGCAAACTAAGCTGCAAAAAACAGTGTCAGGCAGCTGCTGCCAAGGCCAATAAGATAATGGGTTGCATCAAAAGGGGCATAGATGCCCGTGATGAGAACATATTCCTACTACTTTACAAATCATTAGTCAGACCACACATGGAGTACTGTGTACAGTTCTGGGCTCCAGTGAACAAGGCAGACATAGCAGAGCTGGAGAGGGTCCAGAGGAGGGCAACTAAAGTAATAACTGGAATGGGGCAACTACAGTACCCTGAAAGATTATCAAAATTAGGGTTATTCACGTTAGAAAAAAGACGACTGAGGGGAGATCTAATTACTATGTATAAATATATCAGGGGTCAGTACAGAGATCTATCCCATCATCTATTTATCCCCAGGACTGTGACTGTGACGAGGGGACATCCTCTGCGTTTGGAGGAAAGAAGGTTTGTACACAAACATAGAAAAGGATTCTTTACGGTAAGAGCAGTGAGACTATGGAACTCTCTGCCTGAGGAGGTGGTGATGGTGAGTACAATAAAGGAATTCAAGAGGGGCCTGGATGTGTTTCTAGAGCGAAATAATATTACAGGCTATAGCTACTAGAGAGGGGTCGTTGATCCAGGGAGTTATTCTGATTGCCTGATTGGAGTCGGGAAGGAATTTTTTATTGCCCTAAAGTGAGGAAAATTGGCTTCTACCTCACAGGGTTTTTTTTGCCTTCCTCTGGATCAACTTGCAGGATAACAGGCCGAACTGGATGGACAAATGTCTTTTTTCGGCCTTATGTACTATGTTACTATGTAGTATGAAATGTGAAGGCGCAATATTGGGGAAGTTTGGGAGAAAGGTTGCAGTGGTCGTTTCGGGGACTGACGGAGTCAGTGGTCTTTGCATGGCAGCGCTGGAGGTGGTGGCCCTGTTCTCTATAGCCTCAAGTCTAGTTTGAAAGCTAGACATGGAGGAAGCGATATTGTTGATCGCGGCATGTAACTGCGTAATGGAAGTCTGTACAGTGTTTGTGGAAAATAATTCTTGGCTGGACCCCGGTTCAGACTGTAACAGGCGAAATAGTTCAGCTTTTATGGCGGATGCTGGGAATGGTATCCCTCTGCGTAACAGCTCCGTAGTGATTTTAGAAAAGGTCCAAGACCTTAATGATGGGGCGGCATCTCTATCCGACTGAAGGTCCCCGCTTGCTTGGGATGATGCAGAACCCAGTGGATCCTGAATTTGTGGCAGCTCCATCTAGAAAGACATGATCCGTGTGAATCTTGCGCTAACTATGTGTGTCGAGTGACTACTACCGTGCACCCTGGTGACACTAAGTGTGAACGGAATAGAAGCACCGAGCCCAAGGAGACAATATGTGCTACTTAAAAGGACAACCACCCTGTGTAACCCTTGTTCACTATGTGCCACCCTGTGTACAACAAAGAATGAAATGTACAGCCATAATAGCTAGCGCTCTACCATTGGGAGGTGACCATGCCTATCTGTGGACTGACTGCTAAAGTGGCCGTGTTATTGAGACTGAAGGCGTGTACTCGTACTGCCGACGGCCGTGACTAGCTTGGTCATGAGTCTGACCTAGGATGAGAAGCGGACGTGACAGGCTCGCGCTCGTGCCTGAAGTCATGACAGGACTTATGTCGTATCTGTAGACCTGACAGACTACGAGTATGCCTGAAGTCGTGACAGGACTTACATTGAGTCTGATGACGTGACAGACTTGACGAGTGTGCCTAAAGTCGTGACAGGACTTACATTAAGTCTGAGGACGTGACAGACTTGACGAGTGTGCCTGAAGTCGTGACAGGACTTACATTGAGTCTGGGGACGTGACTGACTTGACGAGTGCCTGAAGTCGTGACAGGACTTACATTGAGTCTGAGGACGTGACAGACCCGACGAACGTGCCTGATGTCGTGACAGGGATTCGTCATGTCTGAAGATGTGACAGACCAATGCGTGTCTGAATTGTGACGAAACTAATGAAGGTACCATGCTCATGTTTTTTTTTTTTTCCAATAAAAATTATTATAATTTTTTTTTTCTCTCTTTTTTTAAATTTTTTTATTTTTTTTCAATAAATATATATATTTTTTTGAGTGATAACTGACTATGGCTGTACATTATACCCGTGGTGTTTTTTTTTTTTTTACCAGATCCTGACGGATGGCTACCTGTAGTTACTGCAACTGCAACACCAAAAATAGAGCCTAGGTCAGCTTGATAACCATGAGCCTGGCGTAACCGTAACACTTGTATATATATATATATATATATATATATATACCTGCGCAAAGACTTCGTAGGAAATTGAAATATAATCGGCTTAACCCCAGTGCACAGACACCTGTTATGAATAGTGATGGCCCGAATAGTTCGCCGGCGAATAGTTCCTGGCGAACATAGCTTGTTCGCGTTCCCCGCGGCGGGCGAACATATGCAATGTTCGGTCCGCCCCCTATACATCATCATTGAGTAAACTTTGACCCTGTACCTCACAGTCAGCAGACACATTCCAGCCAATCAGCAGCAGACCCTCCCTCCCAGACCCTCCCACCTCCTGAACAGCATCCATTTTAGATTCATTCGGAATCTGCATTCTCAGTGAGAGGAGGGACAGTGCAGCTGCTGCTGATTCAATAGGGAAAGTGTTAGCTAGGGCAGTGTTCTGTGTCCACAGACTCATCTGCTGTAAGGACAGCGTCCTGACAGCACCCCAAAAAGCCCTTTTCAGGGCTGGTACATCAGTCTGCTTTTTTTAATTATATATATATATATATATATATATATATATATATATATATATATATATTGCAGTTGCCTGCCCGTGTGTGAGAGGCTGCAGGCTCAGTCACAGACAGTACTGTGTGCACACCATTCATACAGGGTGTGACAGAAAATACCTCGCAGATAAAAAAAAATTCTATTTAATCTTTTTCTGTGATCTAATCACAGTTGCAAGCCAGTGTGTGTCAGGCCCACACAGACTGTATTGTGGCCACTGGCTAGTGGCTAGGCCTCCACTTATACCGTTACAGGGTGTCACTCACTCACAAATACCTTGCAGATAAAAAAAATTCTATTTAATATTTTTCTGTGATATAATCACAGTTGCAAGTCAGTGTGTGTCAGGCCCACACAGACTGTACTGTGCCCACTGGCTAGTGGCTAGGCCTCCACTTATACCGTTACAGGGTGTAACTCACTCAAATACCTTTCAGATAAAAAAAATTATATTTCATATTTTTCTGCGATCTAATCACATTTGCAAGCCAGTGTGTGTCAGGCCCACACAGACTGTATTGTGGCCACTGGCTAGGCCTCCACTTATACCGTTACAGGGTGTCACTCACTCACAAATACCTCGCAGATAAATAAAAATTATTTTTAATATTTTTCTGTGATCTAATCACATTTGCAAGCCCGTGTGTGTCAGGCCCACACAGACTGTATTATGGCCACTGGCTAGTGGCTAGGCCTCCACTTATACCGTTACAGGGTGTCACTCACTCACAAATACCTCGCAGATAAATAAAAATTCTATTTAATATTTTTCTGTGATATAATCACATTTGCAAGCCAGTGTGTGTCAGGACTTTTTATTTTAAATCGTAACAAAACAATACAATGACTATTCCCAAAGGACTTAACCCGGCCAGACTCCCACCCCACACCCCCCTTCTACATTCATAGTACCCATTCATGCACATCCATACACTATTTACATATTTACAGATCAACATATTTAGATGACTGAGACAAAACTAAAAAAAAAAAAAAAAAAATTAAAAGACAACAATATATACAATATATACAAGACCTATCCACAACCCTAAATCTAACTTATAACCCATCACCCATCCCCACATAACACACCAAACCGGTCTCCCACAGAAGTTCAAGAGGATAACCCCGAGCTTCTCCAGTTCCATAGTTCTCCCCAGTCGGACTGGGGCTGACCAGTTTGTAAGGAGAATTTTTATTTTATTTTTTCACATTTTTTTATTTTTATTTTTTTATTTTTTTTGAATATAATTTTTATTTTATTTTTTATATTATTTTTTTTTATTTTTTTATTATTTTACACACACACATAAAAAATATATATATATATACATAACCCCCCCATTCCCCCCTCCCAACCTGACTAGCCCCAAAACATTAAGTCCCTAAATAGTCAACTTACACATATACAATATACTTATCATATAATACATGATACATGACACAAAATCAGACTTTTCAGCTATGGTTCAGTGCCTGTAAACCAAACCATCCTGCTTTATCATAAAACAAAACAAAAATCTAATAGTGTCATGCCAGCCCACCACCAGGGCTGAGAGTTACTCGGTTAGTGTACCCTGAAACAAAAGCCCCTCCACAGATGAGAGACTTTAGGGCCACCCAACCTTTCGTTCTCAAGAGAGCGCACTTTATCCAGGTCACCCATGATGTTCCTATATACCGTCTCCACTGGGAGGACTTTAGAACTCGTCGACACTAGACACCTTGCACACCAAATGTGATACCTGACCACTGCGCTAACTAGGAATAAAGTGCTACGGTCCCGTCCACCTAAGTCTTTGAACGCACCATAGGCCCACTCTGCATAGGATAGGGCAGCCAGCCTAGGCCAGCTGATGGAAATCCCCACCCTTTTGTAGACCTCTATATTAAAAGGACAGTGAAGCAAGAAATGGTCCATACTTTCCAGCACAGCACCACACTCCTCCCGGGGACAACCCCTTTCCTCAGAGTTTCTACACTGCACATTATCCCTTACATATAGCTTACCATGGAAGCAGCGCCAAGCCACATCCCAAACTTTCAAGGGGATCCTCACCGAATTTAATAAAGTCAACCCGCCCTCTAGATCCCGACTTGGGCAATCCCTCAAGGCCAACGGAGGCTGGAAGAAGGTAGACAGTACCTTAAAATCAAGGTCAAACCTCGACTTGGTCTCTATCTCTCCCCTCCCGAGTCCCCATCGCTTTATAATTCTCAGGACCGGGGCAACATAAGCCGGGAGATATCTCTGCCTTGACGAGCGTAGGTCTTTCACACGCCCTCCTGTCTCCCATTCCTGGAAGAAGGGCTGAAACCATTCCCTACAGGAATTCACCCACCAAGGAGCCCTCTCCATCCAGAGGATTGCAATGTTAGCTTTTAAGAAGGTATTCGTTAGGAATACCACTGGGTTGACCATATCCAACCCACCTAGTCTCCTTGGTCGGTAAGTGACATCTCTCTTGACTGGGTTCAGCCTGTTTCCCCATAACATCTGGAAAAACAGGCTGTAGACCGTTGCCCAGAGAGAGCCTGGCAGGACACAGACAGTGCCCAAGTACAATAGTACCGGGATCAGATAAGCCTTGCACAGGTGAACCCTTTCCCTGAGGGTCAAAGACCAACCCTTCCAGCGGTCCACCTTTTGACCGACATCTTTCAGTCTGCCTTCCCAATTTTTCTGATGATAGTCCTCATCCTGGCCAAAATTGATGCCGAGAACTTTGACAGTTTTCTGAGGTTCTGGGAGAGTGCCCTGGAGATCAAAAGCAGGATCTCCTTCTCCCAACCAGAGAGTTTCGCATTTATCAAGGTTGATCTGAGACCCAGAAACCTCTGAATAACGGTCCACTTCCGACATCACCCACCCCACCTCCTCACCAGAAGAGGCGAAAATGGTGACATCATCCGCATACGCTACCACCCTCAAAGACGACCCCCTTGCCCCCGCCAGTTCCATCCCCACCCCTGCTAACGGTCCACGATCTACCCTTCTAATGAAGGGATCGATCGCAAACACATACAACAAGGGGCTTAAGGGACATCCTTGATGGACACCGGAAGTCACCTCGAAGGGCTGTCCTGACCAACCATTAACCAACGGGAAGCTCTCAGCCCCTTTGTACAAAGCCTTTAGCCAATTCACAAACCTCCCCGGCAGACCGTACCACAAAAGGACGGACCACAGGTACTCGTGGTTCACCCGGTCAAAAGCTTTAGCCTGATCCAAAGTCAAAAGAAACCCCTTCCAAAGGCCCGCCCTGCCCCGCTCCACGGCCTCTCGGACACTGAGAACGGCGCTAAAAGTGCTCCGACCGGGAACTGTGCAGTGCTGAGCCCCTGAAAGAAGTCTCGGTGCAAACTTCACCAATCTATTAAAAAGTATTTTTGCCAGGATCTTTCTGTCCGTATTGAGAAGCGATATGGGTCTCCAATTCTCAATACGGGATGGATCTTTGCCCTTTGACAGAATAATCAGGGCTGACTTACCCATTGACTTTGGTAAAGTGCCCGAGGAAAGACACTCATTAAAGACCTCAGTCAAAGGAGGAACTAACTGTTCCTTGAAAGTCCTGTACCACTCAGATGTTAAGCCATCCGGACCTGGCGATTTCTTGGGCCTAAGCCCTTCAATGACCAGTCTCACTTCCTCTTCCCTGATTAGTTCAGACAAAACATCAAGAGAGGGGTCCATTCCTGCCTTGGGAACAGCTTCAGCCAAGAAAGCTGAAAACTTGTCCCGATCTAGTTCTTTCCTACTCAAGAGGTGAGAGTAGAAAGACCTGACCACCTCCAGGATCCCTGATTTGGACCTATTCAGGGATCCTGTACTATCAATCAGGCCTGTCACCAGCTTACGTTTTACTGACATCTTACAGTTGCCGTAAGGGTTGGGCGAGCGGTACTTCCCGAAATCCCTCTCGACAACCAAAGATGCGTACCTATCGTACTGACACCTCTTAAGCAAGGACTTCACACGAGAGATATCCTCACGGCTACCTCCCGTCGAGATCAGATTTTCAAGTTTCTTCCTCAGTTCCTGGTACAGATTATTTCTGTCTTGGCACCTGAGGTACGAAAGCTCTCGGAAAAACCTCGCCGTCCTTGTTTTAAACATCTCCCACCACTCTGACTTACTGTTGCAGAGGTCCACTATCGGTTCCTGGCCCTGAAAGAACTCCTTGAAGGATTGTCTTATTGTCGCATCTTCCAGGAGAGATGAATTCAACTTCCACAAACCTCTGCCCATACAGGGGGTCTCTGCAACATTCAAAGAAAAACAAATTAAACAGTGATCGGAGAAAACCACTTCCTCAGTCTCCAAGACCGAGAAAACAGCTTCCCCCTTCAAATAAAACCTATCTATCCTAGACCTATTGCTACCTTGATGAAAAGTGAAGTCCACGTGGTCTGGCTTATGCTTTAAATGAGCATCTACCAGACTAGCTTCCTCAACTATCTTACTCAATACGACGCCATCAGTATCCAGCCTGACTCTGGAGCCTCCCCTATCACAGACTCTTGTCACATTGTTGAAGTCTCCACCAAAGATCACCTAACGGCTGGAAAAAAGGTAAGGTTTAATCCTCATGAGGAGACATTTACGATCCCACCTAGTTTGTAGACCATAGATGTTAATGAGCCTCAGCTCTTGTCCTCCCATGAGCACATCCAGAATCAGGCACCTTCCCATTTCTAGTTCAATTACTTTCCTGCATTCCACTCTTCCAGCGGTTTTAAAAAGTACCGCTACCCCGCTACGTGGTTCGGCCGCAAGAGACCAGAAAGATGGACCATGCCTCCACTCTCTCTTTGCTTTCTCCATCAACTCCGTGGAAGTCAACCAGGTCTCTTGCAAAAATAAGATATCAGCATCAAAATGGCTGAAAAAATCAAAGGCCACATAACGAGCCACGTCTGACTTAATGCTAGCAACGTTAATGCTTGCTAGCGTCAACAGGGTGAGTTCCGCCATCATAAGTGATTGAACTAGATAGCTTTCTTCTTAACCCCACCGCCACCCTCACCATCACAACCATCTGACTCCTCACTTTCTTTCTGCCTTTTCAGGCATTTGGAGACATCCATATCACATTTCTCTTTGCCCACAGGATCTGACTTGGCCCCCCTCCAGAAGGATTCCCCTCTGAAGGGCAGGGCCCGGCAACCCGCAAGGAGGCCTTCTCACCCTCCGGCACAGCATCCCTCGCTTCCCCCTCAGCCAAGCCAGCCTCGGAGGTATCGCTTAGGACGCCATACCGGTTGGAGACCTCCACAAGAGGGGCACCAGCCGAAACCTTCCTTGGTATCTGGTCAAGGGATAGTGGGATGGACGGATCCCACTCAAGAGAGGCCTTCCTGCCCTCTCTCTTGCTGTTTCTATTCTTACCCTGCTTGTTCCTCCCCCTCACCAACCATTCACTGTCCTCCTCGTCCACACTATCCCCACCTGAGGAGACAGAGACAGCAGAGAGGTTGGCCTCTTCGGGATGAACTCCGGGGTTCCCATCATCATCACTGTCATCTTGGCCACTGTAGCCGGATTCTCAACTCGGGTACCAGTTGAGGGATCAGCTGCCTCCTGCTCCCTCTGTTTGCGGCGTTGTTCCTGCCGCCTGGCCCTAGCTGCCGTAATTTTTTTTACCTTATCGGAATCCTTTTTGCTTCCTCCAGTGCTGGGATCCCCGGCACTTGTCCCCTCACCAGCCTGCCCAGTCCCGGCAGCAGACTCTTCACCAACTGCAGGCCCAGCCTTGCGGCTAGTATCTGCCTGGTTCTGAGCCTGTCCCTGAGCCTGGTTGGCAAAGGCAAGCGGACAGCGACTAAACGGGTGACCCAGGTCTCCACACAGGTTACACCTGATCTTCCGACAGGTTGCGGCAAGATGGTCACTCCCTCCACACCTCACGCACCTCTGGGTCTTACATTGTGCACTGAAGTGTGTGGGGTCGCCGCACCTGTGGCAGACCTTTGGCTGACCCTGGTAAAAAACCATTATCCGATCCCTCCCTATGAAGGCCGAGGAGGGGATATGGGTAACAGAATTTCCCTGGGCCCTCAACATCATGTTAAAGGTCCAGGCCCCTGACCAAATACTGTGCTCGTCCAGAACCTTGGCTGGGTAGCCCACTTCACCATAGCGACCCAGCCAGGTCGCTATGTCTACACTAGAAAGAGACTCATTACAAGTTAACACAGTCACTTTCTTCACCTTGTTCTGGCGGGTGATAGCCTGGACGGCAAAACCTTTCCACTCCGGGGTGTTCTTTATCAGCTCATATCTGGACCAGAAGAGCTCAAGCCCCTCTGATCGGACAAAGCTAACATCAAAGAACTTGGTACCGTAGGGATGGATGAGGGCATAGATGTCTTTCGCCTCAAAACCCATCTGCAGGAAAAGCTCCACAACAGTCTTCCTGGAAGGTGTTGCTTCCTTACCTTTCCAAAACAGACGGGCCACATTCCTACGGTCCCCCCCCGGGTGTGGGGTGAGTCCAGACGGTCTCACCCCCCTTTTGCTCTCGGAAGGTTCTCAGCCCGTGTCTCTCCGTCCAGAAAGACAGGTCAACTGATTCACCCTCTACTTGTATGGAGGTCTCCGCACCCTCTTTCAAGGCCCCCAAGAGGCGCCGTTGCAAGTTACCCTTGCCAGATCCTGTGGGCAAAGAGTCCCGTGTTCCCTGCTGAACGATATTTGAAAACGTACGTTTAGCATTTTTTCCCTGTCTTACCCTTTCTTCCTCCTCCTCCTCTTTTCTCAATTTCTCCATATCCTCAGCAGTCAAAATCCTTTCATCATATTCTTCCATATCCACATTTTCACCACCCACTACATTCCCACTTACATCATTTCCACTCACTTCCATATTTTCACTTACTTTTGTATTCCCACTTGCATCCACACTTGCATCCGCACTTGGTCCTGCATTACTGACTCCATTCTCCCCTTCTTTCATACTACCTTTCATATCTCTTTTTGCTTTGTTCACTCCACTTTTCACCACATGCTTATCACTTTTACCCCGGGGATCACCACTCACTCCCCCTAGACTGGCCGGGTTCTCCCCACTTGGCTCTCCTGACCTTAGTGGTGCCTTTGCAGGCACCACCACCCCCTCTACCGCAGAAGGAGCCACCTTGTCCGTCCTTTTTGTGACCTCTTCCGCCCTCACCTCGTCCATCTTTGCCTTGTCCGCAGCCATAATCTCCCGCTCTGTACAACCTAGCTCCACATCAGGAGCTAGGCTAGGCTCAGCAGCGGGTTTTGAAGTGTTTGAAGGGCCATACACCAACACCTCTCTCTCCACAACTTTGGTTCTATTTTTTTTTCCCTTTACTTTCTCCTCTTCAGGAATTTCCTCATCTCCAAAATAGAGCCTACCTACCGGGGATTCCAGCTGCCTGATGCTCTGCAATATCAAACCACCAGACTCACCTTCATCCCCGGAGGCTGCTCCCTGACTCCAAGAGGGTTCCCCCTGCCCTGCTGGCAAGGAGTCCTGCCCAGAATTTTCGGCCACTACTGTTTTTATCGGGCTCCTGATCCGCAGCCCTGATGGACCAGGAGAGCCAGACTCAGCATCTGACATGTTTTTAAACCGTTTATCATTTTGGAATTTTTCCATAAATGGACCGCCATTTTTTTCTATTGCCAGTTTCTTTTCTTCCAATATCATTATCTCCTCCTCTAGCTTATCCAGCTTAGAGGAGAGAAAAGTTTTTTTACGCTTAGGCAATAAGCCCTCCTGTAGCCTCATATTTTTTTGTTCCAATTTAACTTTTCTCAAGTCTTTTTTTATTTCCTCATATAGCTTTAAATAAAAAGCCACTCTTGAAGCAAAAATGTCTGCAGTATCTGTGGGGCCTTGCACACCCCAGTTGCGGATCACCTTGGTCACATCCACACCAGCCTTACCTAGGTGAGACAAACCAGACTCTCCAGGGCGAGATACACTTGCTCCACTGACCCCGGAAATCTTTCCCATCTGCTTATCCATTAACACTTTAGGGCCAGCCACCCTCCGCGCTGCTTGTTCAGCAGCACAACCTTTTTTCACCGTGCCCACCACTTGTTCAGTAGTGGACATTTTTGCATTACAGGGCTTAACCACATGGACGCCGGCCTGGTCAAGGGTCGAGTCCAAGCTCCTGCCTTTTTTAATATTTCCCCGGGTCTTCCCCGAGAGACGGGTCTCCGGGGCTCTCCTTCCCACTGTGCTCTTCTCTGGGGCGCTGGATTGAAAAACGTCCACAAAGGTCCCGTGTCGCTTACCTCCTCCTGGCTGCGACACTACCCCTGATCGTTTCATACCTTCAGATGCTGTGTCCAATGTCTCTGGACTGCATGATCCCTCTGTACCTTCAATTTCCACAGGTGCAGGCGTATCCTGTGTCGGATCCATTGCTTCCATCGCCGTGCCACTGTTGCGGCTGCCCGATATAGAACGCCGGACGGCTGCAGCCCGGGTGTCCATACTGGGAGAGAACGCCACCCCCTGGGGAAAGGGCAGCGCTCTCCCCTGCAAACACTGTTGGCCTCCAGGCCCTGCCTCCAAGCCTTTCCTGCAGCTCTCACCTTCCAGGACCTGGGATGATGTCACACTGGTCAGCTGACAGGAAGTGATGCAAGCAGGAAGGCCCACACAGACTGTATTGTGCCCACCACTTATATAGGGTGGCACAGTACCTTTCACGCATAGTAACACTTATCTAATAAAAAATGACAGGCAGAGGCAGGCCACGCCGCAGGGGCCGTCGTGTTCGTGGTGCTGTGATTTCCACTGGCCCTGGAATAATGCCCAGTGTTCAGAGGCCACGTACCCTGAACCCAAAAAATTCGGAGTAAATAGTTGACTGGCTTACACAGGACACCCAATCTTCAACAGCTTCCGCTAAGAACCTTGATGCACCATCCTCCTCATGATCAGCTTTGGTCACCTGCTCTCAAGTTACCACTCTCCCGCCTGCCGCCACCACCACCACTACCACCACAGCCACCACAGCCGCTTCACTTGATCCCTCAGAGGAGTTATTTACACATCAGTTGGATGAAATTAGTGATGCGCAACCATTATTGCCAGAGGATGGAGATAACAGGGATATGTCTCAGTCAGGCAGAATTACACACATGGATGTACAGTGTGATGATGATGATGATGATGTTGTACCCACTGCTGCTTCCTTTACTGAGGTGTCAGATACAAATGAAGTGGTTGATGATGACGATGTGTCCGTGGATGCCACATGGGTGCCTGCTTGAAGAGAAGAAGAAGAGGGGGAAAGTTCAGAAGGGGAGACAGAGAGAAGGAGGAGATGAGTTGGAAGCAGGGGGAGGTCGTCGCAAGGAGCTAGTGGCACAGTCAGACAGCATGTATCGGCACCCGGGGTCAGCCAGACAGCACGCCAATCAACACATGCTGTTGCCACCACCAGAATGCCGTCATTGCAAAGCTCAGCAGTGTGGCATTTTTTTTGTGTGTCTGCCTCTGACAACAGCGATGCCATTTGCAACCTGTGCCAAAAGAAACTGAGTCGTGGGAAATCCAACAACCACCTAGGTACAACTGCTTTGCGAAGGCACATGATCGCACATCACAAACGCCTATGGGATCAACACATGATGACGAGTAGAAGCAGCACACAAGCTCAAAGCCACCATCCTCCTGGTCCAGCATCTTCAGCCACGTCAACCACTGCTGTCCTCCTTGCCCCCTCTCAACCACCCGCCACTCCGCCTACTGCCACCTCCTCTACTCCTCCTACTCCATCCTCTTCCATAACCTCCTCAGCTGAGTCCTCTTATGCTGCGGTGTCTGGCTGCACATCAACTGAATCCCACCAGCACCCCAGGGGCTATTCCACATCCCGGATACGACAGTGTCACGCTGTCTTGGGGTTGACTTGCCTGAAAGCAGAGAGCCACACCGGACCAGCACTCCTGTCCGCCCTGAACGCACAGGTGGATCAGTGCCTGACCCCGCACCAACTGGAGATCGGCAAAGTGGTGTGTGACAATGGAAGCAATTTGTTGGCAGCATTGCATTTGGGCAAGTTGTCACATGTGCCGTGCATGGCACATGTGTTGAATCTCATCGTACAACGCTTTGTGTCTAAGTACCCAGGCTTACAGGACGTCCTCAAGCAGGCCAGGAAGGTGTGTGGCCATTTCAGGCGTTCCTACACGGCCATGGCGCACTTTTCAGACATTCAGCGCCGAAACAACATGCCAGTGAGGCGCTTGATTTGCGACAGCCCGACATGTTGGAATTCAACACTCCTAATGTTCGACCGCCTGCTCCAACAAGAAAAATCCATCAACGAGTATTTGTATGACCGGGGTGCTAGGACAGCCTCTGCGGAGCTGGGAATTTTTTTGCCACGTTACTGGACGCTCATGCGCAATGCCTGTAGGCTCATGCGTCCTTTTGAGGAGGTGACAAACCTAGTCAGTCGCACCGAAGGCACCATCAGCGACCTCATCCCATTTGTTTTCTTCCTGGAGCGTGCCCTGCGAAGAGTGCTGGATCAGGCTGTAGATGAGCGTGAAGAGGAAGAGTTGTGGTCACCATCACCACCAGAAACAGCCTTGTCATCATCGCTTGCCGGACCTGCGGCAACGCTGCAAGAGGAGTATGAAAAAGAGGAGTCAGAGGAGGAATGTGGCTTTGAGGAGGAGGAAGACCAACCACAGCAGGCATCCCAGGGTGCTCGTTGTTGTCACTTATCTGGGACCCGTGGTGTTGTATGTGGCTGGGGTAAAGAACAGACCATCAATGACATCAGTGGCCACGCTACTAGACCCCCGGTATAAGCAGAAAGTGGCGGAAATGTTACCAACTTACCGAAAGTCAGAAAGGATGCAGCAGTTCAAAACAAAACTAAAAAATATGCTTTACACAGCTTATAAGGAGGATGTCACAGCACAACGGGAATCTAACAGGGGAAGAGGTGAAAGTAATCCTCCTCCTACCATGACCACGGCGGCAAGGACAGGACGCTTTACAGATGTGTTGTTGATGGAGGACATGCAGAGCTTTTTCAGTCCTACACATCGCCACAGCCCTTCGGGATCCAGCCTTAGAGAACGACTCGACCGACAGGTAGCAGACTACCTCGCCTTAACTGCAGATATCGACACTCTATGGAGCGATGACCCCCTTGACTACTGGGTGTGCAGGCTTGACCTGTGGCCTGAGCTATCCCAGTTTGCGATAGAACTTCTGGCCTGCCCCGCTTCAAGTGTCCTGTCAGAAAGGACCTTCAGTGCAGCAGGAGGTATTGTCACTGACAAAAGAAGTCGCCTCGGTGAAAAAATGTGTTGATTACCTCACCTTCATTAAGATGAATGAGGCATGGATCCCGAAGGGACTGACAGTGGGGGATACGTTTGACTAACAAAAGGCCTGATGACATGCCTTGGCCTCAAAATGGTCCCCACGCTGCTGTATTTAATGTCTGCACACCGGATGACTTTCGTGAATTCTCCACCACCAACTAGGGTTCAAGCCGCAATGTTTTAGTCACCTTTCTGCCTTGAAAACATCAATTTTTCCGGCCGCTGCTACAACAGCGGCTGCAACAATAACATTCTTTTTCAGGCATGTGTACATGCCTAATTTTTCTGGCCTCTGGTGCTGCACTGTGGCTCCAAAAACAAAACCCAAAAAAAAGGCACATACAAGTGTCAATTCTCCTTCGTGATCGATACCTTGTTGTGGTGAAGGGGCTTGCGTATCACAATGAAGCAATCATCACCTCTGAGTGTGTTGGCAATGTTGCCACACCCCAGATGATAAGGCCGTTGCTTCATTATGATCAGACCAAAAGCGATCGGCTGGATAATTTTTCATAGAAAAAACGTAAATTTTTTTTATTTTATTTTTTTAAGTTGTATGGGTGGGTTTTTAATACATAAAATATAAAGTCTCTTAATAGTTTATTAGAAATAATGCAGACAATTTAAAAAATCACCATCAATTCCAATACAAAGCAAGTACAAAGCTCAGAACTAAATTATTCCAGGATGTCGTAATGGTTTCGTTAATTCGACAATGGTTAATCAATTCGACACACGTCCCCGGATAGGGGACGTAACAGGGATTAAACTGATAGGAATAATTCTAGTTAAGACACCACTCATATAGGGTGTCACAGCATATTGCTCCGTGCACGCGCAGTGCCCCAACTTGGGAGTAAGAGGACCGACTAAGCTGCTTTTTCCATCTCCCAGTTCCTAAAATCAATTCAGTTTGGTGTATCAGAGTTTGGTCTGTCACTGTGAAGGCAGTCGAAGGTACCCGGCCTAAATTTTTTTTTACAAAAGGCAATCCCACCCTGATATGGGACGTGACAGGGATTAAACTGATGAGAATAGTACTACAGAAAATAGCACTCATATCGGGTGTGACAGTAAATTGCACGGTGCAGACGCAGTGACCGTGGCGTGGATTCAAACAAAGGGGAGGGAGCCAGCGTTTTTCTAACCATCTCCCCGTTCGAAAAATCTATTTAATAAATGGACCACAGATTGGGGACGTAACAGGGATTAAACTGATGAGAAGAGAGAACTACAGAAAATACCACTCATATCGGGTGTGACAGTAAATTGCACGGCACAGACGCAGTGACCGTGGCGTGGATTCAAACAAAGGGGAGGAAGACAGTGTTTTTTTAACCATCTCCCCGTTCGAAAAATCAATTTAATAAATGGACCCCAGATTGGGGACGTAACAGGGATTAAACTGATGAGAAGAGAGAACTACAGAAAATACCACTCATATCGGGTGTGACAGTAAAGTGCACGGCGCAGACACAGTGACCATGGTCGTGGATTCAAACAAAGGGGAGGGAGACAGCGTTTTTCTAACCATCTCTCCGTTCGAAAAATCTATTTAATAAATGTACCCCAGAATGGGGACGTAACAGGGATTAAACTGATGAGAAGAGAGAACTACAGAAAATACCACTCATATCGGGTGTGACAGTAAATTGCACGGCACAGACGCAGTGACCGTGGCGTGGATTCAAACAAAGGGGAGGGAGACAGCGTTTTTTTAACCATCTCCCCATTCGAAAAATCAATTTAATAAATGGACCCCAGATTGGGGACGTAACAGGGATTAAACTGATGAGAAGAGAGAACTACAGAAAATACCACTCATATCGGGTGTGACAGTAAATTGCACGGCGCAGACACAGTGACCATGGTCGTGGATTCAAACAAAGGGGAGGGAGACAGCGTTTTTTTAACCATCTCCCCGTTCGAAAAATCTATTTAATAAATGTACCCCAGAATGGGGACGTAACAGGGATTAAACTGATGAGAAGAGAGAACTACAGAAAATACCACTCATATCGGGTGGGACAGTAAATTGCACGGCACAGACGCAGTGACCGTGGCGTGGATTCAAACAAAGGGGAGGGAGACAGCGTTTTTTTAACCATCTCCCCGTTCGAAAAATCTATTCAATTCACCTTTCCGGGACCCTTGGTGTTGTACGTGGCTGGGTGGAGGAAGAAACCTTCAATGACATCAACGGGACATGGCTAGCTTGGTATCCAACCTTGTACAAATGGGAAGTTTGCGGTTGGGCAAATGGACTGTTTGCGGTTGTTTGCGGTGCATTAAAAGTGGAGTTTGGTCTGTCAATGTCTGTGAAGTGGGCGTAACCCTTACACTACCTGATCGATACAACATCATACCTGATCGTATACACACACTGGATGTTTTAAACCACGTTGTTCAAAAAAAAATTGGATTGTTAGGTGATTTATGCCATTTATGGATTAAAATCCAACTCTGCGTCAACTATGTAATTTTCCATGGGAGTTTTGCCATGGTTCACCCTCCGGCAGGGTGTTAGTCCCCTTGAAACAATTTTTCCATCACTACTGTGGCTAGAAAGAGTCCCTGTTGGTTTTAAAATTTGCCTGCCTATTGAAGTCTATGGCGGTTCGCCCGTTCGCGAACATTTGCAGAAATTCACGTTCGCCGTTCGCAAACGGAAAATTTTATGTTCGCGACATCTCTAGTTATGAACAAACAACAACAATTATATCTTGACAATACCATTTGAACATAAACATGTGGACCTTGAGAGAGCAGGGAGAAGATGTAAAACATATAAAAACATGTAAAAACATGGTACTCATATCAAACTGAACGTCATGTTTGACCAATAATTACATACATCTAAAACCTTATAATGTCATGGCACCTAGATATCTTCCATTTTATATTGCACCAAATATGGTAGCTGCTAGCAGGCAAGCTTACCAGATCTTTATTTTTATTTTTTTACAAGAGAAAGTTTTACCTACTAGAATAAGGTAACTTCTTTGTGCACGGTGTATGCGGGACTGTGGTGATACACCATGTGGCTATTCACTCGCCGTGTGAGGCCACTGACGTGCGGCTATGGTGGACACGGAGTGTGGTAGTTCTAACCTATGGGCACAGATATGCGTACACGATATGTAGGGACATGCATGTAAGGTCAGTAAATCGTTCAGCTGACTGAGGACCTAGCCACCTGATGAGTAGATCCAATTCTTCTGCAACAGTGATATCTAATTCGCTGATTGTTGCTTTAAAGGTGAATTTCCAGCCTCTGTAATTTTCAGGTTTGTCATCAAACATGGTGAGGCCCGTCCTAGTGAGTTCTCTGCGAAGGATGTACTTGGCAAACTGCGACATGTCTGTGTTTTCAGACTTTGGGTATACAATTGCAGGCGGAACAAAGTTAGTTGCAGTAGCTGGTAAATTGACGTTGAATGACTTGGGAACATAAGATGGTGCTGAGGCGTTTAACACTGGAGCTGGTGTACGGTCCAAAGGTGTTTTGTTTTGTAGCCGCATAATAGTGGATTGGTTAGAGGGTGGCAGGTAAGTGCGATAGTGTGGTAGGTCATTTCTTTTCGTACCCGTTTCTGCCACTTGAGAAGGTGTAATAGATGTAGAGACAACACCTTGGTTGAGTAGAGAACAAGATGCAAAGATAAGCCGCACTCACCATTCGTGTTCACGCTTCTTTATTGTAGGGTATGTTTCTGGGGCAGACTCACATGGAGTATCAATCTACAGCGACGGCCGTTTCGCGGTGCGACCGCTTCCTCCGGCTGTTTGATCCATTCTGGGAACCAAGTGTGCGCTAGTTTATAGCGTCATATGGGGGAGGGTCAGCTGACCCATCACTCAATCACCCTTGACGCTCCACCACCTGCGCACACATGAAACACAGGTGTATCGATACATAAGTGCAAGTTTAAGTTTAAAAACAATACTGACATAAATTAAACAGTAGTTACAAAAAAGTGACACACAGTTTGCGAATAGTATCTATACATACAGAAGGGTACATAAATATATATGAAAGGGATGCAAAAGTTAATGCAATAATATATAGATACAAAAACGTATAAATATATATACAGTGACTAATGATAATCTAAGGTGTATTCATGAGAGAATCATATTTGCATAGCGTCCTATTCAATGAATGCTGCCAAATCATTGCGTTCGTTTAAGCCTAAACAGCCTGTGGCTTCAGTTTTAATAATATACCGAGCTTCCTTTTGAAGCAGGGTACGGTGTCTATCACCTCCCTGAATTGGTGGGGGAACATGTTCTAAGCCCGCGAATCGCAAGACATTTGCGTCTCCCCCATGTTGGCACCGTACATGTTCAATTAGGCGAGTACGTCCCTTGCCTGTTTTAATTGAGTTACGATGTTCTCGTACCCGCTCCATTAAGGATCTCTTGGTTTTTCCTATATAAAAGGATCCACATACACAAATTAATACATAGACTACGTGCGTCGTTCTACAGTTGATGAATTGATGCACACAATGTTCCAGACCTCCAAAGAAAAAATGGCGGCCTCAAACATGTATCCGCACAGGGAGCAGTCACCACAGCGATGGTTGACAACCGGCTTACCGAGTGACAACCAATCGCGCGGTTTCTGCTCGCTATAGCGGCTACGCACCAAAATGTCCCTAAACGTGCGACATCATTTGAAGGCTAATATGGGTTTCTGATCTGTGAATTCACCTAGATCATCCTCTGCCTTTAAGATCTCCCAATTATTTAATATTGTTTTCTTTATATAGTCTGCCATAGGACTGTACTTAAACACGAACACAAATCTGTCCTTTTTCTCTGCACCATAGTCCATCCCAATTTTTCTTTTCCTGCGTTTCATTAGTGATCGTTGTGTGTGGGTTTTAGCCCTCTCTAGGGCTGTGTCTAACTGCTCTGGTGGATATCCGCGCTGGATCAATCTGTTCCTCAGTTGATCCGCCTGTCTCAGGAATATTGTATCCTGACTATTAATACATCTAAGTCTTAAAAACTGTCCATAAGGGACTGATTTAGTTACGCTACGTGGATGATAGCTCTCATGGTGTAGCAGGGTATTTGTGGCAGTGGGTTTGCGATACCCTTCGGTATATAAGGCACCATCTTCTACAACAACACGAACGTCCAAGAACTCGACGGTCGTACCCCCAAAATTGAGGGTTCGTGCCGTTAAGATGTTAAGATGTGCCACAAAATGCTTACACTGCTCCTGTGTTCCCGACCACACCATGAAGATATCATCCACGTAGCGTAAAAACAGACGTATGTGACTGAGGAAAGGGTTAGACGTTGAGAATATATATCTATCTTCGAATCTGCCCAGGAATATATTAGCAAAGGTACATGAGACAGGTGTCCTCATGGCCGTTCCAAAGATTTGCCTATACCACTGGTCATTAAAGAGAAACGTATTGTTTTCTAAAATGAGCAAAAGTGATTCTTCTACAAATTCACTGAACTGAAGGTTCTTTCCCAAATGTTCAATAAGTTCAAGGACGGCGTTTACACCTCCACGCTGTGGAATCCGGGTGTAAAGATTAACCACATCCAGGGACACCAAACTCCAACCCTCCTGCCACTGGAAGCCATCAAGGGCCAGGAGGAAGTCGTTGGTGTCACCGAGATACGTGGGAAACCTAGAAAGAACAGGACGCAGTAACCAATCTAGGTACCTCGACAAGGGTTCAGTCACTGACCCAACCCCTGCCACAATAGGGCGTCCGGGGGGATGGGTCAGTGACTTGTGCACCTTAGGGAGAAAATACCAAGAGGGTCTATTCGGGAAGGAAGGAACCAATTTGTCTATGGTAGATCCATGGAGAACACCTGCCCCAATGTACCTCTGCAACAGGTCTACCAATTTGGACCTAATCTCGGGAATGGGATCAGAGAGTAATTTCTCGTATGTCAAACCATCATTCAACTGTCTTTCCGCCTCAGTGGCATAAAAATCACGTGCCATAACAACAACGTTACCCCCCTTGTCCGCCGGCTTGATAATGAGGTCTGAGTTGCGCAGCCATTGTATGACGGCGAGTTGCCTCTTATTCAAATTCTCCTTCTCTTTTGGATATATTAAGGCTTTTGTATCTCTCAGAATCCTCTTATAAAATACATCAATTATCGAGCCGGCGGACATAGGGGGGCAAAAAGAGGATGGAATACCTCCTCTGAAACTGCTATGTGGGCTGGATTGTGCAGAGTCAGGGCTCAGATCTGTGTCTGCCAAAAATTCTAGACAGGCTATTTCTTGTGCATTAAAGGGTTCAGAGATATTATAACCCAGAGGATCCATATCCACAGGTTTGTCTCCTTCCCTTACAATACACTGGGAGACCGAGGCCTTATTAAAATGCTTCTTTAAATACAGTTTACATACATTTTTAAATAGATCAATTTCGAATGTGGTCCTGTCGAATTGTTCCGTCGGACTGAACCCCAGTCCCAAATTGAGGACCGAGGTGCAGTCCGAGGGCAACTCGACACCACTGATGTTGATGACAAGGTTAGAAGAAATGACACTGTCCCCTTCTGTTAACTCCTCCATGAGACCTGTTTTTTCCTGCGTGCCGATCTGCGCACGCTTTCTTCTTCCCCGCCCCCCTCTCCGGGTACTCCTCCTAAAGGGGTGTTACTGCGGGGTTTGGTGGATAGATTAGTTGAGTCATCGGACGCACTAGATTCCGACTCCGTTGTCCAATAATCGCTTTTAGGTCTCCGGAATGGGCGGCGTTTCTTAAACCTCTTTTTATTCCAATCGAAGATACGCCCCGTATCGTAGTCAGCTTTGTCTCGTAGGAATTTGTCCTTCTTCTTTTCTTTGATCTCAGTTTGTGTTACCACAAGTTTCCTGTTCAGGCGTTTCTCAAAAGCAACAAATTGGACCTCTGATATACGCGATTTGAATTCCTCTTTTGCTCTTTTTAACTCCATATTGACTGTATCATATTCCCTTTCGTTTCTATTCATAACCGCTTGTAAAATTTTCATTGAGAAATCCTTATGTAGCGCCTTCCATTCATTCACAAACAGTGTATCATCTTCAAATTGTGCCAGCTCTTTATAGGTACGGAGTCCGCGTGGAACCCGTCCACTTTCATTATAGGACCTAAGTGAGTTTATGGTCCAAAAGAGCCGCACTTCTTTATCAGCGAGTTGTGTAACTTGGTATTGTAATGTCCTTGTACTACAGGACTTTAACAAGTCCTTAGAATTGCACTCCAAGAAATATGAGTCCGCCCCCACTCTGCCCGTCGTGACACCTTGGTTTAGTTCTTTGGCTGCTATGACAGAGTGATGGAGTTTTGATAAGGTCTGTGATGACACTGATGCATAAGATATAACAGAGTGATGGCTACTAACACTTCTTTCATTGTCACTTACGGCCTGCTCTAAGACTCTTAGTCTTGCCATGTCTTTGGCGTGCTCACATTGTTTTTCTAAGACTTCTATTTCTGCTCTCTTCTTTGCAGCCTCAGCTTTCTTCTCCGCTTTCTTCTGTGCAGCCTCGGCTTCCCTCTGTGCAGCCTCAGCTTCCATTTCCGCTTTCTTCTGTGCAGCCTCAGCTTCCATTTCCGCTTTCTTCTGTGCAGCCTCAGCTTCCATTTCCGCTTCCCTCTGTGCAGCCTCAGCTTCCATTTCCGCTTTCTTCTGGGCGAAAGTTGCCTGGATTTTAGAAGCTTCTGCATTAGCGCGAGCTTTGATGAGTCGTTGGCTGAGAGTAGAAGATGTTGATTTTAAGGATTTGGAAGATTGTGTGGAGCGCTTAGAGGTTGTGGAGAGACGGGATCTAGATTCATGGAGATGTGCGATTTTTACATCTGTTTTTGTCCTTGTTTGTATTACTAGATCGTCTCTTTCAAGATTGAGCTCATTCAATTCCTGTAATTCTTTTAAGGAATTTTCTGTGTTGTACCGCTTTAAGAGATCAGCATATTTAGCAGACACTCTTTGGTAGTTCTCATAGGCAGCATTCAACTGTTTAACAGCACCCTCTAGGTGCAATACCTTATGAGTTGGTTGAGACAGAGCTGACATGCATTCAATAGTTTTAGACCATGAGTGGCTGATGTTCTGCAGCAGTTCTTCTTTGTCAGCCTCATAGTTCTCTTGGACTTTCCAGGTTGGCTTCACTAAACGTTTTTGTTTTATGTGGCCTTGAGGATCTGACTCCTGATCTGTTGGAAGTTCAGGTTCTTTCTGTGTATTAGGTTCCTCAGATTGTACATTGCCTTTCTGGTGCATTGTGATGGCAAGCAGAGGGTTAAATCACAAGGTATGTGTTTGCATAGAAATGTATCAATCTTCTGGCTCTGGGAGAGGGTTTCCTAGGCAACCATTGGGAGGGGGAGTCAGAGAGAAGTTTAGCAATGGCTGCTGAAAAGTTAGTTTTGATTGCATACAGAGCTTAGGCTAGTTTCACACTTGCGGCAGGACGGATCCGACATGCTGTTCACCATGTCGGATCCGTTCTGCGGCTATTTCGCCGTGCCCCCGGGCCGCCGCTCCGTCCCCATTGACTATAATAGGGACGGGGCAGAGCTCCAGCGCAGCACGGCGGTGCACGGCTTAAGGCCGCCGGACTAAAATTACTGCATGTCAGGTTTTTTAGTCCGGCGGCTTTCGCCGTGCACCGCCGTGCTGCGCCGGAGCTCCGCCCCGTCCCCATTATAGTCAATGGGGACGGAGCGGCGGCCCGGGGGCACGGCAAAATAGCTGCAGGACGGATCCGACATGGTGAACAGCATGTCGGATCCGTCCTGCCGCAAGTGTGAAAGTACCCTTAGATTGACTTGCAGGCAGAATGCATGTGACAATACAGACAGTCTAGGAGCTGATTATATAACAGTTGCATGAACAGTTTCTTCAATAATCTGTGCAGAAAACTGATGAATCTTATGCTGAGATTTACTTGCTGGCTGGAGTATACAGGCTTGTACATATATTCTGCTATATTCCAGTGTCCATATACATCTCACTATACATGCATAGCTAGCAAGGATCCCTTGAAAGATATTTTGCAGATCTTGTAAGATCCCTTCACTGATGTTTTGACTGTTCTGCCTCTCCAATCTAAGCATTGAAAGTGTGATCTCTGTAACTTACAGTTGTGCTGAGATAGCGAAAACCATCAATCTAAGGCTACTTTCACACTTGCGCTTGATCGGATCCGTTCTGAACGGATCCGATCATATTAATGCAGACGGAGGCTCCGTTCAGTACGGATCCGTCTGCATTAATAACTTAGAAAAATTTCTAAGTGCGAAATTAGCCTGAGCGGATCTGTTCAGACTTTCAATGTAAAGTCTTATGGGGGACGGATCCGCTTGAAGATTGAGCCATATGGTGTCATCTTCAAGCGGATCCGTTCCCATTGACTTACATTGTAAGTCTGGACGGATCCGCACGCCTCCGCACGGCCAGGCGGACACCCGAACGCTGCAAGCAGCGTTCAGCTGTCCGCCTGGCCGCGCGGAGGCGAGCGGAGCGGAGGCTGAACGCCGCCAGACTGATGCAGTCTGAGCGGATCCGCATCCATTCAGACTGCATCAGGGCTGGACGGAAGCGTTCTGCTCCGCTCGTGAGCCCCTTCAAACGGAGCTCACGAGCGGACAGCAGAACGCTAGTGTGAAAGTAGCCTTAGTTGAATTGGCTGACAGTGACTCGATCCAAACGACACCTTGTAGATCGTGAAGAAGTTTATTCCAAACTGTGCAGATCATACACCGATGAACAAATGGATAGGTCAAAAAATCATGCTGTGAGCAGCTAACAGAGCAAGTAGCTGAGATGAGGGGTGAAGCCAGAATGAAGAAGAGGGGAGGAGACAAGAGAGAGAACAGAAGCTAGGGGAAGAGAGAAGGGACACACATAATGAAAAGGCAAGCCATGCATGTGTAACATGATAGGCACCTGCCAGGGAGGTTCATGCTCCTAGACTTGTTTGAAAATTTCTCTTAGAACACCCTGAAAGGCCATCGCCTGAAGTCTTGGGTCCGGTGGCCCCTCGTAAAAGGGGGGTACTGTAACGGGGTGCCGAAGGCGCACTCGGTCTCCCATTAGCCGCAGACCTGCTGCTTAGCTTCGGGAGCGAGGATCTGTGTTTGACTTCGTTCCCAGGGCGGCTTTGCTAGCTGGGAGGCTCTCTGCTCCTAGGTCTGCCTTGAGCGCCGAGCTGATCACTCGGTGCTCGACTGGTCAGTCTGTCGGTCATGTGATGCTGGCCACGTCACATGACCCTCACTTCCCACTATAAATACAGGCAGCCTGCTAGCCACAGGTTGCCTGTTAATTTAGGTTCCTGCCGTTGGTTGGATACCTGTATACTTACCTGACCCTGTTCCCTGACGATCCTTTGCCTGCTCCTCCTGTACTGCGCATCCCTCCTGGTATTTTGACCTCAGCTTCCACCTGACTATTCTTTGCGGACTCCTTTGGTACTTCTCGACTCTCCTGGTATTTATGACCCCGGCTTCTCCTGACCATTATTTGCTTATCCCTCTGTACTGCGTTGTCCTCTTGGTTTTGACCCGGTCCGTTCACTATGCGTTATTTGTCTTGTCTGTCCTTCCCACACGTATCCTAAGTTAGGGACTGCCGTCCAGTTGTCCCCTGTCATCAGGACTCGTGAGGCAAGTAGGCAGGGCAAGGGGTGAGGGTGGAGCGCAGTGGTCACTATCCTCCCCCCTGTGTGTGTGTGTGTACGTGACCATTACAAAACATAAATGCTTATGAAAACGTGTAGAAATCTGAGTCTCACTTCCTTCTGGCATTTGCGTCTTCACCTATCCCTTGGTTGAACATAATGGATGTTTGTCTTTTTTCAACCGTATTAACTATGTAACTATATAAAGCGACACAACAGATTTGCAAAACATTTCCTGGTCCTTAGGCTAAATTTACACAACCGTATGTGTTTTGCGGTCTTCAAATTGCAAATCCGCAAAAGAAAAAAAAGGATAACGTTCCATATGGTATTTGTGGGGCTACGGAACGGACATACAGATGCGGACAGCACACAGTGTACTGTCTGCATTTTGTGAGGACCCATTAAAATGAATGGGTCTGCATCTTATCAGCAAAAAAAATGGAACAGACAGAGAAACAAAATACGTTTGTGTGAATGTAGCCTTAAAGGGTTTCTGTCACCCTGCAAAACTCATTTATTTTTTTTTGGCTAGTTAGATTCCTCATAGTGCGATATAGCAGAATATAATGCTCTTACTTACTTTCATGCGGCCGATTCTTTATAAAACGAACTTTTATAATATGTAAATGAGGGCTCTACCAGCAAGTAGGGCGTCTACTTGCTGGTAGCTGCTGCAGAAATCCGCCCCCTCGCCGTGTTGATTGACAGGGCCAGCCGTGATCTCCTCCTCCGGCCGGCCCTGTCAGTAATTCAAAAATCGCGCGCCTCGCGTCATTCGGCGCAGGCGCTCTGAGCTGAGGAGGCTCGTATCCTCAGCACTCCCTCAGTGCGCCTGCGCCGATGACATCACCGAAAGAGAAGACGTCATCGGCGCAGGCGCACTGAGGGAGTGCTGAGGATACGAGCCTCCTCAGCTCAGAGCGCCTGCGCCGAATGACGCGAGGCGCGCGATTTTTGAATTACTGACAGGGCCGGCCGGAGGAGGAGATCACGGCTGGCCCTGTCAATCAACACGGCGAGGGGGCGGATTTCTGCAGCAGCTACCAGCAAGTAGACGCCCTTCTTGCTGGTAGAGCCCTCATTTACATATTATAAAAGTTCGTTTTATAAAGAATCGGCCGCATGAAAGTAAGTAAGAGCATTATATTCTGCTATATCGCACTATGAGGAATCTAACTAGCCCAAAAAAAAAAAAATGAGTTTTGCAGGGTGACAGAAACCCTTTAAGGTGAAAAATTGCAGGGTCCTGAAGGTGTTAAGGGCAATGGTACCAAATATTAATGAAATGTATGTAAACTTTTGACTTTGCAGAAAGTAATAAAAATTCCTTAAAACATTCTCTCTCTCCCTCATTCTGGCTAGTGATGAGCGGGATGTGCCATATTCGATTTCGACGAAATTCGCAAATATTCGCTAGAATATTTTTCTCATATTCGTCGAAATCGAATATTCTGCATTTTTCTAGTTATCGCGATTAATATGCAATTTAAATAATCGCGTATTGCGATTATAACTTAAGGCTACTTTCCTATTGGTTTGATATCTAGAATTAGCGAAGATGACGAATATGACGAATGTATTCTTCATATTCCTCAAAACGAAGATAACAAAGTATTCTCCATCTTCGTTTTAGCTACCTATTCGTCAACTTCGCTAATGCTAAGTTGAAATCGCAATTCGATTATTATAACTTGAATTAATCGAATTGCGATTTCAATGTCATTCTCAAATCCGACAGTACATTCTAGTAGGGAGACGTTCCCATGGTGATGGGGACGCTCCATGAGCACGGACGTCGGCAGAAGCGGCAACGGGCACTGACTGGAGCAGCCAGGAATCCAGGAGTTTCTAAGGACAGGTAAGAACTACTTTTGGGAAGTGGGAAAGAAAAAAATATAACAATAAAAAGAAAAAAAAATAATATTCGAAATATCGAATTTATAGCACTATATTCGAAATATTCGCGAAATAGCGAAGTGCCTATATTCTCAAAAAAAAAATCGATATTCGAATATTCGCGCTCAACACTAATTCTGGCATTTGGCAAATAAAAATAATTATGGTAATCCTAATTGACCAAAACCAGGAAAGATTTATTCTGATTTCATGTCAGATATTGAGAAAAACATGCATATGTGTCTTTTTATATAGTGTATGTAAACTTCTGGTTTCAACTGTATATATTAACGGATGCCTCAGACAGATGCCATCATGTGGCATCCATCGGCATGGAGTTCCATTGTAAAAAAATAAAAATAAACTGCAGAACTATGCAGAATGGAAAAGCATGTTTTTCCATCCTGAAAAGTCCAGCAAAAAAAATGTATAGGCTAACTTATATGTATACGGTACATTTATTTATTTATTTATTTTACAATGGAACTGTCACGACCGCTATCCCAGCAGCAGTCGTGTCGCACCAGACGGAGGGGAAGGGGGACCCTTATCTACGGATGGGAAATAGAATGGCCACCCCTGACTAACCCTAAGCTGGCACCTGTCTGCCCTGATACCCTAGACGGGGTGTGAACCCGTGCGGCGAGCAGGATGCCTAAACCCTCAGTCGCCCTAACAAGACTGGACTGGGGAAAGGCCGATGGGAGCGCTAGTCACCATCACTCACGTCTAGGAAAACAACAGGGGAAGACAGCAACAAACAAACAACAGCAGAGATAGACTTATCCAGTCACGAGCAGAGAAGGCGATCCCAAACACGACAGTCCACGCCGGACAAGAGCTCCACAGCAACACCATCAAACGATCTCCTTCCAAGGTCAGAGTAGCACTGGAATTAAGGACTATATCTGGCAATGACTGCAAGTGAAACTGAAACTAATATAGTAGCTGGGAGTGGCAGACAGGACTCACCTGAGAAGGATGCCTACAAACTCCCAGTCAGGACAAAAAGGTTCACAAGGCAAAACCCAGATGACATACCCTGAACCACGGAGCAAACTCACAAGCTATCGCGAGTAGCAAGTCGCTGCGACCTTCTCCTCCCAGACCTGTCTGGATCAGTCACAGTCGTGACAGGAACTCTATGGTGACTGATGCCACAGTATGGCATCTGTCTGAAGTGTCTGTTAACATATATACATTTTTTTGGTGTACATTAATTACATGACAAAAACGTGATGTTAACCCAGCCTAACTGACGAGGTAGAAGCTGAACAGACTTTACTGACTATGATGGAGTCCATTCAGTTTCCATTCCTGTCTTTTTACCAGACAAAAAAGTGCTCCAAACGCAGCCTGTGACCTCTGGTGCATAGGAGGGTAATGTTGCCATTTGTGGTGGACTGTCAGAATGCAGCTTCTGCAGATGACCACAGAACTGGACTTCACCTGTTGCAGTCACCTGTCCCACATCTCAGATACCCTTAACTCCTTAAGGACCAGGCCATTTTTTGCAAATCTGACCAGTGTCACTTTAAGTGGTGATAACTTTAAAACGCTTTGACTTATCCAGGCCATTCTGAGATTGTTTTTTCGTCACATATTGTACTACATGACCCTGGTAAAATGAAGTAAAAAAATTCATTTTTATTTATAAAAAAATACCAAGTTTACCAAAAAAAAATTAAAAATTGAAAATTTCCAAGTTTCAATTTCTCTACTTCTATAATATATAGTAATACCTCTAAAAATAGTTACTTTACATCCCCCATATGTCTACTTCATGTTTGGATCATTTTGGGAATTATATTTTATTTTTTGGGTATGTTACAAGGCTTAGAAGTTTAGAAGCAAATCTTGAAATTTTTCAGAAATTTTCAAAAACCCAATTTTTAGGGACCAGTTCAGGTCTGAAGTCACTTTGTGAGGCTTACATAATAGAAACCACCCAAAAATGACCCCATTCTAGAAACTATGCATCTCAAGGTATTCTAAACTGATTTTACAAACATCATTAACCCTTTAGATGTTGCACAAGAGTTATTGGCAAATGGGGATATAATTTGAGAATTTAAATTTTTGGGCAAATTTTCCATTTTAATCAATTTTTTCCAGTAACAAATCAAGAATTAACAGCCAAACAAAATGCTATGTTTATTGCCCCGATTCTGTAGTTTGCAGAAACACCCCATATGTGGCCATAAACTACTGTATGGGCACACAGTAGGGCGTAGTGGGAAAGGTGCGCCGTATGGTTTTTGGAAGGCAGATTTTGCTGGACTGGTTGATTTACACCATGTCCCATTTGAAGCCCCCCTGATGCACCCCTAGAGTAGAAAGTCCATAAAAGTGACACCATCTAAGAAACTACACCCCTCAAGGTATTCAAAACTGATTTTACAAACTTTGTTAACCCTTTAGGTGTTGCACAAGAGTTATTGGCAAATGGAGATGGAAAATTTTCCAAAAAGTTTTAATTCTCAAATTAAATTTTAATCAATTTTTTCCAGTAACAAAGCAAGGGTTAACAGCCAAACAAAATGCTATATTTATTGCCCCGATTCTGTCATTTGCAGGAACACCCCATATGTGGCCGTAAACTACTGTACAGGCACACAGTAGGGCGTAGAGGGAAAGGTGCGCCGTATGGTTTTTGGAAGGCAGATTTTGCTGGATTGGTTTTCTGAACGCCATATGTTTTTTATTTTTCTACCGATCGTCTTGTGCAGGGGCTCGTTTTTTGCAGAAAGAGTTGAGGTTTTTATTGGTACCATTTTTGGGTACATAGGATTTTTTGATCATTCATTATTACACTTTATGGGACAAGGTGGCCAAAAAATTGGCTGTTTTGGAACAGTTTTTTTCTTTTTTTTTTTACAGCGTTCATCTGAGGGGTTAGGTCTTGTGACAGTTTTATAGAGCAGATCGTTACGGACGTGGCAATACCTAATATGTATACTTTTTCTTATTTATTTAAGTTTTACACAATAATAGCATTTCTGAAACCAAAAAAATGATGTTTAAGTGTCTCCATAGTCTGAGAGCCATAGCTTTTTTATTTTTTGGGCGATTGTCTTAAATATGGGCTTTTTTTGCGGGATGAGGTAACGGTTTGATTGGTACTATTTTGGGGTATATACGCCTTTTTTGATCGCTTGGTGTTGCACTTTTTGTGATGTAAGGTGACAAAAATGTCTTATTTTTTTACACCGTTTTTACTTTTTATTTTTTATGGTGTTTATTGGACGGGGTTGATGATGTGATATATTTATAGAGATGGTCGCTACGGACGCGGTGACACCTAATATGTGTGGTTTTTGTTAGTTTTTTTATAGGAAAAGGAAATTTATTTTTTACATTTTTATTTATTTATTTTTACTTTTATTATTTTCAATTTTTTTTTTTAATCAGTTCCCTCTTGGATCTTGAAGATCCAGTGGGGCTGATGGTTGTACTATACTTTGCAATGCTTTTGCATTGCAAAGTATAATACAATCAGATGCCTGTAGGTGGCAGCACCGGACGCCTATGCCATGGCAACCGGACGCCTTTGCAAAGCGTCCGGTTGCCATGGCAACCATCGGGCGCTGCGATCGCAGCAGCCCTGATGGTTGAGAGAGAGGGAGCCCCCTCCCTCTATTAACCCCATGGATGCCGCTACTGCGGCATCTATGCGGTTACAGCAGTGTCAGCATAGAGCTGACACACGCTGCTGATGGCGGCGGCTCAGGAATGGAGCCGCCGCCATCACACACAGAAGGGGGACCGCATCGGGGGCAGCATTTCATTTAGTACAGATCGGGGCAGGAGGGGGCGGACCGCATCGGGGGCAGGGGGCAGCATTTCACTTATTACAGATCGGGGCAGGAGGGGGCGGACCGCATCGGGGGCAGCATTTTACTTATTACAGATCGGGGCAGGAGGGGGCGGACCGCATCGGGGGCAGGGGGCAGCATTTTACTTATTACAGATCGGGGCAGGAGGGGGCAGACCGCATAGGGGGCAGGGTAAGAAGGACAAGAAGGGGGCACAGATCGGGGGCTTCAGGACACATTACCGATTTCCGGCTGTGATCTGCAGAGCGCAGATCAGAGCCTGAAACCGGCATTTTAACACTGCCGCGATCCGATTGGTTAGTCTGCACAGACTAACCAATCGGATCGATTGCCGGCAAGGGGCCACTCTGATTGGCCCCTTGCTGGCATTACTAGACTGTATGCTGTCCGTGACAGCAGCAGGACAGGGGCAGAAGCTTTAATCCAAGCGCTTTGCAGCGCTTGGATTAAAGAGCTGGCTTGACGTCTATACACGTGATAGCTGCACGGGGTATGTGCAGCTATCACGTATATATACAGATTGCGGTCGTGAAGGGGTTAAGCAACAGGCGTTTGAAACAGGCAATCAGACAGGGAAGTTACTTGCGCATATTGCACGCACTAATAATATGTCTCCCCCGGTACTCAGGATACAGGAGACTGATGGCCACATAATGGAATCGGTGCAAGACATATTGAAATGCTTTCATAATTTTTACAGAGACCTATACAAATCAGCAGCTACTTACTCAGGGCTACAATTAGAGTCCTACCTCACTGAAGTGTCTCATCCTCGGCTAGCGGACCTAGATAAGGGTCTAATGGTGGAGGATATTACATTAGAGGAAGTGGAGAGAGCCATTAAGGATCTACCGACAGGGAAAGCCCCAGGCCCAGATGGCATCCCGGTAGAGGTATATTCTAAGTATGGGGAAAATCTAAACCCTCAGTTACTGAACCTGTACCGAGCGGCGCACTCCCGTGGCTCCTTGTCAGATTCCATGTATGATGCATCCATTGTTGTGATCTTGAAGCCTGGCAAGGACCCATTGGAATGTGGATCTTATCGTCCAATTTCACTTTTAAACTTGGACTATAAAATCCTGACCAGAATTATAGCCAATAGATTGAATAAGGTCATCACGTCAATAATTCACTCTGATCAGTCGGGCTTCATGCCTGGAAGGTCCACATCAGACAACATTAGGAGGGCTCAAGTAATTGCCCAGCTGGGTGTAGCTAAGAAGGAGAGATGGGCTTTGGCCTCACTGGACACGGCCAAGGCTTTCGACTCGTTGGAATGGCCCTTTTTGACTGCAGTGCTGGCCAGCTTTGGCTTCGGTCCTAAATTCATTAAATGGATAGAAATATTATATAAAAAATCCACTGCTAGCATACAATTGAACGGTTCCCACTCTGATAGGTTCCCCTTACTCAGAGGCACGAGGCAGGGATGCCCGCTCTCGCCTTTGCTGTTTGCAATTGCCATAGAGCATCTGGCCATTAGATTTAGACAGGACCAGGTTTATGCAGGTGTCTGTGAGGGAGATAGGGAAGACAGGATTGGACTGTATGCAGACGACTTGATCCTCTTTATGTCGGAACCGGAAGTATCTCTACTAAGAGCTATTGAAATCATAGATCGCTTTGGGCAATACTCCGGGCTGCACATAAACTGGGGCAAGTCTGCGATCATGCCACTCTGGAACCATGATTGGCCTAGTTGTCGAAACAACCTGCCTGTAGTTGATAGGTTTAAATACTTAGGGGTAATAATCACTAAAGAGCCCCAACTCTCCTATGTATTGAATATTGAACCCTTAGAGACCATATTCCAAGATAAGGCTAAAACATGGGAGACCCTCCCTTTGTCAGTTATGGGTAGATTGAATCTGGTAAAGATGGTACTCTTGCCCAAGGGTTTATACTTGCTGTCCCACGCCTGTACGCCAGTCCCCAGGGGATTTTTTAAACGTATCCATGCTATTATAGCCTCCTTTGTATGGGGTAAATCTAGGAGGAAACTCTCACTGTCAGTTTTACAGAGGCCGAGGCTACAGGGAGGAGCTTCCCTCCCAGACTTCTTTCTTTATTATATTGCAAGTCAACTTAGATTTCTGAGATATTGGGTCACCGATGCCCCAAGCCCAAACGCAGAATACTACCTGCACGAATATTTGCAAGTCCCCACGCTGTGGCCCATTCTGGAGGGATCTCGCCATATTCAAAAGGGTCTTCTCCCAGTACATAAGCTAGCCCATCAGATATGGCAGGCATCTAAGTTAAATTCCTACAAGGATTTGCCAAGTGAAGTCCCCATATGGGATAACTGTATGTTCCCACATCTGGTAAAGCTGGAGGGTGTGTCTGACTGGAAGAGGCATGGTATACTCACTTTGGGCAATCTATATGAGAGCGGGCAGCTTAGATCATTCTCCCAGATTCAGGATAAGTTTCAGGTGTCCCGTACTCTTTTCTTCAGGTACCTTCAATTGAGACATGCAATACAAGCCCAATTCAGAGGTGATAACAGGAGTATTTCTAAATACCCTATCATAGGGGTTTTAAAATCGCAAGGCCCGAGAGCCATAGTCTCAGCGCTATATACACACTTGTTGGACTGCCGCCTGCTGGTGGCCCCGTTGGCCGTTGAGGGCAGATGGAAGTTGCTAATACCATCTTTGTCTTCTGAGGATTCGGAGGAGGCATTAATGGCTCCGACTAAGGTATCAACCTTCATAAATAATAGGATGATCCAGCTTTTTATCCTTCATTGTAGCTATCTCACGCCCACCAGACTTCAAAAGATGGGCAGGATTAGCCACTCCAGGTGCCATAGATGCGATGCTGTTGGAGCCAATTTTTGGCATATGATGTGGGATTGTGAGTTCATTCGACAGTTCTGGATTTCAGTTCTGGAGGTCCTCGCAACTATGGTTCCTGTGACATTGCCGTTATGCCCCAAGATGTGCATTCTGGGAGTCATTGATGAAGAGTCGTGGTCACACTACCACAGAATCTTCTTAGCGGAAACACTATTTTTAGCTAGAAAGGCAATTGCCATAAGATGGATGGGAGATTCCCCTCCCCTCGAAGGGACAATGGCTCACTCTTGTGAATCACGCAGTCTCCATGGAGAACATCATGTATAAGCATAGGGGGTGTCCACAAAAATTTGATAAAGTCTGGGGTGACTGGTGTGCCTCTCCTCTCACCTTACACTCATCGCTTCTGCACTCGACGGCTGACGGGTCACATTGATCTTCGAACCAATATTCAGATACTTTATAGCACTGTTATCACTGATGTTAATGTTGGAGCATTTATGTGTGTGATTTGTCTATTCTGTGAATATTGTATGCTGTCAGGGTTAAGAACATGTCCTTTTACATGCTAGAGTCCTGATAAATGTCAATGTCTTTATGTATCACTGTTCTCTTGGTATTTCTGAGGCGCCCCTGCGTGGGCCATCACATCGCTACATGTATGCCATACTTGTGTCATTCTCTTTTAATAAAACGAGTTTAAAAAAAAATAAAACGCTGATCAACCGTCCGAAGTTGATCAGCAGTGGGGTGTGCAATGCGTTAGCAGTGGCAAAAAAAACTGCCTGCGCCCCAAAAAAGTTGTGGGAGGGAGGGGTGGAGGGGGGGGGGCAGGGGGTAAGCTGCAGCACCCCAGGGGGGTCTAGGATCACACAGCTGTGTTGTGGACCCCAGACACCCGATTTAGGGCAATCACAACTTATTTTTTTTTACTTCCACTAACTTTCCTTTTTATATCCCTGCCTAACCCAACCTTTCCTTAGCCTTTCCCTAAGTACCTGATTGAACAGATGGGGGGTGCTTGGGCACAGATCGGGTGCTGGACACAGATGGGGTGATGCTTGGACAGATAGGGGGTGCTGAGATCCGACGACATGCAGCTCTATGATTTGAACCTCCCGCCGCCTGCCCACCTACCAATCAGAGCCGATCCTGAGAGGTGATGTCACCATCACCTCTCAGGATCGCAGGATGGTGATTGGTGGTGTAATATCACACCACCAATCACCATCCTGGTCCAGGTTATCGGGTACTCAGACACCCGAATAACCCGGAAACGCAGCAAACCGCAGGTCTGAATAGACCTGCGGTTTGCTGCGATCGCCTACACGGGAGGGTCACAGGATCCCCCGGCGCATTGTTTCCGGCGGTGATCGGAAATACACAGGGCGTACAGGTACGCCCTGTGTCCTTAAGTACCAGGACATCAGGGCGTACCGGTACGCCCTGTGTCCGGAAGAGGTTAAGACTTACAATAGGACTGTATTGCACATCAACCAAATGGTTACAAAAATCACATGAATGAAGCATGTGTTAATATTAGTAGAAAGCAAGACACTCAACTCAACAAGGGATGAGAGGAAAGATGAGGGTCACGGAAAAAGAAGATTATCCAGCAATGGAGTAGATGGCAGATGTGAGGCATATAGGCAGACAGCTGATGAACGCAAGCAATAGTGAACTGACCATATCTAAATTCAAATCAGCCTGGACAATGCAACAGCACAGCAACAAACAATTCCCAAATGCAACAACACACTAAATTCTGTGGAACTACAGATCTCAGAATATATCGATAAGGCTACTTTCTCACCTGCTCTTTTCCGTCATAGGATCTCATCAGTGTAGGAAAACGCTTCAGTTTTGTCCTCAATCAATGTCAAGGAAACAAAACATTCAGTTTCATTGCATTCCCATGACGCACACAAAAGCGTAGCAAGCAAAGTTTTTGAGTGCATCCTGGGATGCAGAGCAAGACAAGGTAAATCAATGGTGACGGATCAGTTTTCTTGGACACAAAAGAAAACTGATCCGTCACCCATTGTCTTACAATGGTTTTAGAGACGGATCCGTCATGGCTATTTTAGAGTTAATACAATCGGATCAGTGTTTTTGCTGATACATGAGTAGGTTATTGGCTATTTTTCTGGGGGCCTCCCTTACTTGCTCTGACCCAGCTTATTACTCTAAACTCCGCAAATATAATTCTGAGACAAATTTGGATTTTGATGGCCACAGCAGCCGTTTATTAAAATCAATACAATAACCATAAATAACATAACTACACAGTTTTTTACCCCTGACGAGGGAGGTCCTTGAAGCCCAAAATTCGTTTAAACACAACTCCCCAAACTGGCACATCCATCTTGCCTCCAGCCGTAAAGCACCAGCTCGGAGGCCACCTGACGGACGCCTTTCATCCGAGCCAACTGTCCAACCATGGGAGTCCAGCCCCACCATTGAGGCCCTCCCATTCTCCCCAAGCATCCGTACCACCAACTTCGAGGACCTCCCACCGCCCAGACTGCCGCGACGTAAGACACACAACACACATAATATACATAAAACCCACACATAAGACAACACCACACCTACCCACATGTCCCCCAACCAGCTGAACCCATTTCATAAGGGAGGGAGGGTGGGAGTTCGTTCCTTTCTTTGTATGACTCTAAAATACTCCCCTCCTCATATAAACTCCCTAGCCCCCCCCCTTCTACACTCCACCCACCAAATTCCTCTAAATCTTAACCCCTACACTACCGGCCCCCTCTCGCCAAAACCCCTCATGTCGGCCTCCCCTAAACTGGTGTCCCAGTACGGCCTCACTTGAGTAGGTTATTGGCTATTTTTACGGGGGCCTCCCTTACTTGGTCTGACCCAGCTTATTACTCTAAACTCCGCAAATAAAACACAGAGACCAAATTTGGATTTTAATGGCCACAGCAGCCGTTTATTAAAATCAATACAATAACCATAAATAACATAACTACACATGCGATGCTTTTGGAGCCAATTTTTGGCATATGATGTGGGATTGTGAGTTCATTCGACAGTTCTGGATTTCAGTTCTGGGGGTCCTCGCAACTATGGTTCCTGTGATATTGCCGTTATGCCCCAAGATGTGCATTCTGGGAGTCATTGATGAAGAGTCGTGGTCACACTACCACAGAATCTTCTTAGCGGAAACACTATTTCTAGCTAGAAAGGCAATTGCCATAAGATGGATGGGAGATTCCCCTCCCCTCGAAGGGACAATGGCTCACTCTTGTGAATCACGCAGTCTCCATGGAGAACATCATGTATAAGCATAGGGGGTGTCCACAAAAATTTGATAAAGTCTGGGGTGACTGGTGTGCCTCTCCTCTCACCTTACACTCATCGCGTCTGCACTCGACGGCTGACGGGTCACATTAATCTTCGAACCAATATTCAGATACTTTATAGCACTGTTATCACTGATGTTAATGTTGGAGCATTTATGTGTGTGATTTGTCTATTCTGTGAATATTGTATGCTGTCAGGGTTAAGAACATGTCCTTTTACATGCTAGAGTCCTGATAAATGTCAATGTCTTTATGTATCACTGTTCTCTTGGTATTTCTGAGGCGCCCCTGCGTGGGCCATCACATCGCTACATGTATGCCATACTTGTGTCATTCTCTTTTAATAAAACGAGTTTAAAAAAAAAAAAACGCTGATCAACCGTCCGAAGTTGATCAGCAGTGGGGTGTGCGATGCGTTAGCAGTGGCAAAAAAAACTGCCTGCGCCCCAAAAAAGTTGTGGGAGGGAGGGGTGGAGGGGGGGGGCAGGGGGTAAGCTGCAGCACCCCAGGGGGGTCTAGGATCACACAGCTGTGTTGTGGACCCCAGACACCCGATTTAGGGTGATGCAATCACAACTTATTTTTTTTTACTTCCACTAACTTTCCCTTTTATATCCCTGCCTAACCCAACCTTTCCTTAGCCTTTCCCTAAGTACCTGATTGAACAGATGGGGGGTGCTTGGGCACAGATCGGGTGCTGGACACAGATGGGGTGATGCTTGGACAGATAGGGGGTGCTGAGATCCGACGACGTGCAGCGCTATGATTTGAACCTCCCGCTGCCTGCCCACCTACCAATCAGAGCCGATCCTGAGAGGTGATGTCACCATCACCTCTCAGGATCGCAGGATGGTGATTGGTGGTGTAATATCACACCACCAATCACCATCCTGGTCCAGGTTATCGGGTACTCAGACACCCGAATAACCCGGAAACGCAGCAAACCGCAGGTCTGAATAGACCTGCGGTTTGCTGCGATCGCCTACACGGGAGGGTCACAGGATCCCCCGGCGCATTGTCTCCAGGTGCCTGCTCAATGATTTGAGCAGGCACCGGGTTCCGATCACCGCGGCGGTGATCGGAAATACACAGGGCGTACAGGTACGCCCTGTGTCCTTAAGTACCAGGACATCAGGGCGTACCGGTACGCCCTGTGTCCGGAAGAGGTTAAGACTTACAATAGGACTGTATTGCACAACAACCAAATGGTTACAAAAATCACATGAATGAAGCATGTGTTAATATTAGTAGAAAGCAAGACACTTAACTCAACAAGGGATGAGAGGAAAGATGAGGGTCACGGAAAAAGAAGATCATCCAGCAATGGAGTAGATGGCAGATGTGAGGCATATAGGCAGACAGCTGATGAACGCAAGCAATAGTGAACTGACCATATCTAAATTCAAATCAGCCTGGACAATGCAACAGCACAGCAACAAACAATTCCCAAACGCAACAACACACTTAATTCTGTGGAACTACAGATCTCAGAATATATCGATAAGGCTACTTTCTCACCTGCTCTTTTCCGTCATAGGATCTCAACAGTGTAGGAAAACGCTTCAGTTTTGTCCTCAATCAATGTCAAGGAAACAAAACATTCAGTTTCATTGCATTCCCATGACGCACACAAAAGCGTAGCAAGCAAAGTTTTTGAGTGCGTCCTGGGATGCAGAGCAAGACAAGGTAAATCAATGGTGACGGATCAGTTTTCTTGGACACAAAAGAAAACTGATCCGTCACCCATTGTCTTACAATGGTTTTAGAGACGGATCCGTCATGGCTATTTTAGAGTTAATACAATCGGATCAGTGTTTTTGCTGATACATGAGTAGGTTATTGGCTATTTTTCTGGGGGCCTCCCTTACTTGCTCTGACCCAGCTTATTACTCTAAACTCCGCAAATATAATACTGAGACCAAATTTGGATTTTGATGGCCACAGCAGCCATTTATTAAAATCAATACAATAACCATAAATAACATAACTACACAGTTTTTTACCCCTGACGAGGGAGGTCCTTGAAGCCCAAAATTCGTTTAAACACAACTCCCCAAACTGGCACATCCATCTTGCCTCCAGCCGTAAAGCACCAGCTCGGAGGCCACCTGACGGACGCCTTTCATCCGAGCCAACTGTCCAACCATGGGAGTCCAGCCCCACCATTGAGGCCCTCCCATTCTCCCCAAGCAACCATACCACCAACTTCGAGGACCTCCCACCGCCCAGACTGCCGCGACGTAAGACACACAACACACATAACATACATAAAACCCACACATAAGACAACACCACACCTACCCACATGTCCCCCAACCAGCTGAACCCATTTCATAAGGGAGGGAGGGTGGGAGTTTGTTCCTTTCTTTGTATGACTCTAAAATGGCGTCGATACTCCCCTCCTCATATAAACTCCCTAGCCCGCCCCCTTCTACACTCCACCCACCAAATTCCTCTAAATCTTAACCCCTACACTACCGGCCCCCTCTCGCCAAAACCCCTCATGTCGGCCTCCCCTAAACTGGTGTCCCAGTACGGCCTCACTTGAGTAGGTTATTGGCTATTTTTACGGGGGCCTCCCTTACTTGGTCTGACCCAGCTTATTACTCTAAACTATGCAAATAAAACACAGAGACCAAATTTGGATTTTAATGGCCACAGCAGCCGTTTATTAAAATCAATACAATAACCATAAATAACATAACTACACAGTTTTTTTTACCCCTGGCGAAGGAGGTCCTTGAAGCCCAAAATTCGTTTAAACACAACTCCCCAAACTGGCACATCCATCTTGCCTCCAGCCGTAAAGCACCAGCTCGGAGACCACCTGACGGACGCCTTTCATCCGAGCCAACTGTCCAACCATGGGAGTCCAGCCCCACCATTGAGGCCCTCCCATTCTCCCGAAGCATCCGTACCACCAACTTCGAGGACCTCCCACCGCCAACGACGCGCAACCTGACACACCTCCCTCAGAGTTGCGCGTTCCTCCACACCCCAAGTGCTTGCTCAATTCCTCCTTGCAGCCCCAAAGACCACAAAGCAATACCCACGGCATTCAGATGCACACCATCCGCCCTCCAAAACGCCCCCACACCCAGCTCCAATTCTGAATGCCGCACCGCCACCGCACCATTCCTGGCCATAAACTTTCCCAATGCCCTGTTAACTTTAATCCTTGCCTTATTAAGACGCTCCGCTGATCGTGCCCCACGCCACACCTGGCGAGGCACAATGTCGGACCATACAGTTACCATGCCCGGGAATAACGACCACAAACGTAATAAATCAAACTTAATGTCCCGTAATAGCTCTCTCACTGGCCTAACCCCCAAATCGTTTCCCCCCACATGAAGCACCAACACATCCGGTGACCTACCCAACCGTACATAACGATGAACTTCCCTTAAAACCCCTTACCACAACATACCTCTCACCCCCAACAATCGAACAACCGGGATGTCCCTGTCGAACCCCAACTGCCGACCCTCAGGACGAAAATCCGCCCTCAAAGCGCCCCAATACACAAAAGAGTGCCCCAGTATCCAAACCAAAGCCGAGCTGGAACCTGAAAAATATGTAAAAGCAAACACAGAAACACATCAGTCCGGATAGCTTCTACAACAATCCCACCCGAATATAGGACCTAAACCTAACTGATTCCCATCTCCCAATTCTTTTGATCACTTCATCACTCATTCCTAACCTAGCCGCCTCTGTAGCCGCTCCTATCCTGAACGAGTGCCCTGTAAAATCCTCTGCTGAAATACCCAGCTTCTGCAAACAACGTTTAAACACTGCCAGAAACTGGTAACGCGATAAATACGACCCGTCCACGTGTCTCAACAACGGTCCCACCTCTGCCACACCATCCACGACATACTCCCGCAAACACCGGACCGGACAAAGTGAACAACCAGGCACCTCAAACAACCTAACATAACCCACCCTAACTTCCTTATCCGTTTTTGACCTGCGAATTTTTATCACTACCCTGTCCCCCGAAAGCACCACGTCCTCCCTTAATAACCCCCCGCCAATAGCCCGCATGCTGTGACATACCAACTCCCCTAACCGAAACGCCCCAAAAAAACGCTAAAGAAAAAGCTACCTTAAACAGCTTCACCTCCCAACACGAACTACAAACCAAATCCAACTGCGAACCCAGATTTAATAATAGCTCAAAAGAGACTGGTCTCCTTCCGTCCTCAACCTTCTTCCCGCGCCGCCAACCCCGCAACACCTGTCTAACTAAAAACGTCTTTGTCACATCTGGCCAACCCCTCAATTTAAATCCGAAAGCAACTCCCGCAATCCACTTATTCAATTTCGCAACAGACCAGCCAAGCATCTTAACATGGCCTAGGAACAATAATAACGGGATATCCCCCTCATTCACCTGAGCACCCAACTGCTCACACCACCGTAGCCACTCACTCCACACTTTATCGTAAGCCACCCACGTCCCGGTACTCATTGAATCCCGCAGCAGCCTGTCTATGGTACCTCCAACAGCTCCCACATGGACTCCGGGCACTCCAATCCCTCGACATCCGCTCCCGGCGCCAACTGCCGAAACCGCTCCCACTGCGAACGAGAATGGGCATCCGCAATACTATTAAAAACACCCGGCACATGTACCACTACCACCCAAGCATTCAGCAACAAACAGAGCAAAACTAAATGCTGTAACAAACGAACCACCGGCGGTGACGACGCAGTCACACTATTAATGGCCTGCTCTACTCCCAGATTATCACAATGAAAACGGATTTTTTTATCTCTAAACCGATCCCCCCACAACACCATTGCTAGCACAATTGGAAAAAGCTCTAACAGCGCCAAGTGAACCCCGCAGCTGATGGTCCTGCCTCCTGATGATCTTCTGGCACTGCACGATCTCCGTCTCCATGCGGCACCAACATCCCAGCAACAGGCCTGCTGGATGCGCTCTGCACCTGCCCCTGTTCTTCTTCTCTTCCACGGAGGGCGGAGCCTCTGCCATGCTGCCTGTTCGTCTCTTGCGGCCTGTGCGCGTCCTCCATCTCCCTGCGCACAGCCATGACCGACACAGCATCAATCCCCCGCTGGGCGGCCTCCCCCGGACTGGGGGCACCCGCCGTACCTGGTCCTGCATCCAAGCCTCTCGCTGTAGAAGATGGGGGAGGGATCCGCCCGCCTGTTCTTGGGCTCCGCCGTGCACAAGGATTCCTCCCGCGTCGGGAGGAGCTGGCCACAGGCTCTCTGCCAACCTCCCTAAGCGAAGGGTCCCCGGAGGGGCTCCGCACCCAGCGCCGAGCCCTGGGGGTCACATTAGGACTAATGCGCGCCGGCAGACGTACCCACCGCGGCCGTCTAGTAGTTGGCGGTGAGCTGACTGTACTCACCACCGCCCCCTGCAGAACGCCGGACACCTGCTCCTGCAGCCATTCGGGTCCCCGAGCCTCCGCCGCTGCCCGCAACTGCTGGATCAGAGCCTCCACCGCCTGCATCGTGTGAGTTCGTTCCTTTCTTTGTTTTACTCTAAAATGGCGCCGATACTCCCCTCCTCATATAAACTCCCTAGCCCGCCCCCTTCTACACTCCACCCACCAAATTCCTCTAAATCTTAACCCCTACACTACCGGCCCCCTCTCACCAAAACCCCTCATGTCGGCCTCCCCTAAACTGGCGTCCCAGTACGGCCTCACTTGACAGATACAGTGAAAAATGCAGATGTGAAAGTAGCCTAATGTACAAAACTAGAGCAAAATCAGAATAGCAATCTGTAATGAAATGCATTTGGCAAACGCTATACTCGGTAACCAGATTAAAGTGAGGCTTGGCTATAAATAGGCTCAACAATCAGTACTCCGCACTAATCTACCAGACAAGGCTAGATAATAACCAAACCCTGATTCAAATGCAAGGTACTTTCATAGCAACTCCCCGAACAAAGGTAATAGCTAGGTGAACTGGAAGCAGCAGGCAGACCCAATTAAAGCCCTCTCTTAAAAACTCTGCGTTCACCAATGTAAACATCCAAGAAAATGATCCAGTTCCACAATACTAGATGTTAAATAACGTAAAGGGGTTGGCCACCATAAGTATAGAAACAGACAATACCTAAAGCCAAGAGGAATTTGTATCATGACAGATATACTGTATATATATCATTATTCTACTGCATTCGGCATAGCATGCTCCCATTAATGAGAGGCTGTGTGGGTGCAGCAGCTGCAAAGTGAAAGTAAAAATCCCAGCATGCATCACAGCAAAGCATCTTCAGAGAAGTGATCACATGACATCCCTGGCCAACTGTGATACCATAGTAACAACAGCTCCTTAGGTGTCATTTCATCAGTGCTTTAGCATACCTCCCAACTTTAGAATAGAAGGAAGAGGGACACTATGTGCCTAAGGCTACTTTAACACTCGTGTTTTTTGCGGATCCATCATGGATCTGCAGCGTACTCAAGTTGTGTTTAGAAATGTTCCTGGGTGTTGTAGTGCAATAGTCACTAACCTGGTACGGCTGACTCTCTGCAAGGGCAGGTGATGATGAGAAATGTTCGTGACGCCAGTGCCAATTAAACGGTGGCACGCCGTTTGCTGATAGCAGGAATAACTGAGGAACCACGTAATGTTAAAGCAGAACTCCAACTTTAGTAGTTATCATATAGGGACATTAACGGAAACGCAGTTCCTTTGCATACAGTCGATTTTTCAATACAGTTGATGCAGGCAATACAGTTATAGCAAGGTGACTTCAGAGTGTTAAACACAGGACTTGCAGTACAGGAGCTTGCACTCTATTCCTGACTGATCCTGGAACATAGAAACTCTTCTCCAAGGTCCAATGCCCTAGCTCTGGCGTATATCCTTGGTTTTATCTTTATAAAGTACCTCCTCTGTTGTCTGGAGTACCTCTTGCTTTTCTTGGCTTGCCTCTGTCCCTCTCAGCTTCCTCAGGCTCTAGAAACTTCTGAACTCCTGCTTCTGCATATGAAATCTCAGGAGGGGAACCTTCTCCTTGGATTTGGAACCCGGTTACAGGGACTACAATACCCTCTCCTGGTCCGCAGGCTTCAGGCCTGGACTTGTCTCTGACATTGTCTAATCTCTGGATAGACTAGACAACAATAGACTGACTTTCCCTTCCCTGACTGGGCCTTATATAAACTAGGGCTCCCTAGCTCCCTCTAGTGACCAAGAGCTGGAATGACACCCCTAGCAGGCCTGTACATGCAAGTTTCACAGTAACAGGGAAATACATAGCATTACATTCAATTACATTTTATAACCAACCTCCCCATAAACAAGGGGACACGACAGCACACAAAGTGACCCTTTTGTAGTGACGGGCATTGCCGTCCCCGTACACTACAGATCTGCAAAAACGGTTTCGTTACCATAATATAACCGCATGCATCCGTCATGAACGGATCTGTTTGTATTATGTCTTCTATAACCATTGACACAATGTAAGTCAATGGGGACGGATCTGTTTTCTCTGGCACAATAGAAAACAGATCTGTTCCCCATTGAATTTTGAATGGTGTTCAAGACGGATCTGCTTTCTATTGTGCCAGAGAAAACGGATCCGTCCCCATTGACTTACATTGTGTGTCAGGACGGATCCGTTTGGCTCAGTTTCATCAGGCGGACACCAAGCAGCGTTTTGGTGTCCGCCTCCAAAGCAGAATGGTGACTGATCAGCAGGGGCGATTAAGTGCATGATAGGCCCGGGGCCATCTGCGGTGTACTCAAGTTAGGGTTAATAGTGTTCCTGGGTGTTGTAGTGCAATCGTGACCACTAACCTGGGACAGCTGACTCTCTGCAAGGGCAGGTAGTGAAAGGTAATGTTCGTGACGCCAGTGCCAAGTAACGGTGGCACACCGTTTGCTGATAGCAGGAATAACTGAGGAACCACGCAATGGTAAAACAGAACTTGAGCTTTACTGGACCTTTGTTGTAGTCATCATACATGGACATAGATGGAAGCGCAGTTCCTTTGAAGACAGTTGAGTTCGGTACATTTAATGCAGGCAATATATAGCAAGGTGATCTCAGAGGGTTAAATACAGGACTTGCAGTACAGGCGGCTTGCATTCTATTCCTGACTGATCCTGGAACATGGAAACTATTCTCCAAGGCCCGATGCCCTAGCTCTGGCGTATATCCTTGGGGCTGTATTCATCAAGTACCTCCTCTGCTATCTTTAGTACCTCTTGCTTTACTAGACTTGTCTCTGCCTCCCTCAGTTTCTTCAGGCTGGTTATCTGTGATGTTCCTGCTTCTGCAAATATGGACTCAGGAGGGGAACCTTCTCCTTGGATCTGGAACCCGGTTACAGGGACGGCAATACCCTCTCCTAGTCTGCAGCTCTAGGCCTGCTCTGCTTTCACAGACTCATGGCCTGGACTTAACTCAGACATAGTCTGATCTCCTCCTTCCTTTCCCTGACTGGGCCTTATATAACCTAGGGCTCCCTAGCTCCCTCTATTGATGCAGAGCTGGAATGACACCCCTAGCAGGCCTGCACATGCACATTTCACAGTAACAGGGAAGTACATAGCATTACATTACATTATATTTTATGAAGATGACTTATACCAACCTCCCCATAAATAAGGGGAAACGACAGCACACAAGTGACCCTTCTGTAGTGACGGGCACTACAGCTCCCGTACACTACATACCCCGCTGCTTTAAGCTGAGTACGACCTCGTACTCCATCAGGGCCCGCCCAACTGGAATTTTTCCTGAAATAGAAAAAGACACATGCAGGCATACATATATGTAATTCATCTGCATTTTCGTTCATATCAGGTCCAATTGGCAAAGGTGAAGTGCGGTGACAAGGGGCGTCGTTCTCTTCTCTCAGGATAGTGAGTGGAACTGGGGCGCTGACCTGGCACAGCGGATGTTAAGGAACCAGGATAGTCCATGACAATGAATAAGTCCATAATAAAAGCAACATCTCAGAGGCTCGCACATAGGAAGTCCATCTCTGGGCACATCGACTTGAATAAAAACTGTTAATAAATACGGTCAGCAGCACACATATAAAATGACAATACAGGACTCTGACAATACCAGGGCCACGTTATCCTGGCAAGTCCTGCTTACCCTTTAAAACGGTGCTGACATAAAAGAACCCTTTCAACCTGAAATGGGGGTTAACAGGGGAAAACAGTGCAAATAAAGGCACAACTGGGATCTTCAGATGCAGGCAGGGTGTCCCGAAAACAAACATGGGCAGGCTGGGAGCAGTGGTTCACAGTGGCAATTTAGCCTCACAATAATGCCACCGGCCGTGGAGAACTGGCAGAAAACTTCACCAGCCTGGCAATCATAAGGGACAGTTCCAGCCATAACAGTAATGTCTCTGTGGGGACATACAAAAGGGCCTAGCAGGCCTACTCACAGGCGTGTATCAAACTCTTCTTCAGAGGAATCATCATTGGGCTCCCACAGCAATTGTTCTGGCCTCGCAGGCCATATTTGGAATCCGTCTCCTCGCACTATTTTGACTGGAGGGGGCTTTTCCAGCATCGCTTCTACCTCCGTTTGGGTTCTGGGGAACGGGACCCACTGCACGCACCCGGCGTATCCGATACTTTCCACCCGGTATATTCTCTTTTGCAGTAAGTCTACAGCCGTAGGTCCGTTTGCAGACGGCTCCAGTGGAAGTGCGGCGACCGCTGCCAAACGTCGGGCTTCAGCACAGACCTCGGCCCTCCGGCAACTGTCCTGGATCTCTCGCTTGACCTCCCGCTTTACTGCCTCAGGAGGGGGATACTGGTCAGCAGACCTCTGCAGGACAATGGGCTCCCAGAACACGTCGGGCCCAAAAAAGATCTGGCTGTGCAGGTGAGTGGAGCGGGGCGGCTGGGATCCTGGATCCTTATCTTGTGCTGGTCCGTCACCCTCATCCTCTTCTTCCCAGTTCTCAGGCCGCACCCTAGGGCGGATAACCGCAGTGGCATAGGGTCCCCTCAAACCCTCCGCTGGAGTGTATTCCACTATTTCTCCCATCACGAGGTTATGCAAACGATCAGGCAGATAGTGGCGCTTCACCGAACGCCTATTTACAAAGAAATCTCGGCCTGTCCCCAGCTCTTGGATAAAGCCGAAACCCTGTTCTTTATCGAAAGTCACCACAATCCCGCGGCGCCGCTCCAACTGGGGCTTACCCGGGAATGGATCCCCCTGGATAGACTTCGCCATTTCCTCGAACCGCTTCTTTCTCGTGGTAGTCTTTTCAGCCACCACGGCCCGCAGTTCAGCCATCAGCGTCAGCCATTGCGGGTGCCGACGGCGGGTCACACCTAGACTTGTGGCTTGATCCCTCAAGCCGATCATCCAGCCTGAAGGGTCCCAGGTCTCTGGCTTAGGGGAGCTTGGTGGAGTCGCACCCCACTCTATCATGGGTTCTAGATCAGGCATCTTAGCGTCCGACGTCCCCATTTTTTTTTCAGCTTCCTTCAGCTCTCCCCTGGGCTCCTCCCTCTTACTGGGCAGTTCTCCCCTGGTCACAGGCCCGCCCCCTAGGCATAACACAATAGGGAAGGCGGCCACATTATAATCTATCAAGGTGGGTGGTGTCCCAGGGCAGCTTTCTCCTCCCTCTTGGAGGGTTTTGGCGCCAAATATTCGCGCCACTGCAGACAGTGATGGCGCAGGAAGAAGTCCAACGGCGCCGGCGGCCATCTTGGGCGCCATGATGCAGCTATTCAGTGACAGCAAGCAGGATGATAAAAAGTCCATAAAAACACACTTTGATGTGGCGATTTTCTTCCTCTTGATAGCGCAACACCGCACAGCGCTTTTTGGAGGTTTTAGGGACACTTTTTGTATGTTTTTCAGTCCACAAAGTCCACTTTAAATAAACAGGCAATTTGTCACTTTGGTCACAGGGCAAACTGGATAAGGCACAAAGTTCACGCTTCTTGCACCAGAAAGTGTGCGTATCCTGTTCGTGACGCCAAAAGAGAGTTGCGGTGTATTCAAGTTAGGGTTAATAGTGTTCCTGGGGGTTGTAGTGCAATCGTGACCACTAACCTGGGACAGCTGACTCTCTGCAAGGGCAGGTAGTGAAAGGTAATGTTCGTGACGCCAGTGCCAAGTAACGGTGGCACACCGTTTGCTGATAGCAGGAATAACTGAGGAACCACGCAATGGTAAAACAGAACTTGAGCTTTACTGGACCTTTGTTGTAGTCATCCTACAGGGACATAGATGGAAGCGCAGTTCCTTTGAAGACAGTTGAGTTCGGTACATTTAATGCAGGCAATATATCGCAAGGTGATCTCAGAGGGTTAAATACAGGACTTGCAGTACAGGCGGCTTGCACTCTATTCCTGACTGATCCTGGAACATGGAAACTATTCTCCAAGGCCCGATGCCCTAGCTCTGGCGTATATCCTTGGGGCTGTATTCATCAAGTACCTCCTCTGCTATCTTTAGTACCTCTTGCTTTACTAGACTTGTCTCTGCCTCCCTCAGTTTCTTCAGGCTGGTTATCTGTGATGTTCCTGCTTCTGCAAATATGGACTCAGGAGGGGAACCTTCTCCTTGGATCTGGAACCCGGTTACAGGGACTGCAATACCCTCTCCTAGTCTGCAGCTCTAGGCCTGCTCTGCTTTCACAGACTCATGGCCTGGACTTAACTCAGACATAGTCTGATCTCCTCCTTCCTTTCCCTGACTGGGCCTTATATAACCTAGGGCTCCCTAGCTCCCTCTATTGACTCAGAGCTGGAATGACACCCCTAGCAGGCCTGCACATGCACATTTCACAGTAACAGGGAAGTACATAGCATTACATTACATTATATTTTATGAAGATGACTTATACCAACCTCCCCATAAATAAGGGGAAACGACAGCACACAAGTGACCTTTCTGTAGTGACGGGCACTATAGCTCCCGTACACTACACATCTACCAACAGTCTCTTCCTAAGCCATATGACATCGTTCACATGGTCTTGGTGCAGCTCTGTCCCATCTGAGTGATTGGAGCTGAGCTGCAGTACCAAGCACAGTGCTATCAAATGGACAGTGCTGTGCTTGGTAAGGAGCAAAGAGGCTGAGGCGCTCACTGGAACATCGCGGTCTCCTCAAACAGCTGATTGGCGGGGTGCCAGGAGTTGGACCCCCACCATCTCATAACTCTCTGAGTACAGCTGTCATAGATGTTACCTGCTGTGTAACACCCCACATAACACAGTGAACTATTGTGTTATCTGGGCTGTTACAGCAGCTCTACATATAGGGGAATACAACATCACATACCTGTTACATCCAGTGACATCTCCTGTCATGTAGACTATTCTGACTCAGACTGTTGTAATAGCGATTTATCCCTAGTGATACCTCTTTGCCTGGCCTGTATGAGCAGATATAATCACTGCAGACAATCCTTATCAGATAGCTTGAACTCAATAACACTGAGTTTATCCGTGTAAGTTGCTTTATTCTGTAAGCCAGATAACAGAGTACAGCAGAACAGATGGATTCTGGTATTGTGCGGTCAAAAAAAGATGCTTTTGTAAGCTTAAATGAGAATATATGTGTACCTGTTCAATGCCTGGAGCAGTATGGAGAAACAGAAAGGGAGGTACACAGAAGAAGGGGTGGAGCAATGAAATGAATGACATATATCACGAACCATAAAAACCAGTGCATTACCAAAAACGGCCACTAGATGGGAGCATACGACCAAATATAGAATATCATATGAATTAAACTATATAGATTTAACTGCGATGCAGCACGTAGACCTTCTCTTTCCTCTTCTCCTTCATTTGACCCAGAACGCAATGACAAATTATTTCAGCCGCATCTCATCTCTACAGAGTTTGTTACACAGACACATTAGAGTTCTCATAATTGGGGTCATTTATCAAACTGGTGTAAAGTAGAACTGGCTTAGGTGCCCATAGCAATCAATCAGATTCCACGTTTCATTTTCCAAAGGAGCTGTCAAAAATGAAAGGTGGAATCTGTTGCTATGGGTAACTAACCCAGTTCTACTTTACACCAGTTTGATAAATTACCCCAAAGCTCCCTATAGTGTCTACAGCAATTATAATGTCCCCTAGAGTGCCCCCAGTAATAATATTGTGCTCCAGGTAATAATGCCTGTATAGTGTCCACAAAAATAATGTCCGCTAATAGCAACGCCCCCACACTACCCCCATATAGTAATTTCCCCCACACTACCCCATATAGTAATTTCTCCCACACTGCCCCATATAGTAATTTCCCCCCCACTGCCCCCATATAATAATTTCCCCCACACTGCTCCATACAGTAATTTCCCCCACACTGCCCCATATAGTAATTTCCCCCACACTGCTCCACATAGTAATTTCCCCCACACTGCCCCATATAGTAATTTCCCACACACTGCTCCATATAGTAATTTCCTCCACACTGCCCCATATAGTAATCTCCCCCACACAGCCCCATATAGTAATCCCCCCCCCCCCCACTGCTCCATATAGTAATTTCCCCCACACTGCTCCATATAGTAATTTCCCCCACACTGCCCCATATAGTAATCCCCCCCACTGCTCCATATAGTAATTTCCCCCACACTGCCCCATATAGTAATTTCCCCCACACTGCCCCATATAGTAATCCCCCCACTGCTCCATATAGTAATTTACCCCACACTGCTCCATATAGTAATTTCCCCCACACTGCCCCATATAGTAATCCCCCCCACTGCTCCATATAGTAATTTCCCCCTCACTGCCCCATATAGTAATTTCCCCCCCACTGCCCCATATAATAATTCCCCCCCACTGCCCCATATAATAATTTCCCCCCCACTGCTCCATACAGTAATTTCCCCCACACTGCTCCTATATAGTAATTTCCCCCCCACTGCTCCATATAGTAATTTCCCCCACACTGCCCCATATAGTAATCCCCCCCCACTGCTCGATACAGTAATTTCCCCCCCACTGCCCCTATATAGTAATTCCCCCACACTGCTCCATACAGTAATTTCCCCCCCACTGCCCCTATATAGTAATTCCCCCCCCCCCCACTGCCCCATATAGTAATTTCCCCCCCCCACTGCCCCATATAGTAATTTCCCCCACACTGCCCCATATAGTAATTTCCCCCACACTGCCCCATATAGTAATTTCCCCCACACTGCCCCATATAGTAATTTCCCCCACACTGCCCCATATAGTAATTTCCCCCACACTGCTCCATATAGTAATTTCCCCCACACTGCTCCATATAGTCATTTCCCCCAGACTGCCCCATATAGTAATCCCCCCCCCACTGCTCCATACAGTAATTTCACCCACACTGCCCCTATATAGTAATTCCCCCCCCACTGCTCCATATAGTCATTTCCCCCAGACTGCCCCATATAGTAATCCCCCCCACTGCTCCATACAGTAATTTCTTCCACACTGCCCCAATATAGTAATTCCCCCACACTTGTAACAATCCAGTCAGTCAGGTAACATTCTCCTTGTATTGTCAAACCGAAACTCGTCCATCAGGGTGGCTGCACATGCGGCCAATTTATGTGCAGAAAACCAGCATGAAATCCACACCAAAACTGCACAAAAAAGCCATGCTACTTTTTAGTGTATTTTTTGTTCGGTTTCTAGTGAGGATTTGATGCAGATTTTGCGCATATATCACATTCCATTAAAAAGTGAAAATCCGCACACAAAAAAAACAATTGACATGCTGCAGATTTCAAAATGTGCACAGCGGGTCAATTACAGCACCTAAGAAAAACGTCACAGTGTACATGAGATTTGTCTAATCACATACACTTTCCTAATACTGTATTACGCTGCGTTTTACGCACAAAATCCACACAGGAAAATGCATGCAATCCGCACTGTGTACAGGCAACCTCAGACCGCCAGATGATTTGTCACTCCACAGAACGTTTTCACAAAAAATGAGAGAATTTCCTGAAATTCACTTCAATTATTTTTTTTTTTTCTTCAAAAATTTGATTCAGGTACATATATCTTAGTTCTACTGGCATCTGTTAAAAGGACAGATAGGCTAAGGCCTCTTTCACACGGGCGTCATGTTTTTTGCCCGGATAAGATGCGGGTGCGTTGTGGGAAAATGCTTGATTTTTCCGCGCGAGTGCAAAACATTGTAATGCGTTTTGCACGCGCGTGAGAAAAATCGCGCATGTTTGGTACCCAAGCCTGAACTTCTTCACAGAAGTTTGGGTTAGGTGTTCTGTAGATTGTATAACATGGTTATAAGGGAAAATAATAGCATTCTTAATACAGAATGCATAGTACAATAAGGCTGGAGGGGTTAAAAAAAATTAAAAAATAATTTAACTCACCTTAATTCACTTGATCGCGCAGCACGGTTTCTCTTCTGTCTTCTTCTTTGCTGTGCACAGGAAAAGGACCTTTGATGACTACACTGTGCTCATCACATGGTCCAATCACATGGTTCATCACAATGGTGAGGGACCATGTGATTGGATCATGTGATGTGACGTCACCACAGGTCCTTAGCCGGCAGCTCAACATTACAGAAGAAGATAGAGATCCGCAACTACGCGATCAAGTGGACTCGGTGAGTTAATTTTTTTTATTTTTAACCCCTCCATCACTATTTTACTTTGCATTCTGTATTCAGAATGCTATTATTTTCCCTTATAACCATGTTATAAGGGAAAATGATACAGATCGGGTCCCCAGCCCGATCGTCACCTAGCAAACATGCGTGAAAATCGCACCGCATCCGCACTTGCTTGCCGATGCTCGCGATTTTCACGCGGCCCCATTCACTTCTATGGGGCCTGCGTTGTGTGAAAAATGCAGAATATAGAGCATGCTGCGATTTTCACGCAACGAAAATGTGATGCGTGAAAATCACAGCTCATGTGCACAGCCCCATAGAAATAAATGGGTCAGGATTCAGTGCGGGTGCAATGCGTTCAACTCACGCATTGCACCCGTGCAGAATACTCGCCCGTGTGAAAGGGGCCTTAGGCCTCTTTCACACAAGCGTGACGGATTAGGTCCGGATGCGTTCAGGGTGCGTTCAGTGAAACTCGCACTATTTTGCAAGCAAGTTCAGTCAGTTTTGCCTGCGATTGCGTTCAGTTGTTCAGTTTTTTCCGCACGGGTGCAATGCGTTTTGATGCGTTTTTTCACGCGCGTGATAAAAAACTGAAGGTTTACAAACAACATCTCTTAGCAACCATCAGTGAAAAACGCATCGCACCCGCACTTGCTTGCGGATGCAATGCGTTTTTCACGCAGCCCCATTCACTTCTATGGGGCCAGGGCTGCGTGAAAAACGCAGAATATAGAACATGCTGCAATTTTTACGCAACGCAGAACTGATGCGTGAAAACAACGCTCATGTACACAGACCCATTGAAATAAATGGGTCGGGATTCAGTACGGGTGCTATGCGTTCACATCACACATTGCACCCGCGCGGAAAACTCGATCGTGTGAAAGGGGCCTTAGGTCTCTTTCAGACGGGCATTGCGGGAAAAGGTGCGGGTGCGTTGCGGGAACATGCACGATTTTTCTGCGAGAGTGCAAAACATTGTAATGTGTTTTGCACGCGCGTGAGAAAAATCGTGCATGTTTGGTACCCAAACCCGAACTTCTTCACAGAACTTCGTGCTTGGGATCGGTGTTCTGTAGATTGTATTATTTTCCCTTATAACATGGTTATAAGGGAAAATAATAGCATTCTGAATACAGAATGCATAGTAAAATAGCGCTGGAGGGGTAAAAAAATGAAATAAAATAATTAAACTCACCTTAGTCCACTTGATCGCGCTGCCGACATCTCTTCTGTCTCCTTCTTTGCTGATTGCAGGAACAGGACCTGTGGTGACGTCACTCCGGTCATCACATGATCCATCACCATGGTAAAAGATCATGTGATGGATCATGTGATGACCGGAGTGAAGTCACCACAGGTCCTGTTCCTGCAATCAGCAAAGAAGGAGACAGAAGCGATGACGGCAGCGCGATCAAGTGGATTAAGGTGAGTTTGATTATTTTTTCTTTTTTTTAACCCCATCAGCGCTATTTTACTATACATTCTGTATTCAGAATGCTATTATTTTCCCTTATAACCATGTTATAAGGGAAAATAATAATGATCGGGTCTCCATCCCGATCGTCTCCTAGCAACCGTGCGTGAAAATCGCACCGCATTCGCACTTGCTTGCGGATGCTTGCAATTTTCAAGCAACCCCATTCATTTCTATGGGGCTTGCGTTACGTGAAAAACGCAGAATATAGAGCATGCTGTGATTTTCACGCAACGCACAAGTGATGCGTGAAAATCACCGCTCATGTGAACAGCCCCATAGAAATGAATGGGTCGGGATTCAGTGCGGGTGCAATGCGTTCAACTCACGCATCGCATCCGCGCGGAATACTCGCCCGTGTGAAAGGGGCTTTAGTGTTCTTTTCTCTTTAGAAAAAAAGCTAATTTGAATATCTTTCCCAGAAGCCCAATAGTAAGCAAATTCTCTTTTCTTTATAAAAAAAAACACTGACTGAAAAGTTCGGGGCTACCTCCAGGGGAAAGTCTTAGGCCCCTTTCAGACGAGCGAGTTTTCCACTCGGGTGTAATGCGTGATGCGAACGCATTGCTCCCACACAGAATCCGAACCCATTCATTTCAATGGGTCTGTGTACATGAGTGTTGTTTTTCATGCATCACTTGTGTGTTACGTGAAAATCATAGCATGTTCTATATTCTGCGTTTTTCACGCAGCCCTGGCCCCATAGAAGTGAATGGGGCTGCGTGAAAAACGCATCGCATCCGCAAGCAAGTGCGGGTGCGATGCATTTCTCACTGATGGTTGCTAAGAGATGTTTGTAAACCTTCAGTTATTTATCACGTGCGTAAATAAAACGCATCAATGCGCATTTCACCTGCGCGGAACTGAACAACTGAACACAATCGCAGACAAAACTGACAGAACTTGCTAGCAAAATGGTTACGAGTTTTCCTGAACACACCTTGAACACATCCGGACCTAATCCGTAATGTTCGTGTGCAAGAGGCCTTATTACTAGGGATGAGCGAACCCGAACTGTATAGTTCGGGTTCGTACCGAATTTTGGGGTGTCCGTGACACGGACCCGAACCCGAACATTTTCGTAAAAGTCCGGGTTCGGGTTCGGTGTTCGGCGCTTTCTTGGCACTTTTTGAAAGGCTGCAAAGCAGCCAATCAACAAGCGTCATACTACTTGGCCCAAGAGGCCATCACAGCCATGCCTACTATTGGCATGGCTGTGATTGGCCAGTGCACCATGTGACCCAGCCTCTATTTAAGCTGGAGTCACGTAGCGCCGCACGTCACTCTGCTATGATCAGTATAGGGAGAGGTTGCAGCTGCGACGTTAGGGCGAGATTAGGCAGATTAACTCCTCCAAAAGACTTCATTCTGTGATCGATCTGCAGCTGTGGATCATTGAAGTGCTATTATTGACTTGCTCACTTTTTTGAGGCTGCCCAGAGCGTTTTTAGATCACTTTTTTTCTGGGGTGATCGGCGGCCATTTTGTGACTTGTGGTGCGCCAGCACGAGCTATCACCAAGTGTATTTAACCATCGATAGTGTGGTTATTTTGTGCTATATCCTACATCAGCTGCAGGCTGAGCCTGTGTCACCGAAGTGCATTTAACCATCAACAGTCTGGTTATTTTTTGGCCATATACTACATCAGCTGCAGGCTGAGCCTGTGTCACCCAAGTGCATTTAACCATCAACAGTGTGGTTATTTTTTGGCCATATATTACATCAGGGGCAAGTTGAGCCTGTCACCCAGCGCCTAAAAAATAGACCTGACATTTCTATTCAACCAAATCTGCACAGTTTTAGCTGGTCAAGTTATTTGTAGTGACCGTCAAAGCAGACTTTTTGTTCTGGGTTGAAAAAGCATTCCCAAATTTGCCATTCTGAAAATAACTAGTTTGTGGTATTTGAGGCCTACTTGAAATCTATCCCAAAAAGAAAATCTTACATTGAAGTTATTGATAGTGTCATTCAGAAAAACCTAAGACACACGCTAGCGTGCTGATAGAAGTGTCATTCTGTGATTAAACCTATAACTGTCACACAGCGCAAAAAAAAACAGGTCTCACATCTCTATTCAACCAAATCTGCACAGTTTTAGCTGGTCAAGTTATTTGTAGTGACCGCAAAGCAGACTTTTTGTTCTGGGTTGAAAAAGCATTCCCAAATTTGCCATTCTGAAAATAACTAGTTTGTGGTATTTCAGGCCTACTTGAAATCTATCCCAAAAAGAAAATCTTCCATTGAAGTTATTGATAGTATCATTCAGAAAAACCTAAGACACACGCTAGCGTGCTGATAGAAGTGTCATTCTGTGATTAAACCTATAACTGTCACACAGCGCAAAAAAAAACAGGTCTCACATCTCTATTCAACTAAATCTGCACAGTTTTAGCTGGTCAAGTTATTTGTAGTGACCGTCAAAGCAGACTTTTTGTTCTGGGTTGAAAAAGCATTCCCAAATTTGCCATTCTGAAAATAACTAGTTTGTGGTATTTCAGGCCTACTTGAAATCTATCCCAAAAAGAAAATCTTACATTGAAGTTATTGATAGTGTCATTCAGAAAAACCTAAGACACACGCTAGCGTGCTGATAGAAGTGTCGTTCTGTGATTAAACCTATAACTGTCACACAGCGCAAAAAAAACCAGGTCTCACATCTCTATTCAACCAAATCTGCACAGTTTTAGCTGGTCAAGTTATTTGTAGTGACCGTCAAAGCAGACTTTTTGTTCTGGGTTGAAAAAGCATTCCCAAATTTGCCATTCTGAAAATAACTAGTTTGTGGTATTTCAGGCCTACTTGAAATCTATCCCAAAAAGAAAATCTTACATTGAAGTTATTGATAGTATCATTCAGAAAAACCTAAGACACACGCTAGCGTGCTGATAGAAGTGTCATTCTGTGATTAAACCTATAACTGTCACACAGCGCAAAAAAAAACAGGTCTCACATCTTTATTCAACCAAATCTGCACAGTTTTAGCTGGTCAAGTTATTTGTAGTGACTGTCAAAGCAGACTTTTTGTTCTGGGTTGAAAAAGCATTCCCAAATTTGCCATTCTGAAAATAACTAGTTTGTGGTATTTCAGGCCTACTTGAAATCTATCCCAAAAAGAAAATCTTACATTGAAGTTATTGATAGTGTCATTCAGAAAAACCTAAGACACACGCTAGCGTGCTGATAGAAGTGTCATTCTGTGATTAAACCTATAACTGTCACACAGCGCAAAAAAAAACAGGTCTCACATCTCTATTCAACCAAATCTGCACAGTTTTAGCTGGTCAAGTTATTTGTAGTGACCGTCAAAGCAGACTTTTTGTTCTGGGTTGAAAAAGCATTCCCAAATTTGCCATTCTGAAAATAACTAGTTTGTGGTATTTCAGGCCTACTTGAAATCTATCCCAAAAAGAAAATCTTACATTGAAGTTATTGATAGTGTCATTCAGAAAAACCTAAGACACACGCTAGCGTGCTGATAGAAGTGTCATTCTGTGATTAAACCTATAACTGTCACATAGCGCAAAAAAAAACAGGTCTCACATCTTTATTCAACCAAATCTGCACAGTTTTAGCTGGTCAAGTTATTTGTAGTGACCGTCAAAGCAGACTTTTTGTTCTGGGTTGAAAAAGCATTCCCAAATTTGCCATTGTGAAAATAACTAGTTTGTGGTATTTGAGGCCTACTTGAAATCTATCCCAAAAAGGATATCTTACATTGAAGGTACTGATAGTGTCATTCAGAAAAACCTAAGACACACGCTACCGTGCAGATAGAAGTCTGATTCTGTGATTAAACCTTAACCTGTCACACAGTGCAAAAAAAAAACAGGTCTCACATTTCTATTCAATGGTCTGCCGGGTGTTCACTCCAAGGTCATGGAAGTCACGCCTGCGGCCACCCCGTTCTCCGAGGGATATGTCCTGAAATCCAGCTGAAAGCTGCAGAACATCAGTCGGAGGTCTCTCCACTACTGGCGGGCCTCTCTGGCGCCCTCTTCCCACAAGCAAAGGCTCGGCTGGTGGCTGCTGGGGTCTTTCAATGCGTCTAGGTTCTTGAGCCTCTTGCTCCTGTCCAGGCTGTCCTTGGCTGGGCTGCCCCCTGGCACGTGCTCTTTCGCGGGCTCTGGCTCATCCACTCATCTTCTATTCCTGAGAGGATATAAACCGCTAATAAGGTCAATCTGCCGCCTAGCAGCTCTGCCGTGGCACAATTACCTCAGAACTCGCACACTGGTGACTTTAGGTATCTTCACTCGTCACTTTGAGCAGAATGATGACATCCGAGTCACGGCACCAAATGTAACCCTCTTTTCCTTGCACCATCTGCGACACCTCCAGCTTTCACACTCACTCGGTCACCAGCTCCTCCAGGCATAAACTCTAAGTGGACTCTAAGGGACGACACTCAGGTCTTCTGTGGTTTAAAGCTTTATTGAGGTGTAGTGCACTTGGCTGGAGCCTGTAATACAACAGGGAAACACTGCCACTATGTGGTATACAGCCAGGTCACCAGCCCACCTATATCATAACAGGCAGTCATTATATTACATTCCCACATACATGTTACAGGATATAACAAAGCATACAGAAAAATTAACAAGAGAAAATCATTTACAAAGATATTGCAGCAGGGTGACCTGGAATACAGCATGTCTTGCAGCCATTTTAGGAAGAACACATGTCTCTTTAACTGGACATCATCTACTCAGCCTAGCATGTGCTGCAGGGTTTAAAGGCTGCTAAAAAACATACAGTCACCTCTTTACATTCTACAGAACTATTATGGGTATATATTATAACTTTTTACAATAGATAAATGAACTTTAGCTTTAGAGAACTTAGACAGAGATCCTACCTCCTTCACAGTAAATGTCTGCACTGAGGAGACCAAACCAAGTAGCAGAATACACAGGGGGCTTTCTGGAAGAGTCCACTGTAAAGACTCTGTCTGTTAAAACTTTCCTCAGTTATCTAATAGCACATTTGAAGAGGTTTATTTAGCATGTCCTGACTCTCTGCTAACAGCTTATGAATATATGGAACTATATTTAACAAGTGATCATTGCTGCAGCTCCTGTATATTGGTATGACCCTATTGCAAACCTGCAGACTGGATATTTGGTGAAACTTCATGTGGTTCATATCGACTGTACTACACCACTGACTTGGTGCCTGGGCCTAAATATGTGACAGTGGCCTGTTCCAGTGGTGGGTGACGTGATGCCTGATTCTCTGCTATGACATGAAGACAGATTCTGTGCTGACATAAGGCCAGATTCTCTGTTACGGGACCTCTCTCCTCTGCCTGGGCCTAAATGTGTGACAGTGGCCTGTTCCAGTGGTGGGTGACGTGATGCCTGATTCTCTGCTATGACATGAAGACAGATTCTGCGCTGACATAAGGCCAGATTCTCTGTTACGGGACCTCTCTCCTCTGCCTGGGTGCCTGGGCCTAAATGTGTGACAGTGGCCTGTTCCAGTGGTGGGTGACATGAAGCCTGATTCTCTGCTATGACATGAAGACAGATTCTGTGCTGACATAAGGCCAGATTCTCTGTTACGGGACCTCTCTCCTCTGCCTGGGTGCCTGGGCCTAAATGTGTGACAGTGGCCTGTTCCAGTGGTGGGTGACGTGATGCCTGATTCTCTGCTATAGTGTTAGTTTTGGAGTACCGCACTCCGTTTGTTGGGTTAGCTGGTGCCTGCAAGGACTTGTTCAGTCATGTACAATTAATGGAGTAATTGCAGCACACAGTTTTGCTTGTTGCTTATCAAATTTTATTCAATTTTTGTCATCATATGACCAAATTCCAGTGCACGTTAGACAGCTCAATTATATAGTTTAGATAATGACCAGACGTTTCGGCCTGTCAAGGCCTTCTTCAGTGGTCTCAAATCTAAAAAAATAATATATATTCGTTATAAGTCACATGAAATACGTATTGGGATTTCTGGTCTTGACGAAAAGAATTATACATGAAATATTTGCTATATGTGTAAAGGCCGATTCATTGGCCTGTATTTGTGGGAGGGGCTTGGCCACCTACTTCAACGGCCGGCACCCTCCCACATGCGTACGACGTGCAGAGTTCTAGCGTGCGCTCGTACCTGGCAGTCCTGGTCGGAAGAGTAGGTGAGTGGACGTCCGTGCGCTGGTTCAGGCCTTTTGTAAGTAGGGGCCGCCATGCGCCGGGCCACTGCATGGCTGACTGTAGACAGCGGGGGGGGCGGGCCTCGGCACTACGGGGGTCCCTCCTGCCCGTTGCAAATGCCGCCACTTCAGCCGCCGGCGGGGGTGGGGGTCCGAGCCCACGGAGACGCACCTCTCTCCTCCACCGCTCAGGTCCGGTCACGACACCACTCTCCGGCGGGGGGGGGCGGGGCTCGCGGTCACAACAGGACCTCCCCCCGCCCGCCTCCCCGGCCGCTTCCGCCCGCCTCCCCGGCCGCTTCCGCCCTTCCACCTCGCGCATACAGCCAGTGCTACCCCGCTCCCTCACGTGGTGGGCGCACGCAGTCTGCGGTGGGCCGGCCCCCTAGCTAGGGGAGGCACCCCTGCGACGTGCGCCCTACCGGGGGGAGGGGCGGCACCACGTGGCTCCGCCCATCTCAACACGGAGCTTGGGATGAGCCACACAAGCTCCCCCGTTAACCCAGGTCTGCCAGGGGGCACCACCGTTCTCCCCACGTGGTGGAGGGGCCCAGCCGGCGGTGGGTCGGCCCCTCATGGAATAAGGGGGCACCCCTGCACTGGGCACCCCATCAGGGAGCGCCGGGCCCCCCACGTGGCACGTTCGCACATTAGAAGGGGGGAGGCCATGTCTGATAAAGCCTCCCCCTATGCCAGGGGGCAGCACCATTTCCCCACGTGGTGGAGATGCCCAGCCGGCGGTGGGTTGGCCCCTCAGAGGTTGGAGGGCTCCCCCGCACTGAGCTCTCCATCAGGGACCGGTGAGGCCCCCCACGCGGCATTTCTAGTTTTTGGCTAGGTGGGGCCCTCGACGCCGGGGGCCCCCCCCTGTGTTAACTTCATGCCAGAGGGCTGCGCTGCTCCCCACGCGGCAGTAGTGCTCAGCCGGCGGGCGGCCCAGCCCCGGGACGGCAGGGGGCCCCGCACTGAGCACCCTGTCAGGGACACGCGCTGGCTCTCCACGTGGCACCTGAGACATGTTGGCGTGGGGTGTCGGCCGTTGCCCAGAGGTCCACCCCCACTTGGTTCACGGTGCCAGGGAGCTCCGCGCTCCCCACGTGGTTGCCGTGAAGCACGGCGGGGCTCGCAACGGCCCCGCTCCTCGCCCACACCAAAGTCTGGCACAGGCCGCTGTGCCGCTTAGACAGGTAGGGGTTTTTTCACCGCCAACGTCAGGTAGTGGTCAATGTCGATCAGTATACCTACTCTCGTTAGCCGACCATACCTTCTACTCACAACCCACATTCTACAATTGAGCCTTACGCATTGACTGGTTCTTTTGTTGTTCCGTTGTTGTTTTCCAGGTTCAAAGCAGTTATTAGTCAGAGAGAAGTTGGTTTGGATCTCAGTTGATTTTCCTTGTCAACCAAGGTAGTGGGGGTACACCTTGGGGGACGGGTAGGTGCTGCCTTTGTCAGGCTTGTGTCTCATGCATTACTTTACGTACAGGTTGTTCTGTGTTCATTGATACTTCCGTGAGAGTCAGAGTGTAGTGCTTCTCAGTTGGTAAGTACGGCAGGTCTCCTTGCATGGACTACCGGGTGGCGGTTCCTGGCCACTCCCTCACGGCTCTTCTGGTGTCAACGTACATTTCTCACGGGGATAGTTCACCCTTTCGTTACGTGGTTTAGACTGCTGCACGGTTACCGGCGGTCATTTAGGCTAGACGGTCATTTTACGTTACTGTTTTCACAGCCACGATGTCACACGCGTCAGACATCGTTGAAGCGTCAGTGGACGAGGTCGTAGCAGAGACATCCAAAGGGGGCAGCATACCGTCCCTACGTGCTTGGACCATCCCCAGGCTTATCGCGGCGCTGACAAAGCAGGGCGTCCCTTTCCCGGCATCTGCCAGAAAAGCGGAACTGTATCGCCTATGGAAAGACTCCCTGGTACCCAGTACCAATGATCCCCCTGCGGCCACGATGCAAACTTCGCTGACTCAGATACATGTCATGCTAAACAGTCTGACGTCTGCCGTCACGTCCATGCAGGCGAGGTTGGAGTCTATCGAGGCTCGCAGCGCAGTCCTACCAGTTTCCTCCCTCGAGGTTGCGGTCGCCTCCACCTCTGCCGCCGCAGACATTCGCTCTGTCCAGTCCGTCCCCAACGTGACTCCCTCCCACTTTGTCCCGATCAACATCCGGAAGGACATCCTGGAGGGTAGGGATGTCAATCTTGCGTCTCTATTGATAGCCTCCAGGGACCTATCTGACAACAAGGTCATAGCTTGCGGGGAAGTGTCAGTGGTACTGAGAAGCCGCGACCACCGGCTCAACCGCAAATTGTCCATACCGGAATTCGTCATGGCGTTCAGCCTTTTCAGGGATGTGATTTGCACTGCCAGGCCGGACAGGAGGGAGGAACTAGACCTGTATCTCTTTAGGGTCACAGAGTTGGGTCACAGGTATGGAGGGAGCGCATTCTATGACTACCACTGTTCATTTTCAGCTAAGGCGGCAGCGGCTCTCTCCCAGTTCCAACACGTTACCAACTGGTCCAACCTGGACACTGAGCTTTTCTGCAGGCATTTTGCAGGTCTGAAGGCTCCCTCCTGTTCCGCCTGCCAGTCTATCTTTCACTCTGTCGAGTGGTGCGACAAGTCCGCCGTCAGCACGGCATCCTACCCCTCCAGCTCTACAGCTGGTCCACTCGACGTCTTCAGACCCCCCAACTCAGTAGACAAGCTGGGCCGACCCATCGTTCAGCTAGGGAGGGCACAGATATGTAACAATTTCAATTACGCGTCTTGTAATTTCGGTCAATGCCTTCTGTTACATATCTGTACCAACTGTTTTAGGGCCCACCCCCGAGTAGCGTGCTCATTAAAGTCGGTGAAAAATTATATGAGTGTGGTCAATATTAGCCGTCTACAAGAGTACTTGCAAGGTCATCACAATCCAGGGTTCGTACAGTTCCTGGTGTCAGGATTTCACGAGGGTTTCCATACGGGCTTGATCACGACTCCGGAGTTCACACACGAATGCAGGAACCTTCAGTCAGCCGAAAGAAATCCCGCTTCGGTAGACACACTAATAGAGGCCGAGTTAAGCAAAGGGTTCTTGATCGGTCCCTTTAGTGTGCCCCCCTTTCAACGCTGGAGAGTCAGTCCCGTGGGGGTAGTTACAGGCAAGTTCAGTAAAAAGGAATGACTCATTATTGACTTATCGGCCCCACACGGCTCCCAGGTCCCCAGCCTTAACTCCCTCATTCCTTCGGAGGAAGTGGGCATGAGATATGCTTCGATCGATCAGGCTATCGCCATCATCATGAAAACGGGCCCAGGGTCCATGTTGTCCAAAGCCGACATATCGGATGCCTTTAAGTTGCTTCCCATCATGCCAGCCCTCTGGCAGTGGCACGGCATCAAGTGGAGAGGCCTGTATTATTTCTCCACCAAGCTCACCTTCGGTTCCAAGAGCAGCCCCTGGCTCTTCGATCAGTTGGCTCAGGCGCTCCACTGGGTCTTGGTACACAAGGTCCTCTGTGAGTTTGTCATCCACTATTTGGATGACTTCCTGCTGATTGAGAGGCCAGGGGCAGTTCCCCTAGGGCTGGGGAAGTTGCTGAGGTGTTTTTCCCAGTTAGGTGTCCCGGTTTCCCCCAAGAAAGTAGAAGGCCCGGCCACAGTCATCACCTTTTTGGGCATTGAGTTAGACTCCCAGCACATGTTAGCTAGGTTGCCTGCGGATAAGTTAACAAGGATTAGAGAAGTCATCCACAGGTTTACAGTCACAACCGTGGTCACTAAGGCTGACCTTCAGTCTCTACTGGGTATGTTAAACTTCGCCATGCGCATCATCCCGCAGGGCAGAGCGTTCATATCCCGCCTACTGGCGCTCTTAAGTTCCGCCCCGGAACAGGACAGCCCAGTGTGCCTGGACAGTCAAGCCCTAGCGGATCTCCACATGTGGGACCATTTTCTGAGCCAGTGGAACGGGGTGTCCTTATTCGTAACCGAGCTGTCTTGTCGGTCGCCTACAGTCTTTTCGGATGCAGCTGCGGGCTCAGGGTTTGCCGCCATTTTTGGCACCCACTGGGTTGCGGACGAATGGCCTGCCGAGGTGGGACAAATTCCGGGGTTCCTCCAAACCTCGGCGCTGTTCGAGCTGTACCCCATCGTGGTAGCCGCCCACATTTGGGGCAGTCTTTGGGCGCGTCAGTCTGTTCTGTTCGTAACTGACAACGCAGCCGTGGTAGACATCCTTAACAGTGGGCTGTCAAAGTCTAGCCAAGTCATGTGTTTTCTCAGACGGTTAGTGCAGCTCTCCCTACGTCACCACTTTCATGTTTTCAGTGCCCATGTGCCAGGTGCGCAAAACGGGGCTGCTGACGCCTTGTCGAGGGCTAACTTCTCCCGTTTCTTTCAGATCATGCCAGAGGCAGACGCGACAGGCACCACCGTCCCTCCTCTCGAGTCCTTAAGGCTAAAGTAACCAACCACCTTGAGACGGCTCACGCTCTGATACGCAATTCCCTCTCACCTAACACAACCAGGGCATACAACACCGGGTGGAAGACGTTCTGCAGGTTTCGAGGGGAATGTCCTCAAGGGGACTCCAGTTTTCCAGAGTACATCCTGGCGTTCATTGGTTACTGCCACTCAGTGCGCAGGCTCTCCCACGGTACAGTGAGGTCGTACCTGGCGGGAGTGCAACACTTCCTCTCTGTTAGCCATCCCGAACTAGCGTCAGTGTTTACCATACATGCTGTCAAAGCCGCTCTCAAGGGTTTGAGCAAGTGCGGGCCGCAAAGCCAAGTACGCAGGCAAGCGGTCACCGGCCCTCTTTTCCGCAAACTGTCCGACGCCTTGGACGGTAATCCTTTCGGGGTTTTGGCCAGCTTGGTACTTAAATCCGCCATCTATCTAGCCTTTTACGGCTTCCTGAGACCTGGGGAGTTCACCTGTTCACCAGGCAGTAGCAAGTTCCTCACGGTCAGTCAGCTGGTCCAGAACTCCGACGGGTTCATATTACTGCTCAAAACGTCCAAGACCTCCCAGATGGGCCCCCCTGTTCCGGTATCTTTCTTTCCCACAGCACACCGATGGTGTCCGGTGACGGTGCTTCGTCAGCTACGGTCTGCCTTGTCCGAGGCCGGACCGGATAGTCCATTGTTACCCTTCGGGGGGGTTCCACTCACCACCCATCAGTTTATATCCCATGTAAGGTCACTCGTGGCCAGCACGGGCGGTGACCCTGCCACAATTTCGGGTCATTCATTTCGCATAGGTGCCGCATCCGCGGCCTCCAAAAACCGAGTGCCTGCGCATGTCATACAGAAACTGGGGCGTTGGCACTCGTCTTGTTTCAATCGTTACATACCTCACCCCGAAACAGAAATGTCGACAGCCTTTCAAACTTTGGCTTTGTAACGACTTTGCAATAAATTACTTCTGCCTATCAGTATGTCTTTTTGCCCTCTTTCAGGCGTCCCTCCACGACGCGGTTACGGCACAACTCTGACTGCTTAGGGATAGGGTATTCTAGGTAGGATAGGTACGTACTTGGTTGCCACGACCACAAACATATATTGAACATAGGGGAGAAAGTATATATGGTGAATATATTCTAAAAACAAATATACAGCTTGTAATAATCCAAGAGCGAACCTACTGATATCAGCAATACAGTATAAGTGGATATATACCATAAAAGTTTCTGTCGGGTGTTTGCCCAATACAAGACACATAAGCAACTGTGACCGTATTTGTGGGGTAAGTGATCCACCTAATTGGTCATGTGGTCTATAATCTAAATGTGCACATGGTCACTGCTTTGTGTAGTCCATTGGGCAAACCCCCCAAGTAAGAGATCATAGTATAGCAGAGTGCAGACCTCATTATTAAAGCAGAGTGTAAATAACAAAGTGCAAGTAACAAACATAGTCTGGATGGCCTGTATTACCCCCAACAATGGTCTAGACAAACCTCATCTTTACCATAATAATATTAAACATAAGCTGGAGTAGTTACCTTACCGTGCTGTCCTTCAGGTGTGTGCGCCGGATGCACCTGGAGGACGCTGGCTATGTGCTTTTTATATCGGTGGTGAGCGCCATTATCATGTACGTCACATGGGACGTCTGGGTCACCTGATGCACGTGCGTTCCACCTACGTCTCTGTTGTGCCGGCCGGCTGCTCAGTCTGTGCTGTTGCGCATGCGTGCATCGCGTGACACGGGCGGAACTAACCTGCGTTCCACCTTGCGTGTCACCGGCTCAGGCCGTGCTTCAACAGCATTAAAAGAGGGCTTACTGAAATAAATAGATATTATGGCATTTTCGATAATACATATGGGTAGGCACTTTGCAACTGTTGATGGGGATAAATCGGTACTGGATAATCAATAGTAATACATCACAATGATTTGCATGCTGATAATCAATAAGAAATAATCTATAATATCCCTGTCGTAATGAGTAATGGATTGATAAATGATGAATGGGGTGAGAGGTGAAAAGGGGGGAGGGGGGGAAAAGAAGTGGGGGGGAAAAAGGGAGGAAAAAAGAAGGAAAAAAGGGGGGAAGGGGGGGAGGGGGGGTGGGGGTGGGGGTTTATCTCACCCTTGCAAGTCGTGATTTCAACGGGTCTGTAGAGGAAAAATGAAGATATTGTTAATTGCATATAAAAAATATTTTTACAAAACTCTTTACAGTTACATCAGATATTGATAGAGAAATCGCATTCCCGGTTGAGGCCGTGTGGTGAGAGAGTTCCGAGTGTGTGGATCCAGTACGCCTCTCTTTGTTTTAGATGCGTGATCCGGTTGCCACCACGTCTTGGATGATCGATTTGTTCCAATACTTGGAAACGTAATTGGGATACCTGGTGGTTTTTTTCGTTAAAATGATGTGGGACGGGTAGCATTGTGTGTCCAAGTCTAATGGTGGATTTGTGCTTACTTACACGATCACGCACGTGTTGGGTTGTCTCTCCCACGTATGCCAAACCGCATGGGCACTTCAATACATATATCACAAAACTGGATTCACATGTGAAGAAACCCTTAATCTGGTATAGTCGACCAGTTCTTGGATGGGTGACATGTTCACCTCTAATTACACTTGAGCATTGCGCACAATGTAAACAAGGAAATGTTCCTTGTCTTTGGCTTTTCAAAAAAGTTTGTTTAGGTAGCTTGGTAAGACTCCCTATATCGGCCCTAACCAATTTATCTCTGATGTTGTGGGGTCGCTTGTAGCAGGTGAGTGGGGGTTCACTGAATTCCGAGATGTTAGGGTATGCTTTAGTGAGTAATGACCAATGTTTCCTTAATGCCTGGTGGATTTTGGGGGCCAGGGGATGGTATGTAGTTACGCAAGCTAATCTTTTATGTTCTTTTTTGCATAGTTGGGCTCCTTCGGTAATGTTATTCAATGTGGAATCTAAGAGAGTCTGTGGATAACCTCTAGTTTGGAATTTTTCCTTCATTTCTTCAAGTCTAACTGTTTTTACATTTGTGTCGGTGACAATGCGGTTTACCCGTACAGACTGGGATTTTGGGAGAGAGTTTTTTGTGGCTCTGGGGTGACAGCTGTTATAATGTAAAAGGCTATTGCGGTCGGTTGGTTTGTTATAGAGATCTAATGTCATGTTGCCTGCTGGATCGAGTTTGACTGTTGTGTCGAGGAAACTTATTTCCTCCTGGCTCGTCTGCATAGTGAATCCTAATTCTGGGTAGACAGCGTTAAGATCACGCGATGCACGCATGCGCAACAGCACAGACTGAGCAGCCGGCCGGCACAACAGAGACGTAGGTGGAACGCACGTGCATCAGGTGACCCAGACGTCCCATGTGACGTACATGATAATGGCGCTCACCACCGATATAAAAAGCACATAGCCAGCGTCCTCCAGGTGCATCCGGCGCACACACCTGAAGGACAGCACGGCAAGGTAACTACTCCAGCTTATGTTTAATATTATTATGGTAAAGATGAGGTTTGTCTAGACCATTGTTGGGGGTAATACAGGCCATCCAGACTATGTTTGTTACTTGCACTTTGTTATTTACACTCTGCTTTAATAATGAGGTCTGCACTCTGCTATACTATGATCTCTTACTTGGGGGTTTGCCCAATGGACTACACAAAGCAGTGACCATGTGCACATTTAGATTATAGACCACATGACCAATTAGGTGGATCACTTACCCCACAAATACGGTCACAGTTGCTTATGTGTCTTGTATTGGGCAAACACCCGACAGAAACTTTTATGGTATATATCCACTTATACTGTATTGCTGATATCAGTAGGTTCGCGCTTGGATTATTACAAGCTGTATATTTGTTTTTAGAATATATTCACCATATATACTTTCTCCCCTATGTTCAATATATGTATATAGCAAATATTTCATGTATAATTCTTTTCGTCAAGACCAGAAATCCCAATACGTATTTCATGTGACTTATAACGAATATATATTATATTTTAGATTTGAGACCACTGAAGAAGGCCTTGACAGGCCGAAACGTCTAGTCATTATCTAAACTATATAATTGAGCTGTCTAACGTGCACTGGAATTTGGTCATATGATGACAAAAATTGAATAAAATTTGATAAGCAACAAGCAAAACTGTGTGCTGCAATTACTCCATTAATTGATTCTCTGCTATGACATGAAGACAGATTCTGTGCTGACATAAGGCCAGATTCTCTATTACGGGACCTCTCTCCTCTGCCTGGGTGCCGGGGCCTAAATGTGTGACAGTGGCCTGTTCCAGTGGTGGGTGACGTGAAGCCTGATTCTCTGCTATGACATGAAGACAGATTCTGTGCTGACATAAGGCCAGATTCTCTGTTACGGGACCTCTCTCCTCTACCTGGGTGCCTGGGCCTAAATGTGTGACAGTGGCCTGTTCCAGTGGTGGGTGACGTGATGCCTGATTCTCTGCTATGACATGAAGACAGATTCTGCGCTGACATAAGGCCAGATTCTCTGTTACGGGACCTCTCTCCTCTGCCTGGGTGCCTGGGCCTAAATGTGTGACAGTGGCCTGTTCCAGTGGTGGGTGACGTGAAGCCTGATTCTCTGCTATGACATGAAGACAGATTCTGTGCTGACATAAGGCCAGATTCTCTGTTACGGGACCTCTCTCCTCTGCCTGGGTGCCGGGGCCTAAATGTGTGACAGTGGCCTGTTCCAGTGGTGGGTGACGTGATGCCTGATTCTCTGCTATGACATGAAGACAGATTCTGCGCTGACATAAGGCCAGATTCTCTGTTACGGGACCTCTCTCCTCTGCCTGGGTGCCTGGGCCTAAATGTGTGACAGTGGCCTGTTCCAGTGGTGGGTGACGTGAAGCCTGATTCTCTGCTATGACATTAAGACAGATTCTGTGCTGACATAAGGCCACATTCTCTGTTACGGGACCTCTCTCCTCTGCCTGGGTGCCTGGGCCTAAATGTGTGACAGTGGCCTGTTCCAGTGGTGGGTGACGTGATGCCTGATTCTCTGCTATGACATGAAGACAGATTCTGTGCTGACATAAGGCCAGATTCTCTGTTACAGGACCTCTCTCCTCTGTCTGGGTGCCTGGGCCTAAATGTGTGACAGTGGCCTGTTCCAGTGGTGGGTGACGTGATGCCTGATTCTCTGCTATGACATGAAGACAGATTCTGTGCTGACATAAGGCCAGATTCTCTGTTATGGGACCGCTCTCCTCTGTCTGGGTGCCGGGGCCTAAATGTGTGACAGTGGCCTGTTCCAGTGGTGGGTGACGTGATGCCTGATTCTCTGCTATGACATGAAGACAGATTCTGCGCTGACATAAGGCCAGATTCTCTGTTACGGGACCGCTCTCCTCTGTCTGGGTGCCGGGGCCTAAATGTGTGACAGTGGCCTGTTCCAGTGGTGGGTGACGTGAAGCCTGATTCTCTGCTATGACATGAATACAGATTCTGCGCTGACATAAGGCCAGATTCTCTGTTACGGGACCTCTCTCCTCTGCCTGGGTGCCTGGGCCTAAATGTGTGACAGTGGCCTGTTCCAGTGGTGGGTGACGTGAAGCCTGATTCTCTGCTATGACATGAATACAGATTCTGCGCTGACATAAGGCCAGATTCTCTGTTACGGGACCTCTCTCCTCTGCCTGGGTGCCTGGGCCTAAATGTGTGACAGTGGCCTGTTCCAGTGGTGGGTGACGTGAAGCCTGATTCTCTGCTATGACATGAATACAGATTCTGCGCTGACATAAGGCCAGATTCTCTGTTACGGGACCTCTCTCCTCTGTCTGGGTGCCGGGGCCTAAATGTGTGACCGTGGCCTGTTCCAGTGGTGGGTGACGTGAAGCCTGATTCTCTGCTATGACATGAATACAGATTCTGCGCTGACATAAGGCCAGATTCTCTGTTACAGGACCTCTCTCCTCTGCCTGGGTGCCTGGGCCTAAATGTGTGACAGTGGCCTGTTCCAGTGGTGGGTGACGTGATGCCTGATTCTCTGCTATGACATGAAGACAGATTCTGCGCTGACATAAGGCCAGATTCTCTGTTACGGGACCGCTCTCCTCTGTCTGGGTGCCGGGTCCTAAATGTGTGACAGTGGCCTGTTCCAGTGGTGGGTGACGTGAAGCTTGATTCTCTGCTATGACATGAAGACAGATTCTGCGCTGACATAAGGCCAGATTCTCTGTTACGGGACCGCTCTCCTCTGTCTGGGTGCCGGGGCCTAAATGTGTGACAGTGGCCTGTTCCAGTGGTGGGTGACGTGAAGCCTGATTCTCTGCTATGACATGAAGACTGATTCTGCGCTGACATGAAGCCAGATTCTCTGCTATGGCATGAAGAGACTGATTCTCTGCTGACATGAAGCCAGATTCTTTGCTATGGCATGAAGAGACTGATTCTCTGCTGATGTGAAGCCAGATTCTCTGCTATGGGACCTCTGTCCAATTGATATTGGTTCATTTTTTTTTTTTTAATTTTAATTTTAATTCATTTCCCTATCCACATTTGTTTGCAGGGGATTTACCTACATGTTGCTGCCTTTTGCAGCCCTCTAGCTCTTTCCTGGGCTGTTTTACAGCCTTTTTAGTGCCCAAAAGTTCGGGTCCCCATTGACTTCAATGGGGTTCGGGTTCGGGACGAAGTTCGGGTCGGGTTCGGATCCCGAACCCGAACATTTCCGGGAAGTTCGGCCGAACTTCTCGAACCCGAACATCCAGGTGTTCGCTCAACTCTACTTATTATCAAAAATTAATCAGTTCATTAGAATCCGAACTTTGGGGGAAATTCCAAGTCAGTAGATTAGATTCACTCATCTCTAGTTTCCACTGCTTCAGAGTCCAGTGGCAGCGTGCTTTGCACCACTCCATCCTAAGCTTGGAATTGTGATGTAAAGCTATTTATAATTTTAAATTTTTTATATTATTTTAGGATCTCAAAATGTTGACCTCAAATAGTTAGTTTTTTCACTTCTTTACTAAATTAATCCTCTCTGATTTCAATTACGGTAGTGGCCACTAAGGCTGGTTTCACACGGGCGTTGCAGATTGAGGCCGGATGCGTTCAGAGTGCATTCAGTGAAACTCGCACTATTTTGAAAGCAAGTTCAGTCAGTTTTGTCTGCGGTTGCGTTTAGTTGTTCAGTTTTTTCCGCGCGGGTGCAATGCGTTTTGATGCATTTTTCACGCGCGTGATAAAAAACTGAATGTTTACAAACAACATCTCTTAGCAACCATCAGTGAAAAACGCATCGCACCCGCACTTGCTTGCGGATGCAATGCGTTTTTCACGCAGCCCCATTCACTTCTATGGGGCCAGGGCTGCGTGAAAAATGCAGAATATAGAACATGCTGCGATTTTCACGCAACGCAGAACTGATGCGTGGAAAACAACGCTCATGTACACAGACCCATTGAAATGAATGGGTCAGGATTCAGTGCGGGTGCTATGCGTTCACGTCACGCATTGCACCCGTGCGGAAAACTCGCTCGTGTGAAAGGGACCTAAAGAGCATTCCAAGTCACAGTTTATTTTTGCCAAAGGGGATTGTGAAAGGTGCTCTGCACATCCTGCAGTTATATACAGATAACTGGTTCAATCAGTCCTGAGTCATATGTTTGTCAGCAGCTATATATCGCAGTTGCATTGAGGAGCTCATGTTATTCACAGCAGAGAGGTCTTAGGTAAGAGATGCTTCCATCTATTTATCTGTGGCATGTGGAGTTGACCTTAGTTTATTTTACAGGACTGATATTACAAGCCCTGTATATAAAAGTTCAGGGCAGCACACCTGGTGAAACAACCAGTAGCAAGGGGTGCCAGCGGTATTGCACCTAACCAAGGTGATAATCGATAAAAAATAAATACACCGCAGCACTTCCAGTAGGTGAAAATAGTGGGATCCTTTTATTCACCCGTGCAACGTTTCGGTCCACTTGCTGGGAGCATTTTTAAGCTTTAAAAGGATCCCACTATTTTCACCTACTGGAAGTGCTGCGGTGTATTTATTTTTATTATATATATATATATATGTACAGACATAATTAGTCTCTTTCATATTATAAGCTCCCTTTATACTGTATATAATTTACTTACAGTTCTGAAGACTCAGGGGTGCTGGCTGGCTTAGCCCCTAGCAGCCCCCAGTAGCCTCATAGCAGCCCCCAGTAGCCTCATAGCAGCCCCCAGTAGCTTTCTAAGCAGCCCCCAGTAGCTTTATAGTAACCCCCAGTAGCCTTATAGCAGCCTCCAGTAGCCTCTGCATCAGTCCCCAGTGCATCTCACCTGTCCCCAGTGCATCTCACCAGCCCCCACTGCCTCTCCATCAGCCACCACTGCCTCTCCATCAGCTCCCAGTGCCTCTCACCAGTGGCCCCCCAGTGCCTCTCCATCAGCCCCCAGGCCCCCCAGTCAGTGCCTCTCCATCAGCCCCCAGTGCCTCTCACCAGCACCCAGTGCCTCTCACCAGCACCCAGTGCCTCTCACCAGCCCCCAGTGCCTCTCCATCAACCTCCAGTGCCTCTCCATCAACCCCCAGTGCCTCTCCATCGGCCCGCAGTGCCTCTCCATCGGCCCCAGTGCCTCTCCATCGGTCCCCAGTGCCTCTCCATCGGCCCCCAGTGCCTCTCTATCGGCCCCCAGTGCCTCTCTATCGGCCCCAGTGCCTCTCTATCGGCCCCCAGTGCCTCTCCATCATCCCCCAGTGCCTCTCCATCATCCCTCAGTGCCTCTCCATTATCCCCCAGTGCCTCTCCATCAGCTTCCAGTGCCTCTCACCAGCGGCCCCCCCAGTGCCTCTCAATCAGCCCTCAGGTCCCCTAGTCAGTGCCTCTCCATCAGCCCCCAGTGCCTCTCACCAGCCCCGAGTACCCTCTCCATCAGTCCCCAGTGCCTCTCCATCAGCCCCCAGTGCACCCTTCCCCCGGTATTAAAATCATTGGTGGGCAGTGCAGTGTAATGCTGGGGCTCCGATCGGTTTCCATGGCAGCCAGGACGCTACTGAAGTCCTGTCTGCCACGGTAAGTTAGTCAGCAGCATACTTACATGCGCTGTAGCCGCCCTGCGCTCCTTCTTATAACTCACAGGTCGGTGCAGTGCATTGCTTATGCTTATAGCAATGAGCCGCACAGACCTGTGAGTTACAAGGAGAAGAAGCAACCGGGCGGCCACAGCGCATGTAAGTATATTGCTGCAGAGTAACTGGCGCACTCCCACCAATGATTTTGATACTGGGGGAGGGCACACTGCCCACCAATGATTTTAATACTGGAATACTGAAATACCGTGGAGGGAGGGGGGCGTACTGCCCACCAATGATGCAGCATCCCCATCACCATGGGAACGCCTCGGATTTAGAATATACCATCGGATCTGAGTTTTCTCCAATCCGATGGTATATTTTAACTTCAAGCGTTACCTACAGAGGACCAGGAAGCAGTGAGTACAAAGCCTTCACCGCTTCCTGGTCCTTTTGCCGGCGTTAAAGACGGGTGGCCTTGAAAGAGAACGGCGTTCCTGCTATGAAAAAGGTGCAGGAACGCCGTTCCCGCAGGACTCGAGCCATATATATATATATATATATATATATATACAGTACAGACCAAAAGTTTGGACACACCTTCTCATTCAAAGAGTTTTCTTTATTTTCATGACTATGAAGGCATCAAAACTATGAATTAACACATGTTGAATTATATACATAACAAGCAAGTGTGAAACAACTGAAAATATGTCATATTCTAGGTTCTTCAAAGTAGCCACCTTTTGCTTTGATTACTGCTTTGCACACTCTTGGCATTCTCTTGATGAGCTTCAAGAGGTAGTCCCCTGAAATGGTCTTCCAACAGTCTTGAAGGAGTTCCCAGAGATGCTTAGCACTTGTTGGCCCTTTTGCCTTCACTCTGCGGTCCAGCTCACCCCAAACCATCTCGATTGGGTTCAGGTCCGGTGACTGTGGAGGCTAGGTCATCTGGCGCAGCACCCCATCACTCTCCTTCATGGTCAAATAGCCCTTACTTTCAAAGTTTTCCCAATTTTTCGGCTGACTGACTGACCTTCATTTCTTAAAGTAATGATGGCCACTCGTTTTTCTTTACATAGCTGCTTTTTTCTTGCCATAATACAAATTCTAACAAGAGTGTGCAAAGCAGTAATCAAAGCAAAAGGTGACATATTTTCAGTTGTTTCACACTTGTTTGTTATGTATATAATTCCACATGTGTTAATTCATAGTTTTAATGCCTTCAGTGTGAATCTACAATTTTCATAGTCATGAAAATAAAGAAAACTCTTTGAATGAGAAGGTGTGTCCAAACTTTTGGTCTGTACTGTATATATATTAATATTAGCCCATAAGTTAAAGGGGTTGGCCACTTTCTGGCCACTTGTGCCCAATGTGTTTGTAAGACGATTATACTGCACTTACTTATATAGTCTTTGTGGAAATTCTGCACCATTTTCTATATTTCATAAGGCATTCTCCCTTGTTTGCCAAGTCTTTTGTGCTGTCCACACAGAGGTCATGTCCATAAGGTGGCCGCTGATGGAGGGTCATGTGACCAGGCAAATCACCTCCATGTGATGTCCTCTGCATTAAAATACACTGCAACTACACTAAGCTCTTAACAGAACTAGTGCAGATGGCAGGTGCAGTGTATTTGAACAGAAGAGACATCACATAGAGGTGATTTGCCTGGTCACATGACCCTCCATCAGTGGCCATTTTATGGACTTGACCTCTGTGTGGACAGCACAAAAAAACTTGGCACACAAGGGAGCACACCTTATGAAATATAGAAAATGGTGCAGAATTTCAACAAAAACTATATTAGTAAGGGCTCATGCACACGACAGTATTTTGCGTTCAGTATACTGGCCGTTTTTTTGAGTTCAGTATGCGGTACATATACTGAACCATTCATTTCAATGGTTCAGCAAAAAAAACTGAAGTGTCTCCATGTGCATTCCGTTTCAGTATTTCCGTATTTCCGTACCGTGAAAAGATAGAACATGTCCTTTTCTTGTCCGCAAATCACGGTGCTTGGCTCCATTCAAGTCAATAGGTCCGCAAAAAAAACGGAACACATACGGAAATGCATCCGTATGTCTTCCGTATCTGTTCGTTTTTGCTGAACCATCTATTGAAAATGTTATGCCCAGCCCAATTTTTTCTATGTAATTACTGTATACTGTATATGGCATATGGAAAAACGGAACAACAGATCCGTAAAAAAACTGACCGCAAAACACTGAAAAAGCCATACTGTCGTGTGCATGAGTCCTAAGTGCCATATAATCATTGTAATCTATGATGCTGTGCGCATGATGTATGCGGCTCCGGGACATATGGCCCGCTCACAGACCGTATGTCTCGGAGGGCATATGGTTGTGTGCATGAGGCCTTAGTCAGGAAGAGCTGGAAAGCAGAAGGCAGAGATAGTGTAGGGAGTGAAATAGGAATATTTTAGCTTCTATACTTGTTATAGACCCAAAAGTCCTTTTAAGGACTATTGTGTTTGGCAGCAATATATATTTTTAGTGCAACCTGCACAAGATTGCTAAAACTTGTTAGAGACCCAAAAGTCCTTTTAAGGACTATAGTTGTATCTGGCAGCCATACATATTTTTAGCGCAACCTGCGTTAAATAGCTTGCAATTGTTTGGCCGCTGCAGACAGCGACATTATCTGCGCTACATCTCCTGATTAACGCGTGCGCAGCCTAAAAATATCTGTGACATCCAGTGTACTTTTTCCGTAGATGGTGTCTGCTGCGGACAGTTACATTACCTGCGCTACATCTTCTGTATTACGTTTGCGTATCCGAAATATCAGTGACATTCAATCAAATTTTTTTGCTGCTGTTGGCAGCGACATTACCTGTGCTACACCTCCTGTATAACGTTTTCCCATCCTAAATATCAGTGACATTAATTCAGTGTAATTTTTTATTAGCTGCTGGTGACAGCGACATTACTTGCACTATACCTCCTGTTTAACGTGTGCGCATCCTAAATATCAGTGGCATTCTGTGTACTTTATTTGTGCATACACTTACAAAATCTGCGCTACTGTACGTGTGACATACTTCTAAGCATATATACCATTTAATATACGCAAGGCGAGCAGTAAGGGACGGGGAAGTGGCCATGCTGTTGATGGTGCACGCAGAGGCTGTGGCCCTGGGTGCGGTGAAACTGTGCCTGCTGCCAGTGCACAAGAAACACACTCATCCACGATACCTAGCTTCATGTCCCAGTTTGCAGGGCGGCGCAGGACACCACTCTCAAAGTCAGACCAGTGAGACCAGGTGGTCGGTTGGATTGCAGCAGATAATGCTTCCAGTCGGTTAAGCACCACCCTGTCTTCCACAAAGTCCAGTCTCAGTAGTTAAGAGTCTGGCCAACAAAATCCTCACTCTGATACTCCTTCCACCCACCATGGAGAGTCTTGGCAAACAAGTGATCCCACACTCGTATATTCCGAGGAGCTGTTTTCATCACCTTTCCTTAATTTGGGCCTCTCGCCAAGCCCGCTTGAAGAGAGACATGAGGAGATCTTGTGCCTTGATTCCCAAACACTGCAGCATCCACAGTCAGAAGAAGATGTGCAATGGCCAGGATACGGGTTGTTAAAGTTCTGTATTTGTCGTGACGCCAATTGCAGCGTGCGCAGGGTACTACCCCAGGGTCCTTCCAAGATGTTATAACGCACGTCCCAGAATAGGAATGCCAGAGTGGTGTAATGGCTTATAATGTCTCTATAGGATGGTGATAATTGTGTCAACGGTGTCTCCTACCTGAGTACGGCTGGACTCCTAGCTCACTTGCAATAAATTTGAGTGAATTATGATCTTGCAGCAATAAATTTGAGTGTAGTGATAGTAGGAGTAATAGAGGAATTTTGCAGCAGAAATGATGTCCAGACCTTTAGATGAAGTTCAAACATTTCTTTACTGAAGATAACTTGTATCCAAGCAGTATACAGCTTTGGTCTCTGGTCCCAGCAGGTTTTAGCAATCATTGGCAGGAATAAATACTTCTGCACTTTAAATGTTAGCTTGCAGGATAATTTGTCTGCTTGGTAGCTCTGTAATTGTGGCAGGAACTAATCTTCTGTGCTTTTCTATAACTTCTGCTTTGTGGGGACAGACTAGCTGAGGAGGAATGGCTTCTCCTAGGTCTCTGGACTTATCTCTAAGATGATTTCTCAGGGGATGCTTTCTTCCTGGAACGCTGGAGGTTGTCTGTAGTTTTCTGCTCCTTCCTCCAGCTGAGGCTGAAGGAGCTCAGACTGGAAATATGACTGTCTCCACTATCCAGGGGGTAACTAACTCTGGGTCTAACTGCTTTTTTTCTCTGCCTTGCTGCAGGAAGACTGAATCCTCCACTTCTCTTCAGCAGAGGGGCAGAATAGAACAGGATCATTCCACTCTGAACTGCCATAACATTAAAACTATCTCTACCAATGATGCTGCCACCTGCTGGTATAGAAAATGACTTGAACAATGGTATTTAACATGGTTTTAAATTCACATTTGTGGAGAACATAAGCAAAATCACATCAGATGACAGTGTGAAAGCTCTTAGAAGATAGTAGCGGGGTAGAGGTGTGTAGTAACACAACTCTGGGGTGTTACAGATGACGGTGGGGAACGGCAATTAGTGTTTCACGAGGTGGATGATGATGATGAGAAACAGTTGCCAATAAGTCAATCGCATTTAGTGTCTCAAGAGGTTCATGTTGAGGATGAGACACAGCTGTCAATACCTGAGGTTGTTGTTAGGTCAACAAGTCAGAAGAATGACCAGAGTGAGGAAGTGGAACAGGAGGTGCTGGACTATGAAGTCACTGACCCAACCTGGAAATGTGGCAAGCCAAGCGAGGACAGAAGTACAGAAGGGGAGGGATCCGCAGCACCGCAACAGGCTGGAAGAGTCAGTGGGGTGGCAAAAGGGAGAAGGTGGGCCACACCAAACAGGCCCGCAACTGTTCCCTGGAGCACCCCCTTGCGGCAATCTCCATTTCCAAGGGGTAGGTGTTCCGCAGTCTGAGGAAACTGCGGACGATAAAAGAATTTGCAACCTGTGCAGTACCAAAATGAGAAGGGTCGTGAACACTAGCAACCTCACCACCACCAGCATGATCCGCCACATGGCATCAAAGCACCCTAATAGGTAGGCCGAATGCCTGGGTCCACAATAAGTGTCTGCGGGTCACACCACTGCCTCCTCTTCCCCTGTGTTACGTGCTGGCAAATCCCCTGTCCAAGACGCAGGCCTGGATGCCTCCCGCCATGCACCTGGACCTTCGCAAGCACCATCAGCTAGCACATCCACTTCTGTGTCCCAGCGCCTTTGAACGAAAAAGCAAATACCCAGCCACCCACCCACAGACCAAAGCACTAAATGCACACCTTTCCAAATTGCTGGCCCTGGAAATGTTGCCATTTAGGCTTGTGGACACTGAGGCTTTCCACAGCCTGATAGCGGTGGCTGTCCCGCGGTACTCTGTCCCCAGCCACCAATATTTTTCATGGTGTGCAGTCCCAGCCTTACACCAGCATGTGTCCCATAACATCACACGTGCACTGACCAATGCAGTTATTGGGAAGGTCCACTTAACGACTGACACATGGACAAGTGCTTTTGGCCAGGGACGCTACATTTCCCTGACGGCACACTGGGTGAACGTTGTGGAGGCCGGGAGCGAGTCGTAGGTGCACAGGTGCTATCAACACAAAGGATTGTAGGCCCTACTTCCATCAGGGTTTCCACCACCACCTACATTAGTGGCTGCAACCCTACCCCCCCATTTTTAACCCCATCAGTGCTATTTTACTATACATTCTGTATTCAGAATGCTATTATTTTCCCTTATAACCATGTTATAAGGGAAAATAATAATGATCGGGTCTCCATCCCGATCGTCTCCTAGCAACCGTGCGTGAAAATCGCACCGCATCCGCACTTGCTTGCGGATGCTTGCAATTTTCAAGCAACCCCATTCATTTCTATATGCCATGCGTTACGTGAAAAACGCAGAATATAGAGCATGCTGTGATTTTCACGCAACGCACAAGTGATGCGTGAAAATCACCGCTCATGTGAACAGCCCCATAGAAATGAATGGGTCGGGATTCAGTGCGGGTGCAATGCGTTCAACTCACGCATCGCATCCGTGCGGAATACTCGCCCATGTGAAAGGGGCTTTAGTGTTCTTTTCTCTTTAGAAAAAAAGCTAATTTGAATATCTTTCCCAGAAGCCCAATAGTAAGCAAATTCTCTTTTCTTTATAAAAAAAAACACTGACTGAAAAGTTCGGGGCTACCTCCAGGGGAAAGTCTTAGGCCCCTTTCAGACGAGCGAGTTTTCCACTCGGGTGTAATGCGTGATGCGAACGCATTGCTCCCACACAGAATCCGAACCCATTCATTTCAATGGGTCTGTGTACATGAGTGTTGTTTTTCACGCATCACTTGTGTGTTACGTGAAAATCATAGCATGTTCTATATTCTGCGTTTTTCACGCAGCCCTGGCCCCATAGAAGTGAATGGGGCTGCGTGAAAAACGCATCGCATCCGCAAGCAAGTGCGGGTGTGATGCATTTTTCACTGATGGTTGCTAAGAGATGTTGTTTGTAAACATTCAGTTTTTTATCACGCGCGTGAAAAACGCATCAAAACGCATTGCAGCCGCACGGAAAAAACTGAACAACTAAACGCAACCGCAGACAAAACTGACTGAACTTGCTTTCAAAATAGTGCGAGTTTCACTGAACGCACTCTGAACGCATCCGGCCTCAATCTGCAACGCCCGTGTGAAACCAGCATTAGTGGCCACGAGTTCTCCTGAACACACCTTGAACACATCCGGACCTAATCCGTAATGTTCGTGTGCAAGATGCCTTATTATCAAAAATTAATCAGTTCATTAGAATCCGAACTTTGGGGGAAATTCCAAGTCAGTAGATTAGATTCACTCATCTCTAGTTTCCACTGCTTCAGAGTCCAGTGGCAGCGTGCTTTGCACCACTCCATCCTAAGCTTGGAATTGTGATGTAAAGCTATTTATAATTTTAAATTTTTTATATTATTTTAGGATCTCAAAATGTTGACCTCAAATAGTTAGTTTTTTCACTTCTTTACTAAATTAATCCTCTCTGATTTCAATTACGGTAGTGGCCACTAAGGCTGGTTTCACACGGGCGTTGCAGATTGAGGCCGGATGCGTTCAGAGTGCATTCAGTGAAACTCGCACTATTTTGAAAGCAAGTTCAGTCAGTTTTGTCTGCGGTTGCGTTTAGTTGTTCAGTTTTTTCCGCGCGGGTGCAATGCGTTTTGATGCATTTTTCACGCGCGTGATAAAAAACTGAATGTTTACAAACAACATCTCTTAGCAACCATCAGTGAAAAACGCATCGCACCCGCACTTGCTTGCGGATGCAATGCGTTTTTCACGCAGCCCCATTCACTTCTATGGGGCCAGGGCTGCGTGAAAAATGCAGAATATAGAACATGTAGAACATGCTGCGATTTTCACGCAACGCAGAACTGATGCGTGGAAAACAACGCTCATGTACACAGACCCATTGAAATGAATGGGTCAGGATTCAGTGCGGGTGCTATGCGTTCACGTCACGCATTGCACCCGTGCGGAAAACTCGCTCGTGTGAAAGGAACCTAAAGAGCATTCCAAGTCACAGTTTATTTTTGCCAAAGGGGATTGTGAAAGGTGCTCTGCACATCCTGCAGTTATATACAGATAACTGGTTCAATCAGTCCTGAGTCATATGTTTGTCAGCAGCTATATATCGCAGTTGCATTGAGGAGCTCATGTTATTCACAGCAGAGAGGTCTTAGGTAAGAGATGCTTCCATCTATTTATCTGTGGCATGTGGAGTTGACCTTAGTTTATTTTACAGGACTGATATTACAAGCCCTGTATATAAAAGTTCAGGGCAGCACACCTGGTGAAACAACCAGTAGCAAGGGGTGCCAGCAGTATTGCACCTAACCAAGGTGATAATCGATAAAAAATAAATACACCGCAGCACTTCCAGTAGGTGAAAATAGTGGGATCCTTTTATTCACCCGTGCAACGTTTCGGTCCACTTGCTGGGAGCATTTTTAAGCTTGAAAATGGTCCCAGCAAGTGGACCGAAACGTTGCACGGGTGAATAAAAGGATCCCACTATTTTCACCTACTGGAAGTGCTGCGGTGTATTTATTTTTATTATATATATATATATATATATGTACAGACATAATTAGTCTCTATCATATTATAAGCTCCCTTTATACTGTATATAATTTACTTACAGTTCTGAAGACTCAGGGGTGCTGGCTGGCTTAGCCCTAGCAGCCCCCAGTAGCCTCATAGCAGCCCCCAGTAGCCTCATAGCAGCCCCCAGTAGCTTTCTTAGCAGCCCCCAGTAGCTTTATAGTAACCCCCAGTAGCCTTATAGCAGCCTCCAGTAGCCTCTGCATCAGTCCCCAGTGCATCTCACCAGTCCCCAGTGCATCTCACCAGCCCCCACTGCCTCTCCATCAGCCACCACTGCCTCTCCATCAGCTCCCAGTGCCTCTCACCAGTGGCCCCCCAGTGCCTCTCCATCAGCCCCCAGGCCCCCCAGTCAGTGCCTCTCCATCAGCCCCCAGTGCCTCTCACCATCCCCCAGTGCCTCTCACCAGCACCCAGTGCCTCTCACCAGCCCCCAGTGCCTCTCACCAGCCCCCAGTGCCTCTCCATCAACCTCCAGTGCCTCTCCATCAACCCCCAGTGCCTCTCCATCGGCCCGCAGTGCCTCTCCATCTGCCCCAGTGCCTCTCCATCGGTCCCCAGTGCCTCTCCATCGGCCCCCAGTGCCTCTCTATCGGCCCCCAGTGCCTCTCTATCGGCCCCCAGTGCCTCTCCATCATCCCCCAGTGCCTCTCCATCATCCCTCAGTGCCTCTCCATTATCCCCCAGTGCCTCTCCATCAGCTTCCAGTGCCTCTCACCAGCGGCCCCCCCAGTGCCTCTCAATCAGCCCTCAGGTCCCCTAGTCAGTGCCTCTCCATCAGCCCCCAGTGCCTCTCACCAGCCCCGAGTACCCTCTCCATCAGTCCCCAGTGCCTCTCCATCAGCCCCCAGTGCGCCCTTCCCCCGGTATTAAAATCATTGGTGGGCAGTGCAGTGTAATGCTGGGGCTACGATCGGTTACCATGGCAGCCAGGACGCTACTGAAGTCCTGTCTGCCACGGTAAGTTAGTCAGCAGCATACTTACATGCGCTGTAGCTGCCCTGCGCTCCTTCTTATAACTCACAGGTCCGTGCAGCGCATTGCTTATGCTTATAGCAATAAGCCGCACAGACCTGTGAGTTACAAGAAGAAGAAGCAACCGGGCGGCCACAGCGCATGTAAGTATATTGCTGCAGAGTAACTGGCGCACTCCCACCAATGATTTTGATACTGGGGGGAGGGCGCACTGCCCACCAATGATTTTAATACTGGAATACTGAAATACCGTGGAGGGGGGGGGGGGCGTACTGCCCACCAATGATGCAGCATCCCCATCACCATGGGAACGCCTCGGATTTAGAATATACCATCGGATCTGAGTTTTCTCCAATCCGATGGTATATTTTAACTTCAAGCGTTACCTACAGAGGACCAGGAAGCAGTGAGTACAAAGCCTTCACTGCTTCCTGGTCCTTTTGCCGGCGTTAAAGACGGGTGGCCTTGAAAGAGAACGGCGTTCCTGCTATGAAAAAGGTGCAGGAACGCCGTTCCCGCAGGACTCGAGCCATATATATATATATATATATATATATACAGTACAGACCAAAAGTTTGGACACACCTTCTCATTCAAAGAGTTTTCTTTATTTTCATGACTATGAAGGCATCAAAACTATGAATTAACACATGTTGAATTATATACATAACAAGCAAGTGTGAAACAACTGAAAATATGTCATATTCTAGGTTCTTCAAAGTAGCCACCTTTTGCTTTGATTACTGCTTTGCACACTCTTGGCATTCTCTTGATGAGCTTCAAGAGGTAGTCCCCTGAAATGGTCTTCCAAAAGTCTTGAAGGAGTTCCCAGAGATGCTTAGCACTTGTTGGCCCTTTTGCCTTCACTCTGTGGTCCAGCTCACCCCAAACCATCTCGATTGGGTTCAGGTCCGGTGACTGTGGAGGCCAGGTCATCTGGCGCAGCACCCCATCACTCTCCTTCATGGTCAAATAGCCCTTACTTTCAAAGTTTTCCCAATTTTTCGGCTGACTGACTGACCTTCATTTCTTAAAGTAATGATGGCCACTCGTTTTTCTTTACATAGCTGCTTTTTTCTTGCCATAATACAAATTCTAACAAGAGTTTGCAAAGCAGTAATCAAAGCAAAAGGTGACATATTTTCAGTTGTTTCACACTTGTTTGTTATGTATATAATTCCACATGTGTTAATTCATAGTTTTAATGCCTTCAGTGTGAATCTACAATTTTCATAGTCATGAAAATAAAGAAAACTCTTTGAATGAGAAGGTGTGTCCAAACTTTTGGTCTGTACTGTATATATATTAATATTAGCCCATAAGTTAAAGGGGTTGGCCACTTTCTGGCCACTTGTGCCCAATGTGTTTGTAAGACGATTATACTGCACTTACTTATATAGTCTTTGTGGAAATTCTGCACCATTTTCTATATTTCATAAGGCATTCTCCCTTGTTTGCCAAGTCTTTTGTGCTGTCCACACAGAGGTCATGTCCATAAGGTGGCCGCTGATGGAGGGTCATGTGACCAGGCAAATCACCTCCATGTGATGTCCTCTGCATTAAAATACACTGCAACTACACTAAGCTCTTAACAGAACTAGTGCAGATGGCAGGTGCAGTGTATTTGAACAGAAGAGACATCACATAGAGGTGATTTGCCTGGTCACATGATCCTCCATCAGTGGCCATTTTATGGACTTGACCTCTGTGTGGACAGCACAAAAAAACTTGGCACACAAGGGAGCACACCTTATGAAATATAGAAAATGGTGCAGAATTTCAACAAAAGCTATATTAGTAAGGGCTCATGCACACGACAGTATTTTGCGTTCAGTATACTGGCCGTTTTTTTGAGTTCAGTATGCGGTACATATACTGAACCATTCATTTCAATGGTTCAGCAAAAAAAACTGAAGTGTCTCCATGTGCATTCCGTTTCAGTATTTCCGTATTTCCGTACCGTGAAAAGATAGAACATGTCCTTTTCTTGTCCGCAAATCACGGTGCTTGGCTCCATTCAAGTCAATAGGTCTGCAAAAAAAACGGAACACATACGGAAATGCATCCTTATGTCTTCCGTATCTGTTCGTTTTTGCTGAACCATCTATTGAAAATGTTATGCCCAGCCCAATTTTTTCTATGTAATTACTGTAAAAAAACTGACCGCAAAACACTGAAAAAGCCATACTGTCGTGTGCATGAGTCCTAAGTGCCATATAATCATTGTAATCTATGATGCTGTGCGCATGATGTATGCGGCTCCGGGACATATGGCCCGCTCACAGACCGTATGTCTCGGAGGGCATATGGTTGTGTGCATGAGGCCTTAGTCAGGAAGAGCTGGAAAGCAGAAGGCAGAGATAGTGTATTGAGTGAAATAGGAATATTTTAGCTTCTATACTTGTTATAGACCCAAAAGTCCTTTTAAGGACTATTGTGTTTGGCAGCAATATATATTTTTAGTGCAACCTGCACAAAATTGCTAAAACTTGTTAGAGACCCAAAAGTCCTTTTAACCACCTCAGCCCCCCTAGCTTAAACACCCTGAAAGACCAGGCCACTTTTTACACTTCTGACCTACACTACTTTCACCGTTTATTGCTCGGTCATGCAACTTACCACCCAAATGAATTTTACCTCCTTTTCTTCTCACTAATAGAGCTTTCATTTGGTGGTATTTCATTGCTGCTGACATTTTTACTTTTTTTGTTATTAATCGAAATTTAACGATTTTTTTGCAAAAAAATGACATTTTTCACTTTCAGTTGTAAAATTTTGCAAAAAAAACGACATCCATATAGAAATTTTGCTCTAAATTTATAGTTCTACATGTCTTTGATAAAAAAAAAATGTTTGGGTAAAAAAAAAATGGTTTGGGTAAAAGTTATAGCGTTTACAAACTATGGTACAAAAACGTGAATTTCCGCTTTTTGAAGCAGCTCTGACTTTCTGAGCACCTGTCATGTTTCCTGAGGTTCTACAATGCCCAGACAGTACAAACACCCCATAAATGACCCCATTTCTGAAAGTAGACACCCTAAGGTATTCGCTGATGGGCATAGTGAGTTCATAGAACTTTTTATTTTTTGTCACAAGTTAGCGGAAAATGATGATTTTTTTTTTTTTTTTTTTTCTTACAAAGTCTCATATTCCACTAACTTGTGACAAAAAATAAAAAGTTCTATGAACTCACTATGCCCATCAGCGAATACCTTGGGGTCTCTTCTTTCCAAAATGGGGTCACTTGTGGGGTAGTTATACTGCCCTGGCATTCTAGGGGCCCAAATGTGTGGTAAGGAGTTTGAAATCAAATTCTGTAAAAAATGACCTGTGAAATCCGAAAGGTGCTCTTTGGAATATGGGCCCCTTTGCCCACCTAGGCTGCAAAAAAGTGTCACACATCTGGTATCTCCGTACTCAGGAGAAGGTGGGGAATGTGTTTTGGGGTGTCATTTTATATATACCCATGCTGGGTGAGAGAAATATCTTGGCAAAAGACAACTTTTCCCATTTTTTTATACAAAGTTGTCATTTGACCAAGATATTTATCTCACCCAGCATGGGTATATGTAAAAAGACACCCCAAAACACATTCCTCAACTTCTCCTGAGTACGGGGATACCAGATGTGTGACACTTTTTTGCAGCCTAGGTGGGCAAAGGGGCCCATATTCCAAAGAGCACCTTTCGGATTTCACAGGTCATTTTTTACTGAATTTGATTTCAAACTCCTTACCACACATTTGGGCCCCTAGAATACCAGGGCAGTATAACTACCCCACAAGTGACCCCATTTTGGAAAGAAGACACCCCAAGGTATTCCGTGAGGGGCATGGCGAGTTCCTAGAATTTTTTATTTTTTGTCACAAGTTAGTGGAAAATTATGATTTTTTTTTTTTTTTTTTTTTTCATACAAAGTCTCATATTCCACAAACTTGTGACAAAAAATAAAAACTTCCATGAACTCACTATGCCCATCAGCGAATACCTTGGGGTCTCTTCTTTCCAAAATGGGGTCACTTGTGGGGTAGTTATACTGCCCTGGCATTCTAGGGGCCCAAATGTGTGGTAAGGAGTTTGAAATCAAATTCAGTAAAAAATGACCTGTGAAATCCGAAAGGTGCTCTTTGGAATATGGGCCCCTTTGCCCACCTAGGCTGCAAAAAAGTGTCACACATCTGGTATCTCTGTATTCAGGAGAAGTTGAGGAATGTGTTTTGGGGTGTCTTTTTACATATATCCATGCTGGGTGAGATAAATATCTTGGTCAAATGCCAACTTTGTATAAAAAAATGGGAAAAGTTGTCTTTTGCCAAGATATTTCTCTCACCCAGCATGGGTATATGTAAAATGACACCCCAAAACACATTCCCCAACTTCTCCCGATTACGGAGATACCACATGTGTGACACTTTTTTGCAGCCTAGGTGGGCAAAGGGGCCCATATTCAAAAGAGTACCTTTCGGATTTCACAGGTCATTTTTTACAGAATTTGATTTCAAACTCCTTACCACACATTTGGGCCCCTAGAATGCCAGGGCAGTATAACTACCCCACAAGTGACCCCATTTTGGAAAGAAGAGACCCCAAGGTATTCGCTGATGGGCATAGTGAGTTCATGGAAGTTTTTATTTTTTGTCACAAGTTAGTGGAATATGAGACTTTGTATGAAAAAAAAAAAAAAATCATCATTTTCCACTAACTTGTGACAAAAAATAAAAAATTCTAGGAACTCGCCATGCCCCTCACGGAATACCTTGGGGTGTCTTCTTTCCAAAATGGGGTCACTTGTGGGGTAGTTATACTGCCCTGGCATTTTCCAGGGGCCCTAATGTGTGGTAAGTAGGTAAATGACCTGTGAAATCCTAAAGGTGCTCTTTGGAATATGGGCCCCTTTGCCCACCTAGGCTGCAAAAAAGTGTCACACATGTGGTATCGCCGTATTCAGGAGAAGTTGGGGAATGTGTTTTGGGGTGTCATTTTACATATACCCTTGCTGGGTGAGAGAAATATCTTGGCAAAAGACAACTTTTCCCATTTTTTTATACAAAGTTGGCATTTGACCAAGATATTTCTCTCACCCAGCATGGGTATATGTAAAATGACACCCCAAAACACATTCCCCAACTTCTCCTGAGTACGGCGATACCAGATGTGTGACACTTTTTTGCAGCCTAGATGCGCAAAGGTGCCCAAATTCCTTATAGGAGGGCATTTTTAGACATTTGGATACCAGACTTCTTCTCACGCTTTGGGGCCCCTAGAATGCCAGGGCAGTATAAATACCCCACATGTGACCCCATTTTGGAAAGAAGACACCCCAAGGTATTCAATGAGGGGCATGGCGAGTTCATAGAAATTTTTTTTTTTTGGCACAAGTTAGCGGAAATTGATATTTTTTATTTTTTTCTCACAAAGTCTCCCGTTCCGCTAACTTGGGACAAAAATTTCAATCTTTCATGGACTCAATATGCCCCTCACGGAATACCTGGGGGTGTCTTCTTTCCGAAATGGGGTCACATGTGGGGTATTTATACTGCCCTGGCATTCTAGGGGCCCTAAAGCGTGAGAAGAAGTCTGGAATATAAATGTCTAAAAAATTTTACGCATTTGGATTCCGTGAGGGGTATGGTGAGTTCATGTGAGATTTTATTTTTTGACACAAGTTAGTGGAATATGAGACTTTGTAAGAAAAAAAAAAAAAAATTCCGCTAACTTGGGCCAAAAAAATATCTGAATGGAGCCTTACAGAGGGGTGATCAATGACAGGGGGGGTGATCAATGACAGGGGGGGTGATCAATGACAGGGGGGTGATCAGGGAGTCTATATGGGGTGATAACCACAGTCATTGATCACGCCCGTGTAAGGCTTCATTCAGACGTCCGGATGCGTTTTGCGGATCCGATCCATCTATCAGTGCATCCGTAAAAATCATGCGGACATCTGAATGGAGCTTTACAGGGGGGTAATCAATGACAGGGGGGTAATCAGGGAGTCTATATGGGGTGATAACCACAGTCATTGATCACGCCCGTGTAAGGCTTCATTCAGACGTCCGGATGCGTTTTGCGGATCCGATCCATCTATCAGTGCATCCGTAAAAATCATGCGGACATCTGAATGGAGCTTTACAGGGGGGTAATCAATGACAGGGGGGTAATCAATGACAGGGGGGTGATCAGGGAGTCTATATGGGGTGATAACCACAGTCATTGATCATGCCCCTGTAAGGCTTCATTCAGACGTCCGGATGCGTTTTGCGGATCCGATCCATCTATCAGTGCATCCGTAAAAATCATGCGGACGTCTGAATGGAGCTTTACAGGGGGGTACTCAATGACAGGGGGGTGATCAGGGAGTCTATATGGGGTGATCACCACAGTCATTGATTACGCCCCTGTAAGGCTTCATTCAGACGTCCGGATGCGTTTTGCGGATCCGATCCATCTATCAGTGCATCCGTAAAAATCATGCGGACGTCTGAATGGAGCTTTACAGGGGGGTAATCAATGACAGGGGGGTAATCAATGACAGGGGGGTGATCAGGGAGTCTATATGGGGTGATCAGAGGTGATTAGGGGTGATCAGGGGCTAATAAGGGGTTAATAAGTGACGGGGGGGGTGTAGTGTAGTGTAGTGGTGCTTGGTGGGACTTTACTGAGCTACCTGTGTCCTCTGGTGGTCGATCCAAACAAAGGGGACCACCAGAGGACCAGGTAGCAGGTATATTAGACGCTGTTATCAAAACAGCGTCTAATATACCTGTTAGGGGTTAAAAAAACCACATCTCCAGCCTGCCAGCGAACGATCGCCGCTGGCAGGCTGGAGATCAACTCTCTTACCTTCCGTTCCTGTGAGCGCGCCCGCCTGTGTGCGCGCGTTCACAGGAATTCTCGCGTCTCGCGAGATGACGCATATATGCGTGACTGTGCGCAGCGCTGCCACCTCCGGAACGCGATCCTGCGTTAGGCGGTCCGGAGGTGGTTAAGGACTATAGTTGTATCTGGCAGCCATACATATTTTTAGCGCAACCTGCGTTAAATAGCTTGCAATTGTTTGGCCGCTGCAGACAGCGACATTATCTGCGCTACATCTCCTGACTAACGCGTGCGCAGCCTAAAAATATCTGTGACATCCAGTGTACTTTTTCCGTAGATGGTGTCTGCTGCGGACAGTTACATTACCTGCGCTACATCTTCTGTATTACGTTTGCGTATCCGAAATATCGGTGATATTCTATCAAATTTTTTTGCTGCTGGTGGCAGCGACATTACCTGTGCTACACCTCCTGTATAACGTTTTCCCATCCTAAATATCAGTGACATTAATTCAGTGTAATTTTTTATTAGCTGCTGGTGACAGCGACATTACTTGCGCTATACCTCCTGTTTAACGTGTGCGCATCCTAAATATCAGTGGCATTCTGTGTACTTTATTTGTGCATACACTTACAAAACCTGCGCTACTGTACGTGTGACATACTTGTAAGCATATATACCATTTAATATACGCAAGGCGAGCAGTAAGGGACGGGGAAGTGGCCATGCTGTTGATGGTGCACGCAGAGGCTGTGGCCCTGGGCGCGGTGAAACTGTGCCTGCTGCCAGTGCACAAGAAACACACTCATCCACAATACCTAGCTTCATGTCCCAGTTTGCAGGGCGGCGCAGGACACCACTCTCAAAGTCAGACCAGTGAGACCAGGTGTCGTGACGCCAATTGCAGCGTGCGCAGGGTACTACCCCAGGGTCCTTCCAAGATGTTATAACGCACGTCCCAGATTAGGAATGCCAGAGTGGTGTAATGGCTTATTAATGTCTCTATAGGATGGTGATAATTGTGTCAACGGTGTCTCCTACCTGAGTACGGCTGGACTCCTAGCTCACTTGCAATAAATTTGAGTGAATTATGATCTTGCAGCAATAAATTTGAGTGTAGTGATAGTAGGAGTAATAGAGGAATTTTGCAGCAGAAATGATGTCCAGACCTTTAGATGAAGTTCAAACATTTCTTTACTGAAGATAACTTGTATCCAAGCAGTATACAGCTTTGGTCTCTGGTCCCAGCAGGTTTTAGCAATCATTGGCAGGAATAAATACTTCTGCACTTTAAATGTGAGCTTGCAGGATAATTTGTCTGCTTGGTAGCTCTGTAATTGTGGCAGGAACTAATCTTCTGCGCTTTTCTATAACTTCTGCTTTGTGGGGACAGACTAGCTGAGGAGGAATGGCTTCTCCTAGGTCTCTGGACTTATCTCTAAGATGATTTCTCAGGGGATGCTTTCTTCCTGGAACGCTGGAGGTTGTATGTAGTTTTCTGCTCCTTCCTCCAGCTGAGGCTGAAGGAGCTCAGACTGGAAATATGACTGTCTCCCCTATCCAGGGGGTAACTGACTCTGGGTCTAACTGCTTTTTTTCTCTACCTTGCTGCAGGAAGACTGAATCCTCCACTTCTCTTCAGCAGGGGGGCAGAATAGAACAGGATCGAACCACTCTGAACTGCCATAACATTAAAACTATCTCTACCAATGATGCTGCCACCTGCTGGTATAGAAAATGACTTGAACAATGGTATTTAACATGGTTTTAAATTCACATTTGTGGAGAACATAAGCAAAATCACATCAGATGACAGTGTGAAAGCTCTTAGAAGATAGTAGCGGGGTAGAGGTGTGTAGTAACACAACTCTGGGGTGTTACAGATGACGGTGGGGAACGGCAATTAGTGTTTCACGAGGTGGATGATGATGATGAGAAACAGTTGCCAATAAGTCAATCGCATTTAGTGTCTCAAGAGGTTCATGTTGAGGATGAGACACAGCTGTCAATACCTGAGGTTGTTGTTAGGTCAACAAGTCAGAAGAATGACCAGAGTGAGGAAGTGGAACAGGAGGTGCTGGACTATGAAGTCACTGACCCAACCTGGAAATGTGGCAAGCCAAGCGAGGACAGAAGTACAGAAGGGGAGGGATCTGCAGCACCGCAACAGGCTGGAAGAGTCAGTGGGGTGGCAAAAGGGAGAAGGTGGGCCACACCAAACAGGCCCGCAACTGTTCCCTGGAGCACCCCCTTGCGGCAATCTCCATTTCCAAGGGGTAGGTGTTCCGCAGTCTGAGGAAACTGCGGACGATAAAAGAATTTGCAACCTGTGCAGTACCAAAATGAGAAGGGTCGTGAACACTAGCAACCTCACCACCACCAGCATGATCCGCCACATGGCATCAAAGCACCCTAATAGGTAGGCCGAACGCCTGGGTCCACAATAAGTGTCTGCGGGTCACACCACTGCCTCCTCTTCCCCTGTGTTACGTGCTGGCAAATCCCCTGTCCAAGACGCAGGCCTGGATGCCTCCCGCCATGCACCTGGACCTTTGCAAGCACCATCAGCTAGCACATCCACTTCTGTGTCCCAGCGCCTTTGAACGAAAAAGCAAATACCCAGCCACCCACCCACAGACCAAAGCACTAAATGCACACCTTTCCAAATTGCTGGCCCTGGAAATGTTGCCATTTAAGCTTGTGGACACTGAGGCTTTCCACAGCCTGATAGCGGTGGCTGTCCCGCGGTACTCTGTCCCCAGCCACCAATATTTTTCATGGTGTGCAGTCCCAACCTTACACCAGCATGTGTCCCATAACATCACACGTGCACTGACCAATGCAGTTATTGGGAAGGTCCACTTAACGACTGACACATGGACAAGTGCTTTTGGCCAGGGACGCTACATTTCCCTGACGGCACACTGGGTGAACGTTGTGGAGGCCAGGAGCGAGTCGTAGGTGCACAGGTGCTATCAACACAAAGGATTGTAGGCCCTACTTCCATCAGGGTTTCCACCACCACCTACATTAGTGGCTGCAACCCTACCCCCCCCCCCCCATTTTTCTCCCCCGCCTCCTCCTCCACTTCCACCTTTGAATTATGATCTTGCAGCACCAGTCAGACATCAGTCAGTAACTGGAAGCAGTGTAGCACTGCAGTGGGGAAGCGGCAACAGGCTGTGCTTAAACTGATCTGCTTAGGTGACAAACAGCACACCGCCGCATAGCTGTGCTAGGGGATAAGGGACCAACTGAGCTGTGGCTCTTGCCACTCAACCTAGAACCAGGCATGGTTGTGTCTGATAATGGCCACCACCTCCGTACCCTTCATTCTCTATTAGGTATGTTTATCATATATTTGAGTTTGGTCATTGGTATATGAAATGAGCATGTGTCTTGTCACCCATCAGAGCGATACTAGGTGAGCCCAGAGCATACTAGGGAGTGCTGGTTGTATCCAATTTTGTAGCTGCGGACATGGTCTGCTTAGGGTTATGATTAGTGTGAAGGAAAGCCCTTTATTATGCCCTCCATCATGAACACTGTTTGACTCTTGTTCACAGTTTTTCCACAGCCAACTAAGGATGCGGCACATAGGGAGGGGATTTGGCTTATGTTGTCACTCAATTATCTCCCAGGATACTGGGGGAGGATTTATGTGCACTGTATAAACTTGATATCTGTGTGTCAATAAAGTTCAGTTCATGGTTTACCCAGCAATAGGCCTCAGCTGATGTGTGGGATGATTTCATGCCTGAGGGAGTACGCCTGACAGGATTATTTACGATCCGGGTAGAAAAAGGGGGACGTTGGGAGTTGACCAGACCGCCACATTTTGTCTGGCAGCGGTGGGATCGTCCCTTTTGCATGGCTTCATAATCTGAGGCAGGAACCGGAGCAGCTTGCATGGAAGGCTGCTACAACCAGCTCAAGCGCAACACGTTGAAAGAACTACTGGAAGTACGTGGAGGTAGTGGCAGCAATAAAGCCAAGAATCTTATTATCAGCGAGCTAATGGAGCTGGATAAGGAGCGCATGGCCGCTGCTACCCCGGCTGTGCTTACAGAGGAAAGTGAAGTGGACAGAGAAATAAGGGAACGGCTAGCTCACCTTGCAAGAGGCAGTCAGGATGGCCGATGAATACACGGATGCCCGGAAGCCAGAACGACCTCCCCTCAAACCCCAACTACTTTGGGTCGAGGCCCCAACACAACCACCAGGAGGGAGCCGTCAACCACCCCAGGGACCTGCAGCAGCGGGCTATCAACCGCCACAGACTACTAGACCTCGCTGTTTCCGATGCAAGCAAGTGGGACACTACCGTAGGGACTGCCCGCTGGAACAACCCTGACCTAACTGGAAACGTCCGTCAGATGCCAGCACCAGGGCAGCAGTCCACTCACTCGATTACCCGGTTCCAACTACTGGGGAGGCCCGGGAGTTATCTGGAGAAGAACCCCTGGGGTTACTTCATGAAGCCAATCCAGTACAGGCGGCCAGTGAGGATAACTGACAACACCACCGTCAACTGGTGATGGTTAATGGCCAAACTGCCCAAGGCCTCCGGGATACAGGGGCCACCATCACGCTGATTCAGAGACATTTGCTCAATAACAGCAAGGAGCTGACAGGCAAATATATTGCTGTTTGGGTGGCAGGGGGAGCCGTCTATAGAATCCCCACTGCCCAGGTTAATTTGGATTGGGGTGTGTGGTCTGGAACAGTAAAGGTAGGGGACATGAAGGATTTGCCCGCTGATGTGATAATCAGCAATGATTTGGGTACTCTTACGTCTGCCTTTATGCCTACACCCAACCAGGAGCTGCACACTGTAATTACCAGAGCCCAGAGTTGTGCTGCACAAGGCAACTCACAAAATCCAGGGACCCAGGTAATATCCACTTTCCCGACAGCGACAGTGGAGCCCCTATCCTGGGACACCCCGAAGGATTTTGGGAAAGAGGTAGCAGGAGACCCCACCCTACTAAAGTACTGAGAAAAATCAGTAACTGATCAAGGGGGACTGGATGGGGAGCAGTATGTATGGAAAGGTAGCAGATTGTATAGACTAACCGATTCTAGGACAAATGCCTCATGGCCCAAGCAGAAATGTCAGCTAGTCGTACCCCAAACGTAAAGGCAGGAGCTGTTGAGAATTGGGCATGGCATCCCCTTAGCTGGGCATACCGTGTAACCCAACATTTTTCCTGACCAGGAATCTCCAATGATGTCTGACAGTATTGTCAAACTTGTGAAGTATGCCAACGGGTGGGCAAGAGAGGTGACCACCCTAGGGCCAAAATGATCCCCATGCCCATAATTGAAGAACCCTTTAGTCGGGTAGTGGTGGATTTAATAGGGCCCCTGGCTCAACCTAGCTGCTCCGGTAAACGTTACATCCTGACCATAGTGGATTACGCCACTAGGTACCCCGAAGCGGTAGCGGTGCCCAATATTGAGACTAAAACAGTAGCAGATGCCCTGGTCAAGGTATTCTCAAGAGTAGGATTTCCCCGAGAAATTCTATCTAACCAGGGTACCCAATTCACAGCGTCTGTAACACATCAGCTATGGAAGATCTGTGGGATAAAACGCCTGATGAGCTCCCCATATCACCCCCAGACAAACGGTCTCTGTGAGCAATTTAATGGAACTCTGAAGCAAATGCTAAAGACGTTCACGGCCCCTTACAGAGACTGGGAAAGGTTCCTGCCTCACCTCCTCTTTCCCTATAGGGAGGCGCTGCAGGAATAGACGGGATTCTCGCCCTTCGAGCTGCTATACGGGAGGCAAGTGAGGGGACCCCTAGATCTAATTAAGGAGCATTGGGAGGGGGCCACAGAATAGACAGGAACCCCGGTGGTACCATATGTGCTGGAGTTGAGGAACCGAATGGAGGCATTGATGCAGATGGTACATGAGAACCTTCAGGCGGCCCAGCGGCGCCAGCGTGTATGGTATGAACGGAAGGCCCGACATTGTAGTTTTCAACTGGGACAGAAGGTTATGGTACTTAAACCGGTCCGGCATGACAAACTACAGGTTGCCTGGCAGGGACCATACCAGATTATTGGGAAGATATGTGACACTACGTACGCTGCCAGCTGTGAGAACGAGAATGTGAAGTGCACATTTCACATCAACATGCTCAAGGAGTACAAAGGGAGAGAGGAAGAAATGGCGGCCGTATGTGCCCCAGCATCTGAGGATATGGATAACTCCCCACTCCCCGTACCAAGACACAAGTTATGGCTTTTTTAGGGACAGCCGGTTACTATAGATGCTTTGTCTCTGACTATAGCGCCCTGGCTAAACCCTTGTCAGACCTGACGAAGAAAAACTTGCCCCGACAGGTCCTGTGGTCCCCGGAGTGTGAGACAGCTTTCCAAACCCTGAAGCAAGCTCTTGTAAATGCACCTGTTCTCGCCGCCCCTGATCCTAATAAACAATTTATCGTTCACACAGATGCTTCCATGTTTGGACTGGGGGCAGTGTTAAGCCAGGTCAGAGAGGATGGAGGGGAGCACCCAGTAGCCTATCTGAGCCAGAAACTATTGCCCAGGGAGGTCAGTTATGCAGCTATCAAAAAAGAGTGCCTAGCTCTCGTCTGGACACTGAAAAAACTGACACCTTATCGCTATGGCCATGCATTCACCCTCATCACCGACCACAATCCCCTAGTCTGGCTCAACCGGGTTGCAGGGGATAACGCCCGTCTTCTCAGGTGGAGTCTAGCCCTACAACCATACGACTTCACTATACACTACTGCAGCGTACTCAAGTTGTGTTTAGAAGTGTTTCTGGGCGATGTAGTGCAATGGACACTAACCTGGTACGGCTGACTCTCTGCAAGGGCAGGTGATGATAGAAAGTTTGTGACGCCAGTGCCAATTAGACGGTGGCACGCCGTTTGCTGATAGCAGGAATAAATGAGGAACCACGTGATGTTAAAACAGAACTCCAACTTTAGTAGTTTTCATATAGGGACATTTACGGAAGCGCAGTTCCTTTGCATACAGTTGATTTTACAATACGGTCGATGCAGGCAATACAGATTAAGCAAGGCAACTTCAGAGTGTGAAACACAGGACTTGCAGTACAGGAGCTTGCACTCTAATCCTGACTGATCCTGGAACATAGAAATTCTTCTCCAAGGTCCAATGCCCTGTTCTGGCGTATATCCTTGGGTTTTATTCTTATTAAAGTACCTCCTCTGTAGACTTAAGTACCTCTTGCTTTCCTTGACTTGCCTCTGTCCCTCTCAGCTTCCTCCAGCTCTAGAAACTTCTGAACTCTAGACTCCAGACTGACTGACTTTCCCTTCCTTGACTGGGCCTTATATAAACTAGGGCTCCCTAGCTCCCTCTAGTGACTAAGAGCTGGAATGACACCCCTAGCAGGCCTCTACATGCAAGTTTCATAGTAACAGGGAAATACATAGCATTACATTACATGACATTTTATAAAACTGACATATACCAACTTCCCCATAATTAAGGAGGGACGACAGCACACCAAGTGACCTTTGGTAGTGACGGGTATTACAGTCCCCGTACTCTAGATACCCCACTGCTTTAAGCTGAGTACGACCTCGTACTCCATCAGGGCTCGCCCAACTGGAATCTCTACTTGAAACAGAAAAAGAGACATGCAGGCATACATATATGTAATTCATCTGCATTTACATTCAGATCAGGTCCAATTGATAAAGGTGCAGGGTGGTGACAAGGGGCGTCGTTCTCTTCTTCTCAGGATAATGAATGGAACTGGGGCGCTGACCTGGCACAGCATAACATTATAACCAGGATAGTCCATGACAATGAATAAGTCCATAATAGAACAGTAAAATAGATAAAACAGTATAATAACGGAACTACCCAGGGGTTTCCTGTGGGTGTAGTACAGGCAAGGGCTCACGTGGGGGAGTCCATTCTTGCGCACAAATGTCCAACAAGGTATTACCAGTAGCAACGGTTTGGGAGGAGACACCACCAGAATAGTCAAAGTCTCCTAAACGGACTGGCGGGCGTCCCCTGGTCATCCGGGTAGACCTTCTCAATACAGGGGTCTCCTCTTCCCTTAGCAACGAGGTAGAAGAGAGAGGAGCAACAGGAGGGTCTCCATCCGTGAGACCTTGGTCAGGAACAACTGGAACAACAGGAACAACTGGAACAACAATATCCACGAGAGGGAGAACTGGGTCCGGGGTATCCTGAACCGGCTCTTCTGGAGGTGAAGAGACAGTAGGTGCCGGAACAGGCACCAGCAAGTTCAACCATGGTGTCAGAAGCCAATGCATGGGATCAGCGTCATACCTTAGATCACTGACAGCCTGCATAGGATCCTCGGGCTGTATTGCTGACTCTGACACAGGGAATTCAGATCCAGAACTCTAGGCACTGGGTTCTGGTGTCAGGCAGAGCTTTAACCGGTTTCGGTGTACAATTTGGGATCCCTTGCCCTCCCGGGTGATCTCATAAGTATGAGTCCCAACATTTGGGATTGCAGTGACAACATAGGGACTTTGTTCCCATTTACTGTCCAGTTTACTTGTACGACGGTTATTCTTTAACCATACCACGGCCCCTATGGTCAGGGGTTCTGCCTGGGCTGCCTGATCATAGTCTCTCTGCTGTCGGTCTCTAGCAAAGTCCATACGTTCCTGAACAATGGCTTTGGCTGCATTCAATCGCCTTTGGTGCTCAGCAACCCAGTCGGTGTTAGGTAATGGGTTAATGCAATCAGGTACGTGTATATCCAATGAATGATCAGCAGGCAATGTCCCTTGGCGCCCAAACATCAAGTAAAAAGGGGTATACCCAGTGGAACAATGTATGGTATGATTGTACGTGTACATGAGCTGTGGCAACAGATTAGGCCAATCTCCACTGTTTTCAGGAGGCACGGCCCTCAGCATCTCTATCAAGGTCTGATTCATTTTTTCACATAATCCATTACCTTGAGGATGGTAGGCCGTTGTCCGGATCTTCTTACAGTTGTGTAAGCGGCACAGTTCATGGAACAGATGGGACTCAAAAGCAGGTCCATGATCGGTGAGGATCTTTTCTGGGCATCCGTAGGGCAGGAGGAAGTGCTTCCAGAACAGTTCGGCTGTAGTCTTGGCTGTCTGGTCTCTCACAGGCACCGCTACAACAAACTTAGTGAAATGGTCAATGATAGTCATGGCATAAGCATACCCTGAGCGACTAGGCTCCAGTTTCACATGGTCGATGGCAACAAGTTCAAGAGGACGGGTACTTACAATGGGTCTCAGTGGTGCCCTCTGATCATGGTGCTCACTTCGTTTCAAGGCACAGGCTACACACTCTCGACACCACTTCTCCATGTCTTCTCTCATGCCCACCCAGTAAAACCGCTGGCGGATAGTAGCCTCAGTCTTTTCACCCCAAAGTGACCGGATTGATTGTGGTACATCTCCAACACCATACCTGCATCTCGTCGGGGTATGAGAATCTGGTGTACTCTTTCGTTGGACACTGGGTCTAGGCTTCTCCGTAGCAATAAGCCCTTTTGTATGAAGAGTTGATGGCATTGTCTCCACAGTTTGATGAGCTCAGGATCTGCACTCTTACGCCGAATCCTCTCAGGGGCTCTGCCACTAGTAATGAAGTCCAACAACTCACCCAGCACTCTACTTTCAGACTGTAGTTTCACCCACCTTTCTTCTTTAGGAACAGGCCTACTGGAGGGTGAAGGAACTGCAGCTCTGCCATGGGTAGCTCGAGCCTGGTCCTGTTGAGCAAATTTGTTATAGAAAGCCGGCATCTCTACATCTTCCCAAGCATCTCGCACATCATCAGGAGCTGTCTCTGTGGGAAGCCTGGATAAAGCATCAGCATTATCATTAGTGCGTCCAGCACGATACTTTACAGAGAAATCATAGTTGGCAAGGCGAGAGGCCCATCTCTGCTCCAAGGCCCCTAATTTAGCTGTATTTAGATGTGCTAGAGGGTTATTGTCCGTGAATGCAATGAACGGGGTGGCGGCTAGATAATCCTTGAATTTCTCTGTCACCGCCCACACTAATGCCAGGAACTCTAGTTTGAAGGAACTATAATTCTGGTCATTTTTCTCAGCTCCTTTCAGGGAGCGGCTTGCATATGCTATCACTCTTTCTTTTCCCTCTTGGATTTGGGCTAACACAGCTCCCAGGCCTCGCTTGCTAGCATCGGTATAAAGATGGAAAGGCTTGCTATAATCTGGATAACCTAACACTGGAGGCTCGGTCAGTTTCTTTTTTAGCAATTGGAACGCTATCTCTCTTTCCTCATTCCACTCAATGGGCACAGGAGTTCTAGGACTTTTCTTGGTTTGCCCCCTCAAGAGCTCCTGGATAGGATCAGCTATTTGAGCAAAATGGGGGATAAAACGTCTATAGTAGCCGGCAAAACCAAGGAAACCCCTCACTTCCTTGACAGTAGTAGGAACCGGCCAATTACGGACAGCCGCTAACTTATCAGGGTCAGGTTGCACGCCCTCTCTACTTACTACATGCCCCAGGTATCTTACTGCAGGTTTGAGCAGGTGACATTTGGATGGCTTTACCTTCAAGCCATATTTGATAAGGATTTCAAATACTTCTGCTAAATGTTTCAGATGGTCTTCATATGTTTTTGAGTACACAATGACGTCATCTAGATACAGCAGCACTGTTTCGAAGTTTTTGTGACCCAAACACCGCTCCATTAGTCTCTGGAAAGTTCCTGGGGCATTACATAGCCCGAACGGCATACAATTGAATTCGAACAGGCCCATGGGAGTGGTGAAAGCAGTCTTTTCCCTATCTGCAGGGGCCATGGGTACTTGCCAGTAGCCACTGGTCAAGTCCAATGTGGAGAAATAGGCAGAGGAGCCCAGAGCAGTTAGTGACTCCTCAATGCGGGGCAGTGGGTATGCATCCTTGTGGGTTATTTGATTAATTTTCCTATAATCCACACAGAAACGGACACCACCGTCCTTCTTCTTTACAAGGACCAGGGGTGCAGCCCACGGACTACGGCTGTCCCGGATTACATTAGAGTCTTTCATCTCTTGGATCATTTCTTTTACAGTCTGATATGAAGTAGGTGGTAAGGGTCTGTACCTCTCCTTGATAGGAGGATGAGAGCCAGTAGTTATGGTGTGTTGTATGGCACTCACCTCCCCATAATCAGTAGCATGCTTACTGAACGCCTGGTGGTGCTCTTTGACCAGCTGTAGGATCCCTTCTTGTTGATGTTGGGGGGTAGTCTCGTCCCCCACATGGAGCTCTTCCCACCAGGGCACTTGTGGCTGGGTCACCGGCGAACATCCGCTGTTTGCAGCTGGCGGCTTTTCTGTCACTGGAAGACGAATGATGTCTTGGAAGGACACCTGGGACAGCTGGGCAACACGGCAATGCTTAGTAAGCGCAACAGGATGATTACTCAGGTTAATCAGACGGACAGGTACTTTACCTTGGGAGACGTTCACCAGGCACTTGGCAGCTCTCACATAAGGATAATCCTCCATCTGGATTGGTTCCACCAGGGCTGGATAATCTCGGCCTTCGACTCCCAGGACAGCACGACACCATAAAAGAGTTTGAGAATTAGGAGGCAAAGTCACAGGCTTAATATCACTAATCCTGGCAGTACAAATTTCTCCTTTCCCATTAGCAAACCTCTGCTGGGCACTTAACACAGTAATAGTCTTTTGAATCACCCTCCTGGATGCAGAGGAAGCAGTGGGCAAAGTCTGATGTAATACAGCAAGTATTTCTGAATAACAGTTTTTGAAGACATTGGTGCCTAGAATGACAGGATGTCCTCCTCTGTCACCGGCTTGTACTACGATCACTCCCTGCTGAGGCAGGGTTACTTCTCCCACCTGCAGGGTGGGTTCCCAGTATCCATGAACCTTTACTGGTTTGCCATTGCTGGCGATAATCTCCACCCAGGATTCAGGCGGCTGGGTCAATTGGTTGGTGTCCCAGAACCTTTCAAAGGCGGGCAGCTGAATAGTAGTGACCTGAGACCCAGTATCTAATAGGGCTTCAAAGGGGACCCCGTTGATCTCTATATTGATTTTAGGATGGGATCCTACATACCGCGGCATCCAATTTGGATCATCTGGACCTAGTGTTCTACCTCCCGAGGGGTGGTCCTCAGCCTCAGGGGTTGCCCGTTTAACTGCCAGCACGTGGATTCTGTATGTCCCAGCTTTTTGCAGTATGTACACACGAGCCGCTTACGATCTCTATTACGCCTCCCAGGATCCCTGGGGTGAGTCTCTTGGTAAGGAGGTGGGAACGGCCTAGGAGGTGACAGGAATTCTTCTTCTGTCATTATGGGTTTTTCCCATTCCTCTATTTTTCTGCACACTTTCTCTAGACTTTTAGTGAGGTGATTTACTTGCTCTGTTAGCATGGCAATAGTATCAGTAGCTGACACTTGAACAGCTTGGCCGGCCTCAGCTCGGTTAGTGACAAGCGGTTTTGGCCTGCAGGCTGATGACTCAGATAGGGTGCTCAACTCAGGAGATACTGTGGACCCCAGAATTTTTATAGCCAGTTCTTTAAAGCCCAGAAAGGCACTGTTAGGGTGCTGGGCGGACAGCATCTTTAACTGGGTCCTTATTTGTTCACTAGACACCCCGTTGATAAATTGTTCCCTCAGGGTCTGGTCCTGGTTATCAGCCTCTTTGGGATCTATCTGAATTACAGCCCCTAAAGCCTCCTGAAGTGATAGGGCATAGTCACGGAGGGACTCACTGGACTTCTGTCTCTTGCCAAAGAAGTGCATCTTTATCTCTGAGGCAGTCCTAGTTTCAAAAGTGGCTCTGAGGCGTGTGAAGATCTGTTCTAAAGTACTCCGCTCAGTAGCAGGCCAGGATAACACTTCCCTGCGGGCAGCTCCCTCCAGTTGCGCCAGCATGATTTCCATTTGCTGGTCGGCATTTATAGGGTATAATCGGAATAGTGCCAGCAACTTTTCTTTAAAGTCCCTTAGGGTATGGGTCTCTCCCCTGTAGCGGGGAAACCATGGGGCCCCGAAATAGTAAGGCATGGTAAAGGGCATCATGCTGGGGGCCGTAGGATGATCAGGAGCCGCAAGCTCTCCTGGGGCCGGCTGCTCAGGCACTCCCGGTTCTGACATGGTAGTCTATTGAGAGGTGGCCGTTGGCGACTAAAGGGGCCGGAACACTCCCCTTCCCTCCGGTTACAAGTGCTTACCGGTATCGCCGGGCTTGCGCAGGCCAAGTCTCGCGAGATTCCGGACGTCCTGAGAACGCGGTGACGCAGGAGAAGCAGGGCCGCGGCGGTGCGATGATGAAGAGGGGCGGGATTCTCTGTGTCTTTGCAGGGATCCGCCCACGAAGTCCTCAGCAGCGCGGGAAACTTTATTCCAGGCGGCCGGTGGCCATCTTTAGCAAAATCCGCTGTCTATTCACTGACAGCAAGCAGGATGATGAAAAGTCCATAAAACCACACTCCAATGTGGCGATTTTCTTCCTCTGGGTAGCGCAACACTGCACAGCGCTTTTTAGGGGTTTTTGGTACACTTTGGGTATGATTTTCAGTCCACAAATTTCACTTGAATAAAACAGGCAAATTGTCACTTTGGTCGCAGGGCAACTGTATAAGGCACAAAGTTCACGCTTCTTGCACTAGAAAGCGTGCGTATCCTGTTCGTGACGCCAAAAGAGAGGTGCAGCGTACTCAAGTTGTGTTTAGAAGTGTTTCTGGGCGATGTAGTGCAATGGACACTAACCTGGTACGGCTGACTCTCTGCAAGGGCAGGTGATGATAGAAAGTTCGTGACGCCAGTGCCAATTAGACGGTGGCACGCCGTTTGCTGATAGCAGGAATAAATGAGGAACCACGTGATGTTAAAACAGAACTCCAACTTTAGTAGTTTTCATATAGGGACATTTACGGAAGCGCAGTTCCTTTGCATACAGTTGATTTTACAATACGGTCGATGCAGGCAATACAGATTAAGCAAGGCAACTTCAGAGTGTGAAACACAGGACTTGCAGTACAGGAGCTTGCACTCTAATCCTGACTGATCCTGGAACATAGAAATTATTCTCCAAGGTCCAATGCCCTGTTCTGGCGTATATCCTTGGGTTTTATTCTTATTAAAGTACCTCCTCTGTAGACTTAAGTACCTCTTGCTTTCCTTGACTTGCCTCTGTCCCTCTCAGCTTCCTCCAGCTCTAGAAACTTCTGAACTCTAGACTCCAGACTGACTGACTTTCCCTTCCTTGACTGGGCCTTATATAAACTAGGGCTCCCTAGCTCCCTCTAGTGACTAAGAGCTGGAATGACACCCCTAGCAGGCCTCTACATGCAAGTTTCATAGTAACAGGGAAATACATAGCATTACATTACATGACATTTTATAAAACTGACATATACCAACTTCCCCATAATTAAGGAGGGACGACAGCACACCAAGTGACCTTTGGTAGTGACGGGTATTACAGTCCCCGTACACTACACTACCGGCCTGGCAAGTTGAACGGGAATGCGAATAGCCTGTCTAGGCAAACGGAGTTGGTAGCTTAAGTATCTCAGGGGCTACCCAGACAGCCCCAAGTCGACCTGAAAAGGGTCCATCTGTGTCTGCCGGAGCTGTCAGCAAGGAGGGAGCAGTGTGAAGGAAAGCCCTTTATTATGCCCTCCATCATGAACACTGTTCACTTGTTCACATGGGGAGGGGGGTTGGCTTATGTTGTCACTCAATTATCTCCCAGGATACTGGGGGAGGAGTTATGTGCACTGTATAAACTTGATGTGTGTGTGTCAATAAAGTTCAGTTCATGATTTACCCAGCAATAGGCCTCAGCTGATGTGTGGGATGATTTCATGCCTGAGGGAGTACGCCTGACAGGATTATTTACGACCCGTGACGGTGGGAGTTGACCAGACCGTCACGATTAGTATTTGGAACTGCACCAGAGGAAAGCGGTTGAACATAAAGGCATTCAATTTTATTGAATACACTGTATTCCCATGGGTATATGGTTCAATCTCCCTTTTCTCGTCCTCCTCCTCCATCATATCAATATGCTTATTAGGCTGCCCTCGCTCCTAATGTTTTAGAGGGTCAGCTCAGCAGCAGGTCCTCACCCATAATGTTTTTGAGGGTCACCAGCAGGCCCTCGCCCATAATGTTTTTGAGGGTCACCAGCAGGCCCTCACCCATAATTTTTTAGAGGGTCAGCTCAGCAGCAGGTCCTCGCCCCTAATGTTTTAAAAGGTCAGATCAGCAGCAGGCACTCGCCCCTAATGTTTTAGAGGGTTAGCTCAGCAGCAGACCCTCACCCCCAAAGTTTTAGATGGTCACATCAGCAGCAGGCCCTCGCCGCTTATGTTTTAGATGGTCAGCTCAGCAGCAAGCTCTCGCCCCTAATGTTTTAGAAGGTTAGATCAGCAGGTGCTTGCTCCAATGGTTTTTGAGGGGTCACCAGCAGGCCATCAATCATAATTTTTCAAGGGTGTGTATGATGCCCTCCTTTATGTGTAATAAAGGGTGTATTGTAGTGCCGGTTCCTTGTAATTTTTGGCAGCCCTTTCACTTAGTGCATAGGCTTTATGAGTGTAGGAGTCCCACTACCTGAACAATTGTACCACAATATGAATGAGGCCCTCATTTATGTGATATACAGGTTGTATCGGAGTGTGTCTTCTTTGTAATTTTTGGCAGCACTTGCACTATATATACAGGAAAGAATGTCTCTAACAATTTTTCCTCTGAGATCGATTTTATCTTCGGTTTTGTGCATATTATTGTCAGTCTGTAAAATTGGCGTCTTCATAATATTACTCACATTTCTCCCCCCATGTCACATTTCTCCTCCCCCATGTCACATTTCTCCCCCATGTCATATTTCTCCCCCCCATGTCATATTTCTCCCCCTCCATGTCACATTTCTCCGCCTCCATGTCACATTTCTCCCCCATGTCACATTTCTCCCCCCATGTCACATTTCTCCCACCCATGTCACATTTCTCCCCCTCCAATCCATCCATGTCACATTTCTCCCCCTCCATCCATGTCACATTTCTCCCCCTCCAATCCATTCATGTCACGTTTCTCCCCCTCCATCATGTCCATTTAACCACACACACCCATGTGACATTTCTCCCCCCTCAAAGCTCAATGATCATCTACCAGTGCCACCGGCAGTCGGCAGTCCATCTGGTCTGGGCCTGGCTGTGTGAGTCACTGTCTGTCACTGTCACAGACTCACACAGTCACCAACAGCTCTGCTCCAGTCTTCAGGCCTCCGCTCCAGTTGCTACCGCCCACCGCCACGGCGTCACTCGCCAGTCACACCCCCCTTGACCCCGTGACCGTGTTGCTGTGCTGTGTGCTCTGTGAGTCAGAGCCAGGGCCGCACGGCACACACGCAGGCTGGGGCGGGCGGCCGGTGGCGCAAGTTCGCCTGTTGTTTATTAAAAAATGTATATATATTTTCCACCCCTAGTGAATAGTGAATTGTATATATGAAAAAACTAAGCAATCCTATGCTATTGTTTTGATGGTTTAGTTTTTACAGTGTTCAATACATAGTAATAATGACATTTTTCATTTTATTCTGTGGGTCAGGATGATTATGGATGTGCCAAATTTGTATAGTTTTTTTTATGTTTTAATACTTTTAACCCTGTCACCACCAGATGCGACTGGACATTTTGCACCTCTGGTAGCCAGGGCAATTTTCAGTTTTCACATGTACAAATGAAAAAATCATACAAATCCCCCATACCAATATATTTTGTGAAAGTGAACAGCCGGCAGAATGTCACTCAGCATTTTGTACTTTTAGACACCTTCATGCAACTTTGTGTTAGTCTAATGTTTCATAAAAATTGCCAAAAAAATTGATATATTAAAAAAGCGTGACTCAAGCAGAATTAATATGGACCACAACTTTTAAAAGTAAACTATCATCATGTGCACAGTTTATACATACCACATAAACCTCATTCACATGTCAGTGTTCCACGGACAATACACGTCCCAATTCATTTTAGGGCTCATGCACACAAACGTTTTTTGCGTTCAGTATATTGGCCGCAAAAAAAACTAAAGTGTCTCTGTGTGCATTTCGTGTCTGTATTTCCGTTTTTCCATTCCGTTAAACGATAAAACGTGTCTAGAGTTGAGCTGACACCTGGATGTTCGGGTTCGAACGAATATCACAAAAAAGTTTGTGTTCGGGACCCGAACTTGGCCCCGAACCCGAACCCCATTGAAGTCAATGGCGACCCGAACTTTGAAGCAACTTTGGAGCACTAAAATGGCTCTAAAAAAAGTCATGGAAAGGGCTGAAAATGGCAGCGAAATGTGGTTAAGAACATGGCAAGTGCTCTGCAAACAAATGTGGATAGTGAAATGACTTAAAATAACAATACCTTAAGGACACAGACATATTTCACCCTAAAGGGAACCTGTCATGTGGATATTTGATTATAATCTAACTAATTATATACAATCATTAACTACTAAAAAGTACCTTAGATGTATTCACTTACTGGTGTGACAGATGGTTACCTCATAATATACACACAAAGATGCCACATGACGCATGCTAATGAGCTGATTTGAGTCCAGCGTGATGTTGTCACGAGGGTGTCAAGAGCCACGTCTGACTCTGTTATACCCGGGGTCAGGAAGTCGCAGCGGGTGGCTGCGCGTTCGATGTACAAAGACAGTGCTGTTTCGTAATGGTAGCTTTCTGGGTTTGCCTTGCAATCCTTTTTGGCTCACTCAGGGATCCGCAGCTTCTCCTCCTCAGCTGTTTCTTGTCCAGCAATCCCAACCTCCTTATATTCCCATCTCCCACTTCTCTGGTTGCCAGATATAGAGCTTCCTGCCTGGACTTCTATACTGACCCACTGGAGCTGTGTAGCTGTGTAGCTGTGTTCCCTGGTTGTTGTTCCAGAGTGTTACCCTCCGGATCCCTGTTGGGCCTTGGTGGTCTGCTGTTGTCGCCCACCTGGGATTATATGTTTGTCTGTATTGTCTGTCCTCTCCTTGGTGTTTTCCTCTTAGTGTCAGTGGTGCGGACTAGTGATCCCACCGCCCTGTTCACTACACAGGGCTCATCTTAGGGAAAGCCAGGGTTTAGGCACGTGATCGGCGTACGGGTGAGGAACCCGTCTAGGGACGTCAGGGCAGTCAGGTGCCAGCCGCAAGGTGAGTCAGGGGTCACCACTTTTCCCTCTCCCTTGGACAGGGCCTTCCCATTTCCCTCCCTTTGCGTGACGCCGGTCATTACAGATGTCATTGAGTCCAGCGTTTATTTAATTCAGAGATATAGCCACTCCCATTCCCACCTGCTGCTGATTCATATGGAAAAAAACTGTCAATCAGCAGCAGGTAGGCGGGGAGAGTCAGGAGCTCATAAATATTCATGACTCATCATTATGAGCTGGAGCTTTTCAATACAAGATGTTGGCAGATTGACTGGGTCAAATAAAGAAAGTGACCAAGCATTTTGCTAAGAGAATCAGTCACTTATTTATGTTGCCCTTAGTTAGGACACCATAAAACTGGTGACAGGTTCCTTTTAAGGACCAGGCCATTTTTTGCAAATCTGACCAGTGTCACTTTATGTGTGAATAACTTTAAATCGCTTTGACTTATCCAGGCCATTCTGAGATATTTTTTTCTTCACATATTGTACTTCATGACACTGGTAAAATGGAGTAAAAAAAAAATCATTTTTATTTATCAAAAAAATACCAAATTTGCAAAAATTAGCAAATTTCCACGTTTCAATTTCTCTACTTCTATAATACATAGTAATACCTACAAAAATAGTTATTACTTTACATTCCCCATATGTCTACTTCATGTTAGGATCATTTTGGGAATGACATTTTATTTTTGGGGGACGTTACAAGGCTTAGAAGTTTAGAAGCAAATCTTCAAATTTCTCAGAAACTTTCAAAAACCAACTTATAAGGACCAGTTCAGGTCTGAAGTCACTTTGTGAGGCTTACATAATAGAAACCACCCAAAAATGACCCCATTCTAGAAACTACACCCCTCAACTGATTTTACAAACTTTGTTAACCCTTTAGGTGTTCCACAAGATCTAATGAAAAATAGAGATACAATTTCAAAATTTCACTTTTTTGGCAGATTTTCCATTTTAATATTTTTTTTTCCAGTTACAAAGCAAGGGTTAACAGCCAAACAAAACCTAATATTTATGGCTCTGATTCTGTAGTTTACAGAAACACCCCATATATGGTCGTAAACCGCTGTACGGGCACACAACAAGGCACAGAAGGAAAGAAATGCCATACGGTTTTTGGAAGGCAGATTTTGCTGGACTGTTTTTTTGACACCATGTCCCATTTGAAGCCCCCCTGATGCACCCCTAGAGTAGAAATGCAGTAAGCCGGATTGGAGCAGATGCACACTGGCGCAATATTAATAGTTCTTAGTTCGTGACGCCAATTGCAGCTTGCGCAGGTACTGTAGCAGGGCCCTTTAAGATGTAATAGCTCACGTACCAGGTGAGGAATGAGGGCGATAATGTCTCTGTATAGTAGGTATAGTAGTGTCAATGGTGTCTCCTACCTTGGTACGGCTGGACTCCTGGATCCTGGCTCACATGCAATAAATTGAGTGCTGCTAGTAGGAGTAATTGAGGAATGAATGTAATCCAGACAGGAAATATAATCCAACTCGTCTTTACTTAATGGGTGCAGCATAAATCCATACAAGTTACAGCAATAGTGCTTTAGGTCCCAGCAGGTATTGGCAATATGTGGCAGGAATCAATATCTATTCTGCTTCTATTCATATGCCTAGTAGATCTGGCAGGTATTTATCTTCTGCTCTGTCCGTGGTCTGCTTGGTGTGGGCCTGACTAGCTGAAGGAGGAATTTGGCTTCTCCTGGTTTTTGGATTAAACACTCACAGTTCTGCTTGCAGGGAATGGCTTCCTGGGTATCTGTAGATCTGGAGGTGGCTGCTTGCTTGTCAACTAGCTGAGGAAGATGACTCAGGCTAGGAAGAGGGATCCTGGGGCCTCAGCCGAGGCTTGGATCCTAGGTTGGGATCCCTGTTTCTGGGAGCTCCTACCAACACAGCCTTCCCCAAGAGGGGGGCTGGTGCACACTGGATCTAACTGGTTTCTTCCCTCTCTATGAGGCAGGATGTGGGACATTCCACCCCTCCTCAAAGAGGGGGAAGCTAGGTTGGAATGAACTATTCCAATCTAGCAATACTAAACTGGCTAAGATCCTGTTACATACTGCTGCCACCTGCTAGTGTACATAGAAATTACAGCAAATACATAATACAGGCCTGGAAAGTAGTTATGATGAAAATGCACAGTTAAATCACACCTGATGACAATACATAAACACCTAACATGTTGTAGCAGGGGGAAAGAGTTTAGTGACATACTCTGGAATGTTACATACCCCTTTACTTTAAGATAAGCCGTCCTCGGCGCAAGACAGGCGGGTGAGGAGTAAGCTCTGGGTACCCAATAAAATACAGAGTTCTGCATGAATATACATATAAGACATTACATAGACAAAACATGAAACGGTTTTCTCGAGGTTCCTGCCCGCTAGAGTAAGGTGTCCAACACACAGTTTCCTTCTCTTGGTATAACCAGGTAACCTAATACTGCACAAAGCAAAACCTTTACTGACTGACTTTGTATGTTCTGGATCCTTTAAACATCAAAGAAAGCATGGGGGTGTCTTTACTCCGTAATCCCGCCATTATGTAATGGAATGCCCGCAAATGAAAGGGTGGCTTTATCCTGTATTCCCTTCCCTGCACCATAGCCTGAAGAAATTTGGCTTAAAGCACAATCACTATGATGACTAAGAGGAAGCTAAAGTTGTGGCTCTAAGGTTTGAGGCGCCTTACCTTAGGCAAAAGCTCAGAAGGGGAGGTATTCGTCGTCTTCGTGTCTTCTGGCTAGTCAGAGGAGGAGGGCAGTACGTTCTCATGGATCTCCTGCAAATGAGACACCTCCGGATGGGAACAATCCGGAACATAAAACAAGCGGGAAGGAGCAGCCTAGGGCTTCTAACGATTCCTGAAGCAGCAGGGGTACCTGTGAAGTTACTGGATCTGTCTGGACTTACCACTTGGTATTACCCTGGGTACCTATGGGTATATATCACCGGGTGTAGGCCATTAGTATTCAGCGTCCGTATGAAGACAGTCCGTATAAAGGGGGGAGAGAACAAGAGCTGTAAAAAAGGCACACTTAAGTAAGTTGCTACATTTTTTGTTAAGTGCAATGGTTAAGTGCAATCATCATAAACAGTGCATAAAGTTCACATTGCGGCACCTAGGAGAGAATACACACAATGGGCATGTTATCTTAAATGGTGCATAACCTGTAACTGGAAAAATTAGTGCAAAAACATTATGCAAATATCAGTGTAATAAATACGCTCAAATATCACTTGAGTCCTTTTTCTTTAAATGCTTGACTGTGGACAGGAACAATAAGAGTTACTTGTAATCCACACAAGGTAGCGGGTAATTTGCACAATGGGTAGTTTTCCACACAGGAAAGTCTGGAAATCTTCCTCCTGGGTCCCATATTTGAGGAGGCAAAAGTTCTTCTTTAACCTGGGTGCTCTCAGCGGCTGTAATTCCTGCAGAAGCTTCATCTGCAATCTGCTGGTGGCTTTCTGTGGCAGAATTTGGAATTGCAGGATCACCTTTCTCTGGAAAATCCTCTGTAAGCCTTGGCTTTTTCCTGGCAGGTGACAGGTTCTCAGGATAGCAATAAAGGATAGGGCCTTGGTCTTTCATAGCAAGAAGCTCTGAATTCTGTGGTGATTCCGGAGTACATGGAGCAGTATCAGTGGATTCCTCCTTATCCTCACACACCTCAGGGCAGTGCTCCTGTTTGGTGGGTTCAGACTGTACAGTAACAGTAATAGTAGTAGGCCCAGAGATTTCTGCAGTGGCAGTGATAATAGTTACAGACTGGCTCTTTTCTGGCTCTGCTATAGTAGTCAGGGGCAACAGTGGTAAAATCCGCCTGGCAGATGATCTGCTGCTGCCTACAGGAGGGACTGGGAGTCTTCTTCGCTGTGGTTGCAGCGGTTGAAAGTCTCTAGGGGCATACCGAAAGATGATCTGTCATATATTATTGTCTGCCAAACTCCTATTAGCTAGAAATTGGAAGTCTACCTTAGTCCAATCCATGGAAAATGTCACTGATATGATTTCTACGCATGGTGTTTCTGAAAGGCTCATTGCTTATCGCGAAAACAACTTGTCCTCCTTCATGAAACATTGGGGACTTTGGCTAAGGCTACTTTCACACGAGCGTTCAGAGCGGATCCGTCTGATGTTTCATCAGACGGATCCGCTCCGATAATGCAGACGTTTGCATCCGTTCAGAACGGATCCGTCTGCATTATTACTTAGAAAATTTCCTAAGTCAGAAAGTAGCCTGAGCGGATCCGTTCAGACTTTACATTGAAAGTCAATGGGGAACGGATCCGCTTGAAGATTGAGCCATATGGTGTCATCTTCAAGCGGATCCGTCCCCATTGACTTCCATTATAAGTCTGGACGGATCCGCTCGCCTCCGCACGGCCAGGCGGACACCCAAACGCTGCAAGCAGCGTTCAGGTGTCCGCTCACTGAGCGGAGCGGAGGCTGAGCGCTGGCAGGCGGATGCATTCTCAGTGGATCCGCCTCCACTGAGAATGCATTAGGGCCAGACGGATGCGTTCGGGGCCGCTCGTGAGCCCCTTCAAACGGAGCGCACGAGCGGACACCCGAACGCTCGTGTGAAAGTAGCCTAACACTGTTTCCTATACCACACTCTGACAAACATTGATGTATAATCCATGGTTACACACTTGATACCGATGATCTGAAGAACTATTACATTGTTTTTGTTCTTGTTACGATGTTTACATGTTTGATCCTGAACTATGTATTTTTGATGCTATTTGTAACTTTCTTGTTACTTTTCAAAAAATACTACAAAATACAATAAACATCTAATGTTTAAAAAAAAAAAAGAAAGTCTCTAGGGGCAATGACAATGTCCACACGGCAGTCCTTCTCTGACTCCATTATGGCAGTAGTTAGAGGCATGATGTAGGTGGCTGCAGCTGCTGTGATGGAGCTTTGCTGACCTCTTGTGGCAGTTCCTGGTACTGCCTTGGTAGTGAGGCTGGTTAAATCTAGCGGGATCTCTGGGTGAAGGTGGCTTGGCCTGGGGCTGTCTCTTCTGGGCGGCGGAGTGGGAGCTCCGGCCGCCTCCGCCTCACCAGTAAGTGTCCTTGGCGGAGCAGGCCTAGGCCTGTTGGAGGTATCGGGACCCTCAGGGAGCGGTGCAGGGGCAAGTTCGGACCGGGCCTGGGCCTCAGGGAGCGCGTCTGCTCCTACCTGATGTCGCGGCCGGGCGGCCAGTTCCGGTGCCTCCTGGTGGTCATCGTGGTGTCCAATCGCCGTCTGCGGTGCAGGCTGGTCCATAGCCTGGGCGACTGTGCCGTCGGCGTCCTTCGCAGGAGCAGGCTTAGCGTCGGCGGCCATCTTGGTTTCCGGGTTGGTGGCCATCTTCTTTTCCGTCGTGGTGCATGCATGAAGTAAAGGTTGAGCCCAGAGGGAGGAGTCTGCACTCCCTTGGCTCGCATGGTAAAGTTCGTGGTGGGCAGCCTTTAGTTTTCCCGCTTCCAGGGGGGCGTATTCGGCAATTTCGCGCTCCTGAGAGGGCGTTCTTGTCTTTTCCCGCTTCTGAGAAGGAAGAAGAAGCGCTATTTTAACGAATATGGCAAATTAACTCTTGGAATGCTGGAGCACACGTTTAGCGCTTTCTGGCATAGCAATACAGCAATAAAGTCACTTTTCAGGGTCTTTGCACAAGCGGCAGCATTTGCAGTACTGTGAAACATGTGATCCGGTCCGTTTTAACACACAATTGGATCCGGTTCTGTTGGACAGGGGTGGCACACAATTCAATCCGATCCTGTTTGTGACGCCAAAATATGCAGTAAGCCGGATTGGGTCAGATGCACACTGGCGCAATATTAATAGTTCTTAGTTCGTGACGCCAATTGCAGCTTGCGCAGGTACTGTAGCAGGGCCCTTTAAGATGTAATAGCTCACGTACCAGGTGAGGAATGCCAGAGGGGGATAATGTCTCTGTATAGTAGGTATAGTAGTAACAACGGTGTCTCCTACCTTGGTACGGCTGGACTCCTGCATCCTGGCTCACATGCAATAAATTGAGTGCTGTTAGTAGGAGTAATTGAGGAATGAATGTAATCCAGACAGGAAATATAATCCAACTCGTCTTTACTTAATGGGTGCAGCATAAATCCATACAAGTTACAGCAATAGTCCTTTAGGTCCCAGCAGGTATTGGCAATATGTGGCAGGAATCAATATCTATTCTGCTTCTATTCATATGCCTAGTAGATCTGGCAGGTATTTATCTTCTGCTCTGTCCGTGGTCTGCTTGGTGTGGGCCTGACTAGCTGAAGGAGGAATTTGGCTTCTCCTGGTCTTTGGATTAAACACTCACAGTTCTGCTCGCAGGGAATGGCTTCCTGGAGATCTGTAGATCTGGAGGTGGCTGCTTGCTTGTCAACCAGCTGAGGAACATGACTCAGGCTGGGAAGAGGGATCCTGGGGCCTCAGCCGAGGCTTGGATCCTAGGTTAGGATCCCTGTTTCTGGGAGCTCCTACCAACACAGCCTTCCCCAAGAGGGGGGCTGGTGCACACTGGATCTAACTGGTTTCTTCCCTCTCTATGAGGCAGGATGTGGAAACATTCCACCCCTCCTCAAAGAGGGGGGAGCTAGGCAGTGGCGTAACTAGAGTGTTATGGGCCCCAGTGCAAACTTTGGATCGGGGCCCCCCATTTTTACAAAGAAGCGGCAGATTTTCTTACTAATGGCTCTTTCCCGTGCGGCTAGTCCGCTGCGTGAATGAGGGCCAAGCCCCATTCCGGACAGCAGAGACCCGGAGCAGTAACATGATTGATAACGCTCTTTGCCTCTGTGACCTTTTTACTACAAAATCACAGTGAGATACAGTTGTCGCCGTGATTTTGTAGCAAAACGATCATAGAGAGGCATGGAGCATTATCAATCATGTTAATGCTTCGTGTCTGCTGTCCAGAGCGTGGCTTGGCTCTCTTTCACACAGCAGATTAGCCACACGGGATCCGCTCGTGTTAAAGAGCCCTAAGCCCAATGCATGGCTAGACTCACCCAGTCCTAATAAAATCTGGTCCTACCTCATCCAGGGTGTCGCTGGCATCGGCGGGATGTCCGCTGGATCCAGAACAAGGTCCCTGTGGTGATAGAGAAAAAAAAGAATAATCACATAATCATAATCACAAGGAAGGGATGGTGACTGCCCCTGTGAAACTATCAGCAGGGGGCGCTGTGCTGGCCTGGTAGACTGAGCTATGCCAATGTATAGCAGGGTAATTTAGGACATTTCCCCTAAGTGCAACCACACAGTACTAATGCCCACCTTGTGGTCCCTTCACAAAAGTTATGTCCTTCTTGTGGCCCCTCACAGCAGTTATGCCCACCTTTGTTCCTGTCACAGTAGTTATGCCCAGATATGTGCCCCTCACAGTAGTTATGCCAAATATGTGCCCCCTAACAGTAGTTATGCCAAATATGTGCCCCTCACGGTATTTATGCCAGATATGTGCCCCCTCACAGTAGTTATGCCCAGATATGTGCCCCTCACAGTGGATATGCCCAGATATGTGCCCGCTCACAGTGGTTATGCCCAGATATGTGCCCGCTCACAGTAGTTATGCCAGATTATGTGCCCCTCACAGTAGTTATGACCAGATATGTGCCCCCCTACAGTGGTTATGCCAGATTATGTGCCCCTCACATTAAATATGCCCACACATGTGCCCCTCACAGTGGTTATGCCAGATTATGTCCCCCCCCTCACAGTAGTTATGCCTTCATATGTGCCCTCTCATAGTTATGCCTTTATATGTGCCCCCCTCACAATAGTTATGCCAGATATGTGCCCCCCTACAGTGGTTATGGCAGATTATGTGCCCCTCACATTAAATATGCCCACACATGTGCCCCTCACAGTGGTTATGCCAGATTATGTGCCCCCCTCACAGTAGTTGATATATGTGCCCCCTCATAGTTATGCCTTTATATGTGCCCCCCTCACAGTAGTTATGGCAGATTAGGTGCCCCCTCAGTAGAGATGCCCACTTTTGTGCCCCCTCACTCTAGTTGTGCCCATCAACCCCCCCTTCCCCTTTGCCCCCAGTCTGCAGTGTTAGGAAAAGAAAAAACAAACACATACTTACCCTCTTCCCTGATGTTGCGCTGCCACACTCACATTGCACTGCTGGCTGTACTGAAGGCAGTTTCCCGGGCCTTCAGAACTCCTCCCACAGCCAGCAGCGCGATGTGCGGCCAGCAGAGGGAGCGCTAGATCTCCTGCTTCACTGATGATCTGCAGACAGCTCGGCAGTGACAAGAACTGCCGGGCCGAGTGTATGTGAGTGAGTGCGCGCGTCCCCCCTCTTCCTCCTCCCCCCCTCTGCACAAACCTCCCCACCTTGCCTCATATTAAACATGTAATGGAGCGCCCTGACGGGGCCCGGCATTGTCACTGTACTTCATGCCGGGCCCCGTCACAGCGCTTCATTACATGTTAGTATAGCGGGCCCCCTCCCCCCGCCGGGCCCAGTCGCAGTCGCACTCCCTGCGACCGCGATCGTTACGCCCCTGGAGCTAGGTTGGAATGAACTATTCCAATCTAGCAATACTAAACTGGCTAAGATCCTTTTACATACTGCTGCCACCTGCTGGTGTACATATAAATTACAGCAAATACATAATACAGGCCTGGAAAGTACATATGATGAAAATGCACAGTTAAATCACACCTGATGACAATACATAAAGACCTAACATGTTGTAGCAGGGGTAAAGAGTTTAGTGACATACTCTGGGATGTTACAGAAACTCCAAAAAAGTGACCCCATTTTAGAAACTACACCCCTCAAGGTATTCAAAACTGGTTTTACAAACTTTGTTAACCCTTTAGGTGTTCCACAAGAATTTATGGGAAATAGAGATACAATTTCAAAATTTCACTTTTTTGGCAGATTTTCCATTTTAATAATTTTTTTCCAGTTACAAAGCAAGGCTTAACAGCCAAACAAAACTCAATATTTATGGCTCTGATTCTGTAGTTTACAGAAACACCCCATATGTGGTCGTAAACCGCTGTACGGGCACACGGCAGGGCGCAGAAGGAAAGGAATGCCATACGGTTTTTGGAAGGCAGATTTTGCTCGACTGGTTTTTTGACACCATGTCCCATTTGAAGCCCCACTGATGCACCCCTAGAGTAGAAACACAATAAAAGTGACCCCATTTTAGAAACTACAGGATAGGGTGGCAGTTTTGTTGGTACTAGTTTAGGGTACATAGGATTTTTGGTTGCTCTATATTACACTTTTTGTGAGGCAAGGTAACAAGAAATAGCTGTTTTGGCACAGTTTTTTTTTTGTTGTTATTTACAACATTTATCTGACAGGTTAGATCATGTGGTATTTTTATAGAGCATGGACGCGGCGATACCTAATATGTATACAATTTTTTTGTTTATGTAAGTTTTACACAATGATTTCATTTTTTAAACAAAAAAATAATGTTTTATTGTCTCCATAGTCTAAGAGCCATAGTTTTTTCAGTTTTTGGGTGATTATCTTAGGTAGGGTCTCATTTTTTGTGAGATGAGATGACAGTTTGATTGGCACTATTTTGGGGTGCATATGACTTTTTGATCGCTTGCTATTACACTTCCTGTGATGTAAAGTGACAAAAAATGGCTTTTTTTTTACACTTTTTTTTTTTTTTTTACGGTGTTCACCTGAGGGGTTAGGTCATGTGATATTTTTATAGAGCAAGTTATTACGGATGCGGCGATACCTAATTTGTATACTTTTTTTTTCATGTAAGTATTACACAATGATTTCATTTTTGAAACAAAAAAAATCATGTTTTAGTGTTTCCATAGTCTGAGAGCCATAGTTTTTTCAGTTTTTGGGCGATTATCGTGGGTAGGGTATGATTTTTGCGGGATGAGATGACGGTTTGATTGGCACTATTTTGGGGTGCGTGTGACTTTTTGATCGCTTGCTATTACACTTTTTGTGATATAAGGTGACAAAAAATGGCACCGCGGCGATACCTAATATGTATACTTTTTTTATTTATGTAAGTTTTACACAATAATATCATTTTTGAAACAAAAAAAAATTCATGTTTTAGTTATTTTTTGGGCCATTGTCTCATGTAGGGGCTCATTTTTTGCGGGATGAGGTGACGGTTTGATTGGTACTATTTTGGCGTACATACGACTTTTTTGATCACTTTTATTACCTTTTTTGGGAAGTAAGGTGGGCAAAATTTCAATTTCATAATAGTTTTTATTTTTTATGGCGTTCACCGTGCGCGGAAAGTAACATCACCGTTTTATAGATCAGGTCGTTACGGACGCGGTGATATCAAACATGTGTAGGGAATTTTATTTTTATTTTTAATCAGTGATAAATGTGTTTTTAAATTTTAACATTTTTTTCACTTTTAGCAGAAGTCCGGACAGCCTCTGATCAGCATCATGGACAGCCGAATGCCTGTGAAGGCGTCCGGTTGCCATGGTATCCCTCACTCGCTGCCACAGCAGAGCAGTGGGTGATGGGGAGGGAGCGGGCCCCCTCCCTCTCCCATCGGGGCTGAAAAGGCACAGCAGCCCCCGATGGGAGAGGGAGGGAGCTCCCTCCCTGTTAACCTCTTCCATACAGCGGTCCCTACGGACCTCAGCATGGAAGGGGTTAAACGCAGGCGTTTCAAGCAGAGTGTCATCAATGTGCTGACACTCTGCAAACCGCTCGGCCATCCTGAGAGAGGGGCGGGTGGATGATCGCGTGCCTGCCCGCCCCCCCCCCCCACAGCACCGCCCTGATGATCGCGGCCCTCCCGCCTGCACTGCCGCCCCGCACCCCCTTCCCCGCTGCGCCCGGCGGCACATAAGACAGAGGGGGGGGTTAAACATAAAATAAAGGCATTTGTTAAGTTTCTGATCCCCGTGGTCGATCAGAAACCTCCCGAGAGCGCTGAAAACCGCAGGTCTGAATTGACCTGCGGTTTGGAGCGATCGCCGATATGGGATGGTCACGGGACCCCCCTGGGCATTGACCCTGGGTGCCTGCTGATTGATTTCAGCAGGCACCGGGTTCCGATCACCGCCGGCCGAGCGGGGGTGATCGGAAATACATAAGACGTACCGGTACGCCCTGTGTCCTTAAGGACTCGGACATCAGTACGCCCTGATACGCCCTATGTCCGGAACAGGTTAAAATACGTAAAAGTAAAAATAGTAATCTTGATCTAGGAGGAGGCGTTCCATATGGAGTAGGAGGTTGAGGAGGCGATGGATGTGGCAGTGTAGGTGGAAGCGGCGGTGGAGGAGGATGTAGCCAACACTGGTTTTTGGTTTTGTTTTTTATTTTATTATTTATTTAGTTTTTGTTTAAATTTGGGTAGACCCCAAAACATTGGGAAATATAAAAAATAAAACAAAGAGAAAGTGCGCTGGAGTACAACAATGGCTGGGTGTGGCGGGTATACATGTCTATTCTGCACAAGGAACGGACAAGTCCTGTGGGATATCTGCCTGGTTCATTTTAATGAACGTGAGCTTGTCCACATTGGCTGTGGATAGGCGGCTGCGCTTGTCTGTGATAACCCCCTCCTGCTGTGCTAAACAAACGTTCAGACAATACACTGGCTGCAGGGCAGGCCAGCACCTCCAAGGCGTAAAGGGCAAGCTCAGGCCATGTACCCAATTTGGAGACCCAGAAGTTGAAGGGGGCAGACCAATCAGTCAGTACGTGTAGGCGTGTGCACACATACTGCTCAACCATGTCGCACGTCCACGTGACAGCCTTGATCCAATTGGATATCTTCCCTATCAACTATCGATGTTCTTTTATGCACCTACCATGGTAATCACGGGTAATGGGGAACCAGGGTTCCATGCCGGAGATGGAGCCTGAGAAAGGGATACCACATCCAAGAGAGGTCAATGGAGGAAATTAAATGTGATCGAGCGGAAATGTGGGACAAATTATTGAAGCCGAAGCTTCCAAGTAAAGGATGGAGGCGCGGGGCAATTACCCACTCCCAACGCGGGGAGGTAGTGACGATAAATAACAATACAGGACTCTTAAGATGCCCTGTTATTGGAATGATTAATAAAAGAGGAGAGGCCCTGCTGGCGCTCTGACGCTAAATAACTTCTGCCTGATCGCACGTCCCCATGACGTACACGATCCAATTGGATATCTTCTCTATCAACTTTCGATGTTCTTTTCTGCGCCTACCATGCTGATCACGGGTAGCAGGGAATCAGGTTTCCACGCCGGAGAGGTAGCGTGAGAAAGGGATACCACATCCAAGGAAGGTCAATGTCTGAAATGTGATAGAGCGGAAATGTGGGACAAGTTATTTAAGCGGAATGATCAAATAAAAGGAGGGGGCGCGTGTCAATTAACCGCCTCCCGACCGCCTAATGCAGGGATGCGTCCTGCGGGCGGCCGGGTTATTCCTTGTTGACGCTTCGGCGCGTCATCTCGCGAGACGCAAGATTTCCTGTGAACGTGCACTCACAGGAGCGCGCGTTCACAGGATCGGGAGGTAAACGAGTTGATCTACAGCCTGCCAGCGGCGATCATTCGCTGGCAGGCTGTAGATGCAATTTTTTTTTACATCAGAAAAGTATATCAGATGCTGTTTTGTTAACAGCGTCTGATATACCTGCTACCTGGTCCTCTGGTGGTCCCTTTTGCTTGGATCGACCACCAGAGGACACAGGCATCTCTGTAAGTAGCACCACACAACACTACACCCCCTCTGTCACTTATTAACCCATTATTAACCCCTGATCACCCCATATAAACTCCCTGATCACCCCCCTGTCATTGATCACCCCCCTGTAAGGCTCCATTCAGACGTCCGTATGTGTTTTGCGGATCCGCGGATCCGCAAAACACGGACACCGGCAATGTGCTTTCGGCATTTCGCGGATCCGCACATTGTCAGAACTATATAGAAAATGCCTTTTCTTGTCCTCAATTGCGGACAAGAATAGGACATGTTCTATATTTTTGCAGAACCGAAGTGCGGACCCGGAAGTGCAGATCCGCAATTCCGGATCCGAGCGGCACAAAGTCTGTCCCAATAGAAATGAATGGGTCCGCAATTCCGTTCCGCAAAATCCGGAACAGAATTGCGGACGTGTGAATGGGGCCTAAGGGTCCCTTATCACCGCCAGTTAGTTAGCCACTTATTAGGTAGTTAGCGCCCACCGCACCGCAGTCACTGATTAGTCGCTGATTAGCGTCATCGCTGTCGCTAATCAGCACTAGTACTATATAGTATCTGTAAGTGATCAAGACTGATCGCAATCAGATCTATATCAGTACATTAAGGTCACCTTAGGCTCTACAAAAAACGCAGTGTTCGCCCGATCAGGCCTGATCTTGTGCGCACACTTGAGTTCAGTCCGCCCCAACGCAGTGACAGAAATGTTTTTTTTCTGATCACTGCAAAAACACAGTAAAATCGCTGCGGTGCTATGAAGATCATTTTTGAGCTTTTTGGATCTTTAGTAGGGATTGCAGCTTCTTTTTTTTTTTGCACATTTTTTGGCAGAGATTTTTTCATCCACATTGATCGATGCGAATGAAGAAATCTGTGCCGTTGATTTTTTCTTTCAGCCCAGAGGCTGAACGGAAAAAAAAATCTCATTACCCGTATGCTCAATATAAGGCCTCATGCACACGACCGTACCGTTTTTTGCGGTCCGCAAACCGCGGATGCGCAAAAAACGGAAGGCGCCCTTGTTGACTTCCGCAATTTACGGAATGGGCGCCGGCAATATAAATGCCTATTCTTGTCCGCAAAGCGCGGACAAGAATAGGACATGTTACAGTCAAGTCCATAAATATTGGGACGTCGACACAATTCTAACATTTTTGGCTCTATACACAACCACAATGGATTTGAAATGAAACGAGCAAGATGTGCTTTAACTGCAGACTGTCAGCTTTAATTTGAGGGTATTTACATCCAAATCAGGTGAACGGTGTAGGAATTATAACAGTTTGCATATGTGCCTCCCACTTGTTAAGGGACCAAAAGTCAGAATAATAATCATAAATCAAACTTTCACTTTTTAATACTTGGTTGCAAATCCTTTGCAGTCAATTACAGCCTGAAGTCTGGAACGCATAGACATCACCAGACGCTGGGTTTCATCCCTGGTGATGCTCTGCCAGGCCTCTACTGCAACTGTCTTCAGTTGCTGCTTGTTCTTGGGGCATTTTCCCTTCAGTTTTGTCTTCAGCAAGTGAAATGCATGCTCAATCGGATTCAGGTCAGGCGATTGACTTGGCCGTTGCATAACATTCCACTTCTTTCCCTTAAAAAACTCTTTGGTTGCTTTTGCAATATGCTTTGGGTCATTGTCCATCTGCACTGTGAAGCGCCGTCCAATGAGGTCTGAAGCATTTGGCTGAATATGAGCAGATAATATTGCCCTAAACACTTCAGAATTCATCCTGCTGCTTTTGTCAGCAGTCACATCATCAATAAATACAAGAGAACAAGTTCCATTGGCAGCCATACATGCCCCACACCATGACACTGCCACCACCATGCTTCACTGATGAGGTGGTATGCTTAGGATCATGAGCAGTTCCTTTCCTTCTCCATACTCTTCTCTTCCCATCACTCTGGTACAAGTTGATCTTGGTCTCATCTGTCCATAGGATATTGTTCCAGAACTGTGAAGGCTTTTTAAGATGTTGTTTTGCAAACTCTAATCTGGCCTTCCTGTTTTTGAGGCCCACCAATGGTTTACATCTTGTGGTGAACCCTCTGTATTCACTCTGGTGAAGTCTTCTCTTGATTGTTGACTTTGACACACATACACCTACCTCCTGGAGAGTGTTCTTGATCTGGCCAACTGTTGTGAAGGGTGTTTTCTTCACCAGGGAAAGAATTCTTCGGTCATCCACCACAGTTGTTTTCCGTGGTCTTCCGGGTCTTTTGGTGTTGCTGAGCTCACTAATGCATTCCTTCTTTTTAAGGATGTTCCAAACAGTTGTTTGGGTCATGCCTAATGTTTTTGCGATCTCTCTGATGGGTTTGTTTTTTTCAGCCTAATGATGGCTTGCTTCACTGATAGTGACAGCTCTTTGGATCTCATCTTGAGAGTTGACAGCAACAGATTCCAAATGCAAATAGCAGACTTGAAATGAACTCTGGACCTTTTATCTGCTCATTGTAATTGGGATAATGAGGGAATAACACACACCTGGCCATGGAACAGCTGAGAAGCCAATTGTCCTATTACTTTTGGTCCCTTAACAAATGGGAGGCACATATACAAACTGTTGTAATTCCTACACCGTTCACCTGATTTGGATGTAAATACCCTCATATTAAAGCTAACAGTCTGCAGTTAAAGCACATCTTGTTCGTTTAATTTCAAATCCATTGTGGTGGTGTATAGAGCCAAAAATGTTAGAATTGTGTTGATGGCCCAATATTTATGGACCTGACTGTATATTTTTTTAGCGGGGCCGCGGAACGGAGCCACGGAGTGCTGTCCGCATCTTTTGCGGCCCCATTGAAATGAATGGGTCCGCATCCGAGCCGCCAAACGGCGGCTCGGATGCGGACCCAAACAACGGTCGTGTGCATGAGGCCTAAGGAGAATAGCAGAAACTCCTAATGCTGGCCATACATGTAATGATTGCGGAGACCCTCAAATGCCAGGGGAGTACAAACACCCCACAAATGACCCCATTTTGGAAAGAAGACACCCAAGGTATTCGCTGAGGGGCATATTGAGTCCATGAAAGATTGAACTTTTTGTCACAAGTTAGCGGAAAGGGAGACTTTGTGAGAAAAAAACTAAAAAAAAATCAATTTCCGCTAACTTGTGCAAAAAAAAAAAAATCTTCTATGAACTCGCCATGCCCCTTACGGAATACCTTGGGGTGTCTTCTTTCCAAAATGGAGTCACATGTGGTGTATTTATACTGCCCTGGCATTTTAGGGGCCCTAAAGCGTGAGAAGAAGTCTGGAATCCAAATGCCTAAAAATGCCCTCCTAAAATGTACTCGTTGGTCTTTCGGCCCCTTTGCGCATCTTGGATGCAAAAAAGTGTCACACATGTGGTATCGCCGTACTCAGGAGAAGTAGGGCAATGTGTTTTGGGGTTTCTTTTTACATATACCCATGCTGGGTGAGAGAAATATCTCTGTAAATTGACAACTTTGTATAAAAAAAATGGGAAAAGTTGTCATTTACAGAGATATTTCTCTCACCCAGCATGGGTATATGTAAAAATACACTCCAAAAAAACACATTGCCCTACTTCTCCTGAGTACGGCGATACCACATGTGTGACACTTTTTTGCAGCCTAGGTGCGTAAAGGGGCCGAAAGTCCAACGAGTACTTTTAGGCTTTACAGGGTTGCTCACAATTAGCCCCACCCAAAATATCAGAACAGTAAACACACCCCACAAATGACCCCATTTTGGAAAGTAGACACCCCAAGGTATTCACTGAGGGGCATAGTGAGTCCGTGGGAGATTTTTTATTTTTTTGCCAGAAGTTAGCAGAAATGGAAACTTTATTTTTAATTTAGTTTTCTCAGAAAGTGTCGTTTTCCGCTAACTTGTGAATTTTTTTTTAATCATACATGAACTCACCATGCCCCTCTGCAAATACTTTGGGGTGTCTTCTTTCTAAAATGGGGTCATTTGGGGGGTATTTATACTATCCTGGCATTCTAGCACCTCAAGAAACATGACAGGTGCTCAGAAAGTCAGAGCTGCTTCAAAATGCGGAAATTCACATTTTTGTACCATAGTTTGTAAATGCTATAACTTTTGCGCAAACCAATAAATATACACTTATTGGATTTTTTTTTATCAAAGACATGTAGCACAATAAATTATGACACAAACTTGTATAGAAATGTAATTATATTTGAACAATTTAACCAGCAAAAGTTAAAAATACACTTTTTTTGAGAAAATTGCGACCAATTTTGATTAATATCGGAAAAACAAAAAATCTTAGCAGCAATCAAATACCACCAAAAGAAAGCTGTATTTGTGAGAAGAAAAGGAGGTAAAATTCATTTGGGTGGTAAGTTGTATGACCGAGCAATAAACCGTGAAAGTAGTGTAGTGCAGAATTGTAAAAAGTGGTCTGGTCATTAAGGGGGTTTAAGCTAGGGGAGCTGAGGTGGTTAAAGATGAATTTTAGAAATTTAAGTCCCTGTCACCTATGCAGAGCAGGGTTTTTTCATCGGCAAAAATGGGTTATTGTCACCCACCAATGTAACAGACGAATTAGTGAAATGACTTAAAATAACATAAAATACTTAAAAATAAAAAATTATAATCTTGATCTAGGAGGTGGAGGTCCATATGGAGTAGGAGTTTGAGGAGGTGGTGGACGTAGCGGTGTAGGTGAAAGCGGCGGTGGAGGAGGAGGTAGCAAACACTGGTTTTTGGTTTTATTTTTTTATTTTATTATTATTATTATTATTATTATTATTATTTAATTTTTTTGTTTAAATCAGGGTACACCCCAAAACTGTGGTAAATATCAAAAATACAACAATGAGAAAGTGCGCTGAGTATAACTATGGCTGGGTAAGGCCGGTATACATGTCTATTCTGCACAAGGTACAGACAAGTCCTGTGGGATCCATGCCTGGTTCATTTTAATGAACGTGAGCTTGTCTGTGAACCCACCCCCAGAGCCACTTGTGAATGACTGGCCTGAACCCCTTGGAAATGATCACTTTTTCTCCTCCTCCTGTGCCACATCGTCTTCCATCATCGCCCGAAGCGTTCTTTCAAGGAGGCATAGAAGTGGGATAGTAATGCTGAGAACGGCGTCATCGGCACTGGCCATGTTGGTAGAGTACTCAAAACAGCGCAAAAAGTCACACAGGTCTCGCATGGATGCCCACTCATTGGTGGTGAAGTGGTGCTGTTCCGCAGAGCGACTCACCCGTGCGTGCTGCAGCTGAAACTCCACTATCGCCTGCTGCTGCTCGCACTGTCTGGCCAGCATGTGCAAGGTGGAGTTCCACCTTGTGATAACGTCGCATATGAGGCGGTGACCGGGAAGGCCGAAGTTACGCTGCAGTGCTGACAGGCGAGCAGAAGCAGGGTGAGAACGCCGAAAGCTCGCATAGACGGCCTGCACTTTCTGCAGCAGCTCTGACATATCAGGGTAATTTTTAAGGAATTTCTGCACCACCAAATTCAGCACATGCGCCAGGCAAGGGATGTGCGTCAAACCGGTTAGGCCCAGAGCTTCTACGAGATTTTGCCCATTATCGCACACGACCAGGCCGGGCTTGAGGCTCCCTGGCACCAACTACTCATCGGTCTGTTGTTGCATGCCCGTCCACAGCTCCTGCGCAGTGTGGGGTTTGTCCCCCAAACAGATACGTTTTAAAACTGCCTGCTGTTGTTTACCCCTGACTGTGTTGAAGTTGGTGGTGAAGGTGTTACGCTGACCGGATGAGGAGCCGGTAGAGGATGAGGAAGCGGAGTAGGAGGCAAAGAGAAGCGTCCTGCAATCCTCGGTGGTGGAAGGACATGCGCCAAACTGCTATCCGCCTCAGGCCCAGCCGCCACTGCATTTACCCAGTGTGCTGTTAGGGAGATATAACGTCCCTGACCATGCTTACTGGTCCACGTATCCGTAGTTAGGTGGACCTTGCCACAGATGGCGTTGCGCAGTTCACACCTGATTTTGTCCCCCACTTGGTTGTGCAGGGAAGGGAAAGTAGTGGCGGCTGGGCACGACATACTGTGGGACAGCCACCGCCATAAGGCTTTTAAAACTCTCCGTCTCCACCAGACAGAATGACAGCATTTCAAAGGCCAGGAATTTTGAAATGCTGGCATTCAGAGCCATGGATCGCGGGTGAGTAGGGGGTACTTCCTCTTTCGCTTCAGTGTTTAGGAGATAGACAGCTGAATGCTTCTATGGGACATTGTGGAGATGCTTGGTGACCCAGGTGGTGGCGTTGCTTGCAGATCCTCTGTTTGCAGGGTGGCAGGTGCCACTGTTAGTCCAGAGGGGGATGAAGAGGCTGATACTGCAGCAGAAGAGGAAGCAGGAGGAGCCAGAGACCTTTCGTGGTTTTTGAGGTGTCTACTCCACTGCAGCTCGTGCTTTGCACTTAGATGCCTGGTCATGCAGGTTGTGCTTAGGTTGAGAACGTTTATGCCTTGCTTCAGGCTCTGATTGCACAGCGTGCAAACCACTCGTGTCTTGTCGTCAACACATTGTCTGAAGAAGTGCCAAGCCAGAGAACTCATTGGGGCTGGCTTTGGTGTGCTCGGTCCCTTGGTGCAGTGGCCAGTAGCAGGCATACTGTCTAGGGGACGGCCGCTCCGCTTTTGCACACTGCTCCCTCTTCTGCTGTGCTGGTGGCTCTGTGCGACCACCTCCTCTTCCTCCTAACTAGACAGGTCACTCGCATGACCTTGATTCCATGTGGGGTCGAGGACCTCATTGTCACAGGGTTCCGAAGGTGCACTCTGTCCCCCATTGCCCGCAGAACTGTTGCTTAGCTTTTGGAATGAGGTTCTGTGTTTGACCTCATTCCCAGGGCGGCTTTACTAGCTGGGTGGCTCCTTGCTCCTAAGTCTGCCTTGAGCGCCGAGCTGATCACTCGGTGCTCGACTGGTTGGTCTGTCGGTCATGTGACGCTGGCCACGTCACATGACCCTCACTCCCCACTATAAATACAGGCAGCCTGCTGGCTACAGGTTGCCTGTTAATTTCTAGGTTCCTGGTATTTGTTGGACTGCTGAATACTTACCTGATCCTGTTCCTTGACCATCCTTTTGCCTGATCCTCCTGTACTGCGCATCCGTCCTGGTATTGTGACCTCGGCTCCCACCTGACTACTCTCTTAGGACTCCTCTTGTACTTCTCTGCTCTCCTGGTATTTATGACCCCGGCTTCTCCTGACAATTCTCTGCTTGCTCCATTTGTACTTTGCAGCTTTCCTGGTATTGACTCGGTCCGTTCACGTCCTGTTGTTTGTCTGTCTGTCATCCCTGCACTTACTCCAAGTTAGGGATTGCCGTCCAGTTGTCCCCTGTCATTAGGACTCGCGAGGCAAGTAGGCAGGGCCAGGGGTAAGGGTGGAGCGCAGTGGTCACTTCCCTTCCCCCTGTGTGTGTGTGTACGCGACCGTTACAGATTAACAGGCCCAATAACCACTGTATTATGAATCCTCTGGTGACCCTGACGGACTATGTCTCTAATCTGACGCAGATGGTGCAGGAGTTAGGGGAAAAACTCAGCTCTTTTGAGTTAGGGCAAGGCTCTTCCACTCCTCAGGCCTCCAGTCCGCATTTTGAGCCCCAGATTAAGCTCCCAGAAACCTTTTCTGGAGACCGGAAGAAGTTTCTCTCTTTTAAGGAGAGTTGTAAACTTTACTTCCGTTTGCGCCCAGTGTCCTCTGGCCCCGAGAGTCAACGCGTGGGCATTATCATTTCCCGATTACAGGGTGATCCCCAGGACTGGGCGTTCTCTTTACCTGCTGGCGCCAGTTGTTTATATTCTGTGGAGGGGTTCTTTCAGGCCCTAGGTACCCTCTATGATGAACCAGACAGGGCTCTAGTAGCCGAGACGGCTCTAAAGGCACTGGTTCAGGGCAATTTACCAGCGGAGGATTATTGCACCCAATTCAGAAGGTGGTGTGTCCCCTCAGGATGGAACGAACCAGCCCTGAAGAGTCAGTTCAGGTCAGGTCTGTCTGATAAATTAAAGGATCTTCTGGTCAGTTATCAACTTCCAGAGACCTTAGAGGAGATGATGACCCTTGTTGTCCGACTTGACCGACGGGTTAGAGAGAGACGACAGGAACAAAAGTTCTCTTCCCAGATGGTGGTCCAGGCAGAGGCCTATCCCAGAGACAATGCTGAGGTCTCCACCGAGGAACCCATGCAGGTTGGCATGACCCGAGGGAATCTTCGCCGCAGACGTGGAGAATGCTTTTACTGTGGAGATTCTGACCATTGGATCAACCAGTGTCCTAAGAAGGTCCTCTCTGTCAAGTCTCCTAAGGCAAGGCAACCTAAAGACCAGGTACACCCTGAATTTTCTAAATGTAAGCTTTCGGTACCCATTACGATTTCTCTGGGAGTAGATAAATGGGCGGGTAAGGCCTTTATTGATTCTGGCTCAGCGGCTAGCTTTATTGACTCTGAGTATGCTGTTAGATTGGGTATTCCTATGTTTGCCTTACCAACTCCTATCCATGTCATGGCTATTGATGCTACTCCTCTTATTGGTGGTACGGTGAGCTTATGTACCTCGGAGATTTCTCTAACCGTGGGTGTGTGCCACTCAGAGAGATGTTCGCTTCTAGTCCTGGAGAACCTACCTGCTGAGGTGGTACTAGGGTTGCCTTGGCTCCGACTACATAACCCCACTATAGATTGGTCCAATGGGGAGTTGGTGAGATGGGGGCCTAAGTGTGACTCGTGCCTGTCCGTGGTACAGGCTGGGGTCTCAGTAAAGTCTGATACTTTAGCCTCTGTTGTTAGAGAATATTCTGATGTATTCTCATCACCAACCCCAGAGGTTCTACCCCCCCATAGACCTTATGATTGTACCATAGAGCTAGTAGAGGGGGCCAAGTTTCCTAAAGGACGAATTTATAATCTTTCTATGCCCGAACGCAAGGCCATGGAAGATTATATTAAGGAGAGCCTTGGTAAAGGGCATATTAGACCTTCTGTCTCTCCTATGGGGGCGGGGTTTTTCTTCGTTAAGAAAAAAGATGGTGGTCTTAGGCCATGTATCGATTACCGGAGATTAAATAAAATCACTGTCCAGAATAGATACTCCCTCCCATTGATTCCGGATTTATTTAACCAGGTCCTGGGGGCAACCTGGTTTTCCAAAATTGACCTGAAAGGGGCATACAATCTAATCCGAATCAAGGAGGGAGACGAATGGAAGACGGCGTTCAATACTCCGGTAGGACACTTTGAATATCAGGTGATGCCTTTTGGACTCAGCAATGCCCCAGCTGTGTTCCAAAACTTCATGAATGACATTCTTAGGGAATTCTTAGGTAAATTTGTTATTGTCTATCTTGACAACATTTTGATATTCTCTCCTGACTTCGAATCCCATGTGTCTCATGTTAGACAAGTATTAGAGGTGTTGAGGGAGAATCAGCTATCCGCTAAACAAGAGAAATGTGTCTTTGGTGTGCAGGAGATTCTGTTTCTAGGGCATGTTCTGACTCCTCACGCCTTCAAGATGGATCCTGGTAAGGTACTAGCAATTAAGGAATGGGTAAGACCTTCATCCTTAAAGGCCTTACAACGGTTCTTAGGTTTCGCCAATTACTATCGTAAATTTATTATGAATTTTTCCGTAATTGCTAAACCGTTGACCGACCTTACTAAGAAAGGGGCGGATTTGGAGAATTGGTCTACTGAGGCCATTTCTTCATTTGAAAAATTAAAAAAGGCATTCAGTAGCGCTCCCATTCTGATCCAGCCTGATCAGGAGAAACCTTTTATTGTGGAGGTGGATGCGTCCGAGGACGGCGCAGGAGCAGTCCTTTCACAAGGTCCTGCCAGCCTCACTAATCTGAGACCATGTGCCTTCTTCTCCAGGAAATTCTCTCCCACGGAGAGAAACTACGACATAGGGAATAGGGAGCTGCTGGCCATTAAATGGGCATTTGAGGAGTGGAGGCATTTTCTGGAGGGGGCAAGGCATTGTGTAACTGTTGTCACTGACCATAAAAACCTTATGTTTCTCGAGTCTGCTAAGAGGTTGAATCCCCGTCAAGCCAGATGGGCTCTGTTTTTTACTCGTTTTGATTTTTCCATCACGTTCAGGCCGGGAAGTAAAAATGTGAAGGCGGACGCATTATCTCGGAGCTTCCAGGCTTTTCAACCTACTGAGGTACCACCTGAATCCATCCTACCAGCTAAAATCTTCTTAGCAGCTCTTACCCAGGATATCTCGGCTCGCATTAGGTCGGAACAACATCTGGCACCGGTATCCACCCCAACAGATAAGTTGTTTGTTCCCGTACAATTTCGTCTCCAGCTGTTGGGTGAGTGTCACGATTCTGCCTTTTGTGGACATCCGGGTGTTGAGGGCACTAAGGATCTGGTTTCTAGATCTTATTGGTGGCCCACTCTAACTAGGGATGTCAAGTCCTATGTGTCAGCCTGTGAGGTTTGTGCCAGGTCCAAGACACCTAGGAATCGCCCTGCTGGTAACCTACGACCCCTACCCATTCCCAGTAGACCCTGGTCCCATATCTCGATGGACTTTATAACTGACCTACCGCTGGCGGAGGGTAAGACTGTAGTGTGGGTAGCGGTGGATAGGTTTAGCAAAACCCTGGCGTCTATTTTTGTGAAAGAAATTGTTCGATTGCATGGTATCCCGGAAAATATTGTTTCGGACAGGGGTGTGCAGTTTGTGTCCAAATTCTGGAGAGCCTTCTGTCAAAGATGTAAAATTTCGTTGTCTTTTTCATCCGCCTACCATCCTGAGAGTAATGGGCAGACTGAACGCCTTAATCAGTCTGTGGAACAATTCCTGAGGTTGTATGTTGCTGATGACCAGCAATTATGGGTCAAATTCCTTCCATTGGCTGAATTTGCTCTGAATAACCGTGTCAATTCTTCTGCTGGGGTCTCCCCTTTCTTTTGTAACCATGGTTTTCATCCCCGTTTTCATTCTGGGTCGTCCGTCTCCTCCTCTAACCCTGAAGCTGATAAACTCTCCTCCGAACTGTGCACAGTTTGGGCCCGGGTTCAATCGAAAATGTTCTCAAAAACTCAAGGCCGATAGGAGACGTTCAAGGGGGGTAAACTTTCAGGTTGGGGATAAAGTATGGTTGTCCTCCAAGAATCTATCTCTCAAGGTAACTTCTAAAAAATTTGCTCCTCGTTTTATTGGACCATATAAGATCACGGAAGTGATTAACCCGGTATCTTTTAGGTTGGAGCTGCCTGAGTCATTCCACATTCATAATGTGTTCCATAAATCTCTGCTTAAAAAATATTTTGAACCGGTAGTACCATCAAAAGCCTCGCCTCCGCCAGTTCTTGTTAATGATGCTGTCGAGTGGTGTGGTGTCTAAAATAGTGGATGTCAGGAAGGTGCGTAATTCCTTGCAGTACCTGATTCACTGGAAGGAGTATGGACCTGAAGAGAGATCTTGGGTACCTGCCAGGGAGGTTCATGCTCCTAGACTTGTTCGTAAATTTCATTTAGAACACCCTGAAAAGCCATCGCCTGAAGTCTTGGGTCCGGTGGCCCCTCGTAAAAGGGGGGGTACTGTCACGGGGTTCCGAAGGTGCACTCGGTCCCCCATTGCCCGCAGAACTGTTGCTTAGCTTTTCAAATGAGGTTCTGTGTTTGACCTCATTCCCAGGGCGGCTTTACTAGCTGGGTGGCTCCTTGCTCCTAAGTCTGCCTTGAGCGCCGAGCTGATCACTCGGTGCTCGACTGGTTGGTCTGTCGGTCATGTGACGCTGGCCACGTCACATGACCCTTACTCCCCACTATAAATAAAGCCTGCTGGCTACAGGTTGCCTGTAAATTTCTAGTTTCCTGGTATTTGTTGGACTGCTGAATACTTACCTGATCCTGTTCCTTGACCATCCTTTTGCCTGATCCTCCTGTACTGCGCATCCGTCCTGGTATTGTGACCTCGGCTCCCACCTGACTACTCTCTTAGCACTCCTCTTGTACTTCTCTGCTCTCCTGGTATTTATGACCCCGGCTTCTCCTGACAATTCTCTGCTTGCTCCATTTGTACTTTGCAGCTTTCCTGGTATTGACTCGGTCCGTTCACGTCCTGTTGTTTGTCTGTCTGTCATCCCTGCACTTACTCCAAGTTAGGGATTGCCGTCCAGTTGTCCCCTGTCATTAGGACTCGCGAGGCAAGTAGGCAGGGCCAGGGGTAAGGGTGGAGCGCAGTGGTCACTTCCCTTCCCCCTGTGTGTGTGTGTACGCGACCGTTACACTCATCGTCCTCCACATCACCTTCCACCCAGTCTTCACCCCTGCCCTCCATGTCAGTCTGCACACTGCAGAAAGCCACAGCAGTTGGCACCTGTGTTTCGTCATCATCCAAGACGTGCTGCGGTGGTTCTCCCATGTACTCATCCTGAAACATAAGTGGTTGTGCATCGGTGCACTCAATCTCTTCCACTTCTGGGGCAGGGCTATGTGGATGGCCCTGGGAAACCCTGCTAGCAGAGTCATCAAAAATCAGAAGAGACTGCTGCATGACTGGGCTCAGACTGCTTGGCTGATTTGCAAGGGGGTGAGGTGAAAGACTGATGGCCATGGGCTGCAGGTGCCAACTCTGATCTTTCAGCAGGAGACTGGGTGGGAGACAATGTGAAGGAACTGGAGGCACTGTCAGCCACCCAATCTACTATTATCTGTACTTGTTCTGGCCTCGCCATTCGTAGAGCCGCATTAGGCCCGACCAAATAACACTGAAGGTTCTGTCGCCTACTCGCACCTGAGGAAGGTGTTTCACTTGTGTGTGTAGCTGGCACAGATCGACCACGTCCTCTCCCTATCAACAGGAGCTCCACCAACACCAGCAGCACCACGATCAGGGCCACCTCCCTTATTTCACGCTCTCCTCATTCTTTGCGTTCACCAACCAAACTAACAGATAATTTAAGTTAGGTGACTATGTAACTGCCAATTGTCAACAATTAAGTTCACTGACAGTAAGGCAGTGTCGGTGTCATAAAGAGGAAAAATTTCTTGAGGTCACACAACAGTGTGATAGGCGAATTTTATACAATTACTTCACGGTCATAATTTTCTTTTATTTGTCAACCAACAATATAACAGCAGTATTTAACGCTTGTATTGGACTCTCAGAAATGCAGCAAAGGCCCCAAATTTAGTGTCTTGCACAAAATGGGTGTTTTTTAAACCCAGTATATAATTGCAGTATTTATACTTTACAGAAAAAAAATGTGTATATGTAACCCCCTGGGTCCCTAAACTTATAGAACGATTCCTTTTATTATTATACCTTCCCCTGGCACATATGAAGTGCAGGTGCACTTAAAAAATGGGTATATGCTGCCCACTGAACTAAAAGAACAGGGTTAAATTATTGTCCCTGGCACGTATGCTGTGCTGGTGCACTGAACTTGCATAAAATGGCCGCCGACGCCCACCTAACTAACAGGCGGATAAAAGTTATTTTTCTGTGTCACTGGGCTCAGGACAGGGTACAAAAATTTTGCACTGCACCCACAAAACAAAATCGCTGTAGATCACTGAGTTAACAAGTTCTGATAACAGATAGATTCTTTCCTATTTTCTCCCTCACAGCAGCAGCAGCATCCTATCCCTACACTAGTAAGAGCAGAATGACGTGCAGCGCTACGTGACTCCAGCATATATAGAGGCTGGGTCACATGAGCCATTAAATCCCTGAACACCGAGCTCAAACCCAAACTTTTACTGAAAAGTTCGGGTCCGGGGTCTAAAAATCCTAAAGTTCGGTACGAACCCGAACTTTACAGTTCAGGTTCACTCAACCCTAAACATGTCCTATTGCCTGCAAATCACGATCCGTGGCTCCATTCAAGTCAATGGGTCTGCAAAAAAAACGGAACACATACGGAATGTACTCATATGTCTTCCGCATCCATTCCGTTTTTGCGGAACCATCTATTGGAAATTTTATGCTCAGCCCAATTTTTTCTATTTAATTACTGTATACTGTATATTGCAAGAAGATTTAGACTAAAATCTTCAGAATCACAGGTGCATATCCATGAAGCAAAAATGATACATAAAACTAAATGGCTGCACACCGTTATATATACAAACAATAGAGCTAAGAAATGGGGGTCATTCAAGATAAAAGTGTTACAATACCGACTATGGATATGCACCTGTGATTCTGAAGGTTCTAGTCTAAATCTTCTTGCAATATATTGAGGGTAGAACCTCTTTTAGCCTGAACACGCCCATCTTCCTGGGACTTCTGAGCAGAGTACGTTTGTAGTTGGTTCCTACACTGCCCTGAATATTGTAGGCTTAAGTAAGTCCAAAGTGAGGCAGTATATTTAGTGTTAGGGACCCATCTGCGGAAGCCACCTTGACGCCTGGTAGATGGGTCCGACACGTATGTGCGCTAAGAGCTTCCATTACTCATTTATAGTCGGTATTGTACCACTTTTATCTAGAATGACCTCCATTTCTTAGCTCTATTGTTTGCAGGGCCGGCGCTTCCATAGAGGCAAGGGGGGTAATTGCCCCCGGGCCCTCGAGTCCTTAGGGCCCCCCCCCCGCGCCGGCCCACAACTAACTATAGGCAGGACAGTCAGTAAGTGTCAAACAGAGATAAGTTCTTCCATTGTGGAAGCGCTCATCTCCAGTCATCTGTATCGCCGTCCTCAGGACAGCGATACAGATGGCTGTGCAGCAGGGCAGGGGAGGGAGAGGTGTGTCCCTTCCCCTTCCTCTGATAGGCTGCAGGCACTAGGCCGGCAGCCTATCAGAGGCCGGCGCGATGACATCATCGCGCCGCCTGAGCCCTGAGCCGTACAGCGCGGGACACAGGCCGAAAGAGGCCTGCATCGCATCGCTGCCAAGGAGGTAAGTATAAGTGTTTTTTTTTTCATAATGGGGGTGCTCTGGCTACTGGCACATGATAGGGGGGGCTCTGGCTACTGGCACATGATAGGGGGGCTCTGGCTACTGGCACATGATGGGGGGGCTCTGGCTATTGGCACATGATATGGGGGGGCTCTGGCTACTGGCACATGATATAGGGGGGGCTCTGGCTACTGACACATGATATAGGGGGCTCTGGCTACTGGCACATGATATAGGGGAGGCTCTGGCTACTGGCACATGATATAGGGGGGCTCTGGCTACTGGCACATGATAGGGGGGGCTCTGACTAATGGCACATGATATAGGGGGGCTCTGGCTACTGGCACATGATAGGGGGGGCTCTGGCTATTGGCACATGATATAGGTGGGGGCTCTGGCTACTGGCACATGATATAGGGGGGGCTCTGGCTACTGGCACATGATATAGGGGGGCTCTGGCTACTGGCACATGATGGGGGGGTCCTCTGGCTATGGGCACATGATATGGGGGGCTCTTGTTACTGACACATGATGGTGGGGGGGCTCTTTTACTGGCACATGATTGGGGGGCATCTATGAGGGCACATTTTACTGGCACATTATTGGGGGACATCTATGGGGGCACTTATTACCGGCACATTATGGGCACTTCTTACTGGCACATTATTGGGTGGCACTATACTGGAACACATTATGGTGGGTACTATGGGGAAGGTGGGAGAGGAGTACTATGGGGTCATCTACGGGGGCACTGAGAAGGGGTATTTTATACTTACAAATTATGGCGGACACTGAGGGCATCTACTGGGGCACTATATATGGGGCATTTTAAACTGGTACATTATGGGGAGCACTAGGAGGGAGGGGGGAGAGGAGTACTATGGGGGCATTTACTGGGGGCACTATATAGGGGTATTTTATACTGGCACATTTTGGGGGCACTATGGGGACAATAGCTCAACTGGGGGCATTACAAGGGGGTATTTTTTTCACTGTCACATTGTAAGGAGAATTATTTCTACTGGGGGGGGGCATTATGGTGGGCTTTATTACTCCCCCATGGTATGACCTCCTAGTAGCAGCACCAGCCTCTCCCTGCTCTGCTATCCCTTTGCCCATTCTCCAAATCCTTATTATGAAATCTTTCTCATTAGGATAAAACACATCAGCTCCACCGAGCCCCCGACCAAAGTGTGGAAGTGGTGTCCGAGATCCCCAAGGGTCAAGCCAGGTAATTGAAAGTTTTCATATGAAATATGTTTGTTATACACATATAGCATACAACGTGCCCCACAATATACAGTTTCTTCTGTAAAAGTCATCAAGTGTAATGGGGGAGGGGCCCCTTATAGTTTTTCGCCCCAGGGCCCCATTTCACCTAGCACCGGCCCTGATTGTTTGTATATATAAAGGTGTGCAGCCATTTTGTTTTTTGTATTATGTTTGCTTCATAGATATGCACCTGTGATTATGTGCGCTAAGAGCTTCCATTACTCATTTACAGTCGGTATTGTACCACTTTTATTTAGAATGACCCCCATTTCTTAGCTCTATTGTTTGTATATATAACGGTGTGCAGCCATTTTGTTTTTTGTATACTGTATATGCCATACAGAAAAACGGAATGGAAAAACGGAACAGGAAACACTACTGAAACAAAAACGGATAAACAGATTCGTAAAACACTGAAAAAGCCATACGGTCGTGTGTATGAGCCATTAATGTGTGTATGCACATATCATTGTTTTAGCAAGGTCCGTGTTTTTAGCACGGATGCATGCTCTATATTTTCCGTGTTTATGTATTCTTCACGGCCATTATAGTCTATGGTTCCGTGAAAACCACGGATGCAACACGGATGCCATCCGTGTTTCGTGGATCATTAGGAAGAGCTGCTTTGAAAATTATTTTTCAGCTGCGCAGTATCAGTGAAACACAGATGACACACTGGCAGCAAAAAACGAACACACAGACCCAACACGTATTCATCACGGAGGCATCACTGACCAGCTTTTCATTGATTTTAGCACGGACACGGATGTGTGAATGAGGCTGAGGCTTTAGGGCTCATTCAGACGGCCGTATGCTGTCCGCAAAAATACTGAATGCTATCCGTTTTTTTGCGGATCCGCAAAAAAAATGAAACATGTCCTATACTTGTCCGTGAAAATCAGGACATGGCCCCATTGAAGTCTATGGGTCCGCAAAAATACTGAATGCTATCCGTTTTTTTGCAGATCCGTTTTTTTGCGGATCCGCAAAAAAACGGATAGCATTCAGTATTTTTGCGGACAGCATACGGCCGTCTGAATGAGCCCTTAGTCTGAGTTCACACTTCAGTTATTTGGTCAGTTATTTCAATCAGTTATTGTGAGCCAAAGCCAGTTGGGTCAAAAACACAGAACAGGTTGTGAGATAGTGACAGATCTCACAGAGGTGAAAGGCAAGGAAGGGGTGGATAGTGCGGTCCACACCCCTATTCCACCACAGGTGAGACCAGCTGGAGGTGCTGGGGCTGGCATAAAGCACCTCCCAGGGTGTCAGTCTAGGGGAAGGAGATTCATTGTGCAACAGGGTCCTGCTGGAGGCTCTGTATTAGTGGTCTCAGCCGGGCTGGCTGAGGGACCACAGGGCTAGATGCTAGCCGGAGCATTGGGGGACGCTGTGACGCCTGGGCGCAAGGGTCACGAGGCCAGAGTCAGAGGGACTACTGGGCCACACTCCCCCATAAAGGTACTGGATTTTGTTTCATGTGATGTAAATAAACACAGCACGTGGGATTACTGCACAGGAGCCATGTTGGTAACATAACATAAAGACAGGAGCAACTGCCACAAATGGAAAACAGGAAACAGGAAGTGGTGCACCAACATTACATCCATAACATCTCCCCCTTTTTAGTGGTAATAAATGAACATTGTAAGTTTTGAAGAGAGATAACAATAACGCATTTGATACTCTATAGCAGGGGTACTCAACTAGTTTTATTAAAGGTCCACATACCTGGGTCTGCAGTCAGGTGTAGGTCCAAGCTGAACGCCAACAGTAAAGATGTCATCTTTTTAATGTCTTGCAAACTTTGTAGAACTATTTACATTCAGATTTATAATTATTTTTAGTGTGAAAATTGGCATTTTTTCTCTTTCACCAGCCCTTTGAAATTCGGTACAAAGGGGGTGACTGCCATTCGAACACAATGGTGCAAATGCTCATCTGTGATCTGAGTGCGGTATCTGTTCTTCACCAGATTCATAGTGGAGAATGCAGATTTACAAGTGTATGTAGAACCATAGTAATGACATGGATTGCTATTTTTTGTATAAGTGGATATTTAGCTGGAATAACCAGTTTTGTCCAGAAGAAAACGGGGTCACAATCATTCAAATGAACTTTTAAAACAGCATCTTCTTGCAGATCAATTAGCTCCATCTGTAGGGTAGCAGAATTTGCCCATGTAAAAGCATGATGGGCCTCAGTAGCAAAACGCCCAATGTTTTTTTACCAGATATGGATTTTTAATACATAGCAAAACTTCTTGGCCAATTGTGAAGTCTTGGAAGCGACTTTTAAAATTGTCAATTAGGCCTTGCATGAAGTCCCCATGGTTGGAGAATACACTTTCTTTGGTATTTTCTTGTTGGCTATATTCATCAAGCTTTGGAAAATGAAGCAAGTTCTCTTTTAGATCACTCTGAAAAACCTCTAATTTCTTCTGAAAAGCCCTCACTGCTTCCACAAGGTCAAAAATAGTTAGATTTTTGCCTTGTAGTTTTATATTTAAAGCATTTAAATTACTTGTAATATTTGCCAGGAAAGCAACGATTTCCATTTTGTCTTTGTTACTCATAAATGTCAAAAATGCTTTTGCTTTTTCTGTCTTCTGTTCAGCTAAAAACTTTTCCAGCTCTTTCCGAATACCCCAAAAGCGTTCTAAAACTCTGCCCTTACTAAGCCACCTTACATTGTTGTGGACAAGTAGATCACTAAAGGACGCTACTAAAGTCCCGGCTGCCATGGTAAAGTAGTGGGGAGCCGGGGGAGAAGATACTTACCGTCCGTGCCGCTCCCGGGCTGCTCCACAATGACGTCACAGCGCCCCTACGTCGCACGGATCACGTGATCCATGCGATCATGTGATCCATGCGCGTGGGGCGCTCTGACGTTATAGTGGAGCGCCCCAGGTAAGTCCCAGAATTAGTAATGGCCACATTAGTGCCCCAGTAAGAATAATGCCCCCAGTAAGAATAATGTCCCCATTAGTGCCCCCAGTAAGAGTAATGCCCCCATTAGTGCCCCCCTTCTCCGCTTTTGCAAAAAAATAAAAATAAATTAGCATTCACCTGGCTGCGGTGAACATTCTCTGCTGACTGCAAGCTTAGGACCGGTGCTCTAACGTGATTACGTCTTGTAGGTCCTGTCCTGTGCTTCTAGTCAGCAGGGAGTGTTCTCCAAAGCGTGAGCAAATGGAGGTGGAGGTACCGTAATTTTATTAATTCTTTTACTAGCACAAGTAGCGGTGGAGGTAAAGGCTGTACTAATGGGCGTTCCATGATGGAAGCGCTCATTAGTAAGGGTTCTTTCCCACTTGCAGCAGGACGCATCCGACAGGCTGCTCACCCTGTCAGATCCATCTTGTCACTACTTTGCCGTGCCACTGCTCTGTGCCCATCGACTATAATGGGGATGGGGGCAGAGCTACGGCGCAGCACGGTGAGAGGCCGCCAGGCTAAAAGTACTAAATGTCCGACTTTTTCGTCTGGCGGCCTCACGCCGTGCACTGCCATGCTGCGCCGTAGCTCCACTCCCACTATAGTCAATGGGGAGTGGCAGTCCGTCGAAATAGCGGCAGGACGGATTTGACAGGGTGAACAGCCTGTCGGATCCGTCCTGCCGCAAGTGTGAAAGTACCCTAATAGTCCTTACAGGAAAATTCTGGCACCGGCAAGGGAACTAAAATACTAGCCTTGCTGGTGAACTACTGGCCGGGTGGCAACCCAAGCCGCAGAACAGACATATGATAGTTTTGTTCCTGGGGCAGGAAGAAGTGCGCAGGTAAGCTCCTCCTCCTGCACGTACCAGAGTGTGCAGGAGAGGAGGAGCGCTACATGTGGAGGGAGCCCTGTCTCACTGCGCTCTGGGACAGGAGGAAGTGCGCCGGTAAGCTCCTCCTCCTGCACGGTACAGTGTGCAGGAGAGGAGGAGCGCTCTGAAGGATGGCCGGGGTCCGGACAACTGGCGGCCGCGGTCCGTATTTGGACCGCGGTCCGCCAGTTGAGTACCCCTGCTCTATAGTTTAAGTCTCATAGGTGGTTTTGAACATCCTCCTACTGGCATGTCCTGTGCGTGGCTGCTGGTAGATGTACTAGCTTGCTCAGGATTGCCAGTACCAATGGTCTGTTGCCCCACCTCTGTACATTCCTCACAGTCAATGGGCACACGTGTCCCTGTTATACCAAGCGAGACTGGCTTATCAATGAGATATTGCGACGTAGGATTTTCTGCCACTCGTAAATCTACACAATTGCGACGAAAGAGAGTTCCGTCAACTAGATACGAGCGTGGTGCAACTTTTTTCAAATAAGTACCCATTCTCCAACGACCTGTTCGATTCCCAGGTAAGGGTTTCATACGGATTTGTTCTCCAATAATCAACTCTGGCAGATCCCTGGCCGATGTATCATATTGAGCCTCTTAAACTTTAACTTTTCTGTAACACCTTGTACCACACAATGTTCCAGAAGCTTATTCACTGCCGGTAAGGAAGTCTTCAGCCTCCTTGACATCAGTCTTTGTCCCGGACCACTATCCATGCCTTCTGTTGGAGTGTTTTTCCAATGCAAAAGGGCCTTCCACGAGTCTTTACCATCACTGTGTCCTCTTTTGCATAAGTTCTTAACAATCTTTACAGCTGCTTCAGTTTTGCCATTCACTTGTGGATGACGTGGTAAGGAAGTAACGTGCTCAAACTCCCATTCCATGGCAAATCTTCTAAATTGCAAGCTTGAAAACTGAGGGCCATTATCAGAGATCACTTTATCTGGTTGGCAATAACGGGCAAACTGAGCCTTGCATCGCTTAATTGTGGTTTCAGTGGACAAATCAGGAAGAAGGTCGATTTCCCAAAAGTCCGAATTGTGGTCAACTAATATCAGGTATTCTTTGCCTGCGTAGTTGAATAAGTCCATACTGATGACCTGCCATGGACGTGTCGGTATCTCGTGCGACATCATAGTTTCCTTTTGTTGGAAGTGGGCATATTCTTTGCAGATGGGACAATTACTGACAAAATCTTTGATTTCACTGCAAGTATCCTTTCCTTCTCAATGCACCTTGATTCCTTTCTTTGTCCCCGAAGACAGGCGTGGAGAACTATCAATGACACACACAGTATGATGTCAAAAACAGCTCTGTTTTAATCTTGACCATACGGGCCTTTTATGCATCCATCCATACATACAAGAAACAGCTGTGGCTCACATCTCAATAGTGCTGACTAGAAACAGTTCCTTACACAGACAGAAGGTCAATGTAAATATATTCACCCTCTAGTATGATGTCACCCAACCTCCTGTCCTTCATACAGATCATATAGCTTATTCTATTTAACCCTTCATTCACCTTGCATGTTAGGCCAGTAAAGAGTATCACAAGCTTGTCTGTAGCATGCTTGTTAAGATATATGACATCTTTTTATATGCCCTTATACAGCTTATCCATTGATCTACAGTCATATGAATATGTTGTCTGTTTGTTAACCAAGAAGTGTTTAAATAAAGTTGCACTCCGAGAGAAAAAAAAAAAAAAAGAGGCTGCAGTGAGCAGAGCAGTGTGTGTTCCTGAGGAAACAAAAGCATGGTGTCTGTGTGAATTTGTCCTCCATCAAAGATCTTCTGTAATCCACAAGATAGGTTCAGAAGCAACTTAATCCGGTTATCCTATCTCTTAAGTAAAGAAATGGCAACAGGTTATGGGCCCAGGAGAGAGGGAACGAGCCGATGGAACAGGCTACTTTTCGATGGAGATGAGAAGAATTATGAGCTGTGGGAGACAAAATTCCTAGGCCATCTACGCTTGATGAATCTTAAAGAAACGATCCTGCGTGAACCAGCAGATGGAGTAGATCCTATGCAAGATAGGAATAAGAATGAAGAAGCTTATGCTGAACTAATACAATTCCTAGATGATAAAAGTCTATCTCTTATAATGAGAGAAGCAACTGATAATGGAAGGAAAGCGCTGAAAATCCTGAGAGATCATTATGCTGGCCAAGGTAAGCCACGTATCATAAATTTATACACAGAACTAACATCTCTTCAGAAATCTGAATGTGAAAGTGTCACAGACTATATCATACGCACAGAAACAGCTATTACAGCACTTAGAAATGCAGGAGAGACCCTCAGTAATGGACTATTAGTTGCTATGATTCTTAAAGGCCTGCCTGAATCATTCAAACCATTTGCAATCCATATAACACAAGGTAAAGAAGATATGACTTTTACTGATTTTAAAACCAAGTTAAGGATTTTTGAGGACACTGAAAAATATCATAGCAGCACAAGCACTGATAATGTTATGAAGGTCAGCACCCCTGTTATACCAACAAAGGAGAAAGACATCATTATCTGCTACAGTTGTAATCAGAAAGGTCACAAAGCCAATGCATGTCCAAGCAGATTGAATAAAAGGAAGACACAATGGTGTAATTATTGCAGGAGCTCCACTCACAGAGAGACATTGTGCAGACGAAAAGCACGAGACAATGTAAAGCATGTAGTTGATGATACAGAACAAACATTTGCTTTTAAAATAAGCGAAGACCAGTTAAGCAATCCCGTAACAAAAAGCCTGATGGTAGATACAGGAGCAACATCGCATATTATTACAGACATTAAGAAATGTAAAAGATTTGACACCTCGTTTAAGCCAGAGAAACACTACATGGAGTTGGCAGATGGGAAAAGAACTTCCGGTGTAGCACTCAAGAGAGGCGACGCAGAAGTGTACCTAATGGACAGTAAGGGAAAACAAATGAGGACATTGCTACAAAACGCATTATTTATCCCCACATATCCACAAGACATTTTCTCAGTTGAAGCAGCAACAAGGAATGGGGCGTCTGTTGAATTCCGACAAGATGACAGTATTCTGGTTCATAAGAATGGTACAAAATTTATTCTAAAGAAATACAACAGGCTTTACTATTTGAACACCTATAAGGGATGTGAAGACAGTTGTTACGGTTGTTATGATATTCAGATATGGCATGAAATCCTTGGTCATTGTAATTACGATGATATCTTGAAACTACAGAATCTAGTAGATGGAATGAAGATCCAAGGTAAGGTTGATAAGTCCAACCTGAATTGTGAGATTTGTACCCAAGGGAAATTTGCTCAGAGTAGAAACAGAGAGTCTGACACCCTTGCAAAATACTCACTTGAACTAGTGCACACAGATTTAGCAGGTCCTATAGAGCCAGTTGCAAAGGACGGATTCAAATACATCATAGCATTCACTGATGATTATTCTGGTGCAGTGTTTGTATACTTTCTGAAAAACAAGAGTGACACAGTTCTAGCCACAGAGAAGTTTATCGCTGATACTGTCCCCTATGGGACCATCAAGAGAATGAGGTCAGACAATGGTACCGAATTCACATCGAATGACTTCCAGTCACTACTCATAAAGAGGAGCATAAGACATGAGACTTCAGCACCTTATTCACCACATCAAAATGGAACGGCTGAAAGAAACTGGAGAACACTGATAGAGATGGCAAGATGTATGCTAATAGAGAGTAAAGTACCAAAAGAGTTATGGACATATGCAGTGATGACAGCAGCTATGATTCGAAATCGATTTTTTAACAGTCGTTTGAAGCAAACGCCGTACAACATACTGACAGGGAAGAAACCAGACTTTTCAAAAATGAAGATTTTTGGATCAGAATGTTTTGCATACAAACACAATAAGAAAAAGTTGGATCCAAAATGCACAAAAGGGATTTTTGTAGGATATGACAAAAATAGTCCTCTTACCTGGTGTATTACCCTGAAACTGGCAAAGTCTTCAAGCACAGACTAGTAAAGTTCATTGAAAAGGACGTAATCGAGAAACAAACTCAGACTGAGCTGTTGGACAATAATGATGATGACTATGAGGAAAGGAGTGTAATTCCTGTATCAAGTCCAACGACTAAAGAGACCCCAGATTCTTTAGCGGAGATTGCAGAGGACAAAGATGATGACCATGGTACAAGATACCCTACAAGAAATAGAAAAACTCCTCAGTATTTAAATGACTATGTACTAGAATCTGTTTGTGATGATCAGGTACTGATGAATATAGATTACTGCTATAGAGCACATGATGTACCCCAGACCTTCAGAGAAGCCATGGAAACACCCCAGTCACAAAGTTGGTTAGATGCAATGAAAGAAGAGATGGAATCACTAAAGGAGAATGATACCTTCACATTGACCACATTACCAGAAGGTAAAAATTCAGTGGGGGGTAGATGGGTATATGTGATAAAAAGCAATGCAAATGGAACTGAAACATACAAAGCCAGGTTTGTGGCAAAAGGTTATAATCAAGTAAAGGGAACTGACTACATGGAAACTTTTTCTCCAACCGCAAACTTTACTTCATTGCGCATTTTGATGCAAATGGCAGCACAATATGATTTAATTTTGCATCAAATGGATGTGAAGACAGCTTACTTGCATGCCCCAATTGATTGTGATATATATATAGACCAACCAGAAGGTTTTGAGATCAAAGATGACACAAATAAAAAGCTAGTTCTCAAACTAAAAAAGTCACTGTATGGTCTTAAGCAATCGGGAAGAAATTGGAACAAGATGCTACATGATTATCTATGTTCAAATGCATTTATACAAAATTCTGTAGACCATTGTGTATATGTATAACAGAACGGTAATTAACAAGCAATATTACTAATATGGGTTGATGATCTGATCATTGCTGCAAGCAATGAAAAACTACTCAATGATGTGAAGTTAACACTTGCGACAAAATTCAAAATGAAGGATCTTGGAAAACTGAACTATTTTTTGGGCATCGATTTTAGACAGACTAGTGAAACGGTGAAGATGAATCAGAAGAGATACATTTTGAAAATGATAGAAAGATTTGGTATGTCAGATTGTAAACCGAGATCTACTCCCTGTGAACAAAAATTTGATTTCGACGACAAAAGTGAACTTGCAGATGTAAAAAGCTATCGGGAGATAGTAGGCAGTTTGATTTATGTGGCTACGTGTACAAGACCGGATTTGAGTTGGACTATAAGTAAACTGTCACAACACTTTTCACAACCAAGTGTACAACACATGATCACTGCCAAACACGTACTGAGATACTTGAAAGGAACTGTCAATTTTGAACTATGCTACAGAAAATGTAAAGAGAAATTAAAACTAGAGGCATATAGTGATGCCAGTTGGGCCTCGGACCAGATTGATAGGAGAAGCACAACAGGATATTGTTTCAGCCTGACTGAAAATGGACCCCTGATTTCTTGGAAGTCAAAGAAACAACCAACAATTGCACTATCTTCCTGTGAAGCTGAATATATAGCATTAGCCGCAACCACAAAGGAGACTCTATATCTTGCACAATTGCTAAGAGAATTGGACAGTGAATGTCAGTATGAGCCAGTAAAGATTTTTGAAGTAATAACTGGAATGGGGCAACTAAAGTACCCTGAAAGATTATCAAAATTAGGGTTATTCACGTTAGAAAAAAGACGACTGAGGGGAGATCTAATTACTATGTATAAATATATCAGGGGGCAGTACAGAGATCTATCCCATCATCTATTTATCCCCAGGACTGTGACTGTGACGAGGGGACATCCTCTGCGTTTGGAGGAAAGAAGGTTTGTACACAAACATAGAAAAGGGTTCTTTACGGTAAGAGCAGTGAGACTATGGAACTCTCTGCCTGAGGAGGTGGTGATGGTGAGTACAATAAAGGAATTCAAGAGGGGCCTGGATGTATTTCTGGAGTGTAATAATATTACAGGCTATAGCTACTAGAGAGGGGTCGTTGATCCAGGGAGTTATTCTGATTGCCTGATTGGAGTCGGGAAGGAATTTTTTATTCCCCTAAAGTGAGGAAAATTGGCTTCTACCTCACAGGGTTTTTTTGCCTTCCTCTGGATCAACTTGTAGGATGACAGGCCGAACTGGATGGACAAATGTCTTTTTTCGGCCTTATGTACTATGTTACTATGTTACTATGAAGACAATCAGAGTGCGATAGCTCTTGCAAGGAACCCAGTTTACCATCAGAGATGCAAACATATTGACATTAAATTTCATTTCCTTAGATCTGTTCTGAGTGAAGGCAAGATAGATCTTGAGTATTGTTCTACGGATAAAATGGTAGCTGATGTTATGACTAAACCAATAACAAAGTTTAAGCTTGATAGGTTTGTGAGTTATATTTTTGGAATATAGATAGTAAAATGATGTAACTGTACCAAACTATTTCTCATAAGCAGTATAAGAGCAAGTGGGGGTGTTAAGATATATGACATCTTTCTATATGCCCTTATACAGCTTATCCATTGATCTACAGTCATATGAATATGTTGTCTGTTTGTTAACCAAGAAGTGTTTAAATAAAGTTGCACTCAGAGAGAGAAAAAAAAAAAAAAAGAGGCTGCAGTGAGCAGAGCAGTGTGTGTTCCTGAGGAAACAAAAGCATGGTGTCTGTGTGAATTTGTCCTCCATCAAAGATCTTCTGTAATCCACAAGATAGGTTCAGAAGCAACTTAATCCGGTTATCCTATCTCTTAAGTAAAGAAATGGCAACAATGCTTCACCTCCAATATGGCTAGAGTGTATTCGTGATAACATCTCCGCTCTCAGCGATTTAGGCACTATGACCCTTTCTGATCTCATCTCTGAAGGACCAATATTCCCGTAGAGTTGCAGGAATTGCTACTTTCTCATCTGGCCATCCACTCAAGACAACAGATTTCAGAGTTTGTAACGTTGCGTCACCGTCAGTGTGTTGTATGAGTTGCTGCAGACGCTGAGCAGTGACATTAAGATAGTCGACTTGATTGATTCCACGAAGCCCACTCAATAGTTCATGTTGTTTACGCTGGTAGACCTCTGGTGCCACGGAAACCCCAAATGGAAGTTTAAGCCATCTCTTTCTGCCCCAAGGAGTCCAGAAAGTGGTCATGTAACTGCTTTTTTCAGCTAGTTTGCACTGTAAAAAGGCATCTCTTGCATCGACAAGTGTGAAAATACGCGCTTTTGGAAGTTTGTACAGAATGTCATTGAGCGTAGGCATTAGGTAGTGTGACCGCTTCAGGGCCATATTCAGGAACTTGGGATCGATACAGATTCTGATCTTTTCAGGCTTTCTGATAATCGCCATGTTGCTTATCCAATCCGTGGGTTCTGATACTGAGGTTAGATGTCCCTCAGCTTCATACTTGTCCAGTTGTGCTTTGACCTGTGGCTTAAAAGGTATTGGTACATTCCGTGGGGCACATTAAACTGGTTGAATAGCAGGGTCAAGTTCAAAGCGTCCCTCCCCTGGAACAAATACTACCGGGCCCTCAAATACATCACTGTAGGCATGAAGAATTTGCTGTTTTGTCAGCGGCCTCGTCAGAGATTTCGCTGGCTGATTATCAACATAGTGCAGCTCAGCAGGAATAGTGAACTGCAGCAGTCCCAGGCGCTCACATGTTGAACCAGATAATAACGGTTTACGATCAGCTTCCACAATCTCAAAGTGCAATTTGTGCACACAATCTCGTATGCTGCATGGAGGCAAATGACCCCTTTCAGACTTAATAACTGAACCATAGTAATTAATAAAATAATGACATGACACCTTGTGTTGGAATAAAAATGGCCGCAATGCTTTATTAAGGGTAAATAAATTAATAAATAATTAAAACTTAAAATTCATTAAATAAATAACAACCATAAAAAAATCCAATAATTACCGAAATCCACTCAGCAATAGCTGAGTGATACAGCCCCTCTAATAAAGCAAAGCGACATAATGCATAAGAATAGGGAAGGAGGGCGGGGCGACGATCCGGTCTTGATAAAACTGGCCCAGAAGCGCCGCCGAAACCCTCTTTTTAAAGCGAACCTTTCACCTCATTTTCACTTGTTAAACTAGCCACAGTACCTTATAGATTATATTGAATGTGTTGTTATCCATGTTAGTGCCGCTTTCCTGCGCTTTTTATTCATAAAAAAACCGTCTTATAAAGTTCTGATTTCTGCTCCAACAGTCAGGCAACAAGTCAAGGGGGTAGCCCTTCCCTCTCCTCTGGCCGTACCTCCCCTGCCCTAACGCCGCCTCTATGCTTTGTGATTGACAGCCGGCTCAGTCGCCGGGACGGCGCTTCTGAATCCTGCGCATGCGCCGTCCTCCTCATTCGCCGCGCGATCCCGTCTTTCTGGGGCTCACGATGATCACTGGCTTGCAATCTGCGGCAAGTCTACAGTGATCACGTGGGGCACTTGGAGCCTGAAGATAGTGGAGCGCGCGCACGGGAGGGAGAGCAGACAGGCAGGCATCGCGTACGGCGCATGCGCGATCCTGTTACATGGTCGCGCTTCTGTCTGCCAGAAAGACAGGATCGCGCGGCGAATGAGGAGGACGGCGCATGCGCAGGATTCAGAAGCGCCGTCCCGGCGACTGAGCCGGCTGTCAATCACAAAGCATAGAGGCGGTGTTAGGGCAGGGGAGGTACGGCCAGAGGAGAGGGAAGGGCTACCCCCTTGACTTGTTGCCTGACTGTTGGAGCAGAAATCAGAACTTTATAAGACGTTTTTTTTATGAATAAAAAGTGCAGGAAAGCGGCACTAACATGGATAACAACACATTCAATATAATCTATAAGGTACTGTGGCTAGTTTAACAAGTGAAAATGAGGTGAAAGGTTCGCTTTAAGGACCATACTTTCCCGCTGCTGGCATCCACACCAATCAGCTGTCCGAAAATCTCCCTCAGCAACCAGCTGCACAATCAGAAGATCCTTGCTTGTCGTCCAAAGGCTCAGGTGAGACCGGCTAAAACCAGCTGATTCTGACAGAACTTAACCATTTCATGAAAACCTGAAATAAAAGAGCGGAAAGCAAGAAAAGGAAGGGGGGGAGAGAAAAAAAGAGCAAAACCATACCAAAATACACAAATGAATGGTGTCATTGCCCCCATGTGTCCCCCAAGCGAAACGCTCTGGGGGGCCTGAACATTTTGTTTGGAAAAGTCCCAATTATTCCAATATTTCCCCTAAATACAGCTTTAATATAGTGCTGCTAGGCTGAAGGGGTGTTTTTAGTGCTAGTTTCATTTTGTCATTTAAACTCATTACATCACATGTTGCACCTGAATCCAGCTGACAAGGTTGGATTATATTATTTAAATTGAGGTTTACAAACCATTTCTTGCCTTTTGTGTTTACAGCACCAATGCATTCTGAGGAGTAAAGCATATCAGTGCTAAACAGTTGTGCTTCCTCAGAATCAGGCCCTTGCTGAATTGTGTGTAGCTTCCTTACTTTCATGTCATGGGAGAGACACACCCTTGCAAAGTGATTTGGCTTACAGCATGCAGTACAGAATTTCCCCTTTTCTTTCACACGTAAATGCAAACTGCCACAATACTTGCATGATCCAGGCTTCTTCTCAGGTGAGTTGTGTGAGTGACTCTTGTGTTGAAACTTGTGCTGCTGTGAAGAGGCTATATTGATATTGATCTTGTCAGTCGAGTTAACGCCACAGCATATAGCGAGGGCGTTTTTGACTGCAGATACTGTGGGCAGCTCACGGGTTAAATCCCTCATGTCTTCTGCCGGTATTCTGGTTTCTCCTGAAGGGGGGAGGGGGGTTTATTCCTTTAGCACTGTGTATGCCTGTATGAGTATTTGGTTTTCTCCCTTATCCTCCCCCCCCCTTCCCCTGGTTCAGATTTATGGTCTCTCCTGTCCCTCCCCCTAGAGTTAATAAATAGGAGGGCTTGTCACAGCTCGGTCTCTTTTCACCGGCACCTTCAACAGGAATTTTCCCACCCTCCCACCCTTTGATTGTTTTTCTCTATGATGTTTTGTCTTACATATCCTTCTCTTACAGTTGTCATGGTTTAAGTCACAGCTGAAATAAATTACTAAGACCGGAGGAGAAAGCGGACTTGCCCACTGTGGTTTCCATAGGGCATATCGCTTCTCATACTCCTGGAAGTGGTTTCTCGTGATAAGAGTTTGGTAGTTTCGGTAAAAAAAAGAGATTTAAAAGATAAATAAAGCTGTGACCGAACCTCACTCCACAAAACATGTTCCTCTGTCGTTATTTGGTTTAGGCGGGGAAGACATGCGTTAAGCGGTTGGGTTTTTATTCATCTGCAGTCTTTTTATCCTGCTCCATATGCTTGTCAGTAAGTTCTGCAGTGTGAAATATCTCAAGCGCTGTTTGCAAATCTAAATCGTGTTTCCTCAACAAGTGGCGGCTTGTGTGTTTTCATTGATGATACCCAGAACCAGTTTATCACGAATAAGTTCATCTCTCAAAGAGCCATACTCACAGCTTGCAGATTTTTCTCTAAGCCGTGTGACAAACTTGTTTATCGATTCACCGTTTTCTTGCTTGCAACAGCCAAATCTATATCTCTCATATATGACATTTTTAGAAGGCATGAAGAAAGTTTCTAATGCATCCAGGATGGCTTTGGTGTCATTCTTTTGCTCCTCTGTAAGGTTCAGATTATGCTTGTAAACATGGAGGCATTCACTGCCCGTCACCCTCCTCAGAGTGGCTGCCTGCACTGCTGCAGGCTTCTCCTTAAACCCTGTGGCGAGGCAGTAGTCACCAAACTCAGTTTTGAAGGTGTCACAGTTATCACAAACGTTGCCGCTTACCCTCATCGGCTCAGGCAGCAGAATGCTGTTAGCCGCCATGATGCTGCTATTGCTTGCGTCCAATGCTCAAATCCACGGACAGGAGACAGGAGACACGATCACGCTGCAAGGCTGTCAGGCTCTCAGCAGCAAATGTGCAGAAGTAGCGCAGATCCAGATACTTCTGACACCAAATTTCATGTGATGTAAATGAACACAGCACGCAGGATTACTGCACAGGAGCCATGTTGGTAACATAACATAAAGACAGGAGCAACTGCCACAAACGGAAAACAGGAAGTGGTGCACCAATATAACATCCATAACAGATGTGAGACCGTGGTGCTTTAAGTAAGGTAGGAAGCAACTCGGGAGGCTATAGATGCCCGAGTCATTGAATTCCTTGCCCAGAGGTAGAGTGACGGCATTGAGGAGTCGACGCTGAGGGGCCTTGCGAGTTTATTAAAACAAGTGCCCGTTGCCAAACATCCTGAATGCGTAGCTTCTATAGCACTAGTAATTCAAATGTATGCCTCCACTTACCAGGGAGACATGCACTCCCAAATAAATGCGCAAGCAGATATTAAATATCCCCCCACCTGTACCTGTCCCCGGCTATTACCAGCCTCAAGCCCCACCTCAAGGGCCATCTCCCCCCCCCCCCCCATCCCACTTACCAACACTTCCAAGACCCGACACCAACCAGTTTTCCCCAAAGGATGGCAACTCGGGCCACTGATCCTGGCCAGGTACGGCCACAAACAGCTTTTCAGCCTGGCTTGTTTACACGAGACCTTTTTGAGCTTTAATGTATTATGTTGTTAAAATTTTATTTGTTCTTGTTTGTATATTATTTATTTTAAGATAATAAAAAATAAAAAAATTTGAACAGAAAATGTATATTTCCTTGTGTGATTTTAATTAAACAAACAAATATTTACAGTTCATAAACACATTTCATAAACACATATAGACGCACACCAGTTCACAATGTACATGATTTTTAATTGGGAGGGACAGAATCTGTTTTTGCTATTATGTGAACATGAGGTATTAGAAGATTTTTTGGCCCATTACATGAAATACTAATGATGTTAATGTTGGTGACATTTTCATTAAAACATCATTAGTATGAATAAGTACTTTTAAAAATATGCTAGCCAAAAAACCTCAGCCGCAAGCCCACGTCAAGGGTCCTCAGTCTCTTGCGAGTCCCTACACTCAACTACCACAATAAATTTAAATAATCTATCTACAAAATAATAAACAACTAAAGAGCCCAGTGTCACGGATGGTGTACAGGAAACAAGACAATACAATATGAACAATGACTCACTGGATCCACAACTAAGGAACAAAAGGGAGACCCCTGCAAGAGACCTGCCGCTCTCCCTTATTGCTCAGCCTATGCGACCACCCCAAAGGTGGATGGGCGCATATCCACGTACCTCGACTATCTTACACCTGATGACCCTACAATAGTGAGGGGACACGACCACCGGCTCCCTACACAGACACGGAGGGAGTCAGGGTCACCTAGATCCAGAAAACAGAAAATCATAAATACATAAACAGAACTTATCTTGCAGACGACTGGGGACTGTGGACTGAGAACTAGGAACAGCATGCACACACACTCCAGGAAGTTGTATAAGCCGCACACTACTGCATTCTGGGGAGGAACTTAAAGGGCAGCAATCAGTCCAACTGCATGACAGCTGAGATAGACTAACGAGATGAGGAACTTAACCAAAACAAAGAAACTCAAGGAGGAGGATCTGGAAAGCTCCTGTCAGAGCTTCTCAGCTGTCTGGTTGTGACAGTACCCCTCCCTCTACGAGTGGACTCCGGACACTCAGGGCCCACCTTCTCAGGATGGGACCTATGGAAAGCCCTGATGAGACGAGTGGCCTTAATTTCCGTCACTGGGACCCACATCCTCTCCTCAGGACCATAACCCTCCCAATGAACGAGGTACTGGAGGGAACCGCGGACAAGACGAGAATCCACAATCCTAGAGACCTGAAATTCAAGATTTCCATCAACCATAATCGGAGGAGGAGGCAAAGGCGAGGGTACAATAGGTTGAACATAAGGTTTCAATAAGGACTTATGAAAAACATTATGGATCTTCCAAGTCTGAGGAAGATCAAGACGGTAGGCAACAGGATTGATGACAGACAGGATCTTGTAAGGCCCAATAAACCTAGTACCCAACTTCCAGGAGGGAACCTTCAATTTGATATTCTTGGTAGACAACCACACCAGATCACCAACATTCAGGTCCGGACCAGGCACACGTCTCTTATCTGCCACACGCTTATATCTCTCACTCATGCTCTTTAGATTATCCTGAATCTTTTGCCAAATAGATGACAAAGACGAGGAGAATCTGTCCTCATCAGGTAAACCAGAAGACCCCTCTCCCGAGAAAGTCCCAAACTGCGGATGAAACCCATATGCACCAAAAAATGGTGACTTATCAGAGGACTCCTGACGACGGTTATTTAAAGCAAACTCAGCAAGGGACAAAAAAGAACACCAATCCTCCTGATTCTCCGCCACAAAACAGCGCAGATATGTCTCCAGATTCTGATTGACGCGCTCTGTCTGGCCATTCGACTGCGGGTGGAAAGCAGAAGAGAATGACAACCGAACCCCCAAGCGAGAACAGAAAGCCTTCCAGAATCTGGAAACAAACTGCGTGCCCCTATCAGAGACTATGTCTGAAGGAATACCATGCAATTTGACAATGTGATCAATAAATGCCTGCGCCAGCGTCTTAGCATTGGGCAAACCAGGAAAAGGGATGAAATGCACCATTTTGCTAAAACAGTCCACCACCACCAGAATCACAGTCTTCCCCGAGGAACGAGGCAAGTCCGTTATGAAGTCCATGACAGATGTGTCCAAGGACGGGAAGGAATGAGTAAGGGAAGGAGAGGACCTGATGGCCGTGAATGAGGGACTTTGGCACGAGCGCAAGTCTTGCAAGCTGCCACAAAACCCTCAACCGACTTACGAAGCGCAGGCCACCAGAATCTCCGAGCGATGAGATCCAGTGTGGCTCTTGCCCCCGGGTGCCCAGCAAGGACCGTATCGTGGTGTTCCTTAAAAATCTTGTGTCTCAAAGCGAGAGGCACAAACAACCTCCCAGGAGGACAAAGATCAGGAGCCTCTGACTGGGCTGCCTGCACCTCTGCCTCCAATTCAGGAAAAAGAGCAGAGACCACCACACCTTCAGCCAAAATGGGACCCGGGTCTTCAAAATTCCCACCTCCCGGAAAACAACATGACAGGGCATCTGCCTTCACATTCTTAACCCCAGGGCGGAACGTGACAACAAAATTAAACCTTGAAAAGAACAAAGACCATCTGGCCTGTCTCGGGTTCAGACGCTTGGCTGACTCCAAGTAGGCCAGATTTTTATGGTCAGTAAACACAGTAATAGGGTGTCTGGCTCCCTCTAGCCAATGGCGCCATTCTTCAAAAGCCAACTTAATGGCCAACAATTCCCTATCTCCCACATCATAATTTCTCTCTGCGGAGGAGAGTTTCTTTGAGAAAAAGGCACACGGTTGCCATTTGGCAGGAGAGGAACCCTGAGACAAGACCGCACCCACCCCTACCTCAGAAGCATCAACCTCAACTATGAAGGGTAACGAAATATCAGGTTGTACCAGGATGGGAGCGGAAGCAAAACTCTCCTTGATATTAGAAAAGGCCTTACGCGCCTCTACCGACCAGGAAGAAAAATCTACCCCCTTTCTGGTCATATCAGTGAGTGGTTTAACAACAGAGGAATAATTCAAAATAAATTTCCTGTAATAATTGGCAAAGCCCAAAAAACGCATCAGCGCCTTCTGATTCTCAGGAAGCTCCCACTCAAACACAGCGCGGACCTTCTCGGGGTCCATGCGAAAACCAGAATCGGAGAGAAGAATCCCCAGAAATTGAATTTCTGGAACCGCAAACACACATTTTTCCAGTTTCGCGTATAATTTATTCTCCCGCAGAATGAGCAAGACCTGACGTAAATGTTCCTTATGAGTCTTGAAATCAGGAGAAAAAATCAAAATGTCATCCAAATACACTAATACAAATTTTCCCATTAAATGATAAAAAATGCTGTTCACGAAATGCTGAAAAACGGCTGGGGCATTCATCAAACCAAAAGGCATAACCAAATTCTCAAAATGGCCCTCAGGGGTATTGAAAGCCGTCTTCCATTCGTCTCCTTCTCTGACCCTGACCAAGGTTGTATGCCCCTCTTAGGTCTAATTTGGAAAAGACTTTAGCCCCAACAACCTGGTTAAACAGGTCCGGGATCAGAGGAAGCGGATAAGGGTCACGAATAGTGATACTGTTCAGCTCCCTGAAATCCAGACAAGGTCTTAAAGAACCATCTTTTTTCTTAACAAAGAAAAAAACAGCGGCAACAGGTGACTTCGAGGGTCGTATGTTTCCTTTTCTCAGACTCTCAGAGATATAAGCACGCATAGCGACCCTCTCAGGTTGGGAAAGATTGTATAAACGAGATTTAGGCAGCTTGGCGCCTGGGATGAGATTAATAGGGCAATCGTACTCCCTGTGCGGGGGCAAATCCTGAACTCCACTCTCAGAGAAGACATCCGAAAATTCAGAGAGGAAAGGTGGAACAGTCTTAGTAGAAACCTCAGAAACAGATGTCATGAGGCAATTCTCTCTGCAAAAGTCACTCCAACCATTTATTTGCCTCGCTTGCCAATCAATGGTGGGGTTATGTTTAGTGAGCCAGGGTAGCCCCAACACTAGAGGAGTAGGCAAACCGCTAAGGACGAAACATGACACATCCTCAACATGAGCATCACTGACAATTAAACGGATATTGTGAACTATGCCCTTTAATGATTCCTGAGAAAGTGGAGCGGAATCAATAGCAAAAACAGGAATATCCTTTCCCAAAGTGCATACCTGGAAACCATGAGTTATTGCAAATTGATTATCAATGAGATTGACAGCTGCTCCACTATCCACAAAAATCTCACAAAAAATGCTTTTGCTCTCTAGCGCCACCCTAGCAGGCAGGACAAAACGGGAACTACAAGCAAATGGAAAACCTTCAATTTCCGCCTCAACCCTGCCAATAGTAACAGACGGAACATTTTTAAAAGATTTTTTCCTTTTTGTTTCTTTATTACTCCCAGAAAACTGCCTGAATCTCTTAGAGGGACAAACATTTGCCAAATGATTTATACCTCCACAACAAAAACAAACCCTCCCATGCGGGCTGAATCTTCTATTGTCAGAGGCAATCAACCCCAGCTGCATGGGCTCCTGCTCAGAAGGGACTGACAGCGACTGAGACCCCTGCGCACAGAAAGAGACCGCTGCACTGTCCCGGGACTGAGTATCACAGGAAGGAGAGATCTCTCCTCTCTCTAAGACGCCTGTCAATACGAACAGCCTGAGACATAGCAGAATCCAAGGAGGTAGGTCTCTCATGAAAGGCAAATGCATCTTTCAATCCCTCTGAAAGACCATGGCAAAATTGACTTCGGAGTGCAGCATCATTCCAACCAGTATCAGCTGCCCATCTCCGAAATTCTGAGCAGTATATCTCTGCGGATTGTTTACCCTGGCATAACAGACGTAGTCTAGACTCAGCCAGAGCAATACGATCCGTATCATCATATATCTGACCCAGGGCTAAAAAGAATTCATCCACTGAACGGAGGGGCCGTGCCCCCTCCGGCAGCGAAAAGGCCCAGGATTGAGCGTTACCCCTGAGCAGCGATATAATGATCCCCATCCTCTGTTCTTCATCACCAGAGGAATGGGGAAGAAGGCGAAAATGGAGTTTGCAAGCCTCTCTAAAACGCACAAAATTCTCACTACCCCCGGAGAACGTATCCGGGAGCGAGATCTTAGGCTCAGAACAAACTCCATGAACGCAAGCTGAACCGGTCACTTGAAACTGAGAAAAAGTCTTACGGAGATCAGCTACCTCCAATGAAAGACCCTGGAAGCGCTCAGCCAAAAGTGAAACCGGATCCATGCTTGAGACGGTTTTGGCGGCTTATAATGTCACGGATGGTGTACAGGAAACAAGACAATACAATATGAACAATGACTCACTGGATCCACAACTAAGGAACAAAACGGAGACCTCTGCAAGAGACCTGCCGCTCTCCCTTATTGCTCAGCCTATGCGACCACCCCAAAGGTGGATGGGCGCATATCCACGTACCTCGACTATCTTACACCTGATGACCCTACAATAGTGAGGGGACACGACCACCGGCTCCCTATACAGACACGGAGGGAGTCAGGGTCACCTGGATCCAGAAAACAGAAAATCATAAATACATAAACAGAACTTATCTTGCAGACGACTGGGGACTGTGGACTGAGAACTAGGAACAGCATGCACACACACTCCAGGAAGTTGTATAAGCCGCACACTACTGCATTCTGGGGAGGAACTTAAAGGGCAGCAATCAGTCCAACTGCATGACAGCTGAGATAGACTAACGAGATGAGGAACTTAACCAAAACAAAGAAACTCAAGGAGGAGTATCTGGAAAGCTCCTGTCAGAGCTTCTCAACTGTCTGGTTGTGACACCCAGAAGATTTCAAAAACTGCCACGAATAGCATCCCTCTGCCATGGCAAGGACCCCTCTGGGCTGTAAAAGTAGTCTGCATAGAGTTCCCAAACTGCAATGCCTGCAGTCCCAGGTCGTCTATGCAGGATCCTTTCCAAAACCAGATCTTCCAGGTCAACAGAAGAGGAAGCCTCGTGAATCCTGGTGAAGTTGTGTAGAACAACACAAGCTTGAATCACCAGGGTAGCATTTGTGTAGCAGGGTAGAAGTTGTGTAGAACAACACAAGCTTGAATCACCAGGATCCATTTGTATGGATGACAAAAACACCCTCCACTTGCTAGAGAGTATCCCGAAAGCGCACTCAACATACCGACGGGCACGAGTCAACCGGTAGTTGAAAATACGCCTTCGGACATCCAAACCACGCTTTGGAAAGGGCCGCATAACATGGGGAGTCAATGCAAACCCTTCATCCGTCACGATGACAAATGGAGCCGGCGGACCTGCATATCCGGGCAGTCTTTTGGACTCGGGCAGGGCAAGCTGGTTGGCACGAATCCGCTCACCCATTCTAGAAGCACTAAAGATGCGAGCATCCGCAGTGCTTCCATAGGCCCCGATATCAACCATTATAAACCGGTAGTTACTGTCAGCAACAGCCATCAGCACTACCGAAAAATAATGTTTATAATTGAAGAATCAGGACCCTGAGTGAGGAGGCTTCTTCACACGGATGTGCTTGCCATCCATTGCCCCGATGCAGTTTGGAAACTGCGCTGAAATATTGAAGCCCTCAGCGATGCAAATCCAATCGTCCGTCTTGGGCTGCGGCATCACCGTCTCTCGGAGTTGCTGCCAGATGACCTGGCAAGTGTGACGTACAATCCGAGAAATCGTTGAGGTTCCTAAAAGAAACTCAAAATGCAGGGATGCAAAAGAGTTCCCAGTTGCAAGGAATCCGTAGGAAAAAGAAAAAAAAAACTGTAAGCGGAAACTAAAAGGAAACATCAGATACTTTATGCGCCTATAATGTTGTATACAAGACATGATTTAAAACTATCTATGTCCATTGTCGACTAAACATAATTTTAAAAAGTGATTTTGGGTGTATGAACCAAACACTACCAGCTATTGGGGTGTTGGCAGTACTACCACAACTAAGTTACGACAACTGTGTTTAGACCCTTTACATGCAGAAGGTTATGGGCGCCTTAAGAATTATGTGAACATTATGCATGACGATGAAGATAGCTGAACACAAATTGCAAACCTCCTAAAAAGAAACGACAAGCTTAAATATTGCCAGGTAATGTGTCAGGGATTAAAGTTTAAAAAAAAAAAAGAACATAACAATTTTTGCTAAACATTATTGGCAAAGAAAGGTTACTTCAGCAAACAGAAGCACATGTCTAACAGCAGCCATTTTCTAGCACATGTTCCTCCTGACAGAAGCAGTGCACATTACTGTTCAAACTATAAACGTAAAATATTGCTTACCTCAAGGTGACGATGAGCCTTTCCTCTGGAGAAATGCTGCGCCTCATATTGGTGTCCATGAAGGTAAGGACAGTACGTAGAGACGACAGCAAGCGATCAAATGTAGGCACTGACATCCGACAGAAGGAAAAAAACTTCTCTGGATGATGCCGAAGATCTTGGTAGAGGATTTGAAAGTGTCCTTTCCGGTAGCGTTGTGAAACAATCGGATGGACCCAAAATCGCCGCCTTCTACTAGGTTCCTCATCCAACAAAGGAGTGCGCTGTCCCCATCGCCGAGAAACAAGCCAATGCAGTAAGACCTCTTCCTCAGAGTCATCCGCCATGGTGAAACAGCAAAGACAAGCAACCAAAAGAACCTCTGTACCCTGTGAAGACTACAGAAAATGGCCACAAAACCACACTCAGGTGACCTGCATATATACCAGTATCCTGGGTGGAGTTATTAAAATTAAAATTTTTTCACCATTCCTTGTTTTCTGACGGTCCGCAAAAAAAAACGGACACACGGAAGCACAACGGAAGAAAAAACGGACACGGATCACGAAAAAACGGAACCCCGTTTTGCGGACCGTGAAATAATACTGTCGTGTGCATGAGGCCTTAGGGTACTTTCACACTTGCGGCAGAACGGATCCGACAGGCTGTTCACCCTGTCGGATCCGTCCTTCCACTATTTCGCCGTGCCGCCGGACCGCCGCTCTGTCCCCATTGACTATAATGGGGACGGGGGCGGAGCTCCGGCGCAGCACGGCAGTGGACGGCGAAAGGCTGCCGGACTAAAAGTCCTGCATGTCCGACTTTTTAGTCCGGCGGCCTCTCACCGCGAACTGCCGTACTGCGCCGGAGCTCCGCCCCATCCCCATTATAGTCAATGGGGACAGAGCGGCGGTCCGGCGGCACGGCGAAATAGCGGAAGGATGGATCCGACAGGGTGAACAGCCTGTCGGATCCGTCCTGCCGCAAGTGTGAAAGTACCCTAAGGCCGTTGTGCGGCCGTTCAATGCATTGGGGACCGCATCCGGGTGGCGGCCGGGACGGTTTCGAGACCCATGTAACTTGAATGGGTCTGTGATCCGTCAGCACCGTAAAAAAATAGAACATTCTATTTTTTTGCGGTGCGGAGGCACGGACAGTAACACTCCGTAGTGCTTCCGTGGGGTTCCGTGCCTCCGTTCTGCACCGCAGCTCCGGATTGAATGGGTCCGCATCCGTGATGCGGGTAACACAGGCCGGTGCCCGCATACTGCGGACCCGCTGTTTGCGGGCCGCAATACGGCCACGGCCGGGCAATGGTCGTGTGCATGCGGCCTTAGACCTAAATTTACATGCACATATGTTCAAAAAAAGACCAGATGTCCTGTAATATAACGACCACCGCTGCTGGACTGCAGGGTGGCCGTAACCATGGAAACAAGCAGTGTATAGATGTGATGGAAAAATGTATCTAGCCAGGCAATATGGACAATCATAATACATTAGTAAGTGCCTTGTATTAACTTTGTCTAAATGAAACATGCCTTTTACTGAAGTGAGACAAACCCTTTAAGATGGATTTAGACAGGGCGATATTCGGGCAGATTATCAGGAACGAACATTCCTGGGAACGCTCGTTCCCGACAGTCTGCTTATCTAAAAGTACAGCTGATCACCCAATGAAAGAGCGAACTGTTCATTCATTCGGTGAAACTGTTGTTTGTGTAGGCACCTAAATCATTGTTTCTGGGCCACAGATCATGTTATTTAGCCCAGAAACAATGCAGCTGTATGACCTTCGGATGACCTTATCATCAGAATGTTACAAGGAGAAGGAGATATAAGAGAACTACAACTCCCAGCATGTCTAATCTATTAGGTGATATCAGAGGGCATTGCAGGGAGGTGGTATAAGGGGAAAGAACTACAACTCCTAGCATTTCTCTAGCTCTCACACTGAATCCATCATCCCCCACCAGCTTCCCCAATGTCACATGACATTCCTATTTCTGCTCTTCATGGTTGAGCTTCATCCAGTTCTGCCCTGATCAGAAGTCCTTCCTCATCACTGCTGAGCTCCGCCCCTTTCTGATGCCATCACAGGTCCTTTACCACAATTTCTGATCATCACTCCAGAGTGCCCCCCTCTTCTGCACTGGTCGCATGACAGTGACATCGACACAGGTACTTCACCAGCCCTTCTACTGTACACTATTTAGCCCCATCTACTTGTGATGTCATTGCAGGTCCTATAGTTTTTCCTCTGGAGGGGGAAGTACGTGCCCTCTGGTGCCTAATTATAACTACAGCCCTTTCTGTGATGTAACCCCATCATGTGAATGCTTGGCCCCTTACATCAACATCGCATCCTGTTACACAATTTATTACTTGCAGAAGTAATTATGTGGTCAACTTGATCACTTGCCAATGTGGAGCCTTCTATATAGGCAAAACTTTTCGCCCTCTATTTGAGAGTTTTAGAGAGCATCTAAATTCTCTCAAAACATGCAAGGGTTGTACTAGGCTCATTGAGCATGTTCGTAATGAACATGGAGGCAGTCCGCAGTGCCTCTCCTTTGCAGGGATAGAGCAGGTGCCATTTAGGTCCCGAGGTGGGGACAGACACCGTGCACTCCTGCAGAGAGAATCCACGTGGATCATAAGAGCTGATGCCATAGGTCCTTTGGGACTCAATGATAGAAATGATCTAAGTGTGTTCATTTAACCTTCAGTTCTGCCGCTGTAAAGATGTTATTGTATTCAGCTGGGCTCGATCGTATGGGCAGCTGCAGAGAAGTCTAAGGGTCCTGGTTGCCGTGACAACCAGACGCAGTGACGAATATAAGATGCGCCTTTGAGCGCTATTCAGTCACTGGCCTGACGATGAGCAAGTTAGCGCGAAACGGCCGTCGGCGCTGACTTCAGCTGTGCCTTACCGCACCATACGCTCCAGCCCGAAGTGTTCATCTTTTAAACTTTTATACGAATAAAGGAACCATCTATCAATGCTGGTGAGTGCCGCCTGTTCTATCATTCTCTATATCCTCACATATGTGCTGTCAAGGCTGTGCACCACCGAAAGTGTTAAAGAGACAGGTAGTTGGGGACCGGGTAATTATTACATATGTAACGTTTGGCAGTGCCACCTATCTCTCTTTCCTTCATACCTCACATTATGTCATAATGTGGCTCCCAGTATTAACAATGCCCCCATTAGTGCTCCCCAGTAATATTGATGCCTCCATTAGTGCCCCTCAGAATGGATAATGCCCCCCCTTAGTGTTCCCGGTAATAGTAATGCCTCCATTGTGACCAGAAAAATAAATAAGGCCCCCATTAGTGCCCCCCAGTAAAATTAATGCCTCCATTAGTGCCCCCCAGAATGGATAATGCCCCCCCCTTAGTGTCACCGGTAATAGTAATGCCTCCATTAGCATCCTGCAGAATTAATAATGTCCCCATTAGTGCCCCCAGTAATAGTAATGCCTCCATTACTAATGCCGATCATTAAAGCCTTTAGATGCCATGATCAAGTAAGATCACGAAATCTAAAGGGTGAAAAACCTGGAAGATCACGCTTTCAGGCTTCTTACCAGCATCCTTTCCAGCCAATGAAGATGCTGGTAATTGATTTCAATGCGCTGGGTCTCGGTGTAGAGACCCAGGGTATTTAAGCAGCATTTCTTATTTTGGCCAGCAGATGGCAGGCCAACATAAGAAATTAGCAATTCTGAACAATTAAGCCTCATTCACACGTCCATGTCAGTGATCAAATCCGTGAGAAGGTGATCAGTGATGCATCCGTGAAGCTGTCCATGAAGGATCCGTGTTGGGTCCATGTGTCAGTTTTTTGCTGTCCGTGTTGCATCCGTGTTTCACTGACACTGAACAGCTGAAAAATAATTTTCAAAGAATCTCTTCTTAATGACCAGTGAAACACAAATGCAACACGGATGGCATCCGTGGTTTTCACAGACCCATAGACTATAATGGACGTGATGGATCCATGAACATGGACAAAATAGAGCATGCATCCGTGCTAAAAACACTGACCCACGGACCGTGTTAAAACACTGATGTCTGAATACAAACATTAAAGTGAATGGAGATGTGTGCTGTCCGTGAAACACTAACGTGTGAATGAGGCTTTAATGGATCTAAAACATCCATTATTGTTTAGAATTTTTTTTTTAAATGGATTTTGTAGGCTAAAATACGAACTTCAAAATCAGTAAAAAAAACTTATAAAAAATATATTAAAAAATGTAAAAAATAAAAGTTTAAATCATCCCCCCTTTCCATAGAATAAAAAATAAATAAATTACATAAATAACAAAAAATATAACCATCATGGGTATCACTGCGACCGAAAACTCCTGTACTATTAAAATATCAAAATATTTTTCCAATACAGCGAATGGCGTGATGGAAAAAGGGTCAAAATTGCCAATTTGCTTCTCTTACCCAAATTTTTTTTTGTAAAATGCGATTTAAAAAGTCAAACACAAAATGGTATCAATAAAAACTACAGATTGTCCTGCATAAAATGAGCCCCCACACAGCTCAGTAGATATAACTATAAAAAAGTTATGGGGGTCAGAATAAAGTGATGTAAAAAAAAAATAATTCTCAAAGTTTACATTTATTTTTACACTATTTAGACATAAAAACCTATACATATGTGGTATCGTTGTAATTATACTGACCCAGAGAATGAAGGGCACAGGTCAATTTTGCCACAGAGGGAACGCCATGGGGACAAAACCCGTAAAATGGTGGAATTGCGTTCTTTTCCAATTCCACCCCATTTAGAATTTTTTTACCGCTTCCCACTACATTGTATGCTATATTAAATGGTGGCATTGGAAAGTAAAACTTGTCACGCAAAAAATAAGCCCTCATACAACTATGTGAACGGAAAAATAAAAAAAAGTTATGGCTCAAGGAAGATAGGGAAGAAAAATTAAAACGAAAAAACCTCTGGTATCCTAAGGGTTAATAATGTCTCTATTAGTGCCCCCCAGAATTAATAATTCCCCCATTAGCGCCCCCCAGAATTAATGCCCCCATTAGCATCCCCCAGAATTAATATTACTCCCATTAGTGCCCCCCAATAATATTAATGTTCTTATTAGTGACCTCCAGAAAAAATACCCACATTAGCACCCCAGTAATAGTAATACCCCCATTAATGCCCCCCCCCAGTAATAGTAATGCCCCCATTAGTGCCCACTAGTATTAATAATACCCCCTTCTCTTCTCTGTGTAAAAAAAAAATAACTCATCCATTTGATCGCGCTGCGGTGATGACTTGCTGCTCACTGGAAGTTCAGGACAGGACCTGCGCTCCAGCGTGATGACATCTCGCAGGTCCTGTCCTGCACATCCAGTCAGAAGCGAGTATTCACCTCGACACGATCAAATGGAGGAGGTGAGTTCTTTTTTTATTTTGTTCTTAACACAAGTGGGGTAGGGTGGGAGTTAAAGGCTGTTCTAATGAGCGCTCCACAATCGATATAGGAAAATTGCCTGTAGAAAAAAAATGACCAGCAGGGGTACTAAAGTTACCGGCTTGGCAAGTGAGATACCGGCCGGGTGGCAACCCTAGTGCAGACACACCAATAACATGGCTCTGACAGAAGAGAAAAGGGTGGGATTTTGACAATACTGCAGAGCGAAATTCATGTCAATAAAAAGTTTGCACTGTAAGGCAAACATAGGACCTGCCTGCAGTTCACACATTGCTGTTCTGGCTGGAGAAGAAAGGAAGGAGGTCATTCAGGAGGTGTGGCTTACAGCTTCAGTACTTTCTCAACAACTTCTGATTGATGATAGTATGTAATTGGTTAGTTTGACTGACTGATCTTTCTCACAGAATGACATAGAATTCTACAAAATGAATTTTGGAATAATTTATTATCCAGAAATATGCCTATATTAGGCGTATTTCTGGTGCAGATTGCGACGCAAAGGTTATATCTGCGACTTTTCCCTGCTCACACCAGGTCTAAAAAAGTAGGAGTGGGGGGAAGGGGACAGGCCAGCATGTATCTCTCATTCATCATTTTCTACACCTGTTTTAGGCATAGAAAATGGTCTAAATGTAAGCTAGGAAGCCGTCTTACATTTAGCCTGGCATTGGATGCACTGAAGTTATGTAGGCGGATCCACCGCCAGATATAGGGGTTATTAAGACCAGCGTCTTAAACTCCGTTCTTAATAAATGACCCCCTTTGTCTATAAAAAAAGAACTGTGAAAAAATGCACACCGGTGCAGAACAGAGGCACGGATCAGAAGCCCACGGAAGCACTACAGAGTGCTTCTGTGGGTTTTCCTGTTTGTGTCTCTGCACAACAAAAAAGTAGGGTATGCACTGCTTTTTTGCGGTGCGGACCGTCGGATATGGATCGTGGACCCCATTCACAAGCGTGCATTGCGAACTGCAATTTGCAGTCCGCAGCACAGGCATGTCAAGCATACGGTCGTATGCATGAGGCTTTATAATGACTATACTCATAGCTCCATATGCATAAAAATAAAAACGTTAAGGGGTCAGAATATGGCGATGCAAAGAAAAAAAAAAGTTTTTTCCAAAGTTTTTATTTTTCTCCGCAGTAAAAGATAAGAAAAAATATACATACGTGGTATCATTGTAATCATACTGACCCAGAGAATGGATGTAACAGGTCATTTTACTGCATAGAAAACATTGAAAAAACAAAAGACATAAAACTGTGGCAGAATGTTTGTTAATTTATAATTCCACCCAATTTGGAATTTGTTTCCTGCTTCCCACTACACCGTATGCAACCATAAATGATGCCATTAGAAAGTACAACTTGTCCTGCAAAAAATAAGTCCTCATACAGCTATGTTAACCAAAAAATAACCGTTATGGCTTTGAGAAGGCTAGGAGGCTAGGCTAGGCACATGACACAGTTTCAGTCCGCAGATCGGATGCGGACCCATTCATTTCACCATGTGCTCTCTGCATCCATATGTCCATTTCACTGTCCCAACAGAAAAAAAAATGCAACAAACGGATATGCCACTGACTATACTGGCTAGTCATACAAGTAGATATTAAAAGCTGAGACTTTTGCCAATATATTCCTGTCACTGTCCCAACAGAAAAGAGGGACAGCCATTGGGAATCCCTGATCACAGCAATGCTGTTACAGTGGAGGCCAGTGGCCTCTGCTGTTCTGGTCCCTGGAGGAGCAGTCCTGCTTCCCTTCTTCCTGGCTGATCGGGCTGCTGGGGGACCTCTTTGGTTCCCCACAGGCTATGGCCTGCTGGCTAGGCCTCCCTCACTCTGCCCATAGGGGTCACGCTCCCTCCAGCTCTTAAAGGTTCAGTGTGCAGGCACCTAAATCTTACCCAGCCTATAACTGGTCACCCAGTGGTACTTAAGGCACTTTCCCATGTGGGAGGGTGCCTAAGCAATACATTCTGGTCCCCTAATGTTCTGCAAAAGTGTGCTGGTCTACATTTTTCTGCCCCTGTACCAACTTCTGCCTGTTTTCCGGATTGGACTTTTTCTGCCTGACCTGACCTCTTTCTGATCTCTGTTCTGACCCTGAGTTGCCTCCCCTGACCTCAGATTGTTTAGCCAATCTCACAATTGGCCCTGACATTGGCCTGTTCCCTGACTGCAGTTTTGCCTGATTCCTCTGTGCTCTGCATCAGTGTCCCTCTGTGCATCAGCTATACTTATGAGTAGCCCCAAGCCAATCTGTTCAAGTAGCCCACTGAATCCACATCCACTTCATACCAAACATTATAAGATCTGACATTGACATCCTGTTGGTCTCTAGACAGCAGACAGGGGATCTGATGATCTGACAACTGTGTATGCATTCGAGATGTTGTGCCTGACACAACAGCCTCAGGTGAGTAGAATACCTACTACTATTCTGTAGTTTTATTGCTCCCTCCTGTGTTTTTTTTTTTACTGATACAGGCATGCATTCCTCTATGCTCACCTCAAAAAGCTGACTTGAAATAGTGCACCTAAATTAAGGTTATACATAACTGTGAACAAAAAGGGTTGTTTTGGTAATCCATCTATGTCACGAGTTGGAGGTCCCAGGAGAGACCACCGTGTCGTCAAGCAATAAACGGAAATCAGGTACAGACACATAAGAGTTTATTGCACAAACAGAAACATGGAAAGCAGCACAGATAAAACATGAGCTCTATGTACCGTCAGCACAGTGGGAGAAAACCCCCACTGCGCCACTGTCTAGTAATACTCCAGAGGGGCGTAACTAAGCAACTCCTGGTTTTCACTAGAGCCCTAGATGGTAGGGTTAGACTTAGCCACAGGAAGTTGCCAGGGTCCACTCTGGAGCGTGACCTAGACAGTGACAGCAGGAGCGAATGGACAACAGGTACCAGAAGGTACCGACGGCACATAGGCAAACATAACAGACAGGTAAATACAAAACAGGGCAAATAATAACACAAGCAGGAGTTCATGCAAGGGAGCAGGAGTGGCAATGAGCAGAGAAGGACTTGCTCCACCAGTAGTAAACTGCATGGCCTTGTCATGCCACTCTGCTGCAAAGGCTTGCTGAACACAGACATATGAATACAAAACAGGGCAACTAATAATACAAACAGGAGTTCACGCAAGGGAGCAGGAGTGGCAATGAGCAGAGAAGGACTTGCTCCACCAGTAGTAACCTGCATGGCCTTGTCATGCCACTCTGCTGCAAAGGCTTGCTGAACACAGACATCAGAATAAACACAAAGTAACTAAAACATAACTGGCAGAACAGAAAGACAGGGAAAAGGACGCAAATGAACAAGTAGGGAAACTCACAGAGCACAGACAGACAGACACAGATCCCATGGGTCAGCAGCATGGGAGAAAGAGTACAAACCAGGAGCAGGACAAGACAACACACACCAGGAGAGCTGACCCAGAACTGAGGAAACCTCAGCCTTATATACAGGTTCCATGGGTGCAGCAGAGAGACCACACCCATGGAGCAGACAGAGGATTAACTCCTAATAGGAATACAGGGGAGTTAACCCATACAGAACCACAAATACAGAGGAACGGAGCTGCAGCGAGAGCATAGACAGAAGGTCACAGCCAGCGGTAATGACTGTGACAATCTACTTAACTTTAAAATTAAAAAAAGAAACATTCATGCCTTGTAAAAATGTCCGAAATTACTCTGACAGACATATGCATGTAGATTTATGTTCATTTTAATTAATACTATTTAATGTTTATTGAAAATAAAGGAAAACATGTTTTTTTAATTCATTTGATAGATTTTTACATTAAAACTGCAACAGCGAAAGCACACATCATCATGGCAGTCCAACTGTTCAAGAAGATGGCATTTTCTTCAGTATATCAAAAATATATGATTCCTGTCTCCAATGAAGTCATTAATCTTATTTTTTCCTATGTGAAAGCAAAAGTAAGTAGACATGTTATTCAGTGACTGTTCCAATACTATTCATATGTACAGTAGACCTGTCCTCTTTAGGCACGTCTGTTTAAAGGGGCACATCTACTTCCTTGACAAAGGAATTCATCAAAAGCAATTATTTAAAAAAAAATTGGCAGCACTATGCCATTGAAAATTAAATACAAAATACTGTAGCAGTAATCTGAGAGAGATAAAACTCCTGAATAGGAGAGCAGAGTAATCTCCGTTTACAATGTTGCTGAATAGGGAAGGGTTATGGGCAAGGTAATCCTTGCACACATCTCCCACATTTGGATTATTAATTTGTCACTGAACATATACCAAAACAAAAATCACAAAGAAGGTAAAAAAAAATCCTGCACAATGTAATAAATGAATATGCGGTTGTACATGGCTACATTTAATAATTGGACATTAATTACAGTCTTGTAAACATTAAACTCATTTTTACTTACATTGAAGAATCTACTCCCCACAGGAATAATTCGCTACATGATCACATGCTAGAACACCTGTCTGGCTCTTTCTATTTCTGCCTACACTATCTAAGGCCACTTTCAGACTGTAGTAATTTGTCAGCATTTTGCATCAGTATTTGTCAGCAAAACATGAAAAAGGTACAAATTAGAGATGAGGGAACTTCTTGAAGTTTGTTGTGTTTGATTTGATTCGGGTCAGAATCACCGGCCTGTGGTATACAATAGTCTCCTCTGAGTCTCCTCTCTTCTATTTCTTTTATTTATTTATTTTTTCACATGTTTGCTCCCCCTTCCTTTATTCTCTTGAACGCAATGACAGCAATAGCAAATAATGTCAGATTGAGACTGACATATAAAGCTATGGGTAAATGCATGGTCAAAACTTGATGGTGTTCACAAAAACAGGCAGATTTAACATGCCTTCATTCCAGAATTCTGGCTTCAAAAAGTCACAAAATAGGGTTTTTGCAACCTTTTGCACTTGCTTGCATTCTTACACCCCTAATTCCAGTGTTGGAACACGAGTGGAAAAATGAGTGTGATTAGCTCACTTAGATCACTCCAAATTTATCAATGCGACTTTTTTTTAAAAAAAATCACAAAAATTTGCATCCAGTAGGAGGGTGGAGTAGCAAAACTGGAGTAGTTTTTTCTACACAAAAGTGTTAGGTTTAAGGATAAGACAAATTTATTAAACAACATGTGCAATAGAGCCGGATCGTAGGTATGCACTCTGACGCCAAATTATGCAGTGGGTCAGGATATAAAAGTCTATAGTTTTGTTTGTGACGCCAATTGCAGCGTGCGCAGGGTACTAACACAGGGCCCTTTAAGGTGTTGTAATTCACGTACCAGGTTAGGAATGCCAGAGTGGTGTAATGTCTCTGTGTGGTAATGGCAATAGTGTCAACGGTGTCTCCTACCTGGGTACGCCTGGACTCCTGGATCCTGGCTCACTTGCAATAAAATGAGTGTGTTGCTAGTAGGAGTAATTGAGGAACTTGCAGCAGTAATTGAGATCCAGACTTTTGGTAAAGTTCAAACTTGTCTTTACTAGATGCAGCTTTCATCCAAATGAGATACAGCATTAGTCTGAAGTCCCGGCAGGTATCGGCAATGTGTGGCAGGAATATATCTTCTGCGCTATCATGTGCCTGGAGCTTTTGCAGGAAAAGGACGTCTGCTTAGTAGCTCTGTAATGTGGCAGGAATATATCTTCTGAACTATCTATCATCTGCTGTCTTGGAAACTGACTTGCTGAGGAGGAATTTGGCTTCTCCTGGTCTCTGGACGGTACTCACAGTTAATTTCACAGGGTATGCTTCTTCCTGGAATACTTGAGGTATCTGCTTGCTTCTACCAGCTGAGGCTGCAAGGCTCAGGCTGGGGATGATGATCAATTGTCTCAGCCGAGACAAGATCCTGGCTTTGGATCCCTAAATCTGGGAGCTCCTAACATGCACACCCTACCCCTAGCAGGGGTGGGATACACACTGACTCTAACTTCCTTCTCTCCCCATGAGGCAGGATGTGGGCGCAGCCCACATTGCTCATAGAAGGGGGGGTGAACTGGAATGAACTATTCCAGTTCAGAAACACTAAACTGTAGCTAAGTCCTTGCTGAACACATTGCTGCCACCTGCTGGTGAACATATAAATTACAGCAATATACATGTAACAAGGATTTGAATGCACATTTGTGAGGAAATTACATGAAATTACACAAGATGACAATGTGAATACACTTAAGAGAATGTAGCGGGGTAAAAGAGTTTTGTAACATAACTCTGGGGTGTTACACTTACAACCTTTGATAAATGTGGCATAAAGAAACCAACAAAGACTCAAGCAAAACTGACTACAAATATTCCCTTCATGATGGATTTCCCTCAATCGACATAGCATTTGGCTGGGACTTTTCTGGCCACTTACATTCCAACCTGTCTGCCCAGAAGTCCATGGGGTCAGGGAACAGTGTATGTGCCAGGGAAGGGTCAGTATGATGTAGAAAACTAGACCATTTTAAACCATGTTAAAAATAGGCAACTGTCATACAGTAGAATAAAATTTTGGTGAAGGTGCAGAACTGCACCACATTACCAGAACAACAAGACAATTTTTACAGACAGCTGGCTTGAGCTATTAATTAATGCTTGCTGAATTCGATTTAGGTGAAGATGGAGAAGTGCACTACATTTGGAGAACGACTAGACACATTTTATGGACAGCTGGCCAGTGGAAGTAAATGCCTACTGATTTAAATTTTGGATAAGATGCGGAGCTGCACCACAGTATCAGTGCCAGCAATTTGGCTGTATTATGACTCAGATTGTTGTAATAGCGATTTATCCCTAGTGAGACCTCTATGCCTGGCTGTATGAGCAGATAATCACTGTGGACAATACTTATCAGATACCAACACCGAGTTTATCCGTGAAGTTGCGTTATTCTGTAAGCCAGATAACAGAGTACAGCAGAACAGACAGATTCCGATATTGTGCGGTGTTGTGCGGTCAAAGGATGATGCTTTTGCAAGTTTGCGTGAGAATACATGTATACCTGTTAAATCCCTGGAGCAGAATGAATATACAGGAAGTGATGTACACAGAAGAAGGGGTGGAGCAATGAAATGAATGTCATATATCACAGATATAACAGAAAAACAAATGCAATACCAAAAACGACCACTAGATGGGAGTATATGACCAAATATAGAATATATGAATGGTTCAACGAATTAAACTATATAGATTTAACAGCGTAGCAGCACACTCCCCGTCTGGCATTGAAAATGGCACTATATAACGGTAATTTGCTTGATGTCCGAGGACCTGAAAAACATAAAAAGAACAGGCATATAATGCAACAACTAAAATGTAAGACTTCAAATGTAACAAGTAAAGTTCAAACACTTCTTGCTTGAAGTTTCAGGTAGGATTCAGCAGCCTAGGCAATAAGTTCATTCTCCAAAGGGCAAGATCAGAACAAGTTCCGTGATAGGCCTGATGAAAGTCTTTACAGTCCCTTGTCTTGCAACTTTCACCTCCACCTTGCGTTCCTTACCGTCGTCACTAGGAACGCTCTTAACAATAAGTCCCATAGGCCACTCGATTCTTTCTGCTTACTGGTCATTGAGCAGAATGAGATCTCCAACTTTTATTTTAGGGTACTGTCGGTGCCATTTCCTGCATCCTTGCAGAGTGGAAAGATACTCCATCTTCCAACGATTCCAGAATCGATTGGCAAGGTTCTGTACTCCTTGAGTGCCCTGTTCACCTATATACGTATATGCTTTTCTAAATTGAGTGAGTGGCCTCAATTTACAGGAGCACCTGGTGTCGTTTGAGTGTTCTTAGTGCGACATCTTACTAAATTTTAAGGTTCTGTACTCGCTTCCATTGATCAAAGCACAGATTTCCATATTTAAAGTTTCCAGGTGGAACAGGAACAGACCCAAGCTTCTGGGTAAGCAGGGTAGCTGGGGTAAGGATAGTTGGGTTCTCTGGATCTTTGTCAGGTTCTAGAAGACCGAAGACGTCAGCTGTGGTCTCTTCTGTGTGATCCAGCAGGAATTCAGGACCTGTTAACCAGGAAGAATTTGCAAATGCACTTGCAGACACTGGCCTAGTAGCATGATCTGCAGGATTAATTTCAGATGGGACATAATGCCATTGTTCAGGTTTAGATGATTTCCTGATTCTTTCTACACGGTTGCTGACGTAGACATAGAAATGTTTAGTCTGGTTGTATATGTAGCCCAGAACAACCTTACTGTCTGTGTAGAATTTGGTGTCATCTATCTGAATGTCTAGCTCGCGTAATATGAAATCTGCGATTTCTACAGCTAGCACAGTCCCACAAAGCTCAAGCCTAGGAATTGTGTGCTCAGGCTTAGGTGCTAACTTAGCTTTCCCAAACAGAAACCCTATGTGGGTTTGATTAGAAGAGTCTCTCACCTTGAGGTAGGCAACAGCCGCTGTGGCTTCAGTAGATGCGTCTGAGAAGATGTGAAGCTCTTTTCTCCGGATCGTAGCAAGGGAAGCTGAGGTGTAGCAGCGTGGTATATAGATACAATCTAAGGCGTGTAGAGATTGCTTCCAGGACTCCCACTTTGAAAGCTTGTCAGATGGCAGTGGAGCATCCCAATCTTTAATAGACTCTGAGAGCTGTCTAAGTAAGGCTTTACCTTGTATGGTAAAAGGAGCCACAAATCCCATTGGATCGTATAGGCAGTTTACCACTGACAGAACACCACGCTTGGTAAATGGCTTGTCTGTAGAGCTGACTTGAAAGCTGAAAGTGTCCTTTAATAAGTACCACCGTAGGTCCAGACTTCTCTGTATAGGTGGCATATCCATTCCCAGATTTAAGTCCTTAAACCCTGTGGCATGATCACCAGGTTGAAAGGCTTTCATAACAGCAACACTATTTGAGTCAATTTTGTGTAGTCTGAGGTTGCCTCAAAAAGCATACCTTGTGTCCTTTGGAGCAGGTCTATGGCTTCTTCGTCTGTAGGTAAAGACTTAAGTCCATCGTCAACATAAAAGTCTCTCTCAACGAAGTGTCGAGCATCCGCGCCATAATCCTTTTCTCCATCAATGGCAGTCCTTCGTAAACCATATGTTGCAACAGCGGGTCAGGGACTATTTCCGAAAACATGTAACTTCATGCGGTATTAAATAATCTCATTGTCCATGTTGTTGTCACGGTGCCACAGAAACCTTAGTAAGTTTCTATGGTCTTCACGTACAATGAAGCAATGAAACATCTGTTCAATATCAGCAGTTATGGCAACTGGTTCTCTTCTAAATCTCAGAAGTACGCCTACAAGGTTGTTGGTTAGATTCGGGCCAGTGAGAAGAACATCATTTAGGGATACACCTTGATGCTTGGCACTGGAGCCAAATACTATCCTGATTTGTTTTGACTTATGTGGATGATACACTCCGAAGAAAGGTAGATACCAGCACTCATCGTGTCTTTGAAATGGTGGCGCTAGTTCAGCGTGATCATTGTCAAAGATCCTTTTCATAAAGGCGATGAAATGGTCCTTCATTTCAGGCCTGATCCTTAGTGTTCGTTGAAGTGAGTTGAATCTGGATAAAGCCTGTTCATGATTGGTTGGGAGTTTGGCCCTTGTAGCACGAAGAGGTGATGGTGCAACCCAACTGTTAGACTCATCCTGAAAGAATTCCTTATCCATTACTTTGATAAATTCTCTGTCTTCAACTGACAAGGCTATTTTGTTGTCCTCCCTTGTAGTACAAAACACTGTAGTACCTAGGTTGTCATCACAAAGGACAGGAGTAACATCAGGTACTTGGATGATGTCAAGAAGCTTCTCCTTTGCTTCATAATGGTGAGGGCCCTGTTTGAAGTGGGATACACATCCATTTTCCAACATGTAAGTCTTGAAGGAGTGGATCTCATATACCGTACACATCCTGTTCAAGCATACATCGCTCACTATTACCCAGCCTAGGTCAAGTCTTTGTGCATAAGGGGCGTTGTCAGGCCCATCGCACTGATCTCGTACTTTATGTACTCTGAGAATGTCCCTTCCTAACAGGACTAAGATTTCAGCATTCTTGTCCATTGCAGGAATCTCATCTACAAGGTGCCTTAAATGAGAATCTTGATACGCAGCTTCTGGAGTGGAAATTTCTTCCCTTTTGTCTGGTATCTGGTCGCACTCGACTAATGTTGGTAGGGGTATGCCCTCTTCCTCGTTGTAGGCAGTTTAGACACCACTGGGTTGACACCATGAGTGGTGTCCAGGAGGCTTAGTCCAGGTAGACATGGGTCAGTCTTTGCCAACTCTAGCTCCATGAGGCGGTCACTTAGATCTTGGAGCTTGCGGTAGTCTTTGTTTCCTATTTTTGGGAAGTTTTGCAGTCTCTTGAATAGAGCACTTTCTTTGGCTTCAGAGCTACCATAGGCTTGCTCAAGTCTTTCCCATGCAGCAGCAAGACCTGCATCTGGGTGATCAACATCTACTGTTCTGAGTCTTTTAACACGACCTGCAGATTCTGGTCCCAGCCACTTTAAGAGCAAATCAAGTTCTTCCTTAGCAGTAAGGTTAAGACCGGCAATAGTACCCTTGAAGGTTGATCTCCAGGCCCTGTAGCTTTCTGGACAGTCATCAAACCTTGAGAGGCTGGTGTTAATGAGCTCATGGCGTACCATATATCTGGCAAAGTCATTCATGTCTGGTCTCTTACTCCTTGGTGTCAAAGTAACTTGTGGAACCCCTTGGGTGTGAAAGTTCTCTGGTGAGGTAGGGCGAGGTTTACCAGGGTAAAATGATGTTGCATGAGCGTTTAACTGTGGTGTAGTCTCTGAAGCTTGTGCTGGCTTTGGTTTGAGCTGCGGCTTATCACTGGAATTCACCTTGTTGACATGAGTTGATCCGGTTTTCTGCATAGATGTACTTGCGTTGTAGACTTGAAGAGGCTCAGGCATATAGAGCTGAGAGGTCTCTGCGTTGGGAGTCAGAATAGTGTCATTAGTAGGAGGTACAGGAGATGACTCAGTATCTTTGCAGATGTTATGCTTTAGAACGTATTCACTGGTGCGTTCAGCTGGATCTTCCAGTTCAGCTGGGATAAGACAGTCTGAATTAGTACTTTGTCCCACTGCTTGTTCAAGGACTTTCAACCTTGCTAGGGAAGCCACTTCCTCCCCTTCCATTTGCAGAATCTTTATTTGTGAATCTGCCTCTGCTTGGAGAGCTTTGCTTTGAGCTTCCATCTTGGCTTGATGAGCTGCCCTTTGAGCTTCCATCTCTGCTTGATGAGCTGCCATCTTTGCTTGTTGAGCTGCCCTTTGAGCTTCCATCTCTGCTTGCTTTCTAGTAAAGGAGCTTTGCGCCCTTTTTGATTCGGCATCAGCGCGGGCCTCTATTAACTTGTCGCTTAATGTTGAGCTTCTGGAACGAGAGGATCTGGAAGAAAGTGCAGTGCGCTTGGTTGTGGTGGATCCTTGAGATCTGGTCTCCTGCAGTTGAGTTCTGCCTTAAAGGGGTATTATTATCTTATTGATCAGTCTTGATTAGATTCTTTTTCCCCCACTGAAAACTTTTTCCTATACAGGTCATTAAAAATAACCAACCTTTCTATTTAAAATTTCTTTTTTGTATCAGTGTTGTTTATTGGCGCTGCCCATGGATACGGCCACATCTCGCCTGCCGCATCCATGGGCCGCGCCTGCGCACTTCATCGTCTGCGATCCTGCGTCCGGCCTGTTTATTTACTTATGAGCGCGTCTTTATCTCTTTCGGGCGGCCGCGCATGCGCAGAATATCCATCGCGTCTGAGATAGAGCTGCAATGAGCAGGACCGTGGTACGGTTACACGGACGCCAATTATGCAGTGGGTCAGGATATGGGTATAATAGTCTATGGTTTGTTCGTGACACCAATTGCAGCGTGCGCAGGGTACAGTCTCAGGGCCATTTAAGGTGTTGCAACTCACGTACCAGGTTAGGAATGCCAGAGTGGTGTAATGTCTCTGTGTAGCATAGGTATAGTGTCAACAGTGTCTCCTACCTGGGTACGGCTGGACCCCTGGATCCTGGCTCACTTGCAATAAATGAGTGTGTTGCTAGTAGGAGTAATTGAGGGATTTTGGTAGCAATGAATGAGATCCAGACTTGTAATAAAGTTCAACTTGTCTTTACTGGAGGCAGCATTAATCCATATGGAGGTACAGCAATAGTCTTTGGGTCCCAGCAGGTATTGGTAATGTATGGCAGGGATTACTATCTCTTCTGCTTCTATCATGTGCCTGGAGAATATGGCAGGAATCTGTCTTCTGCTCTATCTTCTGCTTGGTAGGGGACTGACTAGCGGAGGAGGAATTTGGCTTCTCCTGGTCTCTGGATATTACTCACAGTTATGCTCACAGGGATTGGTTTGTCCTGGAGGTCTGGAGATGGCTGCTTGCTTGTCACCAGTTGAGGCTGAAGGGCTCAGACTGGGGATGAAGATCTTTGGTCTCAACCGAGACAAGATCCTGGTTTGGGATCCCTTGAACTGGGGGCTCCTGCCAGCACAGCCTTCCCCTAGCAGGGGTGGCTGGCACACACTCTAACTTCCTTTCCTCCCCATGAGGCAGGATGTGGGAACATTCCACACCTCCTCAAAGAGGGGGGAGCTAAACTGGAATGTACTATTCCAGTCTAGATATGCTAAACTGTTACTAAGGTCCTGCTGACACATTGCTGCCACCTGCTGGTGTACATGGAAATTACAGCAAATACATGTAACAGGCTTAGAAAATGCACATTTGTGAGGGATATTATATAAAATCACATTAGATGACAAGGCACCCGTTACCAACAAATAGTAGCGGGGAAAAAGAGTTTAGTAACATAACTCTGGGATGTTACAGAGCTGCACATGCGCGCCCGTCCGAACAGTTCGGGTGAGGCAGCAGAGTGTGCGGACCAACGTCGGAGGACCGGGATACTATTTCCTAATAGGTAAGTATAATTTCTACTCGCCCCACTAAATCCACCAACGATTATTGAATATGTGCCAATAAAGGGGTTCATTCTGATTCAAAGGGGACAGAAAACACTATTATTTTGAACAAAGGGGATACATTTATGTAATGCAATGACACAGAGGGGCAGACAATTTGAATAGGAGTGGCACAGGGGACAACTATATGGAATGTAGGGACACAGGGGGCAACTGTATGGAATGTAGGGACACAGGGGGCAGATGTAGCAGAGCTGAATAATGGTACAAATGGTGAAGGAAATAGACAGATGTAGCAGAGCTGTATATGAGACTGTTCAGCCACAGTGCTAGTGGGGGAGTAGAATAAAGATGTAGCAGAGCTGTATAGGAAGCCATTCAGCCAAAGTGATGTTAGGGGACTGGAGTAGCCACATGTAGCTGAGCTGTATATGCATCTATACAGATACATAGTTCAGGGCCGGCGCCACCCATAAGCAGAGTAGGCCACCGCGTAGAGCGCACTCTGCCTGGGGGCACCGGAACTCTGGAGTCCGAATCGCCGCCTGCTCCCCGCCCCCTACTTGTGATCCATCTGACATCATCTCCTTGACTCCTTCTGTTTCTGTACTTGCTGGCCGGATGCACTGCAAGTGCGAGCCTGAGTTTGTTCAGTCACTTCGGGCAGAGCGAGCAGCACGCAGCTGACACACAGCTACGAGACCATGGTGTATTTAAATCTCATTTAGCCTGTCTTTCAGAAAAGTTTCTACTGGGATTTGAACTCACGACCTTTCACGTCAGAGGCAATTTACCCACACAGCTATGAGAGCTGTATAGCCAGTTACTTTAAAAAAAAAAAATAATAATAATAAGACTTCTACGGTAGATAACTTTGATACCTAGTGTACATTCATACACATGACAGCTGCCCCAACACACCCAGCTCTGCTACATCCATACACAGTGTACTGGGGCAGCTGTCATGTGTATGGATGTACACTAGGTATCAAAGTTATCTACAGTTGAAGTCTTATATATATATATATATTTTTTTAAGTAACTGGCTATACAGCTCTCATAGCTGTGTGGGTAAATGCCTTTCTTTTGATGTGAAAGGTCGTGAGTTCGAATCCCAGGAGAAACTTTTCTGAAAGACAGGCTAAATAAGAACATGAGCACCAAATCTTCAACACAAGAGGCTGGTGGGAACACAGGCCGGAAGAGGCCTGCATCGCATCGCTGACATGGAGGTAAGTATAAAAGTTTTTTTTTTTTTTTTAAATACCGGACTGTTACTTTACTGCCATGGGGGAGGGGGGGCTATTGGCGCCATGATACTGGCACATGGAGTGGGGAGGAGAGAGGCACTTGATACTGGCACATTAGGGGTCAGGGGGAGAGGATGGCACTATGATATGGGGGGGGCAAGAAATGGACATGAATCATGAGGGGCAGAAATGTGAAATGATGGGGTAGTGCACAAGGGAGGGGACTCACACACACTGCAGGCTGCCAGACTGATGACTCATAGTCTTCACATGATCTAGCACGCAAGGACTGAGTTCTCAGTGTGATGTCATAAGGAGGCGTGGCCGGCCTTCACTCTAGCTGCCTAAGCCCGCCCAGCCTTAGCTGCAGAAAACCAGGAAGTCAACAGCAGAGTGACTGCAGGTGAGGACGAATTTGCAAGATGAGAATACCCCTTTAAACTTAGCATTTTGCACTGCGAGATCCCTTTGTTGGTTCAGTGCATCAGTCCTGGTCAGTTCTGCTGAAGAATCCTCTATATTAGAGTCCTGCAAGAAGGCTGAGTATTTTGCAGACAGCTGCTGGTAGCGTACATACATAGCAAATATGTGATTAATAGAGTCTCTTATTTCAGCTGGTTGATCATTAGAGTGTGACAAAACTGACAATTTTACGGTTTTGCGAAAAATTTTACTTTCTCTTTAAGAAGACAAACAGTGAAAAATGGTACTGTCTTTTTAAGAAGACAAACAGCAGCTTAGACAGGTGAGGTAACACAGTGCAATGTAGAGAAACAGTTATCAACAGTCATTTGAAGTGCAGTAAGCTTGTGCGACCATGTGCTTTCACAAGATGGCTGATGGCACTGAGCTTGATTGTAGATTAGGCACACACATATACACAACAGGCTGTAGGAATTCTATGCATCTTTTGACTATTCTGACTCAGATTGTTGTAATAGCGATTTATCCCTAGTGAGACCTCTATGCCTGGCCTGTATAAGCAGATATAAACACTGCGGACAATCCTTATCAGATAGCTTGAACTCACCAACACCGAGTTTATCTTTGAAGTTGCTTTATTCTGTAAGCCAGATAATAGAGTACAGATAGAACAGATAGATTCCGATATTGTGCGGTGTTGTGCGGTCAAAGGATGATGCTTTTGCAAGCTTGCATCAGAATACATGTGTACCTGTTGAATCCCTGAAGCAGAATGAATATACAGGAAGTGATGTACACAGAAGAAGGGGTGGAGCAATGAAATGAATGACATATATCACAGATTTAACAGAAAAACAAATGCAATACCAAAAACGACCACTAGATGGAAGAATATGACCAAATATAGAATATATGAATGGTTCAACGAATTAAACTATATCGATTTAACTGCGTAGCAGCACAGGCTAAGAGAAAGTTCTGCTGCTCACAAGCTAATTTCTGGTCACCAATAGCTTTCTTGTAACCACACATTCCATTATGGATGTCTCAAAATGGAGGATACTTCTTTGTGGATGCAGCCTAGCCACCACCCTCCTCCTATGATTTTATCACCTCCTCAGCATCTCGATCCAGCTCCCAGGTCCTGTCCAACACATAACCATCATCATAGTCCTCCCACCACTTTTAACAGACTGAAACCGTCTCTTTGTGGCCTACTTGGCACCTCTTCCAATTCCCTTCTCTGTAGTTGCCCCTGTTACCACAGCTACTACTGCCCTTATTGCCACCACTGTGGCTACAAGTGCCACAACTATCACCGCCATTAACAAAGCTATGAATTTGGGTCCCCCGCCTCTGCCTCATGGGTCTGCCTTGAGTGTCTGTCATAACACGTAGTGCATTGTTGCCTCTTACGAAAAAAAGAAGGCAGCCACTAGGAGGGGGTAGTGAAAACTAAGATGATGCAAATGAAAGGCTTCTCTGGTGCCACAAAGAGGAGCAGAAGGGATGTGCTGAGCCCTGGCCCAAAGACACGGTATCAGACTCAGATGTGACATCGACATCAATCTGCTGTGACTGGCAGGATAAATAACTAACAGGTTAAATCAGTGTAAAAAGTAGACGTTCACAATTGTCATTAATTCTCAGCCTGGTAACGAACGTTAAAATAAAACAAAGACTAACTTTATTGCGGATTCAATACTAAAATCTGGGGCAAAACAGACCAACTAAAGCTTCAAATGCAGGCTAGGGTGCAATAGTTAATCAGAGGTATGTCTATAAATATTCCCCTCAATCCTATTGCTCCCCATAAGGTGTAAGTGTCACGGGTAGAGTCACGGGAATCAAGATAGAGCGGAGGTGCACCCCCTGAGCTGACACCCGGTCCCCTGTCCCTGCCTACTTGCACCACCCGCCCTAGGTGACTGAGCGCAACTGGGCGACAGTCCCTAACCTACTAAGTGCAAGCAGATAGAAAGAGACAGCAGGGAAGAGGACAGCCACTGAGAAGTAACAATAAGCGGACAAGAGGTAGAACAAAAACGGAAGGCGAGGTGGGTCAACTAGCCTAGGTCAGTCCAGGAGGTCACGTCAGAACAAGGGAAGAGGCAAAGACAAATCCGTAAACAAGCCAAGGTCAAAATCCAAAAGGTAGCGTCAAGGTACAGGGAGCAGGCAGAAGAGGTGTCAAGAGGCGGATCGAGGTTCAATTCCAGAGGTAGCTTAATAACAATAAAGTACACAGCCTATAGGACGAAAATCACAGGCAACCTGTAGCCAGCAGGCCGCCTGTATTTATAGTGGGGAGTGAGGGTCATGTGACGTGGCCAGCGTCACATGACCGACAGACAGACAAGTCGCGCACCGAGTGATCAGCTCGGCGCTCAATGCAGACCTAGGAGCAGGGAGCCTCCCAGCTAGCAAAGCCGCCCTGGGAAAGAGGCCAAACACAGATCCTCGCTCCCGAAGCTAAGCAGCAGGTCTGCGGCTGATGGAAGACCGAGTGCGCCTTTTGCGCCCCGTTACAGTACCCCCCCTTTTATGAGGGGCCACCGGACCCAAGCATTGTGGACGAGGTTTCTCAGGGTGTTCCCGGTGAAATTCAGTAATTAACCTGGAAGCATGCATCCTAGACATAGGTATCCAGGACCTATCCTCAGGTCCAAAACCTTTCCAGTGGACCACGTTGTCACGGCGGGGAGTGAGGGAAACCCCTACCGTGCAGTGTCAGAGGGTAAAGGAGATCAGCCTGGCCAAAAGGAGTAATAAGGTAGCAGGTCACCTCCTACCGCGTCCCTAATCCTCTCCCTGACTCCTCACTATATGAGCGGACCCCGATGGTAGGACGACTCATACTCAGGATTCCTAGAAACCCTAAGTCGCCCTGGTAATCCCTCAGATAGGAGCAAGGGAGAGACAACCAGTTCATCCCAGTAATGGAGGAACAGGAGTCTCTATCTGAGGCCAGGCTGTAAGGAGATGGGAACACATACAGCTATAAGGAGATGCCAGGTAAGTGAAACCAGTAACACACCTACCTGCCACAGACACACTGACTGGAATCCGTGCACAAGTGCTAATGTCCACACCAACATAAAAGGACACAGCACACACCACAAACCACACAGGAACCCAGGACACCATAGCTGCAATAACGTGAGACACCACAAGAACATCTACTATCTTCTATAACCACAAGGGTGGCCCTCACTGGACAGATGGCATATGAAGACCAGGAGGATAACTCCAGCATACACCATAGCTGGAGTACCCCCCAGGTTCAGGCATCCAGCAGAGGCTAAATAGCCCAAGCAGCCACACCCACACACACATAAACCCAGTGTTAAAACACTAGGAAGGGAATTAACCCTTCCAACACCAGACAATGGGAGCAAGCCACTTAAAGGGGAAGTGCACACACAAACATAGGAAAGCTACACGTTGCCGCAGGCAACAACATGCGTGGCAACCATGTCACAGCAATCACCCAGAAGGCTGAGACACTGCGACCGCATGCACACACAGCAACACATTGCCGCGGGCAACTGCAAGTGTAGCAACAGTGTCACAGCGCACACCATAGGCCGTGACACACGTATTGAAAGGAATTTCTAATCTTACTGACATCTATTATTTTAGAAATAATGAATTCCTCCTGACCCTCAACCTCCACAGGTGGAGGAGGTTTTTCAACCGGAACCACTGGTGACACAGATTTCTTAAGTAACGACTTATGGAACACATCATGTATACAGAGAGAGTCGGGTAGATACTGGGTTAATAACGACTTATGGAACACATCATGTATACGGCGGGAGTCGGGTAGATACTGGGTTAATAAGCTCAATAATATTGTATGGTCCAATGAAACACGCTGAGAATTTCTTAGAACATTGTTTCAAAGCAAGATTTTTAGTCGACGACCACACCTTATCGGCGAGTACAAAATTTACCCCCTTGGAACGTCTCTTATTGGCATGTTTACACTGGGTTTCCTGGGCCTTTTGCAGGTTCGATTCAACCTGTGCCCAGACTGTGCACAGTCTAGAGGTAAAAGAATCTGCCTGCGGGTTGAGTGAGGATACAGAGGGATTAGAACTAAAGCAAGGATGTAAACCACTGTTACAAAAAAAAGGAGACACCCCCGTGGAAGAATTAACCCGATTGTTGATGGCGAATTCTGCCAACGGGAGGTATCTCACCCATAGGAATTGATTATGCGATACATAGCACCTTAGAAAAAGCTCCACTGCCTGACTTAACCGTTCCGTCTGCCCATTGGTCTGTGGATGGAAAGCAGACAAAAAGGATAAAGAGATGTTGCATCTTCTGCAAAAAGCCCTCCAAAAGCTAGAAACAAACTGAATGCCTCTATCAGAGACGATATTCTCAGGGACACCATGCAGATGTACCACATGTTCAATGAACAAGGATGCTAAGGTCTTTGCATCAGGGAGCTTACTTAAAGGAACAAAATGCACCATCTTGCTAAAACGGTCAACCACTACCCACACCACTGACTTCCCCTCAGAGAGGGGCAGATCAGAAAAAAAATCCATGGAGATGTGAGACCATGGCTTACAGGGAATGGGTAGTGGTTGTAGTTCACCAGTGTTCTTGAGGTCTTAGACCGGGCACAAACATTGCACAAACATTGCAAGCTAAAACATAAGACCGTACATCTTTAGACAAAGTGGGCCACCAGAAAGACCTCAGCAGCAATACCTGGATGACCACAGAGCATGGAGTCATGACATTCACCCAATAATTGAACACGAAAGCATTTAGGAACAAACAACTTATCTGCTGGTGTTTGTGGAGGAGCAAGTTGCTGAGCCTGTTGAATCTCAGAGGAAAGATCCGCAGAAACTGCTGCCACAAAGATGTTTGTTGGCAAGATGGGTTCCGGGGGGGTATCAGGAGGTTGGACGGCATTAAAACTCCGGGACAAGGCATCTGCCTTAACATTTTTACTTCCTGGTCTGAAAGTAACAGAAAAGTTAAAACGAGTAAAAAACAGGGCCCATCTGGCTTGTCTAGGATTAAGGCGTTTGGCTGCCTCAAGAAGCACTAAGTTCTTATGTCTGTGAAGATTCTCATTTATCCAGGTCATGGTATATCTGTAAATAATAAATCAAGGCAACTGGACGTACTGTAGAATTCTTGAAAACGTTTCACTCGTTCTTCCAACGAGCTTTCTCAATTCTGAGTGACTGTACAAGAATTCTCTGGGAATAAATATGTAACTGAATCAACATCTGGTAATTATACCCACCATGGGGTCAAGCTTGAATAGAGGCGGGGGGGGGGGTTAGACATCTATTGTCTGCCACATACAATGCTGTCTTACCACCTTTTTCTGGGAAGTCTTTCTCACCTACTGACTCCAATTAGGATAATGGAATCAACACCTTTGACCCCATGCTGGGTATAATTACCAGATGTTGATTCAGTTACATATTTATTCCCAGAGAATTCTTGTACAGTCACTCAGAATTGAGAAAGCTCGTTGGAAGAACGAGTGAAACGTTTTCAAGAAATCTACAGTACGTCCAGTTGCCTTGATTTATTCTTTACAGATATACTAAGTTCTTATGATCAGTGAAAACAGTAATACGGTGTCTAGCCCCTTCTAAAAAATGCCTCCACTTCTCAAATGCCCATTTAATGGCCAGTAACTCGCGGTTTCCAATATCGTAATTTCTCTCCGAAGGAGAGAACTTGCGAGAGAAGAAGGCGTATGGCCTTAAATTAGTGAGGTTAGAGGACCCCTGTGAAAGGACGGCCCCCACACCATCCTCTGAGGCATCAACCTCCACCACAAAAGGTTCCTCGGTATCGGGATGAACCAAGACTGGAGCCATTTGGAAACAATTTATTAGGGTATCAAAGGCTCGACAGGCCTCCAACGACCAGTTAACCAGATCCGAACCTTTTTTAGTTAGATCCGTGAGGGGTTTGGCAATAACAGAAATTTTTTTTATGAATTTACGATAAAAATTAGCGAATCCTAAAAAACGTTGGAGTGCCTTTAAGGAGGATGGTCTTACCCAGTCTTGGATAGCCTGAACCTTACTGGGATCCATTTTAAATGAATGAGGAGTAAGAATATAGCCAAGATAGGGGATCTCTTGAACTCCAAATACACATTTCTCTAATTTAACAGACAAATGGTTCTTCCTGAGGATTTTAAGAACCAGTCTGATGTGAGACACATGAGAATCCCAGTCAGGTGAAAAGACAAGAATATCATCGAGATAAACAATCATAACTTTGCCAATAAGTTATCTAAAAATATCATTCATGAAATTCTGAAACACAGCTGGGGCATTGCAAATACCGAATGGCATAACCAGATACTCAAAGTGTCCCTCTGGAGTATTAAAAGCAGTTTTCCACTCATCTCCCTCCTTAATACGAACTAGGTTATAAGCTCCTCTCAAATCAAATTTAGAAAACCAAGAAGCACCCAAAATGTGGTTAAACAAATCAGGAATCAACGGGATGGAATTCTGATTCCTAATAGTAATTTTATTCAAATTTCTGTAGTCAATGCAGGGCCTGAGACCACCGTCTTTCTTTTTAACGAAAAAGAATCCTGCTCCCAGGGGAGAGGTGGAGGGCCTAATATGTCCCTTCTTGAGACTCTCCTGGATGTAGTCTTTCATGGACTTGCGCTCAGGACCGGACAGATTATACAGGGAGTGCAGAATTATTAGGCAAGTTGTATTTTTGAGGATTCATTTTATTATTGAACAACAACCATGTTCTCAATGAACCCAAAAAACTCATTAATATCAAAGCTGAATATTTTTGGAAGTAGTTTTTAGTTTGTTTTTAGTTTTAGCTATTTTAGGGGGATATCTGTGTGTGCAGGTGACTATTACTGTGCATAATTATTAGGCAACTTAACAAAAAACAAATATATACCCATTTCAATTATTTCTTTTTACCAGTGAAACCAATATAACATCTTAACATTCACAAATATACATTTCTGACATTCAAAAACAAAACAAAAACAAATCAGTGACCAATATAGCCACCTTTCTTTGCAAGGACACTCAAAAGCCTGCCATCCATGGATTCTGTCAGTGTTTTGATCTGTTCACCATCAACATTGCGTGCAGCAGCAACCACAGCCTCCCAGACACTGTTCAGAGAGGTGTACTGTTTTCCCTCCTTGTAAATCTCACATTTGATGATGGACCACAGGTTCTCAATGGGGTTCAGATCAGGTGAACAAGGAGGCCATGTCATTAGATTTTCTTCTTTTATACTCTTTCTTGCCAGCCACGCTGTGGAGTACTTGGACGCGTGTGATGGAGCATTGTCCTGCATGAAAATCATGTTTTTCTTGAAGGATGCAGACTTCTTCCTGTACCACTGCTTGAAGAAGGTGTCTTCCAGAAACTGGCAGTAGGACTGGGAGTTGAGCTTGACTCCATCCTCAACCCGAAAAGGCCCCACAAGCTCATCTTTGATGATACCAGCCCAAACCAGTACTCCACCTCCACCTTGCTGGCGTCTGAGTCGGACTGGAGCTCTCTGCCCTTTACCAATCCAGCCACGGGCCCATCCATCTGGCCCATCAAGACTCACTCTCATTTCATCAGTCCATAAAACCTTAGAAAAATCAGTCTTGAGATATTTCTTGGCCCAGTCTTGACGTTTCAGCTTGTGTGTCTTGTTCAGTGGTGGTCGTCTTTCAGCCTTTCTTACCTTGGCCATGTCTCTGAGTATTGCACACCTTGTGCTTTTGGGCACTCCAGTGATGTTGCAGCTCTGAAATATGGCCAAACTGGTGGCAAGTGGCATCTTGGCAGCTGCACGCTTGACTTTTCTCAGTTCATGGGCAGTTATTTTGCGCCTTGGTTTTTCCACACGCTTCTTGCGACCCTGTTGACTATTTTGAATGAAACGCTTGATTGTTCGATGATCACGCTTCAGAAGCTTTGCAATTTTAAGAGTGCTGCATCCCTCTGCAAGATATCTCACTATTTTTGACTTTTCTGAGCCTGTCAAGTCCTTCTTTTGACCCATTTTGCCAAAGGAAAGGAAGTTGCCTAATAATTATGCACACCTAATATAGGGTGTTGATGTCATTAGACCACACCCCTTCTCATTACAGAGATGCACATCACCTAATATGCTTAATTGGTAGTAGGCTTTCGAGCCTATACAGCTTGGAGTAAGACAACATGCATAAAGAGGATGATGTGGTCAAAATACTCATTTGCCTAATAATTCTGCACGCAGTGTATTAATTGTGTTTTAATAGTTTTAATATTGGTGTAATATTGTTTGAATAATCTTTTAAACATCAGAATTGTTGGAAAAACCGCTGGGGCAACACATGAAGCACCTGGTGAATGAATGCTTTCTTTCCCTTTTTAATGTCTCACTTTTTAACAAAACCGGGAGAAAATTATAATAAAGAAAAATATCACAAGTTTGAAAAAATCGAAAGCTTCTAAAAAATCGATACTTTCTAAAAAAACAAATAATCAGAAGTCCAAAAAATCGGAAGCCTTGAAGATTCACGAATCAAAAATCGGAAGTTAGTAAGCAATACAAGCCATAAAAATCGGAAGTACCGAATTTTAAATTTTAAAGTCTGGATTCGGGATCCGGCTTCCATGTTTTGATGACAGCTCTACAGAGTATATAAGGCGGATACAGACAGGTGTAGCGTAACCACTGAGGAAGGGATAGTTATATTTTCCGAAACGCGTCTGGTAAACGCCATACACCTGTCGAAATACTTCTAGTCACATGGCCATGCAGACACTATTATAATATCTGGAAGATCGAATTCTCTGAATCGACACAGTAGAGACGTCATCGCCGGACGAAAGAGGAAGTCACGTGAGTGTGATCCCGCGAGAGCTTGTAAGTACGGCTATAGAGAAGTGCCACGCAAGACGCCGGAGCTTCCTGCATCACTCGCCCCTCGACAAACACCAGCGGACACACGTGGACCACCCCGGGAAGGAGGAGGTAAACGGCTGAACAGCCGATATTACCGCTAATCATTATCAGACTGAACATTATCTATATCTTGATAAGAACCTCCGGACTGTACTTGAATAATATCGATTATATTCACAAAGAACACTATCGGATTTGAGTACTTTGCACAAATAATACCACCATATAAAGTCGACTGTAATTGCCACTTGAGGATTACAGACCAACTTTTTTAGCCTTATAAAGGCACTCAAAAAAAACAAATAACATCCACAACTGCGGTTTCTTGCCAAATTTTTTGCTGATTAGGCCAAGGATACAACATCAGGCCTTATAAGGAATCCTAAGTGCCATATGGCGGAATAGCCCCTTATCTGCATTGTGAATATTCACCTAAATATGTACTAGCTGCCCCATTGTGGTTATTGCTAATTTATTGATGTATTTTTATTTATTTTATGTATCTGTTTTTATTGTGATTGATATTTTATCTTGATTAAATGTGTGCTTTATGTTAGAGTGCTCGCCCAATATACATCTTTATTTCCTATTTTCCCTTGAGAGGTAGGGTGTCCTTTCCATTGGGTTGGTAGCACCATACCATAGGTAATTAGGAGTGAGCCACCACCACAACTGTTTTTCTATTGTTTACGGATTTGTCTTTGCCTCTTCCCTTGTTCTGACGTGACCTCCTGGACTGACCTCGGCTAGTTGACCCGCCTCGCCTTCCATTTTTGTTCTACCTCTTGTCCGCTTATTGTCACTTCTCAGTGGCTGTCCTCTTCCCTGCTGTCTCTTTCTATCTGCTTGCACTTAGTAGGTTAGGGACTGTCGCCCAGTTGCGCTCGGTCACCTAGGGCGGGTGGTGCAAGTAGGCAGGGACAGGGAACCGGGTGTCAGCTCAGGGGGTGCACCTCCGCTCTATCTTGATTCCCGTGACTCTACCCGTGACAGAATCACAGGCCCAAATTCAGCATGGACTCTATAGAGAGCCTCACCGAACATGTGCAGGGTCTTGCTCAAATAGTACAGGAGCTTGGGGAGAGACTACAAGTTCAAAAGACCGTCCGAACCCCCCTATTCTTGCTCCCGCCACCGTTTAGGTGGAACCTCACATTAAATTGCCCGATCGGTTTTCGGGTGACCGCCAAAGTTTTTTAGCTTTCAAGGAAAGCTGTAAATTTTATTTTCGACTATGACCCCACTTCTCCGGCCCTGATCCACAGAGGGTTGGTATTATCATTTCCTTGCTTCAAGGGGACCCCCAGGAAAGTCCTTTTCTTTACCACGAGATTCCCCTTGTCTTAGCTCTGTGGACGTCTTTTTCCAGGCGTTAGGGGTTCTTTATGATGAACCTGACCAAGCCTCTGTGGCAGAATCCAATCTTAAGGCCCTCACTCAGGAAAATCGTCCCGTGGAGGATTATTGTACGCAGTTTCGCAAGTGGTGCGTTCCTTCGGCCTGGAACGAACCAGTGCTCAAATGTCAATTTAGGGCAGGCTTGACTGAAAAGTTAAAGGATATGTTGGTTTGTTATCCCTGTCCTGACTCTTTAGAGGAGAACATGACGCTTGCCATCAGACTAGGTAGACGGATCAGAGAGAGACAGCGGGAGCATTTGCTTTCTCCTCATAACCTTCTTCCAGCTGAGACTCCCCCGCTTGAACCCAGGATGGAAGCTCACTCGGACGAGCCCATGCAACTCGGGATGACGCGAAGAGAACTACGTCGTCGTCGCGGCTCTTGTTTTTATTGTGGGGATCCCGAACACTGGATCCGTCAGTGTCCTAAAGCTCCGCCTTCTGGAAAATCATGCAAGTCTGAGGGATTCAAGGACAAGGTACTCCCGGAGGTGGTAAGAAGTAAACTATTGCTGCCGGTTTCTATTTCCTTTGGGGTCTTAAAGGGGTCAGGAAATGCCTTTGTGGATTCAGAGTCAGCTTTTAGTTTTATTGATTACAAATTCGTTGATCAGAAGGGAATTACTATACTAGAATTACCCACCCCGATCCAGGTTGTCACCATCGATTCTACCCCCCTGCTAGTGGGCACAGTAAAACTCCGTACTCCAGAGGTTATCCTATCTGTAGGGATCTGCCACTCTGAGAAATGTTCCTTCTTTGTTTTAGAGAATCTTACAGTTCAGGTAGTTCTTGGTATGCCCTGGCTTCAGCAACACAATCCGGTCATTAACTGGAGTTCGGGTGAGTTAGAGAGATTGGGGCCTAACTGTAATTTTTGCTTAACCGTAGTTTAAGCTGGGGTCTCATCAGATATTCCTCATTTTATTGCTTATTATTCAGATGTTTTTTCCACCACTGAGACAGATACTCTCCCTCCTCATAGGTCTTATGACTGTGTTATTGACTTGATACCTGAGTCCAAATTTCCTAAAGGACGGATTTACAGGGAGTGCAGAATTATTAGGCAAATGAGTATTTTGACCACATCATCCTCTTTATGCATGTTGTCTTACTCCAAGCTGTATAGGCTCGAAAGCCTACTACCAATTAAGCATATTAGGTGATGTGCATCTCTGTAATGAGAAGGGGTGTGGTCTAATGACATCAACACCCTATATTAGGTGTGCATAATTATTAGGCAACTTCCTTTCCTTTGGCAAAATGGGTCAAAAGAAGGACTTGACAGGCTCAGAAAAGTCAAAAATAGTGAGATATCTTGCAGAGGGATGCAGCACTCTTAAAATTGCAAAGCTTCTGAAGCGTGATCATCGAACAATCAAGCGTTTCATTCAAAATAGTCAACAGGGTCGCAAGAAGCGTGTGGAAAAACCAAGGCGCAAAATAACTGCCCATGAACTGAGAAAAGTCAAGCGTGCAGCTGCCAAGATGCCACTTGCCACCAGTTTGGCCATATTTCAGAGCTGCAACATCACTGGAGTGCCCAAAAGCACAAGGTGTGCAATACTCAGAGACATGGCCAAGGTAAGAAAGGCTGAAAGACGACCACCACTGAACAAGACACACAAGCTGAAACGTCAAGACTGGGCCAAGAAATATCTCAAGACTGATTTTTCTAAGGTTTTATGGACTGATGAAATGAGAGTGAGTCTTGATGGGCCAGATGGATGGGCCCGTGGCTGGATTGGTAAAGGGCAGAGAGCTCCAGTCCGACTCAGACGCCAGCAAGGTGGAGGTGGAGTACTGGTTTGGGCTGGTATCATCAAAGATGAGCTTGTGGGGCCTTTTCGGGTTGAGGATGGAGTCAAGCTCAACTCCCAGTCCTACTGCCAGTTTCTGGAAGACACCTTCTTCAAGCAGTGGTACAGGAAGAAGTCTGCATCCTTCAAGAAAAACATGATTTTCATGCAGGACAATGCTCCATCACACGCGTCCAAGTACTCCACAGCGTGGCTGGCAAGAAAGGGTATAAAAGAAGAAAATCTAATGACATGGCCTCCTTGTTCACCTGATCTGAACCCCATTGAGAACCTGTGGTCCATCATCAAATGTGAGATTTACAAGGAGGGAAAACAGTACACCTCTCTGAACAGTGTCTGGGAGGCTGTGGTTGCTGCTGCACGCAATGTTGATGGTGAACAGATCAAAACACTGACAGAATCCATGGATGGCAGGCTTTTGAGTGTCCTTGCAAAGAAAGGTGGCTATATTGGTCACTAATTTGTTTTTGTTTTGTTTTTGAATGTCAGAAATGTATATTTGTGAATGTTGAGATGTTATATTGGTTTCACTGGTAAAAATAAATAATTGAAATGGGTATATATTTGTTTTTTGTTAAGTTGCCTAATAATTATGCACAGTAATAGTCACCTGCACACACAGATATCCCCCTAAAATAGCTAAAACTAAAAACAAACTAAAAACTACTTCCAAAAATATTCAGCTTTGATATTAATGAGTTTTTTGGGTTCATTGAGAACATGGTTGTTGTTCAATAATAAAATTAATCCTCAAAAATACAACTTGCCTAATAATTCTGCACTCCCTGTAGTGGATGTGGATTGCTTCTTACAATATCAACATGGGGTAATGATGGGTCATATCTCAGAACGAAAGAACGTATCCCCTGGTTAAGGGAAATGATCTTTCCCATATCTTTTGTGTGAGGGGGTTTGAATCAGGAATGTTGCTCAGTGATGAGAGAGGCGGGGGCCCCAGGCCGAGGGAGGGTCGCAGTGCCAATACACGGCCAGACATGCGACCCCCCATCGGGCCGGGGGCACCCACCTACAGGAAGCCAAAGAGTTCCAGTTCCGAATTCAGCCCTGCTGGTAACAGACTCCCAAACTCATAGATTCGTCGGGATTCCTTCCTGGACATCTGTTTAATAAAGTTCCCTCCTCTCCAGTGCCGATCTACCTTTTCCAGCGCCGTAAAGACGAGACTGGCTGGGTCACTATTGTGGACCTCTTTATAGTGTTTGGACAGGGAGTGTTTCTCATATCCTTTTTTGTTGTTAGCTATATGCTCAGCCAATCTCGTCTTTAGTAATCGTTTGGTTCTGCCAATGTACTGTCTATTGCATGGGCCCTGGATCAGGTAGATCACGCCGGTGGAGTTACACGTGAGGCAATCCTTAATGTGCCAAACAAATGTATTCTGTGTGGAAGGGACTGTGATAGTCTTGCGTGGTTTGTTATTAATTTTACATGCAATACACTTTCCACATTTGAAGAACCCCTTGAGGTCCATCCAAGTCCCCAAAAGGGATCTCTTCTTGTTTCTGGATTTGACAGAAGGGGCTATTTTAATGCCCAAGTTGGGTGCCTTAGTGAACGTGACCTTTGGGGATGTAGGTAAGAGATGACCTATCACCCTATCGTTTAGTATATGGTGCCAATGTGTTTTTACTATTTTTTGTATTTTTCTATAATCATCATTGAAGGGAAGAATAATCCTACTGTTTATCTCTTCAGTTGTCTGGGATTTTTTCTCCGCTCCCACCTGATTATCAAAAAAGGTCTGTCTATCTAATTTTCTAACCTTTTCTAAGGCCTTCCCTACTACTTCATCCGGATATTCTTTCTCCAGGAACAGCTTCCGCATTCCAGCCGCCTCCTCCTCAAAGAGGTGGTCTTCCGTACAATTCCTTCTGATCCTACGGAACTGACCAACTGGGATGTTACTCAACCATCTTGGGAAGTGGCAGCTGGAATATTGGATGAAGCTGTTCCTACTTGTTGGTTTATGGAATGTGTTGCAAACAAACCTATTGTTCAATTTTTTGATGATTAAATCAAAGAATTCAGTTTCTTCTTTAATAGTGGAACTGAATACCAGATTCAAATGCTTATCATTGATCTCCTTCAGGAAAAGATCTAAATATCCCCTTTCGCCCTTCCAAATAAAGATCACATCGTCAATGTAACGACGCCATAGGGCCAGATCCGCCCCCAGTTTCGGCTTGATGTACTGATGTTCCCATTCTGCCAGAAATAGATTTGCATAGCTGGGGGCGAATCTGGTCCCCATGGCAGTCCCACATTTCTGCAGGTAATGTGCACCCTCAAAATAAAAATAATTATGGTTGAGGATGTAGTCTATGCCGTCTACGATAAACTCGGCGTCAGCATCCTCAATTGTCCCTTCCCTTTTTATTTGCTGCCTCACCGCCGCCATCCCCTGTTGGTGGTCAATTGCTGTATAGAGGGATTGTATATCCAGGGTCCCCATAATCCATTCCAGTTGGCTGTCCATACTCTCTAAAGCCTGAATGAATGGTACCTCCTGACTGAATGGTACCTCCTGATGAAGCCTACGTGGCGAAACACATGTCAAGGTTGAGGCATTTGGGGATCCATTGTCACAGCGAGCAGCAGCAATATGGGTATGTAGACTTAGTTGATGTCTTGACTGACGGTACCACCCAGTGTCAAGTAGTTACCATGATTACAGGCTTTGTCCACTTTGTCTGATGTGATATGTCATTATCATTGTTATCCATTATCAATTTGATTGTCACCCGACTCTTTATTATTTTGGTAACTGTGGCTGCTCAAGGTGCACTTTTCCTCCAATGCGTTTCTCCGCATTGTTGAGCCTATTTTTTAGAGGCTCGCTTCTCTACATCCCATCCCTTTTGACTACAAGTGATATTTATTGTCTGATGTAATTCAATAAAATTATTCATTTTTATACTAACAGTATCCTCGTTTTTGGTGTTTACTTTATGTTTATTTCTGAGGATTGATGTGTTGCTATTGTGGGTTGTTGTAGGTTTAATTACTAGGTTGCTGAAGCCTTGTTTTGTGAGCTGGCCGGGAGAAGCCTTCCAGTGGATAGATAGGAACCTTTGATGTTTAGTAAGTGCCGGACAGGCAAGATTTTTCTTTTGTTGTTCTCTTTTATTTTATGCAACCTGCTCAATAAACCTGGCTCCAGGCCAGCTGAAAACGTATACCTTTGTGGCTGGTCGGAATTGTATGAAATAGACAAGTGTCCTTTGACCCCAGAAAAGGCGTTCCCGAGTTTAAACCCCACAAGATATATATATTCATACAATCTTAATCATAATTGATCTCGTCGGCGTCATTGAGATTATTGCTATCGTTGCCATTATTGCTACCATTACCATTATCATTATTTCTATTATTATCATGACTTTTATCATCGTCATTATTATTATTGTTATAATCCTGTTTAACACTGGATATTGACCATGTTCAATCAGCGATACTAGTAGTCTAATCATGAATTCACTGGTCCTCAAACTTTATCATCCCCCTTGAGATTGGGGTCCAGTTTTGTATCAAGGCCACCAATTTTAACTGTATTTTTTATATCATTATTATCGCCATTATATTTATAATGTTTATAATGTTATTATTAATGTTAATATGTCCCCAATGGCGAAGAAAATTCTAATCACTATATGGATCATTTTGACAATGTTCTCTACATTTATGTTAGTATTGTATCGTCTATCGCCCTCGCACCTTTCTTATGAATTATACAAGTCTATTTGTTTTATATTATTTTATTTATTTATTTTATTCCCTTGCACTATTATATGTCATACTATATATCTTTTAGACTTGAAAAAGGAGTACCTCTACTCCAAAACGCGAGGTATCATATTGTGTACAACCCCAGTACACAGCTTCTTACAAAATATAAAGATGGACATGATGGAGCACAGACAATGCACAAATACACAAACTTACATTGTATGATTTTTTTGGGTAGCTTGACTTCTGTATATTCAATTACTTATTGCCTCGCTGGCGTTTAAATACCCCTCTTGCCCCAGATACTAATGATTAAAACGTAATTTTTATTAGTTGCTTATTGTATAAAACGAGAAGAGCTAAGGTGCATAATTATAGTACAGTGCTATGAGATTTTGCTTGGTTAAAACTAGCAGAGTGAAGACCGGAAAGTAAGAAGGGAGGATGTACACTGCACCTCTGCTGAGCTTAGCGGTTGGGGAATAAAGTTTCTGACTCCTTTTGGGACTTTAATCTACCTGTAAGAGCTATGCCAACAATTAATGAAGTAGGCATTAGGAAGCATTGTATTGGTAACCGCAACATATGCGGCTTTATAAGGAAATTAACCCCCCCCCCTTCATCTGACATTAGGTGGTGCTGTAGGCAGTTGCCTACCTCTGCAAACCCTTCATTCTGGCCCTACTCTACCTTGATACATAGTGCGGTACTAGCTTTTTGGTCCGGAGTGACTCACACCGGCCTCCAGCCCACTGACATTCACTCGATGGATATACCCAGGCTGAACTGTTATATAACAGGTCTCCAGACGATGCCACCACACTCTGCCCTTTAGCACCAAACCATAATTTGTTTATGTAACATCCCAGAGTTATGTTACTAAACTCTTTTACCCCGCTACAACTTGTTAAGTGTATTTGCATTGTCATCCTGTGTAATTTAACATCACATTCTCACAAATGTGCATATTCTAAGCCTGTTACATGTAATTTGCTGTAATTTCCATGTACACCAGCAGGTGGCAGCAATGTGTTACCAGGAACTTAGACAGTTTAGCATTTCTAGACTGGAATAGTACATTCCAGTTTAGCTCCCCCCTCTTTGAGGAGGTGTGGAATGTTCCCACATCCTGCCTCATGGGGAGGAAAGGAAGTTAGAGTTAGTGTACCAGCCACCCCGGCTAGGGGAAGGCTGTGCAAGTAGGAGCTCCCAGAAATAGGGAACCCAACCCAGGATCTTGTCTCGGTTGAGACCAAAGATCACCATTCCCAGTCTGAGCCTTCAGCCTCAGCTGTAGACAAGCAAGCAGCCACCTCCAGAACTCCAGGAAGAACCATTCCCTGTGAGCACAACTGTGAGTACCATCCAGAGACCAGGAGAAGCCAAATTCCTCCTCAGCTAGTCAGTCTCATACACAGCAGAAGATAGACAGAGCAGAAGATATAGATTCCTGCCATATTCTCCAGGCATATGATAGCAGCAGAAGAGATAGTAATCTCTGCCACATATTGCCGATACCTGCTGGGACCCAAGACTATTGCTGTATCTTATGTGGATACATGCTGCCTACAGTAAAGACAAGTTGAATTATATTCCAAGTCTGGATCTCATTCATTGCTACCAAGTTCCTCAATTACTCCTACTAGCAACACTCATTAATTGCAAGTGAGCCAGGATCCAGGAGTCCAGCCGTACCAAGGTAGGAGACACCGTTGACACTATTGCCATTACCACACAGAGACATTACACCACTCTGGCATTCCTAACCTGGTACGTGAGTTGCAACACCTTAAAGGGCCCTGAGACTGTACCCTGCGCACTCTGCAATTGGCGTCACGAACAAAAACTCTTAACTATCATTTACACCTGACCCAGTCATTGCATATTATAGCGTCAGTGTGCATAACCCCAATCCGGCTTACTGCATTTACTCCTCTAAACCCCTCCTATCAGCGTTGTGGTGCCACAACACACAAACCCACTTTAGTGCCAGGCTCTTCCTGTGCCTACACTGATATTGGCACCTCCTCCTGTAGCTGACGGTTAGGAAACTATCATTCATGACATCAACCGTTGTGATAGGACATGGCAAAACTGCCTAACATCACAGTCCACTAGCCCATAGTGCAGCAAACCATGAAAGTACAGCATGTCTGATGACGGTTGAGCAGGAAGCAATGAGGAGGCAATTGTGCAGCAGAACACTTCTTAACTGAAGAATTCAAATGTAAGCAGATCAGGACAGTTCTTAGCTTGTGATGGCCCTATAGTTGGTACACAAAATGCACTTTCCACTGAGGTTACAGGTTTCACAGCTGCACAGATAGTAAATGGACCAAAGTGTCTCTTTAAAGTAGTTTTCCTTACGCTGCACTTGACTAGATGACGTGTGCACATAAGTATCCAGGCACAAGGTGTACACTTTTCTTTAGGCCAGTGATGGTTTACCAAATATACAACCACACACATATACTATAGCTTCATTCTTTATTGTTTAAAAAAACAAAATATATATATATATATATATATATATATATAAATACATAACTGTGGACAGATTACATTTAATGGCAGTGACTACAGGACAATACTGCGACAAAAAAGGTTCCCCCCTCACACCACTCCCACTGGTGACAGTACAATGTTTAAAAGATCTGTGCACAATATCCATAGCACTATTGTACAGTCACTAATAACAGGTAAGTCCGGACTACAGATAATCAGCTGTGCTAGTCAAAGTGCGTATTCATGCTTTGGCCGGTCGTACAGGTCAATGTCAAGAATCGACTGAGCCTTCGTAAATGGGGCTATGTCTAAACAAGTTGTGAAGATGAAATATGAATTGCACGAAATCTCTTGCCATTCTCCGGTTCTGCTTCTGCTCAGGGGGGCGGGGTTAAATACGCGTCCCAATAGAGCCTTTAGACTGAATCCTTATTGGCTGGAGGTTATTGGTGAGCGGGATTTGATCAATGAGGAGATCCTGGAATTTTGGCATCGTAATGAGGGCTCCACCCATATCTATTTTGTATGGGACGCTTTGAAGGCCTATATTAGGGGCCTCTATTGTAATAAAATGAAAAGACAACGAGCGGAGTTCCATAAACAGGAAAATGCAATGAGGAAGACAGTTAGGAGGTTGCAGGGAGCGTTGACTAAATACAGCACGGATTCACTTCGCACTACAATACAGGTCTTTTATGGTAAACAAGGCCCAACACAAACTTTTTTTTCAAGGACAAAGACGTTTTAGGGAGGAGGGGAAAACAGGTAAATTGTTAGCCGCATTGGTTGCCAACCAAAGGGGTGAAACCAAAATTAGGTATATCAGAAATACTCGGGGCCAGATAGTGAAGGATCCGGATCTGGTTAGGCAGGAATTTGTCAACTATTACTCTACTATATATAGATCCGAAACGGCATGTAGTTCTAATATCTTTGACTATTTGGACCAATTAGAAATGCCCTTCCTTTCACCTCAGGAAACTGGAATGCTTGATCACCCTCTACAACAGGCAGAACTGGAAGATGGTCTTCGGTCGCTTAAACATAACTCATCCCCTGGGGCCGACGGTTTGCCATTCGAACTATATAGATATCACGCTAAAGTACTTCTCCCTATTTTGTTGCAGGTGTTAAGTGAATCTTACAGATATGGTTCTCTCCCTCCATCTTTTAGGGAGGCAATCATCATCTTAATAAAAAAAAAAAGATAAGGATGATAGTGAGGTTGGGTCTTACAGGCCCATATCACTCCTTAATACAGACTATAAGATCTTTGCAAAGTCTTTAGCAAATCGTCTGAAACGGGTGATTGCAGCCCTGGTTCATCCTAATCAAACAGGATTTATACCTGGGAGACAGATTCAGGAGAATCTGTATGAGATGTACTTGAACCTATCGGTAGGGGGGGGGGGGGGGGGTTCTCCGGACCACTCTATCCTGTCCCTGGACGCTGCTAAAGCGTTTGACAGGATAGAGTGGTCCTTCCTGTGGCGGACTATGGCACACTTTCGATTGGGGTCTACCTTCATTGCAATGACTCAATTGTTATACACCCAACCAATCACCAGAGATAATATTGATGGGGTTAATTCCTCCATTATTGAGCTTCAACGTGGCACGAGACAGGATTGCCCCCTCTCTCCTTTATTATTTGCGCTATTTATGGAGCCGCTGGCTTGCAGGATTCGTCTGGATGGTCAGATTCGGGGGTTCGGGGTAGCGGGAGAGAGTGATAAAATCAGGCTCTATGCAGATGATGTCATTCTCTTTTTGGATCAGGGTTGGAAGGCTGTCTCCTACATTATGCAGGTGATAGAGGAGTTTAGTGAACTGTCCAGTTATTCAATTAACTGGATTAAGTCCTCACTCCTCCCGCTAAATCGAAAGGCCCCCGACGGAGGCTCCCGGGTTCGGATTTTGTCTAGGGATAATTCCCTGGAATATCTGGGGATAAGGATAGGTGTTCCCATAGGTAGATTTTATGAGTTAAATCTTTCCCCGGTAATAGATAAAGTAAAGGGGAAAATTAGAGCCTGGCAAAAATTAGTAATATCGCAAACTGATCGTCTGGCATTAATAAAAATGATCATATTACCGTTGGTTCTGTATCCGATCTGTGCTTCCCCCATCTGGATAGAAGATGCTTTTTTTTATAGATTGGAAGTTTTAATAAATGACTTAATTTGGGGGAGGAAGAGGGTCCGCATAAAGCAGAGGTATCTGTGGCTGGCCGAGTCAGATGGGGGATTATCACTCCCTTTCTTTCAAGGTTATTTTTTTTCTGCGCAGATACAAAGATGCTGTAATGCCGGCGAGAATGCACTAGGGCAGTATTTAAATAGGGTTTCAGGTAGGTCACTTGACAATATTTTTATGCATTTAGAAACTGCACACTTTCTTACTTTGGATACTAGATGTTTAATTGCGAGAACACTACAGAGGGTTTGGGACACATTGAAAACGATTTTGCAGGTGCGAAAGGTACTATGCTTGTGTCTACAGTGTTGGACTTAATGCTATCGTCTATGTTAATGTGGACATTATAGTATCATCTATGGCATATGTCTATAAGCTGTGTTTACTTTTCTGTGTTTTTGGCTTATTTCCGCTTTTTCGGCGCTGTTTAATTGTTTTTTTTTTGTAATTATTATTGAAGAAAATAAATCTATTTAAAAAAAAAAAAGTATCCAGGCACCAAATATACAACCACACACATATACTATAACTTCATTCTTTATTGTTTAAAAAAATATATATATATATATACCGTACAGACCAAAAGTTTGGACACACCTTCTCATTCAAAGAGTTTTCTTTATTTTCATGACTATGAAAATTGTAGATTCACACTGAAGGCATCAAAACTATGAATTAACACATGTGGAATTATATTCATAACAAACAAGTGTGAAACAACTGAAAATATGTCATATTCTAGGATCTTCAAAGTAGCCACCTTTTGCTTTGATTACTGCTTTGCACACTCTTGGCATTCTCTTGATGAGCTTCAAGAGGTAGTCCCCTGAAATGGTTTTCACTTCACAGGTGTGCCCTGTCAGGTTTAATAAGTGGGATTTCTTGCCTTATAAATGGGGTTGGGACCATCAGTTGCGTTGAGGAGAAGTCAGGTGGATACACAGCTGATAGTCCTACTGAATAGACTGTTAGAATTTGTATTATGGCAAGAAAAAAGCAGCTAAGTAAAGAAAAACGAGTGGCCATCATTACTTTAAGAAATAAAGGTCAGTCAGTCAGCCGAAAAATTGGGAAAACTTTGAAAGTAAGGGCTATTTGACCATGAAGGAGAGTGATGGGTGCTGTGCCAGATGACCTGGCCTCCACAGTCACCGGACCTGAACCCAATCGAGATGGTTTGGGGTGAGCTGGACCGCAGAGTGAAGGCAAAAGGGCCAACAAGTGCTAAGCATCTCTGGGAACTCCTTTAAGACTGTTGGAAGACCATTTCAGGGGACTACCTCTTGAAGCTCATCAAGAGAATGCCAAGAGTGTGCAAAGCAGTAATCAAAGCAAAAGGTGGCTACTTTGAAGAACCTAGAATATGACATATTTTCAGTTGTTTCACACTTGTTTGTTATGTATATAATTCCACATGTGTTAATTTATAGTTTTGATGCCTTCATAGTCATGAAAATAAAGAAAACTCTTTGAATGAGAAGGTGTGTCCAAACTTTTGGTCTGTACTGTATACATATATATATATATATATATATATATATATATATATGGAAAAAAATAACCAGCAGCACCACCAAGCCAGGAAAAAAAGTAGAGAGGGTGCAATGTCCAAGTATGGTAACTGGTGCTTATCCACTAATATGGAACAAAGAAATCGGACTGCACTCCAGTTGAATCCTCAGTGAAAAAAGGTTTATTCACCCATAGGTGGCACAAGCGACGTTTCGGCTCGCAATGAGCCTTTCTCAAGCATTAACAGAGTGTGAACAGGTTACATATAAAGGGGTGTCCATCATAACACTTAGTGATTAAACATAATTGATACTTAAAGTCATATCTGCAGCAAAATATTACAAAATAGGACAACATATTGCTAATTCAATATAGTTGAAAAAAATGAAAAATACAGTGAGTGCATGGACTGCATGATGCATCAAAATTACATCTGAACTCATCCAGAACCATAATTGATCACAGCTGTATTCTACTCTGAACATGATGATTACAGAAGCCATAATGATACACATGTGTGGGAGGAGAAAACGAGTTAATTGATACCTGGAGTAGTGCTGGCGACCACGCTGTCCATCGCGCTGTACAGCGTGTCCTTGGGGTGTCTTTGCGCATGTCCCGACCGGTCACTACGTCATACTACAGCGTTTTCCATAGTACGCACGCGAGTAGTCCAGTCCCATATTAGTGACGTGGGCGACATATGCCGCACCAGATGCACGGGATGACGTGAACTGTCTAGAAAGGAAGCGCATGCGCATAACTAGTCCCCGGTATACTAACCACCATAATGGATAAGGGAATACTGCCCTCTTGTTGATATATACTATATACTATGTAAGTTGCCGTTTTTCGTTCCACATTGCGTCACTAAATATAAAGGCAGGTTGGAAGAGTCTCCCCCCTTTTTTTTAAAGAAGGAGGCTCAATTCCAATCGTTACCCCAGTCGTGTAAGTACGTCAGTACCAACAGTACTGTGGGTTCCAAACCTGCTGAAATACGTGACCAAGAGGGGTTCTCCTCATTTTCATGTATCAGAACGTTACTTATTATCAAGTCGGCAGCATTAGAGGATATAAACCTGAAATCCATCATAATAAAAATTGGAAAGAATAGAACAGATGACACGTAAATTCCCTATGCTACACCTTCGGGACATGTGCAAGACACCACAAGAGAACATTATATAAATAGAAAAACCATTTTTTTCAACGTAGGTCTCTCATCTACTGTCCAGGTCCATCAATTTTGTAAGATACCTTCTCCAAAAGTATAAGTGTGCCTAAAATAATGAAATAAAAATATATTAGCAGTGATATATATATAATTAATTTCACATTTTTCATTTTTAAGTTACTAATTTATAAGTTACTGTTTTTAAAAAAATTGTATTATAGCCAATAAATCCGTCTACTGCAGAAGAATCATCTGACGTAATACAAAAGCATACTAGGGCAAACCACCCCATTCACATCCCACCTACATATTTATAGTCAATGTTTAGTCCATTAGGATGTAAACTATTTAAGGTCTGTATCCAATACATTTCTCTTTTTTGGAGTAGAGAAATGCGATCCCCACCTCTCCGTGGCATTTGCACCTGATCAATAATCCAGCACCTAAGTTCTTTTTCACTGTGCTTTTTTAAGGTAAAATGTCTGGGTACTGGAAGGTCTGTGCGTCCCTTTCTGATAGTGAAGCGGTGGTTGTTCAATCTGGTCTTTAAGTCGGTGGAAGTCTCTCCCACGTAGAGGAGTTGACAGGGGCATGATAGAACATATATGACGTACGAAGAGTCACATGTTAAGTGAAACTTGATAGGATAAATCTGTCCTGTCTCAGGGTGTGTGAATACCCTAGACCTACAAATTACACGCCAGTTGACACAATGTAAACATGGATAACACCCAACGCCACATGGTGCCAACGTCGTCTGCCTGGAAACTACTTTGGGTCCCACGTCAGCTCTCACCAGCTGATCTCGGATGTTCTTACACCTACGATAGGCACAAAGTGGTAATGCCTCAAATTCTGGTACTGACCCTCGGCAACATTTTAGTATTGCCCAATTTTTCTTTAGAATGTTATTTATGGCAGTGCTATGCTCAGAGTACGTGGACACAAACGTGATTCTACTGCAGTTCTTACTTCTTTGATTACCTAACAGCAGGGTATCTCTGTCCACCGCTATCGCTTTCAGTTTTTGTACCTCAAGCAGTTTACTGGGGTACCCCCGTTGTTTAAATTTAGTTATCATCCCATCTACTGTTTGTACAAAGGTGTCATTATCTGCCACAATCCTCCTATAGGGGTAGTGCAGCTTATCCAGGATGGCACATCAATGCGAGCTGTGGCAAGAAGGTTTGCTGTGTCTATCAGTGTAGTGGAGACAGGCCAGTACATCAGGAGACGTGGAGGAGGCCGTAGGAGGGCAACAACCCAGCAGCAGGAACGCTACCTCCGCCTTTGTGCAAGGAGGAACAGGAGGAGCACTGCCAGAGCCCTGCAAAATGACCTCCAGCAGGCCACAAATGTGCATGTGTCTGCTCAAACGATCAGAAACAGACTCCATGACGGTAATATGAGGGCCTGACGTCCACCGGTGGGGGTTGTGCTTACAGCCCAACACCGTGCAGGACGTTTGGCATTTGCCAGAGAACACCAAGATTGGCAAATTCGCCACTGGCGCCCTGTGCTCTTCACAAATGAAAGCAGGTTCAGACTGAGCACATGTGACAGATGTGACAATGTCTTGAGACGCCGCGGAGAACGTTCTGCTGCCTGCAACATCCTCCAGCATGACCGGTTTGGCATTGGGTCAGTAATGGTGTGGGGTGGCATTTCTTTGGCGGGCCGCACAGCCCTGCATGTGCTCGCCAGAGGTAGCCTGACTGCCATTAGGTACCGAGATGAGAGCCTCAGACCCCTTGTGAGACCATATGCTGGTGCGGTTGGCCCTGGGTTCCTCCTAATGCAAGACAATGCTAGACCTCATGTGGCTGGAGTGTGTCAGCAGTTCCTGCAAGACGAAGGCATTGATGCTATGGACTGGCCCGCCCGTTCCCCAGACCTGAATCCAATTGAGCACATCTGGGACATCATGTCTCGCTCTATACACCAACGTCACGTTGCACCACAGACTGTCCAGGAGTTGGCAGATGCTATAGTCCAGGTCTGGGAGGAGATCCCTCAGGAGACCGTCTGCCACCTCATCAGGAGCATGCACAGGTGTTGTAGGGAGGTCATACAGGCACGTGGAGGCCACACACACTACTGAGCCTCATTTTGACTTGTTTTAAGGACATTACATCAAAGTTGGATCAGCCTGTAGTGTGTTTTTCCACTTTAATTTTGAGTGTGACTCCAAATCCAGACCTCCATGGGTTGAAAAATGTGATTTCCATTTTTTTATTTTTGTGTGATTTTGTTATCAGCACATTCAACTATGTAAAGAACAAAGTATTTCAGAAGAATATTTGATTAATTCAGATCTAGGATGTGTTATTTTTGTGTTCCCTTTATTTTTTTGAGCAGTGTACATAATTGTGGACAGATTACATTTAATGGCAGTGACTACAGGACAATACTGTGACAAAAAAGGTTCCCCCCTCACACCACTCCCACTGGTGACCGTACAATGTTTAAAGGGCTTCTGTCACCCCACTAAACTTTTTTTTTTTTTTTGTGTACTTATAATCCCTATCCTGCGATATTGCTATACCTTATGTTATTAATAATTTTCGTTCAGTAGATTTTGCAAAAAACTTACTTTTACGATATGCTAATTATCTTTCTACCAGCAAGTAGGGAATCTACTTGCTGGTAGCAGCCGCAGAAAACCACCCCCTCCTGTTGATTGACAGGGCCAGCCGGGATCTCCTCCTCCGGCCAGCCCTGTCAGCATTTCAAAAATCGCGCGCCTGTGTTGATTCGGCGCAGGCGCTCTGAGATAAGGAGGCTCGCCTCCTCAGCACTCTCTCAGTGCGCCTGCGCCGATGACGTCTTCTCTTTCGGTGACGTCATCGGTGCAGGCGCACTGAGGGAGTGCTGAGGAGCCGCACTGTCAGTATAGCAATGACCGTAAAATACATTGTACTCCATGACTCAGTAAAATAAACTGCAAAAATATAAAATCTCCTCCGCATACAGTATTTGCTATTGCCGTGTCCGCAAATAATTTACCCTGTGCGATGAAAAACTGTTATATACCTAAAATGATACCAACGAAAAGCAGCAAAATGTATAACAAAAACTCAGAGGCATTATTGCAGTTTTTTTCCCACCCCCCTTCCAGAATGAGTTAATAAACGTTAATCGGTAAGTCATGTGTACACCCCCAAAAGGACACCATTAAAAACAACTTGTCCTGAAAAAAAAGAAGCCCTCATATTGCTAAATCGATGGAAAAATAAAAAAGTTATGGCTCTTAGAATGCAGTGATAAAAAAATGTAAAATAAAATCACTTGGCCATTAAGGGTTAGTGATCTGTAAACAGACAATACTTTAGAAATGTGCCTGAGTGTTCTCAAGTGCATATACTATGTATGTAAATGGGCAATCCTTCCCCCTACTGCGGGAAATTAGATGATTACTATATGTACCATTTACAGCTGGCAGTATAGTAAACATAATAGGGGAGATTTACCCACACAAAATGACAAACAAAATGGTGTGCCTACTTTGCATAGTTTATTAAAGGGTTTGTCCAAGTTCAGTTGCCAGCAGTAACCAATGTGACAAAATAACAAAAGGAAGTTCTTGACGCTTTTTCTTCCCTGCCACCTCCATCGTGTAGGATTAGAGCGCTTTGTTGAAGTCATCTTCCTGGCTGCATGGGAAATCACCACGTTAGTAATCACTCATCTCAACAGAATGCTACACATGAGTGCTGAGGCCACTGACTGGCTGCAGTGGTGAGTATGGGACTTCACTTCTGCACTGAGGTAAACCATTGCCAACAGAGAGGATTGGTACATGGTGCAGGAAGCTGTAGGGGTGAAAATGGTAATCATCGCTTATTTTGATTTAACACATTTATTGTTGCTGGCAAAAAATGTATTGAACTTGGACAACCCAGTTTGTCTGATGCAGCGTGGCTTACCTGGGCAGGGGTGTGGCCTACCAGAAAGTAGAGTGTATTGGACCATGCCAATGTGCACCAAAAATGTGCCAAATTTGTTCTGCAAAATTCAGTTATGGAGTAAGCTAATAGGTGGTATAGGTGAGCCATTCATCAGCTCACATAAATGGGAAAAACTAGTGGATTTTCAGGTCATCAAGTCTAAGATTACACTGTCTCAAAATTACACAAGAATCGTAAAACTACCCAAATGTCTTTATAAAGAACATCAGCTTTACTTTACTATGTTCTTCTCTATAGACAAATGGGCAGCCCCTTGAAATGCTGGTGGATGTTGGCTGTGGGACTGGACGCTACACTTTACCTCTAGCTCCTCACTTCAAGAAGGTCCTGGGAATAGACATGAGTGAATCCCAAATAAATGTGGCTAAACAAAATACGTTGGCAAACAATGTGTCATACATGTGAGTACTGCGCTGGAATTACTAGTTCTGCTAATATAATGAGAGAATTAGATGGCCTCAAGTTATTCTGGGAATCTCTCTTCTGTCTATAGGGTGGCTTCAGCGGAGAAGATACCTGTGAAGAATGATTCTGTGGACCTGGTGCATGCCGGACTTGCTGCACATTGGTTCACAATAGATAAGTTTCTGAATGAGTCAGTTCGAGTACTGAAGACAAATGGATGCCTGGCTTTACATGCTTTTTATCCGACCCCTGAGATTGAATACAAGGATTTGTCACATGATCTGAACGCAGCAATGTCAAAGGTAACATGCTGATGAATATTAGTGACAATGCAGATACAATGTATACATTTTTATTGTGTATAGTAGAATTCTGCTGGGTTGCATTTGCATACGAACTGAGGTTTTTTGGGCCCACCAGAGAAATTGATTCTGAAGGACCAATCTCTATCTATAACAGAACAGGTGCACATCCATGAAGAGGGCACTGGCTATTTGTTCAGTCCCACTAGCTCAACCATTATCCTACCCCCCAACCCCACATCCTAAACCAAGAAATAAACACACCACACCACTGCTTGGATTTAATCGGCCACAGCAGCCGTTTATTGAATACATACAAAATAAATAACATAAGTTAACCCCTGACGAGGGAGGTCCTAGAAGCCCCAATAACTCCATAAACACTGGAACACCTGCGTCTCCATCTTGCCCCCAGCCGTTGAACCCAGCTCGGAGGCAGCAACTGATGGAACGCGTAATTAGTTCCTACCAGCTCCTCAATGAGAGTCCAGCCCCTCCCGCGGGGCCCTCCCATCCTCAGGTACCACCATATTCCTCCACTTCAAGGACCTCCCCCGCCTCCACGACTGCCGCGACATATAACACAACCACGCTCCCCTCATTCCACCTCCACTAGGGTCGGGTGGGTGGGCGTTTGTCTCCCCTGGCCGCACTGACCTCACTTCCGCCTCCTTCCTCAGACACTGCTCCGGCCACGCCCCCCGCCGCCCTGGCAACTCCCGCCTTACCTCTTACACCGCCCCCACAAACAACTAACCCTTACCTCACCAGTCCTTCACCGCCCGGCCTCTTCATGCACGTCCTCCCCCACCGCTGCGCTCCAGTCCGGCCTGACTTGAAGAGGGCACTGGCTATTTGTTCAGTCCCACTAGCTCAACCATTATCCTACCCCCCAACCCCACATCCTAAACCAAGAAATAAACACACCACACCACTGCTTGGATTTAATCGGCCACAGCAGCCGTTTATTGAATACATACAAAATAAATAACATAAGTTAACCCCTGACGAGGGAGGTCCTAGAAGCCCCAATAACTCCATAAACACTGGAACACCTGCGTCTCCATCTTGCCCCCAGCCGTTGAACCCAGCTCGGAGGCAGCAACTGATGGAACGCGTAATTAGTTCCTACCAGCTCCTCAATGAGAGTCCAGCCCCTCCCGCGGGGCCCTCCCATCCTCAGGTACCACCATATTCCTCCACTTCAAGGACCTCCCCCGCCTCCAAGAACGCGCAGCTTGACAACCTCAACCCTGCGCGTCCCTCCACACCCGCAAAGCAATTTCAACACCACTCTGGATCCCCAGAGCCCACAAATCCGTACCAACCGCATTCAGGTGCACTCCATCTGCCCTCCAAAATGCACCCTCACCTTTCTCCAACACCTCATGCCGCACCACCACCCCGCCATTCCTTGCCATAAACCGGCCAACTGCTCTGTTTACCTTAATCCGCGCCTTATTAAGGCTCTCCACTGACCTCGCACCTCTCCACACCTTCCGCGGCACAATGTCTGACCAAACTGTTATGATCCCCGGAAACAACGCCCAAATCCTGAGCAAGTCAAACTTGACGTCACGGACCAATTCCCTAAAAGGACGCTTACCCAAATCATTCCCCCCTACATGTAAAACTAACACGTCCGGAGGACGATCCAACCGCACGAAATGATGCACCTCCCGCAAAACTCCACCCCACAACATACCTCTAACCCCTAACCACCTGACCGTAGCGCACTCCGGACTAAAACCCAACTGTCGCCCACTCGGCCTTACATCTGCTCTGATCGCACCCCAGAACACATAGGAGTGCCCCAGAATCCATACCAAAGCCGCCTCCGTCCGACCTGCGAACACACAAAAAAGAAAAAATTAAAAACCACCCAACACCAACCGTACCACTACAATAACGCTGGCCTCACATATGATTTGAAACGCACCGACTCCCAACGCCCAATCCTCCTAATCACCTCCTCACTGGCGCCCCACCTGGCTGCCTCAGTTGCCGCGCCAATTCTGAACGAATGACCAGAATACTCCTTGACCGGCACGCCCAAAAGCTTCAAACCTTTTTTAAAAACTGCCAGGAACTGAAACCTGGACAAAAAAGAGCCATCCTCATGCCTAAGGAAAGGAACCTCATTACGCGGTAGCCCCGCACCGTAAGACCCTACACACCGCACTGGACACATACTACAACCTGGTACCTGGAACAGCGTAAAACGCTGCCCCTTACCCTCCTGATCAGTTTTTGATCTCCGAATCCGGACATATACCTTATCCCCAGCCAACTCAACATCCTCACTCCTAAGTCCACCTGCTCTCCTCACACTGTCACACACCAACTCCCCCAAACGAAAAGCACCGAAAAACGCCAAAGCAAATGCAGCCCTGAACAGCACTAGCTCCCAACCGGAACTACAAACACAACTCAGCCTCTCACCCATTTTCACCAGCAACTCGAAGGACACCGGCCTCCGATAATCCGGCACCCTGCCTGCCCCCCTCCGCCACCCTTTCAACACCTGCCTAACCAAAAAACCCTTAGTCAAATCAGGCAACCCCCGCAACTTAAAGCCAAACGCTACCCCCGCAATCAAGTGGTTCACCTTTGACACCGACCACCCTTCACCCTTCAACTGTCCTAACAACATCAACAACCTCACATCGCCATCCCCTACACCAGCCCCCCAGGACCCGTTCCAAGATTCCCAAGTCGCCCACGCCTTACCATACTCCCTCCAGGTACCCGGGCTCAACGAATCCCTCAACATCCCCATCACTGCTCCTCCAGGATCCCCCACAGCCACGGCGGACACTCCAGACCTTCCGGTTCCGCCTCTGGCGCAAGAAGCCGAAACCGCTCCCACTGTAAACGAGAAAGAGAATCCGCCACTGAATTAGACACACCAGCCACATGTTCTGCCACCAACCACATATTAATCGACAAACATCGTAATACCAGAAACTGTAACAGCCTAACCACTGGCGGGGAAGATGCGGACAAACTGTTGATAGCCTGAACCACCCCCAAATTGTCACAATGAAAACGCACCTTCCTGTTTTCAAATTTTTCACCCCACAATACCACCGCCATCACAATGGGAAAAAGTTCCAACAACGCCATGTTCCTCACCCAACCCCGACTTACCCACGAATCCGGCCATACCCCCGCACACCATTGTCCTTGGCAATAAGCCCCAAAACCCACTCCCCCCGACGCATCAGTGTACAACTCGAACTCCACACTATCACACAACTCCGCCATCACCAAAGACCTGCCATTGTACTGACCCAAAAACTCCGCCCACACCCTTAAATCCCCTTTCAACTCCTTGCGTAACCTGATAAAATGATACGGCGCTGACACCCCCGCCGTAGCAGCAGCCAGTCGTCTACAAAAAATTCTGCCCATTGGCATAATTTGACAAGCGAAATTTAGTTTACCCAACAATGACTGCAACTCCTTCAGCCTAATCTTCTCCCTGCCCAAGGCCCTATCAATCTCCAAACGCAAATCCCCCAACTTATCCAGCGGAAGCCTGCACTCCATCCGCTCAGTATCTATGACAATCCCCAAAAAACACAACTCTGTCACCGGCCCAAACGTTTTTTCATGCGCCAATGGTACCCCAAAACGCGTAAAAACCGACTGCACCGTGTGCAGCAACAACGAACACACCCGCGAATTCGCCGGCCCTAAACACAAGAAATCGTCTAAATAATGGATAACGGATGAACAACCTGAAACTTCCACCACTACCCATTCCAAAAACGAGCTGAAGGTCTCAAAATATGCACATGACAGAGAACACCCCATCGGCAAACACCTATCCACAAAATATTCGCCCTCCCAAAAACAACCCAACAAACCCATGCTCTCCACGTGTACCGGAAGCAACCGAAAGGCCGCCTCCACATCCACCTTAGCCATCAACGTCCCCTGCCCCAACCGCCTCACCCATCTTACAGCCGCATCAAAGGAGGTATATACCACCGAACAAAGCTCAGGATCTATACCATCATTGACCGACGCACCTTTTGGATAAGACAAATGATGAATGAGCCGAAACTTATTCGGCTCCTTCTTAGGCACCACACCTAACGGGGACACCCTCAACCCCAGAATCGGCGGCTCCTTGAAAGGACCCGCCATCCGCCCCAACTCCACTTCCTTTTTTAACTTTTCCGCCACAACCCCTGCGTGAACAAGCGCGGACCTCAGATTCTTAAGAACCGTAGGCCCCGCCGTAACCACTGATGGAATACGAAAGCCAAACCTAAAACCATCCCCCAACAACCCGGCCGCAACCCGATCCGGATATCTATCTAGGAACACCTGCATCTCTTCCACCCGCACCGGCGTCCGTCCCTTTTCCAGCACCATCCCCCCCCCTATTCTTACCCCCTTTGAAGCAACGGTTAGCTCCATGGGCTCCCCCACACCCCGTGCACTCGTGCTTAAATTTGCACTTGGCACCAAATCTGCAACTTCCTTCATTAAAAAGGAAGCACAACCCTTTTGCCGATGCTGCTGCCAACGCCCCGGGGGATGACCCCCCGGACTCCCCCCGAAAGGACTGCCCAGCCCTAGGAGGCGCCGTCACCCTCAACCACAACCCAATATCCTTATGATCCCACCGGATATCAGGCCTCACTGCCTTACGCTGCCGGAACTGCTCGTCATAGCGGAGCCAGCCCGCACCCCCATACACCCTATAAGCCTCCCCTATAGCGTCCTGGTAGCAAAAAAGCGCCGAACAGCATTCCGGCGCCCGTTCACCAATGACACTTGCTAATATGGCAAACGCCTGTAGCCAATTAGCAAAAGTACGTGGAATCAGTCGATGCCTACGCTTATCCTCTTCCTCCTTTTTTCCCTCATCCTTCTTACTCCTATCCAGGTTAAACCTTTCCAACGGGAGCAGCGAGAATATCTCCACATACTCCCCCTTCCAGATCTTTTCTCTCACTTCCTGCTTTAAGTGAGCCCCCAGCGGCCCCTCAAAGCACACGTACACCTCACCCCGAGCCCTATCATCCAACCTTTGCCCCTCCTCCTCCCCCCCCGCTTGCGTCTCCACTGACACTGACCCTGCCCCTGCCGTAACAACCTGCGTCCCTGACCCTAGCCCCGGCACCACTCCCCACCCCGGCAAAGGAGACCCAGCGCCAGCACCCATACCTGACAACCAACCCGCCAATCCCCCCAAAAACTGCCCCAAACCTTTACCAAATTCACCCATGTTTCCACCCCCCCCCCCACCCGGGAAACCCTGAGCTAAAACAGATCCCCAACCAATCTCACCAGGCACCACGGGCGCTGTGACTCCCGCTGCCGTAGATCCTGACTCCCGCCGTAATGCCACTTCACCATCAAAGCTCCTGGACGTCGACGGCTGCTCCTCCTGGACCATCTGCACGACCCTCTGCACCACGCTGGCTGGACGCCTGGACGAGACCGCAGCATCCACCACCGAAGAGGGATCTTCCTCCACACTGCTGTACTCTTCTCTGGGCCTGCCCTGGCACTCCTCTCCCCTCAGAGCAGCCCGAGGAACCCTGATGCTATCTGACTGCCGAGTGGACCGCCCGCTTAAGGAAGGCCTGGGCCGGTCCACCGTCCCTGGTCCCGCATCCGAGTCGACTGCTGCAGGGAACGGGGGAAGGGGCGTCCCGCTCCTATCAGGGCCCCGCCGAGAATCGGGATTCCTCCCACGGCGAGAGCGGCTCGCCGTAGGCTGAGCGGCCGCTCTCCGCCGCCGAGGGTCCACAGGGGGGCTCCCTATTCGGCGCCGGGCCCGGGGGGTGATTTCAGGGCTTAGGCGTGCCGGCGGGATACTCCGCCGCAGCCGGGCAGCCCTAGCAATGGGGGTAGCCACCGGAGCAGGAGATACAATGCAGGCGCCCACCTGCTCCTGTAGCCAGCCAGGCCCCCTCACCTCCGCTTCTCGCCTCAGCCTCTCCAGCATCTCCTCCACCGACATCCCTGGCGCCGACATCATGAGGCCCGTCCTGCTCGTTTGTCTCCCCTGGCCGCACTGACCTCACTTCCGCCTCCTTCCTCAGACACTGCTCCGGCCACGCCCCCCGCCGCCCTGGCAACTCCCGCCTTACCTCTTACACCGCCCCCACAAACAACTAACCCTTACCTCACCAGTCCTTCACCGCCCGGCCTCTTCATGCACGTCCTCCCCCACCGCTGCGCTCCAGTCCGGCCTGACTTGTTTAACTGCAATCTGTTATTATAGATTGTACATTTCTTTATTTATTATTATTAAAGTGTCATTTATTCCACGGCGCTGTACATATAAAAAGGGGTGCACATACAGTGGATATAAAAAGTCTACACACCCCTGTTAAAATGTCAGGTTTCTGTGCTGTAAAAAAATGAGACAAAGAGAAATCATTTCAGAACTTTTTCCACCTTTAATGTGACCTATAAACTGTACAACTCAATTGAAAAACAAACTGAAATATTTTAGGTGGAGGGAAGAAAACAAAAAATATTAAAATAATGTGGTTGCATAAGTGTGCACACCCTCTTATAACTGGGGATGTTGCTGTGTTCAGAATTAAGCAATCACATTCAAAATCATGTTAAATAGTCAGCATACATCTGCCATTATTTAAAGTGCCTCTGATTAACCCCAAATAAAGTTCAGTTGCTCTAGTTGGTCTTTCCTGAAATTTTCTTAGTCGCATCCCACAGCAAAAGCCATGGTCCACAGAGAGCTTCCAAAGCATCAGAGGGATCTCATTGTTAACCACTTCCCGTCCGCCCATAGGATATAAACGTCCTATGGGTGGACGTCTATTTCTGACAGCACGTTTTAGAACGTCCTGTCAGAAATAGCAGCTGCACGCTAATCGTGCAGCTGCTGATCGGGTTGCCCGCTGTCAGTGACAGCAGGGCAACCCTAAGACAAGGCAGGGACAGTTCCCAGGTGTCCCTGCCTTCACGATCGCTGCAGACACAGCGCTCACCGAGCGCTGTGTCTGCAGAGAAGGAAGCGCTGTGCGCTTCCTGTTCCGGCCCGGCGGTCATGTGACCGCCGTGACCGGAGTGTGCAGGAGCTGTGTGAGGTCTCTCAGAGACCTCGATCAGCCCTGCTCTGAGGCTGTACAGCGCTAGATTGCTGCTGTACAGCCTCTATAGGGGTGCATTTCCACTGTAACTGGGGCTACTATGTCAGCCCCAGTTACAGGAGAAATCAACTGTGAAAAAAAAAGAAAAAGTGAAGCAAATGTCCCCCAGAGGTCTTGTATGACCTTATGGGGGACGAAAAGTGTAAAAAAAAATAAAAAAAATAAAGGGTTGAAAAAATAAAATAAAGTTTCACATGTAAAAAAAAAAAAGTTCCCAAGTAAGGAATAAAAAAAAAAAATTAAAAATAGAAAAAATAAAATAAAATAGACATATTAGGTATCGCCGCGTCCGTAAAAACCAGCTCTATAAAAGTATCACATGACCTAACCCCTCGGGTGAACACCGTAAAAAAAACAAAAAAAAAACTGTCAAAACAAGCTATTTTTGTCACCTTGCATCACAAAAGGTGCAACACCAAGTGATCAAAAACGCGTATGTCCCACAAAATAGTACCAATAAAACCGTCACCTCATCCCGCAAAAAATGAGCCCCTACATAAGAAAATCTCTTAAAAAATAAAAAAACTATAGCTCTTAGAACATGGAGACACTAAAACATCATTTTTTTGGTTTCAAAAATGCTATTATTGTGTTAAAGTGAAACAAATAAAAAAAAGTATACATATTAGGTATTGCCGCGTCCGTAAAAACCAGCTCTATAAAAATATCACATGACCTAACCCCTCGGATGAACACCGTAAAAAAAAAAAAAAAAAAAACTGTGTCAAAACAAGCAATTTTTGTCACCTTGCATCACAAAAGGTGCAACACCAAGTGATCAAAAATGCGTATGTCCCACAAAATAGTACCAATGAAACCGTCACCTCATCCCGCAAAAAATGAGCCCCTACATAAGAAAATCTCTCAAAAAATAAAAAAACTATAGCTCTCAGAACATGGACACATTAAAACATAATTTTTTTGTTTCAAAAATGCTATTATTGTGTAAAACTTTAATAAATGAGAAAAAGTATACATATTAGGTATCGCCACGTCCGTAACAATCTGCTCTATAAAAATGTCACTTGACTGAACCCCTCAGGTGAACGCTGTAAAAATAAATAAATAGAAACTGTGCTAAAACAACCAATTTTTTGGTCACCTTGCCCCATAAAGTGTTATAATGAATGATCAAAAAATCATATGTACCCAAAAATAGTACTAATAAAACTGGCACCTTATCCCCTAGTTTCCAAAATGGGGTCACTTCTTGGGAGTTTCTACTGTAAGGGTGCATCAGGGGGCTTCAAATGGGACATGGCATGTAAAAACCATGTGGAGTTCCTTTTCTTCTGCGCCCTGCCGTGTGCCCATACAGCAGTTTATGACCACATGTGGGGTGTTTCTGTAAACCGCAGAATCTGGGTAATAAATATTGAGTTTTGTTTGGCTGTTAACCATCGATGTGTTAAAAAAAAAAATTGATTAAAATGGAAAATCTGCTAAAAAAGTGAAATTTAAAAATTTGATCTCCATTTTCCTTTAATTCTTGTGGAACGCCTAAAGGGTTAACAAAGTTTGTAAAATCGGTTTTGAATACCTTGAGGGGTGTAGTTTCTACAATGGGGTCATTTATGGGGGTATCCACTATGTAGGCCCCACAAAGTGACTTCATGCCTGAACTGGTCCTTAAAAAATGGGTTTTGGCAATTTTCTTAAAAATTTGAAGAATTGCTTCTAAACTTCTAAGCCTTCTAACGTCCTAAAAAAATAAAATGACATTTCCAAAATGATGCCAACATAAAGTAGACATATGGGGAATGTTAAATAATAAATATTTTATGAGGTATCACTTTCTGTTTTAAAAGCAGAGAAATTGAAATTTAGAAAATTGCGAATTTTTCAAATTTTTGGGTAAATTTGGGATTTTTTCATAAATAAAGGTGAAATATTTTGACTCAAATTTATGACTATCATGAAGTACAATGTGTCACGAGAAAACAATCTCTGAATGACTTGGATAAATAAAGGCGTTCCAAAGTTATTACCACATAAAGTGAGATATGTCAGTTTTGCAAAATTTGGCCTGGTCAGGAAGGGGGCAAATGGCCCGGATGGCAAGTGGTTAAAAGGTATCAGTCAGGAGAAGGGTACAAAAGAATTTCCAAGGCATTAGATATACCATGAAACACAGTGACATCATCGAGTGGAGAAAATATGGCAAAACAGACATTACCAAGAACTGGACGTCCCTCCAAAATTGATGAAAAGACGAGAAGAAAACTGATCTGGGAGGCTACCAAGAGGCCTACAGCAACATTAAAGGAGCTGCAGGAATATCTGGCAAGTACTGGCTATGTGGTACATGTGACAACAATCCCCCGTATTCTTCATGTGTCTGAGCTATGGGGTAGAGTGGCAAGACGAATGACTTTTCTTACGAAGAAAAACATCCAAGCCAGGCTACATTTTGCAAAAATACATCGGAAGTCTCCCAATAGCATGTGGAAAAAGGTGTTATGGTCCGATGATACCAAAGTTGAACTTTTTGGCCATAATTCCAAAAGATATGTTTGGCACAAAAACAACACTGCACGTCACCAAAAGAACACCCTACCCACAGTGAAGCATGGTGGTGGCAGCATCATGCTTTGGGGCTGTTTTTCTACAGCTGGAACTGGGGCCTTAGTTAAGCTAGAGGGAATTATGAACAGTTCCAAATACCAGTCAATATTGGCACAAAACCTTCAGACTTCTGCTAGAAAGCTGAACATGAAGAGGAACTTCATCTTTCAGCATGACAACAACCCAAAGCATACATCCAAATCAACAAAGGAATGGCTTCACCAGAAGAAGATTAAAGTTTTGGAATGGCCCAGCCAGAGCCCAGACCTGAATCTGTATGAAAATCTATGGGGTGATCTGAAGAGGGCTGTTGTCACGAGGGTATCAAGAGCCACGTCTGACTCCGTTATACCCGGGGTCAGGAAGTCGCAGCGGGTGGCTGCGCGCTCTATATCTAAAGATCCTGGTGTTTCTTAGTTATTGTTTTCTGTGTTTGCCTTGCTATCCTTTTTGTCTCTCTCAGGGATCCGTAGCTTCTCCTCCTCAGCTGTTTCGTGTCTGCCACTCCCTACCTCCTTATATTCTCCCCTCACACTTCTCGTTGCCAGTTATAGAGCTTCCTGCCTGGACATCTATACTGACCCACTGGAGTGGTTAATCCTGGTTGTTGTTCCTGTGTGCTACCCTCCGGATCCCTGTTTGGCTTATTGTTGTCTCCTGTTGTCGCCCACCTGGGAATATATGTTGAGTCTGTGTTGTCTGTCCTCCCCTTGGTGTTTTCCCTTAGAGTTAGTGGTGCGGACTAGTGTTCCCATCGCCCTGTTCACTACCTAGGGCTCAGCTCAGGGAAAGCCAGGGCTTTAGGCACGTGATCGGCGTACGGGTGAGGAACCCGTCTAGGGACGTCAGGGCAGCCAGGTGCCAGCCGCCAGGTGAGTCAGGGGTCACCATCTTCCCTCTCACTTGGGCAGGGCCTTCCTCGTTCCCTCCCTCTGTGTCACGTATGTGATAGCCACGCCGACCGTGATATTATAACTGGCCCTTACTTTTTGAGAAAAAAAATAAAAAAAATTTTTTTTAAATTTTTTGTTTGTTGTTTTTTTTTCTCTCTCTACTTAGAATCCAATATGGATCCTATTGATGCCTTGGCAGAACAGCTTCAAAGCCTGTCTTTGGAGGTGGCAGGATTGAAGGCGTCTGTTCTCCAACAACAGCAGCAAATGCAGCAGACCGCACCCCCAGCGGTTGCTATGGGTAACCAGGTTGTCACTGAACCCAAGGTTGCTCTTCCCGACAGATTTTCTGGGGGAAGGGACAAATTTGCAACGTTCCGTGAGGCCTGCAAATTATATTTTAAGTTGCGCCCTTACTCCTCAGGTCATGAAGAACAGCGGGTTGGGATTGTCATTTCCCTGCTTCAGGGGGATCCGCAATCCTGGGCGTTCTCGTTACCCCCTGGTTCTCAGGCTCTTCGGTCAGTGGAGGGATTTTTTGGGGCTTTGGGTCTCATATATGATGACCCTGACCGAGTCGCCCTGGCTGAGTCGAAGTTACGGAGACTCCTACAGGGAGATCGGTCAGCAGAGGAATATTGCTCAGAGTTCCGTAGGTGGGCTACGGATACTCAGTGGAACGACCCGGCTCTCAGGAGTCAGTTCTGCTCTGGGTTATCTGAAAGGGTTAAGGATGCACTGGCGCTGTATGAGACCCCCCTTTCCCTTGATGCTGTTATGTCCCTCTCTATCAGAATAGATAGACGTCTTAGGGAGAGATCGAAAATTCCGGAGCAATTGGTTACCTCTCCCAAACAACAATTAGCCTGTACTGACTTAGATGAGCCTATGCAGCTAGGCGGAACTTCTCGTCAGGTCCGTCCTCCCGAGATTCGCCGTAGGGGAAGGGCTTGTTTTTTCTGTGGGGGGAGGGGTCATTTCATTAATGTCTGTCCCTCCTTTCTCAAAAACAAAAGACCGTCGGAAAACTACTAACCCCGGGCTGTGCGGAGGATGTCAGCCGGGGGGTATACGTTTCCTCCATACGAACATCTCAATTTGTGTTACCAGCGGTCATTGTTTTTGGTGTTAAGACGGAGTCTATTTCTGTTTTTCTAGACAGTGGAGCAGGGGTAAACTTGATTGATGCCCATTTTGCCCGCACTATGGGTTTGTCTCTCTGTACGCTGCAGAGACCTATTCCCGTATTCGCTATAGATTCTGCTCCTCTGTCTCAGAGAAACCTCACCCACATTGTTCGTAATTTACACCTTCGGGTATGGGACCACCATAATGAGTGTCTTTCATGTTACGTTCTGGAGGGCCTTCCCTCTCCGGTGGTATTGGGTCTTCCCTGGTTGGTAGCGCACAATCCAGTGGTGGATTGGCAGGCCAGGGAGATATTGGAGTGGAGTGAGCATTGCAGAGAGAATTGCTTAAATAACAATTGCTTAATCGCCTCCATAGCTTCCCTACCTACATTTATTTCGGACTTTGAGGACGTTTTTTCTGAAAAGGGTTGTCAGAAACTACCACCTCATAGTCCTTATGATTGCCCGGTTAACCTGATTCCCGGGGCAAAATTACCCAAGTCCAGGTTGTATAATCTTTCGGGTCCCGAGAGACAAGCCATGAAAGATTATATCTCCGAGAGTCTGGCTAAGGGACACATCAGACCCTCTTCTTCACCCGTGGCTGCAGGGTTTTTCTTTGTTAAAAAGAAAGATGGGGGCCTGCGTCCTTGCTTAGATTTCCGTGAGTTAAACCAGATAACCATCCGTGACCCATACCCTCTTCCTCTCATTCCTGACCTTTTTAATCAGATTGCGGGTGCTAAGTGGTTCTCCAAACTTGATCTTAGGGGGGCCTACAATCTGATTCGTATTAGGGAAGGGGATGAGTGGAAGACAGCTTTTAACACCCCTGAGGGGCATTATGAAAATCTTGTTATGCCTTTCGGTCTGACCAATGCCCCTGCTGTCTTTCAACATTTCGTTAATGATATTTTTAGTCATCTCATCGGCAGGTTTGTAGTCATATACCTAGATGATATCTTAATTTATTTGGCTGATCTGAAAACACATGAGGTGCATGTCAGGCAAGTACTGCAGGTCCTACGGACGAACAAATTATATGCGAAAATTGAAAAATGTGTCTTCGCTGTTCAGGAATTACAGTTCCTGGGATATCTATTATCTGCTTCAGGTTTCCGCATGGATCCTGGGAAGGTCCAGGCAATTTTAGATTGGGATCTTCCTGAGAACCTTAAAGCCCTACAACGGTTTTTGGGTTTCGCTAATTTCTATAGAAAGTTCATTAAAAATTATTCAGTGATCGTTAAACCCCTTACCGACATGACTAGGAAGGGGACGGATTTTTCCAAATGGTCTGACGCCGCTAAAGATGCATTTTCCTCTCTAAAGGAGAGGTTTACCTCGGCACCTGTTCTAATTCAACCTGATGTCTCCCAGCCTTTTATTGTCGAGGTAGATGCGTCAGAGGTGGGAGTGGGAGCTGTATTGTCTCAGGGTCCGTCTCCTGGCAAATGGCGTCCTTGCGCTTTCTTTTCCAAAAAATTATCTTCTGCAGAGAAGAATTATGATATTGGAAATAGGGAACTGTTGGCGATTAAACTGGCGCTTGAAGAGTGGCGTCACTTCTTAGAGGGAGCAATCCACCCCGTCACGGTGATTACGGATCACAAGAACCTTCTGTACCTAGAATCGGCTAAACGTCTCACCCCTAGACAAGCTAGGTGGTCGCTATTCTTTACCAGATTTAACTTTGTAATCACCTATCGTCCTGGGGCAAAAAATACCAAGGCAGACGCATTATCTCGTACTTTCCCTGGAGGGGGTAATGTTTGTGATCCGGTACCTATTTTACAAAGAGGAGTGGTTGTCTCTGCTGTACACTCTGTTCTAGAGGGAAAGGTGTTAGAGGCTCAGGGGGACGCCCCGGCCTCTTGCCCCTCAGAGAAATTGTTTGTACCGTTAAACCTGCGTCTTGAATTATTAAAAGAACATCATAATTCGGCACTTGCTGGACACCCGGGTAGTAAAGCAACCTTGGAGCTTTTATCTCGTCGTTTTTGGTGGCCAAGGTTGCGTCAGGATGTAATGGATTTCGTGTCTACTTGTTCTACTTGTGCACGCGCGAAAGTCTCTCATACACGTCCAGCAGGGTCTTTATTGCCACTTTTCATTCCCAATAGGCCATGGACACATCTGTCTATGGATTTCATCACTGACTTACCGTTGTCGGCGGGTAAAACAGTTATCTTGGTAGTAGTAGACAGGTTTAGCAAAATGGTACACTTTATTGCGCTACCCGCACTTCCTAATGCTAAAACTCTCGCTCAGGTGTTTATCAGTGAAATCGTGAAGCTTCACGGGGTCCCTTCCGATGTGGTTTCGGATCGGGGAACCCATTTTTTTTCTAAGTTTTGGAAAGCTTTTTGTTCCCGTTTGGGGGTTCACTTGTCCTTTTCCTCAGCTTTCCATCCTCAGTCGAATGGACAGACTGAGCGTACCAACCAAAATCTAGAAACATATTTAAGGTGTTTTGTGTCTGAAAACCAAGAGTTGTGGTCATCATACTTACCGTTAGCTGAGTTTGCCATAAATAATCATTATCAGGAGTCCACTGGCAAGTCACCATTCCTTGGTGCATACGGTTTTCATCCCCAATTTTGTACTTTCAAAGAGGGGGGGTCTTCTGGGGTTCCCGAAGAGGAAAGGTTTTCTTCATCTCTTTCATCGGTATGGCAGAAGGTGCAAGTTAACTTGAAAAGATGAGTGGTAAATATAAATGCATGGCCGATAAGAAACGGTCGCCAGGTCCGGACCTAGGAGTGAATGACTATGTGTGGTTGTCTACTAGGAATATTAAGTTGAAGGTTCCTTCTTGGAAACTGGGTCCTAGGTTCATTGGTCCCTATAAAATAGTAGCCATCATTAACCCTGTGGCTTTTCGCCTGGAGCTACCTCAGACTTTTAAGATCCATAACGTCTTCCATAAATCGTTACTCAAGAAGTATGTTCCACCTCTAGAACCATCGCCGCTGCCACCTCCTCCTGTTATTGTGGATGGTAATCTGGAGTTTCAAATAGCCAGAATTGTTGATTCTCGTTGGGTCCGCCGCTCTCTTCAGTATCTTGTGCATTGGAGGGGTTACGGTCCCGAGGAAAGAATGTGGGTTCCAGCGTCAGAGGTAAACGCCAACAGGTTAATTCAGACTTTCCATGCCTCTCATCCGGAGAGACCTGGTCCTGAGTGTCCGGAGGCCCCTCGTGAAAGGGGGGGTACTGTCACGAGGGTATCAAGAGCCACGTCTGACTCCGTTATACCCGGGGTCAGGAAGTCGCAGCGGGTGGCTGCGCGCTCTATATCTAAAGATCATGGTGTTTCTTAGTTATTGTTTTCTGTGTTTGCCTTGCTATCCTTTTTGTCTCTCTCAGGGATCCGTAGCTTCTCCTCCTCAGCTGTTTCGTGTCTGCCACTCCCTACCTCCTTATATTCTCCCCTCACACTTCTCTAGTTGCCAGTTATAGAGCTTCCTGCCTGGACATCTATACTGACCCACTGGAGTGGTTAATCCTGGTTGTTGTTCCTGTGTGCTACCCTCCGGATCCCTGTTTGGCTTATTGTTGTCTCCTGTTGTCGCCCACCTGGGAATATATGTTGAGTCTGTGTTGTCTGTCCTCCCCTTGGTGTTTTCCCTTAGAGTTAGTGGTGCGGACTAGTGTTCCCATCGCCCTGTTCACTACCTAGGGCTCAGCTCAGGGAAAGCCAGGGCTTTAGGCACGTGATCGGCGTACGGGTGAGGAACCCGTCTAGGGACGTCAGGGCAGCCAGGTGCCAGCCGCCAGGTGAGTCAGGGGTCACCATCTTCCCTCTCACTTGGGCAGGGCCTTCCTCTTTCCCTCCCTCTGTGTCACGTATGTGATAGCCACGCCGACCGTGATAGCTGTGCACAGGAGATGCCCAGATTTGGGGTGTTTTTGCAAAGAAGAGTGGGCAAATCTTGCCAAGTCAAAATGTGCCATGCTGATAGACTCATACCCAAAAAGACTGAGTGCTGTAATAAAATCAAAAGGTGTTTCAAAAAAGTATTAGTTTAAGGGTGTGCACACTTATGCAACCATATTATTTTATTTTTATATTTTTTCTTCCCTCTACCTAAAAGATTGCAGTTTGTTTTTCAATTGAGTGGTACAGTTTATAGGTCACATTAAAGGTGGAAAAAGTTCTGAAATGATTTATCTTTGTCTGATGTTTTTTACAGAAACCTGACATTTTAACAGGGGTATGTAGACTTTTTATATCCACTGTACATACAGGGGTGCACCTAGCCTTTCTGCTGCCTGAGGTGAAAACTGAAACGGTGCCCCCTGTATGACAATTTCTTAACCTAACCCCTTTGCCACAATGAAAGCGCTCATTGCCCATGGCCCTTCTGCTGCCCCCCTCTTGCCCCTTCCTGATGCTGCCTGAGGCGATTGCCTCACCTGGCCTCATTGGTGGTGCACCCCTTCATACATAATACAGACAATAGCACTAGACATGAAAAGACGAGTTACAAACTGGTACAGAAGGAGATAGGGCCCTGCCCGCGAGGCTTACAATCTTTATCAATAAGGTCTAACAGGTAATTTGTGGATCAACGCATAATAACCAGACAGAAGTAGCATGAATGGCTCCAAAGTCTGTTACAATGAGATTTTCTTGTATTGTAGTTTTGGAGACCTGTTATATTATTGTATTATGTTATATTATTTTTGTTTTTTTGGCAGGTGTGGGATACATTGTTCCCGTATTTTGATAAAAACACAGGGGACATGTTTAATCAGTACCAAAATATATATGAGGCTATTCCACTAAAAGACAAGGAATTGTAAGTTTTAACATATTTAAAAGGGTATTCCGGTTGTTTGAAGTTGTCCTCTATCCACAGGATAGGGAATAACTATTAGATCAGTTCAGGTCTTACCACTGGGACCCAAACCGATCACGAGAATGGGGACCCCGTACCCCTTGCAGCCCTCCTGAAATGAAGGAAGCGGACGCTCGCACATGCATATGGCCACTCCATTAATTTCTATGGGAGTTCCAGAGATATCCGAGTGCAGCGCTAGAAATGAATGGAGCGGCTGCACGTATACGCGACTAGCCACTCTGTTCTCTTAATCTGGTAGGACCCCTACCAATCTAATAGTTAACACAATCAAACAAACGTCAAACAATCCGAATACCCATTTAATGTCTTTTTCTCCACTTGTGCACATAGGTTTCTGAATCCTGCCCCTTACTCTTGGAAATATCTTTCGAGCTTCCACAATGCATTGTTCTCTAGTTATAGAAAACCTGAATTCTGAAAGAAAATAATCATGAATGGTGAAAAAAATCATGTAATATAAAATAATTATTAGCAAGCAAAGTAAAAGTAATTTTATGAAACTGGTGTAAAGTGGAACTGGCTTAGTTGCCCATAGAAACCAATCCGGTTCCTCCTTTCATTTTCTAAAGGAGCTATCAAAAATGAAAGGTGGAATCCGATTGGTTGCTATGGGCAACTAAGCCCGTCTTATGGGGTGAAAAATCCGGTATATATGTGGCAACAATTAATGTAGAGTGCTATAGCGACCTATGAAGGTGGATACATTTAAACAGCCAACAAAGTGTGTTATAAGTATAATATCCGTCCAGATTACTGTTAACAGAGTGAGAAACCAACGGTACTATAAACCACACGCCCAGATCAAAGAAACTTTAACAAGCTGCTATTTTGTATTTTTTTTTTATCTTCATGAATTTTTATGCGAGAGCTCCGCATTTAAAAGGGAACGGATACAAAATGAACTTTTATTTATAGATGTTTTTATATGTATGTATAGTTTATGTATTTCATTTTATGATATGTAATGGCTAAATTACATGCAAATTACTGTGAGCCAGCCAATTTTCATTTTTTATTTGGGCGTATACTTACACTGAGAGGTGGACAGTGGGCTGGGCTCCAGGCTAGCTGGTGAGCGTCTCCCTAATTGTTAAATTGTCATTAATTAAAAAGTTCAATTTTTTTTAACCCGTTCGCTCGCACGTGCAGCAGCATCATGGCCAGCAGGTCTCTGCTGTTTCAAACAGCAGAGACCTGCCGCTAATTACCGTGACTGGCAATAATGCCGATCGCAGTAATCAAAGGCTTTAGATGCCGTGATCAAGCTCGCGCTTCCAGACTTCCTACCGATATTCCCTGGGGCCAATGGGGACGTTGGTAGTTGCTTTGAATGCTGTGAGTCTCATGACGAGACCCGCAGTATTCATGCTGTAATTCTTATTTTGGCCAACAGATGGCAGGCCAACATAAGAAATGAGAAATTGGCAGTATTAAACTCATTTAAAAAAATACATGATGATTCAAAATAAAAAAATAAAAAAAAATTGATTTTTTTGGGCTCATATATGAGCTTCAAAATCATTACAAAAATTAAAAAAATATATAAAATAAAAAAAATATATAAGTTTAAATCCACTTCCGTATAATAAAAAAGTAAATGCATAATTAACAAAAAATATAAACATCATGGGTATCACAGCGACCGAAAACACTTGTACTAATCAAATATAAAAATATTTTTCCAATAAGGCGAATGGCCTAACAGAAAAAAGGGTCAAAATGGCCAATTTGCCATTTTTATATTGCTTCTCTTACCCCCAAAAATGTAGTAAAGTGTGATCAAAAAGTCAAACACTCCAAAATGGTATAAATAAAAAGTACAGATTGTCCCCTATACAGCTCAGTAGACATGACTATAAAAAAAATTATTGGGGTCAGAATATGTGATGTAAAAAAAATATATGTTTTTTTTTCAAAGATTAAATGTATTTTTACACTATTCAGACATAAAAAAACGATACATATGGGGTATCGCTGTAATCATACTGATCACCCAGAGAATGAAGGGTATGGGTCCGTTTTGATGCAAACGAAACGCTGTGGGAACAAAAGCCATAAAACGGTGGAGGAATTGCGTTTTTTTCCAATTCCATCCCATTTGGAATTTTTTTTACTGCTTCCAACTACATTGTATGCCACAATTAATGGTGGCATTAGAAAGTACAATTTTTCCAACAAAAAATTTAAGATTACTTACCTGTAATCACTTTTCCATGAGCCCATGACAGCACCCTTGAGAGACCGCCTCCATCCAGGACAGGAAACAGGAACCTTTGTGGAGAGCA